>NC_132924.1:32814169-34014169 GCF_047675955.1 Chlorocebus sabaeus
TTTAGCTTTGGCTGGGCATGGTGGCTCACACCTGTAATCTCAACACTTTGGGAGGTTGAGGTGGGAGGATCACTTGAGCCCAGGAGTTCAAGACCAGCCTGGGTAGGCAATATAGTGAGACCCTGTCCCTACAAAATATATATATTTTAAAAGAATTTACCAGGTGTGGTGGTGCATGCCTGTAGTCCCAGCTACATGAGAAGCTGAGATGGGAGTATCACTTGAGCCCAGGAGGTTGAGGCTGTAGTGAGCCATGTTCATGCCACTGCACTCCAGCCTGGACATCAGAGTAAGACCCTGTCTCAAACAAAACAAAACAAAACGTTTTGGCTTTATTATAGAAATTGGCAAGCAGAATCTTCATCTCCCCCACCAGCAGTTGCCTTCTACAATGATGGATGTCCTCTTTCATGGGTTCTTTGTCTCTATCTTCCAGACATGGGCAAAGTTCCTTTGTCCATTTATGGGAATCAGACTGTGGGCAGAAAACCAGAACACAGTAATCAAACCACACCCCGCCTCCCAGCCAGAGAGCTTCCCTGAAGTCACAGGTGAGGTCTTCCAAAAGCAGGCACTGAGGCAAAGTTTGGGGTGCAAATAGTTTGTTAGAGACCAACACCTGTGGAAGGAAGGGTATGGGGCAGGATTGGACGAAGGGAGAAATAAAACTGTGATACAGGCCAGACGAACCAGGCGGGGAACTCTCGAGAGCATATTTTCTATCAGCGTCGCACACTGGGCCAAAATAGTGAGGACTTTTATGCCCCGCTCATTCACTCACCAAATTTGGGCTGCCCCAGGAAGGTCATCGTCTTGGGGAAAGCAGCTCTTTGCAGCTGAGGCAGACCCTGAAGGAGCTGACAGCTGGGGGCTTTCTGCTGAATGCACTCCCTGCAGCTGAGCAGCAAGTACATCCTTGAAGAGAGGTCCAGTGGGGTGCAGCTCTGTATCTACCACAAAGGCCACCCAGATAATGTACTTGTTAGCTCTCATGGATTTGGGGGCAGGGAGTTGGGAGCAGCAGGAGCTGGTGGTTTGCCTAATATGGGAACTTGGTCTTTCTTTGTTTGCATGACATAAAATTTTGCCTAAGCTCTCAGTGTAATGATGTCTTATGTTTGCCTTACAAAGATGGATTGGGCCTTGGTTTTTAACTCATATCAAGATTCCAAGATAGGCAAGATGGGTCTTTCAAGAAAAAGATAAAAGAATCGTCAGAAAATATTTCCCTTTTTCAGTTATTTATCATGGAATAATAAATCACTCCAAAACTCAGTGGCTTAAAACAATGTATTATTTCTCACAAATATGTGGATTGAGTGGGCTCCGCTGGGTGGATCTGATTCGGATGGGGTAGGCTGAGGTCATATGTGCAGCTGCATTCAGCTGGGAGTTTGGCTAAAGCCGGGACATCCAAGATGATCTCCTCTACTCCAGTGCTCTCTCCATTCGGCCTCTAATCATGTAGTGCCCTGGCCTGGACTTTTCCACAATACAGCAGGCTGGTCTTCCAAATGGAAAAGCAAAAGATTGCAGTCCTTTTAAGGCCTATACTCAAAAGTCCCAGATATTATTTCCATTTCATTCTCTCTTGGTCAATGCAAAACACAGAGCAAAGCAGATTTCCTTTGGTGGGAAGAATGGCAAAGAATTTGGAGCCATCTTTAATCTGCTCCTTTGCCCTAAACCAATGTGTCTCAACCTTTGCAGATATAGATTTCCACTCCTGCTGTCCAGATATCCTGATTTTATTAGTCTGGGGTAGAACCTGGGCATTGGTATTGAGGCTTCATAGAAGTTTCTAATATGTAGCCAGTTTGGGAACCCTACACTATGATGTCTTTTGTCCCTCTATTGATAATGACATGGCTTCCATCTTGCAGGAACCCCCATGTGGCTTATGTTTGGAGAAACTTTCATTCTGATTCCTGAAGTGTGTTCTAAATCCATTGTTTATTTACAAGCCAACCAGAAATTTGAGAACATAGTTTTACTCTTTACAAATCAGCCATTGACCTGAAGCATTGTGTCTGTCTTCCGGTCAGTAGTATCAACTGGTATGACACTGGTTCTCTGACATCATCAGCCAAAACCTTAATCTAAATTGTAGACTTCAATCCTGCCATGCACTGTAGGTTTACAAGTGGTCTTTGTTCTCTTAAATTATTGATAGATCACTGGCAATTTAGACTTGGAAGAAAACTCTTTTATTTGTTTAAAAGCATGGTTTCCTTTTCCCAGCAGTTTTGTGCTGTACGGAAACTATGTGGTCCTGGTGTGCAGTGCTCTTAGATAGTAGTGTGTCTGTGTTGCCTTTCCACAAAGAAAAAACTGTCAAGCAGTGTCTGCTTTAAACATCATCCAGAGTCATGGTTTGCAGCAAAGATGTCCACCAGCCACAGTGAATTTTTTTTCTGGATAATAGATTCATACAATTCCACGTCAAAGCAAAAAAAAAAAAAAAAAAAAAGTGCAACCTTTTAGACTGTGAAGTCTTACTACAAGTAAGCTCAGTATTTCCATTAGTTAGTCATTAGGTTATTTAATAAGGATTCTTAATCTGGAGTCAGGGTCTGTGGTTAGGATTCAAGGAGTTGTCAGTGAACTTGGAAGGGAAAAAAATTGCATCTTTATTTTCACTAACCTCTAACTGAAATAGCATTTCCTTTCATTATGAATTGTGAAATTTCACATTTCCTTCCTTTATAAATGTAGGCAACAAATCACAGTGGCACAGCAGTACCTTTGACTTCTGTCACCAATAGAAAGCAGAGACATTCTCATACCAAATACCACATACACTGTTGGAGATACCTTGAAAACCTTTTATCCTTATCACTAAAATTAAAATTATAGTAGTTTTCAGACCCTCTGGTTTCTCCTACTGAATGTGCTAATATAGAAGTATATATGTGCTATCTCACAATTTTTTTTTTTTTACTGTTTTGATGATTTCAATGGAATGTTTCATTTGCAATCCTAGCAAAGCCTAGGATTTGATTTTAATTCACTGTGTATTACATATGTATATGTGTGGGTACATGTGCGCTGTGTATTATTTAGGTATTTATTTATTTTAAGGCAGGGTCTTACCCTGTCGCCCAGGCTGAAGTGCAGTGGCACCATCATGGCTCACTTCAGCCTTGAACTCTCAGGCTCAACAAATCCTCCCACCGCAGCATCCCAGGTATGTGGGACCATACGTACATGATACCACGCCTGGCTAATTTTTGTATTTTCTTGTAGAGATGGGGTCTTGCCATGCTGTTCAGGCTGGTTTCGAACTCCTGAACTCAAGTAATCCTCCTGCCTTGGCCTCCCAAAGTGCTAGGATTATAGGCATGAGCCGCCAGACCCAGCCAGCATGTATTTAGAAACATTGTTGTGAAAAGGTGTCCATAGGCTGCACCAGACAGTCATAGGAGACTGTAGCACAAAAACAGATGAAGAACCCACGCATTAGATGATTTGAATTGTTGAGAATAATTTGTAGACTCTCCCCAGCCCAAATCACTTATCACAATTGGTGATACCAGACAGACTTCATGAGCTAAACTATCAAGTAGGCTTGAATTTTGTTTCTAGTTGATTACACTGGCAATTCTAACTACTTCTGTTACCATATCCAAGTGATGTTCTAATATAGGGATTAAGAGAATGGATACTGTGTTAGACTTGGAATAGATCCCTGCTGTACCATGTACCAGCTGTATGACCTTGGGCAAGTTACTTAACCTCTCCAAGAACCCCCTCACCTGTGAAATTGGGATAATGTTATCACCCACCACTCTCACAGGAGGGCTCATTATTAGGATGAATTGAGATAATGCTTATACTTGACCCTCTCTCTACCTGGCACCTAATAAGCATAAAATAAATGTTGGTTTCTGTTGCCATTAGGGAGCTCTCTTAGCATTAATCTATTTTCACAGGGCAAGAAGCTCTCGCTGTGTTCATAGAGTCCTTATGAGACATTTTGTAGTGAAGTTTCAGATGATGAAATGAGTTCAATATTGTCTATCAGATAGGCCTGAAACTACCACAGTTGTATCCAGTTTTAATCTGACTGTAACAAAGAGACTGTCTTGTCAAAAGGTAGTAGTAGCAGAAAGGGATGGGGCAGTGTTGGACATTTTGCTATATGACAGCCTAATAGGAAATAAAAATGGCTGAGTTGAGTAATGAGTTGTTTCTAAAGTATTGAGTCCCTTCTAGTTTAACGATAATCTGAAACATCCCTGTTGACAACAAACGAGGCGCATCCAGCTTTTTTTTCTTTTTCTCCTGTTTGTACTGAGCTTCTAACATACGGAAGACAGGAAATATAGGAGCTTACATTTAGAGAGTAAAAAACTATCAAAACAAACCCAAATATTTGGCAACTTATTGCTCTTCTGCTGTCCAGCATGGAGATGTGGGTATTTATTTTTGTTTCTAATATTTATTTTTTTATACAGCAACCAGAGTCCCAAGGTTTAGATTCTGGCACCAGCTCTGTCATCTTAGAGCTGCTTGCCAGAGGGGAACTTCCCACTTTTGACTTTGTTTCAGTTCAGTTGCTTCTCCATGCCTTCCCCACATACTGTTTTTCAGACATGGGGCCAATCTCATCATCTCTGTGCAGGGGAGAAGAAAAAAGCACAGCAGAGAACATGTTAAATTTCCTGAAGATTCATTTTTGCAAGGATGGCAGCATCAGCAGGTGGTTTTTCTTTTCTTTTTTTAAATTTAAAATTGAATACATACCAAAGAATATTTACAGTGCTGTGTAAGATAAAACAGTGATAAATGAACACTTTTGCACTCACCAGCCAGTTTAAAAAATACAACATTGCCCTTCCCAATTACCCCTGGAGGTAGACTACTGTCCTGAATTTTGCTTTTATCATCCCCTTTCTTTTTGCGTTGTTAATAGTTTTACTGCAGATGTACATATCCATATATAATATTTTATTTTTCATGTTTAATTTTATAGAAAAGGAATTATTTTGTATGTATTTTGCAAAAACATACTTTTGCTATTCAGCACTGCATGTGAGATTCACCCATGTTGATATGCTCAATTGTGTCTTATTCTTTTTCATTGCTGCATAGTATTCCATCATATAAGTATTATTCACCCATTCCATTGCTGATGGACATTTGGGTTGTTTTCAGTATTTTGCTTCTACAGATAGTGCTGCTATGGACATTTTTGCACATATCTCCTTGTGCCTGTGTCAACCTCACTAGATAATGTCAAACTGTTTTTCCAAATTGATTATTCTTGGCAGTAAAGTATAAGAGTTCTGATCATTCCATAATCTCAGCAAACACTTGGACTTGCCTCTAGTTCTTTCATTGGAGCTTGTTAAATTAAAGGAAGGCTTACTGTTCTTTCTCATGTCTAAAAGTCATGGTTTATATTCTCTTTCCATGGCTGTCTCCTGTTTTTTTGTTTTTTGCTTTTTTTTTTGGAATGCCATCAAATTAAAGGACTCTGGCATACACACACACAGTGAAGGTGGAGTGGACATTTTACATCCAAACCCGTTTTTCTTCCTGGGTGTCCTGTGCTAAGGTTGGCTAGCAAACTATCCAGCTCAAAAAAAAAAATCAGAAAGTTATTCCCTTAGCGCCTTTTTAATTCAACTCTGCCAACAGTGGCTCAGTAAGAAGCAGCAAGTAAATAAAATCAACAGATTTCAGCTTATGCCTTGGGTTCACCAGCAATCCCCAAAACACAGGGAGAAAATGAATCTTTTTCTCACAAAATTCCTCTCACTTCCATCATTTTTCCATGGAAACAACAAGGTAGAGAGTTACTTTGTCGAGTTGCTTTGCTGTGAGTCTTACCAGAAAATGAAGAATAGTAGTAATTGGCAAATATTACCCACCCAGTTCCTTAGCTAGCACTTCTCACATCTGCTTTATGACATCCTTGCTGGCCTGATTTTATTCATTTCCTAGTGCTCAGCATAGAAACCACAAGAACTAGCAAAAAAGAAAAACACTGCATTATATAAACCAATAAAACTAGTGAGCATTTTGTGGACATTAAAAGAAACATGAGGGCTATCCCACATTATAAATTTCAAAATGCAAGTTTTTGCCTTGTGGTATTTTAAAAGTTTTAAGATGCTATTCAAGAACACTCTGAATGACTGTTTTAAATTGTTGTTTAAACTTTTTTTCCTTTTCCAATAACCCACTTGGCTGGTCTTAACTGATCTCCTTCCTCACCAATCTGCCCTCCTCTCTGTGCTTTTTCCAAAATGCAAGTTTAATTGTGGTTTTTTTCCTTGTTTAAAACTGCCCAGCACTTTGGGAGGCCGAGACGGGTGGATCACGAGGTCAGGAGATCGAGACCATCCTGGCTAATACGGCGAAACCCCGTCTCTACTAAAAATACAAAAAACTAGCTGGGTGAGTTGGCGGGCGCCTGTAATCCCAGCTACTCGGGAGGCTGAGGCAGGAGAATGGCATAAACCCGGGAGGCGGAGCTTGCAGTGAGCTGAGATCCGGCCACTGCACTCCAGCCTGGGCGACAGAGTGAGACTCTGTCTCAAAAAAAAAAAAAAAAAAAAAAACTGCTCACTAACTCTGATACCTGCAGGATAAAGTCCAAACTCTACCTGGATTAGTGAAAAGATTTGATCTGGCCTCTGTTTCCTTTCCCAACCTTAACTCTTACCCTCTCCCTCCTTTGCAATTAAAATGTTGAAAAACAAAATACCGCATCATCCCCCAAACACGCACCCAGAAATTCGCATGGGATTCCCTCCTCTTGCCTTATAAGGCCCTTTCTACTCCTCTAACACACCTGGAAAACTCCCATTTGCCTTTCAATCTTGGCAATCTTGGTATACTTGATCCTTCCCCAGAATACCTCCTTCTCGGCAACTCTCTCCATCTGCGTACATCTTTGATTGTATGTACTACACTGGGGTTTCACACTTCAACTCTTTAATTGCCTTCCTGCTTTACTGGATGCTGAGTTTCTTAAGGACAGGAATAATTTATTTTTAAAATACTCATTTATTTTTGTAGCATACCCCTTAGCACAGTTCGTGGCACTGAGTAAATGTTCGGTGAATTAAAATCAAATTGGCCTCCCCCTCATTCCCATGCCCCTCTCCTTTGCCTCTGACTGTGTGTGTGTGTGTGTGTGTGTGTGTGTGTGTGTGTTAATGCTACATCTCTCAAGGAGTGCTATGATTGTTCACCAATTGTACACACCAAAGTGTCTTGGAGGAAACAGAGTAGACGTGCTGAGATAATGAACAGTTCAAAACAATACCCTTCAAACTGAAGACTGCATTGTTTATGTCAGCTAAAGACTATTTCCTTTCTGTGTTGCATGGGAGAAAAAATGAGAAATATTCTGGGACACGAATTTATAAGAGTTGTAGAAATTTCATTATCTCAGTGCTGACTAGAGCATCCTCTCCTTTAAAAATAATTGAATTCCTGGTTTTTGTTTTTTCCCCTTCTCTTAAAAACCACACAGCTTGCTTCCTGAAGACAAAGGAAATAATAAACAATAGCAACTCCCAATTTGACTCTGATTATTTGCCAAGAGTCTTCTTAGTGCATGTGGTTCTATTTCATTAGAGAGGACCGATTAGCATAAGAAGAATGCTTCTAAATTAAGCTACCCAAATATGCACTTAGTTAGTACTCTGGGAGCTAATTCATTGCATTATTTAAAATATAAATTGGCTAGCAAATCTATTTATTGAGGTATAACAGCTAGGCAACAATCCATAACTTTCTCTTGGCTGTTGAGTGGTTTTTAATCATCTATTGAAATTTAACAGAGAACCATTTCATTAAATGGAAAGAGGATAAATACTAAGAAGTCTATATTTTAGAGTATTATCCACACATGGAGAATGATATTTGAGGAACAACTAGGGAATTGGGGTTTGCTTTTTAAACAGTAACTTTTTGTTGTTTTAATTTGAAGTGTAACCAAAGACTCAGAAAATCACTTGTGGGGATGTTAAACAAAGCAAGAAATAAACAAATAAGGCGGACGATGGAGTGGCGTAGAGAAATAGAGGGATGGGAAAAATTGTGTTAACATAGTGCTACATTGTCAATTAGACTAAAGCAGTACTTTTGCCTTGTACAGCTTTGGGGTTGGCAGTAAAAACTGTGTACCTTGTTTTATTTTAACAAATGGCATCATGAAAATATCATGCTATTTGGCAATGATATTTGCCAAATCTAAATTCTGTATTCTAAATTCCCAGAACCTAGAGACATTTAGGGGTTCTGGGGTCCCCTTAGGCTGTGGGTTGAGAACATAGTTGAATCCAGATACCTGTCTGGTCTGGAGTTGTCCTAAACAGATCAACTCTGGAGCATCTCACGGTGTTCTGATATAAATGGAAGTGTCTTGTAGATGTTGTAGCATGGCCTTGAAATTCTATCATTGTCAATTATGCTAGAACTCAGTGAGGGTAGGCAGAAGTGGAAACAAGTGACAGGCCTTTCTCACTTTTCTGCAAATTTTTGAAGTTTGGCTCATCTGATTTCTGGACCCAAGGTTTCAAAGAAGTTTTAGACCTTGTAATTTACGATAGGTGGATGTTCCTTAAGTTCACCTTGGAAAGAAGAAGAATGTCAGAATGTTTCCTCTTTCCCCAGGACAGCCAAAATGTCAGAGAACCAGGAGTCTGAGGGGAAACTGAGGAGAGAGGGCACTGATTTGTAGTGTTTGCCAATTTCCATAGTGTAAATACTCTCACACAGCCAATTTCAAGCTACCAACTTCATACCACTAAACATGGAGTTGGGCAGCAATGTGCACAATTGGCTCTCCTGATCCAGTGACAGGGAGTACCTGCACACTGCTGCTGAAACTGTCTTGCATTGCTGTTTGCAGGAAGTAAATCTTTAGCAGGTTAGCTGGCTCTTGTTTCCATGGTACACAGAAGAGGATGAGTCAGGATCTAAGTCCTTGCAACACTCCTGGCGAGAGCATTTACTGCTATAACCTCTGCCCCTTCCTCCCCCACTCTTATTCTCTCTTCCAAAGGAAAACTACAAATGTAGATCATAAAGCTAGATATTGAGTAAGTGTAAATAATGAACTGGATTGTGCTTTTTATCCTCTTGTGGATATCAAATATAAAAACTGGACAGGGAAGGAGAGAATGAGGATGGGAAATCTTGATTACTTTTTAACTGCATCAAGTCCTATGTGGTAAAGTGAGTTCCTAAAAGGGAAAAAGATGGAACAGTTTTTTGCCATTCTGCTAAGACAAGTAAGGTCTTGCTTTCCTGGCATTTCTGTGTAGGAAGAAGAGGGTGTTTGGCATTGCATGTGGTGAAAGGGGAGAGGAGATGGAGGGAAAGAATGGGATGGATCATGGCATTGGCAGGGATAAAACTCACTGTAGACACAGTTGAGTGCAATGACAGAGGTTTGCTTTCACATTCAAGCTGCTTCATTAATTTAATTGGGGCCTTTTCCAAGGAAAGGGAGGATTCATAAAAGGGAAATCAAAGAAGCCTGGAAAAGAAACATTTCCGCTTCTGAAGACTGTATTATAATCCTTTTTTCTGAAAAAGTAATGAAGTTATATTTATTAGTGTTGTAACTTCTGCTCTTACTCCGCTTCTTAAAGGGAAAAAAAATATTCTGTTGGTCATAAAAACTCAGATAATAGTAGTAGAGTGACCATTGGTTGAGTCCTGTTATCTTTCTAATACTCTGGCACATGGTACAAACTTAAGACCTGTTTGTAAATGGGCCAGGCGCGATGGGTAATCCCAGCACTTTGGGAGGCCGAGGCAGGAGGATCCCTTGAGCCCAGGAGTTTGAGACCAGCCTGAAACCCCGTTTCTACTGAAAATACAAAAAATTAGCCAGGTGTAGTAACATATGCCTGTAGTCCCAGCTACTTGGGAGGCTGAGGCACAAGAATCGCTTGAACTCAGCAAGCAGAGGCTACAGGGAGCCAGGATCACACCACTGCACTCCAGCCTGGGCCACAGAGAGAGACCCTGTCTCCAAAAAAAAAAAAAAAAGAAAAAAGAAAAAAAGAAAAGAAAAGAAAGACATATTTGTAGACCGGGTGCCCTGCATCATTTCATAGGTATTGTCTCTGAATCCTTACAAAAAGTTAAATATCCATAGAGTGAGCAACCATTCCAGATTGTCTGACCCTTTTTTTACTTTTGGCACTCAAAGCCCTATGTTACCAGAAACCTTTTGGCCCTAGGCACAATGGGACAAGTGGTCACCAAAATTCTTATCCCTATTTTACAAATGAGAAAATAGAGATAGTTCGGTCATTATGCCAAGGTCTCAGAACTGGGCTCAAACCTAGAGCTGCCAAATCCCACGTCCATACCATCAGGCCAAATGGCTTCCTACTATCCTGTACTCTGCTTTTAGATTGTCATTCACTATAATGACCAAGGAAAGAGAAAGCTTCAACTTTAGTCATTCATCCCAACCTTGCTGAAGTTAACACAGAAATTCTTGGAGTCAGTATAGAGAAAATTTTCCATGACTTATTTTTTTTTTTCATAGACACATTCAAAGCACGTCTGACTGATCTGGTGAAGGCTAACAGATTTGACTGAACAGTCTTCACCTCTCAGGTGTTCATTCTGTATCTCTCTAAAAGGAAGGAGCGTTATTATTTGACCACAAGATTTCTTCTCATTTGAGTACCCTGATTGTCAGAAGTCCGTTTCTCATATCATGCAGTAATGCCTCTTCCACTTACTCTCATCCTTTTATCCAATCTATGATTTGGAAGTCATACTGCCCTCCCCTTTGACCACTATTAACTTGATAATAATAGATTATTTTATCTATCCTTTATGTTTATGTAGAGATTATGACATATATCCTGGTTTAAGAAAGTCAGTTTTGAGTCAAAACTCAAAATGAGTCAAAATGAGTTTTGAGTCAAAACTCAATACCATTGTCCAGATATAAAAGTGTATCTTACAACAGGGGCCCCCAATCTCTGGATCACAGACTGGTACCTGTTTGTGACCTTTTAGGAAGCAGGCCACACAGCAGGAGGTGAGTGCAGGCAAGTATTACTGTCTGAGCTCCACCTCCTGTCAAATCAGTGGCGGCATTAGATTCTCATAAGGGGGGACCCCCTGTTGTGAACTGCGCATGTGAGGGATCTAGGTTGTGTGCTCCTCATGAGAATCTAATGCCTGATGATCTGATGTGGAACAGTGTAATCCCCAAACCATCCCCCACTCCCCACCCCTGTGCATAGAGAAACTATCTCCCACAAAATTGGTCCCTGGTGACAAAAAGGTTGGAGACTGCTGCCTTACAACACTTTAACTCACTTTACACCATCTTTGTGCAAATACTGTCTTTTGAAAAACTTCTACATAGTTCAAACTCCAGAAGACATTATTAATTATTGATACTCCTTACTTCTGTTAACATATGTAAATTCTCAGCTGCTATTCATTCTCCTCTGCATTTTCATATTTCCATTACGGACAATTTTCCTTCTGTCTGAAGAACAGTCTTTCATACTTCTTTTAGTGCAGGTCTGCTAACAAAAACGTTTTCCAATTTTTTCTTTCCTTGAAAATATCTTTACAAGGTCTTCATTTCTATAGAAGTCCAAGGTTGGCAGATATTTTATCTCAAAACTTTCAAGATATTATTTCACTGCCTTCCAGCTTTCATTGTTTCTGTTCAGTAGTCAGCTTTCTTGCTTCTTTGAAGGTACTGAAAGTACTGTTTCCTTTTCTATGACAGCTTTCAAGATTTTCTCTGTCTTTGGTTTTAGCAAAATACTATTCTGTGTGTATGTCTGTGTGTATGCACATACATATACTATAGTATAATATACTATTACTAATATACTATTATGTGTACTATGATGTAGTTAGTTTGCTTTGTGTTTATTCTATCTAGGATTCATAGAGCTTCTCAAAACTGGCTTGGTAACTTTTGTCAATTTTGGAACATTTTCAGTCAATATCTCTGAATGTTACTATTTATTTCTCTTGCCCCATTCTTCCTTACTTTTTTTTTTTTTTTTTTTGTATTTTCCATACCTTTATTCTCCATGCTTCATTTTGGATATCCTCTACTGACCTAACTTCCAGTTCATATAGTGTTTCTTCTACCATGCCTAATCTATTGCTAAAACATCGATTGAGTTCTTAATTTCAATGAACAATGAATGAATAACTTTTTAAAGAACTTCCATTTGATTCACTTTTATATATTCTAATTCTCTTGTGAATCATTTTTCTGTACCTAACATCTTGCATATTTTGTTCACAGTTACTTTAAAATGTGTACCTGGTAACTCTAATATCTGGATCACTTGTGGTCTCTGTTATCTTTTTTTCTTCTTAAATTTTAGTCATTTGCTCTTGTTCTTTGTCATGCCTACTAAATTTTATTAAATGTTGAAGAAAATGTACAAAAAATATATGAAGAAAAATGTTATTTTTCTTCCAAAAGGATTCAATTTTTTCTAGAAGGCAGGCAGAGTAGAGGCATTATCACCTTGATTCAGTCTGGGATTGAGATGATTGATTCAGTGCTTGATTTCAAGGTTTTTGAGGACTAACGTGTTTCTGGTTTTTCATTACTTCCAAGGCATTGTCTTTCATGGAACTAATGGAAAGCCTGTAGTGCTTACCAGTGCTGTCCCTCCTTGACAGGCTTTTACAACTCCAATTTTTGTCGTCGTTGTTCTTTCTTTTGGGGTTTTCTTTGTTTTTGTTTTTTGGTCTCTCAAGCACCATAAGACTAATGAGCTTTTCATTCTCTTGTCTGCCACTTTTGACTTGGCGTCTTGGTCAGAGAAGCTTTAAAACTGGTGAATTTCCCAAAGGGGAAAGCAGCACAAAATGTTAGGTTCACTTCCTTGTGATTCTCTTTTCTCTATGATCGTGGCCTCTCTCGAGGCTTGGTTGCTCTCTGATACCTCTAAAGGGCTTATTTTCTTTTTAATTCAGCTTATATTGTTTTCTATGGAATGAGGTTGGTTTGATACAAGCTATTGTGTCACAGTCAGAAGCGGAAGTCCTAAATTACAAACAGTATTGTTGCAACTGTTTAAGATGGTGTACGTAGGAAACCCCTTGGGGATGCTGTAAAGGAGTACCAAAGGTTTTAACTGCTCTAGGAATGTATACCATTATGATGGCTACATGTGGGTCTCCTGAAGCACTTAGAAGCTCCTTTTCTCCTTCTGTTCAATAATAACCATTTGCTACACCGGAAATGCACAGTGGGAGACCTCAAGAATCGTTTCCCTGAGTGCTATTGAAGCAACTCCCAGCCTTGATCTCTGCTCTGGTTTTTCATTCTTTCAAAAGTGACTTATTGCATTCTTTGTTAGGAAGTGTCTGCTAACAAGCTTTGGCTTGTTTTTTATTCTCATTCCTAAGTTCCTTTTCAATATATTTTTATTTGAATGCTGTTTACTTTATTTCTACTTATAGTTAGCGTCTGAAAGCAAACTAAAATATAAGATGTAGTAAATGTGGAATGGAATAAAAGTAGTGAAAAGAACTTCCATGTAAATCAGAAACCACAACAAGCAAGATTCTCTTGAGGGTATGCATCATTCTATACTGGGAAGCAGAAACAATAAACCAATCCTGCATGTTCTGCCTCCCAAACTTGCAGCTCCCATGTGGCTCTTTTCTCTTTCCTGGTGAGTAGCACCACCTTTGCAAACTGGCCCATGTCAGAAGCCTGAAATGCGGAGCATGTGTTGGGGATGGGGTAGAGAAAGTCTCACTTAATCTTTATATCGGATTAATCACTGATTTTGTTGGTTCCACCTCACCTCTTCTCCTTCCCCTTCTCCCCGTCTCTCCCATGAGCCTACATCCTCTCACCTGATTTGGTAGTCTCCTAATTTGCCTCCTTGTGCCAGTATCACTCCCTTCCCAATTAGCCTCCTCCTTAGACATTAAGTCATTTTTCTACAATGCAAACATAAGCACATCACTACCCTACTTAAAACCCTCTAGGATATATCCAGAATAGGCAAGTCTATAGAGACAGAAAGCAGATTAATGGTTGCCAGAGGCTGTTGGGGAGAGGGGAGTGGGAAGTGATTACTGATGTATATGGGTTTCCTTTGGGGTGATGAAAATATTCTGCAACTAGATAGTGTGAATCTACTAAATGCTACCGAATTGTACACTTTAAAATGGTTAAAGTGGTAATTTTATGTTAAGTGTATTTTACCACAGTTACTTTTAAAGCCCGACAGGATAAGGTCCACTCATCCCAGCATGTCACTTGGGGCATCACATGGTCCCACTAGTGTCTGCCTGTTCATCTGTCTCTTCTGTTTCCCTCTATTCCCGCACGAATGGGACGACACACAGACTGCTGCACGTGCCCGCAGCTTCACGGCCCCTGCATTTCCATGCAGTTTCCTCTGTCTGCGGTGATCCCTCTGCTGCACGTGCCCACAGTTTCACACCCCCCCGCATTTCCACGCCCCGCTGCATTTCCACGCAGTTTCCTCTGTCTGCAGTGATCCCTGTGCTGCACATGCCCGTAGCTTCACAGCCCCAGCATTTTCACGCAGTTTCCTCTCTCTGCGGTGATCCCTCCACCCCCACCCCACCCAGCACTCTCCGTCCAGTGATCTCCTTCAAGACCCCCAAGAAGCTTCCCCTGACACATCTACATCAACAAGCCTACTGTGAACTTCCCTCTCTTTTCTGTCATCTAAACAGGCATAACTGGGAAACTTTTACTGGCGGGTCTGTGTTTCTAGTTCCAGGGAGAATTATATCGTTTTCTAAAAAATAAAGTGGAATGAAGCTTTAAAGTGTTTGTATAACCCTGTTGAAATTCATGACACACTTGTGACCCCCTGGAACATCTGGAACACATGAGGTTAGAGGCTGCATCTATAGTGTGGAGGCACCCAAAATAGACAGTTCTATTCAGGGAGCCCTGAGATTAATCTTGTCACATTTAAATATGTAATTACAGCCCCGCCACATTTTGTTACTCACCTCTAAAAGCTGCTGAGTGATCTGTATCTTTGATTTGTGAATGCTGAGTGGCTTGACTATAAACGACAAAGTGGTTTATTTTTTCACACTCAAAAATATATTTATTTTTGAAGTTAGTATCAGTAAAATGCTGTATGTGAATCTGCTTGAGAGAATATGTTTTGTTTGGGAATTTTGTGGCATGTGAAACAAGCTTTGTTCCTTAACGAGCTTTCTTTTCCCCCAATCTTAATGACACAATTTACAGTGTCATTGGGTCATTACACATGGCAGCTCAGAAATTGGACCAGGGTCAGGTAGGTCACTGAGAGGAAGAGTAAGAACACCTGACCCCTTCAGCTCTCCTTCACCACTTGATAATTATGGACAGGGAAGGTGTGTGTGAGTGTGCGTGTGTGTGAATAAATACCAGGAGACTGGATGCCCAGGAAGTGAGGTCATGAGTAGGTATTAAACAGATTTCTACTTGTATTCATGAGTAGGTGTTAATGAAATTACCTTGATGTAAACAGAGAATTCCCTGGTTTGCCACAGAATAGAAAAAATTATCAACAGTAGTTCTATCAACAGCATCAGCATTGCTTTGGAATTGTTAGATATGCAAATTCTTAGGCCCTGTCCTGGACCTTAAGAACTGGAAAGTCTGGAGGTGACGCCTCACGATCTCTTTTAATGAGCTCAGGTATTTTTATGCACGTTCAAGTCTGAGAGCCATTGTTTTGTTTTTTGTTTGTTTGTTTTTGAGGTGGAGTCTCGCTCTGTCGCACAGGCTGGAGTGCAGTGGTGCTATCTTGGCTCACTGTAACCTCTGACTCCTGGGTTCAAGTGATTCTCCTGCCTCAGCCTCCCCAGTAGTTGGGATTACAGGCATGCATCACCACACCTGGCTAAATTTTTTTTTTTTTTAAATTTTTAGTAGAGACGGGGTTTCGCTATCTTGGCCAGGCTGGTTTCAAACTCCTGACTTCAAATGATCCACCCACCTCAGCCTCCCAAAGTGTTGTGATTACAGGCGTGAGCCACTGCACCCAGCCAAGAACCATTGTTTTAAACAACCTTTTTAAACCAAGGTTTTTTATGAAAATGTAGGAACACCATGTTCTAAGGTAGTTAGGTTCACATAGGCATATATACATATATATTTATTGATTTATACTTAGAGATGGGATCTCCTTTTGTTGCCCAGGCTGGAGTGCAATGGCTCAAGCAGCTCACTGCAGCCTCAAACTCCTGCACTCAAGCGATCCTCCTGATATAGGCATTTTGATTTTGGATTTTGAATATAGGTAAGTGTTGGAAGAATAATGAAAATGACCAATATTTACTGAAGACCATCCCAGGTCGGGCACTGTACTAAAGATTCCAGGGACGTTATTCCACTGACTCCTCACACAACTCACAACTACCCCACGAGGTAATACTTGTTTCCCAATTGTAAAGTAAAGGAACCTGAGGCTCAGTGAGGTTAAGTTCCTTGCCCAAGGTCACACAACGTGCAGTGCCTCTCGCTATGCTCCTGCACTTTGACTTCTGAGCCCAGGCTGTGAAGCACTCTGCTATTCTTTGTTTATCCTTTGTCAGCTGCAGCACTGGTTCTGGGGGCAGGATGACCTTTAGCTCTCGGATATTCAATTTATTGCTGTTCCGGACCATTGCTGCCAAACTCATTTCCAGTTGAAGCAGCTGGGTTTTGTCACACATAGGACTTTGTTAAGTGTCCTCAGCTGAGCTGAAGCTGCACAGAAATCACTCATCATATTCCTGCCAGGGCCAGAGATACGGATGAAAATCTACAGGAAGAAATGTCTAGCCTGGGATTGCGGGGCGGCAAAAGTTTCCCTCTAGAGTCCTATGAAGGGGTTCTTGTCACACATGTATACTTTTAGTTTGTGATAAAAAGTGGGCATGTTGGGTTTCCAGTTGCAAGCTTGTACACAAATAGTCGATGGGTTTCGCTGTCACTGCAGTGAGGCACACATGACCTTTGATCAACTGCAGCAAAACACAAAAGTTTCACATTTGCATGTGAAAGAGTTAAGTCTGGTCCCACATCTGCAAATGAGATCTGCCTCCCTCACTGTAATATGTGAAATACAAAAATATAGAAAATTATCTGTTTATATCTGCAAGATTTTTTTGTTTCATCAGTAAACCTCAGAGGGCTATTGAGAGGTGAAGAAAAATGTTCCATGACTAAGCTGTGAAGTCCAGCTCAAAGATAAGGAATGATTGTGTGAGTACTAGGATTTGATTAAAAACACCACACCGGTGTTTGCATCAGAAGTCAGGGTTCTAGCTAGTTATCTCACTTACAGTTGTGTGACTTGGACAAGCTACTAAATAATTCCAAATAGCTCAGTCATCTCAATGCTCATGTGAATGGTGCTCCCTGCAGTTGTGCAGTGCACAGTTTGTATAACTGCGAGCTGCAAGGTAAGTATCATCTAATAGTGTTAATCCTACTTACCGCACATCAAGGTTGTAAGATGGAATGTGTTGGGAGGTAGGGGCAGATTTTCAATATAATAAATGCACTATCCAAATATACTTTTTCTGCCTCAGTTTCCTTCAGATTGAGACAAGTAAAAGAACCCAACCTCTTAGGAAGGGCCTTGTGAAAGTGATGTTTAATTGCTGATTGTGATTCAGCAGCTAGAAGTTACTGAAAGTGATGCCCTTTTTGCATATGTTTATTCACTTCGTTCTCTGGTACCTCCTGTGCATTCTCCACATATGGAACAAGATATCTCAGGCCAGGCTGACCTCTCCTGCATGTAACTTCCCAACCCTCAGTGTCAGTCCTTGCCCTTCTGGCATTGAATCATGACAGCTTCCCGTTTCCCTCTACTTGGAATATTAGCTGATGCTAGAGGCTTAATGAGTACAGAGACCAGTCCCCTGTTGTTGATTTGAACTCGTCATTAGAGATGTTTTAGGAATGCTTTATATCACCCAACAAGGGCTTGAGTTACATAGGTGTATGCATTTGTCAGAAGTGGTGAGTCTACACGTAAGACTAGTGCATTTCATTGTGTCTTCACTCAAAAGAAAATCTGTAAACCCATATTGAACTCTGACGAATAACGTGATGCTGAAGTGTTTGGGGGAAGTGCGCTATGTGCCCACTTTGAGACGTGTCAGAAAGATAAGATGGATTAATGGATGGGTGTGGGATGGAGAGAGGCACCCTTATGTGAGAAAGCAAGTAAAGTGAATGTTCAGGAGAGACTCAAAATCATCACTATATGAATTGTTTTCAAATTTGCTATGTTTTAAAATATTTTATAATCTAATATTAGAAAAAAAAAAAAGAATGTTCGAACTCTATGCTGCTCAAAACATGACTTTCTTTTATTTCAAGTGTCAAGGTTTTTTTTTTTTTAGAGATGGGGTCTCATTCTGTCACCCAGGCTGCAGTGCAGTGCATGTGGTATGATCCTAGCTCGCTGCAGCCTCCAACTTCTGGGCTCAGGTCATCCTCCTGCCTCCATCAAGGATGTTTTGGTTTCTTTATTTTTTTTGAGAACCAAAATTTCCCCTTTATTACTGATAAAGGCTAAGATGGAAGGTATGGCTCAGTGTGAGGGACAATTGGGCTGGCTAATTGAAGGGTGGAATTAAGTAGACAGTCCACCCCATTGCAGGCAGACCTGACATACCCCAGAAGTAGTGGGCTGGAGGTGGGCCTCACCAGGTAACACCTGCAGTCCAGCACTTCCAACTGTGGGGAGCAGGCAGATCACTCTCAAGAGGAAAAAGACAAGGAATAATTTTCAATTTTTACACTCATGAGAAATGAACACAACTTTGCGTAAAATTAACTTTTAAAACTTTTCTACCTTAACATGCCTATTATTAAAGCCTATCCAAAGGCATGCATTGGGAGAGTATGTTCTGTATTTCATGTGAGTTTTAAATAGAGTTTAATCTGAATGAAAACTTTTCATGTATTTAGAATATCCATTTCTCTAAATTTCCGTTCTTTTTCTTTTTAAGGTAATTATTCGAGGTGGAGGACATATTTTACCCTATGACCAGCCTCTGAGAGCTTTTGACATGATTAATCGATTCATTTATGGAAGAGGATGGGATCCTTATGCTGGCTAAACTACCTTCCCAAAAGAGAACATCAGAGGTTTTCATTGCTGAAAAGAAAATTGTAAAAACAGAAAATGTCATAGGAATAAGAAAATTATCTTTTCATATCTGCAAGATTTTTTTCATCAATAAAAAGTATCCTTGAAACAAGTGAGCTTTTGTTTTTGGGGGGAGATGGTTTATTATAAAATTAACATGAGTACATGAGTAAGATTTACAGGATTTAACTTAAAGGATGAAAGGAATGGATGATGTGACACTGAGACAAGAGGTATAAATGAAAATTTAGGGTCTTGAATAGGAATTTTTAGTTTCTTCTAAGAGTAAGTGAAAAGTGCAGTTGTAACAAACAAAGCTGTAACAGCATCTTTTTCTGCCAATAACGGAAGTTTGGCATGCCATGCATATGAAGGTGTTTGGAAATATTATTGGATAAGAATCGCTCAATTATCATCCCAGATAAATGGATGAAGCTATAACCGTTTTGGGGAAAAGATTCTCAAATGTATAAAGTCTTAGAACAAAAGAATTCTTTGAAATAAAAATCTTATATATAAAAGTAATGATGAACCAATTCTTGATAAGCAGAGGCTCTTATGCAGAGAACCAACTTAATCTTTGCCTTTTCGTTTTCTTTTTCCTTCTTTGAGTTTGAGGTGTACACACTTCTCAAAGAGCCTGCAGGCTACAACATTAGTTATAAGAGCCATTTTAATTTGGGCTTCAAATTCTCTTCTTCTTTTCCCCAAATAAAGAACAACCTAATTTTGTATCATTGTTAGAATATCAAAAAAATTAAGATAAGCTGGCATCAATATATACCTTTATAAATACACATTCATTAGCAGTTTTCTAACTAAAATATCACATCCTGGCACATCTTTTCGATTTATGCATCATGTGCTCTCATCTCTTTGAAATTCTACAAGATGTGTGGATTTTTCCACATCACTTCCTTCTCATATTAGCCATCTATGAATTGGCTCAGTGGAGAATAAAATTTAAAAAGTCAAAGCCTGTTCTTGCGGCAAATATTTTATGGAGTTTATTCTTTTAATTTCTCATTTTGTGCCTGATTTCATTCAGGTTTGTGATCTTCCTTTTTAAAGTGTTCATTGTACCCATGTCCTAGAAGTCATTAAATCAAATATTCTGATCAAAAGCAGATTTTAATTATTGCAGAGAATAAACTGGGGCAGGGTAGGATGCAAGAAGTTTTCCATGTAGTCCCATCTGCAAGTTAAATTAGCTGTATTTGGTCCATGTCTCATAACTATGTACTGGAAAGGGCACTGACTGGCTGGGAGACCTAGGTTTAGTTTCATATGGATCACACATGCGCTGGACATTTTAGGAGAAGTCACTTCACCATACCAGCCTCCCAAACCCAAGGAAGGTAGCCAGAAGAAGAGACTTCTGAGGTTCTTTTGGGTTCACATGTCACTAGGGTAGTACCTATTTACAAGGGTACTATGAGATGACCCAGTCGATCCTCGTTATTCAAGAATTCTATGTTTGCAAATGAAGTCTACTTGCTAAAAAAATGTATTTCTAACCCCAATATCAATACACTTGCTCTTTTGAGGTCATGTACAGAGTGGCAAAAAATTTCAGTTGCCCAGCATACACATTCCCAGCTGGGGCCAAAGAAGGAGACACTCTGCTTTCTTGTTTCAGCTTTCATACTGTAAACAATCGCCTTTTTCTTTGTTTGTTTGTTTGCTTTTTTCTTATTAAGACGGAGTCTCGCTCCGTTCCCAGCTGGGGCCAAAGAAGGAGACACTCTGCTTTCTTGTTTCAGCTTTCATACTGTAAACAATCGCCTTTTTCTTTGTTTGTTTGTTTGCTTTTTTCTTATTAAGACGGAGTCTCGCTCCGTTGCCCAGGCTGGAGTGCAGTAGTGTGCTCTCGGCTCACTGCAACCTCTGCCTCCTGGATTAAAGCAATTCTCCTGCCTCAGCCTCCCAAGTAGCTGGGATTACAGGTGCACGCCACCAAGCCCAGCTAATTTTTGTATTTTTAGTAGAGATGGGGTTTTGCCATGTTGGTCAGGCTGGTCTTGAACTCCTAATCTCAGGTGATCCTCCCACCTTGGCCTCCCAAAGTGCTGGGATTACAGGCGTGAACCACCACACCCAGCCCAATTGTCCTTTTCTAAGTCTGTTTAGTGCTACATTTTTGGGGTCATTTTTGTGCTTTTTTTGTGGCTGATTTTGCTGTTTAAAATGGCCTCAAGCACAGTGCTGAAGTTCTGACCAGTGTGCGAGAAGACTGTGAAGCGACTTACAGAGAAAATACAAGCAGGTATTTTGTTTTTTTCAGGCATGAGTTAAAGTGCTGTTGGCCCTGAGTTCCACATTAATGAATCAACATTTTAAAGGTGACTAAGAAACACACTTAAGGTTATGTATTGATCAGTTGACAAGAATGTTGTGACCCACAAGCTTGAAGGAACCTAAACGTATATTTGCCTTAGAAGCAATGGTTCAGAATTTGCTAATTCTGTCTGCATAGACATTATAGAACATAGCTACAGTGGGTAAAGAGAATTGACTATCTTTCTAGAGCGTTTAGCGTAGGGAGTAGCACAGGATAATAGCTCAATACGTGGACATTGTAGATGTTTTCATTTTTATCATCACCCTGCCAGGTACAAGGCCAGTGGGGAGCGCTGAGGTGGTGGTGGGGGCACGAGTTGCCAGATCTTCCAGGAGCAACCCTAGCCAACTCATTTGAGGATACAGTTCTATGAAGATTGAATCTGGCAAGTATTTTACTCTAGAAGAAGAAAGGAAAAGATTGAATCTGGCAAGTATTTTACTTTAGAAGAAAGGGAAGCTAAAGAAAAACTAGTTTTTGGATTTAATTGTAGAGAGTCCTTTGTGTAGAGACTCTCCAAGTACAGTGCAAGCCCTCCATAGATGTTCAAGACAATCTGTTATAGTCCAAGGAGAAAATACTTCATTTCAAAATGAGAACACAATTAAGCTTTCATAGTATGTAATGCTGGATTCTCATGATGCCCTCCCTCAGTACAGACATGACACAGTCAGATGTCTTATGTGACTGCAGTTGCTGTAGGCAGACAACATCTGCAAAGAGGGAGAGGCACATGGAGGAGGTCCACCGAAGCATCTTCTCACGGTCCTGCATCTAGCGTATTGTCAATAATTGCAATTGACATTCATATAGGATGTTATCAATGTGATTAGTTTCATAAAAGCAAAGCCTTTCAAAGAGTAGGATGATTATAACACTGCAATTTGATGGCCAGTGGTCAAGGGGGACTCCTGTACTACACTGCTTATCTCATGGTAGTGCATTTAAAGGAGTTGTGGAACCTGAGGTTGAGTCCTGGATCCTTTCTTTGACAAAAAGACAAGCATTGCAGACGTGCTGTCATGGCAAGTGGCGATTGTTAGTATGTTGCCTAGCAGATATATTTTTTAAAGTAAACACACAATCCATCTTTTCAAGGTAGAAGTGATATTTTCACTTAGTGAAATTAATTAGTGAGGAAGTTAACTTCTTTTCAAAAGAAATTGAATCTATGGCAAGAGCCTTTTGAAAACAGATGTTTGGAAATGTTCCCATGTTACTATATGCACATTACAAAAACAAAACTAAAAAACCCTTAAAAGCAAAGAAAATTTCAACAATTGTCTCTGTGTAATAGATGAGACTGAAAAATAAGTTTTGGGAATTACTAAAGCTCATCTGGTGAGGCATTTCTTCTATTGAATCTACATATCTCTGTTAAGTGTCTTTTTCAGCTCTAATGGACTTTGAAACCAAACATTAAAATAAATATATGTATGTATAGCCAGACGTTTGAATGGCTATATGACAAAAGGGTAACCCAGGACTTTTTGAAAATGACAAGGCATATTCAACACATTAGTCCTATCGAAGATATTAACAGTAATATTTTAGAAAGCATTTTTTTACCATTAAAAATCAAATTCAATTTTTTAAAATTAAGTATTTAAAATTTATCCTTTTGCAGTTTCCACTTCGATTAAAATTTCTTTTTTTTTTCTGATTTATTTTATTCTTTTTGTGTGTGTGTCTTTTTTATTATTATTATTATTATACTTTAAGTTCTAGGTAAAATTTCATAATGTAAATATTGTTAGTACAGTAGTGGCATGATTATACTTTATAAATGAAATAATTTTATATATGATATATTTATAACATTTATAATATATCACATAAATATAATTCTTATAATTAATTGTTATATAATTATATATAATAAATATATAACATAATGTATAAATATATATAAAAATATTATAAAAATATATTTATAATATATACTTATATATAATTATTTCTTTATAGAGTATAATCATGCCACTGCTGTATTAAAAATATTAACCTTATGAAATTTTAATCAAAGTGGAATATATTATATATTAAATATATATTATATATGTATCTTCAGTAATTTTTTAATGATAAAGTTGACAGCAAAAGATTTGGAGACCACTGTTTGAGATGACAGAAAGTCTAAAAGCAGCCTTAAACTTTGTTCCAATTTCGTTATGTTATTAAAAAAAAAAGCAAGGCATCTAACAATATATGATGCTTTCTTTTCTATGAAAGAAAGGAATGGAAGACACCCACACGCACATGCACACACACCCCTGAGTTTCCACAGCAGATGGGCAGAGCCCATCAGGAATCAAAGTGGGTCTCTGTTCAACCCCATTCTCTTCCCATCAGGCACCCTGCTCCCGATCCCTCAGCTCTTCCTCGCCTATCAGTGGGTAGGCGTTAGGGTCTGTACTGTCATTAATAATGGGCTTTACTTTGAAAGTGGTGTAAACCAGATCCTTGGTAACTTTTTGATGCAGTATCTGCTCTGGAGACCCAAGAGGGGCTAATGTAAATTTGAATTGCGATTCTCTGGAAAGTACTAAGAGCGTTGATTTAATTATTGATTGATGTGAAGTTCCCAAGTTATCTTTTCTAATGCCACCAAAAATATGACAGGTAAGACCAGAAACCAAGGGCTAAGATCTTGTGATGAGCTGCTTGACTTAAACCCTGATTTTCTGAGGAAAGTCTGGTGTTCCCTTTGTTTCTTCTTGTGAATAACAGCCCCCCCCCCACCGCCGCCCCGCCCCACCCCGCCCCGCCATTCTTACTGCTAATGATATATGGGCCTGGGCTGTGTCTATTTTGTGCCATGTAAGCCTCTGGCTCTAAGCTCAGAAACCATTTCATTCTCCATGCTGGGCCCTGAGGGGTTGACCGCCGGTGGTCAGGGCCAGCTGCAGAGATGACTGGGAGTGGCCTGTTTAACTCCACCATCACACAGGAAGTGTGTGCCCTGGGGTGAAATATAGCTACCTGCACAGATGTGTTTACTTTTTCTTGCATATTGCAGCAGTTATTGTTATTAAAATTCTGAAGATTTAAAAAACATTCAGAAAACCAACCTGAAAGGGATTGATTTTGTTGCCCCTAAGACACCAAGCCTAAGAATTAAAAGCAGACTGCTGTGATTTATATCCGCTCAAACCCAAGAAAAGACATCTGCTCAATCATTTTAAAGGGATTTTTGGCAACTTCAGGAGTATGACGCGGGCCGTCTGCGTTCCCCTGGGCGCTGTGTGTGTGAGGACAGCAAGCCAGGGCTGTGGCTGCCGCTCACACAAATTCACAGGAAACTTCACTGTATCTAGCCGGGTCTTTTGGGCAAATGTTAATTTTTTTCTTAAATCTTTAATTTTCAAATTGCAAAAGAAAGAGCTGTTCATTGCAAAAAATTCAAATGTAAAAACTTGCTCTCACCAATCCCACACCACAGCCAGTGGCAGCCACTCATAACTCATCCCAGGCTGAGGAAGGAGGGTGGGCCACCTTGAACTCAGTGTCCTCAAGACTGCACCCACTGCGGGAGAGACAATTGCCCCCCACCAAAAAACAAAACAAACCCAGGGCATTATCATTAGAAGAAAGGGAGCCTGGATGTTGTGCAGCCAGGAGCCAAAAAACATCCACCGTATGCAGCTATCAAAGCTCAGTAAAAATATTAAAGCCAGTGTCTACATGTTGACATGCAGTGGGAATACGCACTGCTAATTTCCCTAATTTCCCAATGAATGTTTACAATCAAAATTCACATGTACACCTACTAATGTTTGATGATACTTTAAATTTTCATACATGAGTCAAAGGGAGCAAAAGAAGTGCCTGAGTGACCTGCGAGTATGGGGGAATGTTGTGTGAGAATACGAAAATCTAGACACTTAGTACCAGGAACAGAAATTGCCCTGGACTCCTGGCTCAGTCACGCTTCCATCTTACAGCAGGATGTGCCATGTTAATCTTCTTGAAGACCTGCTCTGGGTGCTGAAGATATGAAGACAAATCTATCCAACTCCTCTGCCACTGAGATGCTCTAAATGGGGACAGGCGCTTATGAAGGGAAGGCTGGTGACCACTGCATAAATAATCCCAGTGTGCCACCTACTTTAATAGATGAAGGTCCAAAGTGCTTTGAGAACAGAGGACAGAGGATGACTAATTACTCCAAACCAAGGAGTGGGGGTGAGACTGGAGACCTTCCAGGGGAAGAGAGTATCTATCACTGGTACAGGCCTGGGCATCAGCATTACTGTGCTGGAGCCTGATAAGGCTCCAAACATGCCAGTATCTGCCTTCTCTTATTTTTGCCTTCCATCCCATGAAGATTTAACTATTTTGTTGCAAAATCTGAATTTACAAATGACTGCCCTAAACTTCCGTCATGGGAGAGTAGAAGGATTGATTCCTGTATTATGCTGATTGGAAGAAACCCCTAATGGCCTGCTTTAGTTTTCCCATCTTGTCTCTGTAGAGCCAGGAAAGATCTAGAAGGCTGTCTTCCTGCAAGCCCATCCATCAAGTGGCCTTGGTGGCGTGTGAAATGGCATTTCCTTACTAAAATCCTCACACATTGCACGGTAACATGCCAGAACATGCTGTCATTGACCAATTTCCCATCTCCCCTGGGAAGAGAAACATTCTTTAAGGAGGATATTTTGAAATGGCTCCACAGTGTGACTCACTGGAGGACAATGCCGAAGGCTTTGGGGCAAAAATAAACAAAAGTTAAAAAAAAAAAAAAAAAAAAAAGTAGATTCTATCAAAAAAGGTTTGGAGTGATGTTGCCCTGGAAAATGGAAGCTGATCTTGGACTGGATGAAGGGTGGATTTTGTTTACTCCAATGAGGTAGTTTGTTCAGGGTAAAATTCCACTAGAATGTGTCTTCCTTGTTAGGGCAGAGGAAAAGGAATCTCTTATCAGTCATGGTTCCCTCAAATGAGCTCCTCTGTCCCCGAAAAATGTTAATATTTGTTAGGCTAGAGCCTCAGAAAATTCCTTAAGAGTTCTAGTTTCTTAAGGAATGAGAAATGCAATTCTGTTTTGGCCTCATAAGTAAAACAAGCTCCATGTGGCTTTGCTTCTAGGCCACATTCCTCCCCCACTGGACAGTCAGAAGAGAAAAGTGCACCACCCTGGGAAGCATGCGATTCTGAGCCCTGGTTCCAAATCTTCTGCCATTTCCTACCCTTCAGTGGAATACTTTTCTCTTCTTGGGCTGGAGTAGAGTAAAAAAAAACAGTTGATAGTCACATATTCAATGTAGAAGCATTAAAGGAAGAGAAAACCAATTCAGTAATCCTGTGTGATTAGGACATACTCAGTTACGTAAACTGAAACCAGGTGGCTTAAAACTACCAGTGCCAACAACTCCAATGGAGTTGTCTTTTAGTAAAGAAAATGCTGGTAAGGCTGAGAATGCAGAGAGGTTTGTGTTATTCTCCCCTACTTCTCACTCCAAACAAATCCTTAGATCTCCAACAGCAGATGGCATAAAATGAAAACAGAGATGAGAATATAGAGAACAAGGAAGGTGTGGGAAGCTTTGGAAAAGACCAAAAGGAGGTGAAATGGGATGAGTTCTCAAGCCACCAGCAGCAACGTTTGGTACCACCCCAGAAAGTGAGATGAATGTTAGGCTTGCCCCTTTCTCCCTAGCCCCAGGTGCAGGTGTAACCCCCACCTTTGAAGCCCAAGGTGCTGCTGGTCTTTGTGATGAGCCTCTTCTCCCCGTCTGTCCAAAGCCACCAAGTGAAGAAAACAACTTGGCATTTGGAGTAGACAGCAGGTGATGATGACAAGCGTCTCTGCGGACAGAAGTTCAACACCGGGAAATATACCATGAGAGCTGGCAATGACTGGTTGCTACGTTTCCATGTGTACCATGCTGAAGGATTCTGGCATCTTGATAAATGTATAAAACAGACAAATTGCTAATAAATGGCATAACAATAAGAAAGAAAGAACTATCTATCAGAAATCAGACAGTATAAAACATAATACATGCCTCAAACTAGATATGCGATTTAAAGGCTATTTCTTCTCACATCCTCCTGGACAGATTTCATAAAACCACCATAAAAGGATTCTGTATTTATGTGAGAGAACACTTGAGGTTGCACAGGTCTACACATTTGTTCCTCAGTAATTGACATCTTTTTTGTTCACTGGTGCAGCTGTTTCAAACCGTGTCCACTCTCAAACTCCAAGATGACACAGTGCGGCTTCCCTTACTCTCAGCGAATGGCCTTGTCTCCTACCTTACTGAGAAGATCAAAGCAACCCAACACCATATCCCTCAATTTTCCTTTTTCATCGCCACATACTCCCACAGCATCATGACCCACGTTCTCTTCCTATCACAGGGAAAGTCCTGCCTCTCTTCTGAGCTCCCTGCCCATAGCTCCAGCTGTCCTGATGGAAACTCAGATTCAACATGACCAGCCTGCTCATCCTCCTGCAAACCAGCAGCTTCCCTTCGTTTCCCCTGGTCTGCGAGAACATCCACATTCTTACCATCAACAGCTTTCTCTTGTCCTTCTTTTACATTCACCCAGTGGCCAAAGTCTGTTTACTCTACTTCAGCAGTATCTTTTGTAGCTCGCTCCTCCTTTTCCTTCCAGTTTCTAGATGATTGCACAACCTACTGAAAGGTCTCCCTGCTCTAGTCTTTCACCAGTCCCAGCCATTAATCCATCCTAGACAGCGTTGCTATTTCATTTTCTAATGCAGCAGTCTAATCAACTCACTCTGACTCAATGGCTGCCAACTACTTAGGTTGACGTCAAAACACCCTGGCTCTGAAGGCCTGCCATAAACTGACTCCAGCCTACTTTTTTTGGTTTATTTTCTCACTGCTCAAATGTGTTCAGTCAGATGAGATTATTTACCTTCATGCAAACACTACCTCTATTTTCTTTCTGCTCCTGCCTTTCTGTTCGGCGTGCTCTGTCAAACCAAATCCTGCCCAGCCTTCGAGACCCACCTCAAAAGCATAAGAGAGCCAGTAAGCCTCCCGCCTTCCCCGTTCCCTTTGGCCACCCCGTTTATAATCATATTCTTCTGTGTATTCTCTGTCTAACTCTGGGAAAGCACATTTCTGCCTTTAGTCAGAGTTACTGCCGTTTTCCTTCTTCGTTCCCCTTTTGAGCAGGTATAGCTGACCCCGTGTCCTTGCTTTAGGGAGGTGAGCAGCAGGATGAGATGCAGAAGGACCCTGGGAGCATTCCTGGCTTTTGTCTTCTAAAAAGCCAGAGTCCAAGGGGAGGATTGGGTTTGAGGAAACAGAATGGCTTGG
Organism: Chlorocebus sabaeus; assembly: GCF_047675955.1. Classification (NCBI taxonomy): domain Eukaryota; kingdom Metazoa; phylum Chordata; class Mammalia; order Primates; family Cercopithecidae; genus Chlorocebus; species Chlorocebus sabaeus. The sequence goes on from NC_132924.1 coordinate 32,842,933, forward strand.
AAAAACAGGCAAGAATTGTCAGACTAAAAGGTAATTCCCCTAGCTGAGGCAAGGAGCAAGTTCGGCGGGTTCTTCTTCCTGGCCAGGGCCAGGTCTGGGCCAGAGCCAGGAGAGGAAGAGCTTCCAGGTGGAGGAGCTGGGGAGTGGGGGCCACAGGTACTGAGGTTTTCAGCCTTTCCCGGAAGCAGCAGAAGGCTGCCAGGCATGAAGGGACTTTGGGAACAGGCGCAATGTGATGGCCTGATTGGCAGAGGACCCTCTGAAACTTCCCACTGTGCCAGCAGAGTGGGAACTCATAATTTTTAAAATATCATTGTAGAAAATAGACACCACATTTCTTATCACCTGCATTTGTGGATCGGGATTCATTCTCTATATATTCAAGTACACATAACACAACTTTTCCCCTTGAGGAAGAGCACGTGACTTCAATTCAACAAGACTTATTGTGTGCCACTGTTCTGCATGGTGGAGATACAGCAATGAGCAGGATTGAAGACCCTTCCTCAAAGACAGTGCATTCCTGTGACAGGTCAGTGTTCAACATGCACACATATCTACATGCATACAGAAAGACATATTGCTAAGTGCTACAACGAAAATCTCAGCAGGGTAAGGGGAGTAAAGCCTGATGGGAGGTGAGAGTGTGATCCTGGAGGGGCCAGGAAAGACCCTCCTGATATCTGAGCCGGGCTGGAGCGAAGGGCAGCCAGGAATCTTACTTGTATTGGGCAGAGTCCACGACCAGCACTGAGGACCAGCAAGGGGCCCAGGCCCTGAGAAGAGAAGCTCAGCCACCCCAGGGAGAGCTTGGTGATTTCAGTGCCATGGAAGGTGGTCGCTCAAGGTAAAGCCTTGGGACTTGCTTCCTCTGCTTCCCCAGCAGAGTGCAAGGCACACAGTACGTGCTTAGAAAATACTGACTGAAAAAGGGATGGGCCAAATGTGGGTATTTATGCCACACTGAGAAGTAAGACATAACACATACAAATATAAATAAATACATAGAGCACAAAAAATGGCCAAAATGCCCATAGCCCAGATATAACCACGGTATTATTATCTAGTCTTTCATTATTTGCAGATTCTATTTTTTCCACACCAGACACAATACCATGTCCTGTTGTCTTCACTTAATCATACTGCAACTTTTAATATCATCCTTTAACTCACTGAAATTCAGTTTCTCTCTTACTGGCTCCAACAACTGGGGCAAAGACGTCATGAGGCAATTGACCCTTTCAAGGGTCACAGAGGGTGCTCAGTAGCCCTGAATTTTATAGAAAAGGAGACCCGTGGGCCACCAAACCCTTTGAAGACCAAGATCCTGTGGCGGTGTGCTGGTCCACACAGCCCCTCCTGGCCCCTGGCTGCATGGTGCCAGAGTCTGGTCTCCAGCCCAGGAACATCCTTGCTTCACAGTGCTCAGAGATTTGCCATCATTAGTAAGATGGTGCCTGTGAGATTTTCCGCTCTCTGTTTGGGGTTGAAGTATTGGAACATTTCCTAGAGAGGCATTTTGTTCCTCTCAGGCCTCTGCTTTTACCACTAGTGGCTGCCCCCAGCTGTTCCTAATTCTCTCTCTGGATGAATGACTCAGCTTGATTCAATGTCTACAACTTGTGGCTTCTTAAAGGAGCCAGACCATTTTGTAAAACAATGAAACAGAGCTCAAACCAAGGAAACTCACTGAAGAGTACAGCCATAAATTAAAATACATGAAATGTATTTATTTTCAATGTCCAAGATTGTAACTCTTTGACTATGAAAATAAACATGTGCCTGGGTTTAAAAAAAAATCAGAAAGAACTTAATAGAAATCAGACAGCAAGTCTACACTCTTCTCTCATACAGCCTCCTATCCTTCCATTTGCTTTGGGCATAGCTCTTTCTGAAGAAGCTGTGGGACCTGTTCTGAGGTGTCCTCTTAGCCCCAGGAGAAGTGGAAGGGACATGTTCACAGCCAAAAGGGAGGGCTCTGTTAAGTGTTCTTGGAGTAGATGCAAATTTTACAGGTGAACCAACATTCTTAAGGTCTGAAGATGTCTTTGGCTGTGTTAGATTTGCTTTTGCCCATAAGCAACAAATGAATTTATTCAAGACTTGTATTACCAGAAGGAAAACAAACCTAAGCCAGGACAAAATTAATGGGAAATATAAGGGGGAAAAAAAAAACCAAAAACTCCACAATCACCACCAACAAACAACCCGCAGTTTGGTGGAGATGATTAGCATCAGATGGAGAATGGCACCCAGGTGCACAGGTGGGAGGATGTCCAAGGACAAAAGCAGCTGTGTCTCAGCTGGCACCTCCCAGAACATCTAAACCACTTGCAAACACAGAATTACTTCCTTCCACCCTCCCTCTCTCTCCTCCTCCTGCTTCTTCTGTTCTTCTTTCCTCTTTCCCTGGAGCAACGGGGATGTTCTAGGTTGAAACTTTTCAGAATGACAGGGTCCTGTGTGATGGGGTTGAAGATGGAAACTGAGGGATGGGTGGGTGGGATTGTAGGATGGTAGTCATCTAGGAATGTAGACATGATTCCTTATCATTCTCCCCACACATTGGATTTCAAACTAAGACTTCCCTCCCTGAGATAATAAAAGGTGCATTCGGCTGCCTCTATGGCTGTCTTATAATCAATTCATAAGGAGTTGATGGGTGCCTAGAGCTTAACCAGACCTGCACATAACCTCAAGTCTAATTCTATCATGTGGCTTCTAATGCCATCATATGGAGCCTCTGGCAACAAGGGCCATTTTCCAGTTGTTAATATCATCTCCCTTCCAGGCTCATCCTGCCAGAATCATTTACAGCTCTGTTTCTGAATCTACCCAGAAAAGACATTTTTTTCTTCGGTGAGATGGTATCCAGAGAAAACAACACTTTCCTAGAACAAATGGATATAAAAGTTCTGTTCATTACAATCAGCACAGTAGTGAAGACCTTCAGAGGTCTTGGTGTCACAGAAATTCTTGGTATAGTATTTTTAACTTATAATTTTTATTACATTGGCAACTACACCCATTTAATGAAGAACACTAGTTTTTTTTTTCATATTAACAATTCGTTGATGTTTTAGTTCATGCCAGAAAGCCTTAAGAAAAGCCAGGAGGACAGGTACTTTTGTCTGTTTTGTTCTGTCCTGTGTTCACAGCTCCTAGTGGAGAACCTGACACTTCGTAAATGTTCATTCATATTTATTGTTGAGTAAACAGAGGTGTTTTCTAATGGGAAATTGTGAGTTTGGTCATCTTTTCAATTTCACGGCATTTTATGTGAAACAGAATTATTTATCCACCTTTAAGGGAAATTTTGACCTAGTTTCGCTCTTCAGAGGCAATGAGACCCTTAAAAATAGATTTTTTAAAAAAATCTAGCTTAATTTAAACTCGTAAACTACAATAAGGTATTTAGAAAGTCAACCCTTTCTTCCATTACAAATAGAAAATTCTATTTTGTGTCATGGCAGGACTGGAATATTCCTCTGTTGGTTACAAGCTGAGATCTGCCAGCAGTAACAAACTGATGGTTCCCCCTACATTATGCCTGAGAAAAGGATTCGGGTAGAAGAGATGTAATACAAATTAGATATGCTAAGATGAAACCTTCTCAACTCTCTTCATCTGTGGATAAACAAACCAAAAGCAAACATATAATTCTGAAAAATACTCCATATTGTTTTCTTCTTAATAACTCAACTACTTAAACCAGTGGTTGAGGAATTGAAAAAATATAAAATTTCAACCTCTGCTTTTCACAGTTAGAAAAAAAGCTGATTTAATAGCTTAGAACTCCAACAACTGTTGGCCAAATCCCACATGAAGCTGTGCAGTGATTCTTAAGTGGCTTTTTAAAAGACTCTCTCATTTATAATGAAAATATAAACTAAAATCCAGACTGCCATATATAATCTTTTCCCAGAGAGAGAACCTTGCTCCAAATTTGTTGACAGTTAAAGAGAAAGCCAGCGAGACTCCCAGCAGTAAAACTGGGCCAGGATGAAAGAGGTAGAACTGAATCCTTTGACCAAAATTCAGATGGAGACCTATGTGTTTTCTGGGATTTCTATCAACCTGAACATAGGGAATATGTACCAGCAAGAGGTAAAACTAATTTGTGATCATGTCAAACCTGGAGCTTCTAATAGTTCATTCTTGCACTTCACAACTTACATGTGGAATTCCAGTGAAAAGAAAAGCAGTATGCATTAAGAAATCTCCAATGTGCCACTGAGGATTTGGGGATGAAATTTCTATGTTCTTCCTGTTTTGATAGTTTTAAAAATCAGTTTCTGTTCATTGTGTATCTGATGCAGCTGTGATCTTACTTGTGAATGTGGCTATCTAGAAAATTAGCAAATCAGTTACCATTTATCCTAGGTAATGCTGTTTCATGTAGTAAATGATCAGTATAAACTATTTTTGTTCAATATTGCAGTGAATATAAATGTTATGGATAATTAACATAAAATATGAGTACTAAAACCTGTTCCTTTACATGCCTTCTTACCTTTTTCCACTGAGTATTGGGAAAAACAACCCTTGCACATCTTCTAGGATTCAGCCCCACAAACAGGAAATGTGATTTAACCGCATTTAAGCTTCTGCGAGTTAAATGGATCTGGCCATTGATTGCTTACCAGCATTAGGTGGGTTATTAGAAATGTATTCTGTTAATTTGCCTGACAATGGGATTGACAGCATAACAGCATTACCACCAAAAGCAGCTTTGGTTTTAATCTCTAGAACTTTTGTAGCAAAGCAGCTTGGATTTGCCAGGGATTTGTGTTTTAAAGGGATTATGTTAAAGATTATTAAAGTTGAACCCTCAAGGAACAAGGCTGGATATTCATGCTAGAAATGCAACTCCATATCTCTACCGGCCAAGTCGCTTGTGATGTTTGAGGATTCCTGTCACACTCTAAGTTGCTATGAAAGTGTAGACTGGCTAAAGAAAAATCTTCCTTAGGAAAAGGCTGATGGGGAGTTGGCAAGGCAACTGTAAACAGGACCCAGCCTTTCCCATTTTAGAACATTCAACAAGTCTAAGAGCTGGAAATGGAATGGCAGAATCATCTGAATACCTAAAAGTTAGGAAGATAGCAAAAGTGCGCTTCACTAATTAAAGAAGAGAAAATTAAGAAACAGAGTTGGGGGGTGGAGCTAGCAAAGAGCTAAAGAGGCCTTCATTCTGTGGTCAGTGGAAGCAGAGTGTCAGATGGGTGAGATGGCCTGAGGCAGCCTCACAGGGCTGAGGGCATTGGACAGGTCCAGGCAGCCCTCCAACCCCGAGCTGGACCAAAGGGACTGGCTGCACAGGCTGAATAAGAGGCACTGCCCACAAATCAATTAAAATATTTCATAATTAAGAAAAAAGCATTTCTAAAGCACAGTGCCCCATGAAAGGAATTTGGAATAAGCCCAATAATAAAACAAACTGGACCTCTATTTGAGCTACTACCCTATGTGGAAGTGCTGGCTGTGTCATGACCTCCTTCCTCAAGAGAAAACCTAAGACTTATGCAGGGCTCTTCCTAAACTGCCAGTAGGATGACACATTCAGGTGACATGAATCACAGAGGAGGGAGGTACTACCAACCCCCCTCCCAACGTGACACATTTACATATTCCAAAGATGACAAAAAATCAAGCCTCCGCGTGCTTACAATTCATTTGGAAGAGATAAGGCTAGGACATACCCGAACAATACTTCAAAATACTTATTAAGCAATAAATAACCAGCTGCAGTTGAATGCTCTCTGGATTCCAGAGTCTAGTTTAATCCTATTTCAGCCATTTAGATTCCTGCATAAGAGCTCTGGCGTGTGTAATTCCAAGTGGGGTAAGACACAAAAATTTCCAAATATATGCCTTGATAATACTTTCCTGAAATGGAAATGTACTTACTACCCTTACTGATTAAAAGAGCAGATTGAGAGCAGCCTAAATATCCATTATTGGGTCTTCTCATATAAATATAATGTATTCTTGTTTGTTTTTTTTTTTTTTTAACTAGAGAATGAGGAAACTCACTATGGACTGATATGGAAGGAACTATGTATCATTCAGTGCTCAAACACAAAAGCAGAAACCACTCTATGTCTCTCAAGCAGAGTAGGATGGAACACAGGAAACTGGTTAAAAACTACTGGAAGGACTGAGGAGCAAAAAAAGAAGGGGCTCTTACCCAAAGAGGCTGGGAAGCTGCCACTGTCCCTTGACTGAATCCTGTCAGAGATACTCAGTGTTGATCTTGTCGAAACTATCCCTGGACTGCTGGAGCCCAGAGCACAGGCAGTCCAAGCCAGATGGGAAAAATGGCTAATCTCCTCCTCCCACACTGGAATCTAGCACCAGCACCTCCCATGAAACCAGCTGGATGAGTGAGTCTGGGAAAGGGGATGGAGGATTATCCAGAAGGGTAGACTTGAACTTAAGAGTCAAGAGACACAATCTGGCACATCCACCCTTTTGCTACTCAGCATCCACACATTCCATTGTATGCATCCAATAGCAACATCACACTTCTTCCTCACAGAATGCAACTATTCCTCACACAAATGAATACAAGTTCACTCTCTCCCCAAAACAGAGAATTCAGAGTAAAACCACTGTAAGATAGGGGCCTCAGCCCACTGTATTCATCCCAGGGTGATGTTAAATTTTTTCCTCTTTTCAGTCACCATTGCACCTTTTATAATAGATGTTCTACAACCTAAAGGCTAAGTTGTAAAATTAACCACCAATACTCAGTGTTACGCAGAGTAAACAAAGAAGAAAATGTGCATAGCTGCTACAGGTTTTGTTTTGGTGACTGGTAACAAAACTAGTTGACTGATGATGATAATAGTTAAATAATAATTGAGAATGAGCTTCTTCCAATGTCCATTCTATCTTCCTTTTACCTTCAGCCAGCACCTGAAGTTAGTTGTCCGGGGTTCTTTTCTTGGCAAGATTATTTAAACGTTCATTTCTGAAGGGTCTAAGTCTTTAGTTGTCCTGCAGGTTGCAATATTATTCCAGTAACTTTTACTCCTGGACATGGAAGTGCTAAGAGGCACCCAGGAGAATTTCCTGGGCTTCAGACATAATCCTCCCTGCCACCATTGTGTGTCACGGCAACCCAATTACTCCCTGGTAATTCTGATCAGTCACCCCAGCCAGAAAAGTCACCCTCTTCTTTGCCTGTCCATTTAGTGGCAGAAGAAACTTGAAATGGGCAGACAGAAGTATCAAATTCCAGTTCAGTGGAATGCTATTGTGTCCCCTAAAGGAAGCATTCTCTCCTTGGAATTAAAACCTTTAAACCAGCTGATCTATGTTTTATAGAAGGAGGGCAAATATTCTGTGAGTGATATTCAGGATGTGATAGTGAGAGGAGCCACTCCCATTTTTACCCCTTGACTCCCAGGTCTGTGTATCCTGACTAGGAGAGACACAGCACTGTCCATTTGTTGCTGATTCAAAGCATAATCTGCGTGCAGTAAGAAAGTCACCTAGACTGCAGGCAGTTATCTTCCAGATGGTACCATTTTTGAAACTTCAGTTTTCTATTTCTAAATTTTGTAATGATAACTACTTTTGGGTGCTGGAGTACATGGTAATCTAGTAAGTCCCAAGGGCATGATACCAATGCTGTATTTCTTTTGCTGTAAAATTAGTTCTTTGGTCATAAGCAAAGAACTTTTCTGGTCATAATCATCATGCTATTGAATAAGGCTCTGTGTTAAGTTCACAGATAGTGGTACTGATAAACCCATTGCAGGCAGTGAATGCACAGCATATTTAGAAATAGTGTCCTGGGCAACATAGCGAGACCCTGGCTCTACAAAAAAAATTTTTTTAAAAAAAAGAGCTGGGCATGGTGGTGAGTGCCTGTAGTCCTAGCTACTTGGGAGGCTGTGGCAGGAGGATCACTTGAGCCCAGGAGTTCAAGGTTACAGTGAGCTATGACTGCACCATTGCACTCCAGCCTGGGTGACAGAGTGAGACCTTGTCTCTATTTAAAAATAAATAAATAAATAAATAAATAAATAAATAAAGCCTATTCCAGAGGACAAAATCATGTCCTTAGTAATAGAAGTTCCATGCAATAATCTGATGGCTGACCGGTCCCCCTGGGGAATGACTCCACATCATAGATTAGATGGTAGAGCCCCTGTCAGCAAGTTAGTCATTTATCAGTGACAGGAGCCAGACCAGTTTGGTGAGCGGAAGTCCACATTGTTGAACCTATGTCTGGCTTCTCTCCCTGCCACAATGGCCATGCTCTTCATGAGCCTATTAAGCAAGCCTTGGGATTGCTGGGAATGGACTGACCGACATCCACAGAACAGGCCATCCTATCAGTGGCCTGCTGAGGGCCTCATCAGTGGATGCTCTCTAAGCAGAATTTACATGCGACAGTGCCCATAGGGAGAGGTCCATCTGCAAACCCTTTTCCTAGACTTCCTTGTCACCAGTACACTAATAAAACCATTAATGACCCGTACATTGGTATATATCTCTACTTCTGGCCATCTCTCCCTCCAGACAACATGCTCAGTGTTTGGTCCTGAGAGAGCTCCTCTTACCACGTTCCTGATTTGGGCTGCAATGCTTCAGCAGTCCACATCTACCTGGTGCCTCCAAACCAGGCCCAAATGTTTTCTTCCTCTGTCAACAGTCAGTCATAGAGGTCACAGATGTGGACTAATTGGTGAATTAAATGGCAGCAAGAGTAGATGCTATGGGAGTCACAGCCACTTGTTCTTGAAACTTACTTGTGCCTGAAGGACCTGCTCAAACTGAGCCTGGTATATACTATTTTACTACTTACACCTGATGATGGATTTCTGCCATGCATGCCTAATCTTACGGCTCAGAGGACTGGTGTATTAGTTGTCTGAGTATCCTGAGTAATAAATTACCCCAAAATTTTGCAACATGCATTTATCATCTCACATCGTTTCTGAGGGTCAGGAATCTGGGAACAGCACAGTTGGGAGAATCTGGCTGAGGGTCTCTCACGAGGCTGCAGTCCCAGTTGTCAGCCAGTACTGTAGTCACCTTAAAGCTTAACTAGACATGCTGTAGCCCAATAGTTCTCACCTTAAAGTTTAACTAGACATGCTATAGCCCAATGGTTCTCCAATGGGGGTGATTTTGCACCCCAGAAAATATTTGGCAATGTCTGTAGACATTTTCAGTTCTCAAAACTATGGGAAGTGATGCTACTAATATCTGGTAGGTGGAGGCCAGGGATGTTACTAAACACCCTGCAATGCACAGGACAGCCCCACAGTAAAGAATTGCCTGTCCCACAAATGTCAATAGTTCCAAGACTGAGAAACCCTGCTCTCTCTTGAGCCCTTTTTTGCACTGGTCCCTACACAATACTTGCAGTTTAGTCGGTAACTCAAAACATTGCTCTGAACGTTAGACTCTAAAAGGGTGTATGTTACCTCAAAAAAAAAAAGACTCACAGAATACTATAGCTCTTCTTCGTGGTAGGTGGTACAAAGTACAGTAATTTGTCTTTCACTTTGGAGAGGAAATGCCAATATTCTCCAGACCACACTGGACCCCTAGCATCTTCACCAAAGCAATAGGCCTTTGATTTTTCTTGGGGATCATCTCCCACCCTCTGGCATACATTTGTCTTATTAAGGCATGTACGATATTTGCTCCTTGCTGCTCACCATGTCAATTACACATCAGCAGAATGTTCTGCAGGATACCAAGACAGTCCAGGCTCCTGCAGAGTATTCCTTGTCAGAGAGCAGGAGAGGCAACGCAGGCCTGAGGTAAGATAGGGAGGTGTTTTGCCATTCCTCCAGCTGGTTGAGAGCAAGCTTCTTCTGGTGATCTTTGCTAATTTGGTATTGGGGGAAAAAGCATCCACCAGATCTGTAGCTGCATACCAAGTGCCAACAGCACTGCTGTGTTATCCAATAAAAGAGACTACATCTGGTCTAGTAACTGGTTAATGTTGTAAGAATTCACAGTCATTCTCCAATAACCATCTTCCTTCTGTATGTGCCAGACAGAGGAGCTAAATGAGGACACAGTAGAACAACTCCTGTACTGTTCTAACGTTAGATAGAAGTACCAATCTCTGTCATTTCCCCAGGGATAAGGCAGTGCTTTCAGTTTACTCTTACATAGGAAGGAGAAATCCCAAGACGTTTTCACTTGGCCCTGCCTACCGTACTAATACTCACCACACAGGTCAGAAAATCCATATGGAGGTGAGCTTTTTTTGTTTCTGAGATGACAAGTCCATTCAGGAATGGCAAAATAACCACATCATGGGTGAAGAGACCCATTGGAATCCAATGAAGCAGCCGCAGGTCCAAATTTCACTTACTACCTGATTACCAATAAGTGATACCCCCCCACAATGGGTCAGTCAGAGGCATTCTGGGTCTCTAGAGATTAGCATAGACTCAGAACCAATGTCCAGAAATCTATCAAAAGCCTGGATATTCCTCCTTCCTCAGTACACAGTTACCCTAGTGAATGGCTGCATGTCTTTTGGGGAAGACTGAAAGGAAGATTTATGCTAGATACTTACAGCAATGTTATACGGTCCTTCCTCAAACTTCCCAAGCTTCTCCTTCATCTAAACTTTAGGGTTCTCAAGCCTTAGCATGCATCGGAATCAGCTGAAGTGAAGATTGCTAGGACTTATCTCCTGAGTTCTTGTGTCAGTGGGTTTGGGGCAGGGTCTGAAAATGTGCATTTCTAACAAAGTCCCAGATGATGTTGTTGCTGGAACTTCTTGGCCACGGTTTGAAAATCAGCAATCTAAGGATTTCTATGTTTTAGAACTGACTCAGATCTGGAATGTAGATGACAGGCAATGACTCTCCATTGAACAACTCAGGTTTCTATTCACTAGACCTAGAGATTTTCTGATTACATAAATCAGATAAGTCTCAGCAGACTGACCATCTAGTTTGGTCCTAGGGCCACTATGAGTAGTGAGCCAATAGCAAAGGTCTCTGTGTGCTATGACGTTCCACTTGCTGCTCCAGGCTCTCTGACCATTATGGCAACTGTGCCCAACTTGCTCCTGGATGGTAACAGCTGCCACCTGGTTCTGCCCCTCCAGGAACCTATCATCCACTAAAATCAAGAAGTCTATTTTAACGAAGAGGTCTTCTCTCAGTGGGGATTCTTAAGAAGCCCCAACAAGACAGTTGGCTTGAAACATCTGCCAACTCTGGAGAAACCTGACCACAATAATGCCAATCAAGAAAGAGCTTTTCTGCTCTTACCACTCTATCTCCCTGCATTCCCTGCATCCTGGAGGGGCCAGAAACTGTGGCATGCCTGAATTTCATCCAGGCAACGAAAAAGAAATATCTCAAGGACTGGATTTTAAATGATATTGGGGGCCAGGTGCAGTGGCTCACGCCTGTAATCCCAGTACTTTGGGAGGCTGAGGTAGGTCAATCACATGAGGTCAGGAGTTCAAGACCAGCCTGGCCAACATGGTAAAAATCCATCTTTACTAAAAATATAAAAATTAGCCAGGCATAGTGGCATGTGCCTGTAGTCCCAGCTACTCAGGAGGCTGAGGCAGGAGAATCACTTGAACCCAGGAGGTGGAGGTTGCAGTGAGCCAAGATGTGCCACTGCACTCCAGCCTGGGTGACACAGTGAGACTCTGTCTCAAAAAAAAAAAAAAAAAAAAAAGATATTGGGAAGTACAAATAAGGTTGCTTCATAATTGAACCCTCTAAGACCTGTTTGTTCAACGTACCAGTAATAATGGCAAATGGTGTGAAAACATATGGCGATAGTTATATCTCCATAGAGAAGGCAGACAACAAAACAGCATGTTCTCAGACACAGCCACAGTTTCCCAGATCCCCAAGAGACCATGGAGAAAGGCAGCTGTGGACGGTCCTACCATGAGCCGTGAGGATTCTGCCATGCCCAAGAAGCAACTCATGGGTTTTAATACCCACCTGGCCCTCTCTCACACCTGATTACTCTGAAGAGTCTGCAGATGTGCCTACTCACTCACTGCGTGCAAAACTACCTCAAGGCATCTCCGAGTGTTAAATAAAAGATCAAGCAAAGTGAAAGGCAGTTTCATGGAGCAATCCCCCAGGAGGTCCAGACTTTAGCCTGTCTGAGTTCAATCCTGAATGTCCCCATTTGTTGGAGAGCCTATCAATTCCTCTCCTTAGTGAATAAAATGAGCTATTTAAATGATGCATTTAAATATACACACAAGTCTTTCTGGATTCTGCTCTACATGGGCACCAGGACACCAACAAGGCTACTGGGACCACAGCAATGTGAGCAAGAAGGGTAATAGAAGGTGAGATCAGAGAGGGATGTTTTGTGTGTGTGGGCTGGGGGGATATCACATACAATCTTTAAATGCTCAATGGGACGGGAGCCACTGCAGGGGTTTGATCAGAGGGGTGACATGACTTGATGAGTATTAACAGGATCGCACAGCTGCTGTGTTGTTCTATGGAGAACAGACGGTGGGGGCAAGAGTAGAAGCAGGAGAGTGTGGAAATAATCCAGAGGAGAGAGGACAGCTGCCTGTAGTAGGGCATTGGAGATTAAAGTGATGCGAAGTGGTCAGAATCTGGATATCTACTGAGGGTAGAACCAATGAGACTTCCTAATGGACTGGAGTGTGAACAAAAGAGTGAAGTCAAGAATGAGTGTAAGGGTTTTTGTCTGAGTAACTAGAAGGATGGAATGACTGTTGCCTAACGTGGGGAAGAATATGGGAGGAGCAGGTTTTAGGGATAAGACCAAATTTTAGATATGTTTAATTTGATATATCTCTATGGTATTTGAGTACAGATGTCCAGTAGGTAGCACAAGACACAAGTCTTGTGTTTAAGAGAGACATCAAGGCCATGGACAATTTGGGTGTCTTTAGGGTAGAAACAGTATTTAATGCCATGTGATTACAGTAGATCACTGAGGGAGGGAGCACAGAAGGGATAAGATCCAAAGACTGGGTCCCGGGCACACCAACATCAAGACATCGTGGATACAGGAACAAATCGGCAACAGAGAGTTGGAAGGAGCAGCTAAGGTCAGAAGAGGGTGTGGTATCATCAAAGCCAAGTGAAGACAGTGGTCCAAGAAGAATGGATCAGCTCTATCAAAGGCTGCTCAAGCAGAGTAAGATGAAGGCCAAGTACTCACCACTAGATATACCAACAGTCATCAGTGACTTGCTAAGAGCAGTTTTGGTAAAGTAGTGAGGCTGAAAGTCCTAACTGGAGAAGACTTGAGAGGATAGACAGAGAAAAATGAAGACATGGAGTTTATACATCATTTTTCTAGAAGTTTTGATGCAAAAGGGAGCACATAAATGGAGCAGTAGTTGAAAGGGCAAGTGAAGTCCATTAAGGAATTATTCTTTCCAGATGTAAGAAATGACAACATGTTTGTGCTGTGATTAGAATGATCCAGTAGAGAAAGGGAGACATTGATGAGAGAAAGGAGAGAATCGTTCAAGCAATGTATGGGTGCCCACGAGGCAAACAACACTCTCAAACACTGTTGGGTACTGGCTCAAAAACTGTATACTGGCTCAAGCTCTTTGGAAGAAAATTGAGCATTATATATAAAAATGAGAGATGCACATCTCTTTGGTATAGCTGTTTTATTTTCGATATTCTATTCTGCACTGAAATGCAAAGACATATTTACATGTTATTTATTACAACATCATTCATTACAAGATTGTAAAAACCAGGAAAAACATTTAAATGTATATTGATAGCAATGGTTGAATCCATACTTGGAATATTACACAGCATTGAAAATGAGGTGATCTACATGTGCTGATATGGAAGCATCTCCAAAATTACTCAAGTAAAAAATACCAAGGTAGAGAAGAGTACATGGTATACTTCCACCTGTGGGGGGAAAACCAGAATAAAGTAACACAGAAAGTTATATAGAAAACAGATTTTTATATGTGCATAAAACATTTCTGAGAGATCTTATAGAGACTTTCCATTGAATATGATTTTCCAGTGTTTCCATTTAAGAAATTAATTTGTTTTTCATTAAAAATTAATGAAAGTATAAAAAAGGATTTACCCAAAAGAAAAAAGTACATTTAATAATTCTGGCTGTACATGATTTTATTAATGTAAATGTTCTTACATAGTGTTTAAGGGAGAAATACCACTATCTTCTAGTGTTGTTTTAGAAGGTAATGAAAAAAGATACCCAATAAATTTTTTAAAATAAATTTTTACTGAACCAGTAACCAGCAAGGTCTTTATTCAATAATTTGCAATTTTAGAATATAAGTTCTCTCTGTATACCCAATGTAAAAGGCTTTGGGTTTCAAAGTGTGTTTCTGTTGGGCACACTACATGCATTCAATAAAAACTTGTTGGGTTAAATCTGATCACTAATTAGATGAATGTCAACCCTATGCATTTGGGAAATAGAATTTAAATAGGAAACACTATCAAGGCTTCCTCTTTTTAAAAGGTGAATTTGTTTGTGTGTATACATATATGTGTGCTTGATAAAGATTAGCATTTTTTTATTTTCAGCCTATTGGACAGAATATAACAATGCTATGAGCTAAAGCAGAAAGCCATTTTGATATAATTTAGCAAACTATTTAATCATATTAACAAGTGAGAAGTTATGAATTAAGGGTGAAAAGGAAAATGAGAAGGAGAAGACCAATTTCCAGAAGCAGAAATTATCCCTGAGGCTGGAGTTTAAACGTGTAACTCTACTGAATTAACAGGGTATATATTATATATTTGTATATATTTAAATATAAAGGTTTTAGAAATTAATAGTTCTTAAAAATAAAGAACTATACCCATTAGGTACCTTTAATTGGGTATAGATGGGAAAAGGGAAGGTGGAAATTGATAATTTTTAGTGTCTGTCAGCTAGGAATCTTTTATTTAGTACTTCATGAGCAACACTGACAACCATATTGATGATCCTGATGGATGACAAGACCTTGAACTTCTTTCTAAAGCATCAAGACTACATGTTTTTCAATGTTTCTGGTATTAAGCATACTTACTGTAATAATTTTTTTTTAAACTAGCATTATATGCTACATATTATCATATGTAACAATACCCTGATTTCTCACCATAATAATTTATTTTATTTTATTTTTTGAGACAGAGTCTCATATAAGAATATTTTAAGCATTAGGGTGTCTCTGCTGTTTAAGCACACATGTTTTTCCTTTCATCTGGCTTACTGAATTATTTATTAGTTCCAGAGTATTCATGCTCGTGCTAAGAGCCACTTCTCTTTCCTTTTGCAACTGGAGTGCAAGTACATATTCTATTTCATTATCAATTTTAAAACCTACCTGAAGCTAAGGAAGTAATTATTCATAGGGATGGAATCGCTGGGGTGGGTGTATATTTTTAAAAACGTTAGGACTTGTTTTTAATACTGGGTGTATTTGCTGCTTTTGTTTTGTTTGCTAACAGACAATAATATATAGGCAATGCATAAAATCTTCACGCTAAGGTGCAATTATTTGTAGTCAAGATCCACACAATGACAGGCTTCCAAGACTAAAAAGGCTAAAACTTGGTTTGCTGACAAAAGGCGCATCCATCTCAATTCAAACAAAAAATGATTGATGAAGCATTTGCATACTTATTTGGGAGACTATGCAAGATGCTGTAGACAAGTATTTTTCAAACTTTATCGTGCATACAAACTGTCTGGGGGTCTTGTTAAAATACAGAGTTGAATTCACAGATCTGGCGTGGACCAGGATATTCTGCATTTCTAACATGGAAATGCTGATGCTGCTGGTCCACAGACCCCACCTTCAATACTGTAATCCTGGCTGCGTATTATGGGGAAACTTAAACTGTGCAAACCAGGAAGACAGCCCTCACCAGAACCTGACCACTCTAGCATGATGAACTCAGACTTTCCAGCCTCCAGAACTGTGAGAAAATAAATCTGTTTTGTTTAAGCTACCCAGTCTATAGTACTTTGTTATGGCAGCCAACGCCAACTAACATACCAGGTGATTCTAATATTACACAGCCTAGGTTGACAACCATTGTTGTGAAGGGCACTGAGATGGCATAATCATAACTCTGTTCTAGGACATTTACTTACTAGGGAAGCTAAGACCTAGGCCTTAAAAAGTCACAGGTAGTCGAGTGGAAGACTGACTAGTAGAGTATTAAAAGGTTCAGAATAAGACAGCAGCCAGAGTTAGAGTAATAAGTGAAGTGGACTGTGTCGCTGCTTAACGAGTTTGCTAAGGGCTGCATTTTAAAAAATTAAAGGCATAATTTAAATTATACGATTAAAAGGCTGCACAGATATTAATTATTCAGTTTTGACCATTCTATAAAGGTATGTAATGAGCACCCTAAAAAAGATACAGACCATTGCCATCAACCCAGAAAGTTCTGTAATATCCTGTCCAGCCAATTCCCACCATTCCCAGAGGCAATCACTGTTTTGATTTCTATCACCACAGATGAGCATTGTTTCAGAATGTCACATAAATGGAGTCACACAGGAAGAGCTCATATAATCTGAGCTTCAGTAATGGTGGGCACTAGATGGCATGTGTCTTCTTATGTAACTTCAACTGAAACATATGACAGTGCCCAAGATGTATTCCAGACTAAATGTATTAACATGAACCAGTCAAACTCTCAAACCTCAATCACAATTTATAGGAAGTACAGAGAACAGAGGAACAAGCTATACTGGACAGTATGGGGAAGTAATCAGACGAGTACTGTGAAGAAAAATTAGTAGATGAAAAGAAGAACAATTTTAGATTTTAAAATATCTAAGCACCACACAAACCAGATGTAATGGATGATCCTGACCTAAATCCTGATTTGGACAAGCCAGTTTTGGGGAGACATTTGGGAGAGAATTAGGGTAATTTGAATATAACCTAGGTATTAGCAATAAAATTTTATTAACAGGGAAAGAAAAATACTACAAGGAAATAGGCAATTTACAACATTATGATCTGATTTTTTTTTTTTTTTAAAGCATACGTATGTGTATAAAAAGTTTTAGGCCAGGCGCGGTGGCTTATGCCTATAATCCCAGCTCTTTGGAGGCTGAGGTGGGTAGATCACCTGAAGTCAGGAGTTTGAGACCAGCTTGACCAACGTGGTGAAACCCCCTTGCTACTAAAAATACAAAAATTAGCTGGGCATGGTGGCATGCGCCTGTAGTCCCAGCTACTCGGGAGGCTGAGGCAGGAGAATTGCTTGAACCCGGGAGGCAGAGGTTGCACCACTGCACTCCAGCTTGGGTGACAGAGTGAGACTCTGTCTCAAAAAAAAAAAAAAAAGATCTAGAAATACATATAATAAAAAGTCAACAGTTATAATCACTGGTTGGTGTGTACATCAGTTTTCTACTGCTGCCATAACAAATTTCCAAAAATTTGGTGGCTTCTAGCAATACAAATTTATGATCTTACACTTCTATAGGTCATAAGTCCAAACTGGGTCTCATGGAACTAAAATCAAGGTATTGGCAGGATTGCATTTCTTTCTGGAGCTTGGGAGAAAATACATTTCCTTTCCTTTTCCAGCTTTTAGGGCCTGCTGGCATTCCTTGGCTCCCCCTCCTCCATTTTCAGAACTAGCAATGGCTGGCCAGTCTTTCTCACATTACATCACCCTGAACTTCTCTGCCTCCTTCTTTTACTTTTAAGGACCCTGGTGATTACATTGAGCCCATCCAATACTCTAAGATAATCTCCCTATTTTAAAGTCAATTGCTTATCAAGCTTAATTCCATTGGCAACCCTAATTCCTCTATGCCATGTAACCTAAACATATGTACAGGTTCTGGGGGTTAGGGTGTAAGTATCTTTGAGGGACCATTGTCCAGCCTACCAGGGTGGGAATAAAATGTTTTATGTTCTTGCTGGTTATCTTTATCTTCTGACTTTCTACACTGCACATACATTGCTTCTGTAATAAAAATCTAATCTTCATTTAAAAATAAATATAATGGTGGAGGAGAAAGTAATACAATAAGTGGTAATACTGTGGAGATCGTGAATACACACCTACAGTAGGAATGAAGAAAACAAACATAATTATATGTGAGAATAGGTATTGGTGGCATGGAAATTGCCACTGAAAGAATCATATTTAAAAATGCTACAGTTCAAACAGTATGTATGAATGGGCAGAAAATGTTAAGTATCAGTGACTCTAGCTATGACAAGGACACTGTGATGAAAGATTCTTGTGAAAAGTATGCATAAAAATTTTCAGAAAATATTAATTCAAGTCCCAGCATTGTCATCACTTACCAGCTATGTGACCTTATGCCAGTTACTTAATCTCTCTTTGCTTTGATAGCTTATCTATAGATGGGACTAACTCTACTTTCCTCAGGGGTCCTTGAGGGATTAAATGATTTAATACCCGTAGAGGGCTTAGAACTGTGCCTGGCAAATGACCAACCCTCTGTAAATGCTAGTCATTAATGGTTATTACTGTGGCAGGTGTTTGTAGCCACCTGTTTCAGATGGAAAACCACTCTGAAATTCTAGTTAAGCTGGTGCTTACATGCCATCACTCAGGGAATAATAAGAGTCACCTGCTGATTACCCATGAGGTTCTTACACCCAAGGATACTAGCTTAATTAGCTAGTATCAATAGCTAATTAAGAATTTATATACTGAAACTATAGAAATTTCTTCCCAAATGGCTAGGTTTCCAGGAAACACTCCTTCCATGTTAGCCTGGTGACTAAATAATACTTCTGAAGAGTCAACAGTTATTTAGCGCAGATCTTTAACATGCCAAATGGTGCTTTCAACTATGGGGTTCTAACGCCTATATCCTGATGGAAAGAAATGTCTAATAATTTGCTAGTTTGAGTGACAGCTTGGGGACAAAGCAAAGAAGCTTTCCAGAACTGTGAGAGACTGGAGACAACTTCAGTAAATATTTTCCTGCTCACTGTGGATTAATGTTAAACCGGTTGGTCGGATACCATGAGTTGCTGAATTGGTCAAGCACAACGTGGAAAAGCACCTTCCACTGTAGAATGTGACAATTTTATGTAAAACATTGTATTCAAAGAACTGTATCATCAACAAATTTCAATGAATTCAAAGTGTTCCACTGAAGAAATGCAATCAATTCCTTACTGTTTAAAGCTAGAAGGGCTCTTTGAAAACATGTAACCCAGTGTTCCTCAAACTAGGTCAACAGTTCTATCTCCCATCCCCCATTTCTTTCTTTGTTTTCTGTAAGATTTCTCAAAGCTTTGTATATGCTATTTCGAACTGTGAATCTCCAAGACTTAGACATAGTATTGAGGGCCAGTCTGACTACTGGCTCCTTTTCTTTACATGTAATCTTTTCATATCTCAAGGGCCACTAATGAAGACAAGAATCTTCTGGGAAAACACTGATGTATCATCATGGACATTACATCAGACAGCAAGAAACTAATGTCCAGCACTGTCAAGTGATTCACCCTATGAGCTCAATGACTGCAGAGCTGGCCCAGAATCCAGGCCTGTCTATGCAGCTATCCAGAGAGAACCTGTGGGCCTAAGATGTGTGCTCTGGGCCCAGGTGGCCTGGAGAAGGGCTATGAAACCATAATAAGATAGAGACAGAATGCACAAGGAAAGACAGTAAAGCCAGTCACCTGGGAATGTGGCTTCCTCTTCCTTGCTTTTAGCTCAACCTAACATAAAAAACCTACAGTTTCAGAAAAGATCCTATGTTGGATGTTACAGAGAACACTACAAAGCTGTGCAAAAGACTTGGTTCTGCCCTTGAGGACCTCAGATTCTCATTGAAAAAAGACACGCATGAGGTTGAAATGTTGGCAACAATTCTATGTTCATATCATTTGTTGTGTTCTAAGCAGTTTCACACACATTTTACAAAACCCTTACATTGGGCAAGTATGATTTCTCCCTTTTTATAGATAGGAAAATGAGCAACTGATCAGGGAGACTGTGATGTGGCTCAAGGGCAAGAAACATAGCAAGTGGACCCCACATACACCACATGGGTAGTTTATGACAAGCACTGGATTTTTAAAAAAATGACACCTGCAAATGCCTCTGGAGTTTTACACTGTATACAATAAATTGTCTGACTAACCAAGGTTACTTCTAGTACCAAGATAGATGTTTAAAAAGTGTTGCTAAGAAAGACATTTTTAACGAAGCAGGGCATGGCAGGACAATGGAGAAAGCAAGAGTTGATAACCATGGCATCATATACATTTTTACCGAAGATTTTTAGCTATAAAAACAAATGTTCACTGTAAAAAAATTTTGATTGTAGAGAAAAATAAAATGAAGAAAAAATACCTTCAGTCTCACCAACCAAAGAAAAGCAGTGTTCAGCAAACTCTTATCCTCCAAATTTCTAAAGCCATGCACGCTATGAAACCTGATCACTTACATTAAGCTTCTGAACATTCTTCAGTTCCAAATATCTAAGTGGTAACAACACATTTTCCTTTTTCAATCTACAACACATTATAGCAGGCAATGAAAAAGATGATGGAAGCATTCATGTTTGAGGTTTCTCAATTATATTTTGGATATGAAGTAGGGATGATGGGGGGCTGGGAGCGTCATTATGGATCTATTAGCATTCTACAACAGAAATAATTGATCCTGCCTACAGCAAGGACTCCAGTGTTGTACGTGGAGGCTTTGATCTTGCGTCCCACTCCAGCATATGGTGTTACTAAGCAAAATCAAAGTGCAAATCTTCATAGAAAATTACAGAGACTGAAAAGGGGATGGACGCTTCCTTCCTCTCATTTCCTTTCCTGCCATGTCCCTGGTTTTAAGTAAAAGAAGATTTGGCCTTTTGATGAAATCTGCAAACACTTTTAGGGTATTTACACTGTATAAAGTCAATTATTTAACTGTCCAAGATTATTTTCATTACTGAGACTGACAGAATGTTTCTTGCCAGGATAAAGCCCCAGTTTTTGGCAGCATGGGTCTAAAGCTGCCTCCTTTATTTGGGCCCTATACAATGACATTAGAATAAGGAGACATTTACAGCTCTGGGGAAGGGGAAGAATAACCCATGCAACATCCAGGTTTGGATAATAAATATTTGAAAATTTACAGGATGAGATACTAATCGTTTTTGTTGTTATTGTTGTTTTGTTTTTTCTGAGATGGAGTCTCTCTCTGTCTCCCAGGCTGGAGTGCAATGGTGTGATCTCAGCTCACTGCAACCTCCACCTCCTGGGTTCAAGCGATTCTCCTGCCTCAGCCTCTCAAGTAGCTGGGATTACAAGAGCCTGCCACCACGCCCACTTACTTAATTTTTTTGTATTTTTAGTACAGACAGGGTTTTGCCATGTTGGACAGGCTGGTTTCAAACTCCTGACCTCAGGTGATCCGCTCCCCCTCGGCCTCCCAAAGTGCTGGGATTACAGGCATGAGCCACCGCGCCCGGGCGAGTTGTTTATCTTTTAAGCTGATAACTCTTCAAAAGAGAGAGAGGTACCCTCCTACAAATAGTTTTAAGCCATTAATTGTAAAAATTCAGATCAAGTTGTGGAAAAATAGAACTTTTAAAGAATTAAATTCTCTTTGAGTATATCTGTCAGCTCCCCGAAGACAGTGGGAGACCATTTCTGATTTATAAATTGAAAATAAAACTCACGTTTTTGTCAAAGTTAATCATCTTCACCCTCTCATCAACGTGCTATTGTTGAGTATGAATGACTGTGATGAACTTGGGCCCAGAGAAGTAGGCCCCAGGCAAGTTTGCAATTTGGAAGCATTTGGACCCAAGAAGTCTCTGTATGTTGTTTCTCGTGGTTACTGACTATTGTGCCCAAGCATTATGCAAATTGTTTTAAATAACATCATTACCAAGAAAAAAAGTGTTACATCTAAAGCATCATTCAGAAATTTGAATCAAGTACAGGCGAGTCCACCTGAAGCTGCTGGACACTGGCACAGCAGGGCTGGTTGTTCCTGGCTGCTGTCTTTCCTGACCGGTCAGTGCCCAAACCTGACTAGCCGGTGCCCTTGCTGTACCAGTTGTTAAATAGTTTGAATATCACACAGAACTGGCCCCACTGCTTGTACATATCGGCAGATATCAATGGGGAACCTGCTGAGGCTCATCTGTTTCTATCATGGTCTGCACTCTCCCATTACAGTGGTGGATCATTCCAGAAGTTAGCTAACCTCTCTAGCTTTTAGCATCCTCTCCTCCAAACTGGAGATATGAATAATTCTCACCTAATTCCCTCCTGAGATTTAGATTGATGTTAAAACCAGATATTAGATAGGAAAACTTACTAAAATTTAAAAAATAATTTAGAAGAAATACATAGTATTTGTATACCATTTAGAAAATGCCAAAAAGTAGAATGAAAACATTTACTTTCTCGCCACCTAAAGACGGTAACTGTTAACATTTTTGTTTCTTTTTCTTATCTTTACTAAAACTTTGACAATTCAACAATAGTTGCTGAGCATCACAAAAATGAAATAAAATAAGCCTATTGCCCTTCCAGTTTGGTGGGAATATAAATGGCTAAATAAATGTTATTAGGGTCATGTACAGAAGGCCAAATAAAAGAATAGTGGCAAGTGGTATCATAAAATACAATTACAGTTCTGGTTCCCAGACAGGACAAATATTTTAGTACTTAAGAGATACATTTGTACCTAGAGCATCTCCTAAGGCTACTCACTCAATTTCATTCTAAGGGAAGACAGCATTATATTACTGCTATAAAATTTCAGTTACATGTAAACAAACTCCATACTGTAACCATAAACAACATTTGGATCTGTCTTACTCCCTAACTCATTACACTCAGTCCACATCTGCCTTGCCCTTTTGGCTTGCAGAAGTGCCTACAGTTCACTGCAGTTCTTGTAGATACACAGTCTGTTTATACATGTTCGTTTCAAACAATCAGGTCTCTTTGAACTAACGGATAAGGATTTTCCTTGGACATAAAAATCCAGAGTGTTGGAACAGTCACTTTGTAAATAGCCTGAGACACATACAGTGTTCGCTTTCCACAAAGGTTTTCGTTCTTCCTTATCTTCCTCTTGAAAAATAATTGCTATGACAGCATATTATTCTCACTGTATTACCCTAGGATGGTACTATCCTTCCGGATGATTGTCTTTTGTACATTCATCTTCCCAGCCATGCTGAGCTTGCTGAAGGTACCGGCTTTGTCTTATTCCTCTTTCTATCCTCAGCCTCCCAGCAAAGGAGATACTTCAATGTCTCAATAAGCCCTTACAAATTCTAGTTCTGCAGTTCCTAAGCTTGAGTCTTCACCACGCAATATCTGGTAATGTGCTAAATAAAATCTCTAGGCCCTATTATGAAGGTTCCAAATCTGATTTTCTGGGGTTGGGGCTAGGATCCTATATTTTTAAAGAGCTCCTCTGTAAAATGAAGACAATAACCATTTCTACCTCACCAGGTAGTTATGGAAGTAAATGAACTATTTTATGTAGAGTGCTTAGATCACTGCCTGGCCCTCACTAAGCACTACATAAGCGCCAGTTATTATTACATTATTATTATTGTTACATGATCAGCCAATCATAAATAGGTGTTTTGAAGTATTGTCTATTGGTTTTCTCAAACTTAAGTGTGCATAAAAATCATCTGGTAAGCTTACAAATGCAGATGCTACAGCTTTGCTGCCCAGAGATTCTGATTTAATAAGGCTGGTACCTAGCCAGGGACCTGCATTCCTGTATTACCCAGGAAATGGAGAATTGGTAGATATTCTGTAAACCAGTGGGTATCTCATTCATATCTCTGATCCCAAAGAAAAGAAACTTGGCTGGGGCTAAGATGCAGCTCACAGAAAGACAACTTTGGGGGGCATTTGATAATATGCAAACTAATCACTGGGGAGTCTCCTGTTTCCTATGTCGTCTGTGTCAAGGGCCATACTGCCTGTCTGGGGTTGGCTCCCATGAAGGGAGGAAACTGCTACCATTCCTGCAGGCTGCCTGAGTAAGCTCCAGGATGCTGCTCCAGAAGAACTGGGCTAGCTCCACCTCCTCGCATCCCCTGCAGCCAGACCTCTCCTCCCCCTCACCCATCCCACACCAGGGCACTGCCTGACCAACTGCTGTCAGATCCAGGGGCTGCTGAAGACATGGCCTGGAATCCTTCATGTCTCTGTAGCTGAAGTTCAAGGGAACCACAGGTTGCTTGGGAAGAAACAGGTGTACAACCGTGGCAAGCTCGCGAAGATTTCATGCCCGGGCAAGACCCCTGAGAGTCCTTACAGCATATGTATGTGTCATGGACCCAGCCCAAACGCATTTGTGCTTCTGACCTCTGAAACTACCCCACAGTGCACTTGAGATTTAAAGTGCAAGCTTTCCAAAAGTGAAATGACAAAGTTCTTGTATTTTCTCATGAATGGCATTCCTTCCTGGATTTCCAGTTGTGATTATGCAAATTATACACTTAAGTATAATCAATACTTGAATCTCCTGGAACCTGATCAAGTCTGGATCCATCCATTAACAAAGACTTTACATAGTTAAGAGACATTCATTCACCTAGAGACAATTGTGTCCTTGCTTTTACTAAAAAGCACTGCTTCTTATAGAAAATTAAGCATAGCCTATGTTACAATAAAGTAGAACTTAACATTTCTAAAAACCACTTTCCGGCCAGGTGCAGTAGCTCACGCCTATAATCCCGACACTTTGGGAGGCCAAGGAGGGTGGATCACCTGAGGTCAGGAGTTTGAGACCAGTCTGACTAACATGGTGAAACCATCTCTACTAGAAATACAAAAATTAGCTAGGTGTGGTGGTGCGCACCTGTAATTCCAGCTACTCAGGAGGCTTGAGGCAGGAGAATTGCTTGAACCTGGGAGGCAGAGATTGCAGTGAGGAAAAAAAAAAAACAAAACCTGCTTTCCTTCAAACTCCTGATTTTTTTCTTGAACTTTCTGAAATCAAAGTTCATTTACATTCTTCCCTCCAAAAATAACTACATATAGACAGGCCTGTCTTTAAAATTTGAGAAGCCCTGGGTTAGAGTGTGAAAGGTCACTCACTGGCCCACAGCTGTCCTTCCCAGCTCTGGCTCCTGCATTATGAGGCGTCCTCTGGGGGCCTCCCAGTGGAAACTCCACCCTACATCTCCAGATTCTTTTTTGCATAGCTGACCCCTTGGTCTTCCCTTGGCCCTAGGAGTATACACACTTGTGGCATGACTGGCCACTGGGAAAACAGATGTGAAGACAGCCTACATATACTTAGGCAGTTACACGGGGAATTCCAGGGTCTAGAGAACTCCGAGCAGGAGGTGGGATATAGGTGTGCACATCTCCTTCGAGGCCTGAAATCCCGCTCTTATTGGAGGGACACAGCCAGAGGAGGACTGGAACACAGCCCTCTAAAGCACAAGGTCCACAGACAGGGCCCACATGGGCCTGGTCAAGGGAGGTGCATTCACAGTATCTACAGGATGCCTATGTATGTGGTATAGCTGAATGCCTCAGTCTGGATGCTCTATCCACACATCTCACACCTACTGCTGTCAAGATTTCAAGGACCTAGAAGGCAAGAACTAGGAAGACAACATTTTCTTTGTATAGCACCTACTTTGTTTATTTAGGCAGAGATTCCTCTTGAGGTTGTAGTGCAAATATGATTACATCAGCTACCTGCTGAAATCCTTAAAGGGGAATAAAGGAATATTTATTTCAAGTCACTGTATAAGCTAGGGTGTATGATACTGTTAAAGAATAATAAAGCTCACTCTAAATATGTAGACAGAAGATGTGGAGGTTTCTAAATCCTGCCTTGCATGTGTCCCCAGGCTTCTCCTCCTTGAGTGCCTGTTCACCCTCCTCTAGGTAACACCACTCACCCCTCAAACTCAGCATGGGTTTCCCCTCTTCTAGACACCTTCCTCATACTCTCAGGCCAGGCGCTGCTCCTCAGGACTATCACAGTTCTACCCCTCAGTGCTCATCTCCTGGAATTATCATTGACTCACCTCCCTGCAAAGCCAAGGTCCCTGTTCACCCATGAACGATCTCATCTTTCTCTAAATTCAGAACTTGCCTCTATCACTTCCCTATATTAATTGCTAAATGAGGCAATTACTGTGAAACATGGAATTATTAAAAATCATTTGTCACCCTGTGCGGTGGCTCATACCTGTAATCCTAGCACTTTGGGAGGCCAAGGTGGGAGGATCGCTTGAGACCAGGAGGAGTTCAATACCAGCCTGGCAACATGGCAAAACTCCCTCTATAAAAAATACAAAAATTAGCTGGACATTGCGACAAGGGCCTGTTAGTGCCAGCTTCTTGGGAAGCTGAGATGGGCAGATCACTTGAGCTCTGGAGGTCAAGGCTGCATTGAACGGAGATTATGCCACTGCACTCCAGCCTGGGCAACAGAGTGAGATCCCTTCTCAAAAAAAAAAATCATTTTCGTTTTTGCAGTGTTCTGTATTACTGCCTTATATTATTATCTAACCTTTCAATGCACTGCCCTTCCGACTAGATTGTCTTTCTCTTGAGGTGAGGATCTGTATCTTTCCTTTAATTTTCCACATTGTTGCAAAGTATGTTCTCAAAACTTATGTTTTCTCAACACCTTGGATGGGGGCAGGGCCCTATTTTTTAGCAAGATGGTTTACATAAACAAACAATAATCAATAATTAACAACTCCTCCTTGTGTATTCTCATTCTCAGCAGGGGCTGACCCCAAAGGAGCCATTGATTAAATGCTCCATTCCCTATAGATAATAAATAATAATGCTTCCCCAACTCAGCCAGGCCTAAACATTTTTGGGCCTAAAGACTTTGAAGATCACTGCAAGTCCAGGCATAAAGCAGGAGGGCCCTGCAAGGAGTGTTTACCTTAGGATCTGTGAAGGTTATTAAGTGTGTGCACATGAGCACAGCCTACTCCAGGGGCTCTATTACTGTAGGAGAGTTAATGGGACTGAATCACCAAAATGTGGCTGACACTTTCATGTTGGCAGAACCAGTTCTGTAATTTCTTCATGTTCTAGCCCACAGCAGGATGGAGTAAACGCTCCCTTCAGACACCTAAAAACGGGTGGTGTCTCTCCTCAGCTACTAGTCCACGTCAAAACCCAAGCAGCAACCGTCAGACTGAGTTTACCTACCCTCTTCTGATGGCCTTTTGCAGGCAACCTTGCGCTCCCCCAAACTTCCTGTAGAATGCTGGCGGACTCCGTGCTGCTCAAACTTCCCGCAGGGTGGCACCTGGAAGAGCAAGTGACAAAAACGAGGAAGGCCAGCCGCACTCCCACTGCTCAGAAGCGGCTGGTCTACTCGTCTAAAATAAAAAGGTCTCTGTCTGCAAATCCCGTTTGCTAGCCCGGTAATCCTCCCCCGCCCCCGGCCTAGCATGTCCGACCGGTACAGCTGTTTTTAATCCCTACTTTTCTCACTTGGCATCCCGGGCTGACCAGACGCGGAGCCACTTAGCGTTTCCTCCTCCCCCTGCCGGGGTCTGTCCTCCCTCCGCCGTCTCCTCTTTCTCCGCCAGCGTCCCCGCGGGCAGAGTGTGGGAAGAACGAATTTCCGCCCGGTTTGCTCTCCGCTCGCCGACTTGGGTCCCTTCCAGACGCAGCCCGCGTGCTCCCCGAGCTGTTGCACCGGGGCCGTGCTCCGCGTCCGGGACCGCGAACGAGAAGGTGCCGTCTGCGGAGGCCGAGCCGCCGGGGCTCTGCTGCCAAGCCGCGCCCCGAGAAGCTCTTGGAACGGCTCCCGCCTGCAGCTGGGGAATCCACTCGGCTAGGAGAATCCGCACCAGGGAATCCAACTCTCCGGACTCAGCTGCAAACAAAAAGCGCCGGGTCTTGCTCCCTCCCCCCGCCCCCCGACGCGCACCCGGAGAAACAGTTTTCCACAGAAATGCAACAAGTAGCACCCGGGGTCTGCAGAGCGCCCCGCGCCGCCTGACTTGGCCGGGCGAAGCCCGCCTGCAGAGACCCGGGCCGGCCGCCGGACAAAGGACGGAGGAGGGGCTGGACGGCGCTGCGAAGTCCGAAAGAGGCCATTTAGCGACTCTGGTCAGGCCAAGGGGAATGCAGAGGAGACACAGAGCCGGCGGGCCAAGAGGACGATCCGGCCGCAGCACGCAGGGCGGGCGGCGATGGAGGCTGCCCGCGCCGTGCGCTTCCTGCTCGTGGTGTGCAGCTGCCTCGCGCTCCCGCCGCGGGCCAAGCCCGTGTGCCCGGAGCGCTGCGACTGCCAGCACCCCCAGCATCTCCTGTGCACCAACAGGGGGCTCCGCGTCGTGCCCAAGACCAGCTCGCTGCCGAGTCCCCACGACGTGCTCACCTACAGCCTCGGCGGCAACTTCATAACCAACATCACGGCCTTCGACTTCCACCGTCTGGGGCAGCTCAGACGGCTGGACCTGCAGTACAACCAGATCCGCTCTCTGCACCCCAAGACCTTCGAGAAGCTCTCACGGCTGGAAGAGCTGTACCTGGGGAACAACCTCTTGCAGGCGCTTGCCCCGGGCACGCTGGCCCCGCTGCGCAAGCTGCGCATCCTCTACGCCAACGGGAACGAGATCGGCCGCCTAAACCGCGGCTCCTTCGAGGGCCTGGAGAGTCTGGTCAAGCTGCGGCTGGACGGGAACGCCCTAGGGGCGCTGCCGGATGCAGTCTTCGCCCCCTTGAGCAACCTGCTCTACCTACATCTAGAGTCCAACCGGATCCGCTTTCTGGGCAAGAACGCCTTCGCCCAGTTAGGCAAGCTGCGCTTCCTCAACCTCTCTGCCAACGAGCTACAGCCCTCCCTGCGCCACGCGGCCACCTTCGCACCGCTGCGCTCCCTCTCCACCCTCATTCTCTCGGCCAACAGCCTGCAGCACCTCGGGCCGCGCGTCTTCCAGCACCTGCCACGTCTGGGCCTGCTCTCGCTCAGGGGCAACCAGCTCACGCACCTCGCGCCGGAGGCCTTTTGGGGCTTGGAGGCCCTGCGCGAGCTGCGCCTGGAGGGTAATCGGCTGAGCCAGCTGCCAACCGCGCTGCTGGAGCCTCTGCACAGCCTGGAGGCGCTGGACCTGAGCGGCAATGAGTTGTCTGCCCTGCACCCGGCCACCTTCGGTCACCTGGGCCGGCTGCGCGAGCTCAGCCTGCGCAACAACGCGCTCAGCGCCCTATCCGGCGACATCTTCGCCGCCAGCCCAGCCCTTTATCGGCTGGATCTAGACGGCAACGGCTGGACCTGCGACTGCCGGCTGCGAGGCCTGAAGCGCTGGATGGGCGACTGGCACTCGCAGGGCCGGCTCCTCACTGTCTTCGTGCAGTGTCGCCACCCCCCGGCCCTGCGAGGCAAATACCTGGATTACCTGGATGACCAGCAGCTGCAAAACGGGTCCTGCGCGGTTCCCTCGCCTTCAGCTTCCCTGACCGCTGACCGCAGGCGGCGGCCCCTCCCCACGGCCGCAGGGGAGGAGATGACGCCACCTGCAGGTCTCGCGGAGGAGCTGCCGCCGCAGCCGCAGCTCCAGCAGCAGGGGGGATTTCTAGCTGGGGTGGCCTGGGATGGAGCCGCCAGGGAGCTGGTAGGCAACCGCAGCGCCCTAAGGCTGAGTTGGCGGGGCCCAGGCGTCCAGCAGCCCAGCCCCTCCGCCACTGCCGCCGCGGGCCCGGCTCCACAGTTCCTAGACCGGCAAGAGAAGTCCCAGCGGGGCCGTCCGACTCCGGTAGATCCCGCCCACGCGGAGCCCACCCCAACGGCCTCTCATGGTTCCGCACCGTCGCCCGCCGGCGACCCCTGGCAGCGCGCGACGAAGCAACGCCTGGGCACGGAACACCAGGAGCGTGCCGCCCAGTCCGACGTGGGGGCCGGGCTGCCGCCGCTGGTGTCCGACCCGTGCGACTTCAACAAGTTCATCCTGTGCAACCTGACGGTGGAGGCGGTGGGCGCAGACAGCGCCTCGGTGCGCTGGGCCGTGCGCGAACACCGCAGTCCCCGGCCGCTGGGCGGCGCGCGCTTCCGCCTGCTCTTCGACCGCTTCGGCCAGCAGCCCAAGTTCCACCGCTTTGTCTACCTGCCCGAGCGCAGTGACTCGGCCACGTTGCGCGAGCTGCGCGGGGACACCCCCTACCTGGTGTGCGTGGAGGGCGTGCTTGGGGGCCGCGTCTGTCCTGTGGCTCCCCGGGACCACTGCGCGGGGCTGGTCACCCTGCCGGAGGCCGGGAGCCGGGGCGGCGTCGACTACCAGCTGCTGACCTTGGCCCTGCTGACAGTCAACGCGCTGCTAGTGCTCCTGGCCTTGGCGGCCTGGGCGTCTCGCTGGCTGCGGAGGAAGCTGCGGGCTAGGCGGAAGGGCGGGGCCCCGGTCCACGTTCGCCACATGTACTCCACCCGACGGCCCCTGCGCTCCATGGGCACCGGCGTGTCCGCCGACTTCTCGGGATTCCAGTCTCACCGGCCGCGCACCACCGTGTGCGCGCTCAGTGAGGCGGACCTCATCGAATTCCCCTGCGACCGCTTCATGGACAGTGCGGGCGGCGGTGCGGGCGGCAGCCTGAGACGGGAGGACCATCTCCTGCAGCGATTTGCCGACTAGGTCCAGGGCATGTAGAGACCATCTCATTGGCCCTAAGGAGCCGCCTCTCCCTGAAGCCCACCAGCCCACTTCAGGGGAAGTGCCCTTTTGTGCACTTGCCAGAGAGGCCAGTGGGGACAGAGGGCCAGTTCGGGCACCATCTCCCAATTCCCAATACTCAAGAAGTAAATGGATGGTACTTGGTGGTCAAAGCCAGAGTAGGGGACAAATGGATGGTGGGATGCTGAGGTTGGAGTCTTCACTTGGAGGTTTTGACACAGCTATGCAAATAGTTTTTGTAGCATTGCATTGCAGAAGCCAGGATTTGGGGGTAGAAAGGGGGTCCTTGTGCCCCCAACATGGCCAGAAATATTTGGGTGCATGCTTTTTGTTTGCTCAGTGTCAGAGAAGTTTTGTTTCTATTTAAGGAAAAAGGAACTTATTACCATTACAAAGGAGGCTTGGCCAGGGACTCCACTGGTTTGGTGATCTCTGCCAAAAAGGGGGATGTAAACAGGTGGTAAAGTTTAACACACCCGCCAAGAAACTCATTTATGTTGGCTGATAGAGCATGCAGGATACCTTAAAGTTTAAATAATGAGAAGCTTTTTTTTTTTTTCAAAAATGTGAAAACTCTTGACATTTAACGAACTGACCAATAGACTCAAGGACTGTTTTAGTTGGAATGGGCCATTCTATTATGTTCCTTTTAATATTAACAGTACAAGAGCGCTTGCTGACTTCGAGGATAACTAAGATTACATACTTTCTCAGGAGAAGGCTGCATGCAAGACTTCTCTGTCAGGGTTGCTCCTGTGGCTTTTTTAATTTTATTTTTTTAAACCTATATATGGAAAAGGAAATTTCAATGCCAGATTTGATAAAAGAATGTGATGTATATGTAGCTGATGACCCACTGGGGAACACCAGCGTTCCAGTTCACTTACCACATCTGTGACAGTGTGTTTAGATTGGAATAAATGTGATGTGGTACTTCTCCTGTTTTTATCAGTGACATGGTTGACTGTGCCCTAATTCTCTTGAGTTGCAGTTAAGCAATGAAGGTAATTTCCTAATAGGGAAGCAAAGGGTGATTGTCAATTGATAGTTTAATGTTTGACCACATTAGTGTCCTTGTATGAAATAGTAGAGGGGAAGATATTATAGGAAAAAAATGTGAAAAAAAATACACCAGTGGGTATCTTTTCTACTAAAACCAGAAGATTGTTATGAGTACTTAAACCTCACTGTGAAATAATGATATATTTTGCAATTAATTCCTCCCCAACTCAGTGTCTTTTACTGTGTTATTAAATCTTATCTTTTAGTTAATAGTTGCAGTATTTCTTTTAAATGTTTTTGTTTTAAACTTAGGGGTAGGAGCCTTTATTTGTTCAGTTGTTTCCAACTATTTGGGATACTTTCATTCCTTGCTATTTATGAAGTACATGTTTATCACTAAGTGTAGTGGTTTGGTTTACATTAATAATTTTATGTATGGTCTAAAAATGCAGTCACTAAGAGAATGTACACTGTGGAAATGTTCACAGTGGTTATGGATTTATTGGCAGTGGAGTACCATGGAGGTCACTGCAATGGTGCTAAGGCTGACAGTGGAATCCTCTGTTTAGGGCCTTAAGCCGCTGAGGGTCCTGGTGACTCAGGGAATCCATCACAGCCCCGGGTCTTTCACCCCAGTTCACTCCTTTTATGTTTGACCTAGATTGACCCATGCCTGCCCTATTCTCAACAGCTGAGTGGGGAACCAGCCATCTGAATGAGCTGATCATTGTTTATGTTCAGATGAGTAAATGTCCAGACCACTTAAACTACAGCTGCTTTTCTGGCAGTCTTGTCTGCGGAACAAAAACTTAATAAACCACAGGAAATAGACTGTCATTCTTAGTTTGCTGCCAGGGCTTATTTTAGATTCAGAGCATACTGGTACATGGGAGCAGTAGTGTTGTTTGCTCTTGTTTTCAACCAGTGAGCTGTCTGGCACC
Source organism: Chlorocebus sabaeus (assembly GCF_047675955.1). Taxonomy (NCBI): domain Eukaryota; kingdom Metazoa; phylum Chordata; class Mammalia; order Primates; family Cercopithecidae; genus Chlorocebus; species Chlorocebus sabaeus. The sequence continues at coordinate 32,875,503 of NC_132924.1, forward strand.
TTTTGTGCTCCTGGCTTTTTTCAATCATAGCACTATTGCATCTCTTAGCTATTTCTTTTGCCCAGCAGGGTAATATTGAGTCCCATTTCAAGTATGGACAAGGCCTCTGGTTCTCCTCACCACCCACCTTTTCAGCCATAAAACATCACTGAAAATACCTAATGCCTGGATCTGTGTTCTACTTTAGTTTCACTGGGAAGTCTTTCAGTGGGAAATGAATAAATGTTATACATTGTTATGTTCAGTTATGTCAATAAACCCACTTACTAATAGAGATAATTTGTTGGAGTTTCCAAATATTTTATACACTTTCACAATGATACAATGCAGTTTCCATTTATGGAAATGAAACATAAGCTTGACGTCTTTCTGTCCTTTTTAATGTTTTTTATTTCCATTTTCATAGGTGAGTATGGACTTTATTTTTAAGAAACGGATATGTGATGTTATGCCAAAGAAACAATGAAATGGCTCTAAAAGCAGATGGTCAGCCACAGTATGAAAGTGCTGTTGGAAACCAGTGACATCAAGGTGCAGGTGATCGGGTCTCACCAGGCATTGCCTGTTTAAAGGAAACTGATGAAAATTTTCTGAAACTGATGAAAAAGGGCTTGACTAGCCCTTTGGCTCTCATGGTCAAAAATATGAAGGAATTATCTTGAGCTGGAAGTCATTTTTGATTTTTGCCACTACACAGCTTATGAAAAGATAACATTCCTAAGGAAAAAAGAATAAACTTGTTATGAGTTAGGAGTATTCAATGAAAGAGCCACTGGCTAGTCTTCAATGTTGTGGGACCTTCAGGTCAACCAATGGGATTACTGTTTCCATAATGCAGGGGATTTTGCGGTGCTACCAGGTAATAAATAATTAGCATGTGATCAGAACACTTTGCTAAATTGACACACACCTGATTTTCACCAAAAGTACAGCAACGTATATTAAACCATTAAAAGAGACACTGGATTGCCTGGTATTTGTGTTTAACCACTCCTTCCTGTTCTTATAAGACTGGAAGGTAAATGGTGATGAAGCATACTAGTGGTAGAAGTTTATTCCCAATTCCAGACCATGGCCTAGTATCAATATCGTCACCATCCTCAGTATAGCATCATGACAATCTGGAATGATGCTAAGGAAGTGATGAAGTCACTTAGTCATTAGAGCGTTGCATTCATTCTTTTTACCTGATCTCTACTTCAGCTTCCTCATCAGTTAAAATGGGCAGCCTAAGAATCCCGATTGCATAGTGCTATTGTGAGGCATAAATGGGTAAGTAGCATTCAACAACGCCAGTTACACCACAGATGTTCAATAAATATGATGTAGCAGTGGTAGTAGTATTCTTCTTTACACAGGGCAACAAATTGTATGATTAAGGAATTTCAGGGACAGGCATTTCTGCTTAAGCCATACCAGCCAGAGAATTCAGAAAATGGAATTACGGCAATCCTTCTCCTCTTCTTTTTCTAGTTAATTGAAACATTTCTGTATTTCTTTTGAGAAGTGTCTGTGCGTGTCCTTTGCCCATTTTTTAATGGGGTTGTTTTTCTCTTGTAAATTTAAGTTCCTTACAGATGCTAGATATTAAACCTTTGTAAGATGCACATTTTGCAAATATTTTCTCCCATTCTGTAGGTTGTTCACTCTGTTGATAGTTTCTTTTGCTGTACAGCAGCTCTTAAGTTTAATTAGATCCCACTTGTCAATTTTTGCTTTTGTTGCCATTGCTTTTGGTGTCTTTGTCATGAAATCTTTGCCCATTCCCATGTAGGGGATGGTATTGCTTAGGTTATCTTCCAGCATTTTATAGTTTTGGGTTTTACGTCTCAGTCTTTAATCCATCTTGAGTAGATTTTTGTGTATGGCGTAAGGAAGGGGTCCAGTTTCAATCTTCTGCATATGGCTAGCCAGTTACCCCAGCACCATTTATTGAATAGGGAGTCTTTTCCCCCTTGCTTGTTTTGTCAGCTTTGTCAAAGATCAGATAGTTGTAGATGTGCAGCCTTATTTCTTGGCTCTCTATTCTGTTCCGTTAGTCTATGTGCCCATTTTTGTACCAGCGCCTTGCTGTTTTGGTTACTGTAGCCTTGTATAGTGCAAAGTTGGGTAACGTGATGCCTCCAGCTTTGTTCTTTTTGCTTAGGATTGCCTTGGGAATTTGCCTTCCCATTAACTTATAGATAGTATCTTCAAGTGTCCCTTTACTTAGTTTACTTAAAACAGTATTTTGCATGCACAAATACTTTTTTTCCTAGGGATTTCAAGTCACTTCATCCTTTTCAGTCATGTGGCAAATAGTATTCTTTTCATTTTGCATGGGGAGACTGAGGTATTTGGAGATTATGCTTAACTATTTTAATTACTGAAATAATTAGGAAAGAACATATAGTTTCCTGATATGTACTTGCTTTATGTTAGGGCAGAGTACCTAAATATTCCATTACAACTGTTGGAAAGATTTTTAAGTTACAGGCGGTGAGATTTGACACAGAACCGTGAGTGGCTTTATTTGGCTGTGAAATGGTATCAGATGCTAGAGGGAAATAAATTGTCGTGCCCCAGTATTTCAAGCAACAGCATCTTCCAACTATGTAAATCCACAAAATTTCTTTCAAACTAATGAAAGCTTTATAATGCTAGCTCTATGCCATAGTTAATGCTGACAGGATGGCCCTGTTGCATATTAAGACCAGCTGTGGCCATGTAGCAGGCTTCACTTTGCCAAATTACAGTTTTTTGGTTAAGTAATGCTTACCCCACAGCTGATTTCACACTCGGCTTTTAGTATATGGATACTGAAGTGTGTGGAAACACACTTTGAATGGTGGCCAACATCCTCTTATTCCATTCTCTCCTAACTCTCGTGTCCTTCTAAGGATTGTTACTTTAGGAAATTAAAATAATCACAAATTAAAACAAATACTCGTATTGGGGGGGTGGAGCAAGATGGCCGAATAGGAACAGCTCCAGTCTCCAACTCCCAGGGGGAGCGACACAGAAGACCGGTGATTTCTGCATTTTCAACTGAGGTACTGGGTTCATCTCACTAGGGAGTGCCGGACAATCGGTGCTGGTCAGCTGCTGCAGCCCGACCAGACCAGCTAGAGCTGAAGCAGGGTGAGGCATCGCCTCACCTGGGAAGTGCAAGGGGAAAGGGAATCCCTTTTCCTAGCCAGGGGAACTGAGACACACAACACCTGGAAAATCGGGTAACTCCCACCCCAATACTGCTCTTTAAGCAAACAGGCACACCAGGAGATTATATCCCACACCTGACCGGGAGGGTCCCACGCCCACGGAGCCTCCCGCATTGCTAGCACAGCAGTTTGCGATCTCGTGGCAAGGCAGCAATGAGGCTGGGGGAGGGGCGCCCACCATTGCTGAGGCTTAAGTAGGTAAACAAAGCCGCTGGGAAGCTCGAACTGGGTGGAGCTCACAGCAGCTCAAGGAAACCTGCCTGTCTCTGTAGACTCCACCTCTGGGGACAGGGCACAGTAAACAAAAGCAGCAGAAACCTCTGCAGACGCAAATGACTCTGACAGCTTTGAAGAGAGCAGTGGATCTCCCAACACGGAGGTTGAGATCTGAGAAGGGACAGACTGCCTGCTCAAGTGGGTCCCTGACCCCTGAGTAGCCTAACTGGGAGACATCCCCCACTAGGGGCAGTCTGACACCCCACACCTCACAGGGTGGAGTACACCCCTGAGAGGAAGCCTCCAAAGCAAGAATCAGACAGGTACACTTGCGGTTCAGCAATATTCTATCTTCTGCAGCCTCTGCTGCTGACACCCAGGCAAACAAGGTCTGGAGTGGACCTCAAGCAATCTCTAATAGACCTACATCTGAGGGTCCTGACTGTTAGAAGGAAAACTATCAAACAGGAAGGACACCTACACCAAAACCCCATCAGTACGTCACCATCATCATCAAAGACCAGAGGCAGATAAAACCACAAAGATGGGGAAAAAGCAGGGCAGAAAAGCTGGAAATTCAAAAAATAAGAGCGCATCTCCCCCGGCAAAGGAGCGCAGCTCATCGCCAGCAACGGATCAAAGCTTGACGGAGAATGACTTTGACGAGATGAGAGAAGAAGGCTTCAGTCCATCAAACTTCTCAGAGCTAAAGGAGGAATTACGTACCCAGCTCAAAGAAACTAAAAATCTTGAAAAAAAAGTGGAAGAATTGATGGCTAGAGTAATTAATGCAGAGAAGGTCATAAACGAAATGAAAGAGATGAAAACCATGACACGAGAAATACGTGACAAATGCACAAGCTTCAGTAACCGACTCGATCAACTGGAAGAAAGACTATCAGCGATTGAGGATCAAATGAACGAAATGAAGCGAGAAGAGAAACCAAAAGAAAAAAGAAGAAAAAGAAATGAACAAAGCCTGCAAGAAGTATGGGATTATGTAAAAAGACCAAATCTACGTCTGATTGGGGTGCCTGAAAGTGAGGGGGAAAATGGAACCAAGTTGGAAAACACTCTTCAGGATATCATCCAGGAGAACTTCCCCAACCTAGTAGGGCAGGCCAACATTCAAATCCAGGAAATACAGAGAACGCCACAAAGATACTCCTCGAGAAGAGCAACTCCAAGACACATAATTGCCAGATTCACCAAAGTTGAAATGAAGGAAAAAATCTTAAGGGCAGCCAGAGAGAAAGGTCGGGTTACCCACAAAGGGAAGCCCATCAGACTAATAGCAGATCTCTCGGCAGAAACTCTACAAGCCAGAATAGAGTGGGGGCTAAGTCTTTTTGTAAGAATATTCAACATTCTTAAAGAAAAGAATTTTAAACCCAGAATTTCATATCCAGCCAAACTAAGTTTCATAAGTGAAGGAGAAATAAAATCCTTTACAGATAAGCAAATGCTTAGAGATTTTGTCACCACTAGGCCTGCCTTACAAGAGACCCTGAAGGAAGCACTAAACATGGAAAGGAACAACTGGTACCAGCCATTGCAAAAACATGCCAAAATGTAAAGACCATTTAGGCTAGGAAGAAACTGCATCAACTAATGAGCAAAATAACCAGTTAATATCATAATGGCAGGATCAAGTTCACACATAACAATATTAACCTTAAATGTAAATGGACTAAATGCTCCAATTAAAAGACACAGACTGGCAAACTGGATAAAGAGTCCAGACCCATCAGTCTGCTGTATTCAGGAGACCCATCTCACACGCAGAGACATACATAGGCTCAAAATAAAGGGATGGAGGAAGATTTACCAAGCAAATGGAGAACAAAAAAAAGCAGGGCTTGCAATACTAGTCTCTAATAAAACAGACTTTAAACCATCAAAGATCAAAAGAGACAAAGAAGGCCATTACATAATGGTAAAAGGATCAATTCAACAGGAAGAGCTAACTATCCTAAATATATATGCACCCAATACAGGAGCACCCAGATTCATAAAGCAAGTCCTTAGAGACTTACAAAAAGACTTAGACTCCCATACAATAATAATGGGAGACTTCAACACTCCACTGTCAACATTAGACAGATCAACGAGACAGAAAGTTAACAAGGATATCCAGGAATTGAACTCATCTCTGCAGCAAGCAGACCTAATAGACATCTACAGAACTCTCCACCCCAAATCAACAGAATATACATTCTTCTCAGCACCACATCGCACTTATTCCAAAATTGACCACGTAATTGGAAGTAAAGCACTCCTCAGCAAATGTACAAGAACAGAAATTATAACAAACTGTCTCTCAGACCACAGTGCCATCAAACTAGAACTCAGGACTAAGAAACTCAATCAAAGCCACCCAACTACATGGAAACTGAACAACCTGCTCCTGAATGACTACTGGGTACATAACGAAATGAAGGCAGAAATAAAGATGTTCTTTGAAACCAATGAGAACAAAGATACAACATACCAGAATCTCTGGGACACATTTAAAGCAGTATGTAGAGGGAAATTTATAGCACTACATGCCCACAAGAGAAAGCAGGAAAGATCTAAAATTGACACTCTAACATCACAATTAAAAGAACTAGAGAAGCAAGAGCAAACGCATTCAAAAGCTAGCAGAAGGCAAGAAATAACTAAGATCAGAACAGAACTGAAGGAGATAGAGACACAAAAAACCCTCCAAAAAATCAATGAATCCAGGAGTTGGTTTTTTGAAAAGATCAACAAAATTGACAGACCGCTAGCAAGACTAATAAAGAAGAAAAGAGAGAAGAATCAAATAGACGCAATAAAAAATGATAAAGGGGATATCACCACCGACCCCACAGAAATACAAACTACCATCAGAGAATACTATAAACACCTGTACGCAAATAAACTAGAAAATCTAGAAGAAATGGATGATTTCCTGGACACTTACACTCTTCCAAGACTAAACCAGGAAGAAGTTGAATCCCTGAATAGACCAATAGCAGGCTCTGAAATTGAGGCAATTATTAATAGCCTACCAACCAAAAAAAGTCCAGGACCAGATGGATTCACAGCTGAATTCTACCAGAGGTACAAGGAGGAGCTGGTACCATTCCTTCTGAAACTATTCCAATCAATAGAAAAAGAGGGAATCCTCCCTAACTCATTTTATGAGGCCAACATCATCCTGATACCAAAGCCTGGCAGAGACACAACAAAAAGAATTTTAGACCAATATCCCTGATGAACATCGATGCAAAAATCCTCAATAAAATACTGGCAAAACGGATTCAGCAGCACATCAAAAAGCTTATCCACCATGATCAAGTGGGCTTCATCCCTGGGATGCAAGGCTGGTTCAACATTCGCAAATCAATAAACATAATCCAGCATATAAACAGAACCAAAGACAAAAACCACATGATCATCTCAATAGATGCAGAAAAGGCTTTTGACAAAATTCAACAGCTCTTTATGCTAAAAATGCTCAATAAATTTGGTATTGATGGAACGTACCTCAAAATAATAAGAGCTATTTATGACAAACCCACAGCCAATATCATACTGAATGGGCAAAAACTGGAAAAATTCCCTTTGAAAACTGGCACAAGACAGGGATGCCCTCTCTCACCACTCCTATTCAACATAGTGTTGGAAGTTCTGGCTAGGGCAATCAGGCAAGAGAAAGAAATCAAGGGGATTCAGTTAGGAAAAGAAGAAGTCAAATTGTCCCTCTTTGCAGATGACATGATTGTATATTTAGAAAACCCCATTGTCTCAGCCCAAAATTTCCTTAAGCTGATAAGCAACTTCAGCAAAGTCTCAGGATACAAAATTAATGTGCAAAAATCACAAGCATTCATATACACCAGTAACAGACAAACAGAGAGCCAAATCAGGAATGAACTTCCATTCACAATTGCTTCAAAGAGAATAAAATACCTAGGAATCCAACTTACAAGGGATGTAAAGGACCTCTTCAAGGAGAACTACAAACCACTGCTCAGTGAAATAAAAGAGGACACAAACAAATGGAAGAACATACCATGCTCATGGATAGGAAGAATCAATATCGTGAAAATGGCCATACTGCCCAAGGTTATTTATAGATTCAATGCCATCCCCATCAAGCTACCAACGAGTTTCTTCACAGAATTGGAAAAAACTGCTTTAAAGTTCATATGGAACCAAAAAAGAGCCCGCATCTCCAAGACAATCCTAAGTCAAAAGAACAAAGCTGGAGGCATCATGCTACCTGACTTCAAACTATACTACAAGGCTACAGTAACCAAAACGCATGGTACTGGTACCAAAACAGAGATATAGACCAATGGAACAGAACAGAGTCCTCAGAAATAATACCACACATCTACAGCCATCTGATCTTTGACAAACCTGAGAGAAACAAGAAATGGGGAAAGGATTCCCTATTTAATAAATGGTGCTGGGATAATTGACTAGCCATAAGTAGAAAGCTGAAACTGGATCCTTTCCTTACTCCTTATACGAAAATTAATTCAAGATGGATTAGAGACTTAAATGTTAGACATAATACCATAAAAACCCTAGAGGAAAACCTAGGTAGTACCATTCAGGACATAGGCATGGGCAAAGACTTCATGTCTAAAACACCAAAAGCAACGGCAGCAAAAGCCAAAATTGACAAATGGGATCTCATTAAACTAAAGAGCTTCTGCACAGCAAAAGAAACTACCATCAGAGTGAGCAGGCAACCTACAGAATGGGAGAAAATTTTTGCAATCTACTCATCTGATAAAGGGCTAATATCCAGAACCTACAAAGAACTCAAACAAATTTACAAGAAAAAAACAAACAACCCCATCAAAAAGTGGGCAAAGGATATGAACAGACATTTCTCAAAAGAAGACATTCATAGAGCCAACAGACACATGAAAAAATGCTCATCATCACTGGCCATCAGAGAAATGCAAATCAAAACCACAATGAGATACCATCTCACACCAGTTAGAATGGCGATCATTCAAAAGTCAGGAAACAACAGGTGCTGGAGAGGATGTGGAGAAATAGGAACACTTTTACACTGTTGGTGGGATTGTAAACTAGTTCAACCATTATGGAAAACAGTATGGCGATTCCTCAAGGATCTAGAACTAGATGTACCATATGACCCAGCCATCCCATTACTGGGTATATACCCAAAGGATTATAAATCATGCTGCTATAAAGACACATGCACACATATGTTCATTGCGGCACTATTCACAATAGCAAAGACTTGGAATCAACCCAAATGTCCATCAGTGACAGACTGGATTAAGAAAATGTGGCACATATACACCATGGAATACTATACAGCCATAAAAAAGGATGAGTTTGTGTCCTTTGTAGGGACATGGATGCAGCTGGAAACCATCATTCTTAGCAAACTATCACAAGAACAGAAAACCAAACACCACATGTTCTCAATCATAGGTGGGAACTGAACAATGAGATCACTTGGACTTGGGAAGGGGAACATCACACACCGGGGCCTATCATGGGGAGGGGGGGAGGGGGAGGGATTGCATTGGGAGTTATACCTGATGTAAATGACGAGTTGATGGGTGCTGACGAGTTGATGGGTGCAGCACGCCAACATGGCACAAGTATACATATGTAACAAACCTGCACGTTATGCACCTGTACCCTAGAACTAAAAGTATAATAATAATAATAAAAAAATAAAAAAATAAAACAAATACTCGTATTAGCACTACTCAGTAATAGTTAACATTTTGTAATGCTTGTTTTCAGCCTTAAATGTCTCTATTGACAGATACCTCTGGTTGCCTTCTCCACACCTTGTCCTCAAAGCCAACTACCATTGTGATTTGGATGTGTTTCCTTCTAGTTCATGTTGAAATGCAGTTGATTCTTGTTATTCAGTTAGTTATGTTCTATAAAGTCACCACAAACACTGGATTCGTGAATACTGAACCATTGCTCCTAGGGGAAATACAGTGCTGGGTTCCTGCAAGCCTCTGGTCACATTTTCATCAATCAATATGTAACCTTAATTTATGTGTGTTTCTATTTAAAGACACCTTATGTGGTATATATTGTTGGCTAGATGTGATGGCTCACACCTATAATCCCAGCACTTTGGGAGGCTGAGATAAGAGGATTGCTTGAGCCCAGGAGTCTGAGGCCAGCCTGGCAATATAGTGAGATCCCATCTCTATAAAAAATAAAAAATTAGCCATTCATGGTGGCATGTGCTTGTAATCCCAGCTACCCAGGAGGCTGAGGTGGGAGAATCGTTCGAGCCAGGGAGGTTGAGGCTGCAGCGAAGTATGATGGTGCCACTGCACTCCAGCCTGGGTTACAGAGTGAGTCTCTCTCTATATATATACATATATATACACATATATGTGTGTGTGTGTGTGTGTGTAGTTAGTTAGTTCATTAACATTGAACTCAGCCAACAGCACCGTGACTCATGCCTGAATGGAGCTTATCTAACATGCATATTTTCTCCATAAGACAGCTTCCTGCACTTAGGAACACTAAGAGCCCTTTGGCACTATGCTTGGGGAACCCTTTAAACAGCAAAGTCACCAGCAAAAAGCACAAAAATGGGGAAAACACGGCATTAAATAGACTAGGAAAAGGACTCTTGTTAACAGCATGAGAACTGAAACAAAAAGGCAGAACATCACCTTGTTCAGCCTCAGCTGGGAAGCTGAATGGCGCTCAAATATTTCACTGCTCTCAGCGTGTCAGCAAATGTCTGTGACAGTGCTGTGGAGTGTTGATTCTAGGATCACAAACAAATTTTGGTGAGAAAATGAATTCGCAAATACGTAATCTGAGACTCAGGAAGGTCAGCTGTACTTTTTATCCTCCCAGCTTCTTCTCCTGTGCCCCTTACCCCTATTCCTTTTCTTTTTTGTTTTTCTTTTTGAGACAGAGTCTTGCTCTGTCACCCAGACTTGAGTGCAGCGGTGCCATCTCACTCATTGCAATCTCTGCCTCCCAGGTTCAAGCGATTCTCCTGCCTCAGCCTCCCAAGTAGCTGGGATTACAGGCGTACGCCACCATGCCCAGTCGATTTTTGTATTTTTAGTAGAGACAGGGTTTCACCCTGTTGGTCAGGCTGGTCTTGAACTCCTGACCTCAGGTGACCTGCCTGCCATGGCCTCCCAAAGTGCTGGGATTACACGTGTGAGCCATTGCACCCGGCCCTCTTTTCTAGATGCCATAAATTACCTTTTTTTTTTTAAATTTAAAATATGCCTGTGAGTAATCTTGTCTTTTAACCACACCTACTTTGGGATTGTTTGATATTTTCTAGTGATGCTCCTATGAGTTTTGCTCCCTTGCTACATGTGCACAGTTTTCAAAAAATTAAAAAATTTTTTTTTTTTTTTGGAGATAGAGTCTCACTCTATCACCCAGGCTGGAGTACAATGGTGTGATCTCAGCTCACTACAACTTCCGCCTCTCAGGTTCAAGTGATTCTCCTGCCTCAGCCTCCCGAGTAGCTGGGATTACAGGCATGTGCACAGTTATTATTTCTTCTTTGGGGATGCTTACCAGACATTAAAAATGCAGCTAGTCTTGTGTCCTTTCTCCCCTCTACCCACTTACTACTTCCCATTTCTCAGGAAGGGCTCCACAGTTGAGAAGGGCTAAGTATATCTCCTTACCACCATCTGGCCCAGGCTCACCCTTCAGAAGGTGTCAGTTCCTGTATCCCTTTTATTTGGAAAGGCTCTTTGACACTCTCTTACTCTATGGCATTCTTTTATTTGCCAAGGAAAAGGGTGACTGGCTCTGAGAAGAATGTAGTTTGCTTCTTGGAAGCTCTTATTTGTGTACATTTACTGCCTTCACACTCACTATTTGGTGAATTTTTTTTTTCTATTTCTGTTTTAACTTCTGAAAACACACACACATGGCTTTTTGTTTGTTGTTTTTGCTTTGCACATAATTTGACTTAGGCTGTTCTTCTTCCTCTTTGTTAGTATCACTAATTATTTCTACTTTCTGTTTCTCATTTGGTTCTTCTAAAAAACACATAATTTTAAACTTACCAAAAGAGCTGCAAGATTATTTCAGAAAACTTCTGTATACCCTTTGGCCAGCTTTCCCAATTGTTAATATTTGCCCTGTTTGCTTTCTCATTCTCTCTGTCAATTACTTAAGAATAAACTACAGACAATTATAGGGTTTTTTTTTTTTTAACCACTAAATATTTCAGTTGTATTTCTGAAGACTAGGACATTGTCTTACATAACCACAATACAATTATCAGGATCAGAAAATTTAACACTGATAAAATCCCATTATCTAATCCACAATCCATATTCAAATCTATCAACTGTCCTAATAACATTCTTTTTAGCTATTGCCTCCTGATGCAGTCTAGGATCATGCATTGCATTAGCTATCGTATAGCCTCTCTTTCCATTTTCTTTGTTTTGATTTTCTTCTTTTCTAAAGTAAGGTATATTGAAGTGTAGTTTACATACAGTAAAATGTACCCCTTTTGAACGTATAGTTCCATCAGTTTTCACAAATGCATACAATCATTTAGCCACCACCATAATCAAGATATATATATAGACCATTTCCATTACCACAAACAGTTCATTTGTGCTCCTTTTAATCAATTCCCTTCCCTATAAATTCAATCCCTGGTGATCTCAGATTTCATTTCTCTCCCTATGGTTTTTCCTTTTCTAGAATGGCATATACATGGAGTCATACAGTATGTAACATTTTGTGTCTGACTTTTTGAGTAGTATTCCATTGCATGAACATACCCCATGTTGTTCATTCATTCACTGGTTCAAATTGATTTTAAAAATAGATCCATACCTTATGGTGTGAGATATGGATCAAGCAAGCAAGCAAGATTAATGTTCTTTGTTTTGGTTTTATTTTTTTCCGTATGAATATATAGTCTAGTACATTTTCTTATATATAAAAGATAACCATTTTTTTCTGCTTTGAATGACCTCTGCAACTTTGTTGAAAACGATCAGTTGGCCCTTTATGTGTGTCTATTTCTTGAAACTCTATTCTGATCCACTGATTCATATGTCTCTTCTCAGTCCAGTACCAAATTGTCTTGATTACATAGGCAGTCTTGAAATCAGGTAGCATAAGTTCTCCAAATTTATTCTTCTTTATCAAAGTTGATTTTGGCCAATTAGCTTTTTGATGTTCCATATACATTTTATAATTGGCTTGTTATTGCCTGAAGAAAAATGCCTGGTGGGATTGTGATTTTGATTGTATCTTAGTCCATTCAGGCTGCTGTAACAAACTACCATCAACTGAGTAGCTTGCAAACAACAGAATTTTATTTCTCACAGTTCTAGGGGCTGGAAAATCCAAGACTAAGACTTGGGCAGATTCAATGTCTGGTGAGGGCCTGCTTCCTAGCAGACAGCCATGGTCTTGTTCTAACCTCACATGGTGGACAAGCCAAAGGAACTCTCTGGGGCCTCTTTTTATAAGGGTACTAATCCCATTCATGAGGGCTCTATCCTCATCACCTAATCACCTCCCAAAGGCCCTACCTCCTAATACCATCACCTTAGGGGTTAGGATTTCAAGGTATAAATTTGGGGAGGGAGGAGACACAAACATTTAGACCAAGGTAGATTGCCTTAAACCAATAAATTAATTGGGAAAGAATTGACATCTTAACTGACTCTTGATCTGTGAATGCAGTGCGTCTTTCAATTTATTTAGTTCTTTGTAATTTATCTGATAAATATCTTAAAGTGTTCAGCCAACAAATCTTAATATTGTTAGCTCTATAAGTATTTCATGATTTTTGATGTTATATAATAACATCGAAAGTATACATGGCACATTTAGAAAACTTCAGTTTCCAATTGTGCATTTTCTAGTCCATAGAAATAAGTTGGATTTTATACATTGACCATTAAACTTAGTTCTTGTAGTTTTTTGAATATTTCATGCATATAATCACATTATCTGTGATAAAGATAATTTTATTTCTTCCTTCTCATTGGTATGCCCTTTATACATTTTTCTTGCCTTATTGCACTGTTTAAAAACAGCAACAACTCGGGAGGCTGGGGCAGGAGAATCGCTTGAACCCAGAAGGTGGAGGTTGCAGTGAGCCAAGATCACACCATTGTACTCCGGCCTGGGCGACAGAGCAAGACTTCCTCTCAAACAAAACAAAACAAAACAAAACAAAAAACCAGCAACACACTGTTTAATAGCAGTAGTAAGAGAAGGCTTCCTGGCCTCACTGCTAATCTTAGGAATAAAGCATTCAATCTTTCACAGTAAGTATGATGTCAGCTCAATGTTTTCATGACACCTTTCATCAGATCAAGGAAGTTGTAATTTGCTGAGAAAGGATGTTAAATGTTGCCAGTTGCTTTTTCTGCATTATTGAAATGACAGTATGATTTTTCCTCTTTAATCTGTTGCCATGGTGAAAATTACATTGATTGATTTTTGAGTTTTGAACCAACCCTGCAACTAAGTGGGACAATATATAATATTATATATTATCATTTTTATATATTACTGGTTTTGAATTCTTCACATTTTATTAAGGATTTTTGCATTTATGTTCATAATGGGTTTGTCTCCAGTTTTCTTTTTTTTTTTTTTTTTTTTTGTAATGTTTGTTTTTGGTTTTTGTTTCAGAGTAATGCTGGCCTCACAAAGTAAGTTGAGAACTGTTTCTTGCCTTTCTACTTTCTGGAAGAGCTTCTGTAGAACTGCTATTATTTCTTTCCTAAATGCTGGTAGATTTGCCAGTGAAGGCTTCTTTGCTTGAAGTTTTCTTTGTAGAAAGTTTTTTTTCCCCTTATGAATTAAATATATTTAATGGATTTAGGACTCTTCAGATTATCTGGTATTCTTGGATGAACTTTAGTAATATGTGGCTTTCAAAGAGTTTGTTCATCTCATCTAAGCTATCAGATTTATTAGCATAAAGCTTGTTGGAATATTTTCTTCTTATTATTTTTAATATTAGTAGAATCTACAGTAATGTCCCCCACTTCCATTCCTGATACTGGAAATTTGTATCTTCTCTCTTATCAGCCTTGGTAAAGAGTTATCAATTTTATTCTGTCACATACAGATTTGTTTGTCAAATAACATGTCCATAACTTTTAAAAATTGTTTCTTTTTTATCAGCATTTATGTATAGCAAAAAAGTAAGTTTTTTTGATTTGACAGGCTATGTTGTTTGAGACTTTGTACACATGGACAGGTATTCTTAAATTTGTGTAATAGTTTAGGCTAATATATACAAATTAGCACCCAGAAGTGTGTTTTCTTTATACTTAGCTCTTCTCTTTCCTCAACGTTATATAAAACATGGTGGGAAACCCTTTCCAAATAAAATTAATATGAGACTCCCTTTATAATGTATTGGGAGAACCCACTCCCGATGTTTAACGTGGGTTCTTTTCTATTTCCTAAGTGTCTCAGCTGGGTTGAGAAATAAAGGGAAAGAGCACAAGAGAGAGAAATTTAAAGCTGGGTGTCCGGGGAAAACATCACATGTCAGCAGGATCGGTGATGTTCCCCGAGTCGTAAAACCAGCAAGTTTTTATTAGCGATTTTCAAAAGGGGAGGGAGTGCAGGAATAGGGTGTGGGTCACAGAGATCACATACTTCACAAGGTAATAAAATATCACAAAGCAAATGGAGGCAGGGCGAGATCACTGGACCACCAGATGAGGTGAAATTAAAATTGGTAATGAAGTTTCCGCATGCATTGTCATTGATAACATCTTATCAGGAAACAGGGTTTGAGAGCAGATAACCTGTCTGACAAAAATTTATTAGGTGGGAATTTTCCTTCACTTAATAAGCCTGGGGGCGCTATAGGAGACTGGGGCTTATTTCATCCCTTTGGCTGGGACGTCTTAAAAGGGGCCGTCTATAAGCCTACCTTTAGGGCGCATTCTCTTTCTCAGGGATGTTCCTTGCCGAGAAAAAGAATTCAGCAATATTTCTCCTATTTGCTTATGAAAGAGGAGACATATAGCTCTGTTCCATCCGGCTCACTGGCAGGCAGTTCAGTTACCTCTCTTGTTCCCTGAGCATCACTGTTATCCTGTTCTTTTTTTAAGAACACACACACACATACGCATATGTATACACATGCATACATACACATGTATAATTTAATTTATGTAAGACTCATTAAACATAAACTACTTTGAGGCATAAGGTATTTTGTTTATGTAATTTAGCAGACCTTTATAAGCATGTATTTTGTGTCAGGCATGATTTTAAGAGCTATTCCTACACTAATTCATTCAGTCCTCATAATATCTGTCCTCTGAGGTACGTACTGTCGCTTTCTCAGATGAGAGAGGAGGAGACTGAGGCACAGAGAAGTTATGTGTCTTGATGGAGGTGCCTGAGTGGGGAGCTGTTGGAGCTGGATTTAAAGTGACACTGGCTGGCTCCAGAGTCCTTGCTGTCAATCCTGATAACTTTTGTCACCTCATGTGTACACGTGATGACTGATAAAATCGAGGGATTGCTCTTAGGTTGCATGGTGAAGATTTTTCCCCTCCCATGTAATGCTAAAACCCATGCTTTAGCTTTAACTAATTTGGCCTTTTTTTCCCACCTATTTTTCTTAATTTATGTAACACATGTATGGGGCGCTATCCAGTGTTACATTATTTATACTTAAATATTTAATGAAGGACGTGCAGTTCATTTTGCAGCCATAAATACTTCACTCTGTCTTGACATGTAGGGTTAGTTCTTTCCACTGGTTTGTGAGCTCCCTAAGGACAATAATTCTATCTTGTATTTCTCTTTGTGTCTGCACAGGGCCTGGCTGGCTTTGAATAGAATTCCTAGATACCTGCTTATTGATGAGTGCTGCAAGGCAGCTGTTCAGTCCTTTCCCACTGAGACACACGTGCCAGACACTGTTCATAAAAGTGATATTCATTTGTGTGTGGGGCAAGTCACTTACTAGCTGTAATTTCACCCAAATATACATTTATATAGTCATGGTTAAAAATTGACAGATACTGTAAGATGGTACATTCGACTGGAAGCACAATACTTTTTCTGTCTTTAATGTAGAAATATAGTTTTTAAAAATGAGCATTTGGATAACTTAGTACAGATTTCTCCCCTCAGCACACTCTTTGTAGATTTCATATTGCATATAATAAATCTGGGATTATGTCTTATTTATGTCCCATCACCTAGCATACTGCATTTCACGAAGTAGGTTCTCAATAAATGCCAGTAGAATTTTTGAAGCCTTGGTAAAGCATTAGTCCTATTAGAAAGGGAGTGATGGTAGCAGAAATTTTTCATCAAAGATCTTTTGGATCTACTGAGTCTGAGTTTTTGCTTTATAGGATGTGGAACAGGATATTGTTGCGTGCACACTGATGACTTATTTTTCACCTCGTCCCCATTCTTGAGTAACTTCTTCCCCCACAAAATCATGACTGAGACAAAAAAAAAAAAATCAAAGGCATAGCAATAATTTATGAATTTCTTTCTGCACCAGAAAGACATAAGACAAGTGTTTTTGTGAGATAAGGAACATTTCAGCAACACTGTGAGGCATGAATTAAGGTATAGGCAACTGGTCCCACCAGGTGAATGATTATCTGCAGTTGCCAGAGTGAGCTATCTCAATGGCTGATGAAGCTGCTGACCTTGACATATTTATCATCATTACTCCAGGGGACAGGCACCAATATCTCTATTCTTGTGCATACATAGCCGGAAAAGGAGGCACAGTCCAGTGGAAAAGAATTTATGTATATAGGTGTGTGGTGTTTGTGTGTGTGTGTGAGAGAGAGAGAGAGAGAGAGAGAGAGAGAGAGAAAGACAGAGTAGTTGGTTCTTACATCTTCCTTCCTCTTTTAACTTTTTTCTGTTTTTACTGAAAAGGGAAAATGGCATTAGGCTCTCCTCTAAAAGATCAGGTTCACAATAGCTCCTCAGTCTGCAAGACTTCAAGGGGCATAGTTTTTCCTTATAAGGCAGCCGAGTAAGGCTGCAAAAAATAGACAATCTGTGTTACCATCTCTCAGGCTAAGATTGCCGGATTGCCATATGATTAGAGGAGGCCAGAGTGAGGGATGTGACCCTGGATACTGCTGGTGTTGTGTCCTCCCCTCACCCCGGGATGGTGCTGATTGCTTTCTGGCCTGGGGTTTGAAATCTGTTCCACTGTCCCACGCCTCTGGCCTGGCTTTCTGTGTTTTGCTGGCATTCTTGGGTGTTCCTTGGCTTGTGAGCACATCACCCTGATCTCTGCCTTCGTCTTCATTTGGTGTCCTCCTGGTGGGACTGTCCGTGCATAAATTTCCCCTCTTTATAAGGACACCAGTCACATTAGATTAGGGGCCCACCTTATTCCAATATGACCTCGTCTTAACGAATTATACCTGTAACAACCCTATTTCCAGATAAGACCACACTCTGAGCTACTGGGGGCTAAGACTTCAACATAGACATTATAGGGGAGACACAATGTAACCCATAGCAGCATCCAATCCATTGATGGTGATTCACTTGGGAGCTTTTTCTTCATTATGAGTTAAACAAGGAAGAGGCAGGAAAACAGCAGAGGAAATGGTGGAACAGTTGATCTTTTCTGATAAAGGATCTGGATGTGGAAACATGAAGCCTGGGGGATGGAGCGTAGACCTCCTACTCGTTCATCAGAACAGTCACCTACTGTCAGGGGACCCTGAAGGTATCTGAGTTGAAATATGATGTACGGGTCAAAGAGTGCTTAAGGCTCCAAAGCTTTTTGCAGACTCCCAGTGGCATGTGAATTTTAGCTGCCCAGGCAAAATTACTTGAAATCCTTGGCTTTATGCCTCTAGAAATCTGAAGGTGCTCACCTAAGAGGCCTGCCTTCTCCCCTGTGTTCTCAAATATGGAGGGGTACTGCTTGTCTGGTCTTCTCAGTCACTTGACTTCCTAATAGTACCATGTTTTAAAAATAAATTTCCTATTTCCTTAACAAATATCAAAGTAGAATGAAATTCAGCCAAGACTGGGTGCTGGGAGCTTTGTTAGACCCTTGTATGTCTAATCTCAGTTCTCACAGAAGCCAACAATATGCCTATTTCCATTTCCAGATGAAGCCACGAGGCTCAGCGTTCAGTGGCTTGCCCCGGGGGCTCAGAGGAGGCGAGCAACAGCCCAATCCTATGCACTTTGTATTTGGGTGTCAATTTTTGAAGGACACAGATCGCTTTTTAAAAAATCTTAAATATCACATTGAGATAAGAATTCATTTGATCCTGTTGAGTCTCTCATGTAAAATGACGAGTCTGGATTTAGATGATCTCTATGAGCCTGTGCAGCCCTAAAATGCATCTAAAATTATGATTTTTGTTTTCCTGTTTTGGATGTAAGAAGGAGAGGATGTAGGCTGTCCATCTGTTTTTTTTTTTTTTTTTTTTTTTAAGATGGAATTTTTAACATCTCATTGTGGAATTTCCTGGATCTCAACCAAGTATGCAGATCCCCATCTTCCAGAAGCTCATCTATTTTTGACTGCAATAGAATTAGAATCTGGTCATTTGGGGGACAATCCCTTTGGAAGGGTATTTTTCTTTTCTCTTCTTCAAATATATATTTATTTCCTTTTCTTCAGATATCTTTGTGCTCCTATTGCTTCCACAGATGTTCAGAGCTGGCCCCACACAGCCTCATTTGCACTTGGCTGACAGGCAGTAGCCTGTTGCACTGGCCAGAGAAACACAACACCTTTCTCTGCAGAGACCGGATTCTGCTCTGGGCACCTCTCCTGTGGAGCAAAGTGGGCCAACCAACAGGCTTTGACTGATTTATTTCAGGAAGACTTGCTTGTTGATGGATATGGTAATCATGCCAGTAAAATTCAATTACTGTATCCCTGAGGACTGTAGCAAGCAATAATAAATTAGGAAACATGAGCTTTGGAGTATCTGAACTGAAATTATAATGGGGTTATTGAAAAACAAACAAACAGAAATCCAAAGCATTCATTTAATAATAGATGCTGCAGTTTTCCCCACCAAAAATTAGTTCATCAACTAACCCTTTGTTCTTGTCATGAAAGAATATGCCTTATACATAGCCAAGATCATTTTGTCTTAATTACTTAGTATTGTTGTAGCTCCCAGAGCACCCCTGCCTTCTGGGTAACGGTACACAGGGAGGAAGCAGCCGTCTGGAATGGCCTCCCAAGGCCACCGCACTAATCCATGCTGGGCTCACACACGCTGGCTGCTGCTCATGGCCTTGGGTTTCAGGTTGCCATCCAGGGCTGAGGTCTGAATGGAAGTTGTCATCTCAGAAAGTCTGCCTAGCGCTGAACCACTGACATCCATCAGGAATGTCAAGTTGCGCATTGTCTCATTAACTTGAGCCAGCTTTCCTGTTATCAGATCCCTTTTCATTCCTGGCCTTTCCACCCTGTCTTTCTTCCTTTGTGTAACAGTTTATGGCTTCTCCTGTTTGTGCCTTCCACCCGTGAGTTGTGCACGCATCTCCTCCATGCCATAAGTAGAACTTACAGAATTAGCTGACATTTCTTGTCCGACATAAATTTTAAGTGCTTGAAGGGAGAAAACATTCAGGCAGTCTGGTTATATCTGCAGACTCTATGGTCTCTCCCCAGATAATTTTAAAGTTAAAATGGTTTGTCATGAATGTCCTCCTTCACTTTATTTTCTTTCTCATCTGGATCCCAGCATTCAAGTAGATAACACAGAACTGATGACCAGGGGAGATATGGTGAAGATGACAGAGGACCTAAAAATATTTTCTGAATCAGTAGCAGTAATTTTCCACCAGTAATAAATGTCTTTCAGGGTATCCACTAAGACCAAGCCTGTTTATTGGAAAACTGCTACCCTCTCCCCACAAGTACATGAAGGACTTTAAGCCTGGAACATGCTTAGTTTACATGGCCTGACGGAACTGGCCAAATCCTGACCCAAGTTGGGCTCCATAGAATTTTTCTCCCAGAAGTTGAAACGTTATCCAGTTGATTGGTTTGCTGGAGTTTGGAGATGGCAGGGCTCTGGAGTTTGGGGCCATTATTTTTAGCTATATGAACAGTGCCATGTGCACAGGAAAGGGAGAGGGTGGTTTTGTAATGAAACAGAAGTGTCGAGAGAAACAGAGAACAGAGATGGTCCAGACATGGGCAAGTCACTGCTTTGGTTCTGTTGACTGTCACATCCTGCTTCTAGAATGCTCATGAGGCCCAGCTGCACTCCATTGCCTGCCCTTAATTCTTCCCGGTACATTCCCTTTTTTCACTTTGGTTGGTCTCAACAGGAAGTTTTGCTATTTGTTTGTTTTCTTTTTTAACTGGCAAAAGAGCTTTGAGATGTTATAATACCATCTAATGATTTCTTGGACTTGGATGGCATATGAAGACAGAGGAAGGGCTCTGGCATGATACTTCGAACAGTAATAGTGTAGTCATGGTAGTAGTTCCCATTAGCTCTGTGTTAAATGGGTGGTTAGAGTAGGCCTGGCAGTGAGAGTGGCCTTGCTGGAGAGGGTTACTGTCCTTTGGTAGAGGAAAATTCCCCATTTCACCGTCTGTCCCTGCTCCCGTGCTGGTGTACACTCTGTAAGTCTTTGTCCCCAGCGCTGCATCTCAGGCCTCACACCTTCATTACCTTTTCACTATTTTGCCTTTTAGCCAATGCCTTTTCCATGACCATCTTCCAAGGACCTTAAACATTTTTCTAAGACATTCACAAATGATGAAAAATTATAAATTATTTCATTTGGGCAAGGGAACTGACAATTCATGGCAGCATACTTTAGGACTTGCCAAGATTAGGGGTGATTCTTTCCATTACAACGAGATGGATGCTTCAGGACATCACGAGACAAAAAACAGCCAGAGGAGCTTACTGTCCCTTTATTTCCCATGAAACACAGTGCTGCACAGTGCCCATATTGTGCCCACACTGCTTCCTGTGCTTTGCCAAAGCAGGGATTTCATCCAGCGTCCCAGCTGTTCTGGAGCCTGTGCTGGGGTGGCTGGCTGGGAACAGGGGACACAGAAGGGTGCTGCTTTCATGCCACAGCTGTGCTTGGGCCCTCTGCACAGGCAATCAGTGAGTCCCTCAGGGCAGAAGACTGTGGGAATCTCCAGTCTGACTCTCTCCTCATTAGGCCCATGAAGAGCAAATGTCCACTATCAGAAAATGAATGAGCAAATACAACCTCCAAATAAAGGGGGACTTGCAGAGGAGATTGTAGTTCTCGCTCCCTTGATGTGGGCTATCTTCTGGAAAACAGGCATGACACTTAGTGTAACTTGTTTAAGAACCATAGTCACAATTTATTAGCCTCTTCTGTTCTTCTCAGAGGGGAAAAATCACAACATAAGGTGTTCAGGTCAACCATTACACAAATCCAGGTATGCCCAGCCCTGTACTAGGCATCTTGCAGCACCTTATTTAGATGTCATAGTGGTCCGACAGGAAGACATTATTACTACTAATTTTCTAGCAAGTTATGTAACACGCTGAAATAATCGCCCACCTGGTAAATAACTGACATGGAATGTGGACCCGAGTTTAGCTGACGCCTAAAACTATGCTAATTCCACTGCAGTGTCATTCGGTATTTCTTAAGTTTGTCTGATGGGACACTCAGGGTGAGGTGAGTACTTGTTAAAAATCTGATTCTGGGTCATGTTGCAGATCCAAAACGTCAGAATCTTTTAGAAATGCGTACGGGAATTTGCTCCAGGTGAATCTCATCAGGCAAGTTAGATAAATGCTGCTGTAATGCCTTAACAAAACAAAACAACACAGTAATTCTTAGTGAGGTGTGTGCTAAGAAAGTCGTTTTTCTTTTTCATAAACTTTTTATTTTGCAATAACTTTAGATTCACACATAAGTTGCAAAAATAATACAATTTCCTTATAATTCCTCTCACCTAATTTCCCCTAGTGTTAACCTCTTTAGAAAGCCGTGGTACATTTGTTGTAACTAAGACACTAACATTGGCAAATTACTATTAACTTCACTCCAGATTTTATTCAGCTTCTACCTATATTTACCCTAATGCCCATTTACTGTACCAGGATCCAATCCAGGGTACCACAGTGTGTTTACCAGAGAGACTTTTGGTAGTGCATATATTCTGAACTAAAGCTAATCGTGAGTATACCCAATGGCACAGCAACTGCACTCCTGTATGTATTCGTAGCAAATGACATGTATGAAAATGTTTACAGCAGCAGCCTTCAATGGAGATAAAACCCAGACACAACCCATCCATAACAGAATAGATAAATAAAATGTATATTCATGCAATGGAATATTGTGTAGAAGCGAGAAGGAATAAACTATTGCCTGTTATAATAATGAGGATGAATCTTGCAAACACGATGTTGTGGATATGATGCAACGCAAGAAAGAGCACACACTCTAGGCTTCCACTTACACAAAATTAAGACAGGCGAAACTAAACTACGCTATTTGAAGTCAGACTACACCACACCTTTAGGAGGGGTGGTGACTGAGACAGGCAAGTGATTTTGGGGTGTTGGAATGTTCGATTTCTTGAGCCGGATGCTGGTGCCATAGGTGAGTTCACATTGTGAAAATTCATCAAACTGTGCACTTCAATATTTGTGTAGTTTTCTGTATATATTTTATTCTTCTTTAAAATTCATTAAACACAGACTGAAGTGTTTCTGTGGAAAAGCAGCACCGTGGGTTTGGGACAGCAGCTTTAATTTATATCTGAAAACAAATTAGCTTGATGCTGCAAGTTGGATACAACGGACTGTGCAGTCACCCTGCACTAGGAAACAAGCATGGCTCCTTGGCTAATTTACAGACACCAGGGCATCCTCCTCCACGCAGAAATGTTCATTGCCATGTGCTTTTAGGGTAGGGTGTGACTTTTACAATAAAAAAGCTTTGCCAGCTGGTGGTGTGAGATGCATCCTTCCTCGTGGAGTGAGGCCATGCTGCTGGGACACATGGAGAGACATGCTGGCCCCAAGCATGAGGAGCAGCCTTTCATGTGCACAGGTGACTGCCAGAAGCAGGGTGCAGGCCGCCCTTCTTGTCCTGGTGAGAGCTGTGACATCAGGTAGGACACATCACCAAGGACTGGGCACAGTAGTAGGGGGTCAGATCAAACATCACCTCATAACCCCTCCCTGTCCCAACTGTCTCTGTCACCACTATCCTCTCTCCTTCTGCTCCTACTCCCCAAGCCAGCCTTACACAGCAGCAGCTCCTACCAACCACTAGTTCCACTAATTCTGTTCTCAAATCCCATCCCAGCCCCAACTCTTTCTCATTTAGAGCCCTCTTGTGTCTTTTCTGAAATTTTCCAGTTGTTTCCCAATGCTTCCCTCTACCTGCCTGCTATCTAGAGGTATAAAAGTGGTCCTTTCAAAAACTGAAATGTGCTTGTTTGGATTCTGGGATTAAACTCCATTATCTCCATAGCTGTGAAGACAAAGCTTGCCCCCTTGTACTAGCTATGGTCTGGATGTGTCTCCCAAATTCATATGTTGAAACTTAACTGCCAATACGATAGTATTAAGAGGTGGGGTCTTTAGGAGGTGCAAAGCCCTCAAGAATGGGATTAACAACCTTATAAAAGAGGTTGAAGGGAGCTCCCAGGACATTTTTGCCCTTCTGTCATGTGAGGACACAGCATTTGAGGCACCAACTTGGATAAAGACAGCAGCCCTCATCAGACACCAACCTGCTGGTGCTTTGACTTTGGACTTCCCAGCCTCCAGAACTGTGAGAAACAAGTTTCTATTATTTATAAATTACCCAGTCTCAGGGATTTGATTATAGTAGTACAAATGAACTAAGATAGTACTCAGATCCTACATGCTCCTTCTAGAATGTTCTCCCCTTAGCCACTAATAAGGCTTGTTCTCTTGCCTCCTATAGAACGTTTCAAATGTTCAAACTAAAATGCAACCTCCTTTTCCTCCCCCTCATGGGTGTAGTTGGCCTTAGTCCTTGTCATATAACATATGCTGTGCATCACCTGTCTTCTCTGTGTTTTCCTTCAACTTCAGGACCTTGTTCCACTCTGTGCCAGTGGAATTTCTGCAAAGGCAGGGATTTTTCTCTATCCCAGTTGCTCTCACATTGCCTGGCACATGGTAGGGGCTCGATGTGTTGAATGCACTGTGGAATGAATCTGAGCTTGGCTTACTTCTCCAGGTTTATCTCCTGCCATATCCCTACAAACTCACTGTGCCCCAGTCCCATTGATCCATGAAGTTCCACATCACTCTCCCACAAGGCAGTGCATGCAGTCCCTTCCTCCCGCAATACCTGTCTCCCCTTTCTACACATGCCAAGCTTGTCTTCATCCTCTGGACTCCACTGGAGCTTCAGCAACTCCATAATGCCTTCCCACGGTGACACATAGTGCATGGACCACGCTAAATGCTACTGGCTTGTTCAGGACTCAACCTTCCCCAGAGACATTAAGCAACCCCAGGGCCAGACAGGGCCATTGTGTCTTTTCCCCCAGCCTGGTTCTTTAGATGTGTGACGAGAGAATACATAAATGGCATGCCTAAAGACATACAGGCGGTTAGTGGCAAGGAACACACTCATTTCCAGATATGCTGGTCTTCCATTCATGATACTTCACTTGTTATTTCCGTTAGAGAACTCCTTTGAGAAGACATTCTCACCAACTTTCCTGAAACCCACAATTCCTCAAATTCCTTACATTAATCAAAATGTCATGTGATTAATTACTTTTCATGAAGTGGCTCCTACTGCATAGATTTTAGGCATGAAGATTTCTGTGAGATTTTGAGATGTTCTGAAATTACTCAAGCAAAAGAAAGATATCCTGGGCAAGCTGGAGGTTATTGTAACCTCAAACCTTCTAGCTGAAAGTTTGAAATGCTCCCCTGCTTTCTTTCCTGGATGGGTGGAGCTTTATCAAGGCTTTCTTATTCATTTGAAATTGTCTTCTCTTAGAGTCTTAGTCAACGGTGACTTTGGAGAACTGAACTCTTTTTCTGGCTTATCTCCAGGCCCTTTGAGGGCTGATGCATGCACCCACC
Source organism: Chlorocebus sabaeus (assembly GCF_047675955.1). Classification (NCBI taxonomy): domain Eukaryota; kingdom Metazoa; phylum Chordata; class Mammalia; order Primates; family Cercopithecidae; genus Chlorocebus; species Chlorocebus sabaeus. The sequence continues at coordinate 32,900,986 of NC_132924.1, forward strand.
TTCTACAGGCAGCCTAAACGCCAAGGTCGAGGTTGAACTTAGGTGATGAGGTCTTTTCATTTGCTATCTTCCTTGTTGGTCCTGGCATCTCCTCAGCATAGTGACCAGTTAACACTAAGGGGAAAGCATTCAGATTAGCGCGTGCCCATGGCCACACAAACCCAACCAGATTAGGCAGGGCCCTGTGTCTCCCCCTTCTTCACTCCTCCCCCGCAGCCTGAGGCTGGTTTTCCCTTCCTGCTAGAGCTGCTTGTTTTCACTGGTTGCTAAGCAGCATGTAACATGCTGGCAGGGTTTGCAGCGGCCTCTCCTCTCCCAGCAGGCTCTTTGGATTAACCCCGTGTGGAAAAATGGAGTTTCAAAACATGGGGCTGTGTCACAGTCCAGAGAAGCCAGACCCAGAGTTGATAACAAGCCACGCCTTGCTTGAGGGGCAGGGATTCACATGGGCCCCAGCTCCCAGGCCACTGGCACTTGACTTTGAGTTCTGGCCCCACCCCTTGGTAACTGAGTGACTTCTAGGAAGTGACTGACCCTCTCCAACTAAGTCTTGGTTTTCTCATCTGTGAAAGGGGTTAGGCCAGGTGTGGTGGCTCATGCCTGTAATCCCAGCACTTTGGGAGGCTAAAGCAGGTGGATCACCTGAGGTCAAGAGTTCGAGACCAGCCTGACCAACATGACGAAACCCGTCTCTACTAAAAACAAAAAATTAGCTGGGCGCGGGGGTGCATGCCTGTAATCCTAGGTTCTTGGGAGGCTGAGGCAGGAGAATTGCTTAAACCCGGGAGGCAGAGGTGAGCCGAGATTGCGCCATTATACTCCAGCCTGGTTAACAAGAGTGAAACTCTGTCTCAAAAAAACAAAAACAAAAAAGAAAGGGGATAATAGTACAATTTCTGCATATGTTGTTCTGAGGATTAAATGAGATAAATGTGAAAGGTACCCAGCACAGAGTCCATCATGTGGTAGGAACCCAGAACTCACCGTGTGTTAGCTGCTGGTCATGCGATTTTCACAGCACTGTCGTGCCTATCATCTGCCTCCACATCACTACAAGGCACCTGGCTAAGGTAACTGTTGATACTTCCATTTTAAAGATGGAAAACACAGGCACAGAGAGGCAAGGGGAGTTGCTCAAAGCTAAATGACTGAACTAGTGTTGGAGTCAGGTTCCCTAATGACTTGTTTTGTGTTTTTCCTACTTTGTCACAGCACCCCAGAGGTACCTAAGTCTCAAGGTTCCTTCCATCCGGACTTTTCTTTGAAGAAGAGAAATTAATTGGAGGCAAGTGAGTCTGTGCACCTTGCTTCCCACTTTGAAACAGTTTCACTTTTGATCATTACTAAGTCATCGCCAAGACGAAAATTATGTGTGCATCCATTCTCTGTCTAGCATAATGGGAATGAACAAATAACATGGACTTCACATGAGACTGTGAGTACTGGACAAGGAAAAACTGGCCTTGAAGTACGTGGTATGAAATCATGCTTAGAGTGACAGAGCTGTAGGAAAGCTGAGCTTCATAAAATCAAAAATAGTGAGAGTTTGTCATACCACCCAGGGAAAAGTAGGTAATTTTAAGTCTTTTTCTCTGGACTCCTAATGACTCTAATTATACTGCTTCTGCTTTTTAGAGTCAGTTAATTCAGCTGGTTGCCAAAAAGGCAGCAAATTTGATCCTTGAAACTAGTTTCACTTTGTTCTGTTATAGCCCTGGGCTGCACTTTCCCCTAGCCTGGTCCAGGTCTCTTGGGAAACCTGGTGAGAAGAGGTGGGGAGTGACTTTCCACTCTTTTGTAGAATCAACTCTAAGACTCTAAGCACTTGGTGGCATTTGAGTATCGCTTTCAAACATTTTTGTTATGTCCTGGATGATTATGTAGTTAATATTTTCTTTAAATTCACTCATTTATAACCTTAAAAGTTTTAAAATACTGTTGTATTAGTCAGGATAGTCTAGGCTTTGTTACAGTAACAAATAAACTCCGATATTGCAAAGGCTTAACACAGCAAAGGTTTGGTTTTCCATATGAACAAAAGCTCAACATCACTGATCATTAGAGAAATGCAAATCAAAACTACAATGAGATACCATCTCACGCCAGTCAGAATGGCGACTGTGCAAAAGTCAAGAAACAATAGATGCTGGCAAGGCTGTGGAGAAATAGGAATGTTTTTACACTGTTGGTGGCATGTAAATTAGTTCAACCATTGTAGAAGACAGTGTTTCGATTCCCAAGGATCTAGAACGAGAAATACCTTTTGACCCAGCAATCCCATTTCTTGGCATATACTCAGAGGAATATAAATCATTCTACTATAAAGACACATGCACATGTATGTTTATTGCAGCACTATTTACAATAGCAAAGACTTGGAACCTGCCCAAATGCCCATCAATGATAGACCAGATAAAGAAAATGTGGCACATACACACCATGGAATACTATGCAGCCATAAAAAGGAATGAGATCATGTCCTTTGCAGGGACATGGATGAAGTTGGAAGCCATCATCCTCAGCAAACTAACACAGGAGCAGAAAACCAAACACCACACGTTCTTACTCATAAATGGAAGTTGAACAATGAGAACACATGGACACAGGGAGGGGAGCATCACACACCGGCACCAATTGGTGGATAGGGGAATGAGAGGAGGGAGAGCACTAGGACAAATAGCTAATGCATCAGGGCTTAAAACCTAGATGACGGGCTGATAGGTGCAGCAAACCACCATGGTGCATGTATACCTATGTAACAAACCTACACGTTGGGCACTTGTATCCTGGAACTTAAAGTAAAATGAAATAAACTAAAATAAAAAAGGTTTAGTTTTCATTCATGTGAAATCCAATGCAAGTCAGATGACTTTCCAGGGCAGCTTTTCTTGGAGATAGATGGCAATGTCTAGATCCATGCTCATTCCATTGTATAATGCCACCATCTCAAAATGTGACCTCCAGGGCCACTGATGCAGAGGAAGAATGACTGGAGGGCTGTGCACCTGCTCGTCAATGCCTTAGCCCAGAGGTTGTATAGGTTTCCACCCCGTTTCATTGGTGAAGACCAGTCACATGACCCCCCCAAGTGCAAAGGGGCTGGAAGTAGAGGGGCACACCAGGGGTATTTGCTGAGTACAACTGCATTACCCAGAGATGGAAAATGAAGACTGATGTTACCACTTGCTGTGCAGAAGAGATGGTCATAAACAGATGTATTGAGAACAATGTGTTAAATTCCAGGTAGATATTTTTATCTGCTAAACATTCTTGACTTTTAGCCTCAGGTGTATTTAGTTTGTCCAAAAGATGTTTATAGGAGAGAGAGAGAGAGAGAGAGAGAGAGAGAGAGAGAGAGATATTAAGACATATTACCACCAGAGACTTTCTCCCTGAAGAAATCAGAAACGTTGGCCAGACATGGTGGCTCATGCCTGTAATCCCAGCACTTCGAGAGGCCGAGGTGGGCAGATCACCTGAGGTCAGGAGTTCGAGACCAGCCTGGCCAACATGGTGAAACCCCATCTCTACTAAAAATACAAAAATTAGCCAAGCATGGTGGCGGGCACCTGTAATACTAGCTACTCAGGGGGCTGAGGCAGGAGAATCGCTTGAACCTGGGAGGCAGAGGTTGCAGTGAACCGAGACTGCACCATTGCATTCCAGCCCGGGCAACAAGAGAGAAACTCCGTCTAAAAAAAAAAAAAAAAAGAAATCAGAAATGTTGAAGGATCATTGGGTAAGGAATAACTTTCTCATTATATGATTCAATGTTGTTTTATACTTGTCCATGTCCTATCTAAAATCACTGTCTTTCTACCTAAAATCATCTCAGCCGTGGTCCACATGCCACGATCTGGGAAAATGTTGCCCTACTGGGCCTGGGCCCATGACTTGCAATCAGCTTCCTGTGGTGGTGACCGTGGTGTCCGAAGCAGTAGCAAACATTTATGAAGACTGGCTGTGCACCTGGCACTGTGCCTGGGCTGCAGAGGACAGAGTTGGCAATGAACGTCCTGCCTTTAACATTTCATAGAATGGTCAGGCACGATGGCTCATGCCTGTAATCCCAGCACCGAGGTGGATGGATCACCTGAGGTCAGGAGTTCCAAACCAGCCTGACCAACATGGAGAAACCCCGTCTCTACTAAAAATACAAAAAAATTAGCCGGGCGTGGTGGCGGGCACCTGTAATCCCAACTACTCAGGAGGCGGAGGCAGGAGAATCACTTGAACCCAGGAGGCGGAGGTTTGCAGTGAGCTGAGATCGTGTCATTGCACTCTAGCCTGGGCGACAAGAGCGAGACTCCATCTCAAAAAAAAAAAAAAAATTCATAGAATGAGAAGAAGAATAAACTTGTAGTTACAACACAGTATGAGAAACACATCTGGGTAACTACAAGATGCTGATGTAGTGAGTATCTGAGGAGTGATCCTTGAAGGGCAGCATATTTTTTGAGAAAAAATCTGTAATAACCTAGTTGTGTAGTGTTCACTGTGTGATGTTATTTCCTTTAAATTTTTCCTTCAGTGGTATTAGTGGTATTCTATTCAAGGTGAAGTCCGGTCTGCTGGTAGAAGAATGAAAAACCCAGTTAATATTTTCTTGGTACTTTGAATTGAGTGTCCCTTGAGGCATCAGATATTCTCAGAGGGCAAATGATAAGCCACACAACGCCATTGCAGGATATGGGGAAGCGGATTGCGATTCCCAGAAAAGGTTAATAACAGTGTCAGATCGTGTACCGTGGTTACTGATTGAAGCAACTAAATGTAGGCCAAAAGGAGTGAGCTGTGGTGTTGACAGGCAGGTCCTGGTCCTGCTTCCCTACTGTGCACCATTGACTCTGTGCTTGAGTTGCCTTCTTAGTAAAATTAGAGGACTGGGCCAGATGTGGAGCTCCTGCACTATGGATGTTCTCAGGTGCAAAGGAAGCCTCTCTCCTCAAGCCCCCTACCTGTAGATGAATGACCTTGGAATCCTGGCACTGTAAGTTTAGCCTCAGTCATCCCATCAGTTGTTATTCTGGTGCATTTAGATTGGATTTTTAGGTGTTGGGGGAAATAGTATTAATCTCATCACCATCGTTTTCATTTATTTATATCTTATTTAGTACTACTACGTGCCAGCCACTGTTCCAAGTACTTTTCCAATATTAATTTCATCTGTACCATGATGGGTACTGTTATCACACCCATTTTAGAGGTGGGGCAACAGGTTCAAGGAGGTTAAATAACTCACTCAAGATCAGCTGTTTAGGGAGGGGCAGAGCAGGATTCAGCCTCAGGCAGGCTGGGTCTAGAATTGGTGATCACCACCCTGTACTGTCTCTGGACAAAATAATTGAATAATAATAACACTGAGAAGAGCTGAAGCGCTGAGGACTGAACCACACCTTCACTTGATGCAAATGCATCTACAAGCTGTGCACTCACGTTTAACCAGGGTTCCACAACCTTGGCACTATGAACATCTGGGGCGGATGATTCTTTATTGGAGGCTGTCCTATGCATTGTAGGATGTTGAGTGATATCCCTGGCCTCTATCTACTAGGTGCTAGTATCTATGTCCACCCCGTCCCCCCAGCTGTGACAAACGCACATCTCTCTAGACAAGGCCAAATGTTCCTTGGGAGGCAAACTCCCCTCACCCCCCAACCCCGGTTGAGAACCACCACTTCGATCTTATACTCTGGGCTTACGAACGGTGAAAGCTTCCAGAAACTACCCTGTTCTGATGTCGAGGAGTTCAATATTCCCTAAAACTCCTTCCAACTCTCAGAAATTGAGAGAAAAAAATGATGGGTTAGCTTCTGCAGTGCAGATACTTTGCCATTTAGTTAAGTGTGTATATTTGAGGGGGAGTATGGATATGGAGAACAGAGATTGGAGAGCCTACTCACCACACTTCTTCACAATACCTCTGTTTCATTCTATCTATATGCTTATTATTTCAGCTCTTCTCATGAGCGATCAAATTCTTATTTTGCACCATATTGCCCTCTAGCGGTTACTTCTCTTTGTAGCACACGGAAGAGAGGCACAAATACAAACCACTTTTGAAGAATGAAACCCAGGCGAGAACTGGCGGGGGAGGTGGACGTGGTTCCAGGAGCCGGGTAACTTCTGGCTTCGCGGATTGTGAGCAGCCTGTTTCTCCTCCAAGCCGCGCCTTTTCCTTCCAAGCGCCACCCTTCTTCCTGCAAGCCCTCACCTCCACGTTCCAGCACCCAGTGGCACTTTGCGTCTCCCGCCAGGATACCGGACCTTCTCTTTGCAGAGAGAATTCAAAGCTACTTCCATTTTAAACAGAAAGAGCATCCTCTGGGTAGAAATATCCGACGAGGAGCGTTTTCCGAATGCCCCGAAGGGAGTTGTTACGTGAAAAATAGACACGATGCGCTGAAAAAACTGTATAGATACTTTGCTGTTGCTTTTGGTTCTCAGCTGGACCTCAAAAACAACCCCAGGATTTTTTTCCTCCAAAGTGGAGCCAGCTACTTTGCAAGTGCCCCTTTCTTTCTCCTTGCCCATCCCCAGACCATTTAGTTAACCTCAGTGGGACAGGAACCGTCCTACAAATGCATGTGTTTGTCATCTTAAGAGCTTTGGTAAGCCTACTTAAATTTCAGACAGCTGGAGACTGTCATAATGGCTTTGTTCTGTCGATAGGTGACATTGTGTAATTAGTAATCCTATAAAGCCTTTGAGGATAGCTTCTTCTTTTAAAAATGGAAACCCAGAGAATTAAGACAAAGAAAGCTACTCTGTGCAGTTAAATGTCATCTTCGAGGCGGAAATTTTTACAAGTACCTCTACATCTACACGTGGGCTTCAATTATATGTTTAACTGTCTCCAAGGTACAGCACCCAAACGTCAAACCACTCAAGCTTGGATGGTGAATTTATGATAGAGATTGACTTTTTTTGTAAAATAAGTTTTCTGTTTCCACAAAATAAAATTGTATTTAGGGGTGTAGGTGCCAGAATTTCTTTTAGCAATTAGTAAAAATGAATGACCAAAAAGTTTAATTCTAGACTAGAGCTATTAAATTAATTCCGAGCTATGAAAGCAGCTTTGATTTTAGGCCATATCAATCCAGGACAACACAGAACAATGAGCCTGGAGGGTCTGATATTGTGGAGAGTACATTTGCAGAAGGCTTTTGGGTCGGCAACAGCTGGGTTTCCTTAAGATTTATAGGCTTCATAGGATAAACACTTTATATCTGCTCTGTCTGAACACGCAGCAGATGAAGTTCCACTAACCCCTTTCCCCAGTCCCTACATTTCAAAACCTTTCTCCTCTTTTCTTTACTATCTGTGTGAATGGCTTAAACAGCAACCTGTGCTTTAGAACCATAAAGCATGCATACATGTTTCATTAGAAGAAATGGAAAAAATAGAAATCTCCAGTGTGAATATTTGTTTAGAAGATGATTTCACCCCTTTTACTTTATCACCTTACTTGCTCTGACCCTGAGACCCTAGAATGACGCGGGCCTGAACCCTAATCCTCGGGTGATCATTCCTACCTAAAAGCAAAGGTGATGTCTATGGAGGGGCATAAAACAGGGTTTCCCATGGGGGGGCTTGCCAGTCTGATCTGTATAACTGGTGAACCCAGATAGTGTGGGTCCAGAAAGTTGGTGTGACGCCGAGCTCCCCACCCTCAGAGAGCTCTGGTGTTCTCCCCAAGCACTCGCATCCCATTTATAGCTTCGTAGATGTAAGCAGCCAAGATGATTTGGGGGAACTTCTGTGTGACAAAGGAGACGAGAGGCTGTGGAAACCTTCCATAACAAGTAGTCGAATTGTTTAAGGAATTTTCCAAACCCTCTAACTGGAGGAGCAGGATGAAGGCGAAAGAATACGTAATGATCATTGCTGGCTCACATAATCAGGTGATTTACGTTAACAATATGCCACAAAATCCCAGGAGCAAAGTCTAGGTCCCGTCTTTAGCCATGTCGTGTCCATGGCAGTGTGAACCTTTTATCTTATTACTGGATGGTCCATTGAAACCATCCTTAGGAAGTTAGAACCTTCGTAAGAGGAGATGAGATCCAGTCTATGTGGAAGGGTGCCTTTTTTTTTTTTTTTTTTTTTTTAAGAGGTGCTCATAATGGTGGTGACTTTCCTACCTTAATATTAAATGAATTACTATCTCTACATATAATCTTGTGCATGTCTGTCCTTCTTCCCTTCCTTCTTCCTCCCCTCCCTCTCCTTTTGCAGGAAAACTATATTTCAGGACTATGCCCAGCAATGATGGCTTCAAGATCACAATAAATTGTTTAGCCTTTTTTTTTTTTTTTTTTTTGACACGGAGTCTTGGTCTGTCGCCCGCGCTGGAGTGCAGTGGCCGGATCTCAGCTCACTGCAAACTCCGCCTCCCGGGTTTACGCCATTCTCCTGCCTCAGCCTCCCGAGTAGCTGGGACTACAGGCGCCCGCCACCTCGCCCGGTTAGTTTTTTGTATTTTTTAGTAGAGACGGGGTTTCACTGTGTTAGTCAGGATGGTCTCGATCTCCTGACCTTGTGATCCACCCGTCTCGGCCTCCCAAAGTGCTGGGATTACAGGCTTGAGCCACCACGCCCGGCTTGTTTAGCCTTTTAGGGGATGAGAGGCAACATGTTTAACCACTGGAAAAAGGCACAGGCAGGCGAGATCCTGATTTTGTGAAGCCCAAAGCTCATATGATTTCTTTTAAAAAGAATATACAATTACAAATACAAAATTAGGCAGGAAAGTGAACATTTCTTTAGAATGAAAAATGATATCACAAAAAATTATTGGAGACTTGGAAGTTTAAATCCTTTTTCTCCTAATATCTCTTTAGGCAATTTACCAAAAATGGCCCATTAGAAATGCTTTCTGATTGCAACCCAGCTTCCTCTCTTCTCCTGGAAAACTCAATGACTCCTCCCAGAACTCACAGAGGCCTATGAGGAAGAAGGGCCTCAGGCTTCAGCTTCACTCGCTTCTCGCTTCTTGGGATTTTGCGTCTGGTCTCAGATGCCATCTATTTAGAGTGGCCAGCAGCTGATAGCAGTTTGTATCCATATAGGTAGGTCCTGGCCACCATAGCGCCAGGGTCCTGGAAGCAAGCAGGGTGGCTCACAGACGAGGAGAGCAGTTTGGGTGAGCAAGACAAGGTCTGGATTCAAGTCCTGCTCAGTACTTACCAGGTGGGTGAACTTGAGGTACATTTACTTCTTGGAACCTCTTTTTATTTTTTAATCTTATCTGTAGAATAAGGATAATTAAAAGAGACTGGGTGCGGTGGCTCACTCCTGTAATCCCAGCAGTTTGGGAGGCCAAGGCGGGGTGGGGGGTATCACTTGAGTCCAGGAGCTCAAGACTAGCCTGGGCAACATGGTGAGACCCTGTCTCTACAAAAAAACAAAACAAAACAAAACAAAAACCCCCACAACAATTAGCTGGTAGTCCCAGCTACTAGGGAGACTGACGTGGGAGGATTGCTTGAGCCTGGGAGGTAGAGGCTGCAGTGAGCCAAAACCGTGCCACTGCACTGTAGCCTGGGTGACAGAGCAAGAACCTGTCTCAAAAAGGAAAAAAAAAAAAATCACTTACATGAAGCACACAGCAAAACATCTGGCATAGGACAGACACGCAATGAGCCTTTGAGAGTGAAATGTATTTTAAAGTTTGATACTGAAAGTTATGTGTGTGTCTCTTTGCATTTGTCTCATCCCCCACCTTCCCTTCACTGTTGACTACAGGAGACATTGAAAATCATTGAAAAATCCATTCCCTAGTTAATGTTCCCCGGCTTGCCTTTTATACTATCTGTCGGATCCAATCCATCATGTACGTAATCATATTTTACATTGGCTGCTCTATGAATAAGAAATGAGTGGAGGGTGTTTTGTTTTCTGCCTCTTCCCTATCATGGGGGACTAGGTACAGGATGCAAATTTCAGCTCCACAGCTGAAGGGTACAGATAATAAATCATTTTACATGTCTGGGATGGAAGACAGGCTCCTTGGGGATTCTGTGATGACGGTGGAAGATGGGCCTTCTTCCTGATTAGCACTTGGGGTGCCAGCCTGCTCTGGTCAATGGGAAAGAATGGAAACCTTAGAATTCAACCATATCTGCCTGGGCGTGGTGTGGGATGAACTAAAAAACCAGAGCCCCAAGGTGGCTTGGGTAAAGTGGCTATTGGAATTTACACTTTCTCACAAGAGTCAGAAAGATGTTAGGACACAAAAACCTCTTTTGTGCTGCTGAAGATTTTGCCATCTTTGGGTGCCTGGAAGGGTTTCAGTTTCCTTAGCTGTAAAATAGAGATCAAAGCCGCCTTGCGTGCTTCACTGGATCACGTGGAGAACAAAATATAAGGATGAAAGTGAAAACGCCTTGCACATCTAGGGCGAGCTTACAATATTGCTATTAAAAGCAGTAGCATAAATTAACAGCATGAAGCATTTATGGATCATTTCTCTAACAACCCACTTTTCAGCAATGATTTCCTCACATTCCTTACGTTTGCATTTTGGTGCTGTTTTGTTGTTTAGATGATACGAATTAATGCTAAATGTTAAACTCTACTGGATTCTCTCCTTCAAATTGGAGTAACACAGGGAAGGCAATTCATGGATTCATGGTCTTCCGTTTTCAGGGGCCATGGTCTCCTGTAAATTGCTAAAGCCTTTCTCAAGTATGATGAAACAGCGCCACTGTGTGGTGTCGAGGCTTACCACGCTTCACTCATTTGCCTTTGGATTTTTATGCAACATTGGTCAATAAACATCAGAGTATGTGTAAATACATATTGAAATAATGGAAATTGAAGTAAATTTGGTAGAATCCTCCCATAGCGGTATTTGTGAACACTGATTAGAGAAATTATCCATTCATCATTGGCATGGACATGCTTGAATAATGTTTGTGAGTGACAACAAGCTTAATATTGTCCAAAAGTCTATCTTTGTGATGGTGGTAACTAAAAAATGCATTTTCCCAGAATATCTCCCTCTATTCTCCGATGAAAAAATCCATATCGTGTTAATTTCATGAAATGCATTTTATCGTATGCGGAGGGGGAGAGAGGTATACAATGCAACATATATTTAACAGAAAATAAGAATGAAAAATGGTGAAAGTCTTCTTGTCTAGAGCCACTCATTTATCCTGAAGTTAATCAAGCAACTAAGGCAGAAGCACTTTGGGGAGTGGCGTGGTAACTATGCATTGGACTGTTACTAAATAGATGAGCCTTTGCCAGGAAATATTTGTTAGGGATAATAGCACAGCAAGGAATGGTTCTCTCTCTCTTTTTAAAATGGCTTATGAATGACAATAACAAAAATAACTTACTGTGTTTATTTAGCTAGGGACTGTCTGAAGCACTTTGCCTGCATTGTTCCACATATTAATTGGAGAGGAGTTCAGTAATGGCCATTTAAAAAATATAATCTAATTTAAGAAAATACTAGCCAGTGTAAGCAGACACACATTCAAGCTGAGAGCTAAGCAGGTGTCGTTGGCGCTAGACTCAATAGCTCTGAATCCGCCGGGTGGTTGACTCCCTCTGGTGGCCATTCTGGGAATTTACAGATGTAATGCAAATGTCACACAGTACTGTAATAATCACGAGCACTGGGACACGTGTTGGTGAGTGCGGTCCTGTCCAGGGAACATGAAGCCACTGGGATGTGACCATTAGAGTATGACCATCTTTGTTCTCATTACGTTCCTGCTGTAGATGAAAGAGAGAGTAAGTGAATGATCCACTGATGTGCTAGGATGCAATATGGAACATAGGAAGGAGCATACAAAATGATGGGCGTTAATAAGGGGCTAACATGACACTCTCTGTTTTCCCCTTCAGCTCTGAAATCAAATGGGAGAAAATGTTGAAAACGTTAAACAAATAACTGAATGGGTAAATAAACTGTGCTGTAGCCATTGGATCCATTTGAAATAGAAAGCTTCTTTTTGTAACATACATTACATCAATGCTCATGCATTTGTGTGTATCTATACATAGAAGAGATCTAGAAGGATAGATACCAAGATGCTAACAATCGTAACCTCTGGGGATTAAGATGAGGAGAGGGCAAGAGAATGAAGACCTTTGTCTTTTATTTTATCATGCATTTATTAACACAAACTTGTATTTCTTTTATAATGAAACAATCAAAGTAAACAAATTAAAAAAACCAAATATATGACCCTCTGAAATGTAACATGTCCTGAAAATGTGATAAGTGGGTTAGGGAAATGTTGTAATTTATCTTACGATTGAGAACTTCACAATATATAGCTTTAAATATTAGCAATCATAGAGCCCCTCTGAAATAGAGTACTCTAAACGTTTTAGTAGAATTTGTATTAATTCCCTGATATTTTTCTTCCTTCTGAACTTATGAAATGGAGGAGCTTACTTGACCACAGATCTAAAATATTTTCATTACCTGCAGAGGAGTGTGTGAGCCACCAGTTAAGGCAAGAAATTTGGAAGTCTGCTTCCAAGTTCCAATTTATTCCTTTATTTGTTGATCTTATTAAAAAATGTCCTTCCCTACAAAACCAACCTGAAAAGGCACAAAGTATTTTGTACACCACAATTATTAAAAATCACTCTGGTTCTATGTATGTATATTAGAACTTTGAATCAAAACATTTAAGGTGGTTTTGTAAATCTATATAGAATACATAAGATAACATGACATAAAATAGACATCAGTTTTGGGGTGCGGGGTAAGGAAAAGGGAGGAAAGGAAAGGGTAAGGACATGAAATGGGGTCAGACGTGAGATGAGTCCACAAAGTATACTAATGAAAATGAGGTTCTGCAAAATTTTGGTAAGGGTGAATCATAGATTTGGTTTGCAGTTCACTAGCAATTCAAAGAAACAGGGTAAGCTCCAGGAGTCACAGCCCCGCAAGGCACAGATGAGTCGATTGTTAAGGAGGAACAACAGCTACTGGGCTACTAAGACAAGAAAAAATTGTCTCCTGCTTGACTGGCTTCTAGTTAAAAATAAGATGGGGTTCATCAATTGCAGAGGAAGACGGAGGAGAAGGAGATGGGATCCAAATCCTGGCAGTCTCCTTACTCCTGGCTTGGAGGGAAGACAGCTCTGTCCCCAGTCTCTCAAAAATTTTTATTTTCCATTTTTAGTAGTCTGCCTTTCCCATCTACCCTGACCCCAACCTGAACTTCATCGTTTCCTCAGTGGGCCCTGAAACGTTCCCCAATTCTTCTTTATCAGACTAAGCTCAATGAAATGGATTTACTAGACTTTTTCATATTTATGCGCAAGTGATTAATAATAGATTCTGCCCCTGCCCCACTTAGGGCATGGGCATTTATTTTTTGTTCTCTTAGGGTGGCAGCTGGGCAGGTGGTCTCAGTATACGTTTGTTATAACAATGGTTACATTTCACTTGGCAACATCATTTATCATCTCCTGTGACTTTTCACTGTATTTACAAATTCTCCTTTGGCTGTAGAGATCACAAGTGAACTCTAACAGATTAAATTATGGCAACTTTATTTACTGCATCCTGGGTACTATCTTCCATATATTTTATTCTAGAATTGTTTATTTTCCTACAGCCATTGCCCACTGAAATTCAGGGTAGGGTCTACTATGACCCCGTCATCTTTTAAATCAGTCTTTAAACAAGGCCATTCATTCCCAATGACTGTTTGTGTCATTTCCCCTATCCGCCCGCCCGCTTTAGTGTTCTTCATTTAGCATCCAAGTTCACACATAAAAAACACATTGTGCAATGACCGACTGTGATGGCTTGACCCGGGGCAATAAATGGACTATTCATCTCACCAACGTCTTGGCCTCAGAAGGAGACTTGAAAGGAAAATAAACAAAGTTGTAAGTTTGCGTAGGTGGAACCTTCCAGATTTCCTTTCCCAGACAGCACAAGAAAATTAGGCCGAATGCCCATAAAAACGTAGGCTCTGACATTCTTTGATTCTGCACAGTTTTCCTATACATAGGACGGGAACGTGGTGTGAGCCCATCAAGCGTCTTACACTAGGTAATGGATGGGCCAATTCTAAGATTGGAGATTTTCGTTGGGGCCAGTGTTCCCGCTAATTAACTTGGGTCATGAGTGGACAACAAAGGTCTCAAAGCAACAAAATTTACTGAGTGGGCACACGTGGACCAAGGTCAGTGATGGCCTTGGGGAGGAATTGAGGCAGCAAGGAGCTTGGAAACCTTCTTCTTCCACTTTGGCCTAACCAATGTTGCAGCATGTCTGCCATGCCGTCTCATTCCAAGTGTACTGTGAACAATAAGAACACATCATCACTTCCCTCTAGGAGGGTCCATGTATGGGACCTGCCATCAAATAGCTGGTTGATTTACCAGGAACAGAGCCATATTACTTTACAGGTTTTCTGCCAAAGGAGGTGGCAAGAGTGCAATTGGCCTTAGTGAGGGGCATTCACGCTGTTGTAGGCTATGCCTCGGCTGGTGTGAATTATAATGTATCTACATCTGGATTATTCCGCAGCTGGTTGATGCTCAGCATGCATCTACCAATACGCTTTTGATAACTATTTTCTCTTACAAATATTTTGCTTTGTATCAGTGGATGGTAGTTTGTTTGAGGCACAGGGGTTTGCAACGGATTACCTTTATGGTGGATTAATCTGTTGTCAATACAGAAAACCATTCTTTGATTAATGCAGTATTTCAGGCTGTGAATTGCTTTTTCTGATATTATGATATCAGAATATCAGAATATGATTGCTACCTCTGCTTACTCTTAGTTTGCATTTGCTTGAAAACACAGCCTAAAATTTGCTTTGAATTTTTAAAAAGTTTACAGTGAAGTGTGACAAACATACAGAATGAGAATAAATAGCTTGATGAAAATTCCACAGTGAACACTCCAAGGTAACCAGTTCCCAGAGCAAGAAATGGAACCAGCACCCCAGAAGGCCTCTTCCCCGGTCTCCCTCCCAGGCACAGTTCCACACCCAAAATAAACACTAACCTCATTTCTAACACCATAGACTAGTTTTGCCTATTTTGGTACCTTATACAAATGAAATCACACAGCTTGTACTTTAACTCCTTTCATTCATCATTATGCTTATGATATTCATTCATGTGCTCACATGTAAAAATAGCACACCAATTCTCATTCCTGAATAGAAATACATTTTATTGAATATACCACAATTTATCCGTTTTACTGGTAATGCACTTGCGGATTGTTTCTGGTTTTTGGCAATTGCGTAGTGCTGCTATGTACATTCTCAAACCTATCTTTCATGCATGTATGTATTTTTTGGCTTGAGAGAAAACTGGATTGGAATTGCTGGGTAATTGGCTATGGTAATATTCAGAGTAGATTGTGCCGAAGAGTTTTCTAGAGTAGTTTAACAATCTCACTCCCAGCAGCAGTGGATTAGAGCTTTGGTTGTCCTACAGCACTTGGTATTTATTGCCAGTCCTTTTACCTTCAGTCATGCTAGTGGAAAAGCAATGATAACCCACTGTGGTTTCCGTTGTAATTTCCCTAACGTATAATGATATTAAACACTTTTTCATTGTTTATTTGCCAATTGAACGTTCTCTTAAGTGACTGTTCGAGTCCTTTTAATTTGTAGAAATTCTCTGTATATTCATCATGTAAATGTTTTGTGAATATGCATATTGCAAACTATCTTCTCCCACTCTGTAGTCCGTCTTTTCAGTCTCTTAAAGGAGTCTTATAACGAATAGAAGTTCTTAATTTTAATAATATATGATTATTTTTTCACCTTTATGGTTAGTGCTTTTTTGCAAACTGTTTAAGAAATCTGCGGCCGGGCGCGGTGGCTCACGCCTGTAATCCCAGCACTTTGGAAGGCCGAGACGGGCGGATCACGAGGTCAGGAGATCGACACCATCATGGCTAACACGGTGAAACCCCGTCTCTACTAAAAATACAAAAAACTTAGCCAGGTGTGGTGGCGGGTGCCTGTAGTCCCAGCTACTCGGGAGGCTGAGGCAGGAGAATGGCGTGAACCCGGGAGGCGGAGTTTGCAGTGAGCTGAGATCCGGCCACTGCACTCCAGCCTGGGCAACAGAGTGAGACTCCGTCTCAAAAAAAAAAAAAAAAAAAAAAAGAAATCTTTGCCTACCCTAAGATGATGAAGATATACTCCAAAGACATTTTTTTTCAAGTAGTAGCTTTATTGTCTGTCATACTTATATTCCTCATTTATCTGTAATTATTTTTGTGAATGGTGAGATGAGGGATGAGGGGATTATGGGAGCTTCTCTCCACCTTCCCTTATGGCTGTGCAAATTAACCTAACACCATTTATTGAAAAATATATACTTTCCGTATTGTACTGTACTATTACCTCTGTCATAAGTCAAGCAACTGTAAAAGTGTGCTTCTGAATACTCTGTTGTGTTTCCTGGTCGATTTGTTTATTCTTGGACTATTGCTGTACTCTCTTAATTGTCTGTCATTTATTTTTAACTTTTCTTTGTCTTTTTTCTTTAGACATGTCCATTATTAGCAGCATATAACTAGATGTAAACGTTCTACATCCGGTTTAAAAATTATCATCTTTTTGGCTGGGCATGGTGACTTAGGCCTGTAATTCCAGCACTTTGGGAGGCCGAGGGAGGCAGATCTTGAGATCATGAGTTCGAGACCAGCCTGGCCAACATGGTGAAACCCCATCTCTACTAAAAATACAAAAATTAGCTGGGCATGGTGGTGCATGCCTGTAATCCCAGCTACTTGGAAGGCTGAGGCAGGAGAATTGCTTGAACCTGAGAGCTAGAGGTTGCAGTGAGATGAAATCATGCCACTGCACTCCAGCCTGGGCAACAGCTCAAGACTCTGTCTCGGGGGGGGCGGCGGGGAGGGGTTGGGGGAAGAAAAAAATCGTCTTTTTAAAAAGGGATTTTTTAAGGTGACTATAGCTGATAAAAGTGTATTGTATGTTTCAATATAGCTAGAAAAGTGGATCTTGAATGTTATCACCATAAAGAAATGACAAGGGTTTGAGGCAATGGACATACCGACTACCCTGATTTGATCATTATACAGCATACACAGGTATTGAAACACCCCACGGTACTCCATGAACATGTACAATGATTACATGTTCGTTATAAACATTTTTTAAAGGGGGATTTTACTAAGGCATTTGTATTTTTTGTTATGGTTGATGTGTTTGGCTTATTTTTATGTTTCCTGTTTTGACTTATTTTATGTTTTTTTCATTGCTTTATTTTTAAAACATCGGAACCCTAAATAATTCTAACTATTAAAATTGGTAAGTTGACACCTATTAATTCACTTCTTTTCAGTCACCTCTTTGATATCGGCTCTGCTGCAGCTGCCTTGGGTTTTTTCTCCGAGTCCCAGAGCTTTAGAGGTCCAATGTCGTTTTCTGCTTCCACAGCTCCCGCCTCTTACTGGCTTCGTCGTTTTTGCCTCTCTCTTGATCCTCCAAGATATTTACCCACCTCCTTGATTTTTGTCCTAAAACATCACTTTTGCTCTTAACCATTTTACTGCCAATTTTATTTTTTGTTATTGGAATTTTAGCTTCCAGTGTTTTGCTGAGTCTCAGCCTCTGAGCCGAGAGAGAGACCAGAAGACACCATCAGGGAGGAATAAGGCCTGTTTCTGCCTTGTTTGGTTTTGGCCTGGCAGGTTTTGTGTTGCTAGCAAACCTCTGGGCTTTACTGCTCTTCCGTTTTCAGTCCAGCCCCGTGATTAGTAGAAGCTAATGAAAAATCTTCCGAGACTATGATAATAAAGTGACTGTGAGTCTAAGTTTTGATACTATGAGATTGCGTATTTTCTTAGAAGTGGACAGACTTTAGAAAAGCATTGAGGGAGGTCCCCTCTGAAATCACTAACAGTTATAGGTACTAGAATATCTTCTTCCACTATTGTGTATACATCTTTCTAATGTGCTTCTCCACAAACATCTTTTTAAACAATAACAAAAACTATCAACATAGAGACTTCACGTTTTAGCAATCTTTCAATCTTGTTTTCTCATGAATTCTTTATAATATCCAATGCCATTCAGTCACGTTTTTAATAGCCTTTTTAATGAGCCAGAGTGTTGAATCTTCTGCTAGCTGTCTGACCTTGCATGAGTCGCTTACTCACTGACGATTTGGGTTAACTCGATCCAGATAATGAGGTAATTACATTAAACTGATTTCTAAGATTTCTTAAAATAAAAAATTCCACACTTTTAAAACATCATACACAATCATGCTTGTGTTTAAAATTATACCCAGATTGGTCACAAAACAAATCAGTTTACAGAAATCACAGTTCTTGGCACTAATAAGCTCTCTTTCTTAGCAACTTCTTTTCATTGACCAGAAACTGCTGGCATTGTAGTAGTAAAGTGCTTGTTCATAACCAAAATATGTCTAATCTGCTACTTCTCACTGGTTAGGATGGTAAAATGAATGCGTCAGCACCAGATACGCTTATCTATAAGACCTTTGCAATCGCCACTTCACCAACTTCTGCTGAGAACAGGGCATGGCTAACATATTAACCCGCTCCTGGGGGACAAACAGGATCTTGCAGTGGGGAGGTAAGAGGAATCTTTTAAATTCTCTGAAAAGATAAAATAAAGAGATATTAATGATGCTAGAAACATGAAGTTATGATCTATACATATATGATCTCTTTCCTGTACATACATTTCATTGTTTTCCATGCTATTCTACCCAAAAAGGAAAACATTTCTTTTTTTTGCACCATATATGTATGTATGTGTATATACGTATATCTATATGCATATATATGTATATCTATATATACATATATGTGTATATATACATATATACACATATATATGTATATACATATATATGCATGTATATATACATATATACATGTATATCTAGATATACATATATATGTGTATATATACATATACACACACATTTTTAAATTTTTAGTTGTGGTAAAATGCACGGAATGTAAAATTTATGAGATTAACCATTTCTTTTTTTTTTTTTTCCAAGACGGAGTCTTGCTCTGTCGTTCAGGCTGGAGTGCAGTGGCAAGATCTTGGTTCACTGCAGCCTCCACCTCCCAGGTTCAAATAATTCTCTTGCCTCAGACTCCCGAGTAGCTAGGATT
The DNA here is from genome assembly GCF_047675955.1 of Chlorocebus sabaeus. Classification (NCBI taxonomy): domain Eukaryota; kingdom Metazoa; phylum Chordata; class Mammalia; order Primates; family Cercopithecidae; genus Chlorocebus; species Chlorocebus sabaeus. Next base: position 32,920,127 of record NC_132924.1, read on the forward strand.
ACAGGCGGCCGCCACCATGCCTGGCTCATTTTTGTATTTTTAGTAGAGACAGGGTTTCACCATGTTGGCCAGGCTGGTCTCGAACTCCTGACCTTGTGATACGCCTGCCTTGGCCTCCCAAAGTGCTAGGATTACAGGCGTGAGCCACTGCGCCTGGCTGAGATTAACTATTTCTAAGGGTACAGTTCAGTGGTTTTAAATACTGGACATCCACATGGTTGTACAACCATCACCACCATCCATCTTTATAACTCTTTACACTTTGCAAAACTGAAACTCTGTTTCCATTAAACAATAAACCCCCATTCTTACCTCCCACCAGCCCCTGGCAACCCCATTCTACTTTCTGTCTCTATGAATTTGGCTACTCTAAGTACCATATAAGCAGGATCAGAAAGTATTTGTCTTTTTGTGACTGGCTTATTTCTCTTAGCATAATGTTCTTGAGGTTCATCCATGTTGTAGCTTTTACGGTTGAATATTCTATTGTGTATATAGACCACATTTTGCTTACACATTCATCCATTGATAGATATTTGGGTTGCTTCCACCTCTTGGCTATTGTGAATAACGCTGGTATGAGCATAGGTGCACAAATACTTCTTTAAGATCCTTCTTTCAGTTCTTTTGGATATCTACTCAAAAGTGGAATTGTGAGCTCATGTGATACATCTTTTTAAAAATTTTTGAAGCACTTCTCTAATATTTTTCATAGTTGCTATTGCATTTTATATTCCTACCAACAATGCACACATTTTAAAAAATAGCACTAGTTATTTTCTGGTTTTGTTTTGTTTCTTTTTAAAGTAATATTATTTATATATACATTTTTTGTTTCAGTAGCTCTTGAAGTACAAGTGATTTTGATTACATGAATGAATAGTATAGTGGTAAAGTCTGAGGTTTTAGTACACCAGTCACCTGAGTAGTGTGCATTGTACCCAATATGCAGTTTTTTTATCCCTCACTATCTCTCCCACCCTCCCCACTTCTGAGTCTTCCACATCCACTCTGTCACTCTGTGTGCCTTTATGTCTTCACAGCTTAGCTCCCACTTATAAGTGAGAGAACATGCAGTATTTGGTTTTCTGTTCCTGAGTTACTTCACTTAGAATAATGGCCTCAGCTGCATCCAAGTTGTGCAGAAGAGATTATTTTATTCTTTTTTATGGCTGAATAGTATTCCATGGTATATATATATGCCACATTTTCTTTATCCACTTATCAGTTGATGGATTGGGTCCATATCTTTGCAGTTGTGAACTGTGTTGAGGTAAACAGATGTATTTTTGATACAGTGGCTTCTTTGCCTTTGAGTAGACACCCAGTAGTGGGATTGCTTGATTGAATGGTAGATCTACTTTTAGTTCTTTGAGAAATAGCCGTACCGTTTTCCATAGAGGTTGTACGAATTTACATTCCCACTAGAAGTGTATAAGTCTTCCCCTTTACCACATCTGTGCCATCATCTGTTGTTTTTTGACTTTTAAATAATGGCCATTCTGGCTGGGGTAAGGTGGTATCTCATTGTGGCTTTAATTTGCATTTCCCTGATGATTAGTGATGTTGAGCACTTTTTCATATGTTTGTTGGTTATTTGTATATCTTCTCTTGACAAATGTCTATTCAGTTGCCCACTTTTTGATGGGATTATTTTTTTCTGCTGATTTGAGTTCCTTGTAGACTCTGAATATTAGTCCTTTATCAGATGCATAGTTTGCAAATATTTTCTCACATTCTCTGGGTTGTCTGTTTACTCTGATGATTACTTCTTTTGTTGTGTAGAAACTTCCAGAAAGGAAGACATTTCTATGCAGCATTTCTGTTTGCTTATTTAAACCAAAATCAGTCCCTTTTGTAGAGTACCATTATAAGAATAATTTAATGGGTCAACGAATCATCACATAAAGCCAAAATATCTAGATGTGAATAAAAGAAAATACAATTCTAGCCTGAATGTTTTATCTCTGCACTACTGTATGGGATAGTTTGCAGTCACTGCAGAATGGGCCAGCTTCTCCTCTCACTGGACATGGACCTTGTGAAGTGGGCACAAGTGCAGGATGGCACTGAGGTGGCAGTACATTTCTTTCACTGTCTGAATGACTTGCTATAAAATGAATAATAAGGTTGGGTTTGGTGGCTCACGCCTGTAATCCCCGCACTTTGGGAGGCTGAGGATCACCTGAGGTCAGGAGTTTGAGACCAGCCTGACCAACATGGGAAAACCCTGTCTCTACTAAAAATACAAAAATTAGCTGGGTGTGGTGGTGGGTACCTATAATCCCAGCTACATGGGAGGCTGAGGCAGGAGAATTGCTTGAACCCCAGGAGGTGGATGTTGCAGTGAGCCGAGATCATATCACTGCATTCCAGCCTGGGCTACAGAGTGAGACTCCATCTCAGAGAAAACAAAAATAATAAAATAAAATAAAATGAATAATAAAATAAAATAATTTTAAATGTTAAAAAAAAGTTTTGCTAAAGATTTTAAAGTGTCACCTCCAAAAAATTTTTCAGAGTTCACTATGGGAAATATTTTAGCATCAAAGACATTGTTTCCAGTCTGTAAAACACCATTTTTACCCACAATGAAGCTAAGTTTAATCCTCAGGAAAGTAGGGTTAGCACAGACCTGTGGTGTTTTAGTACCAGAGATTCTTGGAAATGACCTGTGAGATTTATAAAAAGCTTCCACCAGTGAATTTAGAGAGAGGCAAAATGAAATGTGTCCAACACCCTGCCCTGTCTGCATTTGTCTTGCAGTGAAAAGGCCTTTAAATGAAAACAGGTGTTGCTCTGGAGCTAGGTGAGACAGTGTTCATAAAATATACATTTATCTACTTGAAGGGTGCAGGGCATGTTACCGTTTACGTCAAAGGCAGTGTTGGGGTACCCAGAGATCCTCAGCCAGGCTACACAGACACCCACAGGCCAGGATAATTTTAAAACAAAAAAAGTTGGTGAGAAAAAGTTTCAAACAAGAGGCCTCTGTTTTGAGGTGTTTTTTTTCTTTTTGCAAATAAGAAATGTAGGCAATTTAAAACAAGAATAGAAAAAAGTAGCTACAAAGAAAAAAATAGTATAACATGTATTCATAATCTGTCAAGAGTTATCACTTTGTGAGCAAAACATTGTCCAGACTTTTTATTAAGGGGGTCTTAGACGTTATCTAATCTAGTGCCTTTGTTTCATACTAATTCTGGTCACAAACATTGATTCAGGCCTACTAAGCACCATGCAAAAGAGAAAATTGAGGCCAAAGGAGTTAAGTGGTTTTTCCAACATCAGGTAGGATCTAATAGTTATCTATGTAGGTAACGAATTACTCAAAAATGTAGCAGCCTAAAGCAACACACTTATTTCACAGTTTCTGTTGGGGAGAAATCTAGGCACAGCTTAATTAGGTCTTGGCTTCAAGGTCTTCTCACATCCCTGCAATCAATGTATCAGCCAGGGATGGGATCTCATCTGAAGGCTCAAATGGGGAAGAGTCTGCTTCTGAGCTTATTTATGTAGTTGTTGGCAGAATTCATATCCTTGAATGTTGATGAATTCAGGGCTTCCTTTTCTTGTTGAATATTGGGTTGAGGTATCTCAACAGTTTGTTTCATCTAACCTAGTAAGATAGTAAGTCTGCTATCAAAATGAAAACCATCTTTTATAACCTAATCATGAAGTGACACTCCCCCCATCACTTTTGCCATATTCACCTGGTTAGGTAAGATAAGTCACTTGGTCCAGCCAACACTCAACAGGAGGGGATTCCATAAGGTCACAAACACCAGGAGATGGGCATCACTGAGGGCTACTTAAAAGTTTGTCTACTACACAGAGAAAATGGCAGGAATTAAAAAATACTACATTGTGTTCTCTGTGCTATAGGCAACAGACTTCAGGTACATAATAGAAAAATTAGTTTTTCTTTTTTTGAGCCAAGCGGAGTGGTTACTGGAGGGAAATTCAGTCAGTTTTCATCAATATAAGTTTAATTTTGTTAATATCCAACTAATTGCTTAGTAGTTTAAGGAGGTAATCAAAAAGGTTTTCCATATACCAGTCATAATCCAAGGGACCATTTCTTCTCACTCCCTACATTAATCCACTTCTATTAGAGTAGCCATATAATGTATCATCCAAACCAGGGCACTTTGGGAAGTGGAAGGGAGTACTATTAGTATTTACTTCAGAAACTACAGGAGTAATCCATGGTCATCCCTGGTAAACCTGGCCAAAGAGCCACCCTACTGGTAGCCACAATGGAAAGCAATCCTGAGCCAACTTGGAAGCTCAAAGCTTGAGTGATAAGGAAAAAAAGAGAGGCTTGAAATCAACCCTGACCATTGGTGAGGTTATAGGTCTGAAGCCAGATAACCCTGCCATCCTATATGCCAGCTGGCTTCTCTGTGAGCCTTTTCATGCAATCAAGGACCTCTGGAAGCCATGAAAGAGTCTTAAAACTCTTTTATCACCTTCCCTGTGGTCACTTCTCATTTCTCTCTCTGTTGATTTCATGAACAAATATGAGGTGCACCATGCCTCTTTCAGAGTTTTGTAATAGCTTTATTGTTCTTGAGCCCTTTTGTTTCATCTTAATATTTCAAAATACAGCCATGCAGGATATATGGGCAAGTTTACCCACTATTGATGTTTGACCAAGGGAGTTATTTTTTGATAAAACATTGACACCATGTTTTCAATGGAAAAACATTACTCCAGGATTTCAAATGCTTATTTATCAGTGAAAACCTGAAATATCACTATTAGTTGTGTATTCCTCTTCTTCCTTTAACACTCATTCTATACACTTCCAAACTAAGCATATAACAGGCATTCACAGAACTGCTTGATTAATTAAAGGCAGTGAGCATTTGAAACTATTTGTTAAAGCTCATGGAAATACTAACTGCCTGCAAAGGAAGCATTTATTTGATAACAATATCTGTTGAAACAAATTCTTTCTTTGAGAAACAAAGTGGGTAAAACATTTACTTTGTTTGAATCCATGTACTTACTACTTTAAATAGAGTTTTAAAACATGAAAATAATTTCTGTATGTACATGGCATCAATTAAAAGTGAGGTCTAGCAAAATCTCTCCTATAAAAGACTTTTAGGCTGCGTGCAGTGGCTTATGCCTGTAATCCCAACACTTTGGGAGGCTGAGGATGGTGGATCACATGAGGCCAGGAGTTTGAGACAAGCCTGGCTAACATGGCGAACCCCCATCTCTACTAAAAATACAAAAATTAGCCGGGTGTGTTAGTACCTGCCTGTAATCCCAGCTACTTGGGAGGCTGAGGCAGGAGAATCTTTTGGACCCGGAAGGCGGAGATTGCAGTGAGCTGAGATTGCACCACTGCACTCCAGCCTGGATGACAGAGCAAGACTCTGTCTCAAAACAAAAAACAAAAGACTTTCTAAGAGTGAAGTACAGTCAACCCTCTGTATCTGTGTATTTCACATTCATGGATTCAACCAACCATGGATTGAAAATATTTGGGAAAAAACTGCATCCGTACTGAATATGAACAGGCTTTTTTTGGTCATTATTCCCTAAACAGTACAGTATAACAACTATTTTTTTTTAACAAGAGAAAACCAAGCAGGTTTATTATCATGTGGAGTGCACATCATGTGTGAGAAATATCAATGAAAAGGAACTCAAAGCAGTGGCTTAGTATTTTACAATATAATATCTAGGTTTCTTTGGTATAACAACTATTTATATAGCCTTTGCATTGTATTAGACATTATGAGTAATATAGAATAATATAAAGATGATTTAAAGTATATGGGAGGATTCCATGGGCTATATGCAAATATTATGCCATTTTGTATCAGGAACTTGAGCATCCAGGGATTTGGTTATCTGCAGGAGGTCCTGGAACCAGACCCCAGAGGGACAGCTGTATACACATGACTGAGCTGTCCTCCGATGACACCTTCCAGAACAGCACGTCTATGTCTTAGCTGTCCACCGAGGCCTCTTCCTTGTTTTCCATCCAGTCAACTGTGGTAATCTTCGCAGTTCCATTTTCCCATCTCTTTGCACTTTTTCTTGACGACAAAAAGAATTCCACATTATAGCTGATAAAATATTTCAAACTTTATAAAAAGGCACATAATGAAATACATATAACACTACCACTCCCCAGAGGCAACTATGATTTAACATTTAAAAAAATGAATATTACTTTGATTGATAAATCATAATTGTATATATTTATGGGACACAGTGTGATGTTTTGATATATGTACATAATGTAAAATGATTAAGTCAAGCTAATTAACATATCCATCACCTCAATTACCTATCAATTTTCATGATGAGACATTTGAAATGTACTATCTTAGTTATTACTCAGTACACTATTATGGATTATAATCATCCTGCTGTGCAACAGCTCTCAGAGCCTATTCCTCCTGTCTATCTGAAACTTTCTATCCTTTGATCAAAAATTGCTGTTTCCTGCCTCCCCACCTCCTACCCTCAGTCCCTGGTAACCATCATTCTACTCTCGACTTCTATGAGTTCAGCTTTTGTAGATTCTACATGTAAGTGAGATCATGCAGTATTTGTTTTTCTATGTCTGGCTTATTTCATTTGGCATAATGTTCTCCAGATTCATCCATGTTGCAAATGACAGGATTTTCACACTCTTTTAAGGCTGAATAGTATTCCATTGTGTAAATATACCTCATTTTCTTTATCCATTCATTTATTAATGGACATTTAGGTTGATTCCATATTTTGGCTATCGTGAGTAATGCTGCAATGAACATAAAGGTGAACTTTTTTTCCCCTGACATATTGATTTTAGTTCTTTTGAATATATACCCAGAAGTGGGACTAACGAATCATGTGATAGTTCTATTTTTAGGTTTCTGAGGAATCGCCATACCATTTTTTATAATAACAAATTTAAATCCCCACCACCAGTATAAAAGAGTTTCCTTTTCTCTGCATCTTTGCTAACACCTACTTTTTCTTTCTTTCTCTTTTTTTTTTTTTTTTTTGAGACAGGGTCTGTCTCTGTCACCTAGACTGGAGTGTAGTGGCACGATTTCAGCTCACTGCAGCCTCCACCTCTCAGGTTCAAGGGATTCTTGTACCTCAGCCTCCCAAGCAGCTGGGATGACAGGTGCCCACCACCATGCCCAGCTAATTTTTGTATTTTTAGTAGAGATGGGGTTTCACCATGTTGCCAGGCTGGTCTTGAACTCTTGGCCTCAAGTGATCCTCCTGCCTCGGTCTCCAAAAGTACTGGGATTACATATGTGAGTCACTGTGCTTGGCCAGTTTTTTTCCTTTTTGATAAAAGCTATACTATACTAATAGGTGTGTGGCAACATTTCACTGTAGTTTTTTTTTTTTGTTTTTTTTTTTTTGAGGCAAAGTCTCACTTTGTCACCCAGTCTGGAGTACAGTGGCTCGATCTCAGCTCACTGCAACCTCTGCCTCCCAGGTTCAAGTGATTCTCCTGCCTAAGCCTCCTGAGTAGTTGGGATTATAGATATGTGCCACCACGCCTGGCCTCATTGTAGTTTTAATTTGCATTTTCTTCATGCTTAGTGATACTGAGATTTTTTTCATGTGCCTTTGGCCATTTGTATGCCTTCTTTTGAGAAACGTCTATTCAGAACTTTTCCCCATTTAAAATATCAGATTATTTGTTTTCTTGCTATTGAGTCGTTTTAGTTCCTTATATATTTCAGATATCAAGCCTTTAACAGATGTACGGTTTGCAAATGTTTTCTCCCACTCTGGGTTGTCTCTTCACTTTTTGTTTTGTTTTTTTGAGACAGAGTCTCGCTGTGTTGCCCAAGCTGGAGTGCTGTGGTGCCATCTCAGCTCACTGCAAGCTCCGCCTCCCGGGTTCACACCATTCTCCTGCCTCAGCCTCCAGAGTAGCTGGGACTACAAGCGCCTGCCACTCTGCCCGGCTAATTTTTTTGTATTTTTAGTAGAGACGGGGTTTCACCGTGTTAACCAGGATGGTCTCTATCTCCTGACCTCGTGATCCGCCCATCTCGGCCTCCCAAAGTGCTGGGAAAAGCCAGTGTGCCCGGCGCTCTTCACTTTTTTATTGTTTCCTTTGAGGTGCAGAAGCTTTTTAGTTTGATGCTGTCCTATTTGTCTATTTTTGGTTTTGTTGACTCTGCTTTCAGGGTCATATCCAAAGAAATCTGTTTCACAATCCAGCGTTGTGGAGCTTTCCCCTTATGTTTTCTCCTAGTAGTTTTACAGTTTCAGGTCTTATATTTAAGTCTTCAGCCATTTTGAGTTGGTTTTTATATGTGATGTGAGACAAGGGGGCAATTTCATTCTTCTGTACGTGAATATCCATCTTTTCCAACACCATTTATTGAAGAGACTGTCCTTTCCCCACTGTGTGTTCTTGGGATCTTTGTCAAAAATCAATTGACTGTAAACATGTGGGTTTATTTCTGGGCTCTCTAGTCTGTTCCATTAGTTGACATGTCTGTTTTTACAGAGGCAACCATTATCAACAATTTCTTATGTAGCCTTCCAGAATTTTTCTGTGTATATACAAGCATGTAAGCATTTGTATGTATATTTCTTTTTTCTTTCTTTCTTGTATTATTTTGTTCTTATTTACACAAAGGGGAGAATACTATCATACTTAAAAAAAAATACCCTTAACAGTATAGTTGGAAGATCTTTTCATATCAATGCTTGCTCTTGGTCTTCCTCATGTTTAGCAATGCTCCAAGTATTCCACTAACAGGTGTACCGTATTTAACATGGCCAGTCCTAAGCCCTTAGATTGTTTTCTGTTACTAAAAACTTGCTCTTGTGTACATCATTTATCTCTGCATATGAGTATAAGTATATTCATTTGTAAATCTCTGGAAGTAAAATTGCCAGGTCAAAAAATATGTACTTTTTTATTGTGCTAAATATTGTTAAGTCCATTTACACCCAAGATATCTCCAAATACAGAACCAACTCACACTTCCATCTACAAAGAATACATATCTTATTTCGCTACTTAACTTGTGTGTCATTAAACTAGCTCCTCAGTTTCCTAGGTGAAAAGCTTTCCTTTTTTTCTGAGTTGATTTTCTGGAATTATGACTGGGGCCAAGTATCTTTTTGTATATTTGTATTCCATTTAGATTTCATTTTCTGGGAACTACATGTTTTCATGCAGTTAATACTTGCCCATTTTTCTATTAGACTCTTGGTTCTCCCCTACCCACCCCCTACAATATGAAAAGTTCCACTAGCTCTGAGTAGAGTTGTGCATTTATATAGATATATACCAAATCCTGGATCAAGGGTTCTTAGGAACAATCTAACCACCATAACGTTCTTATATACGAGTTTTACTACCCTTTAGCTGTTATGGCTCTGGGCTTTAAAAAATACACAAGGTCTGTCTTTTACAGAATGGATTTCAATTTTTAGCATCAGTGCTTAGGAAGGCCTCTCTCCCATCTTTCCCTTAATGATGTGCTTGTGCTCAGCACAGCGCACAGCTTTCTGGTTCTATGAAGGCATTAACTCGGGTTCTGGTTTTCATTGGTCCTCTCTGGATTGCTGTCAAATACTGTGATGATAATAAAAATAATTCTGTGCTTCACTTTGAAGTGTTAAAGTTGGGAGTCACTTGGAGAGGCTGATTTTATCTGGCCAATGTGGTGAGGGTTTATGAAACTGGGACGTGGGGGTTTGTCTTGATCTAGCTAATGCGGCTCTTCAGAGAGGCTGTGTAAATAGAATATATTTATCCATTCTTTTGATTTATATATTTTCTTAAAGGTCATGATTTACATTCCGGTTCTCTATCTCTCCTTATGTTGCTTTCTGAGAAATGCAAAACCCGTGGGGAGAGAGAACTGTATTTCAGGATCTGGCTTTTGGGAGATTTTCAAATGTAATTCCCATTAGTATCTTTGGAGGCGGGGCTGCCCAGTCCTTCCTAAACCGGCCAAATGCCTGGAGGGTAATGGATTATCTACCTCTCAGCGGGCTCTGTGGGAGATATTCTCAATGGTTTATGCATTCTGGCTGGAAAATGCTCCCTGCAGACATGAGGGGAAAATTCTTCCTGTGTTCCCCAACAGAGGTCCACTGGGATTGCATCTGGCTCACGAAGTGTAAACCCCATGTACTGTAAAGAGAAGATCAAGGGCAGCGTTGGCACTAAGTGGTTGTTCAAAAGGTTCCAACTGTTCTAAGTTTTCAAAAACAGAGTGAGTGCTTGTTGCTTTAGCCTCAGGGAATACTTGAAAAAGGTGTCTTTAAACACCTCCTCAAAATGCCCAGATTTTAGCAGGAAGAAAGAAGACCATAATGGGAACAAAGCTATTGGTTTCACTTTTGGCTAAGAAAATAGAAAGGCAGGAAAAAACAAAACAGAACAACAACAACAACAACAACAAAACAAATCTTCCGGAGCAAGCTTTTATGATTCTTCGTGCAGAAAACAGTTTCAGATTGAAAGCCAAACAATGGGGAACCAAAAAATTATTTGGTACTCAAAAATACTTCCTTGACATAGAATCGTACTGTGTTAGAGTTTAGGTGTCTGTAACATTTTTTGTGATGAAGCAACTGGTAAGCTTAGTAAATGAATAATGTGCTTTTGGAAAATCAGCAAGAAAATCTTTGAGAGCAATCCAAAGAAACAAAAGTGCTCTCTAAAAAAATCTTTGGGGTGGAGTTGTTTCTGTATCTCAAATCTTGGATCAGGAATATTGGAAGATTGATACTATTACTCAGTGTGCATTAACCAATGTAACTTTATCACGTAATGTTTTTCTGGTTGTTCTGCAGAGCTTAAAGGACAAAAGGTTAGCAAACACTTAAATTACTGGTCACATTAAGCTTTTGTTTTGTGATCCTTAGGCTCAGGGGAGGCCTACAATTGGGGCTTGAGTTGATAAAAGGCAGATTCAGGGAATTATTTATTTTGCTTATTTTTTTTCCATCTGGGCTTCCACATTAATTGAATGGATTCATTTGGTGCCATTTTCTTTCCCTTTAGAATTTTGGTCATGAAAATTAAGAATCATAATTCTAATATCTCACACAGTCGGTGAGTAATGGCAGAATGCTTTATGGCTCTGACCTTTCTAGTTTTCTAAGTTTTGATTTGCTGAGTTCTTTCCTCTTCTTTCTTGCAGTTTACTTATTATGATTATTAATGAGGAAGCAGAAAAATGGCCATTCAGTCAAACTTTAGGGAATGGAACATAATAAACGGTCTCTGTCTGGGATCTAACATTTGCCCCTAAATACAGTAATTATTAGGTTGCCTGATGATGTGCTGAATTTTACAAGGCTCTTATTAGGGAAAGAAAAAGAACATAATAAATCCACTAATGTGGGTAATGACTGGTATGGAAATTGAAAATGGTTCAAAATTAACCCACTCTTTTTTTCCATCTTCTAAATGCTCCCTTGGTCTTAATATTATTCATCATATAAGTATGCTTGTTTTTCTCTCATTTTGACTACTTCTACATTGCCAAGAAGCTCCAGAATTATTTGCGATTAAGTGCTATCTGGCCTTACACAGGCATTGCCAACAAATTGAACAGAATCTGATTTAAAACATATATATAACAAACCTACATTAGTAGACTGATTCACAAACTGGCCCTTAAGGCCTTTGTGTCTTACTTATCATTGGTTCCCTCACACACTGAGCAATGGGCACAGGGAGGCTCATGGTAAGTGGGAGCTCTTAGCGTCACCACTAGATACTCAATGATGCCTGCTGAAGGGTTGCTTAGCTTAGTTTTCTCTTTGGGCTTTCCCACTTTTGTGTGATAAAAGGCAATCTTAGAGTAAATGCAGGACTTTCGGTGTGCCTTTTAAAGAAGCCAAAAGACAATGGGTAAAGTGGGGTGTGATGAAGATTGTGGCAGGGAGACTATGAAGTAATGTGTTCTACTCTATAGCTTGAAAAATATCGGAGGCCTGAGTCTTCACTCTTTGCAATGCTATTGTCTAACTTCCGGGTTACATTAAACACTGCATTTATAAAATACATTTTTTGTAATACATTCGATGCCTTTCTAAAATGTAGTTATTTGTTGAGGATAAAATTGACAAAAATAAAGCGTGATTGAAAAGAGACTTTAATGTCACCCCAAATCTCTCTTCCACATACCTTCTACTGGTGTTTAAATTTTTTTAAAAGTGTAATTGAAATAAAGATGCTATTCTACTAGGAGCAAATTCCAGCTCTACACCACAAAATAAAAATAAAAAACAAATATTTAAAATAAATAGAAAAGTATGTCTATTCAACAAATGGTTTGGGATTTATTGGGATAAATTGACTCACTCTTCAGAAAATAATAAAACTAGACTCCCACTTGATACCATGTACTTTAGATTCCAGATGGCTTAAAATGTTCAACATTGAAAACAAACCCAAAGAACTATCAGAAAAAAATATAGGCTTTTTTTTTTTTTTTTTCCCATAACCTGAGGCAGAGAAGACCTTAATAAGCAAGATAGAAAACTCAACAAAACAAAACAAAAAGCCTCTGTGTGATATCATAAATAAAATAAAAAAATCATGTAACAAACTGGAAGGAAATAGCTATGTAATAGACAAAGGATTAATTTTCAAATCTATAAAGTGTGCCTATTAACAACAAATTATCAAGAAACCACCAGAATAATATACACAGGAAACAAACAGTTCATTCACACTAGAAATACTGTAAGTGGTCAAGCAACTTAAGAATTCTAAGCCTCATTTCATTAGTAATCAAGTAAAATAACGAAATACAGCATATTACCTATCATTGGTAAAAATGGAAAGGATTTATATGTCCAGCATTGTTTAACATGAACAAAATGATACTGATGAAGCCTTTTTGAAAGGTAGTTTTACAATCTCTGTCAAAATTAAAAGTTAATTATATATTTCGAGATTTCTCTTCTAGTGACATAGCCTAGTGAAATATTCACACATGTGCACAAAGATGTATGTGCAAGGCTGTGCGAAGCTATTCACCAGAGAGGTCTATGTAAGTGTAAAACACTGGGGTACTAGTTTTCTAGGGCTTCTGTGATGACAGATTGGGCGGCTTAAGCCCCAGAACTTCATTTCCTCACAGTTCTGGAGGCTAGAAGTCTAAGAATAAGGTGTTGGTAGAATTGGTTTCATTCTAACGTCTCTGTTTCTCTCCTTGGCTTGTAGACGGCTGACTTCTCTCTCTGTCTTCACATGGTCTTTCCTCTGTATGTGTCTGTGTCCGAATCCCCTCTACTTACAAGGATATTGGTCATATTGGATTAGGGTTCACCCCAATGACCTTATTTAACCTTGATTACCTCTTTAAAGACTATGTATCCAAATAAGGTCACATTCTGAGGTTTGGGGGGTTAGGACTCAACATGTGAATTGTGAGGGATGGGGCACAACCTATAGCATATGAAAACACACTTAAAGTAAAATAGGAAGTGATTGTGGTTCATTCAGGCTATACGTTAGTATATAGTCATTAATAAGAATGAAGTAGACTAATGCAAGATTTTCAAAATATTAAGTGAAAAAAGAGTCACAGTGTATAGGTGTATCGTGTGATTCCATTAATGTAAATAGAAGAAGAGAAATGGATTTGAGTATTTATCAGTATATATTTCGAGAGAAAGAGAGAATTGGAAGGATGTACACCAGAATGTTGGGAGTGGTTGCTTTGGGGAAGAGGTGGAAATGGGGTCAGGGTGGAGGGAAGGGTAGCAGATAAAGGGTGTTTTATTTTTTTTCTCGGCATACTAATATTTGTTTGGATATTTTACAATGGGAACACAATTTTAAGTTAGGAAATGACATATACACATACACAAAAGGAAATTTCAAGTTTTGTGTTCAACAAAGGAAAATTTGTAACTATTTAACTTATTAGATGTTTTAAAATTTCCATTCTCTACAGAGTTGAGAGCAGCTCTCATTCAGTTTCTCTGCTCTGTGCTGTTTGCTTTCATGGGGAACATGGATCAGTGCCCTAATCAACTAGCACAGTGACATCAAAGGACAAAATGCCAAAGAGAAGCCAGAGAAGGCACCTACGAGCTTTTCCTCCAGAAGCGTCACTGGGGAAGGTGGTGGGGAAAGAGCTAACTTGCTAGCAGGGCAAGGCTCTCATGAGAGCAGGGCAGTTGCTGTCTTTCTGGTTACTCTCCACCTCCCTCTGGCCTGGGATCCCAAGAACTGTCAGAGAGGGGATTGGGGGCAGCAGCTGGCCCTGAGCTAAATCTTCAGAACTGGCTGGGGATTAAGCCCCACCTGTTGGGAAGCTCTGAACTGGAGCTCAGCAGGAAATTATACTGGTGAACAGGGAGACAAAGAGTGGCAAAACTTCAATCCCTGCCCTCTGTAGTCTGAATGTTTCTTGTCGCTCTCAAAACCTTGGATCTAAGTATGACACTCAGACATTGTCACACATACCATAGTTTAAGTAAGAGCAAGTATAAATGATTGGCTTGTTCAGCTGAATGTTGCTTCGAAGGTGTACTCCAAAGAGTTTTCCTCCCCTATATAGTATACTATATACTCTCTTCTTACCACAGGGAGCAGAGTTGGGAACATAAGCTCTGAGTGTCATAATGTGAAGATTCTTGGGAGAAAAGTCAATTTGCAACCAAGTATTTTTTTGAAAAATGTGTCATGGTGGATACATGTGTCAGGATTGTGGAGCTTTCAAAGAAAGTGGGCTTTCAACAATGACTTCTGCGGCGTGGTAGGCTGGGGAAATCAGAGAGGTGGCCAGGGGTTATAGTGAAATAATCAGAAAGAGGGAGATTGTTTCTGGTAAAAGAAAATCCAGAACAAAGGCTCAGTTATGAGAGTGTGAACTAGTGAGAAGGGCTTGCACAAAGAAAGCTGGAAGGTACTCACTGGGGAGGAATGGAGTTGGTGATAGAAAGTGGTTTATTCTTTTTCTGCCCCTTTTCCTCCATATGAAAGTATCAGACATGATACTGGTCACCCACCTTAAAAGCATGGTGAAAATTCATGGATTCATTCTCAAATGTACTGTGAAATATTGATGCCCTTATTTGCATATATTGCTGTTTTCATTGTATGATGATTATTAGAATTATCCCTAATTTCAAGGAGCAACACGGCAGCCACCACTTCTACAGACTCATGGAGAGAAAAGTCTGCTTTGCCAGGTGCCCTTGATGTTGTCCAGCATGGACGAGGGGCCACATCCTAAAAGGAGGAACTTTCAGAAACAGATGAAGTGAAAAGATCAACCAAGATTTTCCATTTGTAAACTCTTCTCAAAATAATAAGAAATGGAAATGAAAAGATGTACTAAAAGTAAATGTCTCCTGGGTAAATCACATGACCTATTCCTAAACCCAATCATATTCTGTAAGAGAAATTACCCAGCTTTACTCTGATATAATCTCATTCAGTATCCCTTAGCATTCACCCTGTCAGGCAGCATTCATATGCAATAGAGTATTAATTAGAATATATTATGCTTAACTAATGAACAGACACCTTTAGAGTATTCATAAGGTAAATCTGGTCCCAGGCCATCTTTCTGCCTTTTCAAAAAACGTTTATTGAAGTATAATATACATATTGTACAGTGCACAAATCTTCATAAGCTCAATGGACTTTTAACAAAGTGGATGCACCTATGTCACCACCATTCAGATCAAGATACAGACCATTCTTATCTCCTGAGAAGGCTTGATCATGTTTCTTTTTTTTTTTTTTTGAGATGGAGTCTCACTCTGTCGCCCAGGCTGGAGTGCAGTGTTGCGATCTCAGCTCACTGCAGCCTCCGTCTCCTGGGTTCAAATGATTCTCCTGTTTCAGACTCCTGAGTAGCTGAGACTACAGGCATGTGCCACCATGTCTGGCTAATTTTTTGTATTTTTAGTAGAGATGGGGTTTCACCGTGTTAGCCAGGATGGTCTTGATCTCCTTACCTCGTGATCTGCCTGCCTCGGCCTCCCAAAGTGCTGGGATTACAGGTGTGAGCCACCACGCCCGGCCTTGATCATGTTTCTTTTCTAGGCATTTTCTCTTAAAGGTAACCATGATTCTGACTTCTAATTATTCTGACTTCATCATAACTAATCTTAACTGATTCAGAATTTTCTTAATCACATAAGTTATGGGCTTTTGCATCTGATTCCTTCATGCAGCACCACATCTGTGAGAGTCATTCATGTTGTTATGTGAGGTCATAGTTCATTCTTTTTTGATAATTCTATAGCATTCCATTGTGTGACTACACAAGCCAATATATCTATCCATTCTATTGTTGATAAGAATTTAGGTTTGTTTCTACCTTTGGAATCGGACTGTTCTAATCTGTCATGTACATGTCTCTTGGTGAACATATGTAGACATTTCTGTTGGGTGCAAATGTAGGAGTGGAATTTCTGGGTCATCAGGTTTATGTGTGTAAGCTTTAGTGGATATTGCCAAAATACTTTTCCAAAGTGGTTATACCAATTTGTACTCCATTCACAGAATAAGAGAACTCCACCTCCTTGCCAACATGAGATATTATCATCCTATTTAAAACAATACCTTAGTAGGTGTGTAGCATCTTCTTGGAGCTTTACTTTATATTTCCCTAATGGCTAATGATGTTGAGCATCTCTTTGTATGCTTATTGGCCATTTGGGTATTGTCTTTTGGGGTTTGGGCAGTAATTTCAAAGGATACAACCCTGAATGCCAAAATCCCAAGTGATCAAAATTCCTAAAGTCTAAAATTTCAAAAATCAGAATCCCAAAAGATCAAAACTTTGAAATAAAAATTCTGGAAAAAATAATTGTAAAAAAAATTCTTCAAAACACATTTATTTACATTTATAAAAGGGGATTTGTTTAAGAAACAACAGAACACTTCATAAGCCATTTTACATAATAAAATAGATAATAATAACATACATATTTTTGCAAATGTAAGCAGGTATACTAATGGCAGTCACACAGGTGACACAGGTGTAATAATTATGAGCAGATAAACCATATTTGTAAAGAAATAGGTCAACAAGCAAAATGTACAGGCATACCTCATTTTATTGCACTTCACTTTATTGTGCTTCACAGATATTTGTGTTTTTTGCAAATTGAAGGATTGCGGCACACCTGCATCTAGCAAATCTGCCAGCACCATTTTTCCAACAGCATGTGCTCATTTCATGTGTTTGTGTCACAATTTGGTGATTCTCACAATACTTCAAACATTTTACTACTATTATATCTGTTATGGTAATCTGTGACCTTCGGTGTTATTGTAATTGTGTGGCATCAGGAACTACACCCATATAAGATGGTGAACATAGTCTATAAATGTTGTGTGTGTTCTGATTGCTCCACCATCCAGCTGTTGCCCTATCTCTCTCCCTCTCTTCAGGCCTCTCTATTTACTAGGATACAACAATATTAAAATTTGGGCTGATCTGTACCCCTACAATGGCCTCTAAGTGTTCAAGTGAAAGGAAGAATTGCACATCTCTCACTTTTGATCAGAAGCTTGAAACTATTAAGGTTGGTGAGGAAGGTGGCATGCTGAAAGCTGAGACAGGCTGAAAGCTAGGCCTCCTGGGCCAAACAGTTAGCTAAGTTGTGAATGTAGAGGAATAATTCTTGAAGAAAATTAAAAATGCTACTTTAGTGAACACATGAATAACCAGAAAGTAAAATAGGCCTATTGCTGACATGGAGAAAGTCTGAGTGGTTTGGATAGAAGATTAAACCAGCTACAACATTCCTTGAAGCCAAAGTCTAATCCAGAGTAAGGCCCTAACTCTTTTTGAATCTATGAAGGCTGAGAGAGGTAAGGAAGCTGCAGAAGAAACATTTGAAGCTACCAGACATTGGTCCATGAGGTTTAAATGAGGAAGTGGTCTCTATAACATAAAACACAAGGTGAAACAGCAAGTGTTGATGGAGAAGCTGCAGCAAGTTGTCTAGAAGCTCTAGCTAAGATAATTGATGGAGGTGACTACACTAAATAACAGATTTTCATTGTAGATGAAACAGCCTTCTGTTGGAAAAAGATGCCATCTAAGAATTCCATAGCTAGAGAGGAGAAATCAATGCCTGACTTCAAAGCTTCAAAGGACAGTCTGACTCTCCTGTTAGGGGCTAATGCAGCTGGTGAATTTAAATTGAAGCCAATGCTCATTTACGATTCTGAAAATGCTAGGGCTCTTGAGAATTATGCTAAATCTACTCTGCTTGTGCTCTATAAATGGAACCATACCTGGATGACAGCACTCTGTTTTCAGCATAGTTTACTGAATATTTTAAGCCTACTGTTTAGACCTATTGCTCTGATCAAAATATTCCTTTCAAAATATTACTACTCACCCAAGAGCTATCATCCAAGAATTCTGATGGATATCTACAAGGAGGTTAATATTTTCATGGCTGTTAAAACAACATCTATTCTGCATCCCATGGATCAAGGAGTCATTTTGACTTTCAAGTTTTACTTAAGAAATACATTTTGTAAGGCTATAGCTGCCATGGATAGCAATTCTTTTGATGAATTTGGGAAAAGTCAATTGGTAACCTTCTGGAAAGGATTCACCAGGCTGGGCGCAGTGGCTCACACCTGTAATCCCAGCAATCCTAGAAGTCAGATTACTGGCTTAAAAAATAAGTGCATGTAGAGTTTTGTTAGGTATTTCCAAATTCCCTTCCAGAAAGATTGTGCCAATTTGTATTTCCATCAGCAATGTATGAGAGTACCTGTTTCCTCACAGCTTTGCCAACAAAATGTATTGTCAGGCTTTCTAAGTTTTGCCAATCAGTTGTTGAGAAATGGTATTAATGAATGGTTATCATTTTACATATGTTTTGGAACCATTTTAATATGTTTTTATGAATAGTTTATGCCTTTTTCCATTTTTATATTACATTTTGCTTCCCAACCTAAATGCTCATTAACCAAAGAGTGGATAAAGAAAATGTGGTATATACACACCATGGAATACTACTCAGCCATAAACTGGAATGAAATAATGACCTTCACAGCAACTTGGATGGAGCTGGAGGCCATTATTCTAAGTGAAGTAACTCAGGAATACCAAACATTGTATGTTCTCACTTATAAGTGGGAGCTAAACTAT
The DNA here is from genome assembly GCF_047675955.1 of Chlorocebus sabaeus. Taxonomy (NCBI): domain Eukaryota; kingdom Metazoa; phylum Chordata; class Mammalia; order Primates; family Cercopithecidae; genus Chlorocebus; species Chlorocebus sabaeus. The sequence continues at coordinate 32,939,239 of NC_132924.1, forward strand.
GAGGATCCAAAGGCATAAGAATGGTATAATGTACTTTGGGGATTCAGGGGAAAGGTGGGAGGTGGTGAATGATAAAACATTACAAATTGGGTACGATGTACACCTCTTCGATGATGAGTGCACCAAAATCTCAGAAATCACCACTAAAGAAATTATCCATGGAACCAAAAACCACCTGTACCCCCCAAAACTACTGAAATAAAATAAAAATAAATTTTTTTTTGGTTCCTTGGCCCTCAATTTTTAATCATTCTCTAGCCCTTTATCTGTAATATATGTTCAAATATTTTTTCCCCAGTTTGTCAGTTATCTTTTGACTTTTTAAATTGATATTTTGTTTGTTTTTGTCATAAAAACCTTTTTATTTGTCAAAAGTTATTTTTTATCTCTTTTTTTTATTGTGACTGGATTTTGAGTCATAGTTAGCAAAGCTTTTTCCTACATTAGGATTAAAGAATAATTCAAGTACTTTATGTTTTCACATTTTTTCTTTATATCCCTGAAGTATTTGGAGTCTATTCTTACGTATACTGTGAGATATGGATCTCATTTTATCTTTTACCAAATGTCTACTCAATTGTCTAACATCATTTATTTTTAAACTTCTTTACTCCAGTGGTTTTAAATGCCATCCTCATCATATACTACTTTTTCTTATATGAGTCTATCTCTGAATTTTCTAGTCCGCCTCACTGGCTATGTGCCTGTGCCATGTTGTTTAAATTATAGAGGCTTTATATGTTTTAATGTCCACTACTCCTCCCTCGTAAGTATTCTTTTCCCACATCTCCTGGTTATTTCAACATACTTGTTTTTCCACATAAAAACAAATATGGTCATGTTTTTTGTTTATAATACAGGTAAGTTACTTTGTTACTGCTTGTACTCTATCTTGAGTTTGGTGTCACCTTTAACTCCATAAAATAGCTTGTTGGTACTTTTATTGGTATCGCATTTCATGTGTAAATTATCTTACTCACATCTTTTATAATATGAAACTATCCTGCTTAAGAACAGAAAATGCCTTTCTATTTGTTCGAATCTACTTTTTTTTTTTGTCTTTCAGGAGTGTATTAAAATTTTCCTTATAAATATTTTACACACTTCTTTTTAAGCTTATTTCTAAATATTTTATCTTTTTACTATTGTAAATGAGGTGTTCTCTACCATCATGTCTTCTAACTTTTCATTGTTTGTGGATATGAAAGCTCTTGATTTTTTCTGTCATTTTAATATCCTGCTACCTTACTCAATTGTTTTATTGTTTGAGTTAGTTTCATCATTGATTCTATTGGGTTTTGCTAGTATACTGTTATAGCATCTTCAAATAGAGAACATTTTACTTTAACTTTATCCATTCTTAGGCCTTGATTCATTCCCCTTACCTGATTACTTTGGCTCATAACTCTAGTACAATGTTGGATAGTAGAAGAGATAGTGTTCATCCTTGCCTTGTTCTTTATCTTAGTGAAAATGCCTGTTAATGTTTTATTAAATACGAAAAATTATATTGAGTATGAAAAATTATAGAGAATCTGAATAGTTATTTTCCTGAATTTGGAAATTAATTTTATTCTAGTCGGCACGTAACAAATGAAAAAATCACTCTTTGATCTAGTTGGGAACTGTCGATTTCTCAAGGTGTGTTACTGTTCAAGCTTTCAAGTAAAAATCATTGAAGACTTCTTTTTGTCGGTTTTGGGCCCCCATTTTATCTTCCCAGGACTATAAAACTGTCAAAATCTCTACTTAATAGATACTTTTGGTTTAGTTTCACAGATCTCACTTTATACGTGTACATTTTAGGAATCAGCAAGTACCATGAGTGGAAATTAATGCAGAATCTTAAGGTCTCCTAAGAGTACTTCTCCCCTGAATCTTAGCCATCATTGGGTATTCTCTGACACCTTCAAACAACTGGATTTTTCTTCTCTGTGTATTCTATCCAGTTTTGATGGTGGCCTCAGCAGGACAGATGGTCTGATACCAGGTACTCCATTAAGCTGGAAACAGAAGTTATCTTCAGGTCATATTTCTCAAGTGAATGCTATTTTCTGGTGAATTCTGAAGACCCAGTAAGACTACATTTTGAAGATAATTAAGTACTCACATTGGGGATTTATGCATTTTTACTGAAACTGATTACCACATTGGCATGCAAGAAATGCCATTGCCTCAGGCCACTGAGATTGGAAATCCGAATAGCTATGCCCTAGTAGATTTTGGTTTTAGCAGATCCCACTTTGAAATTATTGTACATCTTCCCTGGTTATAATACTCAGATTAGAAATCTTAAATATTTTCAGGTCTCCACTCTCCCTCACTTTTCTTATTAGGTGAGTTGCAAAAACCTATGGATTTTTGCCTCTTCTATAACTCTCCTCTGTCCTTCCCTTTCCATTCTCAATGATAATGCCCAGATTCAGACCCTATTGTCCTTTTCCTGTACTACTTTCATAGCCACTGTCTGTACTTCCAGACTCTCATTTCAAATACCCATCTCCCTTCTAATCTATGCTGTATGCTGCTAACAGAGGTGGCCAACCTAATAAATAGTTCAGAGTATGAAAATCCCCTCAGAAACCTCTCCACTACTTAGTGAGGGAAGTCCATCATTATCTGATCTCACATTAGAATCTCCTCCACAACTTCTCCCATTCATTATCCCATGAATCTCTGATCCAGTCATTCTATCCTTGAACATGGCATACAATAGCTCACCTTCAGCTTTGGCTCATGTTGTTTTCTTTGATGAAACCATCCTTTTAAAATCTTTTCAAAGTTTTGAAATCATACTCATCCTTAAAAACCCCACAGAAGTTCCAGAAGCTCCTTGAAATCTTCCCTAGTCCTTCTAGCCAGAATTAATTGTTCCTTCTTTTGTGTTCCCATAGTATTGCTTGTAATAATATTTAGCACTTGCCTTGTATAATATGGAGTTAACATACATTGAGTACTTACTGTATGTTATGTTAGAGAATGAGCTAAGCTCTTGACAAACATTATCTCATTCATTCCTTTATATTCAGTGAGAAAAGGACTAAGAACTATTGTTATCTTCATACATAGAGGAGGAATTTAGAGTGATTTATGTGTCTTGTTTACATAATACAAACTCATTCAAAGTACAGAACTTATCTGATAAATTAATACCTACTATTCTAGTGCTTTCTGTAAAGTAGACTCTTGCTAAATAAATTTTGCTGAAACAAAGAAGCTCTTTATTGGATGACCTCCCATTGGCCTGAAAGTCTTATTATCAACAAGAGGTTCATTCACTCCCTTCAGGAAACTAAGCCAGGTAACATTTATTGAACACTTACTATGTGACCATTTATACATTTCACATAATCTTGAACACAGGTTCTGTTATGTTTCCCATATTACAGATGAGGAAACTAAGGTTTGAAGGAAGTTAAGGAACTCACCTATGACTACATAACTAGTAAGTGGTAGAGTCCAAACTGGAGTTATTGCTTTCTGTCTCCAGAACTAGATCTCTTAACCATTATGTTATACTGTCTTATAGAGCTAATGGTAATTGTAATTGATTTCAAATTGGATGTGTGAGGTATATTTGTCTTTTCAAATTTATCTTTACTTTTTTTCTTGGAGACATAGCTTCCCAGCTAGAGACTAAATTTCCTGACAATCTTTGCAGTTAGGTATAGCTATGTGGCAAAGACTTCTTTGCCAATGAAATGTAAGCTTCAGAGATGTGAGTGATTTCCACATTACTTGTCAGAAAGAAAATTATTTGCCTTGTTTTTCCTATTTTTCTCTTAAGAGTTTAAAACCAGGCAAAGCAATAAGCCATTTTTGATAATTTAAATAAAGACAACATTTTAGGAATGGCAGATTAGCAAGATGAAATAAATCTAAGTCCCTCAATGGTTTTGTGGAGCAGAACTGCCCACTATCTGTGTATGTGAAAGAGAAATAAAATTCAATCTTATTTAAGCCACTATATTTGGTGGTGGCAGGGAGCTAGCGGAGTCTCTGTTATAGCAGCTTAGCCTTTATTAACCTAATACGCCATTTATTTCAAATTGATGCTAAGGATGCTTTTCTGGAGACAATTGGAAGCTTCTCATCACCATATTCTCAGAGTAGAGACAGATATGAACCAATCAGTTACTTACGAACACATCAGCAGCAAACCAAGCATCAATGAATAAATTACAATACTAATGAACAGTTAAAATGTTTTCTCTTCATGTTTTATGATCTCCAGTTTGAATCTCTTTCCACTGTACACTTCATTTATGTAACCAATATACTATAACTTACAATAATAGCTTACAATCCAGTCACAGGATGTTAATATTTTTCTTCAGCTAATAACGGCAAACACTGAGAATTTTAATGGAATAACCAGCTGGGTGACACTGAATATATTCTTCTCAGTTCACTAGATGCACACAGAGGGGAAGAACACTACCCAATCAGGGGATTACAAATGGGAAGACACCTGGCTAGATGATAATGAGAACCACATCAGTTTGGAGAAGGTAGAGTAGGCACCAGAGGACTATTCAAATACTGAAGTGTCCGAATATGAGAACTGTCCAAGTGAAAAATCACCTTTATTCTATATGTGCCATGAGCCAAGGTGGGACTTGGTTTGAAAAACTAAAAACATTTAGGTTAGCAAGAAATCCAGGTTAAGAATGAGAGAATGAAAGGTGAGAGCAAGAAGAAAGGAAGGAAGGAGGGAAGAAGGGAAGGAAGAAAAGGAAGGAAGAAAGGAAGGAAGGAAGGAAAGGGAGAAGAAGGAAAGGGAGGGAGGGAAGGCAAGGAGGGAGAGAAGGAAGGAAAGAAGAAAGAAGTGGAGAGGACAGAAAATGTTTTGGAAAAGAAAAAACTACACAAGCTGGATAGGTAGGTTAATTTATGTTCCTCCCTTAGAAGTCATAAAACTTTCCTTTGGCACCTCCCTCTGCAGATGTGTGACACGCCCAAAGGAAGTCGAAGCAGGGGCTCAATGACACAAGAATCACACCTCATCTCAAGGCCCTTCCAACTTCTGGCAAGGCTTTCTGTGAACTTGACACTTGTGCAGAGTTTTGTTCCTGAGGCAGGCACCTCCCTTGTACATGTAGGAAAAAGTCAGAGGTGACTTAGAAGCAACTTGGCTCCGAGGTCTAACTGGAGGGATTTTATATTTTCCAGTGGTCTGTTTGCCATGCCACCATCTATGCCACGGTAGCTAAACCCTGGGAGAGTTAGGGACTCCCACATACGTTTTCTCCTAGTCCAACACGTAGAGCAGGAGGTAGATTAGGCTATCCATAGACTTCCCCATGGCAAGTGCAGCCGGGGGTCTGTCCTATGGTAGAATATGGGGGCCAAGTCCTCATAAATATCCTTCAGGGATCTCCATATATATTCCAGTTTCCTAGTGAAGTTCATCATTACAACCTTCACTCCTTCTTGAAGAACTCAGCCTTTTCACATTACGTACAAGTTTTTTCCCCAGAGAACTTTGGTGAGTGGTCCCTGGCATGGGAGTTTTCAGCTATAGCATTCTTAATGATGAATTTGCAATAATTTATACTGATGGTTCAGGAATGAGAATGTAAACTTCCATAGCCCATTATTTCCTGGAAAGATTTTCTCTTCCAGTAAATATGAAGTCTGATATGGACTCATATTTCACAGCTAAATGTTTTCTGGTTTGAATCATTTGTACTTTCAAAAGCATCACTGATAAAATGTTAAAGAGATACATTTAAACATTATTTAACAAACCAATCTCAAGAGTTTGTTTAGAAGACCATGAGAGATAATAGAAGGATATGTTATTTACAAGCTATTAGGAGAGGAAATGAGACAATTAAAAATATCTGATTAAGCTAAAAAGATAGGAAAACACAAAAGAACAAAAAATAGGTGGGACATGTAGAAAACAAATGGCAAGATGGCAAATTCAAACTCAAACATATTAGTAATTATATTCAATGTAAATGAATGAAAAACTCCAAATAAAACATAACTTTGTTAATAAATAACAAAACATTGGTCAGGTGTGGTGGTTCATGCCTGTAGTCCCAGCACTTTGGGAGGCCCAGGAAAGTGGATTGCTTGAGTCCAGGAGTTCAAGACCATGCTAGGCAACAAGGGGAAACCCTTTCTCTACTAAAAATACAAAAAAATAGCTGAGCATGGTGGCCTGCACCTGAAGTCCCAGCTACTCCTGAGGCCATGGTAGGATCGCCCAAGCCTGGGAAGTTGTTGCTGCAGTAAGCCAAGATTGTGCCCCTGCCCTCCAGCCTGGGCAACAGGAGTGAGACCCTGACTCAAAAATAACAACAACAACAACAAATATGCCACTTACACAAGACTTACCTTAAATATGGAGAAAATAGAAAAGTTAAAAATAAAAAGATGGAGAAAGATATACAATGCACATATTAAGATAACGAAAACTAACATGGTTATCTTATTCTGATGAAAAGTGGACTTCAACACGAGTTATTATTAGAGATAAAGAGGAACATTGTATAAGGACAAAGATCTAGCAAATTCAATCCTGAATTTGTGTGCAATAAATAACATAGGCTTACACTGTAGAAAGAGAAAAAAATTGGCCGGGTGTGGTGGCTTATGCCTGTAATCCCAGCACTTTGGGAGGTTGAGGCAGGCAGATCACAAGGTCAGGAGTTTGAGACCAGCCTGGCCAATATGGTGAAACTCTGTCTTTACTAAAAATACAAAAATTAGCCAGGCGTGGTAGCAGGTGCCTGTAGTCCCAGCTACTTGGGATGCTGAGGAAGGAGAATTGCTTGAATCCAGGAGGCGGAGGTTGCAGTGAACCGAGATTGCACCACTGCATTCCAGCCTGGGGGATAGAGTGAAACTCTGTATTAAAAAAAAAAGAAAAAAGAAAAAAGAAAAAATAAATTAACAGAACTGAAAAATAGAAATAGCCATATCTACAATCATAGCTGTAAATTTTAACAAATCCCTTTCAGTAACTGACAGGCAAACATTCTGCAAACATATAGGAGATTTGAAAAGCTAGAGTAACAAATTTCATAAAATTTATATACATAGAATTCTACATTTAGCATCTGTAGAATACAATATACATGCAACATTCACCCAAAGAAACCATATACTTGGCTATAAAGCAAGTCTCAACAAATCTGAAAGGATAGAAACCATGTAGAATACATGATCTGAATATAATGGAATTAAGGATGATAACAATAACAAAGAAACACTGGGAAAATCCCTGAATGTCTAGAAATTAAGCAATATACTTCTGAATAACCCCTTGGTATAAAAGCAATTACAATTAAAAAACCTTAAAAAATAAACTAAATAAAAATATGACATATCAAACACTGGGATGCAGCTGAAGTTGCGCTTAGAGGAATACATATAGTTTTAAAATCTGTAGATTAGAAAAAAAGGCTAAAAGTGAACAATTTAAGCATATATCTCTAGTAGCTATAAAAATAATAGTGAGACAATTCCAGTAAAAATGGAAGGAAATAATAAAGATAAAAAGTAGAATAAATGTAATAAGAAATAAATGCATAATAGAGAAAAATCAACAAGGCCAAAAGCTGGTTCTTTAAAAAGACCAACCGCTACCAATAAGTTCCTACCAAGAAAACAAGAGAGCCAAAGATTGCTAAAATCGGGAATGAAGAGGGAGGCATTTGTAGAGAAAAGCTTCAAGCTTTTAAGGAAAAAATAATGCTAATTTTATACAAATTCCTTTGGAGAGTTAAAAAAGGGGAAACAGTTTCCAGCTCATTCTATAAGGTCAACAAACAGAACCTGATAACCTTACAAGGATAAAACCAAACCTGAAAAAGAACTTTACAAGGAAAGAAAAGCATGGGTCCATCTCTCCCATAAACAGATTTTCAAAATCCTCAACAAAATATCAGAAAATGATTCTTCATGACCACTTTGGGTTTCTTCTGGGAATACAAGACCGGTATTTGAGAAACGATATAATTCTTCACATTATTAGAATAAAGAAGAACACCTAAATAGCTCAACCCAAACATCTCAAATAGAACACCCAAAGCATCTCAGTAGCTGCAGAAAAAGTATTAGATAGAATAAGCCCCCATTCTTGATAAAAATTGTTAGCAAACTAGGAATGGAAGGAAACTTTGCAAATTTAATAAAGTGTATCTCTAAAAAAGAAAAAAAAATCTAACTCCAACTCAGTGTAGAAATATTGAAAGTTTTCGCTGGGTGAGGTGGGTCACGCCTGTAATGCCAGCACTTTGGGAAGCCGAGTAGGGTGGATCACCAGAGGTCGGAAGTTCAAGACCAGCCTGACCAACATGGAGAAACCCCGTCTCTACTAAAAATACAAAATTAGTCAGATGTAGTGGTGCATACCTGTAATCTTAGCTACTCAGGAGGCTGAGGCAGGAGAATTGCTTGAACCTGGGAGGCAGAGAAAAAAGAAATATTGAACGCTTTCCCTGTGAGACTGCAAATGAAACAAGGACATCTTCTGTCACTGCTCTGTTCAACATTGTACTGGGGAGGTCCAACCCTGTACAAGGCAGAGACTGCTGGAGCACTCAGAAGTGGTAGAATCTCAGGAAAGGGTTGGCCCTCTGAATGGAGGAGCCTCAAATCCAGCAGCCTCTTCCTAGAGAGGTCTGTGATCTCAATAGTGTTGCACTTAACAACAGGCATGAGAAGGAGCCTTAGAGAATCTCTCTGGTAATATCTAGGATTGAAAGAAGCTTTGTGGACTCCTGAATGACCAGGAGAGAGAAAGGTGAGAAAATCCTGTCTCAGAGAACTGAGAACATTCCTAAAGAACCTTAGTGGTGTGTGAGAGGCATATAAATATTAAAGTACAATTATGCACAGTATTGATGCTTCCTCAACTTTTAAGAACTATTTTTGTTTATTCTGTGAGATGTCCAGGCTTTCATTGTACTGTACAGAGCACTGGGGGAGAAGAGAATTGAAGGTGGCAGAAAGGGCTCAAGTGGCCTCTATAAGAAAGATAATTTGGAGATCTGGTGAACGGAAAGCAAGAATATTGGTGGTTGGAAGAAGGTAAGAGGGAGGACAGAGGGAAATGTGGGAGAGAGTCTAGAGGGCAGGTGTTGTTTTTAGTCAGGAGAGATAAGAGAGATTCGGGAAGTAGTCAAGATGAGTAGAATCTGCCGGTGAGAGTTGGGATAAGAGAATTTTTAGAAAGAGAATTCCAGTGAAGTAATTACATTACTTTTCAGAGCTTTATGAAGTATTTAATTTTGGGTGGTGGTCGAGGGGCTGTGCAAAAAATGCCCAGTTTTATTGGAGCTACATATAGAAGATCCACTAATTGGAGTTGCTAAATACAGGATGCTCGTGGCCAGGACCGGTGGCTCATGCCTGTAATCCCAGCACTTTGGGAGGTGGAGGCGGGCGGATCACGAGATCAGGAGATCGAGACCATCCTGGCTAACACGGTGAAACCCCGTCTCCACTAAAAATACAAAAAAACTAGCCGGGCGTGGTGGCAGGCACCTGTAATCCCAGCTACTCTGGAGGCTGAGGCAGGAGAATGGCCTGAACCCGGGACGCGGAGCTTGCAGTGAGCCGAGATCACGCCACTGCACTCCAGCCTGGGTGACAGAGAGAGACTCCATCTTAAAAAACAAAAAAAAAAAAACCAATAACAACAACAACAACAAAAACAGGATGCTCAGTTAAATCTGAATTTCAGATAAACAGTGAATAATTTTTTAGCATTAGTACATCCTAAATATTGCATGGGACATACTTATACTAAACAGCTGTTTCTTTGCAATTTATTTACCTGGGCATTGTGTATTTTATTTGCTAACTCTTGCAACTCTATTGATACAAGAATTATAAATAATATTGAAGAATTCTGATTATTATATAATTGCCATCACTTACCAGTTGTATTTGCATTTATATCCATAAATACAGATCTAAAAATATAAACATTATACTTATTTTCTTTTGGTAAAATTTCCTTCTAATTTATTGTGGCCAGTGTGCCCCTAAATGCAGAGTTTGTGTTGCTGTTAGACTGTTGAGTAGAGAGATTTTCCTAGGTTGCCGGGCACCAAGAAAAGTGTGATCTGAAAGGAGGTTTTACAAGTGGAGAGGGAAGAGAGTTTATGGGTGCTCTGGGAACCTGGGTAGAGAAGAGGGGAAGCTGGGAAACTGGGAGCACCCAACAAGCTTTAGAGAACGGATTTTGAGCTACTCTTAATTTGCAATCACAGCAAAAATCAAACTTCCTTTTGTTGCCTTTGTCCCCTGCTGGAGCTCATTAATTGTGATTGTTTTTGTCCACCTCAGCAACACTAAAAGTGCTGTTCTATAGACACACCCTTTTCCTGTTCTAGCCAAAATTACTGAAGAAAATCATCCGCTATCATTTTAACACTTACATTTGTTATGGAAGAGGCTGTGGTTTCAATTCTGCTTTCTTTTCATTGCATCACTTCTCTTGTCTAAATATATTTCCTGCCTGTATTTCAATTTTCTTTTTTTATCCATTTTATCCTTACTATTGATTCCCTCTCTTTAACCATATTCATGTTCCCTCTAGTAGATACTGATTTTTAAACATACATTTCCAATCTTTTTGACTTTAATATTTTTCATTAGCCAATTTTCAAAGTTCTTTAAAATATGCATTTCTATAGGTACACATTTAACATGCCCAGGGCTACTTTTTATGCACTCTACCATGTACCCTACTGGACTGAGCATTATGTGTACTACATTCTCTTTCTGTACCTTCATAGAGAATATAAAATCCACTCATAAACATGACTTACAATACATCCCGGCCACAACATTTAAGATTATTTGGTTTGTGTGAATATATCTCCACTGAGGAAGTCCAAATAAACAGCCTAAGGAGTCAATGTCACCACTGAAAAGAATTTATTCAACATTCACTGATGGAAAATGCTCAGAAGATTTGTGTTGTTTATACAGAATGAATTATAAAATGTGTGGTCCATAGAGAGCCGAGAGAGTTTATAGCAGAGTTCCTAGGACCCCCCTGAGAAAGCTTCCAGTTCATCCAGGCACCTTGTCTTGGCTTTATAAACATGAAGCTCTATATAAATAATACTGAAGAAATGCAAGACATGTTAGCATTAAAGCCCCTTCAGAATAAGCACAGAAGTTAACATTTTCATGTGCCTTTATTTTCTAATGGAGCAGAAAGTGTTGATCATTTTTTGCAAAATAGCTGATGTCTTGAAGCAAAAGCAGAAAACCAAATTACCACCTTCGTCTGAATCACTGGGAAGTCTGAATTATCTGTGTTTTAAAGCAACAGTTCAGTGACCTGATAATAGGGTATAAGCAAAAGCTAAAGTAACTCGTGTGCATTTCCAATGGCAGCTACCTTAGACCAGCCTTAAGGGGCAGAAGTTAGATAATAGATATCATTTGTAAATAAACTGGTGGACCTAAACCCTTAACATCTTTTTATCTCTCATTCTCTTAATTAGAATGTTTGAACCTCATTCTTTCCCTCAAAATCTAGTTGTAGCCCAGTTACCAGGAGGGCCTACCTGATATCAAAACTTATTATAAAGCCAGAGTAATTGCGATAGTGTGGTTTTGGTGCAGGGAAAGATACACTGATCAATGCAACAGCATAGAGGACCCAGTAATATCTCACACACATGAGGCAATCTGATACAAGGAAGAGGTGGCATTGCAGATGACTAAGGAGGTGAGTGGGTGAGTGTGTCTCTCTCATTAAATATGTTGATTGAGATAATGGGCTATCTACATGGGAAAAAAAAAATGAATCCCTACTTCACACGATAGGAAAAAAAAAATCCCCAATAGATTGCACAAAGCGAAACTTCAAGACTTTTAGGGGACAAAGAGAATATCTTTATAAACTTGAGGAAGGAATAGATCCCTTAAAGAAGACACACATACATACAAAGAAAAGTTTGATACATTTGACTACCTTAAGGCTGGGCATTTCTGTTTACCAGAGGTCACTCAAAAAGGAGTGGAAATGTAAAGCCACCCAATGGGACGAGATATTCATACTGTGCGTAATTGGCAAGAGATTAACATTCAGTATTAATAGCAGACTATGATAAGTTGATAAGAAACTAACAGAAACTAGAAAATAAGCCAAAAAAAAAAAAAAAGTTCACTGAAGAGGAAACATACATGGTGAATTAAACTGTGAAAAGATGCTCAACCTTATCAGTAATCAGGGAAATACAAATGAAAACTATAATGGGTTTGTTTTATATCCTCTTGATTGGCAAACATTTAGAATTTTGGTAATATGCAGTGTTGATGAAACTGTGGTTCGGTAAAAACTCTCATCCTCTGCTAGAGGCTTTATAAACAGATACAACCACTAATGGAATAAAATTTCAAGCAATAGTTGAAAACCTTGTAGCCCAGAAACTCCACTCTGAATTACATAGTCCAGAGAAACTCTTGGTCATTGTGTTCCTGGAAACACATACAAGTTCGCTCAGAACAAAACTGTTCATAATAGCAAACACAGAACAGTCTAAATGTTTATGGACAAGAGAAGAAATACATACACTATGGTGTATTTCTAATAAAGGACATTGTGGAGCAGTGAAAGTGAATGAAACTCAGCAGCTCCCACACCATGAAATAATTTCAGGGACATAATGATGACAAGGTGCCACGATTGCATATAACATGACAGCACTTCTATAAAACTCAAATATGAGGAAAACTAGGCAACACATTGTTCAAGTCTGTGTACATACAGGATGTAATCGTTTTGAAAAACAGCAAGAGAATAAGTACAAAATTCTCGTACTAGTTTTCTTCAGGAAGGAGGTGGAGCACACCAATAAATGTAATATAGTGGTTTAAGTTGAGTGATGAGGTCACAGGCTCATTTTATAATTATTTTCAAAGTTTATATATGCTACATATATTCTCTTTCATGTATCAAATATTTCATTCATTCATTGTCATCATCATCAGAGTCATCAAGGACTCTTGTAAGTTTCAGAGATTTTTTTTTTTTTTGAGATGGAGTCTTGCTCTGTCACCCAGGCTGGAATGTAGTGGCGTGATCTTGGCTCACTGCAATCTCCACCCCCTGGGTTCAAGCAATTCTTCTGCCTCAGTCTCCCCTGTAACTGGGATTACAGGCGTGCGCTACTGCGTCCAGCTAATTTTTATATTTTTAGTAGAGACAGGGTTTCGCCATGTTGGTCAGGCTGGTCTTGCATTCTCGACCTCAAGTGATCCCCCTACCTTGGCCTCCCAAACTGCTGAGATTACAGGTGTGAGCCACTGAGACCGGCCAGTTTCAGAGATATTATTTCAACTTCCCTATCGTTTTGAGATCTAGGCCACAAGAGCTTCACAGAAAGGTTAACCTCCTTTCATTCATTTTCTCAGAGGACTCCTTTCCGGTGTCTACTTACTAAACCCTCCTCCTCCCTCCCCTCATTTTGCCAGTTTTCTGCTGTTCACCATTTCCCTGGACCCTTGTCCCAGACAGTCCTCTCAGGCTCAGGGATTCTCATGAACACATAAGCAAGTGGGCTGTATCTAGTCTCCTACAACTTTAACCTCGATTCAAACCTTAAGTCCCACTGGTCTGGGAGGGGTGATTGAAGAGCAGCACCCAAGTGTGGCAGCCTGAGATCCATAGAAGCATTAGCAGAGAGCCCAGGTGAATAATTCTGATGCTTGAATCAAAGGACTTGACCACTTACTAATTCATTTAGTTAATCCTTAGAGCTATATTCCTAGAGTACATACCTTATTTAGCCTAGGCTTGGGCAGATTCTGAAAATAAGTTGGGATAAGATGAATAAAAGTTTATTGTCACATAATGCATTAACTGAACTTGAATTCATAGTTCCAAGGCTCTGTGGATTATTTAAACAGCATATATTAAATTTGTATTGCATATTCCCATGATGAATTTTATACATAGGTTGTGGTAGATTGAATAATGGCCTCCATTTCTTCTCCCTTTCTTGTATACATAGTTTTTGCCATGTTACTTTGCAGTTTTCTCCTCTAGAGGTAGACATCCCTGCCTTTTGATTTGGGTCCAGGCATGTGACTTGCTTTGGCTAATGAATATTGCAGGTGTGACACAAATGGAGGCATCACAGATATGCCACTGGTCCCAGTGGCTGGTCCCAGGCAAATGAGAGCTCTACAGAGCAGACCTAATTTGGACCTGCAGCCTGGAGTCGAACACAAATGAGATTAGCAAAGCTATCCCAGCCAACCTGCAGATGCATTAGACTGAATACGTGCTTGCTATTGTATCCTACTGAGTTTCGGGTGGTTGACACAGTGTTATTTTGACACCAGGTAACTGATATCCTAGTGTAAGAATTGCCATCGACTTTCAAGGGACATCAGGTATCACCAGGACTGCTCCGCAGTAATGGCAGTTTTCACCAACACATCATTATCATCTCTTATCACCATCATTATTAGGAAAGTGTCAAGGGTACAAACTTTTTGTCAAAGGGTACAGACTTTCAGTTATAAGATGAATAAGTAGGCCGGGCGCGGTGGCTCAAGCCTGTAATCCCAGCACTTTGGGAGGCCGAGACGGGCTGATCACGAGGTCAGGAGATCGAGACCATCCTGGCTAACACAGTGAAACCCCGTCTCTACTAAAAAAATACAAAAAAACTAGCCAGGGGCGGCAGGCCCCTGTAGTCCCAGCTACTCGGGAGGCTGAGGCAGGAGAATGGCGTGAACCCGGGAGGCGGAGCTTGCAGTGAGCTGAGATCTGGCCACTGCACTCCAGCCTGGGCGACAGAGCGAGACTCCATCTCAAAAAAAAAAAAAAAAAAAAGATGAATAAGTTATAGAGATCGAATGTATAGCGTGGTAATTAGAGATAATATTATAATAGTGTTTTGTTTAGTTAAAATTTGCTAAGAGAGTAGATCTTAAATATTCTCACCAAATACACGGCACAGAAAAGGTAACTAGATGAGGTTATGGATAGGCTTGATTGTGGTAATCATCTAACAACATATACATATGTCAAAACAATACATTGTGCACTTTAAATATATGCACTTTTTATTTGTCAATTATATCCCAGTAAAGCTAGGTTGGTAGGTGAGTGTCATTGCTGAGAACTTTGAAGCAGATTTTCTGAATTTGACTCCTGGCTCTGCTTCTTAATAACTGTGTAATCCTGGGCAAGTGACTGCTTTAAACCTTACTTTTCTTATCTTCTTACTGTGTCTACCTCTTGGAGTATTGGGGTATTCCCAATGCTTATTACCATACTAAAGGATCTGAGAAGTCCCACAATAAAGCCAGCTTTAAATTTATTTAATCTGGTTTAACTTTGAAATCCTTTGATTTGCAGACAACTGTTCAATATCTCACGGCACCCACATCACTTAGGACATGCTAGTGTGCAGCCGTTGAAGAATAGATTTCAAATGTGGCTTAGTGTCAGCAACATAGTCGAATGCCCTCCATTGCAGGGGCCTTTGCCAGGTTCTAAAACATTTCCTTTCTAGCAACAATAAAATATCACTGCCCTTTTCTCATTTTCTGCTTGTATGATAATAATTAGCAAAGTCTTACCTTAACTCTCCAATTTTAAGCATTAAAACCTTTGGATAACTTCTCAAATGTAAGACAGAACTTGATCCATTTAAAAGTGGGAGATTGACATTGAGATTATATTGCCCACAGAATCACCAGTTTTTCATTATTTTTTTCACGTCTATGTATACTGTTCCACAAATCAACACATCTCTGAGCTCTTGCCAAAGAACCAAATTCACATTTTCATCTGCCTGCTGAACAGTTTTACTAGCATCTGAAATTCAAAATGCACCAGTCATTAAATGGAACTATCCTTCTAATTTATTCAGTGGGGTTAAGGCAATACCACTCTCACTGGGACCCCAGTGGAACTCCCAGAGTTATTGGTTCTTTTTCATGTCACTGTCTCCCTAATCCCGAGCATTGCTGGGTCTTACAGATTTTGCTCCTCTTCTATCCTTTGTATCAGTCACCTCTTTTTACTTCTGTTATGATACTCAGGATCAGGAGGTGGAAAACTCTTTATGGAAAGGGCCAGATCACATATTTTGGGTTTTGTGGGTCCATATTGGTCTTGATTGCAACCATTCATCTCTGCCATTGTAGCTTGAAAGTAGCCATGGATGAAACCTAAATGAATGGGCATGGTTATGTTCCAGTAAAATTTTATTTACCAAAAAAACCAAAAAAACCAAAAAAACCCAGGTTAACTGAATTTGCCAACCACTGCTCTAGGTCATCCCCCTTTATCTCCACAACTAGAACTTATGTTTGTTTAGGGATTTATAGGTGCGTGTGTGTGTGTGTGTGTGTGTGTGTGTATGTATGTGTGTTAATGCTTTGCAAACTCCCACACATTGCACACTATAAATATTATCTTAGTTGGCAGAGAAAGAAAGTGAGATTTGGAGGAATTAAGTGACTTCCCAAAATCTCTTAGAGAGGAAGTGACAGAGCCAGGATTCAAACCTAAGTTTTCTGCCCGAAACTCTAACACTCTGGCAATGGAAATTATCTGGACCACTGTCTCCTCCATGGCCTCCTGGACTTTTGCTTGCATCCTCATTGCTCAGCCTCATAGTATGACCACACCATTTTTCCCAGGCACAGCATGCTTCATGTGATTCCTCTGCTCAAAGCCTTCAGTGGATCTTGATTTCTCCACTGTGTACAGACTCATCTAGTCTTCAAGACCTTCCACAGAACGGTAGAAATTGCTTTTCTGAAAATAACTACCCGGCTGTTGTGCCGAAATCCTAATTTGTACCCAAGGCCTACTTTATGCAGCATCTTTACTGTGAATAATTTTCTACCCAACTATCGTGAGTTGGTTCTCATGGAAGCAATCTCTGAGCTAAAGTTTAGCCCTCAGAAATGCCCTTGGCTCAACACCCGTGGAAGAGAGAAGAAGAAAGCAGGAGCTACAATGAACCACAGATTCAGATGACACAAGGGGAGCTCGGGAGCTGGAGTGGTCCTTAAGAAGTGTCCCAAGTGAGCCTAGGTGATCAAGCCTTTTACTTCCATATCAATCAGGCAGGGCTGTGGGCTTCTCAGGAAGGGGCATGACCTTGGACAAGGTGGCTCTCTGCAGATGGGACAGTCCCTGAAGGGGCTGACAGCTAAAGGTTGTATGTCCCCAGCACTCCCAGCAGCTGGGATGGGCATTTCACTGAAGGGGGATTATCACAGCATCCACCACATCAATCATATGTTGGATTTCTTTATAATCCCTTAATTCAACATTTCTTTTTTTTTTTTTTCTTTTTTTGAGACAGAGTCTTGCTCTGTCGCCCAGGTTGGAGTGCAGTGGCAGGATCTCAGCTCACTGCAAGCTCCGCCTCCCGGGTTTACGCCATTCTCCTGCCCCGCCTCTCGAGTAGCTGGGACTACAGGTGCCCGCCACCTCGCCCGGCTAGTTTTTTGTATTTTTCAGTAGAGAGGGGGTTTCACCGTGTTAGCCAGGATGGTCTCGATCTCCTGACCTCGTGATCCGCCCGTCTCAGCCTCCCAAAGTGCTGGGATTACAGGCTTGAGCCACCGCACCCGGCCAATTCAACATTTCTTACACAATTTCCTATAATCTACTTAGTATTACAGTTTTATATATGCTTGCATTTCTATATTTCTATAACTCTATGTCCCTTCTTTGTGAGCTCCTTCAAGGATGTGGTATAGAAAAAGCATGGACTTGAGTCAGATATACCTGGGTTAACTGTCAGCGTTACCTCTTACTAGCTGTGTGAGCTTGGACAAACCCCTTAACCCGACTGGGCTTCTGTTTCCTGATGTGGAAATCATAGTACCTACTTCACAGAGTTGCCATGAGAATAGCAGGAAATGACAAATAGGAAACGCTCGGTTTCATAGGAATGCTTGATAAATATTAGTTTTCTTTTTCTTGAGGGAAGAGACTCATTTTGGTGTTCTCTGGAGCAATTGTCATAGCGTCATAAACAAATAACACTTGATACATCTTTGTTGAATTAAATCTTTGAAAGCTTCTTTAAATTCATTCTGACTACTGGTATGAATTCCTCATGCATAAAGGGCATATCCATATAGGCGCTAACCTAGAGACTTTGGAAAGAGGAAGAAGTGAAAGAGAGTGAGAAATGGGGGTTAGGAGAGGGAGAGTGAAGGATCTTTTAACATTTCTTTGTTTGTGTGGGCCTGAGTGTCTGTATATTCATGAGACTATTGGGACCACTGAGTAAACACTTCATGAGTGTCTCTTGTTGAAAATCCATCACTTGAGAACCACAGGACAGCAACAGTCACAAAAAATTAACCAAGGCCTTTGTTCTCATAGTTGGCAGTGCTAATGACAGTTCTGGCCCTCTGCTTGAGGCTGTAATCTCTTTTGCAGCAAACAGCAGTAAATGTCAACTCTGAAAGCCACCCAGTTTGACAACAAGTGATTTAAGCACTAAGGGTGACAAGAAGACTATATTTTATGGAGCCATTGGCTGGCTTTGAGGACTTCCTTGCTGGCATTTTATATCAGATGGGCAAAAATGCCTAGAGTAGCAGATGGGGAGTGTCAGCCTGGGAGGTTTCTTTCTTTCTTTCTTTCTTTTTTTTTTTTTTTTTATAACTCTCAGCGTGCAATAAAGTGTAGAAATTGGAGCTGATTTGTTACTTTAAAAAAAGAAGAATTTTGGAAATTCTCATGGACTGTATTAAGTGTAAATCGGTTATTCCAGAGAATGATACCATGTTAGTCTCAATTAGAAGCTAATCATGCATCTTAGATGCTATTACTTGTAAATTTCTAAGAAACCTCTGAGGTTGGAAGCAATGTCTTTATTTATCTGAAAATTCATTATTACTTCCATGGAATATTGTCAACTGAATTTTTCCAAAAGACAAAGCTTTACTAACATGCGATGGCTCTTATCACCGTTGTTGCCTGAATGCAAAGCCACAGCAGGCTATGCTCTTCACAAAGGTGCCCAGCCAGGGAGGTGAATGGGGGATTGAAATCGAGTCTATGTTCAGGAATCAAGCTCTGACTGCATCCACCATTGGACTGCATCCAACACAATGAGGCCTCCTTTTCTAAAACCTCAAATGCTTTCATGGAGGACAAATAATTTTCATAATTCAATTTCTCTTTATTATGCATAAGAGTTCAGAAAAGCTCAAAGAAAAATTGATACCTTATGGGGAGGAGAAGAGGAGGGAGGTGAGTGTAGTAATAAAAGGCCAACACAAGGGATGACTGTGGTATTGAAACTGTTCTGTATCTTGACTGTAGGGGTCATACACAAATCTACACATATGATAAAACTGCTTGAAGCTTAATACATATACTCGAAAGAGTACAAATAAAATGAGAAATCTGAGTAAGACTGATGTAGTGTATCAATGTCAATAATCTGGCTGAGTGATTTTCCTATAGCTTTTCTAAGATACTACCATTGGAGGTAACTGGGTACAGGTCACATGGGATCTCTATTATTTCTTACAACTGCATGTGAATCTACAATTACCTCAAAATTAAAAAGTTTAATTCAAAAAACAGATGCTCCAGGTCAGGTGTAGTGGCTTGGGCTGGGTGCAGTGGCTCACGCCTGCAATCCCAGCACTTTGGGAGGCCAAGGTGGGAGGATCACTTGAGGCCGGTAGTTCAAGACCGTCCTGGCCAACATGGTAAAACCCTGTCTCTACTAAAAGTACAAAAATTAGCTGGGCATGGTGGTGCACACCTGTAGTTCTAGCTATTCAGGAGGTTGAGGCACAAGAATCACTTGAACCCAGGAGGTGGAGGTTGCAGTGAGGTGAGATCACACTACTGCACTCCAGCCTGGGTGACAGCGAGACTCTGTCAAAAAAACAAAAGCAAACAAACAAACAAAAAGAGTTCCAGACTTCACAGCAAACTATCCCTTTTACAGGGTGGTCTTCTTCCTATTTATGGCAAAGCTTCAACTTTCTCAGCAAGTGAGAAAAGATAAATGGCTTATGCTATTTTATTAATAATAGCACAACTTGGCCAGGACCAGAGGGAAATGATTCTTAATCACTGTCTGCGTGCATTATAATCACCTTATCAAGAAGATTTTTCCCATTGACATTTAAGAGAGAATATAAATATGGGTGTGTGTGTTTTAAGTAAGTCCCAAGAGGCAGAAGCTTGAGATTACAAATCTTCAGAAGTGTTTTAATAGTCTGTCAAACTCAGTTGACAATGTTTTATCAATTATGGAAGCTATTTCCATAATGATAAAATTAATGGTTTAGTAGGAGATGAAGAATTTCTTTGACCTGTAAGCACAAAAGACATCCCAGGGGTTGTGCAGATAAATCAAACCCAGTGTTCCCTCTGTTAATGAAGAGAATCCATTTCAAAAGGGTACTTCTGTTCCAGAAACATCATTAGCAGGGGAAGGAAATAATAAAGTACAGGGAACATTCCAGGGTGTCAGATAAAAGGCAGCCCAGATTAAGAAAATATTAAATGCTAACTAAAATGCAATCAAACATCACCGAAAACACAAACCACACTGTGGGAATGGTGGGGATTCTGGTTTTCATGCTGTCTGTATTTTCAGTTTGAATAAAGGATTTCAGGGGCAGAGAGACATTTCCTGGGGAGAGTATTTTTATCTCCCCTTTCTCCACTCTTTCACAACTCCACACTCAGCCCGTTTTTTTTTTTTTTTCCTGGAAAAATAAAACTATAGGCACATGGACAATGGGCTCTTCTGAAAGCTTATCAAGGAACCCGCTTTTAGATGCTATTAGTGCACCACCGTCCCTTTCCCTATTCACTTCTGAATTCTGCCTCTTTTTCTTCCATGCCTATTGTCTCTTTCAGATTTCTTTAGTAGTGTTCCACCCATACTGGAGGAAACTTAAGGATTGATGCTTTTATCCTTTAAGTAGCTTTAAAGTCAAAAAAATGAATATGCATTACATGAATCTGATGTATAATAACACTTTTTATTTTCCTAAGCTATTTCAGAAAGGGGTGATATCCCTCACACAGAAAGCACTAAATTCCCTTATGCTTCTGTAGTACAACTGATGGTTTCATTGATTACGGTTAATGCTAGCTATGCACTGGGCCAGTGAGTTTGTCTAGATCAACCGAACACAGTCTTTCATACAAAACCTCACGAGACAGGGCTGACGCCTGTAAGAGGCAAAAGGCAGGTGAGTCTTCCCTGTTGTCAATATGAGAATTACAGAAAACTTAGATTTTAATTGTTGAAGGAAACGTTTGTTAAGTGGGAATACAGTCGTGTATTGCTTAACGTTGGGGCTATGTTCTCAGAAATGAATCAGGTGATTTTGCCATTGTTTGAACACCGTAGAATGTACTTACACAAACCTAGATGATGTAGTCTGCTACACACCTAGGCTGTAGGTATATATAGCCTATTGCTCCTGGCTACAAACCTGTCCAGCATCGTACTGTACTGAATACTGCAGGTGATTGTAATGCAATGGGAAATATTTGTGTATCTAAACATAGCTAAATATAGAAAAGGTACAGTTAAAAAAAACTATACAAAAGACAAAAAATGGTACCCCTGTATAAGGCACTTTTCATGAATGGATTTGCAGAGCTGGAAGTGCCCTAGGTTACTCAGTGAGTGAGTGGTGAGTGAATGTGAGTGCCCAGAACTTTGCTGTACACTACCACAGACTTTATAAACACTGTACACTTAGGCTATATTCAATTTATTTAAAAATTGTCTTTATTAATTTAGTTATTATTTTCTACATGATAAACTTAACTTAAGCTTTTTGACTCTTTTAATACATAGCTTAGAACAGAAACATACTGTACAGCTGTACAAAAATATTTTCTTTATATCCTCGTGCTGTAGGCTTTTCTCTATTCATTTTTTTTTTTAATTTTTAAACTGTTTAAAGTTTTTTGTTAACAACTAAGACACAAATGCACACATGAGCCTAGGCCCACCCAGGGTCAGGATCGTGGTCGCCAGCTCCTTTGTCATCTTACATGGTTTATCGTCGACTGAGATGTCATCATTCAGCCCATGACTGTAGCAGGGTTCGACAGTTTGATTCCAGATCATTCAGGGGTCTCCTGATCTTGGTCAGAAAGAACTCAACAGGGCTATTTTGTGAATAAGCTTTATTCTTTCGGAACCTTTGACCAGAAATCATTTATATTCATACCATGTAAGTTGTCCTTTATCTAGCAAATTGGACGTTTTGGATTAAGATCTTTGAGGACACAGACTATTTATCTTTGTAACTTTTACAAAAACCTATCCCAGTGTATGTGTGGTAACTGCCTGAATTTCCACCTGTGTGTTCATGTCTTTCTCTCTCACTGTCTTTTCCTGCTCCACCCACCCACTGTGAGCCTCCAGTGGATTCCCCTTGCTCTTCAGCTCTCAGGATAATGGCTAAAGTCATCAGCACAGCTGTCGAGGCCCTGTGTGATCTTTCTTACCTCCTTTCGCAGCCACCCTGACCCCCATCAACTCCCCAGCCCCACGGCAAGGGCAAATCATGTCCTCGTGGAAGTCTTCCCTGATCTCTTTGAACAGCTCATTCCCCAGTGAAAGGTACTCAGAGCACACGCACCTTTCCTGGCAGCCCCATATGGCAATTTTACATCTATTTGTGAGCATTAACATTTAGTTCCTGGCCCCCTCACTACACAGTAACTTTCCTGGTGGCAGAGACTGATTTTAGTTTCTTGCTTTGCCATTAAATCCCCAGCACCTAACATCATGCCTAGCACATAGCGAGTGTCCAATAAACATTTGTTAAATGCATGCATGAATACACGACACAAAGATATCTTATGGTTGGCCAGGTCTGGAAGTGAGGCATAGGGGAGTAAAATCATCGAAGCGAGTATGGGCAAAGCAGAGAAAAGGGAGTCGGCATGGCATATCTAATTACTCTACATAACAAGGAAAGAGCATGAAATTACATCCCAAATGCAAGAGAATTGCACAGTGGAAATTCAACCCACATGGAGATTCAGGGACAATGTCTCAGGTAATTCATTTTATAAAAGATTTCTTAAGCACCTACTAGGGACTGTGCTCAATTATGGGGCACTGTGATAAACAAAACAGCCTAAGTTCCTGCTTAAGTGGGATTGAGTTTTATATTTGCAAATAAATATTTATAAATTGGGGTAGACTTACGTAGAAAAATTAAGTGAGATGAGAGGAAGAGCGTATTGAAGGTACTATTTGAGATAGGATAGTGAAGGAAGGCCTCTTGCTAAGGTAACATGGGGCAGAGACCTGAATGAGGGTAGCAGGGAGCCTTGTCGATCCCGGGATGACAGTGTTCAGGGCTGAAGGAAGAGCAATTTCAAAGGCTTGGAGAGGAAAGGCTTCTTCAGATATGGGGTCGTTCATGCTTAGCATTCTCTATCAGTCTCTCCTTCTTCCTTCATTGGATGAGTTTCCTTACACCTCGTCAGGAAAGGCTCTGCTCCTGTAAGCTATGAGGAGTCCTTGTATCCCACATAAAGGTGCCCAGCAAACAGCAACTCTGGGGGACCTTGCAGCTGATTCTGTCTTGACCTTTTCTTATTAGCCATCTACCTTTCCCCGTATTGTTCTCATCTCACTCTTTATGCCTAACCGCCAGCTCTGCCCCTGCCTTCTCTTGACTGTGACCCTCACTTAGGGCTGTTAGGTTGACCTGACCTGAGAGCAGGTTCTCCGTGGCACAGACTCTGCTCTTAGGGGTGCCTCCTTAGACTTTGTTAGGTTCCTGGGGTGCTACCAGCATGGGTTAACCATCTGTAATCCTCGCCAAGGTATTCTCTGATAGACTTACAGTGTTAGCCTTCCACAAATTTCAATGTCAAAAATACTGAGTAATTTTGAAATTCTCAAACCCCAAGTCTTGCCTTTTAAATGGATGCAGAAGAGATTTCCATACAGAGAAGGAGGCTGCCTCTGCTTAGCATGCTTAAGCCACATCTCTGATATGGTCCCCATGTGATTAGAACATTGAGCTGACTAACAATATCATTAACAGTCCTGTTACCTTCTGGGAGAGGGAATTCATAGTGATGATGGCTCCCTGGGTCTTTTCTGGATGATACGCCTGTAGAAAAGGGTGTGGAAGACGAACATCAGCACCCTCGCCCTCAGAAGTATACAATAATGCTCAGTGATGGCTTGGAATCTCACTGGCCAAGTTTTGTCTTTCCTCTGGAATGCGATGAATGTTTGCATTTTTTCTTAGGAAGACACTGTTAATCTCCAGAGACATAAAATAACGTGCAGTTCCGTGGTAGTTTAGCTTTTAAGAAATGCGACGAATCATTTCTAAGCGGTGGTGGAAAGGATTGTAACAATGGTGGGGATGGAGAAAGTTATGAAGCCACTGTTCCTAATGATTGCCCTGACATGCTGTTAAAATAAACTCAAATATTGTAACAAAGAGAAATAATATTGCCTCCTTCCAAACTTGGATAGAACAGAAGGAATTCCTTTATACCCCTAAGGGTTTTTACAAGATCCAGTTTACAAGCATCAGCTATTAAATTACAGTCAAGAGCTTAGTTTCCAGATATACATAAGCTGCAAGCGTGCAATTGAGAAGAACAATAGAATTTTCTTGTGGTCTTTCTGCTAGCAATGGTATGTCTTCCATGATTAGAATCATTAGATTATTGGTAGAAAGGACCTCTTTTGACACATTTGTTCCAGCAAATAGTTGGTTACTTGAACAATAGTTTCTGTTATAAGACTTACTAGTACATCAAACCAATATTGAGTAAGCCTTGGTAAATGATACTTTACACTGGCATCTACTCATTTGTTCATGTATCTAATTTGCCCTATTTATAGTGTTGAGAGATGAAGGGCTTTTAACAGGATCTTTATTTGCTGATTAACTCAAGGCAATGGTGAATATCAATCACTACATATACCTTTTCTGATACACATGCAAACACAGACAGAAAGTATGCTGGGAATTTAAATAATAAAAGTTCCATACTTAAGCATTCAGTTGATGATTACTTTAATATATAAAATGAATATAAATAAGAAATCAAAGTGTAGATGGGTTGAACTTTGTGGTGGGCATGTCCTCATTTCTGCCTGCCCGTTTCTATCTGCATTCCCATTTCCTTCGGGGAAAATGGATCTCAGTGGAAGCCTCCTAGCAGATCTGTGGTGTAAGAATGCATTTGGATTAAGTTGGCCAGAAAATGTTTCTTTAGCTTTTAACTAAGGATCCTAACTGATGTATACTTTATGAAGAACAAGGAAAAGAAGTAAATAAATAGACCGGGTGCAGGGGCTGACTCCTGTAATCCCTGTACTTTGGGAGGCCAAAGCGGGTGGATCACCTGAGGACAGGAGTTTGAGACCAGCCTGGCCAATATGGCGAAACCCTTTCTCTACTAAAAATACAAAAATTAGCCAGGTGTGGTGGTGGGCACCTATAATCCCAGCTACTTGGGAGGCTGAGGCAGGAGAATCTCTTGAACCTGGGAGGTGGAGGTTACAGTGAACTGAGATGGCGCCATTGCACTCCAGCCTGGGCAACAAGAGCAAAACTCCATCTCAAAAAAAAAAAAAAAAAAAAAAAAAAAAAAAAAAAAAAGAAGTAAGTAAAGAGTGATCAGAATTTAAGACATACTTAATAACTGTGAACCTGAAGAAAAACTAAAAAATCAATTCTGCTCTATATTCCCCAAGTTGATCTAGTGGGAATGGAACTTTCCATTGAGGCAAATTCCATTCAAGCACACAATTATCTTCCCCTCTACAATGACATTTTCTTTAGTCTCCTCCCCATAAATAGCAGATAGGAAAAGAACATATTTTAACATCAATGAACATGGTGGAAATAAATGGGTTATTGTTCGTGCCTTGTCTTAAACGGCTTGGATAGAAAGTGCTCTGTTAGGACAGCAGGTTATGATTACTGACTGCTCACTGGGGGATGAAGAGGAGAAAAATCAATAGTCATAACTTCCCTAGTCAATAGTGTTTTCTAAATCCCTATGTGGTCTGACCTGAGTTATTTCACTTTTTAAAACTGAGAGTCATGAACAAAACAATTAGCATAAAGTAGTATGCTTCTAATATTTTAAAAGACTATTTCCTACTTATTCTCCTCTGTTGTCTGCTCATTTGAGCCGTGTGTGTGCAGCCTGTTGCTGACAAGGAGAGTGGGTCTTTGGGTCCTTTCTGTATCAGCATCAGTAGTGAGGCTGAATGGGCTGGAACCAGGCAGATCCAGCGGTGTGGGGAATGGCTGTTTCCTTCCCAACCCAAGCACACTTAGTTTGCCACTAGAACACCTCCCCATGGGCTGCTGAGATAATGAGCCATTTCCTCCTAGTGTTGTTTATTTCAGACCTATGCAATGTTAGATGTAAACAGTCCTTTAGAGACCCTTTGGTTTAATCCTGTCACATTTTGGAAAAGAAAACAGAAGCCAAAGAGAGGTAGAGTCTAGTCTAAAATAACATGACTAGTTTGGGCATAAGAGAAAAGACTGGAGTTTTATTTCTAGATATGACTTTTAGCCTTTAATGGGAACCACTGAATTTGTCCCACAGAAATAAGTTTGAGGCATGCTGTAGTGGTCAGTGCTTTATCTAGAGAAACCAGACATTGGTTTTATATTGCAGACAACACTGTCCCGTAGAGCTTTCTGTCACAGTGGGATAGTCCATCTCAGCACTATCCATGTGGCCAACAGGCACTTAAATGTGGCGAATGTGACTGAGGAACCGAATTTTCTTCAACTTTGTATTGTGCAAGTGCAGAAAGCCCTGTGCACCCTTCACCCAGCTTTTCCTGATGTGAACATCTCACAGAACCCACTCAAACGAAGACATGAACCTTGGCCCAATGCTATTAACTAACCCACAAACTTTATTCAGGTGTCATCAGTTTTTCTACTACAGTCGTTTTTTTTCTGTTCCAGGATCCAATCCAGGACCCCACATTGCCTGTGGTCATCATGTCTCCTTAGTCTCAAAGAATTGAATATTTAATTGAACTTCATTTCAATTTAAGCGGCTGCCAGTGGCTAGTGGCTATTAAACAGAGAGTGCGGCAGGAGTGGACAAACCCCTTCACATCCATTGCCTCCATGAACACTGATGGCAACCCAATAAGGAGGCATCGTTACTTCCAAGCTGCAGAGGAGGAAAGTGAGGCTCAGCCGGGAGGTGACTCACTCCTGTCACGTCACCAGCGAGCAGCAAAGTGGTTGAAAGCATCCAGGGTTTTCTGACCCTCGGCTGCATGCATTTTCTACTTTGCCACAGCTGCCTCCCCGAAGTGACACATGTGACTTAGAACTCACAGGAGACGCTGCTGTAACATTTATTACTAAGATATGTGGAAAAATCTATATGTCTTAGGACATCTTTTAAAAAGCAAACAGCCCTCTGGAGTGGAAAAGGTCTCACTACTCTGGAAGAGCAGCTCCTCCTCTCCCTGCCCTCTGGATCGATGTTGGATCCAAGGCCCCAGTCTTGGGACCTTTTCTGTATTTACACTCTCTTCCTAAGTGATCTCATTCAGTTCTGTGGCTTTAAATAACGTTTATAAACTGATGGGCCCCAAATTTATATCTCTAGGCCTAACCTTGCCCTGAAACTCCACCTGCTTCCCTCCCATAGTCATGTGAGTGTGTACCAGGCATTGCAAACTTAGAAATCTTGATACTGTACCTTCTCCAATGCCCCCAGCGCAGGCTTCTCCAAGTCTTGCCGTCTCTGTAAATGGTACCACTACTATCTGTTACTCAAGTTGAAAACCTGGAAGTCAGTCTCGATGTCTTTCTCTCTTGCAACATCCAAACCATCTGCAAGTGCTGTTTCTCCAAAATACAGCCATGACCAATCACTGCTTCAAGCCCCATTTTTCAACCTGGGCTACCGCCACAACTTTCTGCTCATCAGTCCCCAATTAAATCTTGTAACTTCTCTCTTTAAAATCATCTAATGGCTTCCCATTG
Organism: Chlorocebus sabaeus; assembly: GCF_047675955.1. Lineage (NCBI taxonomy): Eukaryota > Metazoa > Chordata > Mammalia > Primates > Cercopithecidae > Chlorocebus > Chlorocebus sabaeus. The sequence continues at coordinate 32,967,235 of NC_132924.1, forward strand.
CCCTTAAAATAAAATCCAACCACTTTGTGATGGCTCAAAAGACTTGAAATGATTCCCCGCTAGGTCTCTTTGTTCTCTTTACTCTCCACTTACAAGATTTCAGCCAATTCAGAATTTTGTCAAGTTGAAAAGTCAAAGCCACCAAATATGAACTTGTCCACCTCAGGGCTTTGCAGCTTCTGTTCTCTTTGTCTAGAAGCCCTACCTCCAGATCTTTGCGTCACTGGTTTCTATTAATAGGGTCTCAGCTTAACTGTCACCTTTTCCTAGAGATCTCCTCTCACTGCCCTCACTCTCTACCACCTTGTTTCCTTAGTAACACTTACCCACTTGTTGAAATTATCTTATGTATTATTTTTGTTTCTGTGGTTATCCTAGCTAGAATGTCAGCTCCATGAGACCCAGGACGTTGTCACTCTTGGGCACTGGATCTCTAGCACCTGGAAATGTTCGGTACATTGTAGAAGCTCAATAAACATTGTTGAGGAAATGAATAAAAGAGGGCTCACCTGCTAATATTTATGTGTTGGGTCCTCAGTTGTAATGAAAATTCATTTCTATTGCCCACTTAGTGATTTTCTGAGTGGTGTTCCAGGGAGAGGACATTGCTTGGTCGGTCTCTCTCGTGATATTAAGAAAATGGTCAGCCACAGCTCGGTGAGCCTCACAGTCACATAGATAACAGAATGACACACCAGAAATCACAGCCAGTGTATTAGGCAGGCTAGGCTAGGCTGCAGCAACAAATACATGCAAAACCAAAGTGGCTTAATAAGACAAAAGCTTTTATTCACATAAACTCCATGGCAGGCTGAGTCACTCTCTAAGGTACCTCTTCTCCATGTGGCAAGTCAACAATGGGGGCAGCTTAGATATTATGATGGTGTCATCACAATGAGTGGCTTCCTGGTATCATCGCAGCAGGGGAAGAGAGAGTTGGCCATTCCCACTCCAGTATTTAGAAAAATACTTTGGCCCAGAAGCAACATACACTATTTCTGATCACTGCCCATTGGCCAACATTCGCCATAAGATCTTGATAAATTGCAAGGGAGCTTGCAAAATGAAGGATTAAATGAATATTTGATGAGTAGAAAATGTCTCTGCCATAGTCTACCCTTGAACACACATGAGACAGCTAACACCTCTCCAGGGTAATGATCTAAAGTTCCGTCTGGTTATTTCATCTAGCTCGAAGTCCAGGATGTCTAGGTGATGTGTCCATCAGGACACGATGAGGCTCACTGTAGTCCTGAGACCTCTGCACTAAAATGATGTGATCTTTCCTCCCCATATACACCCAGCATACAACAGCAGTGCAGGAAAAAAACACGCTCCCTTTTGGCAAAGAGAAGATTGTGGGACACACAGCAGTCTCTGGTCAATATCAAAGTCCAGAGTTTTCCATGGTCTTTGATTCCACCCTTTAGAAGTTTCTTCCTTTTTTATTATCCCCTTTGGTCAAATATAAAGTGAGTGTGAGGGAATATGCCCTTCTAGAGAGCTGTGTGGCTTTCTCAGATCATCTCCTGTGTGCAGAATATTAGGGGCCAAGGTCATTTTAAGTCTCAAATAGTCTCTTTCAAACCGAGAGCAGTTTTCTCATCTATCTGCTTCCAGTCAATTCTATGCATCGGCAACATAACCTTCCACTGTTCTTTTAGAGAAATGACCTAATCTTTATTTCCTTGCTTTCTGCATGACTCTTCACGACTCCAATGTCTCAAGTTAACAGTGCTGTCTGCTTGGTGGGAAAACTGTCCCTTTTTTTTTTTTTTTTTTTTTTTTTTTTTGAGGTGGAGTCTCGCTCTGTCTCCCGGGCTGGAGTGCAGTGGCCGGATCTCAGCTCACTGCAAGCTCCGCCCCCCGGGTTCCCGCCATTCTCCTGCCTCAGCCTCCCGAGTAGCTGGGACCACAGGCGCCGCCACCACGTCCGGCTAGATTTTTTTGTATTTTTTAGTAGAGATGTTCGCCAGGATGGTCTCGATCTCTTGACCTCGTGATCCGCCCGTCTCGCCCTCCCAAAGTGCTGGAGGATTTTAACATGAGTCTTTCAACCCAACAGAAAGGTCTTCTTGGACGCCACAGCATGAGTCTCATTTTTGTCCTGGTTTTCTTTGTGTCTTTATTGCTCAAATGTTTTCTTAGCACTATTAGGAATCAAGAAGTGGTCCCTTGACCAGTTTTGATCAGGTCTTGAATTTCTGGAATGTATTTTCTTTATTTTCTGCTTGCAAAACAGCCATTTCCATCTTGAGCTTATCTGCTTCTCCTAACATCTTGCCACACATAGTCCGTAACAGCTTCTTTTCCCTGAAGCAGTAGGCTCACTACTCCTGCGACCTCCTACACCATGGTTTCCTATATCATGGCAGGCCACAGACTGCATAGTATGGATTACGATTTTTGCACAATTTGACATTAATCTCCTCCCCGCCCATTACCTAACCACTGAGACAGTGCCACATATTTCCAGTTTGAGTTCTCTTGACATGGCAGCATCCCTGGATTAGGTGATCTCCAAGATCCCTTCAAACCATAGTGCCCTATGATTCTAAGATGATGCATTTGGCTTCTCCCACAGTAGAATCCTGTTGCTCAGACAATACTGTTAAAAGTGTGTGAATTACACCCATAAAGAAATCAGTACTCAGAGTAAATACTGATGTGTATTTTCCTCTTTTGCTTGCTTTAAAAGAGCAGAAGGAGATAAAAGAGGCAGCAGTGTGAAACAAGTGAAAGCCTAAAATGAGATAAATCACACACGCTGTTACCGCCTCTGGATAACCACTGCTAAATTTGATGTATGTGCTTCCAGTATTTGTTCTAAGCATGGCTGTATAAAGATGTATACATATATTTTTTAATTAACATGGAGTTTTTAATTACATTAAATAACTTCAGTTGTTAAGTCTTCCATATTTTTGGTATAATGGTACCATACTGATCCAGTAAAAGAAGAAAGACAGACAGGGAAAAAGCTATCTAGTGTGAGAAGGCAGGGAGGAACAGAGGCTAAGGAGGAAGGGGGAGGGGTAATTTCTATGGCAAAAGAGGGTGTGGTGGGCAAAGGCAAGAGTGATTCCACCTTTCTGAGTCTCTGGCAGCCACACAGGAAGGAGTTAACGGCAAGTGTCAGCAAACGACCCCAGACAGAAGCAGGATTGACAGCTAAAGCCTCAGGTCTTAGCACTGGAAAGGTCAGGCTTCAGCCACTTTCTTCAAGAGTATTTGAAATTCTCATCATCCCGGGCTTTGTAAGAGAGACAGTCCAGTTAGGGCACGGGATTATGGTCATGGTGGGAACCAATGGGGCCATAGGAAAAGCAGGGCCCAGGGGCTGTTTGCCTTCAGAGCCAAAGTTCTCAGAATGCTGGGTGAGGAAGGCAGTTGTGCCTCTCCAGGGGCAGTCAAAGTGGATTAAGAAGACTGACTCAGCAGAAAAAAGCATTTAAAAAGATCTTTTTGAATGCTTGCTCTACCAGTAATGAGCTATTTGACAACTTTGGGCAACTTACCTGATTGCTATGATTGTCACTTTCTTCATCTGTAAAATAGAAATAATAGAAATACTGAGGTTGTGGTGTGAAATCAAGATGGTGAACATAAGTAGCATGCCTGTGATGGTTGATACTGAGTGTCAACTTGACTGGATTGAAGGATACAAAGTATTGATCCTGAGTGTGTCTGTGAAGCTGTTGCCAGAGAAGATTGACATTTGAGTCAGTGGGCTGGGAAAGGCAGACCCACCCTTAATCTGAGTGGGCACAATCTAATCAGCAGCCAGCACAGCTAGAATATAAGCAGACAGAAAAATGTGAGAGACTGGCCTATTCTCCCAGCCTGTGTCTTTCTCCTGTGCTGGATGCTTCCTGCCCTTAAACATTGGACTTCAAGTTCTTCAGCTTTGGGAACTGGACTGGCTCGCCTTGCTCCTCAGCCTGCAGACAGTCTATTGTGGGACCTTGTGATCATGTGAGTTAAAATTCATACTCAATCAACTCACATATTGTATTCTAATGTGGTGAAGAATGGTTCTCAGGAACAGTTAATGACTGTGAATTTATTCACTCATGCATTTTTTCAACAAATGTTTACTCAGTCCTTTTATGTGCCAAGTAATCTGGCAAGTTCTGGGCATTCAGAGATGAACAAGAAAGTTTTCTTGAGGAGCTGATGGCCAAGTGCAAGAGCTTAGGCAAGAAAATCAACTACACACTTGGGCAGCAGTAGCTTCAGTGAAAGATGGATCACATAGGGATCTCACCTATTTTTATCATGGATAATTTCTTTTAAAAACATGTACTGAGCACTTTGGGAGGCAGAGACAGGAGGATTGCTTGAGCCCAGGAGTTTGAGACCAGCCTGGGCAATATAGTGAGACCTCATCTCTACAAGAAAGAAAAAATAAAAATTAGCCAAGCGTGGTAGCAAGTGCCTGCAGTCCCAGTTACTTGGGAGGCTGAGGTGAGAGGATTGTTTGAGCCAGGGAGGTTGAGGCTGCAGTGAGCCGTGATCACACCACTGCACTCCAGCCTGGGCAACAGAGCAAGACCCTATCTTAGGAAAAAAATAAAAAAGATGTACTGAAATTAATAAAATAAAATTTTGTTCAGTTTGAGTGGGTAGGTATGTGAGTGTTTGTTATTTTGTTATATTTATGTATGTTTGAAATAGCTTATTAAATAAAAAAATGCTACATTGTGCCAGGAGCAATGGTAGGGATTAACTTACGATATGAAAGGAACAAAGAGAAATCCACCTGCCAGCTAACCCAGAGAGGGTGTGGGAAGCAGTGGAGAGAGTCGTAGAACGCTTTCAAGAAACCACTGACACTTAAAAAAAATGTCTTTAGTTTTAATTGACAAAGACGAATTGCATATATTCGTACAATGGGGTACAATGTGATGCTATGATACATGTATACATCATGAAATGATTAAGTCAGGATGTCACCCCACATATTTATCATTTCTTTGTGGCAAGAGCATTTAAAATCTACTTCAATTTTTTAGCAATTTTGAAATGTACAATACATTATTATGAGCTATAGTCACCATGCTGTGCAATAGATTACCAGAGCTTATTTCTCCTGTCTAACTGGACTTTGTACCTTTTGACTATCATCTCCCTCTTCCTTCTCCACCCCCACATGCAGTCTCTGACAAACACCGTTCTGCTTTCTACTTCTATGAGTTCAGCATTTTTAGATTGTATGTGTAAGTGAGATTTTGCAGTATTTGTGTTTTTATACCTGGCTTATTTCACTTAGTATAACGTCCTCCAGGTTCATCCATGCTGTTGCAAATGACAGAAAATGTGGTGTACATATACAATGGAATACTATTCAGCCTTAAAGAAGGAATTTTTGTCATTGACATTTCTTTTAAAGTAGGGAGATATCACAGGGGGATTTGCATTTTAGGAAGATGAATGGGAGAGAATAGCAATATGGAGGCAGAGAGACCATTAGAAGACTATCTGCCCCAAGATGAGATTTGTGAAGGCCTAAACCTGTGTGAGGATCAGAGGGAGGAGCAGGGACTAGAGGTACTCTTCAGAGAACCCATACGTCTTGGGTTCCAGGTGGATGCGAGAGCTAAGCAAGAGGAAATCTCGAATGCCTCTTAAATTTCTGTCATGGGCTCCTGGGAGTTTCTGGCATCATTAATTCAGCTTGTGTTTTCCAGATGATTAAGAGGTTAGAAGCAAGGGAAAGAAGAGTTTCCTTAACAAAGTGTTACATTTGTGGTTCTTATGGTATGCCCAAGTGTCCACAGCAAGAGAATAATGAATTCAGGAGAGAGGTCCAAGCTAGTGATAAGGACTTGGAGGCTGGGCATGGTGGCTCACGCCTGTAATCCCAGCACTTTGGGAGGCCCAGGCGGGTGGATCACGAAGTCAGGAGATTGAGACCATCTTGTCTAACATATGGTGAAACCCCATCTCTACTAAAAATACAAAAAATTAGCTGGGCGTGGTGGTGGGCACCTGTAGTCCCAGTTACTCGGGAGGCTGAGGCAGGAGAATGGCATGAACCTGGGAGGCAGAGCTTGCAGTGAGCCGAGATTGCGCCCCTGCACTCCAGTGAGTGCACTCTTGGGTGACAGAGTAAGACTCCATCTCAAAAAAAAAAAAAAAAAAAAAAAAAAAAAAACTTGGAGGTCAGCAGAGGTCTGTTAATCTCTCAAGGAGGGAGAATAGATAGGAATAAGGTCAGGAAGGTGGCCAATACAGAGCCCTTAAACACACCTACTTTAAAATCTGGAGGAGTGGGGGTGAGAAGGAAATCCTTGCAAAGAGGGCTGAAAAGAAACAAACAAGACAAACCAGGAGATAAAAGCCAGAAAGAGTTGTGACTGAGCCCAAGGGATGGTGTGAATCTCCAGGAGAAAACAGGTCAAGAGGTAAAAATTCACGGAGAAGCCAATAGAATATCCATGAAAGTTATCCACTTAATATAGCAAGCCATTTGCAGGCCAATGATAATTACGAAAGCGCTTCAGGACACCAGATTGTAGAGGGTGAACTTGTAGCATGGTAGGTGTTCATTAAACATTTGTTGGCTGGAAATACACAGGGTTACTGCCATCCTGGAACAGGCCTTGATGCTCAGGGAAGGGGTAGATGTTAGAGAAGGAATAAGGTCTTTATTGGACATTCCAATTTGGTCTAGGACCAGTAGCCCTGGATCAATCTAGAGAGGAGGCTTCCTCTTCCCAGCCTGGTTGAGTCTTTGCCAACATTTTACTGCTCTGATCCATTATCAGTGTGTCACCCCTTTGCCATGTATAGAAACAGTAAGTGCAAAGAAAATGCACTGTGGGGGTGGATGACTCAGGAGGTTTGGCAATGGATAAACAGCATTTTACCTTTAGTGGTGATAGACTGAGGGCCCGCAAGGCAAAGACTGCTGTCTGCTTCTCCTCACTGGCGTCCTCCTCCTACTGCATTTTTGTATAGCTCCAAGCATGCCACAAGTACCCACAACAAACCATTAATTAAAACTGGCTTCTGGTCTAGGTTTAAAAACTCCAAAGTTGTCACATGGAAGTGTGTGTGTGTGTGTCAGAGGGAGAGAGAAAGAGAGAGAGCTTCACAAACCTTTATAGCCACTGCCTTTCTTATTTACCCACCTAACTTAGCACATGGGGTTAGCAGCAGGCACTGAAGCCCAAATCAAAGAAGAAACCCAGTGTGTTCTGTCCTTGGAGGCATCTCCAGAGTACAGTGTCTTGTGCCTGCCACTGCTCGACATTCAGAGAATACTGACTGACAGATAGGAGGGATGAGGTGGCATTTTCTGGCACTCTGAATTTCCTTAGTACTTTTTCTGATTTGGATTGCGTGGGTGGTACCAGCTAGTGTTTAACCTCAGACACAGAACCAATATATCCATTCAGAGATGTCTTACTAGGAATTGGCTTATGCTGGCCCGGCGCAGTGGCTCACGCCTGTAATCCCAGCCCTTTGGGAGGCCGAGGCGGGTGGATCACGAGGTCGGGAGATCGAGACCATCCTGGCTAACACGGTGAAACCCCGTCTCTACTAAAAATACAAAAAAATTAGCCAGGCGTGGTGGCGGGTGCCTGTAGTCCCAGCTTCTCGGGAGGCTGAGGCAGGAGAATGGCGTGAACCTGGGAGGCGGAGCTTGCAGTGAGCCGAGATCCTGCCACTGTACTCCAGCCTGGGAGACAGAGCAAGACTCCGTCTTAAAAAAAAAAAAAAAAAAAAAAAAAAAAGAAAGAAAAAAAAAGAAAAAAAAATGGTTTATGTTGTTGTGGGAGCTGCCTAAGCACACCCAAAGTCCACAGGACAGGGAGTCAGGAGGGGGAGCTCAAAGCGGAGTGGAGCTCTGGGCACGGCTGAGCTGTTGTTCATGGGTGGCACCTCCTCTCTGTCTCTGTCTGTCTCTGGGGAGTCTTGGCTCTGCTTTGAGGGCTTCCAACTGATTAGGCCAGGTCCACCCAAGTTATCCAGTATAAACTCCCTTACTTAAAGTGAACTGATTAGTGACTTGAATGACATCATCAAACCCTTTCACAGGAACACCTGGATTAGTGTCTGGTGAATCAATGGGAACTTTAGCTTAGTCAAGTTGACTTACCAAAAAAGCCATCACATGGGGTTAAGAATAGTGTTAGAGATCCTGTGGATAGGTAAAGAATAGGGTGTGTGTGTTTGTGTGCGTGTGTGTGTGTGCGCGCGTGTGTAGGGAGGGAGGGAGAGGGAGTCGGAAGTCATGGGACCATCCTTTCTCTTCCTTTTGAAATCTCACAAGTGTGTCGGGGGAAGATAATTGGTGTCTAACACCTTGCCCTGGGAAACCGTGCCCTGAGGTTCTGCAGCCCCGACACGCTGATGGAAGAACCATGTTTCCTGGCAGAGCCCCGTCCAGTGCTTTAGATAGGTGGCACCCACCCCGCCGGCAGGGCTGCTCCACGGTGTTGTGCGGCATGGCGCCTGTGGCTGGGTGATTTCCCCACGGCGGCGCCAGAGGGCGCCCGAGCTGAGGATTCGGCACTGGGACTCCCAGAGGAGACCAGCAGGTGCGGCGACGTCCAGGACTCCCGCAGCCCCGTGGCCCCGGCAAGGACACCCCATCTTCCCTGGCTACCAAAGCTACCTCCTTCACGTGCACGTTTCAGGGATGGGCAGGCCAACTCCTGGGAGAAAGGGGCCGCTTGTCTTTGTAAAGGGAGGGAGGGATACCCCGGCTGCTGCGGAGGGAGGCGGCAGCCGCAGGGCCCGGGAGGCTCCGAGCCTCTCTAGTCCAGGCTCTTGGCTCCTCCCTCTTAGTCTCAGACCAAGGGTCAACTTTTCCTGGGGCTTGGGCTTTCAGAAGGCTCGCTGTCCCGGGAGGACGGCCCCGGGATGCACTCCCCGACTTGGCCACCGCCTCCCTGTAATCCCCCGTGGGTGCGCAGCGTGACCAGGACTCAGGCGAGGTGCCCCCTCCGCGCGCTCTGCACCTAGGCTGCTGCGGACTGCAGCGGGATCTGCGCTTCCCTCCCACTTAACCACCCCTCGCAGCAGCCCCTGCCCCCTAAAAAAGTCAGGGCCGGAGGCAAAGAAGCAGATCTTTTGCGTAGTTTTTGTTTTGTTTCAATCAGGAGATTAGAAAAGATGTATACTAATGTCACCCTTCTCTCCATTAAACGTGCAGAATCTTAATGCAATGCTTTTAAAAGCAATATAAATTTTGAGGGAAAGAAAAATCACTAGAGGACTTTATGGTTAAAGGTTTAAATGCGATAGTAGTATCACAAAAATAACTGGCATAGTTTTTTTGCAATTCTCAAAGGCGGTGGTGAACAAGGACAAAATAGATCAGACAGTTGGAAATGATAAGGGCTTCTGCATTCATAATTTTCACTCAAAGTACTCATAATTTGCACAATTGGAACAGTTAAACACTCAGTGAGACTAAGCAATAAGCACATTTCTCATTCAAACATAGCAGAGGTCAGGGAGGGAAGCCCGTGTTCTTCTTTTCTTGTCTGATGTAGGCACCTCCCTGGCCACAGCTTATTTGTGTGGTTTTGGGAAACTCTGACAGAAATGAGTGTCTGGGAGGCTTCTCAGTTGTCAAGAAGCTTCTTGTATTTCCTAAAGAAACTCAACCTAGATTCATTAAGCCAAGTCACAGAGCAAAGATAATTAAATATTTTTCTAAGGCTGCAACTAATCCTGAAACTTAAATATAGTGGGAGAGGGGAATCTGACATATGAAAGGTCTGTGATATTTTTATGGCAAATGTATAGAGATGTTGTGTTTAAATATCCTTAGATGAGGAAAAACGGAATTTTTTTTTTGTTTTTTCAAAACAAAAACCAAATGATTTTCGTCCACCTATTCCCAGACCTCTCCTTATAGACTTCAATTAAGTAACATAACATCTTTTTTTTGAGTCATTTAGGAAAATATTTATATGTCAGTGAAAGCAGGGAGATCCTTTGAAAGATCTTGCTAATGTATGTTAGAGTAAGGCCAACCCTTGTAGTTATGATGGTTTTTCTTTTTCATCGAAATTGTAGGCTCACGTTAAGGATTTCCCCCCACTTTATAAACATCAGCACAGTGCCGTACCTTCCTTTATTTGCAATCAGTTATCCCATGGTTAACAAAGAACTTTTTTAGAGAAAAATGTGGCCTAATGAAATTCAGTAATTCTTTATAGAAAGAAAAAAGGATCTTTTATATGCATTTTTATATGCATTAAATATATAAGCATGGTGTGTACCTGGTAAAGTTGATTTCTGCTGACGGCGTAACACAGGTAAATCAACACAGGATCTCTAGCACGTTATAGGTATGCTTTATTGGGTTTTACCTTCAGGTAAAGACTTCTATTAAGAATATACAAGTGCCTGCATACCTAACCTGCCTTGTTTTCCACAGGGCTGTATACATAATCTCTTTTTAAAAATTTGTTTAATCAAAGCTTGCTATATTGAATACATTTAATTGGAATCCAGTGGTTAAAGAAAATAAAAATTTACTGCTGTAGAAAAGTTTTGATTAGTGCTTTCCATTAGTGAGTGTTGTTGAGTAAACCCTCTAACAGCATATTTGAATTCAGACAAGAACTGACTTAGCAAAACAGGTGATGCTTTCAACTGTACAAATATATTATTTCCCATAAATATTCCTAATGAAAGAGGTGGTCTGTTTCAGAGGAAGTAACTGCAATGACGACTTTTAAATAATCGGAAAAAAAGTTCCCAACCTTGATAAATACGTGCATGGGGACTGAAAGGGTGAATTATTAGGTGTGGAAAGGTAGAGTCTAGAAATCCTGCCCCATGTATGTTATAAAGTAAGCTACACAAAAGCATGGCAGATAGCATCTGTGAGCCAATGCCGTTCTCCTGCATCAAGATCTTACCCTTTCTTCTTGCATCCAAAAAGTGAATTCAAATGCCTAGAACGGATGTTTCACCCAAATGAAAAGTTTCAGGCAGAAGAAAGTTTGTGCTTTTTTTTGTTTGTTTGTTTACAAAAAAAGAAAAAAATGTTAATACCTTTGAACAAAATTAAAATACAAGAATGTTCAATTCTCAGAATTTTAAAATTAATTTTCATTCAGTGCTCAGCTATCAACTACAGACTATTAGTTAACAACAAAAGTAAAGATAAGATGCAGGTTTTAAAGGGAATTTTGGTTCCCCTTTTCCCATTTATGATTCTCCAATTCAGGAAGGGCTACATTTCTTTTCAACTGTGTGTTTAAATCTGGAATCAAGATGGGAGTAGTTAAACCACTGGCTGTGTCATGAAGTAACAAGTCAGGGTTCTGCGTCTCAGATGACAGACGGCTGACTTCACATATTGCATGGAAAAGCCCCATGTACTGGAGTCAGAGGTCTGAATCTAGATTTTTTGACGATTGAATTCCAGCCCATTTTTTAGAGGGAGCTAAGTGCTGTGAATATCTTCATGCACATGAAGAGGGTGTGTGTGTATATGTGTGTGAAGGTGACACAAGTGGCCTGGGCAGTAGGAGAAAGGGAGAGGAATTGGGGATGCAGAAAGCCTCTGCTTTGGAATATTACATGTTTTACTTTTCTATTATTCACAATGAATTTAAAGAAGAATATTTTATAGAGAAGTAAATCCCCCCTTTTTTTTTCAAAATTGGTGACCGTTGTAGGAGACTATTTTGTTCTACCATTTTTCAGATGTAGTGTATGAACAGTGTCAGGGATGTAATGTATGACTGACTTGTGTGTGTGATACCCAAGACTTATAGATTGAAAACTGAAAAAGTTCAGAGAGAAATTTGTGTACACACAGTTGTTCTTTCTCTTTCAATATCACCACTGTTGGCTGACAATGAAAATGTGAAGAACATCTCATTTTGTGTAACATCCCAATGTTCTATCTTTGCAAAAGTAATACCTCAATATAATGGATGGAATTCAATGACAGTGGCAAACAGTACTAATTACAATGCTATGTATGAAAAGAATGTTATACCATAACAGTACATTGCAGAAAAATGACATTTCACGTTAGAATTGTTTGATTGTGGTGAAAAGAAAAATGCTAATGTACTCAAATAAACTAGTAAGCAGTCAAAAAAGCAAAATATGTAAAAGCATCTGATTTTTCAGATGAAATATATTTGATTACTACTCATCTAACATTCTACTACCAGTTTAAATAATTTTATTAATTCAATCTAAAATTATATAACATATTAATCTTGTAGACTAAAAGGGGAAAAAATAGTTGAAAGCCTGAATATTATAAAATGAAGTTGAATTATTTTTAGGTATGAGAAGAGCCCTTTTCACAGTTTTACTTCCAAGTGGGTTTGACTGACTATTGATAACTTCCATTTGTAAGTAGCCTCATTTGCATATAAGCCATGTATATTATGTCATTCAATAATAATAATTTAAAAACTTATTAAGCACACTTGAGGTACCTGGCTCTGCCCAGAGTGAATTTACATGAGGAATAAGAAGAATCCAGCTTGTTCCCTAGAAGGCACAGTCGGATGTCTTAGAAAAATTAAACAAGTCACTATGGAATCCAGTGTACTTGTTGTTTAATAAACGTTTCTTATTTGCTAACATTCAAAACATAATCTCCACTCAGCCCCAAAAGACTTTTTACAAATTCTGAATTTGTGTGGTTTTAATTAATAAAATGTTTCTGTAGCATTTCCAAAAAATTGTTTAGGTTGAGAGTTTTAAAACAGCCTGGATATATGATCATTCACTCTTTATTACCATTCTATATCTTGAACATATCTTTATCACCTATGCCAATTTTTCTATACACTCTTCCCCTGTAAAAGTGTCTGTGAAGACAGAGATCTTTCTAGCTATCCCAGAACCTTCTGTTTTGAATGAAATAAAAAGCTAACACATTTAGAAATGTGTAAAAAATCCACATTAAAAATATTTTAATTGAAAATATTGTTCTTTTAATACAAAGTAATGGATATTCTGAATTAAAATGAAAGTCATACCATAAAGAAAAGTATAAGAAATAAAACAAATAACCCTCATAATTCTCCCCAGCACTCAGGAATGGGGAGTGCTTACCACTGTTAGCATTTTGACATATATTTTTGTCTGGACATTTTTCTACGGATATATGCACACATTTTACAGCCCAAAATATGCATTTATATTATACAGTCTAAACTACTTTTTCACTTAATGTATCAGGAGCACATTTTGATATGAATAAATACAGAATCTTCATGACTATTTTAAAAGATTTTAGAGCACTTGATTTGATTGTGGTGAAAAGAAAATGTATACATATCAAAATTAATTTAATCAACTTTCTATAATTATCCATTTGTACTGTTTTGGAGGGGGTTGTTTTGTTTTGTTTGTTTGTTTTTGTTTGGGTATGCCATCATAATTTACAAACAGTGGTGAAGAGTGCTTTCTCTCTCTCCAGCAAAGACCAGTTTTAAAAACTCCATGCACGCACTCAAGAGCCCATTTTTCATTATGTCATTATTCTGCTGCACTAGAGTGCTTCAAATCTTCCCCCTGAGCAGTATAGTTTTAAAGTAAATTTGGTGTCTTTAGCCATGTTTGGAGTGGCAGGAAAAGAAATTATGGAATACATGGATTCTGCCTGCATGACTTATAGGTTTGGGAATAAGACATTCTGCAAGTAGAGACAGCAAATCACTCCACAAAAAGGCACCAAACAATTGGAAAGCCTTGACTAAAGTGAAGATCTCTAAGAAGCCACATATTGCTATGAAAAAATCTACTTCTAAAATCAGTTACCTTGTTATGCAGGCAGCAATGACAAAGTCTAAGAAAAAACCTATTTGTAAAATACTTCAATTCTTCATTTGGAAATGATAGGTGAAAGAAATACGGAACTTTAAAAAATGATGGTTATTTTGTAGATGTTCAAATTACAAAATTATGGCTTAGAAAGGTCAAGAAGAAAAATGGCTAGAACATTTCACTGCCTCTATTCTTGATCACACCCCACGGGGCCTTGAAGGAGTTACAAAACTGCTTGCCTCCGTGCTACCCTTTCTGGTCATTTTAGAACACACGAGTCATGATTTTTCAGTAGCATCTCCAATGTCATTTACTTATGGCGCTGGAACAAGAGACTGGTATTTTCTAGAATGCTATGAAGTCAAAAGCACCCAAGACCCCCTCCCTAGGGCATGTGCACTAAGGAGGGTACAAAAGAAAACAGGGCTGTCTAACCAAAGCTCTGTCCAGTGTGCACAGAAAGTTCTAGAAAGAACAAGAGTACTTCTGAGTGTCGCTGGGTGAAGATGCATCTAGGGTGATTCTAATCCTATTACGGAATTCTCTGATTTCACTGACATCTCCAGTTTTAGTCTGGACTAAAACCCTGGTCATAAATGAAAACCCAGTCCTGTGTAGGGTGGGGAAGGAAGCCAGATCCCCGTCCCTCCTTGCCTTCTCCCCTCCATCATCTCCTGCCGGGAGGGCCACTGTAAGTTGGGCCACATTTAGCTTGCTGTCACAGTGAGGATGATCACAGCCCAGGGCAGCCTGAACAATATCTTCCTCTGTCATATTTTGATAGTTCCCTACTGTTTTCCTAACACAGATGAGCCTCTGCGGAGAAGTTACTGTTTCTTTCCTGAGATGCTCAGCTAGGCCAGGGTGGGGAGCAGGGAGGGCCCGGCTGAAATCCTGGCGCGAGCCTGAGAGTGGACCCCACCTAAAAGCTGACAGAACACACGGTCCCGGCCCAAGCTGTTCCACATATGTAACCGGTTGCCTCCCAGATCCAGCTGATGCGGCTTAGTGGATGAAATGGCATCTTTCCCTGAGGAACTTCCACTCCTGAAATGTCACTCAGGAGATGGGCCGCCTGTGATAACCGTGCAGAATAAAGATGGCCTTTCACACCCAGTCCTTGGCTGACCTGGGAAACAGGAGACAGACCCATGGTGAAGGAAACCTGTGCAGAGAAGTCCACTGGGCGGTCACATCCCCTTGTTGGTGGTGGTGACACTCTCCCCCCGCAGAGCTTGGTGGCTGGTGTGGGAGCCTGGCCACATGTCCCAGGGCGTTTGGGGATGAACTGAAGCAGGCGTCTGGAGCTGCTGGTCTAGGTATTTATTATTTCATGGAATTACTGCTGAGTGACAAGGGCTCCTTGCATCCTAGCAGACTGGCATCCATGGAGCATATTTTTAACGTGAATTGCAAAAGAAATAACAAAAATATGAAATGGCTAATTAGCCATTTCACAAAAGTCCTGCCTGATGACAAGTTTCCTGGTCAGTCTCACCATTTGCTTGTTTTCAAGTGGGATGAAATCAGAGTCCATGAATCCTGGACTCAGCTGGGACTGAGGATGGAGGCGGCAGGGAAAGAAGGAATAAGGCTGAACTATTCAGTCTACCTTAATACATTTATAATGTATTGGATGAGTTAACTGCTTTTTGGAAAGCTCTGGGGGACACCTCAGTTTTTGGTAGAATGGGGACTCTTAGTCACATAGCACATGATTCTAGTCTTGTCTCCTCTAAGACACTACAGTGGGACATGACTTTGCTCTCTGGGTGACTTCAAAAGCCTTCAAAACAGGAAATCATGCTGTTGACATCGGATGAAGATCTAAGTCTATTAATCTGTGCAGGAGTATGCCTTTGGAGTTAATACTTTTGGAAATAAAAAATGAACAAAAAATATTTCCTCCATTATTTGACAAGCGAACACTTAAGTAACTTCTTATTTAGAGGTGGGGGCACAAAGAAGACAACACACTGGTAGCTTCCACAGAATCCACACAAGATCTTTCACCCATGAGGAAGGAATATTATGAATTGCAATAGTGTTTACCTTTACCTACATAAAAGAAGATCAGTCCCAGAAGGAGAGTCAAGCACACACCAAGTAGAAGGGAATACAAAGGAACTCAGATTTCTCTTTTAATATGTATGGGCTAACAGGCTAACATCCTAAGTCATGTTAAGAATCTATGTCCCTTAGCATTATATATCCATCTTAGGATCTTGGTGTTTTGGTGAACATTTCACTGCACAAAATATCCCAAAACGTAGTAGCTTAAGCCAGCCATTTTATTTTGCTCACTATTTCGTGGGTCAGGCATTCAGGAAGGGCTTGGCTGGGCAGTTCATCTTTGATCCATGTGACATAAGCTCAGGTTTTGGGGACCAGAGGCTCCTGTCCAAGATGGCTTCTCCACTTACATGTCTCAGACACCACTTGTCTAACGTTCCTTGTGCACTCTCACTGCTGGATTGTGAGTCAAGGCAATAATTGTGTCTTTGTCTTATTTGTCTCTATAGCTTTTAAGTGAGTTTCCTTTTTTTTTTTTTTTTTTTGAGACGGAGTCTCACTCGGTCCCCCAGGCTGGAGTGTGGTGGCGCCATCTTGGCTCACTGCAAGCTCCACCTCCTGGCTTCACACCATTCTCCTGCTTCAGCCTCCAGAGTAGCTGGGACTACAGGCGCCTGCCACCACGCCCGGCTAATTTTTTGTATTTTTAGTAGAGACAGGGTTTCACCGTGTTAGCCAGGATGGTCTCGATCTCCTGACCTGGTGATCCACCTGCCTTGGCCTCCCAAAGTGCTGGGATTACAGGTGTGAGCCACTGCGCCCAGCCCCTTTAAGTGAGTTTCTTAAAGCTCAGTTCACTTACATTAACTGGCTTAATAAATGAATGAATGTTAGCCTGATTCCAGGAGCTTGGCTCAATAGTTTCGTTCATGTTGGTTCAGATAAGTGAATATAAACTGGAAAGGGAAGACTGGTGTGTGGGTGGGAGTGTTTTAGTCTCCAGAAGTGGCAGAGAGAACCTGGATTTTCAGATGCAAAGGTAGGGATAAGGAAGTCATCAAGTCAGGGTGAGCCAGCTTTAGCTCTCCTTTTCCCACTGCCATCATCTTTCGACTTTGGCTCCCTGGAGACAGTTCCTACACCAACATGGCTGCAGGTCGGTGGCCTTGGAAGGACTCCTTCTGTTATTCAGAACACTGGCATGTGCAGATACACACATGCATGCCTATCTATTTATATCTATCTGTCTACCTAGAAAGAGAGAGAGAAGGAGAGAGAAAAAGGCACTGAAAACATGACTTTGATAGTAATATCACTGATCAACATTACAGCCTTTTTGTAGGGAAGTTAAAGACTAGAATTACTCTAATACTTCTCAAATCTAGGACATACTACAGTGCATTTTACATATATTATTTTCTTCAAATATATTTCACCATAAACAAAAAACCTGAGAAGGCCGAGAAGGCTTTTATTCTACTTGCACGGGGGTGAAATGAATCCACATCTCCTTCAACTGATAATACCACTGATAAGAGAATTGAAGAGCTGCAAATAGCAGCTAACTAGCTTGTTTATCTCCAGAAAATATGATTTAATTAAACATTGTTTTCAGCAGCTTGTACCAATCAAAGAATTAGGACTTCTCTGGCTGCCAATTAGAATCTCTTAGGAGGAAATTATCTGGAAGAAAGATAATTTTCTCCACCTTGAGCTGGGAGTCAGGGAAAATATGAAAACAAATATTTTTGGTTTTATGTTTAGAAATTTTAAAATTTCATATTTAGCTCTACAGTGTCTATTTTTTCCTTTAGGCCAAATGTCATTTTTGCTCAGAACATTGCAAGGTAATTTTCTGGCACTTTAATTGCGTTTCTGTAGTTTATCACCTTTGAGCTTTGCCTACTGTCCAGAATGGTTTATTTGTTACACCAAGGAGAATGTAGCCAAAAGTTTGTGCTTGCCTAGTTGGGAAGCAGGTTAGAATGCCCAGATAAAAAGGGTAAGTTAGTGATCTGCTCTGAGCAGAAAGTCCTGCAGCTGGGGGCAGTGAGGTCACCGGAGGCTCTAATACTACAGGAGACTTAGAAAACCCCTCCCAAATTCAGCACCATTTAACATGTTTATTTGATAAAATTGGTAGCACCAAAGCTATCAGACATGAGGTTGGGAAATGACTGATTTGGGGTAAGAGGACCCACTGAATCAAAGGGATGGTGGCACCATTCAGACGGAATGCAAACCAGGGAGCCCATTGTGACCTCCTGAAGGAGCACAGACATGTGGTTTTGGGCTGGAGAGCTCTCTGAACCCCTGGATGAATGGCTCTCCCAAGACAAAGCCAGTGAGAGATGGCCAAGAGCTGCCCTGTGCACTTCAATCCACATGTGCTTTTTCAGGGAGCTTGCAAGTTATGTGTTCATCATATGTCTATTATATGAACTGCCCAAAGGAGTTCTATGAGAAAAGTGAACGCATAGCCTGTGCATTGTTAGGCAAAATATTCTTTCATGTGGGTATCAGAGTCCTTACAAAGGATTTTTAAATTTTCATTTTATGGGGAGGCCAACTGTGTGTATGTACATGCCAGACAGGTGATAGAGGTGATACATTGATAGACACTAGGGAGATAGATAGTAGGCAGATAGATTGTGTATATTTCTGACATTATTATGGAAATTAGTGGCACATATTCAAACACATTTCTGAGCCTTTTCTCAGTGCCAAGCTCTGTACTAGGTGCCATATGGGGTTATAGAAATGAGTAAGCTACAACACCAATCCCACAGATGCTATAGCTTCATGGGAAAGAGAGATAAACACATAAATATTGATATGAAGTACATTTTGATAAGGCTATGATAAAGACACAGCTGAAGTACTGTGAAAGTAGCTGGAGAGATAACACTCTAATTGGCAATTTTTGGAAAGGCTTCGTGAAAGAACAGGCAGTGGGCCTGGGCCTGGAGAATGCAGGAGCTTGGCAGGCAGCAATCAGGGTAGAGGATCAGGTAGTGGAGGGATTCCGGGAAGAGGGAAATGTATGAGCAAAATAATCCCTGGAGAAGATACAGGTCTTGCATGGGAAAAGGCATCACTGGGTTGGTGAGGGCAGAATCTAGGGGGAAGAGGCTGTAGATGATGGAGGAAGATGGAGGAAAAAGGTAGATTATGGTGATTCCACAGAATCACATCTGGATGCTCTAAATTATTGAATCTGGGCTTTGCTTCGTAGACACAGAGGAGCCACGGAAGGTGTCTAAGTTGGGGTGGGAGTATGTTTTGTGTGTGTGGGCAGGTGTGTGCTTGAGTGTGTGTATGTGTGTGTACACAAGCATGTGTGGTGAGTGTATTTGTGTGAAATGTCAGAAAGAGAGAGAGATGGGGTGGAGGGAGAGGGAGACAGAGAGACAGAGATCTGTGCTTTAAATAATACTGGGTTGGCAGTTTGGTGGTTACAGGGACATGAATGGAAGCAGGGCAGGCTAGGTAGGGCATTGCAGTCATTCAGCTCAGAGCTAATGAGATCCTACAAAAAGGAAGTGGACACAGTAAAAGGGAGGCAGGTTTAAGTTTTATTATGAAGCAAACTTGCTAGGGTTTGCTAACATTAGAATGGGGGGTGAAGGCATGGGAAGTATGAATAGGGGCTCTGAAACACCAAACTGGCATAGTCTTGCCATGCCTGAGATGGGGAAGGAGAAGAAGGAACAAGTTTGCATATCCAAGTATTCATTCATTAATTAGATTAATGGCAAATCTGTGGCAAACGATTATTGAGCATGCTGCAGGCACTGAACTAGGGACTGAGATGTAAGGACTAGGGCAGATATGGTGCTCCAGGGGCTTGGAGCAGGATGTCATGAGAGTAATTTGGTTCCAAGTTAGAGATTTGGGAGTTGTTCTTCTAGAAGTGATCCATGAATCCAGGGGAATAATTGGTACGTTAGGGAGGAAGTTCTTTGGCAATCTGTGGGAAGAAGGTTGTGGAGTCCTGATAAGATACATAAGCAACAATGTAGAAGGGCCCCAGTTGTGGGAGGGCCCCCAGTGGGAAAGAACAATGAGCAATTGTTCTGAGGGATGGCTAATCACAAACCCACAGGCACAAGAACCTTCTTTCTAGGGCACAACCACCTCCCTCGTTCCCCACAAAGCCCTCTCCAGCATGATCCTTTGAAACTTCTCCCCAGCCCATCTCTGCAGACAGCCCCTTCTCTACTGTGCTGCCCATTGCAACCTTGCAATGTATTTTCATAGTTTAATAAATCTGCCTTTCTTTACCTACAACTGTCTTGGTACATTCCTTTACTGCCTCAGTCACTGGCCCCAGATAGTAGCTACCTGTGACAAAGATCTCATAAAGTTATTTGATCCCCTCATTCTCAACACTTAATTCAGCATGACTTAATAAGTCTCTCTTTTCTTTTTTCTTTTCTCCTTTCCTTTTCCCTTTCTTTCTCCTTCCTTCCTTCCTCCCTCCCTTTTTCTTTCCTTCCTTCCTTCTTAGAAAAAGAGCACTAAGAAAGAGTGATTGTTTCAGGGATTCTCCCCACTAAGGAGAAATGCACACTTGTGCGTGCATGCATGCACACATGTGTGTGTACACATACCTATGTATAGCCATTTGGTTCCTGAAAGATATGTGAGGTAAGCTAACGCATCTTAGCCTTGCAAGAACACCTGTTCTTTACCTTTTCCTGATTGCAATGTTTCAGGCACAAATATTTTAATTTTTCTTAAGTGAGATTCACCTAGACGCAACTTTTCTTGAACCTAACTAAAGTAATAAGAGACAATCACATTGGAGAATTGCTTTTCAAGAAGCATATTGGGGTGTTTGGGCTCTGAGCTTGTGGTAGTCCACACCTTCACAATCTCTTCTCCCTATCAGCGCCATGGCCGCTGCTGAATTGTTCTCCCAGTCCTTAGAGACTGACCTGCTCAGGTTCATTAATGGTTGGACTTTCCTTGGTATTTGCTTACATAACAATATCAGGACACATATCTTTAATATTGTATCAGGTTTAAAGGGTAGTTTTCCTAACATGGCATTGTGTGGCCTACAGAACAAAGTATGAGGGAGAAAGAAGGGTCTTGGCTTCTACTAAGCAACATGCCTTTAATATACATTCTAATATTAAACATTTGATTAACTTGATAACGAGACTACAGGTGGGTATTAAGATGTTGGTTTTCCCCTTATCATAAAGACAGCTATTAAAGAATAGTGTACTTTACTTAAGTGCATCTCCCTTAGCTGGTGTAATGGACTCCTGAACATAAAGTCACATAGTCCCAACCTGTGTCCATGCTGCCTGTTTGTTCTGGAGAACCGGCCACGGTCTAATTGTTTGATTTGGCTGTTTGCATATGAAAGTGGAGTTCAAATGCTTCTTATAAGTGAACACTTGGAAGGCGAGTGGAAATGTATCCATTAGCTGAAAGAGCCGAATGCACTATAGGATGTAGAAGAGCCACTCTACTTGATTATTAAGTGTTTTGCAACCAGAAACTGTAAGTTAACAAGAATAAAATGAAATGACCCAGGAGTAGAACATTTCTTTTAAACCTTCAAATGAGAGAAGCAACACCTCCTGTGGCTACTCTGAGAAATGGCCAGGATCCTTTTAGATATTTTCTAGTTGGCTAGCTGATTATAAAACAGTGTCTGCTTGGAAAACATCAGATAAATAAATATTTCAGTGTTTCCTACCAATTAAAACCACCCTGGGAAACAAGTACTTCCACCTAAATGTTTAAACAATCGAATGTCTCAAGGCTTGCCTTTGAGTAGGCTGGCTCTTAGGATGGGAACCATGATCCTAGCTGGAAACATTTGCAGCATGTTCTAGTTTTTTCGATGAAAGCTCTTTGGCTCCCTTGCTGTTTGCCTTCTTGATGGTTATATTAAATTAACAATGTTAAAAGAAGGAGTTTTTGAAACTCCAAGGAGTTTTCAAATTTGAGTCTCCTGGAGGGCTTGTGAAGACACTGCTTGCTTGCCTCACTCCTAGAATTTTTGGTTTAAAAAGTCTGAGGAAGAGCATGCAATTTTGCATTTCTTACAGCTTCCCAGGTGATGCAGCTGCTGTTGGTCCCACTGAGAGGTGACAACGTGCTAGCAACCCTCGTTCGCTCTCGGCGCCTCCTCGGCCTCAGCATCTGCTCTGGCCCCTGGAGGAGCCCTTCAGCCCACCGCTAAGCTGTGGGGGCCCCTCTCTAGGGCTGGCCCAGGCCGGAGCCGGCTCCCTCTGCTCGCGGGGAGGTATGGAGAGAGAGGCGCGGGCAGGAACCGGGGCTGCAGGTTCTGGGTGGGCGCGGGCTCAGGCTTGGCCGGCCGGTGCCTGCCGGGCTTGATCAGAGGCTGGGTCCCGTGTGTGGACTGCTGTTCCCTCTTCGCAGGGTTGTTGGCCCAGATGGCCGGTCTCTGTCTCTTTCTCTCTTCCCCTCTTTTCCTCTTGGTTGTCTGGGACGAGCTCCCTCTGCTCTGCAGAAGTGCTCAGACTAGGTGCCACAAAGTCCCTCTGCGAGTGCCAGTGAGAGGTAAAGCCAACTGGGCTTCTGGGACAGGTGGGGACTTGGAGAACTTTTCTGTCTGGCTAAAGGATTGTAAACGTACCAATCAGCAATCTGTGTCTAGCTAAAGGTTTGTCAATGCACCAATCAGCACTCTGTCAAAACAGACCAATCAGCTCTCTGTAAAATGGACCAATCAGCAGGATGTAGGTGGGGCCGATAAGGGAATAAAAACACATCTGAGCATCTGAAGGAACAAACTCCGGACACGCTATCTTTAAGAACTGTCACACTCACTGCAAGGGTCCTTGGCTTCATTCTTGAAGTCAGTGAGACCAAGAATCCACCAGTTCCGGACACACCAGGACCACACTTGGAGTCACAAAATTCAGTGATTTCTCAGACCCCATAGGTGCCCCTAGCAGTCCAGTGAATTTAATGGAAGCTTTTCCTTCACGATAATTGATCAACTAAAAAAAAAAAAAAAAAAGAAAAGAAGCCTCCTCTGATTTCTGTTATTCAGAAAACTAGCTAATCTCTACCAGAAAGTAAACTTTTTATGACAATCTTAGGTGTATTTAATTAGAGTAAGTGGTAGAGAAATGCCACCTGAAATGCTGGACTCTTTTCCCAAGGGAAGTGTGAATTGACTGTTGACATTTCTATTTATGAGTTTTGTTTATCAATGGAATGAGTTGCTAGTTGATAAAAAATTTAAAGTAGGCATTCAAAATGTAAAATATTTCTCCTTGATGGAGACCAGAGGCATAAGTTAGGGCCAAGCAGTGTCACTGGGTAGAAAGAAGGTCTGAGGCAAGTGTTAAAGAGAGGAGTGAAAAAGGAGCAGACAAAGGCTGAATTAGAAATAATAGTAGATACTGCCTACTACATGGTTTTTTCTATGAAAGCTCTTGGCTGCCTTGCTATTTGTCTTGATGGGTTATATTAAATTATCAATGTTAAAAGAAGGAGTCTGTAGAGGCAGTATGTTTGAGTGGATGAAACATGTACCGTATCAGTGAGTACCTGTGGTCTTCTTAGGCTCTTTGGTCCTGTTTCTGCTACGTCCTTTGTATAATTAAGGTTTCCAAACCAAGGCCACCTGATGGAGAAACTCTAAAGGATATCAAACTTTAAAGTGCTCATGGATGACCTGGGTTCTTATTAAAATGCAAATTCTGGTACATTACATCTGGGGCAGGGCCTGAGGCTCTACATGGCTAACCAGTTCCTAGGTGATGCCAGTGAGGCTGGTCCATGACCACCAAGGCCAGCTTCATGGTCATGAACCAGTGAAGTTGTGCAGAATTGGGCCCTAAAGCATCACATTAATTTCTTCTGATCATTGCTTTATCCTCTTATCTTACAGCCACGACATTAAATATTTGGTTGGCTTGTATAACTGCTGCCACATAATAAGTTAGGAGTTTTATGTTTCTCTCCACTTGATCTAAGTGGTCCTGACACTCTCTAGTTTGTAGCTGGAGATTATTTAGCAAATGCTCTCCTTTGCTGTTTTTCAAATCTCTTTCTCTGAGACAGGCTTCTTTCTCCTGTGCTAAATTGTTAGTTTGTCTTCGTTTTTCAAATCTCATTAACTGAGTTTTGGGTTTTGAAGTCACCTGTAGTTTTCTGAACCTTCCCCTTGCCTCTGGGCCACGAAGATGTTTAGGAAAAAGCAGGCAGTGACCCCCATGACTGCCTATGAATCACCAGTGTGTCAGTGATAAGTAGCTCCCAGCCCAAGGAATGGATGATATCTGGTGGTTCTTTTTACATGAACTTGCCAGCTGCCTTCATTTGTATAATTTCAATTCTTTTCAATGACAGATGCATATTCAATCCCAGTGAGCTGCTGAGCAGGCAGTTTAATTAATTTTCATTGATCATCTTCTGTATTTAAGGCACTCATAGGATACTAGACTAGGTTCTCAAGTTGGTCATAATCCAGTAGAAAAACTTGGATGGAAGGGAAGTTTGTTGAGGTGAAGACTGACAGACTGTTCTACAGAGTGGTGATTCAGCAAGTAAGGAAATGATGCTGGTGTACTGACAGTAGGCTTGCAGGAATCAGGAGTACAGATAAGTGTCTTCTTCCTGATCTTTTCTGAATCCCCTCAACTTGAGTTTTCAGCATCCACGTTAGCCAAAGACAGATCTGGCTACTTCCATGAAATTGTCGACTTTTTTGAACTTTTCCTATAGTCAACATGCTCAGCGATTATGTTTTGTAGCTAACATGGGGGAAGTCCGAGTTTCTTAATCTGCAGGCTTTTCCTCACTGTTGTAAAACAAACATTTCCTAAGCAGTGGGCTGGCATTCCTGTAACGTCTCATAGGCATCTCATGTGATATGTATTGTTTTCCTGTTTCTACAAATGCAGTAGCTGAAGCCTTGAGAGGTTAATTTGCAGGTTAAACAGCCAGTGATAGAACCAGCATTCAGGCCTGGAAGTGCTGATTTCAGGTCCATTATACTTTCCACTGACTCGTGGGATTTGTGCATTTGAAGAATATTCCTTAATGCATTGTTCATTTCTAATTTTTATTTTTATTGTTCCTGATGAATTTGCACTCTACTGTTCAGAAGAACTTTAAAATTGTTTAGAAAATGAATAAAACTAAGTGGCTTTGGGAGATTAGAGATTGGAAACTCTCTAATTTGAATATAAATATTTTAATCTTTTATTAGTTAATGTTATTTGATTTAGTCAAGAACGGGCCCCGGCTCATTGGAGTTAAGTATCATCATTCCATCATTAATGCTTAGTGCACAGTGCTTGCATTTAGAGACTATTGTTGTAGTAACTGGTCCTCCCATTTCAAAGTTCCCAGGATTTTAGAGGCAGGCTGCTTACCCAAATAGACAAATTAGGCCATGTAATTTGGACAATATTGGGAGATTTTTATGTGAATGAGTTAAAAAATCAATCCGTAGCCAGTTTTAATTTACTTGAAGTTTAGTTAAATGCCATTTTCTTTCCCTTTTCTGTTTTATTTTAAAAGAGAATATTCTTATTTTGTTTTTATAAACTCAATTTGGAAAGCAATAATGCGTTTAATTCCTAGGGCCAATAGACAAAACAAAACAAAACATTGGCCTAGAAATCAGGAGGCCTGGTGTCCAGTTTCAGTTGTGTGACCTTGACTGAGTCATTTAACCACATTGGGCCTCTGATTCCTCACGGCAGAAGGAGAAGTTTGAACTAGCTGCTCTCTGAAGCTTCTTTTCAGTTTTAAATCTGATTTTGCTATTATTGCTTATTTATACTAGAAAAAAGCATGAACGTAAATGTTTTTCCCTTTCTTCTGCATTACTCAAACTAGGTTAACTGCTATTAAAAACAAAACTAACAAACAAAAACCTTAACGGATTAACAAAATGGAAGTTAACTTCTTACTTCTACAAACTCCAACATGTTGGTCAGCTCTCTTGGGCATCCCTCCTACATGCAGTGACTCAGGGATCCAGGCACTTTTCATGCTCCTTTGTCCTTCTGTAGGTCCTCTGAATCCTCTACAAAATCCTTGTCAGGGGAGTGATGTGAGTCTGGGGCATCTCGCAGAGGTGTTAGGGGCCAAAGCACACTCCATGGGCTATAACATGTCATGTGACCCCACCTGGATATGGTGGGCTTAGGAAACATAATCCACCTGTGATTGCCCAGAAGGAAGACAAAAAGATTTGCATAGCATGGTCTCAACCACAGTTCATTAATTCAACAAATATTTATTGAGAGCTACTCCATACCATTTCACCATAGCTGGCACTGGAGTATGGCAACCTACTCTCTTCCTATGGATCTAAATTCTAGTGGGGGAAATCATGTGGCTAGTGTGTATGTGCATAAGCATGTGTATATCTATGTACATGAATATGTATGTATGTAATCTATTTCTAAAATATATGAACTCTGAGATTAAAAATAATATCACAAGTAATAACATTTTAAGAACTTGCTATAGACTAAGCATCATTTTAAGGGCTTTATATATATATATATATTTTTTTTTATTAATCCTTGAGCAATTCTATGCAGTAGATGCTATTATTATCCCCATTTTCCATATTAGTAAACTGAGACACAGAGAGTTTAAATACCTTGCCCAGGATCAGACAGCTAGAAAGCAGCAAAGCCAAGCTACAAATGCAGGCGGTTTGAAGCCAGAGTTCACACTCTTACTTGTTGCTCTGAAAGCATGTGCCTGACTAGAGGGACGGTTCATCTAGCTGTGTCTTTCTTGGTACCTGCCCAAATTAATTAACTGAAAACTAAGGAACACCTGAAAGGGGATGTGTGAAAGCACTTTGCAAACTGGAAAACATTATAATATGACATGACATGTTGCTTTTTCACACTACTCCCAGATCAGTTTGGTTAAAAAAAAAACAAAAAATCAAACATATCCCCCAAATCAGCTATATCAGATCAGTTTGGAAAAAAAAATTAAACTATTCCCAGCCTTAAAATCTCTGATGGCTTCCTGTTGTCTGTTGTCTACAATACAGAGTTTAAGTTCTTTGGACCTTTACCATCTTGCTTGTTTCCTTCTTCACTCTTTCTCACACCCTACCCTACTAGACAAATCACTTTCCCAGAATAAGACCCCAATATTCATGGCCTTTTGTCTGTCCAGTTTCAGTACATCATTTCCCTGCATCCTAGGCCAGCAGTAGGTCTAAATCACCTTTGTACCCTCAATAGTACTAGCGCACAGTCAGTGCTAAATAAATGCCTGGCAGGTTACACCAAAGGTCAAAAAGTGAGGGCCATAAATAATACAGAATTTAGGATGATCAAAGCTGACTCAGCTGTCCCCATGATGCAGGTAGCATGGCTTTGCATGAGGTGTTTTGCTCTTACAATCTCTGTTCTCAGAGGCTGGAAAATGGCAAAGAAATAGGAAACAGCGTAGCTCTCCCAGTTTAGCCAGAACTTTGGCTTATGGTTGGCAAAGAATTCGGTTCAAAATGGAGTTATTTTGTAGGATTGTTTCGAAGGTAATTGGGCCATTCTCCAAGACATATCCCTGGTGGAAGGGGCTATGCAAGGAGAAGCTCTATTTAATTGCTTTGTACAGGAGGTCTAGTCTTCACATACCTTTAAATGAGAGCTGAAGAGAAAAAATACATAATTAATCAATGCCCTGAATTCAGTGGAGTGGACGCTTATAACCCATTGTGGCAGATGCTGTTGGGCTGCCGTCCATTTCTAAATCTCCTTTGCCAAAGGAACCTCTATGCGTTTGGGATTGTGACATGCCCAGCCTCTATGGATGGATGGCGGATGGTCTCAGTCAGTGTTTCCAAACATTTTTTTAAAAACTTGCAACATAGAAAATCATTATACTTGCATAGTACTCTACTAACCTGGCAGGGGGAGATTTGGAGACATCAATATGAGATTTGGAGAAAAAAATAACCTATTATATTATCTTCATATCATATAATTACTGTAGGAAAAATAAATATAAATATTTTGAAATATATGAATTATTGAATTTGGATAAAATTTCACATAAAATATTTTCTAAATATTTAAAATGAGAAACTCAAGGTGACTGATTAACAAAAGCTTCCTAATCAGTTTTTAGGCTTGAAATGGTTAAATGTAATTTCTCATACAGATTTTTAATGATGACTTCTTCAAATTCTTGATAATTATTGCAATTTTGCTCACCAAAATCAGTGGCTAAAAAGTTAGAACCATATTTATAACCATTCAAAATTTGTAGTAGTTGAAATCACTTTTAAAATGTTTAACATTCCTTGACAAATGTAATATAAAGTTTCATGTGATAATGAGAATGTGTTTCAAATCCAGTCAAACTTTTTATATTAAGTATTTAAAAATCATGATGAGACTGGGCATGCTAGCTCATGCCTGTAATCCCAGCACTTTGGGAGGCCAATGTAGGAAGATTGCTTGAAGCCAGGAGTTTGAGACCTGCCTGGGCAAATTAGTGAGACCTTGTATCTACTTTAAAAAATTGCAGTGAAGCTCTAATTTGCAGAATGTGTCCTCAGCCTGCAGGTAGATTGGATGCTACTAAGACAATACATCAATTGCACATGGACAAAAGTTTCTGACACAGGTGAAGGCTGAAATCAGAGGTGGTCAATCAATCAGAGGTCAGTCTGCCAGAACCCCCATTTAAATTCCCTGATCCCCAAACCCTAATGAGTACACCTTGGGTGGTATAGTCTCCTCCTTGGATACTATAGAAACCTCTTCGATGGCACCACAGGCCACCTGTCCCCACATATCACTGAAGGCCCTGAAGCTGACTGCTCTAGTGCATGCCCAGGTGGGACATGCTCCCATGTGGCCAAAAAGTACCAGATGTTTCTCCCTGTGCTCTTCATCTGAAGAGACCACAGGGGATGTCATTGGATGCCACTCACTCAGGCCACCTTCTAAGGAGCTCTAGAAGAGTGTGCTTATAGCCATAAACAACCAGCCAGGAGGCTCGAAATGAGCAGATCAGTTTTACACGGAATAACTGTAACCTATAGGCCTTTCTCAACATAGCACACTAGTTGGGAAGTGTGGGTTGAAGGAAGCATAATGAGCCTGTTCCCCATGATTTCAGCCTGTTTTAAAGCGAAGAGTGGCCAAATTACCCCATTCTGGCCAGGGTTGAGAGTAGTTCTAGGAAAATCTTTGTTTTATTGATAAAAGAGGACAAAAGAGGATGTGTCTGGTACTGATTCTTCCCCTTCTCTCCTGCCTTCATTGGAGGTGTGATGTAGAGCTTCAGCAGCCATTGTGTCATCAGGAGATGACAAACATCACTGAAAGGTTAATAGTACCACAGAGCTGCCAATACGGTTTCCAAATTAATGCCAAAGGCTCTATCTCCAGATTTCCTACTATGCAGGAAGAGTAAGCTCCTATTTGTTTAAGCCACTGGAAATTGGGTTGTCTTGTATTTGTAGTCAAAAGTATTCCTCATACTTTTTTTTTTTTTTTCATTTTATTATATGCCTAAGGACATATAAGGAATGAAAAGCATTACCTTGGAGTCCTTTATCCATTCATCAAAGTAGGCAAGTATAATGCTAATTTTGCAAACATTCCTTAAGAAGAATAACTTAACTCATTGTCTGTGAAATAGGTGTGGATATTCTAGAATAAATACAGCTTGTTGGTCCAGGGAACCACCTCTAGGGCATGTTCTCTTCAAGTATGGTAACACTCTGATGTATGGAGCTGCATGTCCTTGTGTTGATTGGGCAACTTCACATCTCCTCTTCTATGCTAGTGTAATATAGACCCTAAGGGCTGAAGATGGTCTTCAAGTGGCTTCTTATGGTCACTTTAAGAATAGACCTCTATTGCTTCTAAGTGATAGAAACCCACCTGAACTAATGTAAGCAAAAGGAGACATTTATTAGAAGGACCTTGGGCTATCTGATGGTAAAACCATGCTTTGGGGAGGGTTGTGGTTGCAATGAGCTATTATGAATTGCTTAAACAAGGCTGGACTCCATGGCTCATGTCTGTAATCTCAACACTTTAGAGGCCATGGCGGGAGGATGGCTTGAGCTCAGGAGTTTGAGACCAGCGTGGGTAACACAATGAGACCCCGTATCTACAAAAAAAAATTAAAAAATGAAAAATTAGCCAGGCATGGCAGTGCACCTGTAGTCCCAGCTACTTGAGACTGAGGCGGGAGGACTGCTTGAACCCAGGAGGTTGAGGCCGCAGTGACCATGATCATGTCACTGCACTCCAGCCTGAGCAACAGAGTGACAGCTTATCTCTCAAAAAAAAAAAAAAAAAAGTTGATAAAAAGAACTATTTAAACAGGAAATGAGCATTTCCAGAACTCTCTTTCTGCCTCTTCCTTCTGTGTCTGCTGTGTTAATTTGACTTCTCTCTCTCACTACTGAGTTCCTTTCCCTGACAGAAACATGGCTTCTGGCAGCTCCCAAGTTTTGTATCTTTTGGATTCAGCTGCCAGAGAGAAAACCCAACTCTCAAGGTTCCCTGTCCCAATATCTAGTTGTTGGAATTGATGATTCCACTGCGAGCTAAGGGCCGAGTGTTAGACTAAGAGCATAAGCCTGGAGGCATGGTTATGGAATCTCTTGCAGATGCCAGCTGGAGGGAGTTGGGGGAAGAGAAACTCTCCAGAGAAGGAGGTAGTTGTGGTGTTGGGCAGAGTTCCGTAGAAAGCCACTATAGAAATTATGCCCACTTCACCCTGAGTATGTTTATACTGACAAAGGAGACAAAGAACCAAGATTTGTGTTTGTTTAGGTCATATAGGAAATCAATAGATAATTTGGTATTAAAATACAGAACTATTAGTTCTTACTCCAGGTTTTTAGATTCTTCGTTAAGTGCTTGTTCTACTCTTCTTTGTAGCAATACTCTTTGCTTTCTTGGAGGCTTATTGATGGGAACTGCCCTGTTTCCTTGTCACAGAGATTTATTGAGATAGTTAATATAATACTTAGAGGGAGTTTGGGGACAAGAGTGTTTCCTGACTCTATCCTAGAGAGACATTATGCCAACATCCTTATAAACACTAACACATTGGAGTCACCTATGAGTTTATAAGAACAACATAGCAGTAGTCCTTCTTGGGAAGCATATGTGTAAAATCAGTTTAAAGTAAGAGAGCAGTAAATCATTATAAAACATGGCAAAAGAAAATCTCACTCTTGCTGATGGTTAACTTTTATATTCTGGATTTTATGGACTACAAGCTAAGCTATTACGTCCACAGAATCTCTAGCTTTGTAAAGTTACTTATGTTATCTTCAACAAATATTTGATTTGCTTCACTTCAAAGCTTTCAATAAAACAAGAATTCGTAGGGCCAGGAGCGGTGGCTCATGCCTGTAATCCCAGCACGTTGGGAGACCAAGGCAGGCAGATAACCTGAGATCAGGAGCTAGAGACCAGCCTGGCCAACATGGTGAAACTTTGTCTTTACTAAAAATACAAAACTTAGCTGGGTGTTGTGGTGGGTGTAATCCCAGCTGCTTGGGAGGCTGAGGCATGAGAATCACTTGAACCTGGGAGGCGGAGGATGCAGTGAGCCAATATCACACCACTGCACTCCTGCCTGGGTGACAAAAGCAAAACTCCATCACCCACCTCCCCAAACAAATAAACAAAATAAAACCAAGAATTCATTAACCATTCATTCAACAAACATTTGTTACCATCTACTAGATGTCTAATTTTGTGCTAGTCTCCTCACTGTACTTTAATCCCTCAGTAGGTATTAAGGGAAAGTGACTAGATTCTTATGAGCTAGCTTTAGAACCACCAATTATTTCTTTTTAGCAATCATTTTCTCCTTTCTGGAAATCCTGCTCTGTCTCCAGAAGTAAGAGCATGTAATCCTGCTTCCCCACACATAGTCGGTTGGACTAGGGATACAGGCCTCATCTGATATGGCCAATCAGATTCTCTCTCCTGGGAAATTGGAATAGAAAGATGGAGGCATTATCAGTTGGTTGGGTGCTTGAATTGGAAGCCCATAGATATGCTGGGGGGTGGGGGTGAGGCTATTGCTTTGGAGAAGAAATGATGGGCCAACATAGAAGCAGTTGAGTGAGTGTACAAATCAATTTACACAGAGAGAGAAGCAGCCACAGAGCAGAATGAGAAACCATGTGGCCTCAGAGCCAGAGACAAGCCAGGAGATTAGCCACTTAATGACCTTCTGGAAGCCTCCTATAATTGCCACAGTGCCTGGTTGAGCTCCACTAGCTATCCCTTATACCCTTATAAAAAATCTCCTATCATTTGAGCCTACCTTATAAGGTTTCTCTTTCTTAAAGCAAATCCACTTTGACTAGGAGGTGAATCAATCAAGATCAAAGTTGGTGGACTAGATTTAAACAGAGAATGCTCTGTTTAGAATAACCCAAATGTAATAATAGTAGATCAAGGACTTGTCCTGTGTATATGCAATAAAACAATCAATCTTAGATGGTTGGAACAATTTTCTTGCTGTAAGAGTATTGAAAAATAAGACTGTGTTATGAATGAACTAGAATATTCCTATTTGATTCATTTAAATGAACATGTAGGCAACTCTCCCTCCGAGGAAGTACAAGTGCAAGTGACTTATGGGAGACCCTTTATAGCCTGTTGGATGTATATATTGGAGTAATATTGGAGTAAAAAGATTTATAGAAGATTGCTGACAATTGCTATGATTCGGCCTCCAGTTCGGTATGAGGAAATATAATGTTGGTGAAGACACAGTATTTGACAACATATAAGATGAAACTTTATGGTTACTAAAAGCTTCATGGCTTTATTTCTAGGTTTAAATATAACAATTTTCAATAATAACAAGTTTTGCTAGGTCTACTAGCTAACAGACAACTATTTTCAGATGTTATAATTTATCCGTCCTTTCAGCCATTTTGAAAAGCCATCGACAGTTGCTGAAAAGAAGTATCTTCTGAAGTATGCAAGTCTGAATCCAGACTCTATCTTTATAGATTTAAACTTAGTCTTTCCCCCCAGCTTCTTTGGCAGCCTAGTTTTTATGGCTGGTTTGATAAAATCAACCTTACTGCCATGGGAACAGCCCTATCAAAGTGGCTTGTTTTCAACGACTTTAAAAAGAGGGCCTATCGTTGCTCCAAATTTTTACAATCTCTTAATAAACATACTTAGGTCTCAACACACAAGGCAGGTCAACTTGATAAAAAATTATTTTTGTTGGATAAGAGGATATATAATGCAAAAGTAAAATGTGATCTAGTCATCAACCAGTTACCAGCCACATCAGCAAGTGTAAGATAAAGAACACTACAAAGCTCCAGGGACACACAGAGATGAGAGGTAGGATAGAGATTAGAATTGGCTGCATTCAAAGTACAAATGTAGGATCATAACAATTTTTTTAACCAATAGTAATGGCTTTTGAAATTGCAAATGAGTGTGGAATGGGCATTAGAAAGACACTCCTGGGAACTATGAGAATACTGAGTGGTCTAAATGTAAATGTAACAGATGGGATCGCCATTAGAACAGCGATCTTTTCCCCCAATTGTTTCTGTACCGATTACAAATATTCTCTCCCACTGCCATGTGTCCGATGACGTGTCTTGGTACTGGTTTTAAAATACAGTTGCTTTGGCCGGGCATGGTGGCTCACGCCTGTAATCTCAGCACTGTAGGAGGCTGAGGTGGGTGGATCACGAGGTCAGGAGTTCGAGACCAGCCTGGCCAACATAGTGAAACCCCATCGCTACTAAAAATACAAAAATTAGCCAGGCATGGTGGCGTGTGCCTGTAGTTCCAGCTACACAGGAGGCTAAGGCAGGAGAATTGCTTGAACCCAGGAGGTGGAGGTTGTGGTAAGCCAAGATCATGCCACTGCACTCCAGCCTGGGCAACAGAGTGAGACTCAATCTAAAAAAAAAAAAAAAAAAAAAAAAAAAAAAAAATACAGCTGCTTTGGCTGCAGGAACAGGTGGAAGGGTTGGAATGTTCTGAGAATAGGAGGAAGATAGAAAAGGACAGGTCATCTATTCCAGAAATGTTTGTTGTGTACCCATTGTGTGTCCACTGTTCTAGATATTAGGCACAAATTTAAACAAAATAGAAAATACCTTTGCTCTTGTGGTGGCAACAAAAACAAGTAAATATAAATTATGGTAGGTGGTGCTAAACACTATAGAAAAGATAGTCTGGGCAAGGTAGACAAGTGATATAATTTTGTATAGGAAGCTAAGAAAAGGCTTTACTGATAGGAAGACGCTAAAGGTAGTGAGCTATGCTGATACTGGGGTGAAGAATATTCTTCACAGGTTGTGAAAAGGCTCTCAGGTGGATGGTGCTTCTGAGGTTTGTGGAACTGCAAAGACATCAGTGAAGCTGGCGAGGGGGAGAGGGAAGAGAAGTGATAGGAGATGAGCTCAGGCAATGAATGAGGTGGGGGTGGGTTACGTCGTGCTGTTAC
Source organism: Chlorocebus sabaeus (assembly GCF_047675955.1). Classification (NCBI taxonomy): domain Eukaryota; kingdom Metazoa; phylum Chordata; class Mammalia; order Primates; family Cercopithecidae; genus Chlorocebus; species Chlorocebus sabaeus. Next base: position 33,001,486 of record NC_132924.1, read on the forward strand.
AGAACTTAAAGTAGGTGGTGGGAGAATTTTTGCTTTTACCTGATTTTAATGAGGTGAGGAGTCCTTGCAGAGTTTTGAGCAGTGAGGGGACGTGGTCTGACATCCATTTTCAAAGGCTCCCTCTGGTTGCCAGTTAAAAGATTATTGTAATAATACAGGTGAGAGATGTTGATGGCTTGGTCAGGGCATAGCTGTAAGATTGGTGCTACATGATGGTTGGATTCTGATCTTGCTGATGGATCAGATACCAAGTGTAAGAGGAAAAGGAGAATGACTAAAAAAAGAAAAAGGAATAAAAGCAAGAGGAGGAAGAAAGGAAGGGTAATATCTAAAAGAATGCGTAAAAGGACTAAAACTACTCTTAGGATTCCTCTGGAGATCAAAGAAAGAACCCCAGGATTTGATTGTCTGAGAAGCCAGCACGTGATTCTTGGTTCCTAGACATGGCTGGAACATGACCTTAGGCTGCTTTTATTTCTTGACTGTTAAAATCTGCTAATTCCAAACTCACTTAAAGTGAAATTAAGTTGTATGGCCAACCCACTGTGAATGTGTTGGATTAGTGGCCTCAGTTGGGAAGTTGGATGGAAGAGGCAGTGGGAATGTAGTGCTGGTTTGGGAAGGAGAAAATCTGATCTCCTTTTGTCCATAAATAATGGTTACCCTGAAAGGGTAAGCCTTGGTTTATAAGTCATGAATGAGACTGTTATCGGAAAGGGGTCCGGGTCCAGACCCCAAGAGTGGGTTCTTGAGCTCGTCGTGCAAGAAAGAATTCAGGGCAAATCCATAAAGCAAAAGCAAGTTTATTAAGAAAGTAAAGGAATGAAAGAATGGCTACTCCATAGACAGAGCAATTTTTATGATTATTTCTTGATGATATGCTAAACAAGGGGTGGATTATTCATGCTTCCCCTTTTTAGACCATAATAGGGTAACTTCCTGACATTGCCATGGCATTTGTAAACTGTCATGGTGCTGATGGGAGTGTCGAAGTGAGGATGACCTGAGGTCACTCTTGTCGCCATCTTGGTTTTAGTGGGATTTAGCTGGCTTCATTACTGCAAACCGTTTTATCAGAAAGGTCTTTATGACCTGTATCTTGTGCCAACTTCCTATGTCATCCACTGACTTAGAATGCCTTAATCATCTGGGAATGCAGCCCAGTAGGCCTCAGCCTTATTTTACCCAGCTCCTATTCAAGATGGAGTTGCTCTGATTCACATGCCTCTGACAAGAGTATGTGAGGAATACATGTCATTACCCCCAATCCCAAATTTCATCATACAAAGGTGACATATATTATTTGCATTTGAGTGCTTTATTATATTGGAATTGCAGTGATATTAACATTTGTACAAATGCACAAAATCTTGTCTCTTCTTGCTAGAAAGAGATGTAAAAATCTGACCTAGTTGAACAGTCTTAATGAACTCATTGTCCATTGGTAACAATAAATGTGTTCACGATGCAACAAAAAGCTTAACACAAAATTAAACATATTAAATGCTGCAGCAAGTATTTACATGTATGTACCCCTTTTTTTCTCCTTCCAATAAGGAAGGTGGTTGCTTTACAAATAGACAAACAAACACAAATGCTTTGCTGTTTACAAATACAAACAACCCCAAGTCCAGAACTTAAAGTGACAGCACCTTTTTGGGACTTCCTCAGTTAACACTTACTTTACACAGTGCTAAACTTTTTTCTTTTAATTATATTTTTGGACAATATTTATATTCCAATTGTCCCAGAACATTGTGTTTGAACTGAGCTATTTTTTCTGGGCCTTTTCAGAGGATCCCAAACCCTATGTCCTCTTTAGAGAGAACATTTCAAGCTTATCTTTTCTCCAAGACAGTTCTCAAAGGCAACATTCCTTTCTCTATGAGGCAGATGTGATTTAGCAGAACTTAGAAGGGAAAAAAGTGAGTAGGTTGTATTTTTTACTGGCTGCTGGTTGGGAAGGGTCCTTTCTCTTAAACCCACTTCATTCAGCACAACTGATACCTTTCATTATCTCCTGCAGTGTCTGTGGCATTGGTATTCTAAAGGAGAAAACTAGAATCTAATGAGCTTATTGTGCATAAGATTTTAATGATGTATTTAAAGCTAATTTATTCAGCTTCCACATTCTCAGTCCTGAGGCTAGATTATTCTATTGTAAAAAATCCAATCCTATAAAGTTCTATAATATGAAGCTCAATGTAAGAATATCTTAAATGGCTTAGAAGGAGCTTTCTAGATCCTGGCTTCTAATGAGCTAGATATTGTAAGTTGGTCTAAATACAACAGTTGGTAATTATTGATTCCTTTCTGATGACAAGTTGGAAAGGTATCAGAGTGCCACTTAAGAGTATTAATCTTTTAACAAATGTTGGCAATTTGGCCTTACCCCCCACTTCAGCTGTGGTTAAATAGGTTTTTTTTTTTAAAAATAGACAATTTATAAGGAAAAAAATATATAAACACTCTTTAAGCAATTTGGCTACAAGCATTACAGCACTGAAAAACTCCACAAGAAATAGTAAAATATTTTGAATGGACATACACTTTTTCATTTTCACAACATGACGAGCTAGGTTTTTTGTTTTTTAAATTTCTTTGTGTTCGTTTTGGTATTGAATTTTACTTGTAAGTTTATTGCTGCTGTGTCGTCTTATCCTACCTTAGATTATAATTGTGAATTAGAGGTGCTGTCCCTAATTATGTTACAAGGCAACATTGTATTTTTGAGACCTAGGAGTGAAATCCATAGGGCCACTGTTCTTTCAGTGGCCTCAGAGAGTCTATGGCTAGGACAACAGTCAGATGTGCACCAGGGTGCACAAAAGAATAAGTCTCCTGGCTTATTCAGGACACTTTGGTTTGGAAGATGAGAGAAAATTCTTAAGTATAGCTTAGCTGCTGCCTCACATCTGTTGCATAATATAACATTTTTTTAAAAAAACATGCTATGAATAAAGGGATAAAGAGTATAAACCATATAGTGTACTGGCTCTTCTCCTTGGCATTCTTGTAGTATGCTTCACCTAGGCTGATGTGAGACACAGGTCTCAGCTGTGCTACCAATGGATGCACATAAATGTACCTGGTGCAAATATCTGTGAAGTATTTTAAATGACGCCGCTCAGAGCCTCGGAGGAGGGGTAGGGGGCATTGTAAAGGAGAGCAAAGGCAAGTTTGAGGACAGAGGAGAGGTTAGAAAGAGAGTAAGAGAAATACAAAGGGATCAAAAAAGCTAAAGTGCAATTTTAAAATATAAATTATTTTAAAAGCAGAAAAGAGATTCTAAATTGCTGTTCGCATAGGCACGGTTTTATTCAAATTTAAATGGGTTGTTTCCTTTCCCTTCTCAGATATACTGCATGATGGAGCTTGAATGGCTTAAAGCTGCTGCATATTGTTCGGGAAGGGACAAAAAGCACTCAGGGAGCTGAATAGTGCAAGGCTTTCTAGGAAATCGGGGTGGGCTGGAGAGAGGCAGAGATGAAGTTGTTTTTACACTTCTACGAGAAAGCTGTTCCAGTTATAGTTACTGATTCCCTTTAGCTGAACTCTGCTTCCTAAATGAAAGAGCTTACTTTAAAAACGAGAAAAGAAATAAATGTTTTAATAAAACTGTTCAGAGTGTTGATTAAAAAATAACTCACAGAGCAATAAAAATCCTTGAAATGTCTATGCACAGAGATCTAAGCAAACATTTCCACCAAATGATGGAGAATAGCCATTTGAAACCCTGAACAATGAAAATACACACAACTATAGTAGTTTATTATGGACTAACACTTTAAAAACAAGTAGATCCTACAGAATACTGTTCAAATGGAATGTTTAAAAATAACATTTATTAATAAATATCTTATAAAATTCTAAATTAATAGATTCCTGTTCAAATTTTGCTTTGGTCCTTGAATTCCACTGTATACACACATACATACATATATATTTTCTTAGATGGTTTTTTCTTTTTTTAACCAGAAAGAAACACATTCTATCCTAACTGGATGGCTAGTTTTATAGCAGTTACTGAGGCTTAAAACTCCCCAGCCAAAGGCTTGTCTGTTACCGTAGCTGGTTTATGATTTTAATGACAAACTCGACTTACACACTAAAGTTTACTTAACAGGCAACAACCACCAGAACATTCACCATCGACATCCCTCTATCAGAATACACTCTCCCTGTTTCACTGACTACATAGGATCTGAAGAGTATTTGCTCTAAGTCACCCTAATTACTATAATATATACTGTGAGAGCACACAAACTGCTTGTCTCCCACAGGCTGTGTTAAGATTGTGACTTGCATCTGTTGATGTGGGAGCAGGAGAGGGCTGAGTAGTAGTGTGACGGGAAAACATCCAACTTAACACTTGGCTTTCAAATCAGTACATTCATCCATGGCTGGGATTTTCGCTCTACTTCTCCTGGCATCGCGGATTGAGAAATATGTCAAGGAGAAACAATTAAGATGTGGACACCTCCATTTAGGTGAGAGTTTACCTGGTAGAAATGCTCTCAGGTGTACTTATCTGAGTTGTTAACTCCCATCACATAAGGCAGGGGAGGTACTATAGACGTTCCCAGAGAGGCTGGCAGTGACTTCAGAGACAGATCTCGCCGATCAAGAAAACCACACATGAATGGGGAGAGGCAGTGTGGCAGGATTTTCCCTCCTTAGGACAGGTGCTCTGAAGGCCATGATAATTGATTAATGAACACATGGATGGGTGACCCAATAACTGGTTGAGGGAGGAGAATGGAGTACAAAGATATTCTCCCAAATAGGCAAAAAGTGTAAGACAAGGAGGAGGGATTTTTCAGGCAGATTGATTATTCTGTTGTCTGGTGACTGCTGGGCCTTTAGGTAAAAGACTTAATATTGATAAGCCATGTGTTGGATCTGACCAATGTATCTTTCTGTTTGAAATTTTCAAGAAGCACTGACAACTAGTTGGAATCTTTCATTTACTGTATTTCCATACCATGAATGAACACACCTAAAGGCCCTGAGTAGAACAAGAAGACAGTTTATTCTAATTATATGTTGAGGCCGGTTTGCTAATGTGTGTGGTTGGTTTTCCTACTTAGCATAAAAAACAGACATAATTGAGCTATATATAATGCACATCAGTCAAACTGTCAAGCTGCTGAACGAAGAAAACTCAGGCAAGTTCTTAACTGCAGAGGCTTTCAGCCTAACAACTAAATATTTCAATCAAAAGGTGGAACAGAAGTAAACTAAACCATCATTGTAACGACAATCACTCCCTGGACATTCTGATATTACTAGTGGATTTTTAAAAAATCCATTTATTAAGTGCTATGCATGCAGTAAAGAAAAAATTTTACTTAAAGCAAAACATAAAATAAAAATTAAAAATTAAAAAACCCAACTAAACATTTTAATGCACTCTTTTTCCTTTTGTGGGGGGAGGGGAGACAGATAGTCAGTCCTAGGAAAGAATTTTGAAATATTAGTTTTGATTTCAAAACAGAGATATGAATGTTAACTTCTTTTTAAAGCTGAGTCTTAAACATTTCTTAGGAAGCCAGTCAGATTAAACCATTCAGCTGTTACTGTTGGAATTTAAAAAACAACAACTATGAATTCAGTATTTAAAATACTTGAAAATGATATGTTTGTCTAAAATATAATAGAAAATTATTTCATTTGCATTTTTTCTTTTTTTCTCTTTTCTTTTTTTGGTTTTTTTTTTTTTTTTTTGCTTTTGTTTTGATTCTTCAACCATATACCCAAGTCATAAGTTTCACTGGACACTCAAAACCATCTTTTGAAAGCACTGCATACATGGAAAGATTGTTGATAAATATTGATTTAAAAAGTAAGTTATTAGATAAAACTGAAACTAGTTATATAAAAATCATGCTTCGAGACCCTCATATTTTCTTTTTTTCTCCAAAATAGATTCTTATACTATAGTGAGAGAAAAAAACACATCCTTCCCTTTTCTGAACTCTTATAAAAGCTACACCTTTTGTAAAATACTGTTCTTTTAAAACCCATGAACACACACACACATACACACACACACGTTAAGAGGTCAAGCATTCAAATGGAGATGAAACACCAGCACCTGCCTAGATTGCTAGAGAGAAACATTCACCCCTGTTATTTGTGAGATGCGATATTAAAACATTAGCACAGTAGAATGGCTTGTTTCAAGGAGGCACGACTGTGGTTCAGGGACTATCTGCTATGTATCATGCGCAAGTTCACAAAAGTTGTTGAAAATAAATCAGAATAATTCAGAAGAGGGAAGTAGGCTGGGTGCAGTGGCTCACGCCTACAATCCCAACACTTTGGGACAAAGAAGTAGGATCGTTTGAGACTAGCCTGGGCAACGTAAGAGAGACCTTATCTTTTATTTTAAAATAAAAGTAAAAATAAAGTAGCCAGGCATGGTTGTGTGAACCTGTGGTCCCAGCTACCCGGGAGGTGGAGGTGGAAGGATCGCTTGAACTCGGGGGTTGATGCTGCAGTGTTCTGTGATCTGTGATCTGCAGTGATCTGTGAAGTGCACCACTGCACTTCAGCCTGGGCAATAGGTGAGACTCTGTCTCAAAAAAGAAAAAAAAGAGTGAAGTAGCCTGCGCCTCATCCATGGGGTTCCTTCAGCAGTCAAAGAGTGCTGAACTGTCGTGGGAAGGCTAAAAGTGTCCCTATGGAAACACTGGGTTTTCTTTCTCTCTTTGTTTCTCCAGTAGTCAGTCTATTTTCACCCCCCAGAACAGCAAAGCCGGTTCCATAGGCTAAAGAAAAAAAAATAATAAATCTTAGGCTATTAGCAGCTGATGATTGAACAATGTAATCCGTGTAGTGAATAGAGCCCTTCTGAATTATTATATAGTACATGGATTTTCAATGTTATAGACAGGTCATATAAAACCAGTTGCAATCCAAGGGTGTCATGTTATAGCCCCACATCAAAATTTGGACTTTCACAATCAAGGCTTACAAAGCTCCCTTCCCTAGTGTCTCCCCAGCTGGTATTCAACCGTGCTTCACTTATAGCTAAACCACCTTTCATTTGCTCTGATTATTAAAAACATTAAATCAGGCACATTAAACATCTCCTGGTTACTATTTTGTGAAAAGCAAGAGCTGAATGAACTCCAGCTGTGGGTGACGTGTAAGTGAAGCAATGGTTAGGTCCACGTTTTGGAGGTTTGCTTTTTTTTTTTTTCCTTTAAACATTATTTTCTTCTTCACATGCAATGCTAAAGGGAAAAAAATAAAACAGAAGGAAGTCAAAATGAAGAGTAAACAGGGAGCCCAAGAAAAAGTGGAAATGGAGAAGAAAACTGGGCATTAGCAAGTGGACCAAGAGGAGAAGGAGAAGTGAAGAGACGCTCGGTGGTGTTATTTGGACATCAATGAATCTTATAATATTTTATAGTAAGAAACAAAAAGTTATGGGAAAGGCTGTGTGTTTATCTGGGATTCTGGTGACACCACAGCACAAACTCAACATGAGTTAAGATGTCAAAAGATTTTCTACCCAGTTACCTTGGATCTGTCTTACTTGACATCTAGGTATGCCTCATTTTGGCTAAAAGCTGTGGTTTAACAAGATTCAGTGTTTCAGGCAAAGGGTTGGACTGATAAGAATGAAACCATGGCTATATACAGAAAAGGTTCAGTTTATAAACAAGTAACTGGTACCAGAAAATTGGAGAAAAGCACCAAAGCGTTTCCCAAGCTGATAGATATTAATTGCATAACTCCCTTTTTTCTTATATAACTAAGTATAAAAGACAACATTTCCATAATAACTATAAAAATGAAAGCCAGTCTTTGAAGAACTGAGGAGTCTTCCAGGTCTGAGTTAATTCTAAAAATGCCCTTAAAAGAAAGGACGCATGGTACGCTACAGCTCTTCTTGGAGGCCAGGTCTGATGGTGCATTTTAAAGAATTGGATTCAGGTCTGTTCTGTGAGTGGTGAGCTGGCTGAGGGTGGAGCTTCCTACCACCTCGCTGACTGATGAGGAAGTAGTGATGGTATTATGCTGGATGACTTGTTGCTGGGAGCAAGCTGGGACAGGACTAGCAGGAGGGCTACTCTCCGGACCTAGGGAGAAAAAAAAAAAGACAACACACACACATACACATACACCAATATAGGTCTTTTTTGTATGGACTTGTGGACTCCTCAGAAAAATAGTACTGGATATTTACTTGAAATAGAAGTTTCACACATTTTTTTCTGAAAGTTAATTTCAAAACTTTATTTTCAACTGTTGTCACAATGCTATGCCTTTCCAGGTTATATCTACAAGCAAAGCCATGCTTTCTGTATCAGTAAAATGATTTGATGTGTTTAAGTCATGGACATGTGAACTTCCCCATCTTGTCTTTTAAATAGCCATCCATATATCAAATGTGGAAAAATACTCACATGTGGTGGGAGAATCTGTGTTGCTCAATCTAAAAAATTATTTGAAAATAAATTGACCTTCAGCCATGAATCCCTGCTCCTCCCACCATCCCTACTCAACTATCATTTAACCAACTGGCATTCCCGATGCAGAAACCGGGGTCTGAAGGAAGGGATCATGTTACATATTGATCAACTGAGGTCAGTCACTAGCTTTCAGCCCAGTGAGTAGCATGCAGTGTTTCTGGAGGCACTGGATGTAATTCACCCAAGGCCTGGGTCCCAGCCCACAGATTTCTGAGGGAGACGCTGGGCCACTGGTACTTGGGCTTCAGCTGGCTCTTTTCTTACTGGCTGCAAAATTGGAATTTGGTATTTTTTTTAATACTTCAAAATGCCAGGGAGGGAGTAGCCAGAAATGATCAGGAGGTGGTGGGCATGGTGTTGCACAGGGGTCAGGAAAAAGGGATCCCCTTGGAAGAATAGTCTGGAAGCCACTCAAGAATTCTTGTATATCTGCCTGGAAGTATAATCTACACTTTACTTTTGCTCTTTCAATCAAATTCAGTGCAAACTTAGTGGCAAAAAAAAATTGGACACTAAAGAAAAGTAAAAAAGTCGGTGACTTACTTAGATATCCTTGTGATTCTTTCTGCATGGCTGTTATTGGGCAGTCTTTATGTGTTAACAACAACTGTTTCAGCTGGGCCACCTCATTTTTCAACATAGACACTTCATTCTAAAAGAGATGTATTAAAACCATGTTGAGAAGACCAGAGGATACAAACCCAATGCCCTGCGCACTTTCAACAATAAAACTGGCAAACTCTTCTGTTATGTCTAAATGACATCAAGAACATTATTCAGTGTGATTCGCCTGAAAGTTTGTAGCTTACCTTTAATTTGGCCCTCATATTTACCAGGGCCTTTCTGAAGAGATTAGGTTTTCACTCAAGAGCTGAACCTTATTAAAAGGCTAGACCACACCCTTAGGTGATGAGAACTGAAGCCAGGTGAGAATCCTTACTCCACACTGACTGCATGACCCTAGGTAGATAACACAACCCAACTGAGCTCCAGCAACCTCGTTATAAGATGGTGATAAGAAGAGTACAACACTATTTGTGTTACTGTGAGGATTAAATACGGTAACAGATGGGAAACAGAACAATACCCAGCACATACTAAGCACTTAATACATTTAACTATCATAACCTTCACAAGCTCAGGTTGACATCCAGTTGAGAATGTGAATATGAGGCATGCACTGGGCAGAATTATGTGGTAGGATTTGTGGCTTCCACCTGAAATGTAATCAGAGTAAGCTGACTCATCTACCATCAGATTTTCCAAAAGAAGTATGTGTTGCTCAATCTAAAAGGGATATCTGAAAATAAATTGACCTTCAGCCATGAATCCCTGCTACCCCCACCATCTCCTACTCAATTGCTGTTCATGGGCTACTGTTGAGCAAAGCAATTCCACTTGCCTGATGCCCACTGAGCAGGAGGCATGGAAGCACATAGTGCACACGTTGGTCAGCTGCAGGTGGATGATGTCAGCTCAGGGTGGCAAGAGGCAATGAAGTTTTGGGCCATGATTGAATTAATTTGATTGAGTGCATTGATTATTTGGTCAATTTCGGTCTATAAAATACTCTTTCCCTCCTCAATATCAGGATGTTGTGGATGGTGTGGGGTTTTCTTCTTATTTACTCATGTAAGTGCCTCGGATCTCTACTTTATCTATTAATAGTAATTCACAAAGGCATGCTCATAGCTTTGTAGAATAACGAACTTGGCATCCATTGTCTACAAATATAGACACAAAATAGATGGTGGCTCCGAGATGCTTCCACTTGATAAAAGTGAACTATAAATGTAGTGCTGTCTTGAATAAGCCATTTAAAAACTGTGATCAGTAATATCCTCTCTTTGGTCAAGGTTTATTTGTGACTGCCAGGCATTGTACTTCACATGTAGGAAACTTTAAAAATGCATGCACACAGAAAAGCACGATTAACATTGCTGTCATTAAGTTGTACCTACACTTTCAATATGAACTTGGCTTTTCAGCCATGTATTTATCACCTAGGAATGTATGTTTGGGATTCCAGAAGTTACTCTAAAAAAATTGAAATCTTTTTTAAGGAATATCTCCCATTTCTAAATTTCTTTGTGAAATACATTATAAGCAACCACATATTGAGTAATATTAATAACAAAATAATAATAATAAAACAATAACAATAATAAAAATCTCATCTACAAATCTCATCTCATTCCCTTTCTCTTCCAAACTTTATTTTTACAAAATAAAAATGACTATTTGGGAAATTAGCCTTAACGATGAATAAATCACTTAATCAAACAAGAAAATTGGTCTTACATCTCAGAACATACAAGAAGGCAAATTGTATCTCCCAACTCCAAATGAATGTGATTGATAAGGGGCTCTGTGGAAACCAAAAGTGACTCTGTCAATTCCAGGGTCAGTGGGATAACTTACAGGACAATTTATTTTAGCCTTAAACACTACCTTTTTCCTCTTTGATTTTACACCTATCTAAATTCAGATGGCCTTCCTTCTTTTTCTCAGTTCTCCCTCTGTTCAAAATAGCACATATAAAAGAAAGTCACTTCTAGACCATCATATGAAGGCAATCTCTTGTCAAAAACAAAAACAAAACAAGGAAACAGAGATGTGTTTATGTGTGTGTGTGTGTATTTATATATATTTACTTCAGAAGGAAATGTCATATTATTTGCATTAAACTACAGAAATAACACTTTTCTGAAATCAAAACTGCCAGACACCTTGCCCCCTGAGTAGAAGCTCTCAGCTGCAGATAATGTAGACAATGGATCTTAGAAACTGGAATCAAGTTCCAATTTCTAGCGAATCTACACTTTTCTACCTAGAAAACAACAACAACAAAAAGTATTAAAAACAAAACTGGGTTCTCTTGCTTTCTTATACTTTTGGAAGAAAAAATACCCCTGCCTGTGGCCATCTTGGAGAGGTTGAACTTAGTCTCCATTTCTTCCCCCACTATGTCCTGGGCAGTGAAACCCTTTCTTGGCAGCATTCAATCTCCCAGGCACAAAGCGTTCATTGCCCCTTCCTTAAGAAAACACTCTGAATTCTATTCTCTGGGTTTCTACAGTTAGCAAAGAGCTAACTGCCTATGATATTTGGCATGCCCCAAACAGTTTCACAATAAATTTTTGCTTTCATAAGGCTGTTTTACTATAAAAAGAGCACTAGTCAGCACATGTGGTGCCCTGGCCTATCACCAAAACCCCATACAAAGTATATGACTTTGGTGGCATTTAGTCTATGAACAGCAAAACACTTTATTCATAAAGCAATATGTTGTAAGTACAGAGACCAAACGCCTGAGTGTTGTGAGGGTCTGTAAAAATGCAGAACCCTGAGAATATTGAGACAGCTGACCATCATTTAAAGATATATGTGAATATGAACATATTCTTTTTTTCTTTTTGCTTTTTATAGAGACAGGGTCTTGATCTGTCGTCCAGGCTGGACTACAGTGGCACCATCATGGTTCACTGCAGCCTCTACCTCCTGGGCTCAAGCAATCCTCCCACCTCAGTGTTCTGAGTAGCTGGGACTATAGACACGTGCCACAATGCCCACCTAATTTAAAAAAATGTTTTGCAAAAATGGGGTCTAGTTATTTTGCCCACGCTGCTCTTGAACTCCTGGCCTCAAGTGATTCTCCAGCCTCAGCCTCCCAAACTGCTAGGATTACAGGCATGAGCCACTGTGCCTGGCAGGACATATTTCTTAATGTAACATGTTAATAATTATGTTATTTAGCCATGTTATGGTGGGAAAATGAACACCAATTAATGTCAGTAGAGAAGGGCAATCAGCTTCTTGTTCATACCATATACACGTAACTACGATGCTGCAAGGACTAAATAAAGGCCTAATAACCACAGAAGCCATAGAAATTCATGGGGCAGCATCCAATAGGAAAAGGAACTCTTGCCTGAGAGTTAAGAATAATAGGGTTTGAGTTCTCAAGCTGCCATGCCAACCAAGTATAAAACACGATGGTTTTATACTTCATGTATAGAAGTAGAGAACTACTTCTCTAAGTTCCTTCCAGAAAGAATTTTTTTTTTTATTCTACAAGTATTTCTGTGTCACCTTCTGTTGAGAAAGCAAATTACCCAATTATCTAATGAAAGATTCAATCTTGACTTTTATTCATTACTTAACTACTTTCAATATGCTCAAATATGCTTATAATTTTGGTCTTATCTTTCATAAGGGAGCCAGTTCTATCACCTCTTATGCTTCCAAATCTTAGGCAGATTCCAAAGCAACATTTATAGTTTCATTTTATAACAAAATTTTGTATGTCCATTTATGTGTCCAGATTGCTGAGACAGCATCTATGGAGCCTTCATTATATTTCATAAAGGATCCTTGGCTTAAGAAAGGTCAAAAATCACTATCTTGGAGAAAGAAGAATGAATTGTGTGGTGTGCACATGCATAATCATCTTAAAGATTCCATAGTGAAAGACTGATTAGTATAGGAAATGCACAAATACTAGACTGTATTTTAAGTAAAAACCCTTTTCAGGGGAACATAAGTGGAATCACCTTGAATTCATTTTGGAAGAGAACAACCAGATAGCAAATGTTTCAAAATGCATAAAAGAAATCAAATGTGGCCTGGAAGTCTAGTAGGGAAATAAAAACCAGGCCTTCTGGAGGCATTTTCTTACTCTGAATTACCTTGTTTTATAAATTGAGGAAAATCACCATTTTTTATTCCCCTATGTAGGTTATAATCAGAGTTTTAGGTCTTAATATAAAAGTACTTTGTAAATACAAGGTATTAATAATACGTATCGATTGTCTGGTGGAAATCAACTCTTCATCTTTTCATTTTTCTAAATGAATTTGAGTTTGCTCCTCTAAAGCAGTTAGCTGTTTAGCAATTGTAAGATCCAGTTGGACTGATCTATTTTTAAACCCATAGTTTGCCTTGGGATGAAGCAGCACTCCATAGAGATATTCAATACTACAATAACATACTTTAAGCAAGCACTCCAACAAGTCCCTAATAGCTACATTTGCAGGGTTCAGCTTTGGGGATGTCATTATTTATACGATAAATCCACAGTGCTTTTTGGTGTAAGCAGTAGTTTGTGCCAAAAAAATAATTATCAAAATGGGCCCTACAGTATACCCTCCCCCAGCTTTTTTGTTTTGGTAGATTAGCTGAGACCAGGTTTGGTTCACTCTGAAACAAAGAACTTTCAATTTGTCAAGCAACAGTTCCCATCTGGCCTATTCGCTTGCCAAGTCCCAGACCTGGGCTCATGTGTCCAAAATTTCAGCAGCAACTTAGACCATGTGTCTTTGCACTAAAAAAGAAAAGCAATTATTTCCATGGGTGACCAGATGATTTCCATATCCTCTACTGAACCCAGACGTTCTACTGAGTACCACATCAGCAGTTGATGAATTTAGAGCTGATCTTAGTCACTTAGTATCAGAAAAAAGAACATGGATTTCTTTGGCTTACAGAGTTTCTAAAATAAAAGACCACAAAGAAGTGGGTTAGGTCAACAGGAGACTTCCCTGAGTCCTCATTCTGCCACCTACTCATTGTGTGACATTAGGGAAGACCCCTCATTTCCCTAACCTCAGTTTCTTTCTCCATAAAATGTCAGATTAGGTGGTTTCTAATATTTTCCCAAATTCCTATACCTTTTTGGACCTCTTGGGCAGAGATGCGTTGTGAGACTAGGAAATGAAGTCTGGGTGTTTGATTTTGTTTTCTTAGGTCTGGTTTTTCCAATCTGAAATGCTGCAGCCTAACTAGAGGGTTCTATGCTGGAAAACAACTCAAAAGTGGCAGCTGGCCATCCAGACCTTGGATATTCCATTTGGCTGGAGTTTGTTTGCTTAGCACCTTCCATTTCTGTTTACTTAAAATTTGGCTCACTGGTCCAGCCTCAAGAGAGCCACCTTTTTCTTTTGACAAAGCTCCAGTGAGAGGGAAAGGGTCATTCAAAGGTAGCGGAATCTGCAGCATCCTCTCCAGCATCCCAGGGCCTGATGCAGGACACTCAGCTTCACAGAGAACACTGGGCGGTTGTGGCTTCTGTCCCTCCAAGGCAAAGCGGTGGTTGGAAAATATCAACAATTTAGTCTGTTCAGAGACTGTCCCTTTTTTGGGTACTGTTTTAACTACCAAAATATTGGTGCCTGTCACATGAACTCAGTAGGATTTTTTTTTTTTTTTTTTCTGGTTTTGGGAGCTAGAGTTCTAGTTCCTTTTTTTCCTCAGCCATTTGGCTCTAAAGAAATGTGAAAAAAAATCAGTGCATTAGGGTCTAGCAAAGGGTAAATTTACCTTGTATATTTTGTAAAAGCAGTCATAAATACGCATATGCCAAGTCACGAACACCTCTGGCCTCAAAGTCAATGGACATCTTTACTTTCCTGGCTCTCTGCTATGATCCCTCCATGTTTGCATGCATTAGGATCACAGTCAATACCCTGAAGGAATTCTGCAAGGACTCATTTTAGTTAAAACTGATTTAAAGCCTTGGCAGCTGATATGTGCCAGCTGGCTATTTTTGGCTCCTTCATCTAAGCAGTGGTTCCTAACTAAGGCTGATTTTGCCACCCAACTTCCCTTCCCAATCACCACTAGGGGACATTTGGCAATGTCTGGAGACGCTTTGGTTGTCATAGGTGGAAGGTGTGCTCCTGATACATAGTGGGTAAAGGCCAAGGATGCTGCTAAATAGCCTGCAATGCACAGGGAACAACAAAGAATGATTGAGCCCAGAAGTCAATAGGGCCAAGATTGAGAAAACCTACACGTTTGCATCATCCTCCTGCAGACCTCAGAAATGGTGGCAAATTCCTGGGTTTCCCCAACTTCAGTTATCACAGAACCACTGCTGTAATATTTACTAGGTTCACATATACAAGAACTTTTATTTACTTAACATGTTTGTGCAAATTAACTCAATTTTGAATAATTTAGCCTTCTTACTAATATCTTTGAAACTGCAGATTTGATCTTCTAATTACATTTTTCAATACACATCAAAATTAAAATATGATTATTAATATTAAAAATGCTTGGCTGGGCATAGAGGCTCACACCTATAATCCTAACACTTTGGGAGGCTGAGGTTGGAGGGTTGCTTGAGCCCAGGAGTTTGAGACCAGCCTGGGCAACATAATAAGACCTTGTCTCTAGAGAAAAAAAAAAAAAAAAAGTAGCCAGGCATGGTGATGTATACTTCGGGAGGCTGAGGTGGGAGGAACACTTGAGTCCAGGAGGTCAAGGCTGTAGTAAGCTGCCCTCCAGCCTGGGCAATGGAGTGAGGCCCTGTCTCAAAAAAGAAAAATGCTTAACCACATTCTACCTAAAAGTTTCTCAGATACTACTGTGCCTATCAGATTCTACAAGTGGCTTTAAAGGTGTTTGAGTCCAGCCATTTCTCTGGTGGCTTGACTCCCTGCAATCACATCCTTGCCAAGTAGTCAAGCAGCCAATTCTTAGACACTCCAGCAATGAGGAATTCATTCATTTATTTAACAAATGGTTACTGAGTGTAGACACTATACTATAAACAGGGGAACCCATTCATTTATTCAACAAATAAGTTACTGAGTGTAGACACCACACTATAAACAGCAGATAGATAGTGGGCGGAGGGAGTAGCAAGAGACAGTCCCAATCTTCCCGCAGCATGCAAGTTAGTGCGGGAATCATTATCTTATTTTCCTCACATCTGCTATATGTTTTGCAGTTTCTTGCTCATCATGTCTATCACAAAAAGAATGACACATTTAGGGGGAAAAATGAACATCCATAAATTACGAAATTCAGGCCCTCATACAACACACACTTTTCTTGTATACTTTCAATTTGTACACTGGAAGCCCCAAGCCATCTCCATTTAATGAAACTGAATATGCAAAGGCTTTGGGGTTTGGCACCCTAACTGTTCCTTTCTAAGGATGCACAGAGAACTAGGTGTGGGAAGAAGATGAAAGTAACCTACCAATGCCTAGCCATTAACTGTTTTTTTTTTTTTTTTTTTTTGAGACAGAGTCTCACCCTGTTGCCCAGGCTGGAGTACAGTGGTGCGATCTTGGCTCACTACAGACTCTCCCTCCTGCATTCAAGCCACTCTGCTGCCTCAGCCTCTTGAGCACCTGGGATTACGGGCCTGCGCCACCACGGCAAATTTTTTTGTATTTTTAGTAGAGACAGGGTTTCTGCACCTTGGCCAGGCTGGTCAAACTCCGGACCCCAAGTGATCCCGCCACCTCCCAAAGTGATTAGCCTCCCCAAGTGCTGGGATTACAGGTGTGGGCCACTGCACCCAGACCCCGTGAACTCTTAAAGTGCAGAGTCTCCCTATGTAGGGTACTTTCCTCCCTGCCCCACTCTCTTTGGCCATTCTCTCAGCTTCTGGAAGCACTGGAGTATAATCCACAACTCTTAATGCTATCCCTGGACTGTGGGTCACATACGTGTCTATTTACTTGCCTTTTTTTCTGCTGATAAATAGTGCACATATTTTTAACATTAGAACAAATGCTCTGAACTGCATCATTATAAACTATAAAGTCTGCTGGAGAAGCCCGGGTACTAGAGTTTCTTCCTTTTCTCTTAGACACTCCCAGACACTTCTGGGCCTCATTATAAAATCTCCCCAGTGAAGCCATTCATAAAAAGCAAAAATTATGCAAGATTCAAATCTTGGTGAGTTGGCAAATGAGATGAAAACATGCCTTTTCTTTCAGAGCTACATAATAACCATAAACCTTTCTTTCTTCCATGTGAAACAAAAATAGAGATAATCAAGTATAAGCCAAGGCAACCCCCTCAACCTAGTGAATATAACGAACAGCTCCTTTTCAGTTGAAGGTTTATTATGGGCCAGGCACTGGGCAACTGCTTTGGAGACATTAGTTTGTTTATTCCCCCTAATGTAACAACTCTACAAAGTTATGATTCCCATTCTATAGAGGAAGAAACAGAGAGCCAGAGAGTTAAACCTAGCAAGTAATTGCTGAACCAGGGTTTGGATCTCTGTCGGATTAAAGCCTGTGCTCCCAGCCCTACAACTTAGTTGGGTAGGTCCCCCCTTCTCAGAGCTCTGTGGGAAAATTGATTGAAAAACTGAACGGTTAATTTTGTTTTGTAGAGTGTCCCGGAATTAATAAAGCTCGAGGAGTGAGGCTGCGGCTCCTCTGTGGACTATGTGTGTGGCACCACTGCTTAGGTCAACAAGTGCCTGTCGGGGCCGGAAATGCCCGCGGAGCAGAGGGCCTTTGAGTCCCGGGGAAAGACACCGTGGGCTGCACCTGAAGCTGCATGTTTGTCTGGGTGAGTTCTTCTGCTTTCTTTTCCAATGACATCACCCAGACCTTCCTCTTCTGTCTGCAGCGGGTGGCAGCTGCCCGGTTCCGTTCCAGAAATTTCCGCCGCCTCTCGTCGGGATCCTCGTCCACCACCCTTCGCCGGCGCCCCCCTGTGGGCTGGGGTGGCTGTATTGTCTGGGTTGGCTGCATCTGTTGTGTTGCTGGTGAAACCTGCTGGGACAGAGAGGGAGGAGGTGATGGGGATAGGGAAGGACGTGTTAGGTAAGGGAAGAAACCCCAGCTGATGTTAAAATGCAAAGCACAGAAAGTCTATCGCTTCAGTCAGCATATGAGACTTGCCTCCTATGAATGAAATAAATGATGAAATCACACTCAGAAAAGAAAAAGCATCACTGACCTATATATTCTGTGATGTGTTGGCAAGATATAGGAATGACTTGTGAAAAGATGTAGTCAGATGGATTTTTCCCTGACAGGCATTTAGCCGAATCATGGTAGAGGAAACATTTATTTTTCTCCTTCTGCTATTAAAAATGTTTTACTGACGGTGTGTTTAAAAACTTTAAAGTAAGGGTCAGGTGTGGCGGGAGGATCATTTGAGGCCGGCAGTTTCAGACTAGCCTGGGCAACATAGCAAGACCCTGTGTCTACAAAAAAAAAAAAAGGAAAAATTAGCCAGGCATGGTGGTGCATGCCTGCAGTTCTAACTACTCAGGAGGCTGAGGTGGGAGGCTTGCTTGAGCCCAAGAGGTCGAGGTTGCCGTGAGCTATGATTGTGCCACTGCACTCCAGCCTGGGCAACACAGCAAGACCTTGTCTCTAAAAAACAAAAACAAAAACAAATAAACAACTTTAAAATAGCCAATGTATGGTACAGGGTGAAAACAGAAAGGTCAGGGTTATTATCACAATATGGATGACTCAACTGTCATCTGCAGAAAACCTCTGAGCAGGTTGTGGGCTCCTCTCATTCTAATAGTGGTAAAGTTGTGTTGCTAACACACCTCTGGGACATCGTTGCCACTGTGGCTCCTATCAAAAGAAGCCCATGAAGCCAGGAAGGCAGGTGAAATCCTATTTTGACTCTTTCACAGTTCTTAATGCAGAGGACTAGCTGGACCTGCACACTCCAGCTGGGCCTGCCTGCCCCTCAGAGGGCTCACCAGGGTGAAAGGAGATCCAGGAGAGCTTTCTAGGTGATTGGGAAGCTGGGCCTTTGAAAGCGTTAAATCGATGCCTGAAGCAGCACTGAGCCCTGTCACACGCTGTGTGTATGAGATAGTGAGAGTTGCTTGTGCATTACCATACACTTACATTAGAAGGAAATCCTAAGAGTGGCAAAGCACTTTATTAAAAAATTTTACTATGCTTATAGAGTTCTTGCAAGGTCTGTGTGAGACTCAGCAACATCTAAGGCTTAGAGACCCCCACACATACAGCTTTTTTTCTATTCATAAGGCAGACACACAGCACCTTGTGAAATTTCTACGACTGACTCTTTATATGTCTGGACACCTAATGCTTTCCCTCATGCACTTCATTCCTTCCTCCTTCTTCATTCTCAATAAAAGGCGTTTTTTTTTTCCTCTCCCATTTCTCAGTCACTCAGGTTTATGACTGTAATACCTATAAAGTTGTTTTACAAGAGACATTTAACCTGCAGAAATAACAGGCCAAAAGTTTTAAAAATGAAGCCCAACAATCTTTTCTACCACATTCCAGCACTATGATTGAAATCAATCAGAATGACTGTAATTGCACTAATAATGGCTACTGGTTGACATCAGTTGACTGATGGTGATATATTTTAATCCAAAACTCTATCAAACCTTCTATGACTAACTGTAAAAGAATCAGGCCCAGGGTTGAGGTTGAATGCATCTCAGTAATTTTATGTAAAGCAAAGACATTTTCTTTTTTTCTTGAGATGGAGTCTCTCTCTGTCACCCAGGCTGGAGTGCAGTGGCATGATCTCAGCTCACTGCAACCTCTGCTGCCTGGGTTCAGGTGATTCTCCTGCCTCAGTCATCCAAGTAGCTGGGATTACAGGCACCTGCCACTGTGCCTGGCTAATTTTTGTAGTTTTTAGTTGAGACGGGGTTTCACCATCTTGGCCAGGCTGGTCTTGAACTCCTGACCTCTTGATCCACCCGCCTTGGCCTCCCAAAATGCTGAGATTACAGGCGTGAGCCACCACACCTGGCCAGCAAAGACATTTTCTAGAACTGTTTGTTGGTGACTATTTTCCTCCCGATTATAGAAGAATAACAAAATAAATTAACTGTGTAAGGTCTTACTCATCAGAATTGCTAGTGAAGACGTCATCCTTGTTATTGGCAAAGGCTTACCACTTGCCATTTCGGATGCTAATTCCTGAGCTAACTACTGCAAAGAAAAGCATTAAGAGGGAATGTGCTAACTGCTTGGATATTTTTGCCTTTAACTGTTTCCTTTTGTGAATTATGATCTCTTATTGCCAGCCCCAGACAAAACCCTCAAATAGGAAAAAAATGTTTTCAAATCTCCATTGCAGGGACTTATCTTTCAATTCTGTATCCTCCTACCCTAAGTTTAATCAGTGTAACCCATGACACTTTTCGTGTGTCTTCACCCAAAGGCATAAGTGACGTGGTTTCAGGTGTAATGTAGGTTCAGGATTGGTTAAGAGAAATTCCTTGAAACCAGCACTCTACAATCACATCCTTACATGCAGGAGGAGCACAAGAAGCCAGGAGAAAATGCAAATACATTCCTAAAACCAGAATCTGTGTAACTGGTAATTATTGTTGCTTGTAATTTTATTTTTAAAGCAGAATTCTCTTGGCATAGATGCTCTGAAAATTTTGATCAAAAGTAATCAATTATAATTTCAAAAAGGCAGAATTTATTCCAAATCATCTTAGAATCTCAGAGTTCAAAGGATTCTATTCCTACTTTCAGATAATCATACAATTAAGAAAAATGGCAAGATCTCAGTAATCAGCCAAGTTAATACAATTTAAAAGTGGTATTTTGGGATACTGCCTAAATGATCTGGTTCAAATTTTAGCAAGACCAACCTGGGCTCTTTCTTTTTAGTATACAATTAAAAGAAGTAACTGTTCATGAAGCTAATTATAATAGCAATTAACTAATTGCATATACAATTGGCCACTTACTGGCTTGAAACAGAGGGCAACTGGCTAATTGGTAATTAACTAGTGAATGGCTTTTATATTCAAAGAATTGTTATATAACTTGCCCTGTGAAATAACTTGCCCACAAAGGTGACCAAACCTTGAAGTTCTTGTTTCCTTATAAACTAAGTACCTATGTGAATCAATTTGACCATCGTTGACTTTGTAGTTTTTTTTTTTTTTTTTTCCTTTCTAAATACATGTTCTAGTATGGCATTTAACTAAAAATGTGACCAAAAAGGTTCTCTGGGTAACGTTTGATTGCTATACAATTTGCTAAACTTCTATTATTTTTGTTTGGAATAACATATTTTGAACACTGTGCCAAGGGCTTTACAGAGATTCTCTTATTTAATACTCATAAGAGCCTAGAGTTTAGTCTACTATTACCCAGCCCCATTTTACAGATGGGAAAACTGAGGGTTGGAGAGGTTAATCGTTTCTGTTCACAATCACACAGTGAGGAAGCCAGGAAAAAAGTTAAGGTTATCTCACTCTAATGCTCAATTCTTATTCACAATGTAGAACACCTCTAAGGACCTTGCAAAAGACAGTTTATCTAATAAATAGCTTAGAGAGTTGCTTGTGCCTGATCCATTCTGTGGATGGCTGTCCAGGTTTGGTGCACGTTAATGGAGGGGGGCTCAAGAGTTCAAAAAGCTGCCTGGTGTAAGGTCTCGTCTCCAGGGGCAGATGACAGAGGAGACGGTGAATAAGTGTTATTTGATGGTTCCACGCCTCCGACACCCTTCTGATCCAGCTGGTTGCAAGCTGGCAGTGTGGACTGGGTGGAGGGTATGGATGAAGGTCATTCTGCTTGAGGATCCAAAGTGTCTAGGCCCAGCCATGCTCCTGGACATGCCCTTCATCCACTTACTAAAACTCACTCCAGTACAGGACTCGCCTCTCTTCTTGGCCGTGGGTGACATAACGTCTGCCTGGTCCCCCAACCCTCTTTCAGTTTTGTCTAAATGCTGGCTTTCTTTACAGCCACTCCTGGTGACTCTCCCCCACTGGGATTTGGCCTTTCTCTTGGTCTGATCATCTACAGAACTTGGCTCTCTTTCTGTTCCCTCCAACGCATTTCTCATTCAGGGGGATGAGTCACCTCTCTTCACCATTTACACAGCACCTTATGCCCTAGCATCCGTGATGGAGCTTCTTTGTCTGCCTTGAATTGTTACTCTTTAGATTTTTTAACATTCACTGTTACTCAGAAGATTGCCTGTTGTATTTAACTTCCATTTTACAGGTGACAAAATTCAGTCTCTATGATGTTTTAAAACAGCAGCTAGAACCAGGGTTAGAATTAACTTGTTTTTCTCATTCTTAATTCACATCTTTCTTCACAAATTTAAGTTCTTCCTAATCCATCGATTCATATTACTTTTGGGAGGGGCTAACTTTCTGACACACTGCAGAAATAGATTTTGGAGAACTTAAAGTTTATACTTGCCCTTAGAGACTAGACCTGATATTATTTAGTATATTATTTATAGAAATTATGATCTGGTAGGGTCTTATGGGTAAGGGTTGCCTCCTAGGAGATAAACAGAGCTCCCTAGAATGTGAGATAGAACACCTGGGCTTGTCAAACAAGATTGCTGCAAATGACCCCAGCATTAGAGCTTGCACTGTTAAGAAAGAGAATAAGAAGGGGAAAGAGATCACAGAAAAGGTTTACCTGTGCTTGGTTGCCAGTGTGCAGGGGCGGATGTGGCGAGGTCTGGTGATGTGCTGGGTGTGCATGAAGGTGGGAATGGGAGTGGTGATGTGGATGATTCTGCTGGTGATGGGGTTGAGGGTGAGGATGGTGCGCTGGGTGCTGGTGCTGGTGTGGGTAAGGGTGGTGGGGTGGCAGTGTCTGGTGCTGATGTGGGTGCGAGTGCATGTGATGGTGTGGCGTCTGGTCCTGCCGGGAGCCCATCATCTCCATCATGTGTCCCATGGTGTTCATGTTCCCATTTGACATGGCAGCAGGGTGGTGAGTCAATGCAGCCTTCAACCTCTGAAACAACAAAAGGGAGGGGAGGGAACAACTGAAGTCAGTCATGTACATGATAGAAATTTAAAAGCAAAATGACTCACATTTTCAATTCTATATTTTAGATACTATTGTTAATGTTTCCTACCAGTAGCTATCTTGTTACCAGTACAAGATAGCTTTTGTATTAATTTCATATTTTCTTACATATTGTGGTCATTAGGAGGTTCCATGTCAGCCAAATAGGTTAATTCAACTGTCAAAGCCAATGGACAGGATATCCTATCAAGAATTACACATTCTACTAAAAGGTATTTCCTATTATCCAATCATGCATTAGATCATATCTACAACTGAATGCAAGCATACACCAAAGAGCACCATTCAATATGATAATGCCATTGAACAAAGAACCTCCATCTGGTGTGCCACTATATTTTGTTTTTTAATTTTTTTTTTTTTTTTTTTTTGAGACAGAGTCTCACTCTGTCGCTCAGGCTAGAGTGCAGTGGTGCGATCTCGGCTCACTGCAACCTCCGCCTCCTGGCTTCAAGCAATTCTCTGCCTCAACCTTCTGAGTAGCTGGGATTACAGGCACCTGCCGCCATGCCCAGCTAATTTTTGTATTTTTAGTAGAGATGGGCTTTCACCATCTTGACCAGGCTGGTCTTGAACTCCTGACTTCGTGATCCATCCGCCTTGGCCTCCCAAAGTGCTGGGATTACAGGCATGAGCCACTGCGCCCAGCCAGCCACTGTATTTTGTAAGAGTCACAAGAACAAATGCTCTTGCTTCTCAAAAGATTTCTCAGACACAGAGAATAAATAATTTCAAAATTTAAAATATAGAGAACTAATCTGATTTTAGGGCTTAAAATTAGAGTTAGTAATTTACGCGCTTTGGAGGTAATGTGTAGGTCTTTTCTGTTACCAATATCTTTCTTATGGTCCCTTCCAATACTCTAATTTTTCTCACTCAATAGCTTTCTTTTGACTTTGAGAAGGGAGTGAGGAAAATAGAAGAATATGGAGTATTGCACCTCCTTTGATGGCCACATCAACTGGCCAGATATATTTCTAACACAGAAGCATTATCCATTCATAAGCAGACATGCACACAAATAACTTGTACCTGAGTCTAAAGGAAGGGTCAGCAAACTTTTTTCTATAAAGAGTCAAACAGTCAATATTTTCTTCTCTTATCTTCTCTGTCTCAACTACTCAACTCTGAAATTGTGGTGCAAAAGCAGCTGCAGACAATGTGTAAATGAATGAATCTGCTATGTTCTAATACAACTTCAGGGACAGGAAATCTGAATTTCATATAATTTTTACATGTCATGAAATGTTATTCTACTTTTGATTCTTTTTCCCCAGTCACTTAAAACGTAAAAACCATTCTTAGTTCATGCACTGGACATAATTAGGCAGCGGGCCAGATTTGGCCCTTGGGCCATCATTTGCTAACCCTGTTCTAAAGGTTCAGTTGATAATCAGCTTAGTCCCAGTTTCTTCAAATTGTTTCTTTTGTGACACAGTCAATTATCATCATATCCTGAGGGGCACAATATGCTAAGGACTGTATAATGCAGTTACTCGTTGGAAATATATCTTATGCAGAGATGATTGTCTAATTGGCAAGCTCCCATTGGCTTCATGAAGTATTTACCAGGGGACTCAAAGTTCTCTCCAGATTTATGTTCTTATCTGATCCATGATAGTGGTGTATAATTGCTGGGCAAGGAAACAGTTGTATTTAAATGATGACCAAAGCTACCATGTGCTAACATTGTACAATATTAATGATTCTCAACCGGTTACATACACTATTGAAAAATACCAATTCAATTAATCAAAATCCTTAGTTAAACATAAAAAGCCTCTACCTGCTAAGAAAAAAATAAATAAAAAACAAGAGGAAAGGATGGTAGATTGTATGTTAATATGAAATCATCATTTCAAATATTTTCGCATCCTGATTCAGTAACCACATAGTCCACTTCTCGCCTCTTTCATGAGCAACAGATACTGCACAACAGCTACTCAACTTCATAATCCTGAAGCAGTTCAGCATCCTAAATGTCTGGAAAAGATGAGATGCTGGGTGCTGGGTATTGTGTTTCCTTTTTTTTTTTTCTTTTTCTTTTTTTTTTTTTAGATGGAGTCTTGCTCTGTTGCCAGGCTGGAGTGCAGTGGCATGATCTCACTGCAACCTCCACCTGTCGGGTTCAAGTGATTCTCCTGCCTCAGCCTCCCGAGTAGCTGCGACTACAGGCATGTGCCACCATGCCTAGCTAATGTTTGTATTTTTAGTAGAGACAGGGTTTCACCATGTTGCCCAGGATGGTCTCCATCTTTTGACCTCGTGATCTGCCTGCCTCGGCCTCCCAAAGTGCTGGGATTACAGGCGTGAGCCACCATGCCCGGCCATGTTTACTTCTAAACAGAAGAGTGAACTAAGACTTCTCATCTCCAATTTTGAGCAATGATTTCATTGTTTTTATAAAAATGCTTATTATAAAAATTTAAGCAATGCTTTGCAATGAAGTCAGCAACAATGAAGCCAAACGCGTTGTTTATATCTGGTGGGTGAACAGCATTCCAGACAACTCTATATATGTATATGGAGAGATGAAAGAATAACTAGAATAATTTTATAACTGTGGAATTAAAATAGCATGTAATTATAAAAACTTTTATTTGACTATGGCATAGCAAAGAAATGAAAATCTGGGAAATTGCTGGGTTTTAGATACATGTTTCTTTACCCCAAGAAAAGTTTTTAGATGATATCTCCTAATTTAAGGATGAAAAAATATGAAAAGAGGTTATGTTGAAATCATCATGCCTTTAAAAAACACTGACATGATGGAAAGTATGGATGGACTTTCTAAACTATTCCTTGTAATTTCATTACTATAAAAGTATACTTTTTATAATAAAACAATCAATTACTACAAAAATATTAGATGAAAAAGTAAAAGCCACTTGCCTAGCCTTCTCCCCTAAACCCCAGTCCCGTTCCTCAGATGTAACCACCACATATCCTCAGACATTTGCTTTGCATTTATTAGGATACATTTGTGCAAGCCCTTTTAATACACAGTTTTGTATCCTGCTTTTTGTCTCTTCAGCAATATATCCACAAAACAGGTAATAATAATGGCTATCATTAGCTAAGTACTTGCTATGTGCCAGTTCTTGTTCTCTATGTTTTACAAATATCAAGCCACCTAATCCTCAGAACAACCCTGTAAGGCTAAACGAGAGGCAAAGCCACTCTACCTCCAGAGCTTGTTCTCTAAACCAGGAGAGAAGGTGCCACAAGCCATGCCATTCACACTTTGCCAAAAACAGAAATGAACTGTTTTGCCAGCGCCCCATCATCAAAAGGAAAAGCAGAAAGAGTGAGAAGGGGCTAGAAGAGCTGACAAGAGGAGAAGTTATTGCTGCATGGTCCAGCAATGGCCACGTGCAAGTGTTACTCAGCACACAGCTAGGGACCTGGATGCGCTCTTTCTGAAATTTAGTGGAAGGGAGAATGGATGGTAAAGAATTTCCAGGAACTTCATCTGCAGCAAAGAAAGGATTATCCAGGACACAGCATCTTCATCTCCTTTGTGTTTGTGAAGAATTGATACTTACATTTCCCCAATCCAAAACACAGACATGATAAGGGCCATGCATCCGTTCTCCGTGCCTCTACTTCCTCACCCTTGGCTTTAACCCTTGTAAGTCTATCTAATGCTCAGGGGATGAAGGTCAAAGCCCTTAATATGGTCTAGGTGTGGTCCCTGCAGGGCATGGGCCTGCCTTCCCATCAGCCCTTTCTCTTCCCAGCCAGCCACACTGACCAACTTTCAGTGCATCATGCACCCCTAGACATGGGGCTTTCGTGTTTCACAATCTTCTTGCCTAGGATGCTCTTTCCCTTTCTTCAGACATTCCCTTTCTTCAGTCTAGCCTTCTCCTTAGTAAACTTCTCCCTGGTTTCCTAGTGTAAATCAGTTCCTGTTGTATGATCCTAGTAGAACCATATTTCTTTTAGAAAATAATTTAGTTTGTAGCTATATACTTTTAGTATGATTATTTAATTAATATTCATCAACCATCTCAGATTGTAAGCTTAGAGCAGAAACCATGTTAGAATTTGCTCAGTGTTAAATTCACAGCTTTAGCACAGAGCCTGATACATATGATACACTGAATTCATATTTGTGGAATGAATGAAGGAATGAATGAATTAAACTTTCTGAGGCGTATGATAAATGCAGCATTTTAATCTTGGATCACTATATCTGCTATTTATGTGGGAGGATGATTTTATTAGTCAACCAAGGTTAGCAGAATCCACTACAGAAGTCATGTAGGCAGATGGGCTGTAAAAATACAGTCAAAACAGTTTCCTGCTCCACACCCTGCCTGCCCTCTAGAAAACAGTAACAGAGAAAAGAAAACAGAAGTAAGTAAGAGGAATGCCTGTTAATTTTATCTTGATGTATTTTCCTTGAAAATTTGGCAAGGAAAATAAAAAATCTATGTAGGAGTGGGTCATTGTGCCATCCCTTCAAAGCTACAAACAACTTTTCCACCTTTAATTAGGAGCAAATGGAACCTGACAAATAAATATGATGCACCAGATCTTCATCTCTCAAATAATTAGCTTATACTGTTAAGGGAAATTACTTGATTGCCTCAAGTCTATTCTTGTACTGTTCAGGCCAACACAATAATGCTAGCAATGCGTATAACATTCTACTTAACTATTTATTTACTCAACAAATGTTTATTGGGCTTCAACTATGTGCCAGGTACCATAATAGGCACATTGTTATTTGCCCACTATTTGAAGGAAATGGAAGATGCATAAAGCCAAGTTTTTAAAAACACCAGAGAGAAGAAATACACATTTAGATGTGGAGATGAAGACTTCTGATCACCCCTCAGAAAATCCCAGGCCTCTGGGTTGAGTCTACCCTCTGAGCAGCAGCCTGTGCGAATGCAGTGAAGAGAAGTGATTATCAAGCTGCTCTGCATATGCCACATTGAATATTCTCCATGTCATTTCAAAACAGTTTGGGACACTCCTCAAAGTCCTAAGGAGTCTACTGCGTCCCTGGATCCTGGTGCCAACAAGAGCCGCAGTTGCACTGTAAATCATTCAAATCTCCCAAATACAGAAATTTCTACTCCACTCTCTTAGGGATGATAAATGACCAGTAAATGGGTCTAGGCTGTATTTTGCAGAATGATTTTTCTTTTTGAAGTTGAACTGTGTCTTATTTTAAATAACATTCCACCTAATACCAAGAAAAGGCAACATTCCACCTAATGCCAAGAGAGAGGAAAATTAATGAGTAAATATACATATATTTTTCAGCTATAAAACCCAGGGCTATTACTGACATGACTGCAAGAAAGAAAGAAATATGATTCTTGTCAACTTTCTGTCATCTTCTTACCATGTTCATTTATATGAGAGAAAATTAGGAGAGGTGGCGAGAAGCCTGATGCACAGCTAGTTTCAGTCGAAAGGGGTCATTTTCATTTGGTCCATATATTTTCTAAGCTCCTGTCCACTGTCTGTGATGGGAGGGTGGGCCTGCTGCCGGGTTCTTGGTAAGGAACCAACTGTCCACCTCCTCCCATCCCAGTGTGGCCACTGCTGTCATGGCCCAGCCCTGGTCCCTCTTTAATTTCCCATTTAGCTCAAGTTTGCATCATGGCATGTCGGGTGAAGCCTGGGTACACCCACACGTCATTACCGCCACAAGCATGCATGCTTGTGTGCCTGCGTGAGTGTGCACACACACAGCACACCCACCCACACCCACCCAGGGCAATTTATCTCCCATTAGCAAGTGGCTCATGCCAATTAGAAACATTTGTGGAACTGTGAAAACATCACTTCTCCATCTTCGACAAGGCTGACTGCTTATGCTTTATAGACTCTGAAAGCCGAGCCGAATTATTAAACATTAATTGAAATTCAATTGAGTGAGAGTGAGGAAGGTTGGAGTATTCTTTCCAGAAAAATTTTAATTATAAATGGCTGTTGGTTTTTGCTCCAGAAAAAAAATGTGAAAATATCAAAATGTGGTGTTTCTGGGTTGACCACAGAAGTAAGAGGCTGTCTACATACAAATATGACAAAAT
Source organism: Chlorocebus sabaeus (assembly GCF_047675955.1). NCBI lineage: Eukaryota > Metazoa > Chordata > Mammalia > Primates > Cercopithecidae > Chlorocebus > Chlorocebus sabaeus. The sequence continues at coordinate 33,030,607 of NC_132924.1, forward strand.
CTGAATTCATATTTCCTTTCAAATACAAAATAATTGTCCTCTGTAGCCTTTCCAAAGCATTACTGTAATTTCTCTTTTTTTTTTTTTTTTTTCACTTTCCAAACACAGTTGATCCACAAAAGCAGTCAACACAGGCTTCTGAATGGTCCAGTCAGTGGTTTGAGACCAAAAGCCTTCACTGCATGAAACCTTCACTTCATTGCTTTTAATAGCAATGATTACCGACTTCCTCTAGGTATCAAAGATTTCTGAAATTCTTTCTGAATTACTAAAGAAGCCCAAATTGATATTTATCCACTGACTTTAACAACTATAAATGGCCAGCTTAGATCCCCAAATGCTTTCAAAACTTGGAGATGTGGCAATAGACAGAAAAACAACTGTTCCGTGCTGTGCACGGGATTAACTAAGATCATATTTGGCTTAATCACTTGGAATAAAATCTGTTCCTTTAAAAACTTTCATAAGGTAACTCAGTTTTGATGGTTCCACAATTTAAGTATTCTGATTTAGATTTTGGTTTGCTAATTAAACTTCAAATAAGTCCGCCAGGTTGGAAGGAAACATTACCCAGGAGGAAAAGGATTCCATAAGACCTAGAAAAATAAATATTCCTGTCATTTGTCACATTACATCATTCAAACTTATTAACTGAAGATATTAGAAAGGATATAATTAGTAAACACAAAGGAGTTGTATTATATATAAATCAATACTCTAGTCCATTGGCAAATGATGCATGGAGTATCACAGGATGAAGTACCATGCTAGCTCATGAGTAAGGATGGTATTTCAGAGAAATGGAACTTCCGCAGATCTCATGTAAGCAAGAAGAATTTGGTGCTTGATCAGACCTAAGTGCTAGGTGATACATTGCACTTTGATGTCTAAAAAGTCAAACCCCAGAGACAAATCTTAGCAATTTCCCTGCCAGCCTTTTTCATATTAATATCTAAATCATATATTAATTATAGTTCTGTAAGAGTGAGCCTTTAATTTATTCTTGCTGAATGAAGAAATTAATGAATGTACATTTATAGAATTATTTTATTTCAGATACCACTTCCCTGCGTCTCTTATATTCAGTGGTTGTCTTTTATAATTCAGCAGGAGGGTGAGCATTTTAAGAGGCTGTGCATTTTAGCAACTTTTAGAACAAACTGCTATCCTGAGAGCCAGAGCTAGTCTTAGCTCTATTATAAGGCAGCTCTAGGTCCTTAGAGAAGTAAACCACTTAGTGCCATGTGCCTTCATCTATCTAACAAAGGAGAGCAGGATTCTTCATTCCCTATTTCATCAGAGAAAGGATCCAAGCTGAGGTTTACTAAGTAAAGAAATCTATTGGAGAAATGAGTTGGGTGAATGTCTAAAAGAAAGAAAGAAAAGTTATCATTGCAGAGAACTTCAGAAAAACAACAGAAGACTCAGAGTGAGAAGTCTTGCTTTTAAAGCCTGGCTCCAGGATGTTGGGTATTCACCTTAAGCTTCAAATTCCTCTTCTGTGAAATGGGGGTACATAATGAGATGAGAATCTGTGTAAACCATAAAGATATACAGCAGAGTCGATGGAACTGAGTAGAGTTGTTTTGTGGATGAGGAGTGGGTGGGTAGGGGTGAGGTTAATAATCAGCTTTTGATGAAAAATAAAGCATAACGGAATATTACTTGTCCATACAAAGGAATGAAACACGGATATATCCTACAACATAGATGAATCCCAAAAGCATTATACTAAACGAAACACACCAGACACAAAAGGTCACGTTTTGTATGATTACATTTATATAACATACCTAGAAATACTTAAATCATAGAGACAAAAAACAGACTACTTATTGCTGGAGGTTGAGGGGAGGATCAAGTCACTGCTTAATGGTCCCAGGGTTTCCTTTTGAGATAATGAAAATATTTTGGAACTAGACAAAGATGATAGTTGCACAACATGTCGAATGTACTAAATGGCACCAAAATACACACCTTAAAATAGTTAATTTGGGCCGGGTGGGTGCGGTGGCTCATGCCTGTAATCCCAGCACTTTGGGAGGTCAAGGCAGGCAGATCACTTGAGGTCAGGAGTTGGAGACTAGCCTGGCCAATGTGGTGAAACCCTGTCTCCACTAAAAATACAAAAATTAGTGGGATGTGGTGGTGCGGCCCATAATCCTAGCTACTTGGGAGGCTGAGGCAGGAGAATTGCTTGAATCCCAGAAGGTGGAGGTGGCAGTGAGCCAAGGTCGTGCTACTGCACTCCAGTCTGGGCAATAGAGCAAAAAAAAAAAAAAAACAGTTAATTTTATTTTTTGTGGATTCTATCTCAATTTAAAAATATTTTAAAAAATAAAGCAAAATGAGAACCTCTTCTGACAGTGGGCTGATATAGAATGCTTGACTTCATCTGAGACTTACTGCTATTTATTTTGATGTCACCTTATGTGAAATACTGTATTATGAAACAATGAAGACCAAAAAGATATTTGCCCTAGAATGACTAAAGTCAATGCCAGGCTTTTAGTATTTGCCTCAGAATTTGGCTCCTCTGCCAGATACTGGTACCCTCCTTTTCTTACAATTCTATTATTTACCAGCTGGCTTAGAACCAAAGAGAAAATGCAGAAGCCACAGCCATTCAACTGTGTATAATACAAAGCTAGTCGAGAGTGTTTAACACACTGGACGAAGAATCAGTATCCGCAAAGATCTTGTCTAATGAGAAATTTAACAGGAATCAGTATAACATCTTATGCTTGGTTAACAAAAACAAAACAAAAAGCATCTACTATCCAAAGCAGCTTAGAAAATATATAGCTTGGGGCTCACATATATATAGCAGAAGGGTGTGGGGATTTTGACTTCATAAAGCATCATTATGCAATGCAGACATCAAAACAGCTGATGTGATTTTTCTGCTGTATCAGTAAAACTAGATTAGAGAACTCAAGAGAGTGAGTCCTGTTCTCTGCAGGGCCATGATGTGAGCCATACAAGTCCAGATCCCTCACCTGCCTGCCCCCACCAAAGATCTAAACATCGTATCCAATAGTGTTGGATTTTTCTCTAGGGGAGTATTCCAATTCTGAATTGATGGGCAGGTATGCTGTTTCTATTTTTCCTCTATAACACTGGGATGAACATCCCTATATACACATCTTGGCATGTTTGATGATTTCTAAAAAGTGTTCATTAGTTTTTTAACAAAATCTGATGAATTGATCCATTTAGTTGGGTTCAATTTCTGGGCAGAGACAGTGGTGGTGGTGACAGTGTGTGTGTGCAGGTGTGCACATGTAGGGAATGAAGGCTGGGTGTCTCTTAAAGGATATCTAAAGGGAAGAAATGCCCTGATAAGTTCAGCTTTAAAAAGCCTTTTTGGGGTTCTGATTTTCTTATTCCATCAATATCCCCATACTCAGGTGAGATATTATAGATCCCCTGTTCCTTTCCGGCCACTGAGCTCCTTAAGCATTACGGCATAACCTCAGGTACTAATTTGAATCTAGAAAATATTATATCCTAGTTTCTCTGGGAATTTTAAAGTCACTAAATGCACAATGGATGTAGAATAAATATTTGTTGATTGCCAGCCTGCCTGCTGCCTGAAAGTCTCCAGTAGTAGTGCCTAATTTTGTAATATCTTTGAAGCAGTGGCCTATAATTTTCTTTACAGAAAGAACACTTTCTGGTAGTGATTGCAGGGAGAATAATGCCCTTTGTCTTGCTAACAAACACTACTCACCTCTAAAACCTCAGCACCTGCAAACCTGGGTAACTTTAGGTGAGGGCTTATTTCCAGCTTTTATAGAAGAAGAAAGTTCTATTGGAAAAAAGTAATCCCTTGTTATTTTATTTTGGATGAACTTTTAATCAGAAACACAGGCAGTAACATATGTTAGAAAAATACATATGAAACATAGAACTTTGCATTTATAACCCACCATGGAAAATCCATGCTAATGCAGCATTAACTTTGGGGTTTTAATTGCACAGAAGTCAGGAAATTCAGAGTTCAAGTTCCCACAGCAAACTTTACTCCACATGTGTATCACAGGGCCTTTCCTGAGTGGGTGACCTAATCATTTGGCAAAAAGGGGTGCAATGAATAGTGATGGAAAGGATTTCTCTTCAATGCTACACGTCCCCAAATCCCAAGCAAGATGGACACAGGGCAACTCTAGCTACACAAATGGCACCTTTTCAATGCATAGTAGTCGTTGGGTATGTGCTTGGTGACGATCGTGACAACAGCCCCTTTGCAGTGCGTGCTGCAGGAGGTGCAGGATTTGGCAGTGTGCTGCCTGAGTGGGACAGCCAATCGCTACCACATCACCCAGCTCTCTAGCAGATCCTCCCCCACGCCCTTGGGAGGGTGGCTATGCTCGGCTCGCTTGATGGACACTGCCCCTTGCTCCATTCCCAGAGGGCATCTCAATAACTGATGCTTAAACTTTTGAATCTGAAAGTTTGACTAAAAAGCCCACAGGGGACTGGAGATGGCACCTTCTCCCAACACATGTCTACCCTTCCAGACAGCTGTCATCTGGCTTCCCTCCAGTTGTTGGGAAATAGCAAGATGTGTACCATTGGGCCTCTGTTGTAGACATTTGGTGTTCTGGCCAACAGGGCCTCAAACTTTTTCTAGTAAGAAGTCTCCTGGTTTTTCCAATGATAGGGTAAGTTGATTGTATGGAAGTTTAGATTGTCTTGTCCCTTGGTATCCATATCTGAGACTGTCTAATGTGCTCTGTGGGTGTCCAGTCCTGCTTTTTCTCCTTGGGAAAAGAGTGATGGTGTATTTGGGTCCTCCTTGCTATCTGTTGCCTCTGAATCTCACCCCTGCCTGAGACCTCAAAGTGTGGGGGCCCCCAGTACTCACCACTGATATGAGAGGAGTGGTGAGAGGGAGGAGAAGTCAGTGGGGGTCAGGGGAAGCAAGAGAGAGAGGGATTGCAATACTCTCTGATTCTTAAGCAGCTGCCTTACTTCCTTTTTGGACTTTCTATTAGTGGTCCAAAGTCATCGGACCAATAGCCAAATCAACTTGCTGTGACAGTTCTACCATCCTGCTAAAGAGGAGGTCTGCCTGTGAGTGGTCTGGATCATATGGTACCCAACCCAGCAGTCACCTGACCACCCAAACAGCCCATTTATAAATAGCTCCTGGACTCTGAGCACAATGAGAATCCATGATGCCATTTGTCCACTGCCTGGTCTCCCTGAGCCAGACCTGTAGAAGCCTCTGAGGGACACAGGATGGAGGCCAGTCTTCACTGATAAGAGCATGGTCTTCAGTATTTCAGGTAAACCACGCCAAGGAGAAGAAAGCTGTGCTCAAGAAAGCCAGAACAAAAAATACAGAATCTTTTCTTCTTTCCCCTGCATGTCTACATTCAAGGCATTTAAAGAAGAGTCATTCATAATCTACTAAGAATCTGGTGCTCTGTGTGTGTGTGTGTGTGTGTCTAGAAAGTTATGCTTAAAAAGAGCTTTTGAATTATGCCCAAGAAGATGACAGTGCACAGCATTTCCAACTGAAAAATGAGGAACAACTTCCTTCTGAGCTGATATGCATCCAAATCATACTGGTTCTCAACCAAATTGTTAAAATTTCAATAATAATCAGGTATTAGAAAATATTGAGCATTCTATGCTTTATTCTAGTTTCAGAGTTTTTCTAGTTTTGCTTTGTTTTTTTTTTTCCATGTGATATGACAATTATTAATTATTTGGCAATTTTTTTTTTTTTTGAGACAGAGTCTTGCTCTATCACCCAGGCTGGAATGCAGTGGCATGATCTTGGCTCACTGCAACATCCACCTCCCAGTTTCAAGCAAGTCTCATGCCTCAGCCTCCCAAGTAGCTGGGATTACAGGCACTTGCAACTATGCCAACTAATTTTTGTATTTTTAGTAAAAATGGGATTTCACCATGTTGACCAGGCTGGTCTCGAACTTCTGGCCTCTAGTAATCAGCCTTCCTCGGCCTCCCAAGGTGCTGGGATTACAGGTGTGAGCCACCACACCCATCCTATTTGGCACATTTTTGACAGTAGAATCACTGGCCCTTGCTAAGCTATCTTTTTACATCTCCATTTCTATTGTCTTTATGGTGTACAATTCAATGAACCAGATATCTGAATCTACTATTTTACTGCCTACAACACAAGTAATGGGGGTGGTGGGGTGGAAAGTGTGGAACCATCTCTTTAAATCACATTGTCACAACTGAGTACCATTCTAAAAATGCCAAATAGAAAGCTTTCTGGTTGATTTATTAATTGAAAATGGCCTCTCTAAAAATTTATCTTCTTACAAGCTTAAGATATCATTTTCATGATCTGTCTTCCTTTCCAGCTCAAGCAATTTCTTTTCTGACTCCAAATTTCTTTTAAGCAACTGCTCACCAGGGACTGACAATAATATGTAGTAGCTTGCCCTAAATCAGTACCTTGCAGATATTAAACTATGAAATAGGTGACAAAAATTATTCCCTACCTTTTGGAGATGTAGAAAATTCCTGTGAAGAAATGTTAAGTGATCTCTTAGGAGTCACTAAAGGGAAGGAATTTGAACCTCCTGCTTTTCTTTGTGGTGTGACCTACTTAGCTGGAGAGCCTCTTGGTTAAAAGAAAGATGGTGGATGATAAAGAGCAAGATGGGGAAGGCAAGAAGAAAGGTGAGAAACAAGGACAGACAGAAAGAAAGAAGATGCGTGAGAGTATCAAGAAAGAAAACAAGTCAGCTCTAGCTGAAGGTAGAAAACATACATGATCCAAGGGCACTAGTATTTATAAATGTATAATGATAAGGCAGAATCATTCCAAAACAGAAGTGAATACAAGATTGAGTCAAAGTATTCCAAACTCAAAAGAAGCTCAATTCCTTTTTTTGGAGAATTGTCCACTCCACCCTAGTTTCCAGATAAATTAATCACCAAAGGGGTATTATCAAGTGGGTTCTTCTTTTCACCATATGCCAGCAAGATTTGGTGTGGATTTGGTGTGGCAGATAAGGAAGGAATTGCATCCTATAGGGTTGTTTTTATATGCATAAGATTATGTATGGAAATTTTCCCACTTCTGTAAGATTTTCAAACCATAAGTGGTTAACCAGAGGCTAACAAAATGGTTAACCAAATGTGTCAACCGCTAAGCCAAGTGGAAATGGTGATGGCAGGTCTAGCAGTGGGGAGTTCTCCCATTTCTGTGACATATTCCAACCAGCCTGACTTAATATGAACAGCATCATGCTTAAGGAGCGTATCTGTATCTGGAGAGCTCACAAAGGTGAAGCTCAACTTACTAGGGGAAGGGCCTTCTGCATTTAGTGACTGCTTCTCCTGCTAGGCAGATGTTGCTACTCTGGGTTTGGATTGAAACGTTTCCTCCAACATGTCCCCAAAAAGTGAGTTCACCACTTGGTTCTGGTCTGACTAACTGATGGGACCAAGCCCATCCGAGTGTGAATCTTTTTTAAAGTAGAGGAGGGATTGTTTTCCTTGGTACTGATTCAGTGCCTGCTAGTTTTTCCCTTTCTTTTTTCTTTCTGCTAAAATGTATCCTTTGATTGCCTTCCAAAGCCCATTCACTATGGGAAGTAGATCATCATTAAGCTTCCTTGGTGAGACACCACATATTGCATGCTTTGCCAAGGAGGGCAACTGTCAATAGCCAAATACTCAATTTATTATGGTTGGATAACATTTGCTATGAGTAGGACTATTTTTTAAATGAACTGAACTGATTTGTATTATTTAGAAGCTTAAAATCCTTTCTGGAAGAAGGAGGGATATGTACTAAAATTCAATTTGTAAACAAAGAAATAAATAAATATTATACCGTTCTGCAACCAACCCCAACTGTTTCCCTAAACAAAAGTAAAAAAAAAGTTTTAAAATCAGTTTCCAACAAGAGAAAATGCACCTAAGTGCTTTCATTCATTCTATTCAAAAATGTTTAATTCAGTCTGGGTCTACAACATTGATTTCCTTGGTGTTCTTGGGGTGGAAGATTGGACAGACAGAGATAGAGGGAAAGTAAATGGAAACAGAAGCATATTCTCATTCTCCTAAGTCTCTTTCTTCTTTCACCCCAGGTTCTAAAATTTTGATCTATTTTTGTTTTTTTTAATTTAAGGATAGAGTATGTATCATTAGATAGAAATCTAGGACTCTAGGAATGTGTATTCATGACCCATGCTGATGAAACTGATACTCATTGCTGTATGAATCCACCTTCTGAAATGACAGTTACACTTCTCTTTGAATCCTAATTTTGAGCCTTGGTTTCATGTGCAGAGATGGTAAGTCCTACAAATGTGCTCTTTCTACTCCATTGCTCTTTGCTTAATTTTGATCTCACAATTAAAATCTCTGTAACATCAGTTGTTAATTAACTATATTATCAAAAGGATGCAACGACAGAGAACATTTTGTGGAGTGCTGATAAGGCAGGGTGTTTCCAAAGCACTTGCCATTCAAACTCAATAAATGGACCTATTGGGGAGACCTATTCTGAAACTAAGACATCCCCGGTGAGGATGGGGAGAGGGGACTGAAAGATACGGTGGAGCACTAGTCTGGTGGATTTCCTCCTAAATGACAAATACACAGCTAAGAGGTGAACACTCTCACAATATATCAACTTTGTTCATTTCAGAACTTAATGATTACAAAGTCATATCAGATGAAATCCACAAACCTCATGAATCAGACCTAATGCTTGCATTCAGTGATTCAAATAATACTTATAAAACAACAAACATGAAAACAAACTCAATGCAGTATTAGCATCTATAGTGACACATACAAGGTGGTTTCTGTGTATTCTGAGAAAATTAACTTGTCAGGACAACTGAGTGAAACATTTCAAATGCAACTTAAAGTCATACCCTTCAGGCATATCGGAAAAAACAGTAGGACTCCCATGTTAGGGAGATTAACATGGCAGATGCACATCTGAGATTTCACAGTCCCATGCCACCAAAATATACGTCAATGTAGGAATACAGAAGACGTAAAGCAACTGAATCTTTTACTCTTATTTCCCCTTAGGGAGCCTGGGTGATGTACAGCGTGGGCTGTGATGTACTGAGGCTCGTCATTAAATGTTCCATGGCCTTTTTTTTTTTTTTAACCAGAAGAGGTTTTTAACCTGGCTTCACTTCAGCAAGGGTAATGGCAGCCTCCCTCCCAAAGATTCCTTCTACCCTTCCAACTGGCAAACACTTGCTTCATTTCCTCCTGTAGAATAAGAATCATGCAGAATGACTGCCTGAGCATGGCAGCTCCTCATTCTGCACTTCTCTGGTGTTTTGGAGCAAGTTGTTCATTCTTTCAATAATTTGCTAAGCGTTTACTCTGGGCACGGTAAGAATACCAAGACAAAGATGATACTGCCTATTTCCAAAAAACTCGAAATACAGTAGAGTCCATTGCCTGCGATGCACTGTAACATGATAGATTAAAGGGATTGTTTCTGTCGAGATTTTAGAATGAGGTTAGATTGTTCTAACTTGAATTAAATAGATGGTACTATTGCTCTGGGGCTAACTAGTGTTTTTAGATGGTAACACATCAAATCTATGTAGTTAACCCTGGCCTAACCTGGTCATGGCTTAACCTAGTGGTTCTCAACTGAGGGCAGTTTTTCCCTTTGGGTGACATTTGGCAATATCTGGAGACACTTTTGATTGTCACAACTTGGGGTGGGAGGAGGGTGCTGTAGTACTGGCATCTAATGGGTAGGGACGCTGCTAAACATTCTACAATGTACAAGACAGACTACCTGCCCCCTCACCCCACAGCAAATAATTATCCAGCCCAGAATGTCAATAATGCCACAGCTGAGAAACCCTGCCTTAACCTGACAGCCAGGTTAACTAAACCATGACTAAACGACATTTATCTATGTCATTTATTTTATTACTTTGAAGGAGACACCACAGGACCACTATCATGTGGTATTAAAATGGACTGGTATCAAAATTCAGCTAAATAACAAAATGTCTTTGTGACATATCCTCTCTGTCCTTAATGAAGTTCATCAAACCACTCTGTGGTTCAAGAATGGCAATGATGATAGCAGAGTTAAGAATCTAGTTTTCAGGCCAGGCGTGGTGGTTCATGCCTGTAATCCCAGCACTTTGGAGGGCCAAGGTGAGAAGACTGCTTGAGCCTAGGAGTTTGAGACCAGCTTAGGCAACAAGGCAAAACCTGTCTCTATAAAACATACAAAAATTAGCCAGGCGTGGTGGTACATGCCTGTAGTCCAAGCTACTCAGGAGGCTGATGTGGGAGGATGGCTTGATCCAGGGAGGTCAAGGCTGCGGTGCAGCCTGCATTTTAGCCTGGGAAACAGAGCAAGACCTTGTCTCAGAAAACAACAACAACAAAAAAGAATTTAGTTTTCTATAACCATAGGATCTAATAACTGAAAGAGATGTGGAGCCCACCTGGCCCAAGAATATTTCATTTCACAGATTAGAAAACTGAGAGCCAGTAAGATTAAAAGCCACTGTGACACATGGCAAGTTTAAGGTTGAAGGTGTATTAGAACCCATGCCTCCTGATGGCCAGTCCAGGCTTTCTCTGCTGCCCTAGGGACTAGTCTGGCACTCAACTGCATCTAGAATACGAAATAAGAAACAAGGAGGAAGTATGAAAGTGCTAACAGACCATGTACTATGTAATTTCTGTGGCACTGAGTCAATGTGTTTTGAGGCTGGGTCACTTCTTTTCAGGAGCCACAGAGACAGTGTCAGCCACCGGGCCACATGCGGAGGGGCAGAGTTAGTTAAACCCACAGGCAGATGTCTCTTCTCAGCTGGGGACAGGTGCTGTCCAGGTAGGATCTGCCAACCTTCTCATCTGCACAGCAGGTACGGGCAGACCCTAGAACTCAGGAGTGTTATCCAGGCTATCGCCCAATTCTCCCTGACCAACAGCAGCTGGAGAACTTCTCTCAGCTTTCTTCCACTGGCTTCCTAACATGGTTTTAAACTATATTCTGTTATCTTTCAATAACTCCAACCCTACGAAGTTCTCCAAAAGCAATTACATAAAAAGCTTTAGCCCTGACATTCTCTTCTCGGTGACTTAGTAGATTTGCACATGGACTTTGGCTCGTGGGGTAGGAGAAGAGGCACAGACTCCACTTGTTCATAGGAGAACAATGATAGTGGGGCCCTGAGTTAGGTAGTGACTTTAACACTTTAATTTTCCAATAACACGCACATAAACCTTTTTAGAAGACAGATTCAACCTTTTCTTAGTCAGTAAGAGTCGGGAGGAGGATTTGCCTTCCATCCCCACCCTATCTTTTATCTGTAAGGAATTTCAAGAGAGGGGCCTGGAAATATTCAAATTAAAGTACCTAGGTAGGCTGTAGGCCTGGTGCGATGGTTCATGCCTATAATCCCAGCACTTTGAGAGGTTGAGGTGGGTGAATCACCTGAGGTCAGGAGTTTGAGACCAGCCTGGCCAACATGGCAAAACCCGTCTTTACTAAAAATACCAAAAAATCATCCAGGTGTGGTGGTCCGTGCCTGTAATCCCAGCTACTTGGGAGGCTGAGGCAGGAGAATTGCTTGAACCTGGGGGGCAGAGGTTGCAGTAACCCGAGACTGCATCACTGCGCTCCAGCCTGGGCAACGGAGCGAGACTCCATCTCAAATAATAAAATAAATAAATAAATAAATAAATAAAGTAAGTAAGTATCTAGGTAACTTCCCTTCTTTTCTCTACTTAGATCTTCTGTAAAATCCAGGGCATATCAAAGCCAACTTTAAGTTTTAATGTTCTGTTTTATGCTACTCATTTTCTTTGAAAAGGTGGGGAGAAAGGGCTGTAAAATGGGCAGCCACGAAACTGAATACAAATTGGCTGTATCTTCTTTCAGCCTTCTGACACGATCACTAATCTTCTTGAAACTATCATCATCTGTCCCCCTGATGCCATTGGATCTGCCCCATGGGGGTAAGGGGAAGAAGGAGGCATGATGACACATGACCATGTTCTAGATATAGAAGTCTGCTCAGAGGTTTCTGTATGGCCCTTTAAACAGGATCCTTATTGGAATTTTTGGATTCTGTCCCATGGAGTTCAAGTGCATTCTTCAGGGCAGCCGGTTACAGTTCCACAGAGGTGTGAATGTCCTGGAGTTTCACAAGCACAATACTTCACATTGTTGGTTCAGAATTACTTTAATTCCTCCCTCCACTGCCCCACCCCCACCCCACTAAGAAGCCCTGGATCTGCGGAGGGGCTTAGCACAGCCAGGACTGAAAATGCCAATGAAAGCACAAAACCCCGCAGTAAACATTCTAGTATAAGAATATAATCAAACATTAACAAAGAGTGTGGGCTCAAGTTTTGCCTGATAGTGGTCAAGGTCTGACTGAAGCAATGACATGAAGTTTTCCCAGAGCTCTGTTTTCCTGCAAAAAAACCGTCGCTTTATCCCATTTTAGGGCAGTGGATGGAAGTTCTCCTCCATACAGGCAGTGAAGAGCCTATGCTCTGGAGAAGAGCTCCTTCAAAGTAGCCCATGAGTCAAACAAATTGAGAACCCTGCATTCACGCAACCTACATCTGTTGCCAGTTCCAGGCTGTTCCATGCAGATGATTTGTATATTATTACACAAGGTGACATCCTATAATGCAAGCACCTCTAAGAGAATTATGGTGTTAAACTGGGACATACGGCCCAGATGCTTCCCAACCCCAGTGAGCCCTGGGAGGTCTCCACACCACAGAGTGAGCTGACACAGAAAAGCCTAATGATGTCTACACATGAATTTAGCCTGATGGTGACTGTTTATTTTTCTAACTTGGAGAAACTGCACTGGAGATGATCAGAAAAATGAATAAAGAAAAGCCTCCTTAAATTGTACAGGACTATTAATAGGTTGCGTGATTCCGGTGAACAATCCTGAAGAACGGCTTGTAAAAATCAATACCTTTAACAATTGTGACTTGAAATGAGGCCCTAGGATACTAAGAAAAGAGGTTGGAGGGAGAAACTAAAGAAGGTTGCTAAGGTGCAAAACTGGGTGAAAAGCAAACAGTGCATCAGGCAGCCGCTTCGATTCCCCACAACTCTGGTGAGGCCTTTGCACTCATTCCAGAAAGGCCCAAAAACTGTTTGGCATTAAAGGTTGAGCAACAGAAAGCAGACATCATAACCCTTCGTTTCGCTCATCAACCACATCACACCCCCTCCCTTAACAAGAATCTTGTGGGCTTAAACCACAGGCTCATATCCGAACCTTTCCTGCCAGGGTAGCCGACAAATCTTGCTTTCCCACACACTGGCGCAGAATTTCTGCATCCCACCGTCGTGCCGGGGCTTAAGGATCCATTATCAGGGCAGCCAGATACGTTTCTCCACTCACTTCGACTGTATCCTGGACCTCAGCCAGAGTGAGAAGACCAGGAGGGGGAAAAAAATCCTATAGCTAAGCAAACTGAGCAGGAGGGAGGGAGTCCCGAGAAAGGGTTAGAGTGGCTAATTTTTCCACTTTCTCCCTGCTGTGGTTAAAGCAGTGACAGATAATTTATCACACATTTTGATTGCACTCCAGCTGGCTGTTAAAAAAAAAAGAGTTGTTTATTAATTCAATTAGCTGGCTTATTTATCAGGGCTGGGTCAGCAGGGGCAGTGAGAAGCCAAAGGATGCCTGTGTCAAGCTGTCTCTCTCGCGGGCCCTGCAGGCAAGTGGAAACACACATTCTCAGCCCCAAGACTTGAAGTGTCCCACGAGCTGTATTTACCCTGAATGCGTGGAGCACGACAAGGAAGTCCATCAGTTGCAATGAAATACTAGAATAGAAAGATGCTCCAAACAGGACAAAGTCATCTGAGTGACGGCAGTCATCACTGTTCATTACCCTTGCAGGGGCCACTTTCAGACACAATACTACGTCCTTTCTAGGTGCATTTTGGTGGTTGCCTTTGCTTTGTTCTCATTCGTTGGTGGGTATTTATTAAATATATATGAGGCTGCCAGTGTATCAGCACTCTGTCCAGGCCAGCATTGCCCAGGATCAGGGAAATCATTCCTCCTGTAAGTGGCTTAAGAAAATCTATGAAAAGTTTATCAAGGGCCTGCTTCGTGCCAAGCTCTCTTTGTTGTACTTTCATTGAGGCTACCGGTTAGAGTTAATTCCCATGCAGTGGGTGAGGTTTGGGCCCATTTTACCAGTGAGCCGGGTATGGTAGATACTGTAATGGATTTACCCAAGGCCTCCCCCAAGGCCCCTCTCAATTCAGTGCAGCTGTTGGTGACTCTAGATGACACATCTGCTGCTAACCCTGTAGTAGCAAGTAGAGAAGAAGAAAGAAAAGGAGAGAAAGTTTTACTTTTTTTATTTCAAAATAACCTAATGGTAAGCAAATGGTTATAATGCATGCATTTGATTTTGTTTTTATTCAGACTATGACAATTTTTCTCATGAGTCTTACAAATAAAGTGCTTTAGAAACGTGAAGGAAGTCAAATTCTAGACAAATGTGTAAGAATACTAATTGTCATACATCATTGATTATAGAATAAGTGACATTGTGGATAAAAAAATAGATGGTGAGAAATGAATCTAATATAAGAATATGATAAATTTTCTGGTTCATCAGCTGGCTAATCAAGCAGCAAATGTGACATGAAAACGATGCCACTGATAAGGCCACATCTGTAACTTTAGTGTGGACATTGCATATTAAGGAGAAATGTGATTTTTGATGCTGTACTGGGGCGAGGTCTCAGGGGGGTGGAGTGAGGCACATGAGTATTTTATTGAACATTAGTATTCTGGAGGTGTATTTCGCTAGCTTCTCCATATCATGCTAACAGTTTGAACCTCTTCACTGTTTCACATCAATCCCCAATTATATGGAAGCAAAGGTTTTTCTCAACTTCTGGAAGTGTCTTAAATCATCATCTTCCTTTTCTCCCTCCCTCCTTTCTTTCCCTGTATCTTTCATGCACACAGTACCACGTTTGAGAATAAAACAAAATGTCAGGTGCACAGATAAATGGGTGTGGAAAAACTCGCAGCAGGATCACCTTGCTGACTCCTGGACTGTCTGCCCTGCACAACTTCTCAAAGAGCCTGTGCTGACTCTCTTCCCCTCACCATTGGCCAACTCAGTTTTTGGCTCACTGGTTGCTGAACTTAGCTTTTCCCTTGACAATCTGCTAATTTCTAAAATTTCCCCCAAGAAATGCCAAATCCTTAATGTTAGCTCTTTTTGATGGTATTTCCAACACTCGCATTCCAATACCTAAAGAGTGTCCATTGAGTTGAATACAATCAAGTGGAATTAAATTCCATCTTCCTATTCACATCTTTTACCTCATCACTTGCAATTGGTGGGGAGCTTCTGCTTTCAAAAATGGGAAGGAAGCATTGTAGGGCGATGTACTAGTATTTCTTTCATTTCTTCTTTTTATTTTCAGATCAGCTTGAGCAAAAAAGAAAAATTAAAACTGTCATATTTTATCTCATTTTAGGTATTCAATTTTTTGTATGTGTTCAAATTTTATAATTAAGTGTGTTTTCAATTTCTGCTGCTGACAATATATCAAAATAAGATTTTAAATATTTTGTGTGATAATTATATCTGGAGATGGCAAGGCCAATATAAAAATTACCCTTGCATTGCTTTAATCTTTTATATCTTAAAAAGATGCTTTGTTAACCTTTCAAAAATGTATTCAGCAGTCTTGGGTCAAAAACACTCTTACTGTATTTCCAGCAAAAGGACAGACAGATGTGATGTATGGTAAGTACATTCATTTTTGGTTGAGAAGTTTACCCTTATGTAGAAAAAACTGCTCAATTTAAAAATCACATTGTTGGGGATTGCCTGGGAAGCTGAGGGGTGGATCTCGTGAGGCCAAGAATTTGAGACCAGCCTGTGCAATATAGTGAGACTCCAGGCTCAAAAAAAAAAAAAAAAAAAAAAGAAAAAAAATCACATTGTTGAAATCTAATGAATATTTGTATTCAGCAACATCTCTAGTAAAGTTCGGTTTTTAAAGTTCATTTTAAGTTTTTAAAATTGTGGAACAGTCCAAACCCTCTGCCCCAGTACAGTCTAAATACTATGTATACTGTTTCCAGAAAAAAAAAAAATCAATTTTTGTACCAAACAATAGACTATTTGCTTGATAGGGAATTTCACAGAAGCATTCATAGCTCCTCTTTATAAGTATCTTGTCCAGCCTCTTGATTTATTTGAAATGAAAAGTCATACTTTTAAAAGTGAGAGAAATATTCTTGTCTAGCATGAGACCACCTTAGCACTGAAGGTTTGGCTTCTCAACTTTGGTAGGAAATGCTGTGGATGATTCATCCCTGGGCACTGCTTGATCTTCACAAAAGTATTTCTCAGGTTGACTTCTGGGGTTTGCTTCTGGAAGGTTCTTATGACTGAATACGAATTTTACATTTCAAACCTGATTCCTTTGAAAACGGAAACATTGCCAGATCATTTCATTCATGTAGATTCCTTAAGACCACACATTAACATTTTAGAAACTTTTAATTTCACCATGGAAGCCTTTCAAACAGCTCTATGTGAGCAAGACTTATAATTTCCATATAAATCAGGTACATTAGGGATTTTTCAGAATTTCTCTTGATATTCTCCATAGGGAATGGGAATACCATCTGCTTTGTTGAATGCAGGATAATCGAAGGGCACTGATCTGTCCAAATGGCCTCATTCATTACTGTCTCTGGATCCTCCAGAGTGTCTGTCGCTCAGAGAGTCGACTTAGCTACAGTCTGGGCTCTAATATATGTCACAACACAGCCAATCCAGTCTACACCTCCTTTAGGATGCAAAATGCTTGGAGATGTACTAGCAGGAAGGAATATTTTCTCCCTCAGAGTTCAAAGTTACAGAAATAACATAATTCTATTCCTCAAGTTCTGATTTAATATGCATTCAGAACCTAGCCCTATTTTGGCTAAGACAGTTTGAATATGTTTTACTGTTTTGCCATCTTAAATGCAAAACTACACAGTGTACAAAACTACAGTGCAAACAGGGAGAAAACAGTCTGCAGTTACTGAATGCTGAAATAAAAAAGCATTATCTTGTATGCTGGGTAAATGCTTCAGTATATTTCAAGAACAAGAGTTGAAAGAACCACTAGACTCATAGTACAGGGAATCTAATAAGCTTTGATTCTGAATCTGTGGCCCAGGCTGGAGTGCAATTGCACGATCTCGGTACACTGCAAGCTCCACCTCCCAGGTTCAAGTGATTCTCCTGCCTCAACCACGTGAGTAGCTGGGATTACAAGTGCGCACCATCACGCCTGGCTGATTTTTGTAATTTTTGTAGAGATGGGGTTTCGCCGTGTTGGGCAGACTGGTCTCAAAGTCCAGACCTCAAGTGATCTGCCTGCCTCAGCCTCCCGAAGTGCTGGGATTGTAGGCATGAGCCACTGCTCCCAGCCCTGATTTTAAATCATTTTAATATAGGATTAATTACATTGTGAATTGTGGAATACCTTTTCTACTACTTAGTTGAAGGCTATTTCTTCAATTAAGTGGGAAAGTTGTATTTTCTGCAGTGCAGAGTACACTGACTCTGGCAGGGCATTGTTTGTTGGGGTAGTTCCAATGGCATTCAGCTTCTTTCGTCTCCTTAGTGCAAGGGTCTGCCCCTATTCTTCTCATTGCAGTTTCCTTGCCTGAGCCACAGGAACTAACCAAACAGGGCTGATGATGTGTGGGAGATGAGAAGGAGTGGAGAGAAGCAGAAGATCTGGCTCCTACTCTCAAGAAACTGACTGTCCAGTTGGCGGAATAAAAAGTATGCACATGGCCGGGCATGCTGGCTCATGCCTATAATCCCAACATTTTGGGAGGCTGAGGAGGGCAGATCGCTTGAGCTCAGGAGTTTGAGACCAGCCTGGGCAAAATAATGATACCCCTGTCTCTATAAAAAATAAAAACAAAAAAATGTACACACCACAGCTTAACGATCAAAGTGGCACAAGTGTCAAATCAGTGAAAGAGAGAGAAAGTGGGTGTCAGAGAAGAAAGAGCCTGACAGTATCTGGCTATCATTTTATGTGATTTTAATCACATAAAATCCAATTTGGAATTTGGATGGGTTTTATGGAAGGGTTTGAGAGGAACAAATTCCAAATTCCTAACAAGGCTTAGAGAACTAGTCTAGTTGACAAAGAGCTTTTTGGAAGATGTCCCCTTCTTTTCTTCCTCTGTTCATGACCAAGACTCATTATTTATAGTGACCCCAATTATTTATTACCTATCTAAGTCTACCTTCCTAACCAAAAGCAGGGCATGCATTTGTTTGATCAATTTCATCTGTTAAAAAACAAACAAACAAACAAACAAACAAAACATGGGAACTGTCACCAATTGAGGGCAGTTAGGGTTGACAGACCTGGATGAGGGAGGCAGCATGATTCAGAAAAATGCATTATTTGTGCTATAAGAATACTCAGTTTCCTCCCTTCTCCTTTATCTAAGGAGGGCTGTGCAGAAACAAAACTTCCAGTTAATAAACATCTCAAGATAACAAGTCCAGTGAGCCCTTTACTTTACATTTTAAACTGAGAACTTCCTTTGTGTCTATCCACCCTGCTTTCTTCTCCTCTGAAATAGAGCTGGATATGGCAGGCTGAGTTCCAAAACAGTACCCTTTGCTCTTCTTCCAGGAAAGAACTTCTCAAATAAGGTCCTAAATGCTCACACAGTGTTAGTGAGCACACACACACCTACACATGGTTGATACATGCCAGCTCCTGACATGGGAATTTTCAGAAGCACACCAAAGTCCCTGTTTGATTTAAATTTATTTTTAATCACATAAAATCCAATTTGGAAAATGGACGCATGGGATTTTCTGAGTCACCAGAAGCTCTTTGTAAGATTGCAAATGCATCCAGAAGGAAGAACTCTGTCTTGGCATGGCGAGTATTTCACAACAACTATAAAAACAATCAATTTCCTCAGTTTAGAATGAATGAGTTTAAAAATCTATAAAAATATGTGATTAAATCCTAACATAAAGTCAAAATACATTTGCTATATCTGACTCATAATGAAGAATGGGAAGAGTAGTCACCATTTTGAAATAAGTGTTGGCTTTGTTTTTCATTGTATTTAATTATCCAAATAATGTTTAATATTCTGGATCTGATTAATTAATTATAATAGTGATCTTTGCCCTCTATGCCCAGTCATGTTTTGTTGTTTTTGGCACTATACTAGAACATTTTCTAATTCCTTAAGGAGTTTCCAAAATGATAAAAGTAATTTGAATTCATTTCATACTTACTCCTTATTATTTATATGCCCATGGAAATAGTCCTTGTGTTAATATCTGTAAGTAGATTTGTTGAAAACAAGCATGACAATTTGTATTAAATCTAACTAGTGCCACGTCTCCACCATGATCGAGAATCACAGATTTATAACAATGATTAGTTCTAACGATAATTGATAGCTGTATCTTAAAATTCAGGTGTGTAGGAGTAACTTCCCGTCTCTACAAATCTGATGTGCCAAACATCCTCAAAGTGTTGCTTGGTCTCTTTCCATGCACAAGGGATCTTCTGCTTTTAATTCAAAAGCTAATGCCTTGTCACTGGTGGGTTTAATATTACATACCTTTTTACTAACTGAATAGTAAATTACAAAGTACAACTAGAAAATTCTGTGTACATAAAGACGTTTTCAAGTTACTACAAGTTCTTAGTATTTTCTTATGAAACTTTGTTTTCTATTTTTTCCAGGGGAAGGCTAGGCAGGTTCTGTATGCCTGTGCCATCTTTCCCACCATAATATGAAAACAGTATAGAAACATCAACAAACAATATGGAAAAGATCAATAAATCGTTCTCCATTGGGGATGGTTCCATAAATCACAGTAAATTAGTATGTGACATGTCATTCAACCAGAGAAATTATGTTTTCAAAGAATATGCATGCATGGACAAAAGACCAAAAGAAAATATTCTATTGACAATAGTCGTCTCTGAGTAACTGAGTTCCAAGTTACTATTATTTTTATTTTCTTTTATCTTTTCTTGGCATTACCTAAAATTGTTTTTGTTATTAACACATATATCTTTCAATCAGAAAAAATAAATACTCTAATTTTAAAAATTCACTGAGCAAAAATTCAAAAGAAATATTGCAAACGTTTTTATTTATGCAGTACAGAAAAGCCTCCAAAAGAGAGTGATTCACAAGTCCCAGAACTTTTGACAGGCAAACATCTGGAAGGCGGATTAATTTGTTCTCCTGATTGTTTTGCGGTGGTGTTTGCAAGACTTCCCACTGTCTTATTTTTTCTTTTCATTCACATATGAACAAGCTACCTTGTTAATGGAATGTAGTTACACAATGCTTCTATATTTTTAAACCAGGTGGTATTTTTCTACTAGTCTTTATATATCAGAGCCATTTCAATTTAGATGATAAAATAAACATGGGATGGAAATTACAGCAAGGATTTTCCTTACAATGAAGCCATATTGAATTGAGGCTATTGTAAAAATGAAACCTGGCATAAGACTATTTCATTCACAAATGGAAAGGCAAGTATAAAATTTTCAGATATAAGCACCAGATAGTAGCACATCACTGGACAATGAGTTCAGACATTGTTTTAAGGTTTGGAACACTAAATTGAGGACCACAATGAAGACAATTAAGCTAGAAACGTCTTTGGAGTGTTGAGTTCCTTATAAGAACCTACTGTGTAAAATGGTTCAGTTGCTTTGAAAAACAATTTTGCAGGTCCTCAAAAGATTAAACAGAGTTACTATATGACCCAGCAGTTCTACTCCTAGGCATATACTCAAAAGAACTGAAAATATTTGTTCACATAAAAACTTGTGCATGAAGGTTTACAGACACATTATTCGTAATAGTCAAAGAGTGGAAACAAGCCAGATGTCCATTCATTGATGAATGGGTGAATAAAGCGTGGTATAGCCATACAATGGAATAATCTTCAACAATAAAAAGGGATGAATTACTGACACATGCTACAACATGGATGGACCTTAAAAACATTATGTAAGTGAAACAAGGCAGCCACAAAAGGCCACATATAATATATCCCATTTTTATGAAATATCCAAAGAGGCAATCCATAGAGACAGAAAGTAGGTTCCTGGTTGCCAGACGCTGGCAAGGAAGGCAAGATAAAGGAATGCTTACAGATAAGGGGTTTTTAAAAGGGTAATGAAAATATTCTGAAATTAGATAGTGTTGATGGTTGCACAACTTTGTAAATATACTAAAAACCACTGAACTGTGCACTTTAAAAGAGTGAATTTTGTGGTACGTGAATTATAGCTCAGTTTAAAGAAAGTTTAAAAAAATTCTCTTGCCTTCTTATGAGATGCAGTTCCTCCAAATGAAAAGCAGAAAAAATATAAATTTAAAATTTTTCAATGTCAAATTCTGAACTAAAAAATTCAAAGTTTTATGAATATAATAGGTGAGAATGATTGTTAAAATAGCACGCTTAACTTTCTAGTCAAGCTCACCACAAATTCTAACTTCTAATTCTGTATCAGATGTTAATTTGCTGTGTGCATGGGACAGTTATATACTGTCAGTTTCCCCATTTGTAAAAAGGTGATAATATTTGTTGGCTCTCTTGCAAGGATTTAATTCAAAAGAACAAACATACATAAAGCATCTACTGGAACTGTGCTAGGCTGAGGGTAAAAAGTATATAGGCAACTGACCTGTCTATGGTACAATGTAGTAAGTGTCATAATAGTGATTTAAAAGTTATAGGAGATCAAATGAAAATACCTTAAATGTACACCAAGAGAATGATCAGTAAATTTTAATGATGAAATATTCTACAGCAATGGAAATGAACTAAAGAAAGTCAACATGATAAATCTGCTAAACATAAATGTGAACCCCCTAAAATCACTCAAGTTTCAGAAGAATACCTAAAACAAAAATCCATTTATAGAACACTTAAAATATGCTAATATATATGTATGGTTAAGGAATATATAAATATGGCATAATATATTATGTGAGAATGGGAATGATATATACCCAAATCAGATAATGGTCTTCCAGTTCTCAGGGGGCTTCTGCATGATAGGTAGTGGGTAGATGGATGTTTATTGTATCATTTCTTATACAGTTCTATATGTCTTAAACATGGAATAATAGTTTTTAAAAATTAGACTAGGGCAAAATTGATAAGTCAATTGGGTGAGGCGGGGGATCAGGGAAGACTTCTAGGAGGAGGTAGCTGAGCTGAGCCTAAAAGACTCAGAATTTCAACAGGCAGAGAGGAAGCAGGAGGTATTGCAGGCGACGGGAATAGTGTACAAAAATAAAATATATCAAAGTTTTAGCGTTAGGGACCACAGGTTTCTTTAAGACACACAGAGTATTTTAGGTTTCACTTCCTATATGTTTTTGAAATGCAGAATTCAAAGGACACAGAAAATTTCATGAATCATAGTGCCAAAAGCCTGATACACTAAAAACAAAATATAACCAGAATCTCAAACTGTCTTTGGAGATTGCAAGCTTGTTCCTTCTTTTTATTAGTGAGAACAAATTGGGATCCCTGGACTATACCACTTGGGAGATGGTGGGAGAATAATTTTATCCACAAGTATTAAGTTGTTGCCTGAGGACAGCTGAGTAAACAGTTTGCTGAAGTCTGTTTGAGGACTGCCAGCTAGTTACACCCATAATTTCATCTCTATTAACAAAAACAACGCATCCTGTCGTAGTGCCCTGCTTTGGCTACCCCATGGTTTGCAGTATGTGAGTTATGGAGTGTCACTTGAGTAACATTCTATAGCAGTGGGGGCTGTGTTTTGATGTCCTTTCATTACCCACCCCCACTCTGCTGATTTATGGCGTACCGTGCAGAGACCTAAATCAAAACTAGAAAATACGTGTGAAATAATGCAAAACAGAGTCGAAGGGTTGGCAATTCCGTAATTATACCTAAAGGGAAAATAATTATGTAATACCATATGGCAACAGTCAGTCTCAGAATAACAAATGTCCATACTGTAAATGCAGGATTCTGGGAAGAGCACGCAGGGTGTTTGAAGAGAAGCCGAGGACAAGTTCGCCTTTGAAAAGGACCTATAGACAACTTTGTGAATGGTATTTGGCCTTTGATAGTCCTGTTTATTAGCCCAGGAAATGAAGGCCGGAGTGAGTGAAGTGACATGGCCCTGACAGATGAATGCAGAAAAACGGGACAGGACTTGAGTTATTTATTGTTCCTGCTCAGTCTAGACTCCTACTTGCAGTAGCCATTGATTTTACCCACCAGTTGAAATTCTGGAAATGTGAAAGCAACTTATTGATAGAAAACAGAAAACTCTCCAAGTCTTAACAGCAACTATGAAATAGAAGGTAAGTCAACATAAAAAATAACTCATACTGGTGACCTTTCAGTTAAAAGAAGGAAAGAAAGATGAAAGAATTCCTTGGTAGTCAAGAATATGAAACTCTCCTCTACAAGTTTATCAGTGAATGAACAACCTCTGCATGGAGGGAAATAGGAGAGAAATGACCTGGGCAGTATTCCAGCTGAAATCTTTATGTTGGAAAACAAACCTCCATCCACCTCGACATTGTAAAGCGTTGGCATGGGAACTGAAATGAAAGACGCTAGGAAAAGATTAAGTGACTAAGGCTCTTACTGGCCAACTTTCCTCACTAAAAATTAGCCCTGAATTTAAGTGTTCCCTAAGTCCTTCAAGTCACTCATCTGGTTGGAGCCATATTAAGGGCTGGTCTGAAATACTGTGAACTCAATGGACAGGGGTGACAATTAAAACCATTCCAAACAGGGAAAGCAGAAAGATACAGGTTTCTTAAAGACAGGGGTTGGCAAACTATGGCCAGCTGATTTTGTAAATAGAGGTTTATTGGAACACAGCCATGCCCATTCATTCAGGTATTGCGTATGGCTGCTTTTGTGATACAATGGTAGACTTTGGTAGTTCTTATTTATTTATTTATTTATTTATTTATTTATTTATTTATTTTTTGAGACAGAGTCTCACTCTGTCGCCCAGGCTGGAGTGCAGTGGTGCGACCTCCGCTCACTGCAAGCTCCGCCTCAGACTTGGGTAGTTCTTATAGACATCATATGACTCACAAAGCCTAAAATATTGATTATATGATCCTTTTCAGAAAAAGTTTGTCCAATTCTACTTTAATATACTATTTATCTGGAATAGCTTCAGTTATTAAAAACTTTAATTAATAATTTATAAGAATAGCTCTAAAACTGGAAACAACCTTTAGGTAATTATGTTTAAGCTTTAGACCTGAAAACTACCTCCTTGGGTTATTCATGGTTATTTTACTTTCCTAATTAAGGGTAAATATATGTTATATATTTGGTCCTAGCTTTGAAAAAAATTTTGCTCTGCACAAAAGAACCTGGCAATAGAGGTAGATAGAGTTCCACATAGTCAAACAGTCTTAAAGAGATTTTTTTTTTTTTTTTGGGAAACCAAGCTATTTAAGAAAGTATTAATTTTACAAAACAGATATTAAAAAGGAAATGCTGAATGGGGGCTAAAAGGAGGAATTTACATGTTGAAAATAACACTAACAATGTCTAAAGCTCTTGAAAACGCTGCCTTGTAATCACGTATTTAATCCTTACAATAACTCATACATTAGATACAATGCAGCCCATTTGAGAACAATGAACCTGAGATCTAGGAGGTTACGAGAGCTGCCTGTAATCACCAAGTAGTGAAGTGGTAGGCCAGAGCTGGTGCACAAGTGTCACTTAGATCCAAGTATTTTCCATTCTCCGCCCACCCCAAAGTGCAGTGGATGAGAGGAGGAGGACTTGCTCAGGAAAGCTGAGCTTCCGCATCTTAAACCTGAGTGAGCCTGGACAAGACTTTTAGTCTCTCCAGATAGCAGTTAGTTTATCAAAAAATGAGCGCTAGTGTTCTATAAAGGCTTTACTGCTTTACGCTATGAAACTTATAATCGAGAATTTTGCTACATTTAGCTTGAAAATGTCTTTCAAAGAGAATTTAAAACCTTCCTGTGTTTCCTTTGTTACAACAGTTTTTGCTTGTTTCTTTTCAAGTCTTTGGTGGAATGAACGGGCAATTTCATGCCTGGACTACCCAGTTTTTCAGTGCTGGGCGCACCTGCTCCCACACTCTTGCCTTTCTGCTGCACCTAAAAAAGTGGTGAGGCTCGAGCGGCACCTGGGCTCACAGCCTTTGGTAGTGAGTTGGGCTCCCCGTTCCACCTGGCCTCCTGAGCGCCCTGCTCTCCACTCCCAGTGTTGCCTCAAGCAGTCACCCCTCGAGCTGCCCAGGTCACCCTGCAGCGCTCATTGCCCCAACTTCCAGTGGTTTTCGGCTACTAACCTGAACATTTTTTAAACCTGAGCCAACAGGTCCCAAGTGTCTAGCCGTCTGAAGCAGAGTCTCTCCAAAGAAAGATTCTGCCAAATTCAGGAAATTTGGAAATTCCACCAAATTTCAGGAAACTCCACCAGTGTCTGCGCTCTCTGAGGAAGTGGATTTTATAAGTGAAACTATCCCATGTCCCTTAACGTCTGGGCTGGGCAGCCAAGTAGGTGGTGGCCCGAGAAAGTGGGAGTGTTTTACAGAATGACAACTGCCCTTTGCTGTCTAGTTTTTACCAGGCCAGGAAGAAAAAGGTGACTTTCCTCCTCACGGGAAATTTATTGCCAAGGGAAAATAGAAACTGACACATCAGCCACGCAGAGGAAGGCTGGGATGCTCCCTGAGTTTATGGAGCACACTTACTAAACCTTTTTTAAATGACCAAAGAAAAAAGTTACAGACAAGAAAAATGTCTTCTCCTGAGAGATTGGCCCCACCCTCCCACCCACACACAGGGAGCTATAAATTAGATATTACAGGCACAGCAAATTGGCAGCTGATGCTTTAAACATTATGAAGTGCCAGGTCTGGACCTCAATACAGATACTTTTTTGTTTTAGGTACTTGCCATTTAAAAATACACTTAGAAGTTTCTGGAAGGGGTAGGGCTATAAATGAAATGCCCACACAGAGAGATCATGACACGAGAAGGGTTGCCCTGCTCCTCACATGTACAGGGAGCCTGATAAGAACCATTTCGTGTGTTCATGCAATGACTCCCTGAGGAAGGCATCGTTATCTTCCTGTTAAAGAGGATGAGTGGCCCTAATGGAGGAAGGACACCCCCAGCCTCCTCGTGAATCCCATGTCTACATCAGGCAGTGTCCAGAAGACAACCAGAAAACACATGTGATAAAATCCCCCTATTCTAAGGTGGCTCCCTTGATGAGGGGACATAAACTGACTCTGAATTTTTTCATTGAAAAGTCTTGAAAATGTGACCCTGGAATTTCAAGCCCTGTCTCTCTCCCCTAAAGACGGAGCCACTTTTTTTCTCTCTGCTTACAGAACCACTGGGGCATCAGATATCAGATCATCCAAACACCCTTACAGAACAAAGCAAGAAATTAAGGCATTGAGATGTAGGGTGATTTATTCAAAGAAAGAAACTAATTAGTGGCGAAACTCCTATTTTTGGCTGTACCACTATTTCATACTTTAAAAAATTACAGCTTTACTGAGGTATAATTGACAAATAAAATTTTGTGTTTTTCAGGTGCACCACAGGACGATCTGCTATCACATATTTTGTGACATGATTACCACAATCAATGAACACATCTATCACCTCACCTAGTTACCCCTGCTTGTTTTGTTTTATGATGAGAAGACTTAAGCACATTTCAAGTATATCTTGAGTATTGTTAACTGTAGTCACCATGCTGCATATGGGATCTGAATTTACTCATTCTATAACTGAAAGTTTATACCCTTTGACCATCTCCTCTATTCTCCCATCCCCCTGCCCCTGGTAACCACCACATATATGTTTTATAAACATAAGAGAGAACACCCCAGTCTGTGAGAGAAAAGATGTACTGCTAATGTCACAACTAAAAATTTACGTACCACCCACATTTTTCCCATTGGCAAAAACCATCATTAGATGATCAATTCATAGCA
This sequence comes from Chlorocebus sabaeus, assembly GCF_047675955.1. Lineage (NCBI taxonomy): Eukaryota > Metazoa > Chordata > Mammalia > Primates > Cercopithecidae > Chlorocebus > Chlorocebus sabaeus. The sequence goes on from NC_132924.1 coordinate 33,057,674, forward strand.
TGATCATTGATGTAACTGTCTTTACCACAATTGGGTTTTCTCGCCTTTTCCTTAGTTATTTTTCTAGTCATGAAAACTAAAACATTAAGTGGACTAATGAATAAAAAATGGATCATGATGAAAGGTATAAATGTACCCACTCATATTAAAAAAAGTTCCATTCTTTCTCTTTCTCGTACTTTACTCAGGAGGGTTGGCTAACACAGATGTTCCTTGGCAGAACTACAAGAGAATGTGGAAATGCTCTGGGTTTTGTTGTTTCTCTTTCCCTACCCAACTCTAGTGGTGAGATTAAGCTTACTAGTAACTACAAGCTCCAGTATTACAGGCTTTCATAGATGCCCAAGAAAGACTGCAGTGAGCTTGTTCTTCCAAGTGGCCACAGGTCTGCCCTGGAAGGCAAAACAGACCAAGTTGAAGATGAAGCCCTGTCATATTAACTTCACTCTTCTCTCCCCTTTCTCCACTGGCTCCCCTTCCTTACAGCTCACTTTTTCACAACTGTCACCTTCTATATGAAATTTTCCATTAGAGACAGGAATACGGCTGTGGCAAGAACTTGTTGTGGGGACCTGCTCCACTCTGAGCTCAGGCTCCATGTCTGTCACGGGCCAGCAGTGGCTCACTCTGGACACAGTTGTACAGAACTATGGAGCCTATTGCCAAGAACGTCCCAATTTCACCATTGGCAATAGATGTCTCTTTTGTGGTCATGGAAAGGTCTGATTCTAAGGCTGGAAGAATGCTCTAGTGATCCCCCTCATCTTTTAAATCTGATCTCAATTTCCAGCTTCCTGGATTGTCCTATTGAAATAAAAAATGGCTCTCTTCATTTTAGCCATTGTCATACTCTAACTGCCTTACATGGCCAAAAAATTACATCTTAGCCAGGTACCCAAGGAGTCTTCCCTGATTCTCTTTAATAAGGAGTTAATGCCAAGCCTTATTCTGTCCACCTGAATGTACAGTTAACTAAACTGTTTCAAAGCATCAACAAGACATACATCTTGCGGTCCTAGGACTTTTTTTTTTAAAAAAATTAATCTTCAAATTAATTTTTATTAAATTAATATATATTAATTTACTAATTTAATTTTACTTTATTAGTATTTGACACATAATTATACGTATTTATGGGTATGTGTAACATGTCAATATATGTATACAATGTGTAATGATCAAATCAGGATAATTAGCATATCTCTCATTTATCAAACATTCATCATTTTGTTGTGTTAACATTCAAAATCTGCTGCTGTACCTATTTGAAAATATACAGTAAATTGTTTTTTATTATAGTCACCTTGTAGTGCCACAGAACACTAGTCTAGGACACGTTTTTTTACAAGCACTAAAGGTTCATAGGCAAACCAGATATCCACTGAGTGAGCTATAGTTTCAGGCCTGGTCAAAGCATAGCTAATTTATCCAGTTGAGTTTTGATAAAAGAAAAAGAAAAAGAAAAAACTGTTGTTCTTTTAGTATCTCCCCAACTCTCTGCATGTTAATGCTTTATCATTCAGATCCCAAATAAATGTTTCCTTTAGTGTACCAGAGGACTGAGTTTACACTCAAGGACTCACAGCTAGTGGTCAGTGCTCACTCATTTATACAACAGAGTTTTCTGAATGGTCTGGAAGAATGAGAAAGCTCTTGCTTTGCCCTAGGGGCTGCCTGAGGAGAGGCTGAGGCTGAAGGAAAGCTATCCTAAATGCAAGCAGCTCAACTCAGATCTTATCAACTGGATGAAACCACCTCCTTCTGGGAAGATGGCCAACACCGTTAACTCATTTGAGTGGGAGGAATTTCTCAAGTGGCATCATCAATGGTGGGACTAGATTGGATTCATGACCAAATTTCAGTGTTTGTAGGACCTTCTTGACACTTGTCAGGAAGTGAGTGCTTAAAACCTTACCCATGGAAGCAGAACTGGAAGACAATCTATGCAAGAATTCTCCCCCAAACACCCACACAGTACCTTCAGAAGGTTACCATTTTATCCTCTAATTCAGGAAAAGTTCCCTGGCTATAAAGCAACTTCTTCCACCTCAAGGTAAGATCAGTTTTCCTGAAACTCTACCTCCTTTCTCACACTGCAGATTTTCAAATATATGAGGATAATTATTTCATCTCAGATTAGATATTGGGGTTCCGTCAACCTTTTTTGTTTTGTGACATGGTTTTCAGATTCTTTACCCATTTGAGAAAGAAAACTATTCCCCCAAGAACTTCATCTCACTTCTGCATTCATGAGCAGATGAAAGCATTGGGTGTAAGTTCCTCCAATTACCACTGTCCCCTCCTTAAACGGCATCCATCCACAGACCCTCTTACTTCCCACAAGAGTCTTTTTCTTTACTAGCCTGTCTTCTTTCCCTTCTGAGCAAACAGAAGAAAGTCCCTTCCCTGCACATGCACCCCTTACTCTGGAACACACACCTCAGACTCTGCCTCCCCACCCCAACTCCTCTCTACAAGGCACATCCACTTCAGACTTAATTCTGTATTTTTAACCAAATAGGGCTAAAATATGCAAAATCCTTAGATTTTATAAATGATAGAATTAGTTCCTATCCTTATGGGAATCTTAGACCAATTTTCAAATACTTTAAAGACTGTTCTTTAAATTTTATCTTTTTATAATGGAAATTAAACTTTATCATATTTGTAAGATCTGAATGAATGCAAAAATCCCTTGTGCAGAGATTAAATTCTAGATGGATCATGGGAAGGACTGATGTTTAGAAACTACTTTTAGGTTGAAGAGGCATTAGGCAAAATGAGCTGATTTTGTTCCCCAATTGGGAGCTTGGCAGCTTGGGCTGGATGGATACAGATGCGATGCAACTTAATAATTCTGAAAGTGACTTTCTTTTATGTGGAAAAAGCTGCAGAAATAAAATTGAGGGTAGTAGAAAGGATGTGTGCCAATTTGCAGTGTGTCGCTCCTCCCCCCATTCCCACCCCATGTTAAAGGTTAAAAATGCTCCTCAGTGTATGCCAATATCTGCCCTGATTCATCTTGGAAACTCTGAGTCTTTAGGGCCATGTTGGGCTGAATGGTTATTTTGCAATATCTCTAATCAGAGCCATTGCCAAGTTCAAAATAAACCCAGGTTTGTTAAGATATTTTCTAATAGGAAGATTCCTGAAAGGATAGTGCAAAGCTCAAACAAAGAAAATAATGTCATGAATATATCAACTCAAGAGAGGCTAGTTAACCCATCTCAGAATTTCCATTCTCTTTCTCTCTATGTTCGATATGCTTTCCAATTTGTCAGTGTCTCACTGCCTGTAGCCCAGTCTGGTACACATAATTACAATGAAAATAAAAAGCAAAAATAAATGCATACATGGAGTGGGGCAGCAAGAATTTTAAAATGGGCTAAGTTACTTGGGTACATAAATTGTGAATGAAATCATTTTGATTTTGTAAAAGTTAAGTCATGACATGAAGACAAAACACAAGGTCCTGGGCAATTCTCCTTCCAGGATTTTTCCCCTAGTATGCAGTTTAAAACCAAGTGTGTATTGCTTTTTGTTAAAACAAAGACACAAACAAAAGAAGCAGAACTTGACATCAGTATAGAAATAACGTTTAGTGTCCAATTCAGTGTTTGAACTGGAGTGCAGATGACCTGTCCTTACTCCATACTCTAGAGAGGTTTGAAGTATGATATCACCCTGTCCCCAAGAGGTATCTTGTAAATAGAACCTCTCTTTGATGAAGACACATGATCATCCCTACCTTTTCCCATGGATACTAGTGGGTGATGGGATCAGAAAGTCAGGAAAGTTTACCAATCTGGCTGAGCTGGACGCTTGAGGGAGTCTTCCTCCTCACTATTTAGGGCTTGGTTACCCACAAGGGCCATTCTGGTTTCCATTTCAACAACCAGGCTGCTGTACAGCCTGAAGGGCAGTCTTCAATCTGGGTTGACATTCCAGCCTGTGGGTGCTCCAATGTTTGCCATGCGCTAACACATTCAACTTTTCCTGCACATTCCAGGGTAAGCTGGATAACAATTAGAAGGCATTTGAGAGAGATCTGTTTAAATCCTTTGCTGAGAACCAGTTGAGAAATTCAACTAAAATTCTGGGAAAAGAAGCATGACCTTGTCATCTTTTCAACAGACTTTGCATATTAATGCTTTATCATTCAGTCCCCAAATAAATGTGTTTTCTTTAGTGTGACAGAGTACTGAGTTTACACCCAAGGGCTCATGGCTAGTGGAGTTGGGGTGGGGAGGCAGAGTCTGAGGGAGCTTGTTCCAGAGGAGGGGGTGCCTGTGCAGGGAAGGGACCTTCTTCCCTTTCTTCAGAAGGGAAAGATGACAAACTGTTTTTTATTTCTCATTTATCTTTAAAGTAACTTTAAAGAGATGGTGCATAACAAAGAAAATAAGGATAGTGGCTAAACATATGTAATGAGTTCTCACTATGCCCTAGGGATGTGCTTAGGAACATACAAATATCTCATTTTTTTTTTTTAGTTGATGTGTTTTAGGACTTCTGTTTTACACTCTGGAAAAATGTAGCTCCAAGAGATCTAAGTAACTTGCCTAAGGTATTAAACACACTAGTCTGATTTCAAGGCCCTTGCTTTTCCCTGCTGCACCACCCAAAGAAAATGTCTGAGATTAGAGTCAGTGACAATTTGATATTAACTCTCGAACTGTCTTGCATATGGGCAATAGCTGCAACTCTCTGCCACCACTGGGTAGAGAGAGGCTTGAGGCATGGTGGGGGCCCATATTTGGAAACATACTTTATCTGTTATCATTTTCTCCCTACGGGCACAATACTGTGTGCCCACCATAAACACTGCTGGTCTTGAGATCTGGTGCAACATCTGAGAAACCCCTGCTATAAATACCAACAGGCAAAGAAGATATTTCTTCTCTGCAGTCATTCATATCTCTGCCAAATATTTTCCTGTCTTTTTATTGCTGGTGCTAGCCCTCTCCTTCAGTTTTTTCCCCCCTTTCTCCCTTCCTGTCCACTTATATCATGGCTCCATGGGAGAGAAAAAATACATGTACACACAAAAGTATGGATAGGGTAAATATGATTTTATGGCATTTGCTCCACCTGAGAGGGGAATACCAAATGAAGAAAGAACAACAACTAAATATTTCACTACACACCTAAAACACATTCATGTTTGTTGGAATGAAATGTTGATAAATAATCTTGAATAAATATTGTCACATTTTAAAGTGCTGGATTTGTACAAGGGTAAAACACTTAGGAAGTACAGACTCTTATGTTTCTGACCCTGCACCAAGGTCTAGATTGTGTTCAAGAAAATCATACCACACCAGACTGTGGGCCATGTGAATATATCCACCATCACCTCTACTCCATACACAGTTTCTGTCACGGCACACATGACCACAATAGATGAAACGTAAACACACATTGATAAAACAAGCCTGCTTTGGGACCCTTTTAGATATTTTGTAATTCAAAATAATGAAAATGTCAGTGACATAAATACAGTGAGATAATCGGCTCATCTTTGTCATCATTTTGGTGATCCATGTTCTAGATGTTTCATGGCTGCCTAAGCAGAGAACTGGAGTATGAATTTCGGAGCTCGAGGCTGCATACCTACATCTACGAGAGACTATGAAAGGCGGCAAAAACTGTGGTCACCTAAGACACTGAAGTGACTAAACATCATTTATGAGATAGTAACAAAGTGTAAGTGACCCTTCTAAATCTCATTATTCTCAGAAATAAATTCTTTAAACAACGTAAACAGGAATTGTCATTGACATTTATGTTTAGACTCTAGTGAAAAGAATTAAATCCTCAATCACCTATGAAAACATATAAAACTGACCCAAGTTTTAAAAAATCTAATAGTCAATCCAGGGAGAGGAGCATTTATTTCTCATAGGGAGATAGTAGCTTTACAAATCAATATTTGCAAAGAGTTTTAAAAAGTGGGAAAGCCTAATATGAAAATAGAATACAAATAAATTATAGCTCAGACTTTCTTTTAACCCACCGAAATCAAATAGTCTAAGACCATCCAACAGGAATATTTGCACCAAGCAAATATTTGTGCAAATAAACTCTCTGGTTTTAGTTTTGATCTTTCTCTTAAACATTACGAATTTTATAGCTTGGCAAAGTGTTGTGTTTGGCATCCAAAACCCAAATGGCTAATGGTAAATTAAAAGTGTAAACTTCTGGGTCAGTTTTTTTTTTTTTTTTTTTACCGGAGAATTAGGGCCTTTCCTGCATTTCAGCTCTGGCTTATGTGTAAAACTGTATAACTTGTTATAATGTTAATGTTATATCATTTATATTTTGCTTGAAATTTTAAAAAAAGAGTAAGAGAATGTTAAAGAACCTAGGAGTATATTCAGGTCAATAAAAAATAATTTTTGTATCTATTGAGTAGTCCTTGAAGACAACTTCTCCAGCACCATGAATGTAATTTCTGTACTACTGACAATACATAATATCCTTAGGCGAGGCACGGTGGCTCACGCCTGGAATCTCAGTGCTTTAGGAGACCAAAACATGAGGATTGCTTGAGGCCAGGAGTTTGAGACCAGCCTGGCAACATAGTGAGACCCTCTCTCTACAAAAAATAAAAAATAATTAGCTGGGCATGGTGGCGCACACCTGTAGTCCCAGCTACTTGAGAGGCTGAGGCAAGAGAATCATTCAAGTCCAGGGGCTTGAGGCTGCAGCAAGTATGATCAGGCCATGTACTCCAGCCTTGGTGACAGAGCAAGACCCTGTCTCAAAAAAATCAAAAAACAAAAAAGTAATATCCCCACAGTGATTACATCGTGCTTTCAAATCTCATGAATAATAACAAAAGGTAAGGAAACTTTTCTCATGGAAAAATATCTGTTATAGATCACCAAAACCTCAGAATAAGAGCAGGATAATTTACAGAAATACTGAGAATCCACTGAAAATATATTCAAGGGCCCTTCTTAAGTTCAGGTCTGTGCTATAAAGTGGCAAGGCACAGAGGAAATGTTATATGTTGTATCAAGACTCGCTTTTAAAGGCTAAAGTGTGGTAGGATAATTAATTGAAGGTTTAGGGTAAAGTATTTAACTGCATGGGGAACTTCACAAGTTGCTTGACAGTATTAAAGCAATAAGCCCAAGGTTTTTCTATTCCTAAAGACTCAAATTTTCTCCCCAGGCTCCTAAGAAATAGTGGTCTGTCTTTAAAAGCAACTTATAGAAAGAAAGGGGGACTCTCTTTGAAATAGAAGGCATGGCAGTCCTAAAAAGAAACAGGCACGTATGTATAATGTATGTACATGTCACAATTTGAATACCTATCAGTAGCTACTAAGGATGCAGAAGCACATCTAAGTGCTTTTCTTATTTGAGATGATTTTCTTCTTTGCATGTTTTTATGTTAACGAGTGGAATAGATAATCAGGAAAAAACTCACAGGAAAGACAAGGGAAATTCTGATCTGATCACCCTCAAGATGCCCTGGAACCAACAAGATGCACAAGTTATACTTTAAGCAAGGTTAGGCCTCTTTCTGTTACAATTCCCAATTTTTTGGTAAAGCTCCTGACAATCTGTGTGTCTTGTCTGGTTAAATGCTGTGGAGGTAAGAAACAAGGCCCACATCTTAAGTGGAACATAAATAAGATCTTTGGGGACACTGTATTTATTCTAAACAATGATTAGAGCCAAGAGTCTTTAATGGATTTGTTATGTTACAGCTATTAAGCAAAATGGAGCATTGAAGATGTGTGAAGAAATAAATGAATGAAAAGAAATGCACTTTCTCTCAGTTTCATATTGTATCAAGGTCATCTGACAGTCTCAAAAAAAAAAAAAAAAAAAAAAAGAAGGAAAAAAAAAAAAACAAAACCACAGCCAAGAGTTTAAGTTTAGGACAGATGGCTATTTTACTTAGGGAAAGATAAATCCACTTAGGTTTATCGGAGTTTTGTTTTGTTTTCTTTTGTGTTGGGTAGAAGGGAAGGTTTAAAGCCCAGAAGGTTCTCGTGCATGGTGATAGAGAAATACAATTATCAAATGGTCATTAAAATTTTATCACAGCATTATTTTGCTCTAAATTTCATATAATTAGTTGTGTTGTAGCAGGATATTTGCATTTAATGCTGCATGTACAATTTTAAGTCCCTGTCAACATTAGCAGCAGCAAATAATAAAGTTACTAAATAAAGGGGTGCTGGAAAATCCAAACCACCAAGCACAATATATTGAAAATTCCTTTAAAAGTAATGTAACCTGAAAATGTGAGCACATCATTTCTGACATCTAAATATTTAAAATTCTAACCATACAAAATTTCTTTCTGTAAAATAATTATTTATTTTATCGAGATTTACTTTGAAATGTGGGGTTTTCAAGTTCATCGACCCAAACTGACAACCAAAATAATAGTTTATGCCAGATGTAGTAACCATAAGTTTAAAAAACAAATATACAAATATGGGTTGTGCCACTGCAATGCTGCATGAATATCTGGGAAAATATATAAAGCTTTCATTTAAATGACTTAGCTGGTAAGTTTGCCTTTCTCCTCATTACAAACTTTCTTCTGCTAGAAGTTTCAGAATGAGATCAGTTCTATCCCCAACCAGTTATTTACATTTAGATTCACATGTTTCACACTACTTTATCTTTATGTTGCAAACTCATTTCTAAAAATTATTCTGTTTCCCAAAGCAAGCAGGATCACACTAGTTTTAAAAATGATTTAAATATTTAAGGAATCACTGAAATCTTCTCAAGTCTTGGCATATACAGTTGGCTTATTCTCCTGAGTTATCACTTTTGACCCCCCCCACACAAATATTTCCATAAAACAAATGATACACACACACACACACACACACACACACACACGCACCCCTCACATCATTTAAAGTGATTACACATAGGAAAGAATCTGGACTCTCTCCCAGTCACAAAATGTTAGCTATATGACTTGCTCCAGCCAAAAAAGCCCCATACAGTATTTGCATTTCTGATATTGGTACGATGCCATGAAAGAGAAATCTTTAATTGAGGCTTGAGTTTAAATCTAATTGGATAAATGTACTGATTGGGGATTTATGCCATGTTCCTGCTCAGCAGCTAAAAAGTTGCCCCCTCAGAAAACATTCCCCTGAGATCCATCTCAGGAATGAAGCCTTGTCTACTGACTTGCCATCTGCTCTGAGCAGAAACCTGTGATTTTCGGATCAAGAAGGATCTTGAGACCTTCTCTCTAACACCCACAATTTACAGTTGAGGAAAGCGAAGTCCAGAGCGGTTAATATCTTGCCCAAGGGTTCATCACTGGTGAGCAGCAACTGTGGAACCCCATCTAGGGTCAACTACATATAAAAATATATTTCTTTCCACTTTAATTGACTCTCCCCTTAAACTTGGGATCACTGGGCATACGCTCATTTATTTAGAATTTCTGGATATTTGAATTCCTTTTCTTTGTCTCTCTTTCTAACCCTGTCAGTTGTACACTGTTGTGTGCTTTGTCAGTTCTCTACCTGACAACATTCATGTTGGTTTAAATATGTGGCTAGCAGGAGGAAGCGCATGTAGGCAAAGTCTCTAAGGGTTTTCCTGTAATGTGAGCCTCCTGTATGTGCTAGGCTTTGTGCAAGTAGAATAATATATGTTCCTACTACTTGGAACTATTATGGAAGATTAATTAGTTAGCATTTTCAAAGTACTTTGAAAATGAAAAGCATTATTATTACACCTAATCAAATTTCTCTCTTATATTCTGCAACAATTTCATTTGTATTTGCTTCTGTGCCAAGAAAATAACTGTAGGCTCATAGAGACATTACTATGAAAGCCAGTCATAGGTAGGCTTTACTACTTTCTTTTTCTTCTTCTTTTTTATTCAATTCTTTTATTACTCCTTCTTGTCTCTAGACACAGACCTGCCCTGAGTGGACACATATTCATAAGACAATGCTGTATTTTGGAGGCAAATATTTCTTAATAGGTTTCGTGTGTGGCAAAACAGTCTACTAACAAGGTAAATGCTGATTCAGAAAGAGACAGCCACAAATGATAATATATGCCCTACATGAGTTATGGTAAGACTGCCCATCAGATGAACACAAACATGCGGAGGCAGCATGGGTTGAAGCAAAAACTTTGGCGGGTCTGAATCATTCTCTGGGATCTTCAAGGTGGTATAATCAGTGGGACCTTGTAAACATCTTTCCCCACTGGCTAGGCTACTGTCTTAACCTGCCGTGATGCATCAGAACTGTAGAATAATTTGGTTGGTCTGGTTTTGCTGCCACATGTAGATACCCAGTGGAGTCTCCCAGGAGAGGAAAGAGGTGTGTGTGGAAACTCAATCTGATTTAGAAATCAACTCCCCTGTAGGTAATGTTGTGTTCTAATAAAGACCTGGAAATACAGACTCAGAGGGTATAATTAACAGAGTTGGGAAATCAACAAGCCAGAAAACTGTTGATAGAGAAGTATTTCTATTGTTCAAAACATGTTTTGTGCATTAGGAAAACAAAACCAACTTCTTTCTCTTGGCATCTACCTTTAAAAGCACATCAGCTAATGAAGGGGGCATCAGAACTGACATCACGGCATTAACCAGCAGCCTGAAACCTATTTGTATGTGGTTAGAAGCTAAATTCTAATTTACTGCCCATGTCATTAGTCAAACTCACATTAGTGATGTGAATTGGCAAGCTTTCCATTTCTTCCACATAATAAACAACCACGGCATACCACAGACAAACATAAACCTGAGCATGTCACACATTCTGAAAAGTTGCGTGGTATGTAAATTCCGAACGGTTCCCACTGCCCAGAGCTGCGGCAGCAGAGAAAAGCTGAAGTGATGACACAAGACCTTCCTGTTTTGCATTCTCTATACAAAGGAAAGTGACCCTCCATCCTCGCCTGAGCACAAATGAATGGGAATGGTTTTGCAGCAAACTTACTTAGCTAGAAATGCTGGCAACCAATGCTCCACTTGGTAAACTCAGCAGGAAATAAAGAAAACTAAGCCCTCATTTAAGGAACATGGTTTGATCTGCATGAATGTGTACATTGTAAAAATCTAATTGTGCATCTATAATTTCTGGTAGAGTGCACATATCTACTGTAAACCTCACAAAGAACACTGCACATCTGCTCTGGCTATTGAAATTCTGAGACAGCGTTCTTCAAATACATTTTTCTAAGAAGCCCCGTGTAAGTATAAATAACCAAACTCAGGGTTCACATAGCTGGCAGAAGTAAACATCAAAATTGGGTAAATTTATATTTTATTGTTTGTTCTCTTTGTTTTGGAGCTATTTCCTTTTACTTGACATGATATAACATATCTTAGCTCAAACTCCGCTGAGTTTCCAGTACAATCTCTGTGGCATATATGTTGTCAGAAGTACACCGGGTAGGTGTTCCAAAAGCTCAATTAATCTTTATTTACTTGCTTTATGAACAAAACATATGTATCTGCGTGCCTGTACCTGTATGCACACACAAACACATGTATCCATTGCCTGAATAATCTCCGGGGGTTTCTACCAAAGTGTTTCCTAACAAGAGAAGCAGTTGAGTTAATCACCCCCATACAAATTAGGGGTGCTCAGGACCGAACCATTTGCTCTTCCATTGGCCTCCTGACTGTGTGTTTTTCATTAATGCTATTCCCTCAGTGGAATTACTGACGTCTCACTTTAAATACACTTTTCTGTAAGTCAACTAACAAAACTAATTAGGAACTGTGAAAGGCCATATTGATAGGGTACAAATACATAAACCAGCTCTGACAATTTCTCCTGGAGGACTCCATACATCATGGGACTTTGTGCTCAACTTTGGGTTCTTTTTGGTTAGAATATAAATAAACTAAAGTAAAGTCTCTTGTGTTAAAGTGACTTTAAAGAACCACACATTTCCTGAAAGAACCATTTTCAAATTGCATATAAACATGTTTAATCAATCTTTACTGCTCTAAGTGGCTGGGGGATTTCACAGGGGCATGACTCAGTGACCTACTGACGGGTAGTACAGACCCTGGTGGTGTCTACATGGGGCTATGGTTTGATCTGTCTCACTGAATTGACAAGCTAGTTCAGTCACAACTAATTTGACTGACTTTCCCCACTACCTCCCTCTATTCACGTACCAGCCCTCACACTTCCAGCAAACTGGTGGCTTGAACATGACAGAGACTCAGCCAAGGATAACAACAACATAAGTGACAACAAACCTTTCAAGCACCATAGTGTATGGCAGCATTGCCAAACTCATGGCCAAGCCACTGAGCAGGAATTTCTGCAGGTTACAGAATAGCCATTTTCTTCTTACGTGAACATCCTGAGGGGCAGCAAAGGACTCAGATACCTGTGAGCACAAATCCTGTTCTGCCACCTACTCGTTATTAGGTCTACCTAAGCCTCAATATCTTCATGTCTGAAAGGAGAGTACAACAACCAGGGCAACGGAGACAACGATGGCTGCTTCTACTGCTGCACCAGGACAATACGACTACAGTGCTACCACCAGTCTTACCATGTTCTGCACTGCTGCTGCCGCTGTGTCTACACTACTGCTACAAAACAACTACTGTTATAATAGCAGTACCATTGCTGTCATACTACCGCTACTAGGACTACAGATTGAACACCCCTAATCCAAAAATCCAAAATCCGAAATGGCCCAACATCTGAAACATTTTGAGCATCACTGTGACACTCAAAGGAAATTCTCACTGGAGGATTTCAGATTTTGACTTTTCAGATTAGGGATGCTCAACCAGTGTAATATAAATATTCCAAAATCTGAAAAAATCTGAAATCTGAAACACATCTGGGCCCCAGCATTTAGGATAAGGGATACTCCACCTGTACCATCACCACCACTACTACCACAATTCATACTATTATTTTGTTTCCTTTTTTCTTTTTTTTTTTTTTTTTGAGATGGAGTCTCGCTCTGTCACCCAGGCTCCAGTGCAGTAGTGGGCGCGATCTCGGCTCACTGCAAGCTCCACCTCCTGGGTTCATGCCATTCTCCTGCTTCAGCCTCCTGAGTAGCTGGGACTACAGGCACCCACCACCACACCCGGCTAATTTTTTTGTATTTTTAGTAGAGATGGGATTTCACCGTGTTAGCCAGGATGGTCTTGATCTCCTGACCTCGTGGTCTGCCCGCCTCGGGCTCCCAAAGTGCTGGGATTACAGGTGTGAGCCACCACGCCAGGCCCATACTATTACTTCTATATAGGTTCCTTTCCTCATGTTGCTGCCCATTGTTATAGTGGCATAGTAGTTAAAGGCATGAACTCTAGGAGTGTGGCTGCTGGGTTTAAATGTCAGCTCTGCTACTTACTAATTGTGTGACTTTGGGTAAACCATTTACTCTTTCTGTGCCTCAGTTTCCTCCTCTATAAAATAAGAATGGTATTAGTAGATGTCTCACATATGATTGTTGTAAGAATGTACTGTGTTACTATTTACAAAGCATTTAGAACAGTGCTTGGCTCGGGAAATTCTATGTAACAGTATGCTAAAAAAATTAGGGTAAATGAAAACTGGCAATAATGCAACATGATGGGCAGTAACTGTGTTTAACTTGGTACCTATAAACAATATGTTGCAGATTGTCAAAATTTACTTATTAACAGTTGACTATACAATCTTTGAAAGGTGAGCGCCTGAACCAATCAATCATCCAACAAATTGTAACCAGCAATTTAAACACCTTGCAAAGATAGCCAGCTGATCTCTCTCTGCCACTCTCTCTCTCTCTCTCTCAAAAACTGCTGTTGTCAACTTCCAATAAGTGTCTCTGAACTTTACTTAAAGCCTGTGCCCAGTTCAGAGTATACCATTGTGGTTGACACTAATAACCAATATGGTGCTTGAGGAGAGGGCTGCTTTGGAGAGCACCAGTGGTAGTCATGGTGGTTAGGGATATTTTGAGTCCTCAGTGAACACCTCACACTTCTGGAAGATTTCTAAGTGAAAAATAAACTGGACTCCATCCTGCTGAAATGCAAGGGCTACTTAGACTCAATGTACTTTTTTTTTTTTTGGAGATGGAGTTTCGTGCTTGTTGCCCAGGCTGGAGTGCAATGGCACAATCTCGGCTCACCGCAGCCTCCCTCCGCCTCCCAGGTTCAAGCGATTCTCCTGCCTCAGCCCCCCTAGTAGCTGGGATTACAGGCATGTGCCACCATGCCTGGCTAATTTTGTATTTTTTTTTAGTAGTGACGGGGCTTTTCCATGTTGGTCAGGCTGGTCTTGAACTCCTCACCTCAGGTGATCTGCCCGCCTCGGCCTCCCAAAGTGCTGGGATTACAGGTGTGAGCCACCGTGCCCAGCCACTCAGTGTACTTTTGTTGAGTGAAAAATGGAGATGGCAAGCCCCTTCATTTGGCTGCAACTTGCCTTCTAGTTTTCTCTTATAGACCACAGAATCACTGACCCTCAGCCAGGCCTGTGAATAAGTTCCAGCAGGTAGGTAAATCCCCCAAGGTAGGAGGGTTTGCATACAGTAGTACTATATATGCTGTAAATTCTGGGCTTCTATACCTTCCTATGTTCTATATTTTAAAAAATCTATAGCAAACATAAATTTCTTGAGAAGATACATATTTTATTGTTCTTTATGCCCACCCCCTTGCCCTACCCTGGGACTATCATGGTACCCAGCACATAGTAGGTTTGATCTAAATGAATGAATGAATGAACTTGAAGATCTCTGAAACACTTCAGAAACACTCTTTGGCCACTAACACCTACAGATTTTAGGGCCTACCTGAGTAATAATTGGGTCCTTGGTTCACAGCATTCATTTCATTCTTTTCACAGCGAGCAGCTGTCAGGATCAATGTTCTGCAGCCATCAGCAGAAACAAACAAGGTTCATCATTTAATCATTGTTTAACACTGTCTAGAGTAGAACTTGTAATATTCCTAGCTTAGTGAGATTTTTCTTATTAGTATTAGTTGATATGTGCTTCTTGCACATCCCTGCCAGATTTATCTTCCAAAAAAACTGATTTCATCGTGTCCCTCCCTACTCCTAATCCTCCAGTGACTCACTATTGCCTAAAAGATAATGACCATTTCCTTAGGCTGGCATTCCTGAGCCTCCATGGTCTGGCTGGGATCCAATGTATCTCGCCAACTGGACCTCCCTTCTCTCATAGGAATCGACCCCTCAACTCAACAGGTCTACTGCTGATCCCTGAACAGGGAGAGGTGGCCATCTGTCAGTCGACTGCTCTAATCCAGAGTTTGTATCTTCAGCAGCTGTTATAAATACAGCACCAATACCCTTCTCGTTACACTATTTTTCTCAACTGGAGATGCCCAAGCCTGTTCCTCCTTCAGTGACCTCTCATTTTCTGTTTCCTTTACCAAGTATTTTCTCCAAGTCTCCCAGATCCAGTGGCAGATCCTTCCCTGAACTTCTAAAGCACTTCCTCTTGGCTATAAACTTACAAAGGGATCATGTAACCCCCATAATGCCTATCCTAACCAATCTTATGCTCTCATTTATCCCCAGTACTGATCCCCAAGATGAACTCTATAGGATTTGGTTAACTCAAAGAATCAATCTTACCCATTCTTGAAGTTTTGGTTCAGGGAGGGTTATCTTTTCACTTAATGGGAGTTTATATGCTCAGGCCTTAGGTGTGAAAACTTTCCAGGAAAGATTTTAAAAGCTGTTGTTATTCCTGGTATCATGGCACCTTCCACGGTAGGCACAAGCAAAGGCATGGTACCCATATCTTGAAAATATCTTATTATTTAAATTGGATGCTGCTTGATGCTGACTGGAGAATAAAGGATCCCTCTCCATTGTAAAGCAGGAGGTAAAACGTTTGGAGAGCTTGTTGGGGGGAAAAAGGGTGAAGTTTTTTCATGTTCTCACAGCTCTAACGAAGATCGTGTTGACTGGGAGCTATGTGCCAGCATGCTCTTGGCAACCAACTTATTCCTCTAAGTCAGTAGGATATGTAGGTAAAATATGAACTGACATGCATCTTTAACCAATATTCTGGTGACTTAGCCTGCCACTGCTTGGGAGGGAAGCACACCACAGTGGGGTCCCCATAACCACAGCAGCGATCCCTCGTGAATCTTGTGGCAGGGGAGCAGGAAATGGAAGGTACCATCTTTTCCTTTGAGAACAGGTGGCCAACGTGGATGTTTAAAGAAGCAGAAATTATACACTGCTGAGGTTCTGGCCACATGCTACTCCTTGAAGTTCTGGCTCTCCTTTGGAACACTTGAATTATTCATGACACACAGTACCATCACTACACACAGGCAAGTGGGGCTGCAGCCCGGCACAAACAAACTGAGGGCCTTTGGTGGGAGAATGGCAGTTCTGTGGCTTTAAGAAAGAGCTGGTGCACCACACTGCAGAAAGCCTGTAGATTCAGCTGTGTTCTTACCTCACTCTCCCTTCTGCAGTGACCTCACCCGGCCACAATGCTACTATTCATGCAGATGGAGTGGAACACTGCATACAAAAGTTTCATTTAGGCACATAAACATGAATATTTAGGCCTGCTTGATTAAAAATGAAAGCTAGATATTTGGCTTTCTGTAATTTGATGAGGTTGAGGGAGGGTTTTTTTTTTTTTTTAAATGAGTTTAATGTTAAAGACTAACCTTGAAAAAGAATAATATAAAAAGATCTTTTTTTTTTTTTTTTTCCTGAAAAACTGTATTCCCTGGTAGGGTTAGCCTTCTCTCATAGCCCTTACATCCTATAGATTTTCTATTTACATTTAGAAAGCCAACCATGGAAAAGCTAGATATTGAATATTTTTCCTCCAAATGCACATCTAATTTTAAAAATTTTGATCATTTCACTTCATCATGCAGTTCATTCTGGCTCTATAAATGTGTATGTGCATGCCTATACACATAAATATTTGGAATAAATTCAACAAGTGCATGCCATTTAGTTTCTTTCAAAATTGTAATCTACACAGGGTTGAAAAAGAGGAAATGTAAAGGTATTTCACAGAATCTATCTCCCCAAAGGGTACCTATGGAATTACTGCTAATTTTCTCAAAAATATCTTCCTGTTGTTAATATAAGAAGATTATAGCACAAGAATTGGAAAACTAAAAAGCATAAAGAAAATAAATATCAGTCATGATTCTAATACCTACAGATAACTTTCTAATCAGTATTTCTACCAATTGTATGAGTGTGTGTGTGTGTGTGTGTGTGTGTGTGTGTGTGTGTATACATGCACAAGAGAGAGAGATTAGGGACATATTGTATAGACATTATTTCTATTTTTTCCACATAGTATGTTATTGTGATCACTTGAACATGTTTTTGTGGCATTTGTTTTTGAAAACATGAATTGAATTGTTGGACAAAATCCCACTATTTCCTATTTATTGGGCATTTAGATTATTGCCAATTTCCCAAATCACTTCCTTAATACTTTATAATAGCACTGTAGTAAATATATCTTTTAACATAGATCTCTGCTTGGGTCTGTGATTATTTTCTTAGGACAGATTCTTTGAGGTGGAACTCAAGGCTTGGTACATTTTGCCAAATTGTTTTCCAGTAAGTGGAATCATGTGTATGGCATATAATTGATATCCTCTGAGCCCATCTACTTTGGTATTATGTTATAGAACATTATCTCTGAAAATTTATTTCCACAAAAAAATGTATATTTTCCTGACCTTCCCACTATTTCTGACAGTAAAAAAAATCCCTTTCGAAAAGGATAAAGAGTAGAAGATTTAAGCTCTGTTTCTTCTTTCAGTGACCTACCAGGTAAGAGAAATTCTGCTGTTTTTTTTTCTCATTATATAAGGGGATAAGAATATATGTATGCATTATTTGAGAAGACAAACATTGTCCTCAAAGAGACCATTGTAGCAAACATTGTCTTAAAAAGTTAACTGTCAACATGTATTAGACAAGCCATATGTTAAATGTACCAGAACTGAAATTGTTATTTAAAATTGAATCCTGGGGTGAATTCTTTGGAAAAGTGAAGAATTCCTTTGTTAATGCAAGAAAATACATCAATACTTATTTCATAAGTTCAGGTTTCTATGTGAAGATTTTCCTTAAAGCAGGGTGTTTATTTGTCTCAAAATATTCTTCTGAGATAAATATTAATTACAAAGAGAAGGTTGGGCAAGATGGCTCACGCCTGTAATCCCAGCACTTTGGGAGGCTGAGGCAGGTGGACCACTTGAGGTCAGGATTTGAGAACAGCCTGGCCAACATGGTGAAACCCCGTCTCTACTAAAAATATAAAAATTAGCTAGGCGTGGTGGCGGGCACCTGTAATCTTGGCTACTTGGGAGGCTGAGGCAGGAGAATCACTTAAATCCAAGAGGAAGATGTTGCAATGAGCTGAGATATTGCCACCGCTCTCCAGCCTGGGCAACAAGAGTGGAAAAAAAACAATACATAGAGAAAGATAGGAACTTGAGAGTGGAGAACACTGGAACGTCCCACCTTAAACAGGTGATCAGGGTTAATATCACCAGGGATTTATCATCACATACTCCTTGACATGACAGACCAAAAAGGGTACAACATCACCTCTGAAGTATTCCAAACCATGCATAACTTCAATTTAATCATGAGAAAACATCATACAAACAAATCGGGGGAAATTGCACAAAAGAACTGACCAGTACTCTTAAGAAATGTCAAGATCTTAAAAGACAAAGGAAGACTGAGAAATTGCCATGGATTGGAAGTCTAAGGAGACATAAAAATGCAATAAAATGTGGCACTGGGTGCTGGAACAGAAAAAAAGGCATTGGTGAAAAAAATAGGGAAATATGAATAAAGTCTGAGGTTTAGTTAATAACATTGCACAATGCTAATTTCCTGGTTTTGGTAATTATATTATGATTGTAAAGATGTTAACATTAGAGGAAGCTTGGTGTGTATCGGAACTCTCTGTACCTTTTTTGTGACTTTTCCATTAGTCTAAAATTATTTCAAGATAAAAGTTAAAAAATAAAACAATTACAACATTAATAAGTAAAATAAAAAACAACACGTGCCTATTCCACATAACTAGGGAGGCAAGCCCTATCTGGAAGGCACCGGATCCTCGTAGATATTTGCAAACCACAAGTAGCTCAACGACTGAGTGGAAAACCGCTCAGGTCTGACATGGCGAATTTAATCTGTCTTTGCTGAAATCTGAGAACACATTATAGACAAAATCCACTGGATCTGCACACAGGACAACATGCCAATTCCAAATGTGTCAGTTTCTCTTTTCTGACAGAAGGATAATAGTGGCAATCCCTTCCAGCAGAGCTGTGGCCTTCTTTGAATGACGGGGATGGCATCTGAATTAGTAGAGATGTGTAGAGAAGAAGGAATGCCTTTCCTCTCCACAGTGCCTGCCCCAGCCCATGTGCAGTCAACTTGTGCTTCCTGATGCTTCCCAGGCTTGTGGGCAACCAAGTGGCTTCATTTGTTGGTTAATGGGGAAAGGGAAAACCTGCCTTGATATTTGTTTGGCAGAAGCCTAGAGAATCGAAACTGAAACCTTTCACCCAGGGATATGGCATTTAATTCTTCATGAGATTATCAAACATTTCATTTCTAAACTTAAAATTTTTCCGAATCTGTGCTCAACCAGATGGACAATTGAAAGGTTCCATAGGAGTAATTAGGCCTATGTGTAGTACAGTTCTGAAGGCTGATGGCAACCTGAAATTACATTACCTGATAAATTCATTCCAAAAAAATTAGATTTCACCTCATGACGCTTCAATTACACATTTAAAATGAGTATTTAATGCATATTTAATTTGACAATTATTACATGCTAATTAGGTGTAATAGTTTCATAGAAAATATATCTTCTCTGGGTTTAATTACCACATTGCAGAAACATCAAAATAAGGCTTAATTCTTATGTTTTAATCATCTTTACCAATTAAAATACAATAAATATGGAAACAGCAAGCATCTCTAACTCTAATAAAAAAAGAATTATATATTTCCTATTAATCTTCTACATGTATCTCTTACATTTCTTGTGTATCACATATCTATGGTAGAGGTTAAAAATGATTTGCGTATGGGGCCATTCTCTTCCTTAAAATGAGATCCACAAATTTTCTTGTCAGAAGTTTATAATGTTAAGTAAAAAAGCAAGCCCAGACAACTCCATTCTATATACGATTTCATATAAAGCTCAAAAACAAGCAAGATTAACCAGTTTCTGGTTAAATATGCATACATTTGTGATAAAACTACTTTTTAAATGCCAAAGGATGGTGGGCCCCAATTTCAGGAGAGTGACGACCCCAAGGGTGAGGCTGGATGGAACGTGGAAGGAACACACTGATAGTTAGAAATTAGTGGTGATGCTCTGGTTCTGGGTTTGGGGGCTGGGCTCGTAGGTATTTGTTGTATCATTGAGCCCTACAACATAAAGATGTGCTACATATATTCTCATTTAAAAAATACTAAAGGAAAAAAGAAAAAATGCTTATTTCCATTTGAAATGTTGTCTATTGCTGTGACCAACAGTTAGGAAACTTACTTTTCATTTGCATATATTGATTAATTGTTAAAGTTATATTTGTAGTCTAATATTATATCTAGAAAAGATATACTGAGCTTTTTATATTATGCACATTAAAAAAAAACCTATCAGTTGCCAAGAATGATGTCAAATTTCAGCTCTTGGCCAACTTCTTGGCCAGTTGGATTCTACTTCTGAGACATGTAAAACTATTTATCTTGCATAAAAATCTGGCAACTGCATTAAACCCTCCTTCTACTCGTACTGATGTATTAGGTACCCCTAGCAACCTAATAAACACAAAATAACCTTAAATATTGTCTTGAAAAAATCAGCTGACTCCATCATTATGGACGTTGTTGTAATGAGACCTACAAAATACAGATGACTGATTTAAAACCAGCATCTATAACCTTTTGTTTTAATACATGCAACAGACAATGAACATATGGAAACTGATCCTATTTGGCCAATATACAACTGCTTCACAATGTGCAGTATCCAGTGATTTCTTGTTCAATAATAATTTCATCCATGTTATTTGTATTCAACCCACTCACTTCTTTTAACTGTCACTTTAAGCAAGTAGACGCTCCAACCGCTGGGTGCCACTCAATGGGCTTGCAGTGGAGGAAGCAAGAGTGACTCAGATCAGAGGAGTGCCTTGTAAATCAGCCACATGCAGCACTGAGACATCCATCAGGGCGGTGTGCCCTTTCCCCACTGCTTCAGTCATGAAGTCATGGGCCTGCCAAGGGGCTAAGATATTATTAAAATAAATCACTGGCCTGGAGACTTGTATTTAAATACTAATTAACTCATAAGTAAATGGGAAGGAGCTGACTTGTCTCACCCAGAACGTTGTTTGGAAAAGTTGCTGAAATTACCACTCTGGGTTGAGGCCTCTGCTTTCACAGATGCTGAAACACTCAGAGAATAAGGGGTTAGAGAATACACCTCAGAAGGTCAGGCTTGGATTCTGCTTACAAATCCAAGTTGCAATTGGCTCAAGGCAGTTTTAGTAGGAGCCTGAACTTTCAAGAATATTAAAGCCTCATTGATTGTTAAGTGAGACAGTCAAATACATAAATCCCAGCCACCCACTCTTTGGTTGCTTTCTTTGTCCCTTCACAAAAGCAGCTACGACACTGGGAGAACCCTCTGGAATAAAAACTTCGTTCAGATTTTCCTCCCCTCTTGCATTTATTCCTTTCCAGGCAGAATCTCACAGAGGCTTGCAAACTCACTGTCTGGAGGGCCAAGACCTACAAACCATCTTAAAATCCTCATGGCATGCTGGGGCCTGTGCAGGCTGCTTTTCCTCGCTGGCATGCCATGGTAACTCAAGTCTATCTGAGTAGAGGCTTCCCTGCTCAGCACTATGCTCCGATGCCAAGTTGTAGCTTAACTAGTTCCATGGATACTGAAGTCTCACTTCTCAAGGATGAAGGTACCTCCATAAAGCCTGCCCAGGGTATTTAAAGAATTTTCTCCAGAACTCTGAGATTCTTCTTTTTTTCGTAACACTGGGCTTTAGTAGTTCATCCTCCTTGGCTTGGACACATTCTCTCTAGTTTTAGCAGGGTCACACTCAGAATGCTATCTCTGTCCTCAAGATCGCTGGTTCTGGCTTGGAGCAGAGCTTTTCCTTGCCCACACATTGTTCTTCCTCATGGTGACAGCTAGAGTGATAACTGGGATTTCAGAGAAGTCCTACACATATATTTGCTCGTCTCTTTCATAAAATCCTGAGATACCCACAGATCACAGGATTTACCACAAAATTTGGCTTGTAGAGATTTAGATTTGCATACAGTACCCATGAAGACAACTCATTTTGCTTGTCAAGAAAACAAAGCAAAACACTACACATGAGCTCTATGCTGTCCCTGTCCCCAGTGACCTGCAGACATGTTATTAAAACTCATGGTCTATTAAGTCATTATTTTTTATCCTGCTTATCCAAAGCCATCAGGTAACAAAGCAAAATCTGCAGCCAGCCACATGGCCAGAGGCCCAGCTGGAATACGTTCATTGACCTTGGCCTGTGGTTCTGGCTTTCCTCCTATGGGAATGGAGACGCCACTGCAAGCAGTGATTCTAGAAGGGCCTGTTAAGGACGGACATCTTCCAGAATTCTGCTCCCTCTCCCACATCCAGCTGAGAAAGTGTGTTCCTTCAGGGGAGGGGCGCCCTTAACAAGTTAAAGGGCAAGACTGGGAAACAAAGGCTGTTTTTCAGCATCCATTACATGCTGGGAGGCTTTGATCTTTGTGTTAGGTAAAGTAGGGTCAGGCTACGCTTCACCATCACTTACAGGACAGGCACTGTGTCAGGCTGGCCAGCCCAGCCCGTTGTCTGAAGCTTTCTCAGAGGGAGAGACTGGAAAAAACACGCTGGGACTGGTCTTCTTTGCCTGCTGTCTGGCTTCAAATTAGGGCTCAAGAATGTGTGTGTCTACTCTGTGCTCGGCCTGGGAGCAGAAAGGTGAGTCCCTTCACCACTGCAGGTTCCAGACAGCTGCCAGCTAGCCCCTGTGACACAGCTTCCTTCCTCACTCAAAGAGAATTTGCTGTAACTCCCTTTGGACAGAATTCTGCTATGCTACAGATAACTGTCTTATTGCTCAGCCACTTCACTGTTCTAAATGCCTCTTTCTCATGATGGGACTCATTTTGCCTTCACCCTTAATGAGGAGGGAGTGACACATTTATCAACTATTACAGAAGTGATGATGCTGAGAAGATTCAAATACAGACTTACAAAGAACGTTGAGGCACCCAGCAGGTGCTGTGTGTGTATTTGCACACAAGTGTGTGAGCACACACATTTCTGTCTCCCTGTATCTTTTCCTCTCCATCTGTCTTTCTCGTTTGTATAAGATCATACACACTGGCAACCCTCATATTATTTATTTACTGCAGGGGAAAGGAATTCCACAACAGCCTCAGGAAAAAAAAAAAAAAATTCTTGTTTCTAGTGTGGAAAATGATTGAGAGGATAAGGATTTAGAAAAGAAGGTATGAAAAGACATATTTGAAATATTTCTTGAGGGGAAAAAAAGAATCTGCCTTGTTTTGAACTGAAAACTATTTTCTACTCTAGAGCCTCATGCTTCCACCTTCATCAGCCTTCCTGCCCTAGGAGCCTAAGAAACGTCTGGGAACCAATAATGTTTTCTCTGGGGATTTCATTACTGAAAGGGCTCATTAGGAAAGACATTAAAATACGAATTACCTCATAAACTATTTAGTTGTGTACCCAGTGGGAGTGTGCTTATTAGGGCCTGAGCTTTTCACAAATAGAGCTAATCAATTAAGCTTCATTAGAAACTGAAGGGGTCTCAAACAGAATGGATAAGAGAGGGACCATCTGCAAAAGGACTTGATAGGAAAAAACCATCACCTCTAACAACTGCTAAAGTTAATTATCAGCTTCTGGGTAGAGACCATAATTCAGATCTTCCTGTCTTTGGATAGAATCTCTTAAGGTTCAATAGTTCCTAAAACAGTGCATCTCACAACTTAATGTGCTTGCGAACTACCTGAGACTCTTATTAAAATGCAGGTCTGAGGTAGGGCCAGGGATTCTGCCTTCCTAAAGAGCTCCCCGGTGGTGCTGTGGGTCGAGGGACCCCACTTTGAGTAGCAAGGCCTTAGATGATTAAAATTTAGTTGCAAATAGCCTTTGTGGTATTAAAACGAGCCTCTACAGACTAATGCCACGTTGAACTTATAACTTTTCTTGTTGCTCTACATAGAGTGAAAGAATGAGAAAGTTACAGGCAGACTGACCTTATAACGAAAACTTCTTTCTCTCCATGTCACTAGAGAATTCATTTTTGCTAATATTAATGGTGCACCTTTCATGTAATACTAAAAAGGGGGGCTCATTGCAAAATTAGCTTTGTACCTCCTTAGAGAGCAACTTCTAAAGGAAATTCTAGGGTACGTTTTGAATAGTCAGATGGAAGGGTAGAGGTGGCTGTTATTTTCCCCTCAGAATGATAAAATATTTCATCAGGCTCTGCAAATTCATGTTAAGGCACTGAGCTGAGGAAGTGAGTAGAAGCTTCAATCTGGACTTCCTCCAGGAGGGCTTGAGCAGGTTCTTGGAGGAAGCGCATGTTTTTAGGCAAAAGCAGGGAGCCAGAGCACTAAAATGTTCATCCTGAAAGCCTGGGACTTAGCTGTCCTAGCTGGTCTATTAGAAAACAGCAACATTCACTATCTCACTAATCACACCACTTCTGGAAAGAAAACAGCATTGCTTCCACGGCCAGATCAATCACTGCTGGGGGTAAGAAGGAAAGCTCTCTTCTGTCTAGACAGCTCCGGCCTGTTGCTAGAACAGCAGCATGCTCCAGAGGTGTGGATCGTCTGCTCCAGGTCTTGGAGTTCTGCTCTGCCATAGCAGAATGGGTTTCTAAAGTTCATGGCCACAGCCACTGGCAGAGATGAGGTGCATCTGCACCTGCTCCGTTCTCAGAATAGAGCTGGACACTTATAGAGGATCATAGCACTGACACAGTGCCAAAGACCTCAGCATATTCTGAGCCTGGCTCTGGATTCACAAATCAAGGCATGGAATCCCTTCCCAAATCCTGGGCTGTCCTCTAGGTCATCATCTAGCATCAAGGCTAAGAATGTGGCCAAATAAAAGCAAGCATGCCATTGGGTTACAAATGTAGAGATATGGCACAAGGACCTCAAAATCTATTCCTGGTTCAGTGGCTGTTACTATTAACAAGGAAATGACTTAGGACGCCTTCATATTCCTTCCCCCAGCCCGTGTTAACAATCACACTATCAGTCAGCTTCTGAGAATACTTGAATACTAGATGTTTGCCAAAATGTCATTGAAAGCGTGATGTGAGGACAACTTATAAATACTATTTTCCTTCCTCTACAGAAGTGCAGGGACCAGGGTGGAGCAAGAGAGATGTCCAGGACACAAGATTTAAAGAGATATTCACTCTCAGAGTTGTGCAAATGCACAGTACACGATCAGCATACAGACAGCCGAGAGCAAGCTCTTTCCTATATTTGCACCCTGGGCACCTCTCTTGCCTGCTTTCAGCTTCAGAAATGAACCAGTCTGCAAGCTACAATATTCTCAAGGGAGAGCTCTTCCTGAGAAAGACCAGCCCAGCACAGTTAGGCTTTACAGATCCTCATAGAACTCCCACTGGAATCCTAGATTTGATTTTGCAAAGGCAAATCATTGCATCCTGGTTAGGATTTTGTTTAAGATTTTAATATTTAAGCAATCTTCAATTTAGGAAACTGCTATCAGCTGAATTTTGTTCCTCCCATGCCCCACCTCAAATTCATATGTTGAAATCCTAACTCCGGAACCTCAGTATGTGACTGTATTTGGAGACAGGGCCTTTAAAGAGGTAATAAAGGGGGCCGGGCATGGTGGCTCATGCCTGTAATCCCAGCACTTTGGGAAGCTGAGGCAGGTGGATCACCTGAGGTCAAGAGATCGAGACCATCCTGGTCAACATGGTGAAACCCTGTCTCTACTAAAAATACAAAAATTAGCAGGGCATGTTGGCGTGTACCCGTAATCCCAGCAACTCGGGAGGCTGAGGCATGAGAATCGCTTGAACCTGGGAGGCGGAGGCTGCAGTGAGCTGAGAGCACATCACTGCACTCCAGCCTGGCGACAAAGCAAGACTCTGTCTCAAAAAAAAAAAAAAAAAAAAGTAATAAAGGTAAAATGAGGTCACATGGATTGGCCCTAATCTAATACAACTGGTGTCCTCGTAAGAAAAGGAGATTAGGACAGACACAGCAGAGAAGAAAGACCAGGTACGGTCACACGGGCAAGTTGACCATCTACAAGCCAAGGAGAGAGGCCTGAAACAGATTCTTCCCCGCACAGCCCTCTGAAGGAATCACTGCACTAACACCTTGATCTTGCACTTCCAACCTCCAGAATTGTGAGACTGGAGAAATGAATTTCTGTGGTTTAAGCTACTCAGTCTGTGGTATGTTATTGGGATATCGCTAACAAACCAATACAGAAACAAACAGTTTCCTAAGTTTTTTTTTTTCTTTCTTTTTTATTTTTTGAAACAGGGTCTCACTCTGAAGCCAGGCTAGAGTGTAGTGGTGCAATCACAGCACAGCTCACTGCAGCCTTGACTTCCTGGGCTCAGGTGATCCTCCCATCTCAGCCTCCCAAGTAGCTGGGACTACAGGTGCACACCACTATACCCAGCTAATTTTTGTATTTTTTTGTAGAGATGAGGTTTCACCAGGTTGCCCAGGCTGGTCTCAAACTCCTGGCCTCAAGCAGTCCTTCTATCTTAGCCTCCCAAAGTGCAGGGATTACAGGCGTGAGCCACTGCACTCGGATAGAGACAAATCATTTTCTAATGTCCACTTCCCTGGGTTTCCTCCCTGCCGTATTTTTGCAAAAAATAGCCTTGAATCATCATGGATAATGAGCTATAGCACCTTAGGGCCTGCACTGTCATCCAAGTCTCATCCCTCGATTAGTAAAAGCAAAATAAGCCAGGCACTGTGGCTCACGCCTGTAATTCCAGCACTTTGGGAGGCTGAGGCGGGCAGATCACTTGAGGTCAGGAGTTTGAGACCAGCCTGACAAACATGGTGAAACCCTGTTTCTACTAAAAATACAAAAAATTAGCCAGGCATGGTGGTGCATGCCTGTAATCCCAGCTACTCAGGAGTCTGAAGCAAGAGAATTACTTGAATCTGGGAGGCAGAGGCTGCAGTGAACCAAGACAGTGCCATTGCACTCCACCTTGGACAAGAGCAAAACTCCATCTCAAAAAAAAAAAAAAAAAAGCAAAATAAGAAAAAGCAACAGTGTGTGATACTAGTTGAAAATTTCCCAAGTGTATCCTGAGAGGTGAATGTGGATTAGTGAGATAGTAACTTATATTTTCAGAAATCATGAATATAATTTCTAGGTGGACAAAAATGTCAGACAATGTTGGTGTTAGTAATGATGAGGAGGAGATGAAGGGTTTGTTCATTTTCTAATGTGAAGTAAGCATACAGAATGCTTCGATTAGTTCAGACCTTGCAGTGGGTAGATTTAATCTTTCTGTAGGTCATTTCCATCACTCCCATCTCTGGTTTCAATGTTAAAAAGAATCAATTGCTCAGACATCAAAAAGTCACAATATATTAATTGAATGTGAGAACACCACAGTATGGAATTTTTTTTTTTTTTTTTTTTTTTTTTTTTTTTTTTTGTGAGAGGGAATCTCACTGTCGCTCAGGCTGGAGTGCAGTGGCGTGATCTCTGCTCACTGCAACCTCCGCATCCTGGGTTCAAGCATTTCTTCTGCTCAACTTTCCGAGTAGCTGGGACTACAGGTGTGTGCCACCACGCCTGGCTAATTTTTGTATTTTTAGTAGCAACAGGGTTTCACCATGTTGGCCAGGCTGGTCTCTAACTCCTGACCTCATGATCCACCCACGCTGGCCTCCCATAGTGCTGGGATTACAGGTGTGAGCCACCATGCCTGGTCCACATTATGGCTATTTTTAAGGACTATGAAAATATTAATATCTTGGCGGATGGGCGATCCATGCCCTTGCTAAACAACGAATCCAAGGGATGATAATTTTGATCGTCATATGATCATCATTCCTCTGGTTTCGAAATCCAGTAATGGTGCAGAACAGTCATGATGAAGATCACGATAATAAAAGAAGAGACAGTTCAAAACGCACTTAATTGTTGTTATTGAGCTATCTCAAAGGAAAGAAACACATCTTGGTTGATAAACATTCACTCTACAAAAAACCATTCCAGGGATGGTTTCAGAGATAGAATCCACTCAGAGAGAAATGTGTTTCCTTTCTTTCTCCCTGAAGTCCAGGTGGCTGCCTCAGCAAATAAAAAGTGTTGCCCTCAGGGATTGCAGGGTGGGGGTGGACGGGGTGGATTTCTGTCCAGTACTACTCCATTCTTCGCTCAACAGATGGAGGGAGTCTCTTTCGGATACATTATGGAATAAAAGGCTTTTGTGGGCAGCCCTGGGAAAGTAACCATCTCTGACATTTCTTGTGAGGAAAACTGTGTTTTGAGTTCTGAATGACTGACTTTTAAACACACTTCGGGAACACCACTCATGAGTGTGCATGGAGGCCTGTTTTTAACGGAAGGATTTGTGGAAGCTCCACCTTGGAATTCCAGAGGAAGCACTGTAAAACTTCCTGAATTGTGCTCAATTCCACAACATTTTTGGTAACTCAACAACCTTTAGTCAAGTAGAAATCAGTTAATTCAACAAGTTTGCAAAAAAAAAAAAAAAAAAAAAATTATCCCTGCATAGCCAGGTAATATGTTCATAATGTATTATCGGTCTTGAGAAACTAAAAACATAATATTCAGATAGAATATGTCCCTTTTGATTTTTTTTGCCTGAATAAATATCCAACTACATTTAATTAAATTTTTAAAATCACATTAGGTAACAATGAAAAAAATAAAATTCCCTTTTTCTTTCAAACAATTCATGCCATCTTTCTAATCACCTTTTTATTTTTCAAAGAGTTACATGAGTTTCAATAAAAGGATTTTCTACTGGAAAAGAATGAAGACGCAAGCCTTGGTTACCCCATTTCAAAGGAGATTTTAAACAGTGACCTGGAAAACTGTTTTTTCCTTTATTTCATCATCATGTTACACAGTTTCTAAAGATCTGATCTCAACTTTCCTCTCAGCACTGGCTATGATTTTTTTTGCTAAGATCCTTTTCTGTCATTCTCTTGAATGTTTCTCTTCCTGGATGACTGGGAGAATTCCTTCAAAAGGATTTCTGAGACTGGTGTTTCCCAAACAACAGAGAACATCATACCCCTAGAAATAGAGGACCAAGTGGCTTTTGTGATAAGCAAGACTCACTTGCACTTTGCAGACACTCCCAGCAGAGGAAAAATACCAAACAGAAAGGGAAAGTGGTCATTGAACAGATTCTGATCCCAAGAAATCAGGGAATAAATGGCCAGGGATGAGTTTCATAAGACCTGATTACACAATTCAGAGAACAAAATTCATAAATTTATATAGTTGTTTACTGACAATTTCATTCAATCTGCCTAAGTTAGCTACCCCATAGTTTACCTAGAACTGTTTCCTAGTTCCCTCACCTATTGGTGCATAAAAACTGCTTTCACACATGTCTCCAGTTTCCAACCTACATATCAGCCAGTGATTTGCATAATCCTTAAACCCCCACCCCCAATCCTTTTTTCAGCCACCTAATGCAAACAAGATCTGGCTCAGGCTTCCCTAAACTAATCCACGGAACACCATTTAGAAGGGAGACTATTCCGTGTAAGTTGGCACGGCCGAATGAGATCTCTATTGTATAAGGGGCAGTCCTAGTAGAAAGACATTAATGAATATGCCAGTGGGCAGAGCCTCAGCTTCCCAGTTGCTTGCTGGACCCTAAAGCCATAAGAACTTTGTGAAACTTGAATGTTTCTTTTTTTAACCAAGGTAAGGAATTTAATGCCACTGCCCTGTCTGAATCCTTACAGCTCATCAAGACCCAAGTCATAAACAACAACTTCAGGAAGAATGAAGCCTAGCCTGAGCCTCCCTCCAAATTCTTCTTTTCCCCACTCACTGTTTCACACTTGAACTAACCAGTCTGTCCTCTAAACTCAAATATGCATTTTTGGTGGTAATTTATGACCCCTACCTTGCCCATAAAAAATGTAAGTTCTTTAGAGACTGAGACTGTGTTTAAGCATCTTTGCAAAACCTGCGGCTTGTTAGCACAAATAATAAATTCTTCTTGAATAAACAAACACATACGTTTTAAAAAATAACTTGTTATTTTAAAACAGTTATTTAGTAAGTTTTCCCCTAGCATCTCCAGGTTTCAGCTCACTCTGTACTCTCCCTCCAAAACTCCTCCCCTCTCACCTTTGAGATCTGCTGAGACCAACGCTATTGAATAGACATGATGGAAATGTTCCTTATCTATGCGGACCCATATGAGAGCCGCTGACCTCATGTAGTTATGGAGCACTTGAAATGTGGAGAGTGGAACTCACTGATTTTTACATTTTATTTTATCTTCATGTATTTAAAACTTACCTAGACACAGGCAGCCACTAGGCTACTGTATTGAAGAGCACAGGACCTTGACTCATCTCAGAAGTCTGGCTGAAGAACCACTCCAGACACCTCCCGGCCATCAGTCTGAAGGCATATTAGGTGCTTACCTTGTACTTGACTTTATCATAATATTTATCACAACATACTTAGTTTTCTACTTATTTACCTAATTTTTTCATTGGACTGTAAGTTCTTGAGTCTTAAGTTATAGCTTATTTACCATTGTATCTCTGAAAACTAAGTGTAATACTGGTATTTAAAAAGTGCTCAATAAATATTTTTGGAGGTAAAGGATGAATAAATGAACTGATTGCTCAGTGGACAGCTAGAGACATTTTTTTATATATAAGAAATCTGCAAAACAGACCTGTTGGAACAGTGAGCTGGGAACTAAGAGATGAATGGTGGTGATGTGACAAATTATCTTTGTCTAAGGAGCATATGCAGTTCTTTAGCTTATCTTTCCTCACAAGCTCAGGCCCTGTCTTCTGCTTCACTGGAACACAGGAACAACTCGCTTGTAGACTCTCTGGTCATTAAGCCATGACTTTGTCCAGACTTGCCCTTTAAGAAAATTCCCAGGAGATAAAGTTCACTGCAATGATGGAGTGAGATAAACATGGTTTTTGCTGTGATCCCATGTTCTCACATACCCCATACTGGCCTACCGAACAGCTGAACTCATTCATCAGATCTGAAAACAATCAGGTTTTTTACACTCTGTTATCACGGGTATGGTTGTTCCAGAGGGTGTGTTGGCAAAGAGCCTACTGAACCATGTCTCAGAGACCCAACCACCTCCATCCAGGGGCCAGGGGAGTTCTTGCTCCTTTGCTAGCATTTATTCCAAGTACACTTGCAAAGCCTAAGGGAAACTCTTATGCAAATCAGAAATGATCCTAGGTGTTTAGGAAAAAAAAAATGGCAAAAGTTGGCATGGCACAATTCATGTCATTTTAGGGTACCTAGATAATTAAGTCTCAGGGCTAGACGTATTCCAAATATTTGGATAATTCAAAGTAATTTGCAAGACATAGTAAAAATCTATTTGAAGTGACTCAATTTAATATATATTTCTTGGTGAGCCTTTAGTCTTTGTGCAATTTTAGCCCTAATATTTTAATATTAAAAAGTTTAATGTTATAAAGTGTTTTTGTACTTATAAGCTTGTAAACTAACAAACCATAAAACAATAACATGTATTTAAATTTTGAAAATATACTGCACTGAGCTGTTTTCTAAAATAAATTTTGAACTATTTGTAAAAAATCTTAAAAGTCACATTTACTTTTTCATATTTCAATTAATTAATTGGTAAATTCAATGTAACAGCTGTATAACTCCCATGAGTTTCTCTATCCAAGTCTCTACAAAGGACATGGTAACTAAGTCCATTAATCAAAGCTAGGAGTTGAGTGCTAGAACTGACTTTTACCATATCTTTGCTGAATGATCTAAAGTAAGTTACTTAATCTCTCTTAGTCTCAGTTTTCTCCTTTCTGAGACTATGCACCTTGAACAAGTATGTTTTAAACCATATGAATTAAACCAGTGAAAGAAACAGAAGTATCCTTTGAAACAGGAGTTAAAAGTATTTCTATATATATACATATATATACATACACACACACACACAGAGGGAGAGACAAATTAGTATGTGCTAAATGATTTCTCTGTTACCTCATTTAATCTTTAAAAATTATCCCCATTTTGTCAATGGGGAAATGAGGAACAGAGGGGTGAAGAAACCAGGAGGTGCAGCTAGATCTGAAGCT
The DNA here is from genome assembly GCF_047675955.1 of Chlorocebus sabaeus. Lineage (NCBI taxonomy): Eukaryota > Metazoa > Chordata > Mammalia > Primates > Cercopithecidae > Chlorocebus > Chlorocebus sabaeus. The sequence goes on from NC_132924.1 coordinate 33,090,099, forward strand.
AGGTAGTCTGATTCCTTGTTTTTGTTTTCAATCAATGCTTCACCTTGCTTCTTAAAAAGAACAACAACAACAACAACAAAACATTTTATTCTTGATTCCAATTGAGAGCTGTGGTTTCCCTGAAAAGGTAGCCTACTGTCTATGTGAAAGTTATGAAAATGTTTCATAGTTCTTAAAATACGAGCTAGTGGTCATTATTAACATTATTGTTAATGATACAGAGACTTGGTATTTTCCAATTTAACACTCGAGATTTCGAATATTAAAAAATACCCCCCAAATTCCATGACCTATAGTGATTTGTGCTTCCGCTGGGGTATAGATTTGAGCTGCATTTGCTCCACAGCTCTGGGTGGGAACAGGATGATGAGCCTGGCCCTCCATCTGGGGTCAGGATTACAATGTGGTTGTGTTCCCCACTTGCTGCCCTGGGTGCAAGGAAATGATGTGCTCCATGCATGGGTCTAGGGATTCATAACATGGCCAGGAAAAACCCACCGAGGAACATCAGGGGCCTACTGTTAAAAAAATAGAGAGAGAGAGAGACAGCCTAAGTACACAGTTGACACGGATAATAAATATTTGCTGGCTAATTGTCACTGCTTCCATGCATCCACACCTCCTGAAATCCAGTCACCATGTTGCTTTAAGGTAACCAAAGCAAAGACAGCATGGAAGGGTCAGCTAGTCCTCTAGGGTTACTAAGAATGTGGGCTTTGAAACCAGAGCTGGATTCAAATTCTTGGTTGGCCATTTGCTGGCTAAATGATCCTGGGCACTGTCCCCTGTACATCAGTTCATTTGTCTACAAAAATGAGGAAACCTACCTCATAGGACAGTGGGATAATTAAAGAAGATAATAGACATAAATGCACAAAGTGCTTTGTGTGGGACCAGGCACAGTGGCTCACACCTGTAATCCCAGCACTTTGGGAGGCTGAGGTGGGCGGATCACCTGAGGTCAGGAGTCCGAGACCAGCCTGACCAACATGCAGAAAGAAACCCCGTCTCTACTAAAAATACAAAATTAGCCGAGCGTGGTGGCACATGCCTGTAATGCCAGCTCCTCGGGAGGCTGAGACAGAAGAGATGCTTGAACCTGGAAGGCGGAGGTTGCAGTGAGCCGAGATCATGCCATTGCACTCCAGCCTGGGCAACAAGAGCGAAACTCTGTCTCAAAATGAAACAAAACAAACAAAAAACAACACAAAGTGCTTTGTGTGTAGTTCCTCACTGACTCCTTACCACATAGCAAGCACACGGGGCCAGGTGTGGGGGCTTATGCCTGTAATCCCAGAGTTTTGGGAGGCCCAGATGTGAGGATGACTTGAGACCAGGAGTTTGAGGCTGGTCAACATAGCAAGACCCTGTCTCTGTAAAAAATTTAAAAATAGCTGGGCATGGTGGCATCTGCCTGTAGTCCTAGCTACTTGGGAAACAGGTGGGAGAAGCCCTTGAGCCCAAGAATTTGAGGCAGCAGTGAGCTATGATTGGAGCACTGCACTCCAGCAGGGATAACAGAAAAAGATCCCATTAAAAAAAAAGAGACAGAGAGAGAGAGGAAGCTCATAGTAACATGGCCCATGATTGCCACTCAGTGCATGTTTAATACTGTTATATAATTAATTATTCATATTTATTCATTTGAGAAATAGATGTTTTCTAGCAACTATATGCCAGGTGTTCAGATCCCTCCCTTTCAGGGAGCCTAGACACTAGTAAGGAGGTTACAACCTGGTTAACAGAGGACTCACTCAACTTTAAAATAATATTCCATTAATAACACTTACGCTCCTTATATTTTCTGTTTAACTTTCTTGCTTGAGATCGGAGTCAGCAACACTTACCCATCCAATGATAATGATAAAGTGTAACTAACATAAATCTATATACTTACATAGTGACCAAGGAAATAAAAATGGCCAGAAATTGATTTGTCATAAATGGGATAAGAGCAGGATCCATGTAATCCTACCTCAGAACACTGTGAATGACACAAACACATCTCTGATTTATTTCAGATACTTAAGCATATATTTAAATAATCAAAGGCTTGGTTAAACAAACACAGAAAATGTGGAAGAGCCACAGTAATACTCCTAGAGAAGCCAATATTTTTGTATCACATAAGTTGTATAACTATAAAAATCAGAAAGCTTAAGATTAGAATAAAAACCAACCTCTAAACACTGCTCCCAAACAAAAAAAAGTAATACAAAACAAACACAAAATCCACAAAATAAAAGATTAAGTATATTTTTTAAATTATTCATTTAGTCTTAGTGAATGAAAGTATAATTTGTAAAGCAAGGTGGTGAAGCTGGTTAATTAATAAGAATTTTCAAAATGCAGCAGAGGAAGGACAATCTACTCTATTACTAGTTCCCTGGACCACAAGGAAGAAAAACCACCTTTACCTTAAAGTACAGAAATTCATCAAAGAATAAAATCAAGTGGCCAAAAAATATTTAAGACGACATTCAACATTACCTATAATGTAAGAAATGCAAACAAAAATTTGGCAAAGTCTTGTTAAAATGATAATGTTAAATATCTCTGAAAGTGCTGTAAGATGAAAATCCTCCTATATTATAGAAATAAAGAAAATTTAGTATAAATTTTAAGAAATTTGGAAGGGTTATAATATTTATTCCCTTCGACCTGTGAATCCTAATTCTGAAAATCTATCCTAAGGAACTAAGTAAAGATGTAATTAGTTTCAGATTTTTTTTGTCTTTCTAATTTTTATAATCAAAGGACTATTTCTAGTACAGAAAATTCAAATTTCCAGAAATAGAAATAAGGAAATAGTTAAATTTTTAAGTGATACTCCATAACATAAATTAGAAAATTATTAAAATGTTTTCAAAAGACACTTGATAGGAAAAAATACTCGTAAAATTTTTAAAAACATGATATAAACTATATTTAGTATGAACCCAATTTTGATGTATTACATATATGAACAGAGAAAAAAGGCAAAGGAAATTTTCATTTTAACACATTCCTTTGCCTCTATGTATTAAAGGCAAAAAGTTTAGTTTACACCTATATGTTTGGACCAAAACGACACTGGAATCCATTAACCTGTGTGTGTGTGTGTGTGTGTGTGTGTGTGTGTGTGTGTGTGTTTAAAGTACTAAAGTCTTGGGCCTGCAGCAAGAGGATTTCAGCACTAAAGTGCTAAAGCATTTGATATAAGGCCACCACACCTTCAGATGGTACCACACCAGGAGTCAAGAGGCCTCATACAGGGCTTCTCTGCAGAGCTGTACTTGAATGTGGCTGGCAGAGCCCCCAGGTACCAACATAGAGATTTGGGGAATTTGGGGTAGAATTCACACCTGTTCAGTGTCTCTCTCCCACCTGCTTATTATGGGTCCTTGAATTCTACCATTATGATTAAATGGTAGAATTAAATTATGATTTAAGTCTTATCTTCTCCCTGGCACTTAAAAAAAAAAGTAGCCCACAGTGTGGGATGACATATTAAATCACAGTAACACCACCTCAATTAGTTTATCAGACTTTTCTTCCTTCTTTCTATCAGCAAACCTTTACTGGGCACCTAGCAAGTATAGGAGAGATGGCAAACTGGGGACATGGAGCTGAATCAAACTGGCCCCAGCTCTCATGGAGCTTGCAGGCTGGCGGTGAGAGGCAGGTCCTTTGGACAATGACAACACGGTAAAGCTCCATAAGGAAGAGACAAACAGTGCAAGTGAAGTCTGTCCTAGAAGAAGGCATGGCTCCTGCCCACCTAGGGAAGGCAAGAAGACTTCACAGGAAAGGTGTCTTTGAGCTGAGTCTTGACAAAAGGAGTGGAGTCTGCAGCAGCAAACAGGGATTATACACAAGTGTAGGCAGGTCAGCCAAAGACAGCAAGAAGCCCTCAGGAAAATGCTGAGCTCCTGAGAGGGGCTCCTGGAGCCAGATCATGGTGTGCAGAGATGAGTGGAGGAGAAGGGGCTGGCAGGAACACTGGACCAAACTGAGGCTCAGGTACCATGGAAACATGGGTGTGGCACGTTCCTATGCAAGATGCCAAAAGGGAGAAGGAAGTTCCAGGAAAGGGTGCATGTGAAACAGTTTACTAGCTCTGAAATTCTGCCCAAGTGTGCTCCTTACACCTCAGATCCTGCCTCTATTTTGAAAGCAAGGTTACAGACTTGGCTCTCTGGTAGCCCTTTTAATCTCTGGCATACAAGGCCGCAGTTGGATTAAAATCTCATCCTCCTTGAACACTTCTGTCCTGGGCACTGTATATACAGTTTTGAAATAAAAATAACTGAGGCATGCTTTTATTGTCTGGGACCTAAGTATCCTAGGAAGTTAATGGTTCATCTTAGTCATACTATGGCAATACAACAATCATTCAGTACAATCCGGCTTCTCAAACAAGTGATAAAAAGATAATTTTAAAAGAATATCAAAAGGGAAGACATATTCTTTATAGTTTAAACTTTAAGATTGGATTCTTGGGTTTTAACAAAAAAACAAACAAACAAACAAACAAAACAACCCTAAACCTTTAGGAAAACTTTGCCGCCTCTGTCTACCTGAATGCCCCACCTTCCATCCCTATCAAGGCACAAATTTTCTGTGCTTCCCACAAAAACAAACAAAGAAACAACAACAACAACAATAAAAAAACAAAGCAAGACAGAGTCCTCATCCCAAAGTGCAAAGCAAACTTTCATTATTAGCTGTGCTGGCAAAAATCTTGGAAGTGTAAGCTACATACATTCCAAGAAAATGACCAAAATATATCTCTGCAAAGCAGAACTTCCCTGTAACAAGATTGTTAAATTTCCTTTTTTTTTCCCCTGGCTTTTCTGACACAGCCGAACTTATTTGCACAATGTTCCAAAGCAGACAGGGACACACGCGTCCACAAATACACAAGAAAGAGGCACCTGAAAACTTTGTCTGAGAGCGGGTGTTCTGACCCAAACCATATGCAGTTTCTTTTTTGCCCAGATGCGTCTGAGTTCAGGCTCAGGAACGTTAAACAAACATAAAAACAAGACCCAGCAATGCGCGTGCTGGGCTGGGTGACAGGCAGCTAGCAAATATTGGGATTGTATTTCACCAGTTGCCGTGGTTACCAAAACAGGGTGGATACTGGCAGAAAGAGAAAGAAATAAAACTGAAAAGACAATGAGTCCTAGGAGAATGTCTGTCTGAGTGTGTGTACGAGGAGCTGGTTGTGAGGGTGGAGAAGGCAGGGCCAGGAGAAAAGATGGGATGGAAAGGGGTGTTTTGAAACCCCTCTGTGCTTGTGTGAGCAGTGGATTCATTCACCACTCCACACCCAGCATGACATGGAGCTCTAGAACCTGAGTAAGATCCATGCAGGCTCAATGAAAACAGTGAGACAACGTGGGGATTTGGGTTGGTGGCAGGCAAAACCAAAGCATTTTGTACTGGGTGCCAAGGGTGCCAAGGGATGAAACCCTCAGCTTGTATTCATACTCTGGCTGGCTAATAAGCCAAGTCAAGACCACCAAGTCTCTGGCAAAATCATAGAGAATTGAGCCCATTCCTTTGGGCGATTTGATGATCAGCTTCAATTCCCAGTTGACCTAGAAGGGAAAAGCTGATCGGCCTCTTTCACCCCTGTGTACTTCACTTCAATAACCAAATTGCAGAAAATGCTTCATAAGCTATCACCTTAGAAAGGTCACTCTCGGCCGGGCGTGGTGGCTCAAGCCTGTAATCCAAGCACTTTGGGAGGCCGAGATGGGCAGATCACGAGGTCAGGAGATCAAGACCATCCTGGCTAACATGGTGAAACCCTGTCTCTACTAAAAAAAAATACAAAAAATTAGCCGGGCGAGGTGGCGGGCGCCTGTAGTCCCAGCTACTCGGGAGGCTGAGCCAGGAGAATGGCGTGAACCCGGGAGGCAGAGCTTGCAGTGAGCTGAGATCCGGCCACTGCACTCCAGCCTGGGCGACAGAGCGAGACTCCGTCTCAAAAAAAAAAAAGAAAGAAAGGTCACTCTCACAGCAACCAGCGGATGACTTTCCCCATCAAACCCTGATAGTATATACAGAGGGAAGTTCAACAAACTTGAAAATCAGGAACCTGGGTTCTAATTCTCCTTCTTCCACTCATTAGCTTTGTGACCTTAGACAGGTTATTAACTTTAACTTCAGGCCTTTTTTTCCTCAAAAGAAAGGATTTTGCCAAAAGAATCCCCGAACTCCCTTCCTATTTTGGAATTTGGTGATTCCTAGGCAATTAATCATCTCTCAATTCTTGTTTTCAAGACACATAATCAAATGTATATTCTCGTGCATCTGGAGTTCTGATCAGGTCATGGAATACAAACTCTGTAAGAACTTACTCTTCTCTGTATAAATATAAATAGATGGTTGCTAGCCCTTCTCTTATCAACGGTCTCATAATCTAATCATTTACATTTTATTTTTAAGATGACATGATGTATTCCCAAATTAAACTTTCTACAGTTTAAATGGGCAAAGTGGCAATGGCATATAAAAGTCATACTTCCAGCCAGCAGAAAGGAAATGGGGCTTCTGTTAGCTCTCAAAGTGTTAGTCTCAAAGTGCTATTGCTTTTAATTCTTTAATAACAATAGCTAAACTCAAATTCAGCACTTGTCTCGGCCAGACAGAAATATAGAGAAGACTCCTCTCCAATATTTAGTTGATGAGGTCTAGAGAGTTTAATAGGCATAAGCAAAGAGGTGATGGGGCCTGAGCTACTAATTTGAGCCTAATCTTACTTTATGCCACTGAGCTTTATTTTTACAAAGGCACACTTTTATTCAGAATAAGTTACCATGGGAACGCCAGGGATGGCATGATATAATAGAAACAGGACAAAAATCAAAGAAGACCTGGGCTCAGGTCCTGGTTATGTCACTGAGTGATCCCGGAAAAGTCACTTAACCTCTCTGTGTCTATAAAACAAGCATAGTAATTTTCCCTGTTGATCCTACAGGGTTGCTATGAAGCCCCAACAATATGATGTACATGGAAGCACTTTGCAATTTGTAAAGGGCTCTACTAATGTAAACTCATAGGATAACAATCCCTACTGCTGGCTAAACATTACAATTAAGGGCTAGAACCAGGAGCCCAGTGCTTGGGTTCACATCCCAGACCATATTTTACCAACTGCGTGTTCTACAACATACCCAACCTCTCAGTTTATTCATTCATAAAATAAGATTAAGGACAGTATCTGGGCCAAGTGTGGTGGCTCATGCCTGTAATCCTAGCACTTTGGGAGGTTGAAGTGGGAGGACTGCTTGAACCCAGGAGTTCCAAGATGAGCCTAAGCAACATAGGGAGACTGTGTATCAAAAAAAAAAAAAAATTATCTGGGTGTTGTGGTGCACCTGCAATCCTAGTTACTAGCTGCACTACCTAGTACGTGGGAGGATTACTTGAGCCTGGAAGTTTGAGGCTGCAGTGAGCCATGGTCCCTCCACTACACTTTAGTCTGGGTGATAGAGCAGGATGTCTCAAAAAATAACAAAGAAAAAAGAATATCTACCTCATCAAATTGTTCTAAAACTTGAGAAGATATTGCAAGATGCTTAACATAGCTCCTACTACATACATAAGTGCTTGATTCAGGCTGGCAATAACTACTTTCTACCATGGTGTTTTCAGAAGGAAAATCGCTTTTAAAGTGAGACACGGCATACATACGAGTGACAGTGCAGATTGTTATTGTTGCTGCTGTTGTCATGGAATCTTATGTGATTCCTATTCATCTGCATGGTGGACAGTGGTTTTCACAGCAATGAGGGAGGAGGATTCTGAGAAATGTGGTCACCTTACTTCAGTCCATCATCTTCATGTTCTGATCACAGGCTACAGGGTCACATGGCTGCTGGCATGATTCAAAAGTTGATGAGAGCTTCTTTAAAGTCAATAGCACTTCCTTCCTGGTCACAGAGCTTCTGAGAAGCAGACAGCCTATTCATTCATAGTTTGTTAATCCTGGACTTTTAGGAAGTGATGCTGGGGATGATTAAAGCAAATAGGCAAATCGAAGAACTGCATTTTTCGGAGTGGCAGAGAGATGTTACCTGGAGACTGTCTTTTCATGTGTATAAGCTTTCCAGGCAACTCCATCTGGAGCCAGGCTCCTCTGTGATTTATCTGTTGGACAGTGGGTGGCCAAGGGGCACTGTAGGCAAACAGTTATCCAGCTCAATAATTAGGGAGGGGAAAGGCAAACACAAACACACCCAGGTTGACATTCAAAACAAAGTGGATATGCAACCATACCTCCCTAGTTCTTGTCTGCCAGGCTGTGTGGAGGAAACCACGAGCCAACAGAAGCACTGTTAGTAATGTATCAGTGCAGCTGACAGAGAAAGCACAATTCTAGGTAGAAATGTGAAGGCCCAAGCTCAGGGTCCAGTTTTGTGTTTACAATAAGGCTTTATCTCCCTAAATCTTTAGTGGGCCTTGTTGTCCTCACTTGTGAAAAGGGGGAATTGGAGAAGGTTCTAACTAAGTAGTCTCCATTTCTAAGATGCCTTGTCTTTCTCGTCCTTTCAGCTTCTTTCATTGATTCATCAACGCATGTACTTATGTATCTATTCAAAAAACTGCAAACCTAACTATAGATGAGGTATGGACAATAAATGATCAAAATACGGCATGGCCAGTCCAAAACAATGGAAGAAATGGCATTTACTATTGATTACTCTCAACTCCAAGGAGGACAATGACATTCCAACTTCTGTTTTCAAAGGAACAGACATACTGCTTTTCTCTCCAGGAAAAAAAATATGACAGATTTAGGTATTTTTCAAAGAAATCAAATGAAGTCAGCTACTCTTGATAGGCTGATTACTTAGCTTAGAATTCATCTGGATTTATCCCATTTCATCCCACCTTCATCATCATTGCTAGGGTTGGTTCTTTCTCATTATTTTAATTCAACTCAACTAAATTAATTTTAATTCAATTCAACTCAATTAAATTCATTTCTCATTTATGGGACCTTTCTCAGTACAAGGAGCTTGCAAGATGCATAGATTATTTTCAAGGAGCTTTCAATCAATCAAGTGAGAGAGACACATGTGTAAAATAAGAAACGTTAAGACAAGAATGTGTTTGGATAAAGAACAGTGAAGCTGTACCAGTTAGTGAGGTACAGAGCCCTGTTTAAACCAAGGGGGAATGCTACTAACCACTCTACATCTTTTCCAGGTTATTTGGAGGTATAAACTATCCTTGCAATCTTTGTCTCCCATTTTTATGTAAATAGAAATTAACCCAAGAGAATCTGATTTAATCTGCTGGTTACTGACATCTATCAGGTAGCCATATGATATTTTTATCGGAAGGATCAATGTTGTGATCAAAAAGCTTTGTTATTGGAGTCTGAAACTTTAGTCTTTGCTAAGTGGTGTGTCACTGGGCCAGTTTTATTAACTGTTTATAGCCTCAATTGCCTCAGCTGTAAAGTGGGGACAATAGGCCAGGCATGGCAGCTCATGCCTATAGTCCCAACACTTTGGGAAACTGAGGCAGGAGGATGTCCTGAGGCTAGGAATTTGAGATCAGTCTGGCCAACATAGTGAGATCCTGTCTCAACAAAAAAATTTTTTTAAAACTAGCTAGTTGCACACTTGTTATCCTAGCTACTCAGGAGGCTGAGGTGAAAGGATTGCTTCAGCTCAGGAATTCGAGGCTGCAGTGAGCCACAGCCATGCCACTGCACTCCAGCCAGGGTGACAGAGTGAGATCCTGCCTCAAACAAACAAACAAACAAACAGTAACAATATCTCTGTCGTGGGGCTGTACTGAGGAGAAAATCAGGTCACACCTGTACATACCTTTTTCCTATTCTCATTCCTAGTATCAACACTCCCTAGCCTTCACTAACTCTGTCTAAACTTAAGGTGAAATCTGGGCAGAGTGGTCAGAGCCCTCCATCATTTTAATCAGTCCTATATAGTAGTAGCCGACTCATAGATAATGAGACACAAGACAGGTGTATGGCCAAGTCTCCACCCCCAACCCCCACTGCTTGTTTAGCTTCCAAATCGTTACTGGTTTCTTTAAAGTAAAAAAAATAACTTGTTTCAAAGCTAAATAGAATTGGTCTAATTCCCATAAATAGAAATGAACACAAATCTACAGAACTCTGAGAACACCATAACCACATCACTACAGAATTATTTGCATGTTGCAGAGACTGGAAATGTGTCCCAGTACGGTTTGCATTTCCCCTACCCCCTCCTTTCCTCCTTTTCCCCTTTGAATGTTAAAAATGTCCACCAGGTATCTATCCAGTGAAATTCTTTTTAGCAGACCTCACTTTCATCTAAGACACACATTGCTCCCAGGAATCTAGAAGGAAGAGCCAATGATGTTGAGAGGTTAGAAAGACAGAAGGCTCTCAGAGCTCTGAGTCTGCTCTGACCCCCAAAAGAAATCCAATATGTGCATTGTGAAGCCATGTCTGTTGACTTAATTCTTCAGAAAATGAATCCATAAAATGAAATTATAATTAGCCAGAATTATGATAAAAATAGCTTGGACAGATGTGGCTACAGTACATTGATACTAATGGACATTAAATCAAAAGATTTGCACATGTGCTTCTTGATCCAGGCTGTCGTAGATTAATGCACTGGAGAGCTTGTTAAAGGCACTTGGTTTACTTTGCTCTCACAATAGAAATTACTAATTTGGGGCAAAGAAAACAGATGCACTCTAATGGGCAATCACTAGTCAGAAAAATTCTAACAGAGTTGTGCATTTAAAGCAATCCTGTCTTAAACTTTTGTCCACTTCCAAGACCTCCAACTTTCGCCAGAGATTTAGGATAATGGCTTTTGTCTGTGGCCAACAGGGAGCTCGAAATGGACACTCTGACAGCACTGTCCCCAGGAGAATAAGTCTGCAGCGTTTTGGTGTGGGCAACACCTCCCTTGCAGCTCTCTGGTTACTTGTGTGCTGTGGGAACACACCCTGCAGAGTGCATTCATCACAATAGTCCATGTGTGACCTTTGGAAAAGTCCTTGAAAATAGTGAAACAAGAGTTTTAGTTGAAATCTGGAATCCATTCCAGTCTTACACAGGAAGAAAATTAGGCATAGAACAACAAAGCCCATAGTTCAGAGAAACCTGGGGAGGCTCTGGCTGACATTAAAATCGTGCAAGTTTTTTTTTTTTTTTCCTTCACTACTTTGTATTTCATAAAAGCTTTTCATCCGAGCAGCCCAAAGCTGTTAGAAAATACTATATGGTTAGTATATGGCAATAACTGATTTCTCCAGTAAAAACACAAGCATAATAAGAACAGAGATGCTGAGTGACATATTCAAATTCACTTAACACTTTTCCAGTGCTATTCTTTCAAACATAAGCAGCCAATGCTACCATTTTTCCCTTCAAATTGGCAGTAACAGGGGTAGAGGTGGGAGCTTGAGCAGAGAATAGTTGTACTCCCTAAGGCCCAACCCTGTGATAGAGTTAATTAGCTCAGATGCTGTGGACCTGGAAATATTCATTTTCTTAGAACATGAATCAGCCTTGTGGTGTGCTTACTCAGTAAATTTAACCCAACAAACATTTGTGGGGTAAAACTATTTTTATAAGTACGGACCAGTTCCCTTTGTTTCCAGCTGACATTATTCACTATTCATATGCCAAATCATATGATTTATTTCATACATATAAATGAGCATAAACCTATACCACCTTTGGAAGCATTTTCCTTCTTTGCCAGCAAGAAGAGGAGAAGGACACTTTTGAGTCAAGCAGTGGCATAAAATCCAGTGAAAATCAATTGGCAGAGAAATTCAGTTTGGAATTGTTTTAGAATCTACCTAAGATCTATCTGGAAGGTCCCTCCAAAAGGTACAGACCCTGAAGCAGATAAGAAGATTCCGAAGTAAACCACAGGGAGTCACATCTCAGACACAGTCCCTGAGTATTTATTCATATGCATGAAGAACTTACATTTATTTTTCTTAAGTACCTTCACAGTTCATTTTTTCTTTTCTTTCTTTCTTTTTTTTTTAAAAAAAGATACATGGCATTACTTTGGTCTCCAAAACAGATGCCAGTTTGAACTTTATTCTGCCAGCAAGTATTTGGTTTGGCTCAGCAGGGCTCAAGTTGAAAAAATATTTGCCGATTCCAAAAAGATTTAATGAGCTTTACTGCAGATGCTGGTGCCATTTGGCACATCACAGGGACTGTGGCATAGCAAAGAGAACTCTCTCGACCACAGATTTTATTTGCCCAAGGTAGCCAACACTGGGAGCTCAGTTGATTCCTTGGGTCAAGAAGCTGCAAGTCAAATGCGTGAAGTTTCCAAGAGAAAGTGACCAAAGCAGGCATGAGAAAACTCTTGCTGACACTGAAAAGGAAGTCACTGGGTCTGACTCCACCCTGCACAGGAATTGATGGCTAACTTTCAGAACTATCAACAACATCCTCACACCAACCATCAGATACAATCTCTAATGCTGCCAGTCAGCAGACCAGATTAATCTCCAACTTCTAGCAAAAGCTATCCTTATCCAATATCAGATGCTAGAAAGTTTGCTGCAGTCTACTTTGTAGTCATGTGATACCTTATTAATTGTGGTATGAGGATTAAACTTTATGTAAACTAAATGACCTATTTCAAGTAACTCCACTAAATATAATCACCAAGCTTACTTCATATTGCAAAGACAGACACGTATTGCATTGATTTTGCTAATATTTGGTAGAATATAGATGCATAACTCTATCTGTGATTGGAAAGACTGACCTTACTGCAAACATACATCATATGTTAAAAATCACTGAAGATTTTCACCTGAAATCATGCCTTTCAGTAAGAGTTGCAAGAAAATAAGAGCTCTCATCCTTTCAAATCAATGTCACTCTGACAATATAACAGAAAACACAAAACATTTTCATGTTTTGTGAGTGCTTAAGCATCAAGCTTCTGTCTTAATGAATATGGGGACAGGAAGAAACTATAACTATCTTGAAGAATGAGTAGTTTTGTATTATTTTTATTATTTCACATGTTGAACAAACGTACACATACTTGGGTATATCCTACCCCAACTTGTATGGATCTACCGAAACTCCTAAACGTTCATTAACACCACATGCAAATCCAACGCTTGTTACATGATTATCTGACTCCAAGGCTCTGTAACAAATATCCTCAAAAAGAGAGGCAGTCTCTGCACTGCCTTTCATTCACCAAAACAAAGACGGAACCCTCTACCTGGCTTAACTAAGATTTTGGAGTCAGAGTAAAAGTCAAAAGAAAAAGTCACAGAATAATGAAAGGGTGATTATAACTGTTACTTACCATTTTGGCTTCTGAGTGCATTGGCTGGACCTGGGGAGAAGCACAGGGGTTGCTGAGATTTGGACCTTGCATCCCCATGATGCTGGAGTTCACTGACATTTGTCTCTCCATCTAAGAGAAAGGAAAGAAAAGAATTAGAAGTCTGCAAAAGGCAGTCTAGGTCATTAGACAAAGCTGTACTTTTTCTGTCCAATGGATCATTTAGTATTTCTTTGAAGAAATCCTGAGAAGGCCTATGGTTTGGTGTGTGGTAAGTAATGCGCTCCTGAGCCTTGAACTCAAGCACATCAAAGAATCATCCAAAGCCATGCTTCTATACACGGTGCCCCAGGCCAAAGAGAACTACATTGTCATGGCAGATCACTTTCAAATAAGATTACCAAATATTTCCACTTTTGTATATACTCCAACTACCACCAATAGTGCTTATTTTTGTGGATGCAAAGAATAATATATCCATACAAAAACTATAGGAAAACTAAATGATCTATTTCAAGTAACTCCACTAAATATAATCACCAAGCTTACCTACTATGAAAGGATAAATAATATACCAAATGGTTAACTTGGGATATCTATGGCTTTTTTTCCTCTCTAAATTTTATACAGTAAACATAGATCTTTTGGGCAGTCAAAATAGTTAGTTAGAAGAGCAACACTCTCAGAGGTAGTGGGCCTTCCTGTCACCCTGGTTCCCAAACACAATCATTATGATCCAGCCAGGCATTTGAGGTGCTGCCCGGCGCATCTCTTCTTCCTTGTTACTCTGTTACTCTATGCAGCCGCAGTTTCAGACCTGGCTTCATAGCAGGGTTAAGTCTTTGGGTAAGTGAAGAAAGCGGCCGAGGGTTTTGTATTTCGCATGAATGGCCACTCTTACATTGTCTTCCTGCTGGCCTGCCATTGTGTCTAAAATGAACATCGTTCAAATACCTGAATCGAGTTCTGGCATTTTAATCTCCAGGGTGCTCCTATTAAGAAGTAAATACAGCAAAATGTCTACTTCCATCCAGGAAGGGTGTGCTTGATTAATAATATTTTCCATTTGGTGGAAAATTAACACTTTTAAAAGAATAAGAATAAATCAAGTACACTTAATACTAAAATCGCACAGAAAAGAATTAGACTTTCCTCAGGGGAACAAGAATAGATTCTTTAATGCAAGCATGTTTCCATTTGCCATCGGATGGAAATGAAAACAATGATTGGTAGTTTTAAGAAACCAGGTTTCTGCTTAAAGTTAGCCTAGGTAGTTTTGGAAAATACGGAGTTGCTTACTATTGGAGGTGTTCAAAGAGTGGAGGACTGAAATCTCATGAACGAGAGTGAAGCTTGATAGAGATCATTGAACTAAATGACCCTTAAATGTCTCTTCCCTTGTTGCGATTCCATGACTGCAATTTCTGTTGTGTCTGCCCCGGAGGCAGGGGTATAATTATGACATAAATCTGTGGGTTAGTAGAGGTGCTAGCTAAAAGCTTTCTCTCAATTGACTGGTGGCTACTCCCTGTGATAGTTAAGAGCCATCAGCCTTACCTTAGCCTGAATGAGCTGATCAGTCATCTGGCAGTGTACAGATGTGTGAAACCGTTTCAAGAGGACCTAATAAAGGTGAATTTTCTGTACATTTCCAAGCATTTCTGTACAACTTTGTGAGGCCTTGACAATTCAGTAAAATAAAATGTTCACTCCCACACACCCCCCCTAAATCTCTGAACAGCTACTCTAATTTTTAAAATTATTTTTATTGTGGTAAAACACAAATAACATAAAATTACCATTTTAAACTTTTAAAAGTATCATTAGGTACATTAAATTCAGGGCCATTAAGTACATGCATGTACTGTAATTGTAAATCATGAAGAATTCAAGAGTTTCACTGCTTTAAAAAAATTCATGTTACTTTTATCTCCCCTTCCAGAGGCTGGTGGATGGGAGAGCTGGAATAGTATTTGACCCCTTATTCCGACTGGTGACCCTCTCAGAGAGGGAAATCAAATTCCAAAATAACTTTTGCTTCCAGTTTGCCAAAGAACGATCTTTCAGGAGTACAGATAATTGTCCAGACCTTCCAAGCTACTAGTTATATAAAGAGCTAAGAGTAGCCTGCTCACAGCTTCTGGAATTGTAGTCAGCAATACTTCCCACTTTTTGGAAAAGTTACAGTCTCTACCCAACCTGTACTCACAAAATGCCAGTTTTAAACAGGCTGATTTACCTATTTAAAAAAATTACATTTCCAACTTCATGACCATTGTCTTATAGACCTAGAGTGTCAGCAAGAGCCTCTTCAAAATAAATATTTGGTGCTTTGGACTAATAAGGCTCTGTCTGCACCAGGAGCTTGACTTTAAGGAGTTGATTAGAATAAAAAGCCCAGAAGATGGGAGTGGATTTGCTGAATACTGGGCAACATTTAGCACTGCAGGTAAAATACCCATGTAAAGGATTTCGCCTTCTGCACACACTGGAAAACAGGAGCTAGCATGTCTGTAGTTCAGTGAGGTTTTGTAATTATAAATGTGTGTTCACGCTTCCAAATTATTAAAGCATTTGAATTTCAAGATAAGAAATCACAACCCAGTGAACTCCTTGAGGGCAATGGCTGCCTTGTTGTTCATCCCGTCCCCAGCACCCAGCACAGTACTTGGCACACAGAAGGTGCTCAGCAAGTTTGTGAAATGGATGAATGGGTAAATGGATGAAATAATACATCATTTTGTTTCACGCCTAGACTTCATAACATGTGTGGTCCAGCAGCAGGCACTACAAATCCGTGAAGATTCTTGTCCTCACTTATAGACACAGTCTTATCTTTTATACCCAGGGAATCATGGTCTTCCAGGGCAGAAGCTCTAGGAGAAGAGGCTCCCCTGTGACCAGGTTTGAAATACCCAATTTATAGTACAGGAACTGGTGACATGATAATAAGGAAGAAAGGGAGTAGGCTTCTAGGGCCTGGAACTCTTACGATATGCTTTTTAGAGATCTTAAGTTAATGTTTATTTGTTACATTCATGTCTCTCAAGACCAGGGCTTCTCAACCTCAGGCCTGTTGAATATTGGGCTAAATAATCCTTCATTATGGGGGCTGTCTTGTGCATTGCAGGATGTTCAGCAGCATCCCTGGCCTCTACCCACTAGGTGCCTGTACCTTCCCACCGACCCTGATTGTGACAACCAACGGAGTCTCCGGATATTGCCACATATCCCCTGCAGGACAAAATCACCCCCTAGGTGAGCACTGCTGCTCTAAACTGGCACCTATTCCCATGGCAGCTGTACACATCAATGTCACAGGTTTGGGAGCTCTTGACCATGCAGCTGAACCTTTGCTGCTACTCTGAAGCACTAACAGGAGGTCAAGCTGTAGGAATAAATTGTGTGGTAGAAACTGGTTTCTCTGGGTCTTTTTAGCCTACGTGTCTCATCTTTGTCCCTGGGAATGGTGCACAGCTTAGCCAACTGAAAAAAAAAAAAAAAGTCTCAGCAGTGGTATTTTTCTGGGCAATGGGCAATGCATGGAAGTTCTAAAAAAATAGTTTTTGGATGGGAACAACTTAAAGCCTAAAAGAAGACAGCTCGTGATGGAAGTCTTCACATAATTGGTTGGGTTGAATAAAATGTGGGATAATTGCATTGATGGTGCTGTTTTCTTTCATCTAGAGGGGTCTAAGGAGAGCAACATAGCAACATAGGTAAAGTCAACCAACGTGATCTGTCCTCTGGCCCAATGTTGCAAAGACTGTTTCTAATCTGGACTACTCAGTATTTAGAGTGGGCAAGTCCATTTCTCTAGACTGAGTCTGCGGACCCTTCACCGTTCCCCTGCTTACACTTAGATAAATGAGCAAATTGCTCAACCTGGGATGATCTGAGCTACTCAGTGTCAATTGAGATGTGCGCTCCAGCCACAACTCTTCACTTACAAGCTGTGTGATATTAGACAACTACCTTCAACTTTTTCTTCAGCTTTTCATCTGTAAAATGAGTATATCAATAATTACTGCTACTGCATCCCCACAGGATTGCTGTGAGAATAAAATGAAATAATAGAAACAATTTCTTAAAATGCTAAAAGGCTTTGCAAGGCGTTGTTAATATTGTTGTGGGAAGGATTTTAATTGAGTTGTTATAGTGCCTCTAGGGCTTCTGAGAACTCCTGTGGCCCTGTGAACACACCAACCAACGTCACCAAAACACAATGCCAGGGAGGATGAAGAAGAGGTACAGGGAAGAGGTCCATGGAAGGAGAGGAAGGTTTCTTCTGGAAAACTGGGTATCTCCCTTCTATGTTTATCTACTATTAGTTTTTGTTTTTGTTTTTCGAGACGGAGTCTCACTCTATCACCCAGGCTAGAGTGCAGGGGCGCGATGTCGGCTCACTGTAACCTCTGCATCACGGGTTCAGGTGATTCTCCTGCCTCAGCCTCCTGAGTAGCTGGGACTACAGGTGCACGCCACCACACCCAGCTAAGTTTTGTATATTTAATAGAGATGGGGTTTCACCATGTTGGTCAGGCTGGTCTCGATCTCCTGACCTTGTGATCTACCCGCCTTGGCCTCCCAAAGTGCTGGGATTACAGGCATGAGCCACCATGCCTGGCCTTATCCATTATTTTTATTGTTTGTCATTAGATAATGATTATGAGTCGAGACTCAGAAGTCAGAGTACCTGGATTTAAGTCCTAAATCCATCACCTGCTAGTTCTGTAAACCCAGCCAAGTTACTCAGCCCCTCTATACCTCAGTCTCCTTATCTGCAAAATAGGCATAGTAACAGTGTCTATCTCACAGGTTTGTTGTGAGAGGGAAAGGAGAGAGTGTGTGCATATCATATAGTAGTTAAGAGAGTGGGCTCTAGAGCCACAATTCCAGGGTTCAAAACTCAGCCAGTTCAAAAGCAGTTCAAAACTGCTTCTCAGCTGAGCAAGTTACTTGCCTTTCTTTCCTCATTCAAAAAGTGGGGACAGTAATACACCCCCTTTGTAGAATTGTTTTGTGTGTTGACAAAGTTTTGCTTGGATGTGACTAGCATACAGTAAACACTCAATAAATACTGCTAGCATGATTAACAGAACAACAGAACATGATATGCATAAATGTATGTTAGCAGCTATTATGTATGATCATTGTTATTGTTATTATCATAGTTATTACCCTGAGTCCTGGTGAGACCACTCACTGGCAATTTAAGGACACTCTGTATACAATCCAAACTGTAGACTTTGGACTAGATACGAAACAGCATCTCCCTGAACAAATTCCATTCCCTGGGTGTCACAGGCCCACTTGTCACCATGGGACCGTATCTCATTGCAAAGCACTGAAGGGTGGGGAAGCCAACGCAATGCCTGGGGATAGGCAACTGGGCCCTCAAAGCAAACTGGCACACAGCTCAACCCTCCATTCAGAAGCAGCCGCCTTCTTTCCCATCAGCTTGGATCTCAGAGTTTCCTTTGCCCTTTCAAGAGTGGCAAACCTCAGTGCAAGTGACAAGCTATTGTGAGACACATAGAAACACTTACTGGCATCAAGACGGCAGAAGATCCTGGCATTGTGGGGTTGGGCAGGGTCCCAGGCATGGAGGCTGGCATGGGCTGTCTCTGTCTGTTGTGGAGATGTAGCAGAGAAGATAGAGAGCCTGGGACAGGCCTGGGACAAAGAAAAAAAACAAACATGATTCCTGGTGCCCTGGGCCTGTTTCCCCAGTGTCCAGAACAGTGGGGACAACAATGTCATATGTGCTGCAGATCAGATCCACTGATGAGAGAGTCACATAATTGAGGATATTAGGGAAATAATAACAAATAAAACACAAGCCTGGCTTCCTTTGCTGCTTCCTAGTTAATATATCAAATTCCACTTCATTTCCTGACCTCTGTTATCTAACTGATGTTCAATAGGAACAAGCCAATAAGTCTCCTAAACTCTCGCATCTTAGGAAAGGAACTTGGTGGTGAAATTCTTTGTTTACTCAGAAATCTCAGCCCTCTGAAGTGTCTTAGAGCCTGAGATCTGCGTACATTTATTTTAGCCACACTCTCCCACACCTCTGCCTGGAAGCCTGCCTGGCTTTGCTCTGGAAACACTTTCACTCTCTGGATTTGCAGAGCAAACTTCATTCATGAATTCCCCACAGAAATCTGTTTTGACTCTTTCATCGTTCTCCACCGTGAATGGAAAAAAACAAACCAAAGAAGCTGGATCCCGGGGCGGCAGCACAGCTGGCCTTTCTCAGAGCGAGTCCGGAGCCTAGCCTCCAATTACCAGCCTCTCATTTCATAATAACGTGAGGTGTTAGGCTGTTTCACAGAAACTGATTTGGGCCTGACCTACAAGACTTGGGTAAGCACTCCTCGGGGGAGTATTGTACATAGTTTGAGCTTTTGCTTCAATTTGCCAGAAAAAATTTTTAAGGGCCTTAAATTGATTTAATGAGCCAGAGAATGTGGAGCTGAGGGAAAAAGGGAATTATTTGTGTTTATTAAAAATGGCAAACAAGTGACCTCTCCACATAAATTCTCAATCTCCTCATGCTTTTGCTCTAGGGAGCTGTATAAATGTCAAATCATTAAATTAAAGACCTAACAACAAACAAACAAAACAAAACAAACAAACAAAAACCTCCCAGGACCTCTGAGTCTTCCATGTTAAACAACCTTATCCTGAAAGTTATGCTAGAAACTAGTGCTTCCAGAATGAATGCATTCTGTTAAGAGAGAGAGAACAAGACACACACACACACACACACACACACACACACACACACACGGGTAGAGAGAGAGAGAGACAGAGAGAGACAGAGAGAGGCTCCCTCGTGCTAAGTGCTGGGCAAAGGTTGCAGATAGAGATGTTCTGGGTAGGACAATGCTTTCCTGTGCTTCTGAAGACAGCCCTGTCTAGTGCCCCTAACCAGAGTAGGAGAAGGAGCTGCTTCCCCGGAGTTCCTTTGACTCCCATGAAAAGTGGAAGATTGAGGTGGGGGAGAGAATGCCAACATATTCTTCCTTCACATGCCTATTACAATTTCAAAGAAGATAAAGTTTTCCACTCTTTTTGCCCAAGAGCTCTTTTGGAAATAGAGCTAACCACCAGAGTCACACATCATAGAAGGATTAGTCATTAATCAGTCAAGATTTATGATCAGTTTAGAAAGGTGTATATATGAAAATATAAAAGAATATAAAGAGTTCGAGACCAGCCTGGCCAACATCATGAAACACCATCTCTACTAAAAACACAAAAATTAGCTGGGCGTGGTGGCACACGTCTGTAATCTCAGCTACTTGAGAGGCTGAGGCTGGAGAATTGAGCTGAGAATCCACCACTGCACTCCAGCCTGGGCCACAAGGCGAGACTCCATCTCAAAAAAAAAAAAAAGAATATAAAGCCTTTCCACAGAGGTTATGCAGATGTACACAAATTACACCCAGTTTTATTAGTAGAATGTGTATGTGAGGAGATACACAGAGAAGCTAATGGAAGCAGCTTGTAACAATGATGAGTGCTTTCGGATAAGCAGATGAAGTGCTATGGGTATTTCTTGACATGTACTCTTGGACCTCTGGAGTATAGATTGACAATAAGGACTAAGAGGGCCTTTGAAGGTTCTTTGGCTTTTACAGATCTAGAAGACTGCTGGTTTCAATTGCTCCAAAATACCATGGCAGGTTGTGCCTTCACTAGGTCTTAAAGTCTCCTTCAGAGGTGGACAGACCGAGTCAGTTCGGTATAGGATGTGGTTTAGTCAACCAAATTTGTTGATATCCTCCAGTCTTAATGTTTTGTCTGTAAAATTTACTGAATAGAAAATAGTAGAATATCAAAGTATATAATGTTTAATAATGGTCAGCTCTTCTAAATCCAAGATAAATAATCCAAACTCCCTACCTCCATAATGAGAAAGATTCATTGAGAGGACCCCAACATACAGCTAATCATCCATCTATATATCCATCTCAATAGATGTACACAATACATCTATACACACATACAGCCTTTTACCATATGTTTGTATTCCTAGTCACCAGAGGGGAATGTTTTGAGTATAGACAGTTAGGAACAAGTAAAAATATTATAGCAAAGACAGCTAAAAACATTTTTTTATTATGTTGGTTTGCAATATCATGCTCATGGGACAATGGGCAACATATTATCATCATTTACATTCTGTCTCCAGTGGGACATACGAAAAATAATATTGTTCATTAGGATTTTTTTGAGGTGTTCTTTTTCAAAAAGAAATCAGGGGATCTCTCTGAACCTATTCTGGTTCAGGGGATTGCCCATTTAAAAACATAAAAATTTAAAAAATTAGAGAAAAAAATTAATTAAACAACTTAATGGTTATGCGAATGGGGATGCAAAAGTAATTGCATTTAAAATGAGTTTTTATTCTTCCTGAAACCATGGAAAACTCTCAGTTATATAAATAGTTTGGGAATGGTATGTTTCATTTAATTCAGTGTTCTTATTAGGTAAGTTATTTCTACACTTTGTAGAGACCTACCAGATTTTAAAATATCAAGTACTTCCTCATTAAGATAGCCTTTCAGGGTACTAGATTCCCTTGGGATTATAATAATAATTTCCTAATGATACTGATCAGGCTAATTAGTAATGTATAGAAGGGAAAGGATTATTTGCGATCTCTGTATGTTTGGATTCTGAATAATTTTGAGCTTAGAGTGTTCTACACAGATTCCATAAATCATTTCCCCACCCCCCCCACCTACCAAACCAACAGAATTTTCTCTCCATTTCTTGCTTGAATTTTTAAAACTACAAAAACTGAAAAAAGTAAATAAAATGACCTGTGCCTACCCATCACTAGGTATATAAAGGACTAGACTGAGGCATGTAGCTACGTAGCTAGGTCCAAGAAACAATCATTTGTCCAGAATGCTCATATCGTTAAAGTAAGCATGGCACTGGAATAATTGCATTGTCTAATTCCCTTTGTGTATATTGAAATTAGGATTATTATTTAATACATCATACTTGCATAAAACTTTTTCTATTGCACTTAAATAACGTTTCTTATTTTTTAAGGTATTTTATTGTCCCTCACTTCATGTGCCCTGAAACAATGCAATGAGGTAGTTAGGTCATATTCTTCCCATTTAAGTCAGGAGTATGCTGAATTCAGAGACATTTAAATTTTCCCAAGGTCACATAGGTCATGAACGGGAACGGGGCTTATACTCAACTTGCAGTATAGGGCTTCCCCCATCACACCTGGATGGCTCCCATAACTACGTTATTATTGATTCTTTATGCTAAAAAATTCACAGTTCATTTCCTTTGATATTCACACTGCTCCCTGGACTTTCTATAAAGTAGTAAAATCCTGTAATACTGCTAACGTGAGAATTCACTCATCCACATGAAATTACATTTTCTTCCTTTAAAACAAAACAAAACAAAACTTCCCAAACAACACATCAGTTAGACTCTGAAAATAATATGGCAAATTGCAGTAAAGTTGTGAAAACAAAGACCCAACAGTCCTTCTCCAGTGCAGGCTTGTTGCCATGAGCTAATAATTCCAGACTTTGTGCAGGCCAAGCCTCCCTTTTAATAACCATATGCCTCTAGGTAAAGTATTCCTACTAAAAATTATTGAGGCATGGAACAAGGTAAGATGTGTGAGCTCATGTTGGATTGTTCAATTACTAAACTGAGTCCTGCAGCATTAAGAGTTTTCCAACTTGACAGATTATTCCTCTTTCTACACTTGTATAAACATACTGCTTACGGTTGAAATCTATGTAAGCTTTTCTTTCAATTAAAATGTCAAGGATGACAGACTGTGTTTTCACTGTCCTTAGCAGAATGATAGGCACCGCAGCGAGAGATTTCATGTCCTCATTTTCCCCCCAAAGGATGTTTTCCTGTCTAGGGGTGTCTGAAAAGTCAGAACTGTGTCTACAGGTCTTCTTTGCCCCGGGGTAAGCCTATCCTCAGGCCAGTGCTTTGGTCTGGAAGGTGCGCAGGGGTCTCTCCACCCTGCTCTCCTTTCTCAAGTCTTCAGAAGATCTGTGGCACACTAGGACTATCTGTTACACTCTCAAGACAGACAGATCTGCCACATATGTGGCCAGGCAAAGGAAAGAGGGTCAATAATGAAAAGAAAGTAGGTTAGAAGATGGGAAGATATTGATTTCCCATTTTCTTTTAATGAGCATCAAAAGTAGACCACAGGCTGGGTGCAGCAGCTCATGCCTGTAATCCAGAACTTTGGGAGGCACAGCTGGGTGGACCACTTGAGCCCAGGAGTTCGAGACCAGCATAGGTAACATGGAAAAACTCTGTCTCTATAAAAAGAAAAATATACAGAAACTAGCCAGGCATGGTGGTGCTTAGAGGTTGAGGTAAGAGGATCACTTGAGTGCAGGAGGTAGAGGAGGCAGTGAGCCAAGATCACACCATTGCACTCCAATCTGGGAACCTGGGTATCACAGTAAGACTCTACCTCCAGAAAAAAAAAAAAAAAAAAAAAAAAAAAAGCAGACCATAGATATGGAAGAAATCTTGAAAAAAATTTTAATAATAACATAAGAACTTGGTGGAGAATAGAATTAAAAAGCAAAAAGCTTCAGGGAGCAGGAGGATATCCAGATGGCATTTAAAGTTACTGACTGGGGGAAAAGACTCGTAACTTTCAGGCTCTCCATTTCATCATCTTCTAATGAACAGATACGCCTATAGGCTATCTCAAAGGCTCTTGAAGCTCTAAAATTCAGATTTCAGGCCTTGAAAATAAGATGTTCTTAATCCAACTAGATTATGACTTCCATCATGATAAGGGTATCATGCACTGCTCACTGCAGCATCCACAGTGCTTAACCCCAGCATCTGGCACACAGTAGGTGGTCAGTGTCTTCATTCAGTGAAATCAAGCCGGTCCAGCATTTAGTTCTTCATATCAAAACTGCATTTAAAACACGACTAAACCCCAAATAGAAGGTGTTCCTAAAAATTAAGAGAAGTTGATTAAAAAGGCTTTACATTCCATGGGATTCATACTTCTTTCTCACTTAAATACAACAAAATTTCACACACAGACCACAAAAAGAGTATTTGCTCATTGTACTTGTATTTGCTTACGCAAAGAAATGGTGCTTCTGGTCAGGTGAGGTGGCTCATGCCTGTAATCCTACCATTTTGGGAGGCTGAGGTGGGCGGATGGCTTGAGCTCAGGAGTTCAAAACCACCCTGGACAACATGGCAAAACCTCATCTCTATAAAAAAATACAAAAACTAGCCAGGCATAGTCCCAGCTACTTGGGAGACAGAGGTGAGAGGATCACTTGAGACTGGGAGGTCGAGGATGCAGTGAGATGAGATCTTGCCACTGCACTCCAGCCTGGGCAACAGAGTGAGACTTTATCTTAAAAAAAAAAATAAATAAATAAATGTTTTAAATGTGTGCTTCTTTTGGACCTTCTTAAATGAAGTCTTGTAGCCTAATTTGGCAAACAATTTTTTGTTTTGTTTTGTTTGTTTGTTTTTGGTCTGGGATAGGAGAATGAAATGCTAAAGAGAGGAATACAAACTCTGAAATCTTAAGAGGCGGCAATTACTAATGCAAAATGCTTATTTGCTCATTCTTCTCCAAAGTGGAATTTAAAAATTTCTATTTTTGGCCGGGTGCAGTGGTTCACACCTGTAATTCCAGCACTTTGGGAGGACGAGATGGGCAGATTGCTTGAGGTCAGGAGTTTGAGACCAGTCTGGCCAACATGGTGAAGCCCCATCTCTACTAAAAATACAAAAAATAGCCAGATGTGATGGTGGGCATCTGTCATCCCAGCTACTCGGGAGGCTGAGGCATAAGTCACTGGAACCCAAGAGGCAGAGGCTGCAGTGAGCTGAGATCACGCCATGGCACTCCAGCCTGGGTGACAGAGTGAGATTCCATTTCAGAAAATAGCTGGGATTACAGGCGTGTACCACTATGCCAGGCTAATTTTTCTATTTTTAGTAGAGACGGGGTTTCACCATGTTGGCCAGGCTGGTCTTGAACTCTTGACCTCAAGTGATTCGCCTGTCTCGGCCTCCCAAAGTGCTGGGATTACAGGTCTATTTTTGTAAAGAAAGAAAACTGTTAGAATAATCAAGTAGAAGGTTAAATAGAAAGACAATATACTTAGCTTCTTTGGCAGGTAATAATTACATTGTAAAATGCAGTGATGTGTAAAGTGAAGGACATGGGCCAGACTACCAAGGTTGGAATCCTAGCTCTATCACTTACCAGCTGTGTGACCTTGGGCAAATTACTTGTCCTCTCTGTGCCTCAGTTTCCTCAACTATAAAATGGAAATGATAGAGATATTTATCTCATGATACTAAATGAGCTGTTGAATATACTGAGTTATTTTTGTTATTATTATTCTGAAATGTTGATCTAACAGCAGAGTAATCACCATACTACAATAAAAAAATTATGGCTTGCTCTAAAACACCAACTTTAGCTTTAAAGAACCACAGTCCAACAAATGTAAAATGCCCAACACTGGCTGCATGTAAGATATTTCTTTAAAAATCCATCAACTTTAGATTTCCAAACCCTTCTACAGAGGCAAATGAACTTCTCTCACCCACAACTTTACAGAATTTCAAAATGACTTCACATTATTTCTCAGAAAAAGTCCTTGAAAATATTTCCTCAAAATGGAACAAAACTAATTCCCCAGTACCTTGTTTTTCCTAAAAACAATGACAAAAATTGGGAACACAGAAGCAAGAATTAGGAACACAAGAAAGCTCCCTGACCCATATTTTTAAAAGACATCTTATTACCCGTATCTTTTTGTGAATGAGCTCATGCTCTGAACCAAATCTTACCATCAAACTCCTAAAGATAGACAGCAGATATAATATTTCCCCTTTTAACAAATGACACAAAGAAGTAGAAATATTTAGCCCTAGAAAAGGCATCAAAATGCCAGCAGACTCAATTAAAACATGTATTCTCTCTTTCCAAGCTTTCCTAGGCTCAAGGGAGGGCTGCTGGCGGAAGATCTGGGATTTCCCCATCTGCTTTTCTTTTGGTGACACAGAATGTTGAGTGTGCAGGAAGAGAATTTTGCCTTTGTATCTGTAGCCTATTCTCTGCCTCTTCCCTAGCCCCTATCCTGTCCTAAAACAGTCACTGTCAAACAGCGAATGTTCTAGCTTCTCAGGGAGAACAGTAAGCCCAGCTCCCTGTGACACAACATGACAAGCTCCAAGACCTTGCACCATTTGGCCTCTGACTACCTCTCTCGCTCCTTGCTCTGGGCTTGGTATACCTGCCATAGTGATTTCCATTCACCTTCATGGAAGCACCATCTGTCTTCCTGCCACAAAGCCTGACATATGTAATCTTCACCACCTTCTCTGGGCAACCACATCAAACTGGAGCCCTTTCTCAAGGGCTCTCAGTATACCCTGTACATCTCTCTAGGAATATTTATCACTATTCAATCAATGAATCAATCAGTCATCAGAGATCAATTAAACAACAAATATGTGTCAGGCTTTGTGCACTCTCTCATTTTAGAAAAGAAAACTGGTTTGGCCAGTTAGATCATTTAATTAATAATTTATTTACAAATTTCCAATTGGTGTATATATAATGATAAATTAACTGTGTTCTGTAGGCTCTTAGAATGTACCATCTCAGCTTCCTGATTGTAATTCATCAATGATTTATGTTTAATTTTTAAAGATGGGGTCTTGCTATGGTGCTCAGGTGGGCTTAAAACTCCTGGGAGCAAGAAGTCCTTCTGCCTCAGCCTCCCAAGTAGCTGGGACTACAGGCACTCACCATAGCATCTAGCAATTCATTAATTTTGAGTAATTTTTTAAAGTGTCTCTTCTCCCAACTAGACAATAAACTTCATGAGTCTGATATGTCTACCTGTTTACCGCAGCAGATATTTCTGAAACTTAAGAGAGTACGTGGTACCTAGTAGGTGCTTAATAAATATGTCTTTTATTAATGAAAATATAAATATCAAGAATCACTCTAACAACGGACAGTCCAGGAATCATGTTCAGTAGATATCTTCACTTACTAATGAGAATAAATTAACTGATTTACAAGTCATAAGTGAAACTCCATTTTACATTAACAGCTTAGTACAACTCATTTCTGTTCTTGAAAAGCATAAAAGGTAATGTGTGGTTTTTATCAGCACCCCTTAAACTCAAGCTTTTAGATGAGTTCTAGACCCATTTGTTTTCACATCAATTAAATCAATTTCCACTTGAAATTATATTTTAGGCATTTCATGAGAAAAGGCCAAGGATAATTCAGGAACACTCATCTGTCTCCAATCTACACTATGTTTTGAAAATTGGATGCCTGCCCTGCAATAAGGTTGTACTTTAGAATGCTCAAAGCTCTGCACGTTACACCCACACCGTGGTCAACTAAACATCTCATTTCTGCTTTGCATGGACTTACCGATATTGACAAGGGCACTTTGGATCATTATCACCAGGGTGTTGGAAATTAACTTTACCACATGAGGTAAATTTGGGCCTCCTTTTTTATCAATTTGGTACTACTGATGCCTTTATTTTATGGATGTAGTATCTGTTGTTTTGGAAATGATAACTTCTTTTTTTTTTTTTTTTAAGAAGAGCCTGGCTTCACGAAAGCCAATGGTAGTAATAAAACATAATACAGCTAACAGATCTGCATCCTGCTGGAGCCTTTGCCTTGTTTTATAGCATATACACTGCATCTACTTAGGCGGAGGAGATGTTTACTAGGGCTTTCAAGCATTTTAAACACAGAGAGCAGTAATAGGAGGGGAGATCCGAATATGATCATTCTGTTAAGACTATTAAAGCAACCTCTTTTTGGCTTCTTTAGTGACTGATTTCTGCACCATTAATCTGAATTAGTCATGCAGTCAGCTTGATTCATTTATTAACCAAAAACATGGCTGGATTGGTTTCTAATGTACTATTGTCAAAAAAAAAAAAAATCCATCTTCAAAATCTGATTTTTTTTCCTTACACAGAGCGAAAAGCTTTTTATAAAGAGCTTTCATTAAAGACTCTAAATGCCTGAACAGTTGGCTCTACCCATAGGTCAGATTTACAGACATGAAGAGATGGCTTTTCAATCAGCCAATAACTTCTCAGTTGCATCAATTATTCATAAAGTTACACTTAGAAAAGGCAAGTAAATGCAAATCAAAAGGTGAAATGAAAGATAATTTTGAACGCAGCTCAAACAAGTGCTGTACATCTGATTATTTGGGAAAAAATATCCTCAGAAAGACATCTCTCAGTTACATTTCTTTCCGTTGTGAGTTGTTAAAAAGATTCCTCCTTGCCTCATAAGGACAAATAAGTAGCCCTCTGATTATGAGTCTTGTCATTTACATGTGATTGCTGCTTGCATTCATTCACCATAAATGAATAATTCATGAAAACATTCACTGGCACATTTGCCTGGGTATTCTGTAGAGGCAGAGAGTTCCCTGAGCTCAGGGCCACATGGAGAGCCCCACCCCCATTCTGAGCTCTAGGTCAGCAATTCTGTTTAGGTTTGAGCTTGTCGGTTAGCGTATTTTAATGAATAATCTGTGGCGGAATCCACACCTAGCACAATCCTCCAATATCTGTATTCCAAACAGATGACGGAATTTTGAAGCCGAATGACAATAGCTCCAGCAGCAAGAGACTTCCGTGAAAACGGAACTCTTGTAAAGATCTATTGGATCTTCCGGGCAGCCTCTGCTTATCCGGTGCCTCCTGCAAGGCTCTTCGATTCACTGCTGCCCTCACTCGTGCTTATTTCACCCTTTCGCGAATCTCAAGGCAGGGTCTCTTAGGCAGTTTTCAAATACCTCTCCTGGGAGACCAAATTTATGACACCCTCCACCCAGCCACTGGCCGGGATTATTTCAGCTCTTTAAAAGGCAGCGCTAGAATTTATTAGCTCCACGATACATTGGCAGGGGAGGGATGTGTCGGTGGCCCAGAGGGAGTGGTTTTCAGCAGCTGTGACTACATGCATGGACTATGCAACCTTGGGCTGCTAAAAGCCTGATTTCTCAAGTTCTATTCTTCATGATAAAGTGATATCGTGCTGAGAGGATCACTTATTCTCTAAGGAAACACAAACAAGGAAAGGGGCATTGCCTAACAAGGCTGAGCAAACTCTTCGCTGGGTGACATCCTAACAGGGAGCTTCAGGCTCTATCTCAATCACCGCTATGATAAAATCACCAAAAACCCTGGGAACAGAGGGAGGATTCCCAAAGAGATCCTTGGCAGGCATCATGGGGAGAAGGGGGATGTGTGGAAAATTTGGAGAAGGTTCCAGAGAAGCATAAGAAAATACTAAAAAGCCAGAAGGGAAGACTTACCGGGAAAAGTAAAGGGAATAAGACTTCTTTAGCCCATGGGGGAGACATTAGAGAAGGCTGGCAGATAATGATGATGATCTTCAAAGTTGCAAATTACTATCATCTGAGAATGGTCACCAGTTACTTTCAAACACAACTGAAGCAGAATAGTAACAGTACATCAGCAGCATGTGGATTTAACTTAGAAAAGAATATCTCCCAAGAACAAATAGTGTAAAACAATTAAACGGCTAATAGAGGTTTTGAAATTTCCTCTTACTGGGCTCTTAAAAAATAGACTTGTCCCTGTCTGGCTTGCTTTCTAGGGAGAAGGAGGAAGAACTGGCAAACCTCTTGGAGTCCTAAATTAGGTCTATTATTTTCACTTATTCCAGACAGAGTGGCTGACAGAAATGATAGAGATAACGCTGACTCCCATCCTTAACCAGGAAATCCAATAAGGTAGCTTTGTAGGGCTGACAGGCATAGGCTGTTGGCCGCCACCTGGCTCTGCCACTGCCCAGGAGTGTGTGCTCTTAGCAAGGCATCTAACTCCTCTGTTTTCTCATTGGCAAAAACTATGTGGCTGTATTTTCCATGTCACAGGTATGGCATGAGGATGACTTCGGAGAATATTTTGAGTGTGCTTAGCCCTTTGAAGATGATCAAGACATAATCTATTTAAGAGATGAGTGATCTGCTGTAGAAAATACAGTTTATACAACCGCCATTTTAAAACACAAAGTAAAGCTATATTGTTCTAAATTTGGGGGTGAAGCATTTGGGGAAAAGACCCAGAAACATCCAGCCTCTCTGAGGGGTATGGGTGTCTCCTCCGTTACTGTGAGTCCCCAGTTATCCCCTATCATCTTCTCGGGGAAGCCGGCTTTCTCTCCATGCCAGACCTCTTACAGTGGGTACCAGTTTCTCTCCTAGGCTGAAGGGAGAATATTTGAGAGCAATGAGCTTGGCACACAATAGGAGCCCCACAGAGGTTTCTTAAAAGATGTAATGAAGTTACCTCATGGTCTACTATCTCTTATTTCCTGGCAGCTATACCCCTATGTCACATCCATGACAGACATCTGTTTAAGGGCTATGATAACTTGAAACACTATCCCGATTTCTAGGGACAGTCAAGCTACCATTGGCTTGAACAGAGGGTATGGGGGAAGGGTGAAGTTTCTAGGAAACTGTGCCCTCTCTTGTGCAACCTTCCCTGAGCTACCTTTCAAGTTCTCCCACTTTGCAAGAGCACTTATCATGAAGCAGAATTGATATTAATCTGAAACACTTAGTAAAATAGTAGCAATAAAGCTCATAATAATGATACTTGGCAGGTACTTTACACTTTGCATTCAAGGATCTCAAATGGCTTTTCAACCTGGCTTTGCTATTTTCCAAGCTACTCATGGACTGGACACACAAGCAAAGACACCACTGAGTATGGCTTCCCTGCAGACAAAATTGATTCTATCATTAGGTTCTGAGATTGACATTGTGTTCAATCTATGTACATAAATACACCTGCTACATACAAACACCCACAGACACCTACATCTTAAAAGGCAAAAGTGCTAGAAAGATTTTTTTTTTTTGAAATGGAGTTTTACTCTTGTTGCCCAGTCTGAAGTGCAATGGCGTGATCTCGGCTCACTGCAACCTCTTTACCCCAGGTTCAAGCGATTCTCCTGCCTCAGCTTTCCGAGTGGCTGGGATTACAGGGAACCATCACCATGCCCGTCTAATTTTTTGTATTTTTAGTAGAGACGGGTTTCGCCATGTTGGCCAAGCTGGTCTCGAACTCCTGACCTCAGGTGATCCACCCGCCTCGGCCTCCCAAAGTGTTGGGATTATAGGCGCAAGCCACTGCACCCGGCTGAAGATTTTTTTTTTTTTGTCTCTAACACACTTTTGCCTGTATTAGCAGGAGAAATTCTGGAACCCAGGTTTACATTTTAATAGACTTGTTTTATTTTGATATGCCTCTCAACCCTCTTCTCAGGGTATTTAAAAGTACAATTGAAATGTCTGTGTCTGTTTGTTAAAGGCATGGAATTTTAAAAGGCTTACTTTTCCTTTAAGTTCATTAAAGAATATTTTGTTTAGGTTTAAATGATTACTTAAAAGCCACACAGGGGTTTATATAAAGTGTTTCTTCTAAGGTACTTTTCCCTTCCCTGGTGGCCCTGTATCTCACCAAAGAGAGTGACTTGCTCAGTTTCTCAAGTTATTCCTAAGACAGTCCTATTCCTACTTGCAAACAAATGTGGTATTTGGGGTTTCAAGTTCAAAATGTAATTTGGTATCATTTCAGATGTCTTCCTACAGCTTAATAAACATTTTCCCCAGAGGGACTTGGGGTCTGATTTTAATTTGTGGTAGGGTTATGGGCACAGTAAATGTCAATTTTAGCTATAGACAATAAGTCCCTAGTATAAATAGAAATGGAAAGTGACTGACAGTACACTTAAAGAACATGCAAAACATTATGCTTGTTCACTGGTGGTAAGTGTTCCCCCAAAAATCCCTTCACTGGTCTATCATGATAGCTTGGTTTTCTTTTTTTTTGAGTCAGAGTCTCACTCTGTCTCCCAGGCTGGAGTACAGTGGCACGTGATCTCAGCTCACTGCAACCTCTGCCTCCCGGGTTCAAGCAATTCTCCTGCCTCAGCCTCCTGAGTAGCTGGGATTACAGGTGCCTACCCCCACACCCAGCTAGTTTTTGTATTTTTAGTAGAGATGGGGTTTCACCATGTTAGCCAGGCTGGTCTCGAACTCTGGACCTCATGATCTGCCTGCCTTGGCCTCCCAAAGTGCTGGGATTACAGGTGTGAGCCACCACGCCTTGTCGATAGCTTGGTTTTCTCTTCAGATTGCTGACAGCTAGTCACACCAGAACAGAAAGGCCAAACTGTGCTTTCTTAGGATGTGTCAACTTGAAGATCATAAAATGACAAAGTGAAGTAACTGAGTTCTGCATGGTATGGCTTTGAATATGAATACACCAGCAAGAGTGTCTACTGACTCAGCCAGTCCTTTACCTGGTGATTTTAGGCTGTGTCCTCAGTGCCTCTGAGTTTCCCTTTCTTCATGTACAAAAAAAAAAAAAAAAAAAAGAAAGAAAGAAAAAAAAAAAGGCTGAATCAACAATCTTCAAGGACTTTTTCAACCCTAAAGTTAAATGAGTAGACATGATCAAGAGAGGGTAATCCGGTTGGGTGCAGTGGCTCACATCTGTAATCCCAGTGCTTTGGGAGGCTGAGGTGGGAGGATCTCTTGAGCCCAGGTGTTTCAGACAAGCCTGGGCAACATAGCAAGATCTCATCTTTACAAAAAATTTAAAAATGAGCCAGGCGTGGTGGGGTGCCTGCAGTATTAGCTACTTGGGAGGCTAAGGTGGGAGGATCACTTGAGCCCAGGAGTTTGAAGACACAGTGAGCTATGATCATGTCACTGCAGAAACAGAGACTCTGTCTTTAAAAAAAAAAAAAAAAGTGAGAGATCCAGAACTATTATTTATTTCAGGGAGCAATACGTCAGTTAAAAGTAGATTTTCCTCAAATTTGGACACAAATAGATGAGTAATTCCTTACTGGTTGTTCTTGGACTTTCCTTTCCTTGAACAAAAGAAAGGCTCCAATGATCTCTGAGTGCAAGTCACATTTAGCTGAGGAGGGCAGCAGGAACCAGGAATCGTGACGGGTAGGCTAGGAGGCCATTTCTTCTCACATGTGAACAATAATCCTTTTGATGAGCAGGAAATAAAGGTTTCACTCTTTGTGCACTAGAATAAGTAATTTATTAGTAAGCATAATAACATCTTTTAGGAGAGGTAGGACAGGTCCCCAAATAAGCAGTTCTGTCTTTTCAGTGTTGGAGCCATCAGACTCATTGGGACTAGGTTTAAATCGGACATTTTGAGAATGACAAAAATCCTCCAGGTCTGCCAGGAAAAACATTTTGCTACTTCATAGTACATGCTAGCTGACACTACCTGCTAAAGAGCTAAGACAACATTCCCTAAGTGCCTAGGTTGAGCCCTGTGGATGATCCAGTCCATGGTACCTGTGATGGTAGGTTTTATGTCAACTTGACTGGGCCATGGGTTGCCCAGATATCTGGTTAAACATTATTGCTGGGTGCCCCTATGAGGATGTTTCTGGAAGGGATTGACATTTGAACTGGTAGACTGAGTAATGCAGTATGCCTTCCCCAATATGGGTGGGCTTCATCTAATCCACTGAGGACCTGAATAGAAGAAGAAGGTGGAAGAAGGTTGAGTGATCTTTCTCTCTGCCTGATTGCTTGAGCTGGGACATCTGTCTTCTCCTGACCTTAGTCTGGGAGCAACACCATTGGTGCTTCTGGTTCTCAGGCCTTCAGAATCCAATTGGAATTTGCACCATCTGCTTTTCTGGGTCTCCAGCTGGCAGATGGCAGATCATGGGGGCTTTTTAGCTTCCATAATCTGGTGAGTCAATTCCTTATAATAAACCATATCTCTCTCTCTCTCTCACTGGTCTGTTTTTCTGGAGAACCCTGACTAGTACAGTGCTCCATCTTTAGATCTTTCCCCTCATATTTCCTTAAATATATTTGGTAGAAGTGAATTAGCAGATTTCAGGCATTAACTTTGAGATTCCTCATCCTGTACTTCTAATCATTCACCAAGTTCTATTCAATCCACCCCCAAAATAGACCTGAAATGTATCCACTTGGCTCCATCCCTACTGCCAAGATCCTAGTCCAAAACACTGTGTTGTTTCTCTTGGTTTCTTCCAACAGTTTCTGCCTCCAGTTTTGCTCTTCTTCTCCAAACTCTGACTTGTAGCCAGAATGATCTTCATAAACCAAAGATATGGTCATGACATTTCCCTGTTCAACATTCTTCCATGATTCTCCTTAGCATTTAGGATGTGTTTTCAGTATCTTTTATATGTTCTACCTCGTTGATGCCTGTAGTACTAATTTTTCACCCAGCTTGATAGGGTCTTTCCACTCTAGCTTCTATTCATTTCCTAGAATGTGCCACACTGTTTCCTACCCCAGGGCCTTGAAGCATCCTTTGATCTTTGCCTGGAAGGTTTCGCCATCTGCTCTTTTGTTGACTAATTCTCATTCATCCTTTAGGTCTTCTTTTAAATATTCCTTTCTTAAAACTTTCTTTGACCCCCAAATTAAAAGTCAAATTTAGCAACCACGAATTTAAAGGGTCACATAGCCCCCTCTGGTTTTCCTTCATACTATTTCTAAGAATATATTAATAGGTATGGCTATTTTGTTTAGTATCCATCTCTGTGATTAGTCTCAAATCTCCCTGGAGGCAGGGGCTGTGCATTTGGGTAAAATCATTCTGGTTTCCTTTCACCATTGGGAAAATGTACACTTACTTTCTGGAGGACACTGCTCTGTCTGGATGGAGAAGCAGAAAGGAGAACATCATAACATAGTTGGAAAGGCTTCTAGAAGTGAAGAAGATTGATCCAACATAAGTGAGCACCAGAGTGCTTGCCTCATGCTATTGGTAATAGATCTTTCTGCTTTTCTGAAGCCTGAGGCTATTTCTCTTGACAAGCACAAAAGTGAAAATGCCAAATGGAAATGTTTTCTTTCCAAGGCTTATAATTTTGCTTTCGGGTAATGCTGAAACATTCAAGTGTTCTTATGAAAGTTAAGTGCTTTCCATTTTTGCCATGGTTTCAGTTGTTGAAGCCCTCCAAAAGGATTAAAATCTATAACTACTTTTATATAAAATTCCCAAGTATCAAATATATATGCCAAACAAACCTCTTTAATTAAAACAAGGCTGAAAGAGCTATAATTGTAAGTGCCACGGACTGCTATTCCTTATAAGGAAGAAAACTGAAAAAAGATCTTCTGTTATATCACTCAAAAACAAAGCAAACAAAATCAATGATTTCAAAGTCTAGCATGGCTGAGAAAATTCATTTTCTTAATAT
The DNA here is from genome assembly GCF_047675955.1 of Chlorocebus sabaeus. NCBI lineage: Eukaryota > Metazoa > Chordata > Mammalia > Primates > Cercopithecidae > Chlorocebus > Chlorocebus sabaeus. The sequence continues at coordinate 33,125,748 of NC_132924.1, forward strand.
GGATTGAACTTCAGAGTGATAGGGCAGAGTGGACATATGAGAATGACTGTCTACAGCAAACTTCTGGCAGACGCTTTGGCCTATTGGTTCACAGCCAGTATTTGTCTTCATAAATGAATTCCACATCTTTATTAAGTATTTCTCTTTTTATTATTTGAAACATACTTTAAATATTTTGTTTTATAACGTCCTGGAAACTGATACAATTCCTTCCAGATCAAGGAAGATGATAAAAATCAATTACATTTTTTTTACTTTTAGAGCAATTACAAAAAATTTATGCTCCAATTTGTCCATTACTATGAATATCATTTGATGTCACATGTAAACAACTTGGGCAGCCAGAATGAAAGGTATCCTTCCGACTAGGTAATTTTTCAAAGAGCTCTAAGTGACTATTAGATAGAAATATATACCCCTAGTTTGAGTTGATTTGTAGACGAGTATGTAGTAAGAATTATAGATTTTAAATTGGAAGCAACCTTTTATAAGAAAATCCCCTGCGAGAACCAACCAAAACACATCAAAAGCCTGAAGTGAGCCTCCAATGTCAGATCCTTTACAGAGGCAAGTCACAGTTTGTAACTCAGAGAATAAATCTTATTAAAATGAATTTTATCTGCCACGGATGGAATTTCAAAGTTGGCCCATTTACAAATGAGTTAATTTGCTTTATCCAAAATAAGAGAGATTTTGGGGGTCCATTTAAATCATTAGAATGGCTGGTTCAGGGTGCAGAGAGGGGCTGGACTTCATCTCCACAGCCCCCGTAGAAACTAGACTTGTCTTCCCTGTGCCTCAGAACCCAGTCCTCAAAGCCTCCTAATGGGTTTCACTGTTTTCTTTCCAGTGCTTATCATAATCAGGGAGCTGCACATTTGCATCCCTAATGGACCTTTTTCAAAAGTGTGTTGACATTTCAGTAGGTTTCGAATAGCTCTTAATGCTTCTCTCAATTTGGGCAGGTGCCCACAAATCTCCTTATATGGGTCTCCACGTACAGACTGTCTACTTTACTCACAGGGTTGGTGGGTTCTTTTTTTTTTTTTTTAAATCCCTGGGAACCTATCTTAATTATACTCTTAAAAAAATGAAAACTCAGAAGTCGGATGACTCAGAAAATGACCATCTAGCTGGGTGCCTACACGCAGGGCAGCATCTTAACTCTATCTGTGAAACTTAGGCCTGAGTTAAAAGTATCCTCCCTCGTGTGGTAGATTCACTTTTTGGAGCTTCTATTTTTATCGAAAGGAAATAGATATAAATAAGGCCATCAAGATAAACACAGGTTACAGGAGAGAGTTGAAATCAAGCAGGAAGCTCATCATCTGAGCACAAACTCCCCTGCGTTTTACTCCTCATTTTTCCTAGGAGGACTAAGAATCCAGAAAGCGTCCAGAGGGGCAATTTTAGTCCCACCTAACTTTGTGTGACTTCAATAAACATTCGATACAACAGAAACACAGCTAAACTTATTTTTTTAGGCTTTTTGTTGTTGTTGTTGTTAAACTTTTACTCAGCTTCTGCTGTATCTCAGGAACTATGCTGAGAGCCTAGCGTGAATAAAAGATCATTGCTGCCCTGGAGGAATTCATCATTTATGAAGGCAAATAGCCAGGGAAGTCAGCTAACAGTGTAATGGGAGATACCCCCCAAAGTGTTATTTAATACCCTGGGGGTTCCAGGGGATGGTCCTTGAAGAGGAGACACATGAATTGTTCCAGGAAAGATGAGAAGTTAGCCCTGCGTCGTGGGCACACGCATGTATGTGTGTGTGTGCGCGCACGCGTTTGTGAGTCAGAGAGATGTTGGTAGTAGAGGCCCCAGAGCTTACTGTCTGTGAAAGGTGGGCTGTTAAAATGTGTCAACAAAGGCTGAGAAGATATTAAACAACTACTGTCATTCATAACTTAATAACATGAAAATGATCTCTGGATGATAACAATCCTTTCTAGAAATATCGACTGTCTGATGTATGTCCCATTTAGATGATGCCCTTGTATACATCAAATTGGGAACTATATACATATAAAAATGTTAAAACTGATTTCCCAGTATTTCAGGTAGATGCCTGAGTTACAAATTAAAAGAACCATTTGATAGACTATACTGTACACTTCGGTCATTTTTGCATTAGAGAGAGACATTTGGGGTAAGTGGGAGGGAGGCACTGGAGCTCTTGGGTAGGGGACCCGGTATTTTTCAGAATTAAAAAACCCCTTCTTGACCCTATTGTTCTATATTAAGCTCCTTTGGAAAAGGTGAAAATAGAGCCATAATTTGGCCCTACTATTTCTGTTTCTAAAAAGCCTTTTCCAAGACAGAAAGTTGATATAACATGTTTTCTCTTCAGTATTTCCAGTTTTCATTTATTTTTTATATATAGTTCAATAAATACAGATAAGCATAAGATGGTGAGAGTCAGGGGGTAGATTTTAACAATCACTGTTACGCACTATCTTCCCTGGAAGTACTGAAAGTAGTTTTCTGAGTTTAGTGTGACATTTCCTCTCCCTTTTAGGTACTGCTTTTGCAACAAATTCATTTTGGTTCCTAGAGAGCACACTCCTACCTCAAAGTGCTGTGTGAGATGCTCCCCTAACAAGAGAATAAATAGATTTTTCCATGACTTCCAGCATAGAATTAAAACATATAAAGATAGCTTTTTCTTGGCTACATTGACTTGAAATATTCTGAAAAAATACATTGTTATCTCCTAGTTTCTTTCTTTTCTTTTTCTCTTTTTTCACTTTCGGAGGGCAGCAAAGTTAATACCCTAGTTTCTAAACCGATATTGGCAGTCACTGAATACACCCTTTCTTTCAAATGAAAAAAAAAAAAAAGAAGAAGAAGAAGAAAGGAAGGAAGGAAGGAAGGAAGGAAGCAAACCTTGGTCATCCTGGCTTAAATATGAAAATGAAACAAGAATATGAGACAAGGCAGCCTCACAGAGCAAATGACCCAGCCCATGGCTTCCCACCCGGGCCCTCTCCCTCCCTTATTGTGTGTATCTCGCTCAAAACCCACTTCTGTGCTTTTGCATATGAAAAATGAGGCTGTAAAAGGGTCAGCCTGTAAAAGGCATAGCTAGTAAAAAATAATTGGAGGGCATTGAATACAGACGATGTGCACCGTTCATAAGATAATTAGTCCTGGGATCCTTACTGTGTTGCTCCTGAGGTTCCTCACGCCAGGAAGAATTCTGAGGTGTGGAGAAGTTATATCACAGCTTACTCAACAGAGAAGCTATAACAGAATGCACATTTCCAAGACCATTCCCAGCAACTTGAAAGCCTCATCTCATATCTTGCCTTCATAAAACATAGCATTTCCACACTGTGGCTGTTTTAATAAACCAATGAATAGTTCTCTCCAATCTGTTTGCTTTTAGTGGACTTACTTTCCTTCTCTAAAGAAGCTGGCACTATAATGTCAGACAAATGTCTAGAATAACCATGCACTGCTCTGGACACCAATGAATAAAATATAGAAAATACTGCCTATCCTCAGAGTGCATTATTCCACTTAGAAAATGGTATAATTGGATAGTATTGGGAGAGGATTCATGTATTTTTGAGTTGTGGGGTTACTTTCTGGTAATTGCCTGACTTGAAACTTTAATCAGGAAGTTCTCTTAGCCCTGTGAGTGATTTTTTTTGGGGGGGTGGGGGGGTGGGGGGGAGGCGGGGAGGTTGGGGGATGAGGAAGGAGAGTATTAAAGAATTGAGAAAATGACTAAGCCCCGCAGGCCTTTTCTTCTTGTCATACAGTTGTTGTCAAAAAGATTCACTATTATGTCTGGGATAGGGAAACTCCATGGCATTTTGCGTCCAGTAAAAATGTCTCAAACCATTTTTCAAACATTCTGAGGTTTGGCACAAACCTGAAATCCATCTTGCCAAGCACTTTCCCCCCCTTAATTCTTAAACCCATGTGTCTTTCAAGGGAAATTTAATCCGTATGTTTCTGATTCATTTACACTTAACTCATCAAAATGGTGTTTTGTAAGAGCTATTTGATGTTCAAGAAGTCTTATGAGCTTCTCTTTTTTATAAGTCTGAAAAGCCTTTCTTTCTGAGAACCCAGAAAATTGTATTTTACCAGCTGTAGGCCAAATGATTTGAGCTGTGTTAAAAATCAAGAACCTGCTGAATTTAGGAGGCATACAGCAGACACAATGACATAAATAAACATCCCCATGTGTCCACCTGCTCATACATCAACTGAAGACCTTTCTAACTCATTCCTTCCCCAAAGAAGTCTATCCCTTAAGGCCGAAGAACAAATTACAACACTGAGGCAGAAAAGAACGATGGTCCTATCGCAAAAATCCCCATTGATTCTGGAGATTACCAATTGAGATTCCCAGCTCAGCATCCATGGAAATAAATCCAGTTGCATTTTGTTAGATGAATCTATTACCTAAGAAATAAAATAATCATTGAAGGCCAGAACCAGATGGATGTCATGAAATTTCTAATACAGTAGGATTTGGATTTTGTTCCAAGGACCTCTAGGTGGGGGTGGGGGTGACTTATGGGAGGAGATATGGACCAGTCAGGGATCTGTTTTCCATATTGGACTTTTCCACAAGAGGATTTCTTAAGAAACAGTCTCAGGGTAACTTCAGTTTGAAAACAAATACCTTAATTTTACATGGGGACACAGAGTTTGGGGAAAGGAATCTTGGAGTTGGGACAGAACTTGAAATACAACCCAGGTCCCCTGATCCTTGCCCAGCATTCCGGTGGCCTTTCTATGGTACCAGTGTGTTTCCAATGCTGGTTGCACTTCATTAGGGGGCCAATTAGTGAGAAATTGGTGAAATCAGCTTAATCTGACATTACCAGCATTTTAGAACAATATATACATATCTAATATATCAGATATCCAAATAATGTTATACACAGTAAAAATTAAGTATTATTCCATAAAAATTATGTGTGTAATTTATATATAAATATGTGTGTGCATATTATACACATAATCCAATGTATATTCACATATACACACATGTACATATTTCCATGTGTATATACACAAATATACACATATATACACATACATGTAAAGTATATATATACACATATATATGTGTATGTAATGTATGTATATGTGTATATCTATGTATATGTGTGTATGTAGTGTGTGTATATGTGTATATATTTGTATATATGTACATATGTGTAGGTGTGTATATGTGTGTACATATATATGCATATGTGTGGGTATATTGGGCTGTGATACAGTATATATTTCTCACTATTGCTCATATCAAAAAAATTTAAAAACTACTATACAGAAAACCACATTTTGTTCCCTCATGGTTCAGTCAATAGTGGTTTTCAATTTGCCTCATTAAAGATCACGTGGCTGGAAAAACCCAATAAGATCCTTCTCACTTCAGTAGAGGAAATCCTACAAAACACTGGTCCATTTCAAAGGGGGCTTAAATACACAGCTCAGAAGAAACGAATAAAGAAAAAGAGGAGGAGGAGGACAGATAACTCTTTGAGAAAAGAAAGGGTCATATCCATCTTCCTATGATTTATTTACAAATGGCAGGAAGGATTTCTGATTTGCATTCAGTGCATCTGCACAGCTGAAGATGCAGACATATGAGCTCCAGCATAGTTCCACAGTGCATTTTCCAAGCACTTAACAATCATTAATTAGTTAGAAACATCCTTTCAAGGTCGGGAGACACAATAGTTCATCTCCACACAACGGAGCTTTGGAGGCTCCCGGGCAGCCGAATGGTACGGCACCTGGGTAATGACTGTGGGAAGATTAATTGGGTTAACTGGCTGTGAAGAATCTTGTGAAAATGCTGCTCCACTGCACTGTCAGATGTCAGAGAAGGCCAGCGTCCTTTGTGCCTAACAGCTGAAAGCTGCCTCCATGGGAAAGGATGCAAAGTCATTAAAACAACTATGAATTACCCTTTGCTCTCTTTTTTTCAGAATCATAATGAAGTGACAAGTTTTCTGTGGTCACAAAGTGCTGGAGTCTCTTTGGGATTAAAGTGCAAAGTGGGGCTGTTTGGGAATTGTGGTCTAAAACTGTTCCCTAGGTGGGGAGGAAGAGGGAGGAAGCAGTGTGTTCAGAGCCCAGAGGTCACATCCTGCAGGTGGGTGGGTGCTGGTTCTGGGGCAGCTTCCAAGCTCTGTCCTCATCAGACATGCACTCAGTGTAACCAGGGCTCAGGCAGGGAGAGGGAGGAGAGAAGAGACTGGTGGGAAGCAAAGAGCTGGACTCCAGGACATTTACCCCAATGCTATTAGGGCCCACAACTTCAGGGCCCACTAACTAGACCCAAGGGGGGCTCATGGCTGGAGGCAAAAAGCAAGCTATCTTGTGGCCTCTGCACCCCTCTCTCCAGACCAGAGGGTGGAGTCTCTACACAGCTGCCTGAATGATTTCCAGCGTCTCAAGGGCCTGCCTGTTGGTTGCTCCCACCCACCCCACCATCCCTAGGAGTCAGAACTCAAAAAGGGACTGCAAAGCATTAGCCTGGGCAATATGACAGAAATCCTGGCACCAGGAAGCTCACTGGCCTGGCAGGGCAGAAATGTGCTCCTCACTGCCTTAGAGCTTGGTCTGGGCCCCGACACCAATGGTTTTATGATATAGAATAACTCTCTCATATTTTTGGATGGCCTCGATTTCTTCCCTTCCCTCCCTCCCTCTGTGGCCCAGGCTGTAGTGCAATGGCGCCATCACGACTCACTGCAGCCTGGAACTTTCAGGCTCAAGTGATCCTTTTGCCTCAGTCTCCAGAGTAGCTGGGACTACAGGTGCATGACACCATGTCCGGCTAATTTTTTTTTTTTTTTTTTTTTTTGTAGAGAGGAGGTCTCCCTACATTGCTCAGACTAGTTTCAAACTCTTGGGCTCAAGCTATTCTCCCATCTTGGCCTCCCAAATTGCATGCTGTGATTACAAGAGTTAGCCATCATGCCTGGCCTTTGATTTCTTAATCTGTAAGGTGAATGGGTTGGGTTGAAACATCAATCTTTAGGTTCTGGCTTCATCAGTGCATTTAGAATTATAAGACTGGACCAGGCTCAGTAGCTCATGCCTATAACCCTGGCTACTCAGGAGGCTGAGGCAGGAGGATTGCTAGTGTCTAGGAATCTGAGACTAGCCTGGGCTACATAGGGATACCCAGTCTCCACAGAAAAATTAAAAACATAGCCACATGTCATGGTGTGCACCTGTAGCCCCAGCTACTCAGGAGGCTGAGGCAGGAGGACCACTTGACCCCAAGAGTTTGAGGCTGCAGTGAGCTGTGATTGTGTCAGTGGGTAACAGAGCGAGATGCTGTCTCTAAAGAAAAATTTTTTAAAAAAGAATTATAAGATGATTATTCTACTACTAAGGAAGTTCTGGATGGTCAGAGCAAATTCAAATCAAATGACGTTTCCTGTGACCTGTACACGTCACAGGGAGCTTCCTGTTTGCCCTCACAGGAAGGAAATGGCAAAAAGCAGCCATGTACTGAAGTAGGGAAAGATCTGAACTCAGAAAAAATAATCTGGCTCTAGAGAGGCCACTGCATGATCCATATTAGGGTGGATGCTGGTGAGAGCAAAACTAAAGGTGAAAATGCTACGCAAGAGCAATTTACATCTACGTTTATACTAAATGGGTTTATTATAATTGCTGTTATTATGATTAATTTCAGAGGAATTAAATGGGATCAGCCCTTTATTGCAAAGTGTTGCTGAGCTGACGGAAGTGTTATGATAAATAAGAAGGTCAAGAAGAGGCAGATGCAAAAGAAAAGTTACTCTACGTCATCTAAAAAAGAAATCTACTACTTAACTAAAAGCGGTGAAAAAAGACCCTGCTCTTTTGATGTTGAAATAAACTACAGGACATTGAAGTGAGAGCTGAAACCTCGTTTTCTGACCAATGACATGTACAGCCAGAAGTATGATTCTCTCTTCACCTCTCCACCCGCTCATGACCTCACCTGCGTTCTGTGACTCGGTTTACTTTTCTTGGAAGGAACTGTTACATGACAGTATTTCTCTCTACATTATTAATGCCCAAAATATATTATTATCCAGACTTCCAAAGAAGTCAACTGGTTCCATTATTAAATAACTAACATTTGCTAGCACTCACTATGCTAACTAAGTGTATTATGCTCTTATGGATTCCATTTCATAGACGAAGTAACCGAGGCTCAGAAATGTTCAATAGAGTGTCAAAAATCACATAATTAGCAAATGGCAAAGCCAGAGTTTGCCCCCAGATCTGTCTGACTCCAAAACAATCCACAGGGCCCAATCGCATCTGGCCATATTGATTATGAGGAATTAGGCTTCCCCTCTCTGCACAAAAGCTTGTTTTGCAGACTTTTTTTTTCTTTTTTTTTTCTTTTTAAGCAGTGATACAAGCCCCATTGAGGGTAGAGGGGCAGAGCCAAGTGGGCAGACAGGCCCAAAATGCTGCAAGAGGGCCAGCTGGACTGTCTGCCGTGTCAGCACATGGGTGCACCTCAACATGACTTCAATTCAAGATCTTTGATTTGCAAAATAAAAAGTTAGTGGAATCCTAAAATATGGTAATTCATGGTAGGCATTCCAATTCACACAACGCAGTCTCCTGACCCCATTTTCCCATTAAGATGAGTGATCAAATCTATGCATTAATAGGTACTTTGACATTCATTGGGGGCCATATTATTGCTTTTTCTAGGCTTTGCTTTTTGGACACGTCCAGTTCTATTTTAGTTATTCAGATGGAAAAGAAAAAAAAATCGTAAGATAGAATTCAGTGTTTTGGTACCATGTGAAGAGAGAGAGAGAAAGACTTTGTTGCTAGCTAGATGAGTCTTGGCTATTGTCTAACTACTGTCCCACTCTCCATAATGATTGTGAACTATTGATTAATTCTTCTTGGGTGCAGCATTGCCTCATCAATCATTAAATAAGTTCTCTTGCCAGTGCAGGTACAGGAAGGAAAGATGTATGGACTTGTGTTAAAGCGTTTGTGTACTAGGGAGTGGATTTTGGAGTGCTAAGTCAATTTCAGTTTTCAACGGTGTGTAAGTCTTTAAGAAATTACTCTTGTTGTAACCCAAATACATGAAATGCACGCCTCTGAAAGCACCCAGTCTTTTTTGTTGTTGTTTGTTTGAGACGGAGTTGCTCTGTCGCCCAAGCCGAAGTGCAGTGGAGCGATCTCGGCTCACTGCAACCTCCGCCTCCCAGGTTCAAGAGATTCTCGTGCCTCAGCTTCCGGAGTAGCTGGAATTACAGGCATGTGCCACCATGCCCAAGGTTGGCCTGGTTATCCTCAATTTACAGAGAAGATAGAAACTCTGGCACAGAGAGGTGAAGCGGTTTGTCAAAGTCACACAACCAGTAAGCAGAAGAGTGATTGAATCCAGGCCTTTTAAACCCCAAAGGCCATGCACTTTTCAGGAGACCCCACCCTGCTTCTCTGATTAGTAGATGCCTGTATTTTTAGTAGAGACAGGGTTTCATCACATTGGCCTGACTGGTCTCGAACTCCTGACCTCAAGTGATCTGCTGGCCTCGGCCTCCCAAAATGCTGGGATTACAGGCTTGAGCCACCATCTCTGGCTACACCCAGTCTTATAGCATACATTTTAATCACAAACAGCAAAGTCATTTAAAAATCACAAATCGAAATTCAGACCACAACATTTGTATTGGCCTGGCCGACACTCACCAATGCCACCCATTTTCCTTACTCTTCCTGGCCATTCTCCACATCCCTACATTGTGACTGCCCACTCAGGTACTTGCACATGCATCTTTCTGCAATATCCAATGTAAAAGGAGTCCCCTTATGAAGGTCAGAATCCCAAAAAAACAAACAAAAAGGGAGCAGAAAGGAGAAGCCAGTGCTTTATTCCACAGCTGCTTCTTTCCACCTCCCAAGTTCAAGCAATTCTCCTGCCTCAGCCTCCTGAGTAGGTGGGACTATAGGTGCATGCTGCCATGCCCAGCTAATTTTTTTTTTTTTTTTTTTTTTGTATTTTGGTAGAGATGGGGGTTACACCGTGTTGCCTGGGCTTGGTTTCAAACTCCTGAGCTCAGGCAATCCACTCACCTCGGCCTCCCAAAGTGCTGCAATTAAAGGTGTGAGCCACCGCACCTGGTCACAGCTGCTTCTTTTTAAAGTACACTTCCAGATTGGCCCAGCCCATTTTCTGTCAGGCACACGACAGGGCTCATTCTCAGTCTACACTAATTTCTGCTTCTTAATGTTGACCTGGCCTTCCTGACCAAAGCTTACTAAGTAAAATCTGAGACAATGCTTCTTTCAAGCAGCTTGAGACACCATAGGCCCTTTTGCAGCTTAGATTTGGGGATCCCAGCATGGATCTCTCAAGATGCCTCTTGGGCGCCATAGATGTTGTATAATTCCACCACTCGCCATCCTAACTCTTCCACTTGCCTCCTTGGAAGTCCCTTTCTCTTCAGTCTACAAAACATCCTTTTTTAACCAGAGTCTCACTCTGTTGCCCAGGCTGGAGTGCAATGGCGCAATGTCACTGCAACCTTTGCCTCCTGGGTTCAAGCAATTCTCCAGCCTCAGTTTCCAAAGTAGCTGAGATTACAGGCGCCCGCCACCACGCCCGACTAATTTTTGTAGTTTTAGTAGAGACAGGTTTCACCATGTTGGCCCGGCTGCTCTCGAACTCCGGACCTCAGGTGATCTGACCGCCTTAGCCTCCCAAAGTGCTGAGATTACAGGTGCAAGCCACCACGCATGGCCTAGAAACTTCTTTTAGTCAGGCTAGGAATAGAATTCAGTTCTCATGACTGAATTCACTCACCTCCATCTCACTTTCTTTTCTGGTTCACAGTACCACATGAGCATGGATGGGCAGTAAGAATCCTTTCTTCCAAACTGTGATGTCCTGTGTCCCTCCCTCCACCCAGATCATGGGAAATTTGGCATTTTAATCACTAGTATCCTCACGTCACTTTAGTCAGAATGGTCCTTGTACTTCTCTGTTTCTAGGACCTTGTGTGATCTCAAACCTGCTTGATTTCCAGAATTTAAAAAAAGGCATAACAGAAGAAAGGCTAGAGAAAGAAGAAGGCTGAGTGATGCTGGGACAAGAAGCCCAGTTAGAGTCAGGGAGGCTGTACCTGCAGCAGGGACTGCTGTGAGGAGAATCCTATCCAACAGAATCCTCAACAACACAAACCACCAAGATTTCTTCCCCATCAGCTCACTATGTGCCAGGGGCCTTAAAACCTTATCTCCCTCCATCCAGCCTGGGCAACAGACTGAGACTCTGTTTCAAAAACAAAAACAAAAACAAAAACAAAAACAAAAACAAACAAACAAACAAACCCTTATCTCCAACCCTTGCAATGGCTCCATGAGGTTAGTCTGATTATTCATAATTTACAGAGAAGGTAGGAACTGTGGCACAGCGAGGTGAAGTGCCTTGTCAAAGTCACACAGCCAGTAAGTAGAACAGTGATTGAATCCAGGCCTTTTTAACCCCAAAGGCCATGGTCTTTTTGGGAGACCCCACCCTGCTTCTCTGACTAGCAGTGCCTGCTTGATGTTATCCCCATCCTTCCTGTCACAGAAGGTCTCACCAAGGGAAACATGGGAGGGCAAGGAGGAAGAATGTGAGTTCAGCATCGCCCATGGTGATGCTTAGGCATGGACAGCTGGCACTGTTCTGCTCTGTGTCTGGTGGGCAGAGGGAAGAGATTGATGCATCTTTTGTTGTGCTAGCAAAGCCATCTCTCCTCCTCCACCTGCTCACCTGTGGAGCAGCCCCAGGGACCCTGTGGAAGGCAAACCCATGGAATGGCCATGTCCCAAGGGAAGGTAAAACACAGTCACTGTCACCAGGACTCCCCAACTGGGTATTTGATGACTTTCATTGACAGGCAAGGGCATTAAGCCCCTTCCCTTACCAAGTCAGGGTGGAGATGGAAAGTTTGTTGGTGATGGTGAGCTAGACCTACATTGAACCGGACTCCAGTTGCCAGAGCTTATATGTACTTGGGTAAGCCTGACTCTCAGTTTTTACATTGACAAAAACAACACACACACAGACATACACCCCAAATACAAGTAAACTGGGAGAATTTACAGCCCATAAACTTTTCTAAAAGATCCTGCACATTCTTCAGATTCATGAAATTGTGTCAAAAATGCAGAAGACACACGCTCTTGGGCTTCAGTTGCTCGCAAGGAGCAGAACAGTATTTTTAATAAATTTATTCCCCCAAAGATTGCATGACTACTTGATAAGTTCCTATAATTTTAACATAAACTCGAGTTGTTAAAGGAGATTTAAAGCTACATTTGAAAACCTTCAGAAATCATGAAAGGCAAAACTGTGTTCTTTTTCATACAGAACAGGATGGATGGATTGTAACAGTGTCCATATTTTGATTGTAGTAATGTACTACCACAGTTTTGCAAGATGTTACCATTGAGGATAACTGGGCAAAGAATACATGGGAATCTCTCCATATTATTTATTTACTTCTTTTTTTTTTTTTTTCTTTTTTTTTTTTGAGACAGAGTGTCGCTTTGTTGCCCAGGCTGGAGTGCAGTGGCCTGATCTTGGCTCACTGCAGCCTCCGCCTCCCGGGTTCACACCATTCTCCTGCCTCAGCCTCCGAATAGCTGGGACTACAGGTGCCCGCCATCACGACTGGCTAATTTTTTGTATTTTTTAGTCGAGACGTGGTTTCATCGTCTTAGCCAGATGGTCTTGATCTCCTGTCCTCGTGATCTGCCTGCCTCGGCCTCCCAAAGTGCTGGGATTATAGGCATGAGCCTGGCCCTTTCCATATTATTTCTTATGAATGCATGTAAATTTACACTTATCTGAATAAAAATTTTTAATTAAAAACCAAAAATCAAAACAAAAACCATGACACAGAACAAAACAGTCATCAAACAGTGGAATTAATAATTTGTAGCCCTCTGGGTTACTGTGGGTAAGTGTAATGAGCTGAGATCATGTAAGTGCAACCTGGTATCACAGCTGGCATGGAGAAGCCACAGCCAGGCTAGTGCTCCTGGCCTTGTCTCTGTCAGTCACAAGCAGAGCATTTCTGAATATGAGTGAACAATTCCGAGCCAAGTCAACATAAATTGTAATGCTCTAAAAAAAGAAATCATGCCCTCTTTATTCCTGAAGAGTCCCAAGCACACACTTGGCACTCATCAAACTATGCACAATGACTAATAATCTTCACCACTGGTTTCAGTTTAGCTCTGGGTAATTTCTTCCCACAGATAGGCATAGTTAAGGTCCTTCCCTGTGCGCAATTAAGCTGGGCCCATAAGTACATAAATACATACTTTACAACAAGGCTACTACCCCGGATACATAAATATATACTTTATAATAAGGCTACTACCCTGGAATTTGGCTGAAGAATAGGAGTATTGTCTGGAGAATTATCTAACAAGCACATACAGTTTTGCCTTTCATGATCTTTGAAGGTTTGCAAATGTAGCCTTAAATCTCCTTTAAAAACTTGAGTTTATGTTAAAATTACAGAAACTTATCAAGTAGTCATGCAATCTTTGGGGGAATAAATTAATTAAAAATACTGTTCTGCTCCATGTGAGCAACTGAAGCCCAAGGGTCTGTGTCTGCTGCATTTTTGGCACCATTTCATGTACCTGAAGGATGTGCGGGATCTTTTAGAAAAGTTTCTGGGCAGGTAAATTCTCCCTTGTCTACTCTGCCACTCTTTTTGGCAATCTTACCTAGGTAATTTATCTCATTGACGTCTCCTCAAAGGTAGCATTTGAAAACTAAAAAGTTTACTGTGTTTGGTTTTTTGCCAAAAAGCAAAAAGTAAACAAATAAAAATCAAACTTCAAAGTGGAGAAAGATATACTCCTGTCCATCCTCCCCCATTCACTTCTTTTCAAGTACTAATTCATCCTGAATTTCAAATGTACTTTTCTCTGAAAAGCTACGCCAAATACTCTTTAGCAAACTTTTGTATAGAACATGGATATACACATAGAACTTTTGAGTGGAAAGAGACTTCAGAGATCATCTAAGATTGGTTCCCCATGCGGCGAGGAGCTTCGAGCCCACCTTGCCCTTCCCTGGTCTTTAGAGTAGAGCCCAGGTGGTTTAAATGATTTGTTCAAGGTCAAGCATCAAAATTAACACTCAGGCCTCCCCACACATCATGCTATTTCCTCCAAAAATTACTTCTCCCCACTGCTCCCCACTTCCACCTCTGCCCAAAAAAGGAGGAAAGAGAGAAGATCCATAAAGTCATAATTAATGATATCCAAAACATGTGTTAAATAAATAAATAGAGACACCTTTCTGGTATGTGCCGCAAGCCTCAATATGCATCCAGCTGTAGAATGATCAAGACTAAATAAGCCCAAGAGAAGTTTTGAAGTTCCCAGAGTGAGAAAGTGTTGGACTTGCCCTCTTGTTTTAGAGGGTTTCAGTTTATTACTATCTAATAATGCTGGATGGTGTCAGAAAGCACTCAACCCAGGCAGCATATCACAATACGAAATCTATTCTATGAAACAGAAACGTGGTAATAATTTTCGAAACATCAAAGTCTCTCTGAGTGCACGAGATCCTTAAAACATTAAGAACACAATCCTTTGCCCCTCTCTCGCTGTATTTTGTGTTAATTTCTTACTCTGAAATATTAACAACTCAATCAAGAAGTCTTCATCATCACCCTCTCACTACTGAAGCATATCATCTAAAAAATTAATTCAAGAACATAAAACTCTTAAAGACAGCACCGGATTAATTAGCACGTGGAACAACAGAAAGTCAACATGCTCAAGTAAATGCACAATTGCTGTTAACCTTCGCTGAAATAATAGGGGAAAGACTATAACTACATTTAAGGATCATCATCTATTACTTTTAAAACCTGCAGTATATTCTTAATAATAAATGGAACAGCACAATCACTTTTCATACAACACACACACAGTTTTCCAGTCATTTACAATTCACCAGTTACACTCAAAACTCACCCCCCAACCGCCCCCCGCCCCACCACCACACCATCACTTCCACCTTTTATGAAAAGACAACAGTTTTGAGCCACTTAAAACAGAGAGAGAGAGAATCCTGGCAGAAAATAATACACAGCTGTGATAATATCGTGTTATTTTAAAATACCACAATATAGTTTTACTTTTAATAATAAAAGATAAAAAAGGAGCGTCTGTGAATAATTAGAGATTGCAGTCTGAAGCCGGTTACAGTCACTGCAATTGATAATAAACTGAAAACCCCTTGAGAGCAGGTAAATGCTTTGCAACCCTGACCCCCTCGCTCTCACATTACTTAACTACCCTGCGGTTCTTGCATTACATCACCATTCAAGCGATTGGTTCCTGCATTTTAACTCTCTCCCTGTCTCCTCCGATTAGGAGCGACACCGCAGCAAAGAAACTTCGCCCGAGTTTGCTCTTTCTCGCTTCGCTTTTTATTTGTGGCCCTTTTGCTCTGGTTGTTTTGGTTTGCTCTGCTTTTTTTTTTTTCCCCCTCCAACCCGGCCTCTGTTCAACTCATTCAGGTCTCTGTGCTAGAACAAAAACTCTGATCGAAGTGAAAAGAAATGCCTCTTCGGGCAAGAAGAGGAGCGGAGGGGCTGGGGAAAGAGGAGAAGGAAGAAGAGGAGAAACAAAGACGGGCAGAAAGGGAGAAGGGGGAGAAAATGAAGAGGAGGAGGAGGACGAAGGCTCAAAAACAGAAGGCAGTAGGGGCAAAAAAAATCTATAAAATCAGGAGAAAAGAAAATAAAATTAAAAACAAACCTCATGGACATCACTGAGGCTGAATTCCCTCCTGAGGTGCAGAACATGAGAGCTCTGGAATGAGTGTGTGTAGAATTTGAGCCAAAGCTTAACTAGCTTGAGTGAGTCATATCCTTCCCATTTGATTCCAGGCCAAGCGATGATGTAATGTGCTGGCCCTTCTTTTGCGCCTAGCTCTGGCTCTCCCTCCGGCTGGGCTCTCACTCACTTGCTCTCTTTCTCCTGGTCTCGCCCTCCTCCCCCTTCTCCTTTTTAGCTCAGTGCTAGTGAAGTCACCATTTAAATCTGGCAGAACTGAAGCAAAAACTTCAATGTAACCAAAACAGCCCCAGGCCGAGTTCCAGACTCAGAGAGCCTTCGTGGTGCACTTGCCCTTAGAAACGGGTAAACAAAGGGGGAAACAGTGCCGCTGGGGATGGCCCTACAGCTGCCATCAGAGAGCTCCAAGAGGGACCCGGAGTTCTGCAGGCAGGGGTCAGCTGGTTCTGCTGAAAAAAAAAAAAGAGTGCCCTGTGTTTGGAGAAAGGGAAATAACATCAAGACACGTGTAGAGATGGGGAAGCAGGGAGTGAAAGACGGCAGGTTGGAAGGTCTGAGTGTTAAAAACCAACCTCAGTTAGCAGCTTGGGCTTTGGTTCAGAACCAGGTGACAGGGTTTCCATCGCCCAGGGCCCTTTTTTCCTGGAGCTGGATGGGATTTTCTGTTGCTGAATGCCAACCGCCACCCCTCCGGAGAGTTCTCGAATCTGACCTGTCAGCAAGGGCAAAACCACTTCTGGTCCAAACATGTGCCCGTGTCTGGAGCCACCAAGGGCTGTGAAATCAGTCACTGCTCCCTTGTCCCCTGTGGGTCACCCTGTCATGTGCTAAAGGAAAAAGACCCCAGCCACAAGACACAACACTTGCCTTTCTGAGATCAGCACTCCAGTCTCAGGTGAACCTTCCAAAGGAGAGGGAAGGAAGACAAGTCCCCCCTTAAAATCAAAGACAGGCTGTGCCCCCACAACTCAACTTGCTGGAGGGGGTGCTGGTGCCGGTGGAGCCGTCTGTGACTTTAAAGAGGAGAACAGACAGTATGTGTGTCTCTTTTTTAATTACAGAGTGAGGAAAAACAGCCTGGGGAGGTGGGGGCAGTCAAGCATGATCCTTCACAAATGACAGTGAAGCCCTTTTAATGGCTGAATTCTGCCCCTCACTTCACACCTCCCCACTCAGGGTTCCACCAGGACAACACTCCAGACACTTCTCTACTCTATTAACAGGGTTTTTTAACCCCATCGTCTCTCCGTTTTGCTATTTCTCCTTACCCTTCATGCTTCCTTCAAAAAGAAAAAAGTAACATGAAAATGGGAAGTTCGCTAGGATTTTTTTTTTTAAATACCACAAAAGCAGAAGAAAGGCATGAAGCTGCAATTTTTTTTTTTCCTTTTCCGAAAATGACCATGGCTTGTGCTACAGTCTATTGCCCCTAAAGCCTTTTGTGGCCAATGAATCAGGTAGATAAGACAAACATTTGTCTCTTTGCACGTTGCAAAGCAGAGAGGAACTTGACTTCTAAACTCTGTTTTTGGAGGAATCTCTTGGCTTATTAAAGATGTCCACTGATGGAGGTCAGGGATATTCATCTGAATCCCCTGGAATTTAAATCACAGCTTCAGGGAGTGTCACTGTACTCAGGGTGAAGAGTTAAAAAGCAATATTTGCCCAAGGGTCTCCACGACCCTGGGGGTTGGGGTGGGGAAACTTTCTCCAGCAGGCTGCCCTTTGGTTTGACATCCTCAATTGATGCTGATGCCACAGTGGCTCCGAGTGACACCTTTATCAAGGCAGGCAGCTCTGAATTAGAGGTGATCAGCCATAATTACAGCTGGCGCCACTGAAGCCTGTGGCCTGACAGCGGCAAATGTGGTTGTTATAAAGTTTGGTCCACCATGTCAGTGGCCTGTATAACTCATTTACGTCTGACTTGCCAAGCAGGCATTGATTTTTTCTTCTGCTAAGGGGAATAAATAAAACAAAATTTTCAATAGCTTCTACAAGCCTTTACACTTCAAGGCAGGTTGGCAAGATTTTGTATAAACTACTTTTTCCTTTTTAAATGAGCCATTGACCATCTTGGTTAATATCAAGCTATGGACTTTCACTTTCCCTTCCCTACCCCCCAAATCTCCCCTCCCCACTTTAGTTTTCTTATTTAAATGTTTTCTTTATGTTATTATTTTTAGTACAAAATGGATATGTGGTAGAGTTTTCCAAATTTACATCTTTTTGTAAGCTCAATGGGAAAATGTTCTCTGCAGGATTTTTCTTACCCCATATTACAGGGGCTGGGTGAATCCACTAGATACCAGGCTTCTGCTGTTTTTCAGTGACATAGGCAAAAGGAACCCTGTGCTTTAAATAGAGGTGATGTAAAGATGGCTTTCCTGTGCCTTGTTTGGGAAGTAACAAAGGAGATGATCGCTTCGGCCAATGCCAGGCACGGACCTCAGATGAGGCCCACCAGCATCATTGCTTCTACCAGGAGGAGCAAGAGAACAAGAGGTTTGAAGGCGGCCAGTGTGCCTCTGATCAGGGAGTGAAATTGCCAATGGGTACAGTGTTTCTAAAACCCAGACAAATGCCAAGGACCCAGAAATGTCTGTGTCTGATGATGATGCCGTTAAGCCACCAATGTGTCAGAACACTTCAACATCCCAATAAAACAACTTTGGAGTGCTGGCCTGAATTGAAATCAATTTCGGAGTTCAAAGGGTCTGAATATTTACATTTGCACTTGTTGTTCAGGACATACGTATTCCTTCCTGCCCCTTCCAAATCAGGCATTCCACTGGCTGCTGGGTGCCTCCCCACTTGAAAAGAAGCCCTACTTTCCCATTTTCCTTCCTGTGAGGAGCTAAAGAGAGATAAGATGCTGTTCCCAAAACAAAATTCCCCTCTGACTCAAGAGATTCCTTTTTCACCCATTTGGCCTTCTCCCCTACCCCATGTCCTAGCTGTTCCTCTGAAGAAGGGGGGCTTCATAGATAGAAGTCATAAGATGCTGTAATTCCAGAGGGAGGCTTCTTAGAAGTAGCCCCCGGCCAACAGGCTAGGTCTCCAGATTAGCTGGCTTGCTCAGGAATGCTTACAACACCCTCCTTTGCAGAGCGTGTCATCCTTGGGGAGAGGGTGGTGGGTACCGCGCAGCTGTTCGGTGTAACTCACTCACACACTCCCAGCTCCTGATGAAATGTTCGGCTCCGAAGAAGTGGAAACCTTTGAGATTTGAGCTCAGAGTTCAGAATGCTTTTGGACTCTTTCCAAACAACCCAATAGAAGAGACACAACTTGGACTGCAGGGATGGAGGGGCTCAACAGCCGACTAGAGTAGACTTTTTGTGTGCCTGGGTGAATTTCTGAGTTCAGACACGTTATGAGAAATACAGCAAATATAAGAAACAATGGAGATCCTTCCTAGAGAGAGCTGGGTTTTTTGTTTTGTTTTGTTTTGCTTTTCCCCCCTCTTTTAGGTTTGAATTTATTCTCCTCAAGGAAAAGCATATCATCTTCTTTCAAACATTGTTTTTAAAATTTAACCCAAGATTTCTACAGTCCCAGTGGAGTTTGAAGGGCCAGATAATTTCAGAGTTAAATAAGCCATAATGACTATCACATGTACCCAGCCATAAACCTAGTATTAAAAATTATTCAGAAAAAAGTGGCATCTCTTCCTTTTTTAATTTACAATAACCATCCAGGTGGTTTTCTAAGGCCTCCTTTGCAAATTGCTTCCAGTGAACTCTCTGGTCACAGACCACTGCACACCCACATGGTGTCATTCAGCATTCCCTTCAACTTGGGTGTCCCGTGTTTTCACAGTGGACAGAGGATGAGGGGCTGCCTAGGTGACCCGGTGCAGCATGCATCCTGAACCATGTGCAAGCAGGATTCACTGGCTTAAATTGTCAGCCCTGCTGAAGTCAGCTCCAGGTGCTCCCAGAGAGAAGACAGGGGAGTGATCTGCCCTTGGTGACTCCTGTCATGTAACTACTGCACCTCCTATACCCCAACCCTGGTTCTAAGTACCCTTAGGCAATTCACTAGCCTTTCCTGTGTCAAAACCTATTTGTAATTCACGGATGTGGTAATGCTGAATATGTCTCAAACAAAGAAATGAATTTATAATGGTGGAGGCATCAGGAAACTTTTGGGGATAGATATTAACAAGTCACAACAGCCGTTTGGTTAGCCCTAAAATAATATCAATTCTGCTTCCAATAGTGTTTTTTCTCTAACTTCGTAAAATGTGCAAGTCATTGTATCACTTAAACCTAAACCAATGTCTGAAAGACAGTTGACACTCCTGGAATATTTGTTGAATAAATGAATGAGTGAATGAATGAATACAATCCTCAGCTCTGGCATTATCTTTTCCACGGTCTCCTTGCTGGGCTACCAGGCTGGTGTAGGGGTGGCCATTACTCTCTGCTCCTTTGGCGCCCTGAAGCAGATTCTATCCCAGCAATAAGCCAACTATGGAGAGGATCTCTTCGTGCTTGTCTTCTTCAGCAGCCATTTGCTCCTCCAAGACAGAGACTGTGCTATTTGTCTTTCTCTCCCTAGCACCTAGCACCTGGCCCATATATAGTAGGTCCCTAAGAAATGTAACTGAGGCTGGGCGTGGTGGCATACATCTATAGTCCTGCTACTGGGGCTGAGGTGGGAGGCTGAGGTGGGAGGATCACTTGAGCCCAGGAGTTCGAGACTACAGTGAGGCATGATCGCACCACGGCACTCCAGGCTGGGAGACAGAGCAAGATTCTGTCTCTAATAATGATAATGATGATGATGATAATAGTAATAAATTAATTAAAGAAAAAGAAATGTAACTGAACCTGAACTAGTAACAACACAGACTGCTTGGTCTTCCCTGAATATATTCCCTCCTGAAAGTTCTTTTTCCTGTTTGTATTATTGCTCACACTTTTTCTGCAGTTTCTTAAGATCTGAAGCATCTAGAAAACCTAGAATAAGAAAATCCTAGGAAATCTACTGGTCGGCCTTCTCCATCCCTGCACTATACCTTTTCTCCCTGGAGGGCCTGAGATTCCTCTTGCTCCCCTTTTCTTGGACTCCCACAGCAGGGATGGCAGAATGAGCACTAAGTGGTTGATGTCAGAGCAGCTGATCCTAGACTACTGTCACCAGCTTCCTACATGAGGCATCCAGGGAAATTGGAACTTGAGGTGAGAGCAGCTAAATATTCTCCTGTTGGGACTTCTTGCATGGTTGTTGAGGTGCCCTTAAAAAAGAGACACTGCCTCCAGGACTTTTTCATGTCCAAAGAAAGGTCATGTCAGTTCTAACCAATCTCTATGACTAGAGTGGGAACTACAGGAAGAACTCAAATAATAGTGGGGGACAGGAGGTCCAATTTTTTTTTTTTTTTTTTTTAGATAGGGTGATATAGGGTCTTGCTCTGTTGCCTAGGCTGGAGTGCAGTCGCATGATTTCAGCTCACCGTAGCCTTGACCTCCTGGGCTCAAGCGATCCCCCTACCTTGGCCTTCTGAGTAGCTGGAACTACAGGTGTGCACCACCATGCTTGGCTAATTTTGTTTACTTTTTGTAGAGACAAAGTCTACCTATGTTGCCTAGGCTGGTCTCGAACTCTTGGACCCAAGCTATCCTCCCAGCTTGGCCTTCCAAAGTGCTGGGATTACCGGTGTGAGCCATAGTGCCCAGCCAAGGAGGTCCAAACTTTTGTGGGTAAAAGTTTATATAGGATTGGAGCCTAACGATGTTATCAGACTAACTACACTGAATTCATGTTCTGGTGTTGAGTGGAGCCAAGACAAGGCATAGTAGCTGATCAAGACTGGCTCAGAGCAGCTATGCTTGGGAGAGGTGGACAACCCAACTGATGATGTGGGAGAAAGAGCCCTTTCCTGGAGGCTCTAGGGGGAACCTTGGTTAAAGGAAGTTATCAATCAAATTCCTAGTTTCCCCTTTGACCAAGTGTGGTGACTGGACCAGTCCAGGTTGAAGCAAGTGAGGTGCCTAGAGTGCAAAATTTAAGGAGGTGCTCACTCTCAGGGGCAGGTCTGCAATCGTCCAACCCTGAAAATAATTGCCCAACCCTGAAAATAATTGCCCCCTTAAATGTTGAGCCGTAGGGGGCTCATTTGTGCCCCTTGGTCCAAGCCTTGTTTGGAGATGATTTTCTACTCTCTGTGTACTCATGAGCATTGGTAGGGTTAGTAGAATAATATCAGATGAAGCTCTGGGCCTGCCTGGCTCTTTGGGGAGATGGGGAATGATGCCTGCAACAGACTAGACTCTTCCTTAGAGTATCAGCTTTCATCAGTCTTTCCTTCTTCTCAATTAGCCACTGTGAGCTGAGAGTTGAACTAAAAGTTGTCTGATACCAAAGTTGGGAATGCGACCATTCGCTGCTTTGTACTGATACACTAATACCTTTTATAATCCAGGTGTTCCTCATGACCTGGGTTAATCCATGTGTCCAGAAGCAAGCACTGCTATTGGCCCTGGAATCAGGAGAGGCAATGTGGGAAGACGATGGTCTTAGGAACGTCATGATTCTGACCAGGGAGATTTTCCAAGGGATGAGGGTTGGAGTAGAGGCAGAGAAGAATAGAGCGTTTTTAAGGCATAACATCAAAAAGTAAGAAACATAGACGGTCACTTCCCTCGGGTCCTAAGAGGGCCTTACACTGCTCACCTGGTCTTCGTCCCCTCCCTTTTACACCCTGAAATCTCATCAGGGGCCACATGAGCCAAACCTGCAAAGTCAATGCTTGCCCCTTTTCTGGAACCCCCAAGCTGCTGGTTTCCGAGGCTCCCCTGGTGGGTCTCCCCATTTCACAGAGAGGAAAACTTGGGACTGCCAGAAGCTGACCCTCATTCGCTGAGAATTTTTATCTGGAAAAGCAGTTCATGGGGACTTTCAAAATCAGTGGAAAAATGTTGTCCCTTTGCACGTGATAAACTCAAAACACTGCAGTATCTACTTTCTGAATATTCTCCCTCTGTCTCCCCTCAGCACTTTGAAATTCCACATAAAGACCCTCAGAAAAGGATTACTTACGTTATCTGTAGGATAACCCTGAAAATATACTCTGCTGGCTGTTTTCATTGTTAAAACATGTTTAAATGAAAAAAAAAAAAAAAGAACTACAAAAGTAAGAATGAGTTTGAAGAGGTTTTGAAGGTATTAGAAATAAAAAGGCAGGCTTAAACTAAGGAATTGTATTTGTGGTTTCATTTCTTTCCACAAGGATTCCAGCTGTAGAGCTCTGTGTCTATTTAATAACTGACCTTCTCTTACACTGAGCAGAGAAGTTCACCAGCACTGATTTATTAAGAGGGTTTCTGCAAGGAGAATTCGCCCTCCAACACTTTTGCCCGGAGGGGATGAGAAGAATTTTTTTTAAAACCCCAAACATGAAGCTCTTGGGTCTTCCAAATGAAATTATCTATGTTTTTATTAACTGGGCCCCTGAGTTAAAAAGTTGGTTTTGATAAGGGTGAATAAATGAAAGAGAAAACTGCTGACATAATATTTTGGTTTCCAAACCCACTTCCACATTCTACTGTCCCTCTCAGGCCCGTACATGACTGTGGTTTCTCTATTTACACCAGAATCCTGGAGAGAAAGGTGCAGTTAATCCTGCTTTATGCTAAAATTCAGCTCTAAACTTTAATAAAATGATCATAGT
Source organism: Chlorocebus sabaeus (assembly GCF_047675955.1). Taxonomy (NCBI): domain Eukaryota; kingdom Metazoa; phylum Chordata; class Mammalia; order Primates; family Cercopithecidae; genus Chlorocebus; species Chlorocebus sabaeus. The sequence continues at coordinate 33,149,269 of NC_132924.1, forward strand.
GACTCTTTTAAACGCTTAGGTATAAGTTTTGATTTTTCTAGACATGGAGTACTATATGATTTAGACATAACGCAGGCTTGTCTTTTCCTTTTATTTTATTTTTTTTGAGCGGAGTCTCACTCTGTCATCCAGGCTGGAGTGTAGTGGTGCCGTCTCGGCTCACTGCAACCTCTGCCTCCTGGGTTCAAGCAATTCTCCCACCTCAGCCCCCCAAGTACCTGGGACTACAGGCACATACCACCACACCCAGCTAATTCTTGCATTCTTAGTAGACACAGGGTTTCGCTATGTGGGCCAGGCTGCTCTTGAACTCCTGACCTCAAATGATCCACCCACCTTGGGTGGATCTCAAAGTGCTGGGATTATAGGCATGAGCCACCCCACCCAGCCTCTTTTCCATTCTTATAAGAGGAAAAGTAGATATTATGATGTCCAAGGGGATTTATAGATTTAGGAGTTAAAAGATCCTACATTTCTCATTTCTTACAAAGTTGAGAATTCTTCCTTTATTAATAGAAATGGGAAGGAAAATGAGATTCATGCACTGTCTGGGCCAATCCCAGTGCCCTTTCTTTAGAGATGGGGTCTCACTGCATTGCCCAGGATAGAGTGAAGTGGCTGTTCACATGCACAGTCACAGCTGTCTGTAGCCTCAAACTCCTGAGCTCAAATTATATTCGCACCTTAGCCTCCCACATAGCTGGAACTACTGGTACATACCACCACATCTGGCGAATTCTTTTCTTTTAGCACCCACCCAAACTGGAAAGCAGGCATTTAAGCTTGTGTTAGAACATACTTTTCTTGGGCAATAATCCTCCTTGAAAAAATCTAATGAACACTCTGACTCCTCCTTTTAACCATGGACCCCAGGTTAAAAACCCCCAAGAGAAAAAGCATGCTCACTTCGTGTTAAACTTCAAGCTATGCTCTTTCACAGGTAAAGAAAAGCAGGCACAAATAAATGAATCTCAATCCCTTGAAGGCTGACCCTTGGCCTGGCACTCAAACCAGCAAACATCAGTCAGTGGTTCTCAGATGTGGTGTGCCTGAGTATGTCTGGGGAATAGATTAAGATGCAGGTCTCCAGGTATTACCTTGGAGATTATATAGGTCAAGGTGGGGATTTATTTCTGTGGTGCTATCACAGAATATGTATATTTAAGCAAAACTCCCCAGAGATTTTGATGCTAGTGATCCATAGTCCACACTTCTAGGTGGTCATCCTATGGTCATGCAAATTTTATAAATAAATTAATTAAGTTGATAAAGTAAGTGAAAAAAATGTATAAATACATGTGTATGTCTCTGCTCTCCATGCTCTAAAGGAGCTGTGATTTCCTGTCCCCTCTTCTATTTTAAGGTAAAAAGTATACAGTAATCTGTCCTAAAGTGATCAAGCCTTTGGACATTGGCTATAGTGGCTTTTCCAAAACAGGATGCCCACAATGGATGGAAAGAAAACATCTGTGTTCACAGTAACATAACACCCATCTGAACAGTCTATGACATTATGGTCTCCAGGACCCATGATAAGATTAGGGTTTCCTGACCTGTGGCTAGTTTTGCAAGACATTTCTCTTCTGTGTTTACTATCAACATTTCCAGATGTTTATTTTGCAATATTCCTAGTCTCCTAAGGTGACAATCATGAGGAGGGTGTGCTGGGATGGGGGAAGGGATACCAGTGGTAACTGAGAAGTCCATTACAAGGTACCCATCTACCACGACTCTGGCATACCTTGATTGTCCTCTTGAACTTTAGTTACACATCAACAGTGGTCTCTGGATACTCATGATTGCACAGGGTTTCCTTCTCTGGGGTTCTTCACCCATCCCCCTCCCAAAAGGATGTTAACAACGTTTTTCAAAAGTCTTGAATTTGTAGGCTTGTAAAGAGCCACAGCACTTGAGAGGAGAAAATGCCAGTCTATCCACAGACCCAAAAACACGAGTGACCCAGGAAGGGGAATGAGGATCACGACCTGTGAGTCATCAAGGGCTGCATCTCCTGCTAAGTGGAAATTAAGTGTCTGAATTACAATGAGACTCCTACATAATTTCTATTTGACCAACTCTTTGTCATATTAATACTGTCATAGCGCCACAGAAGCAGCCACGGAGACAGACACCACACACATAAGCCCAGGGAATAGACAAAATGAAAAACCTGGGTAGGTGCTGAATGTCTGGGAAAATACTAACAATAATAATGCAGTAATCTGTGTGTAGATTTGGAGGAAGAGGCAGTGAACCTGAAAAGTAATGATAGTTATGATGAAAGCAAGGAGGCCTCCTACCTAGTTCTTTGGTCACGTACTATCTTCTAGCCTAGGGCCACCAAGCCTATTTCATCCTGACCCTTGCTGGAGATTTTTACACCCCCTTATTCAGAGAAGCTTTGTGTTGACAGAAGAAGAGACCCTCCAAGACATGGAGAATGAAGAGACAGTGATTGTTAGGAATGACACAAATCTCTGAATGAATTAGCTTTGGGGCAGTAATCCTCTTTAAAATTCTAGAGACTTTCAGAAATAAATAAGCTATAAAAAAGCCTGTAAGTCACCCTTTCCATTTGGTAAAAACGTCCTTGGTGTTGACTTCTTGTAGGCGAAGCCAGAGTCTTCCTCATCTCAAATCTGCATTGCCATCATATGCATCAGCATGTGAGCACCTTATCCCAAGCTGAAATAGGATCCACGCTGCACTATTTTGCAAGGGTAGGTGGTTTTGAGTCTAGAAGGCCCCATAACTCAGTCTGAGGCAGTTCCGTCTTAATTTGTCAAAGTTTCTGTTATTTTAACAAAGGCTATTTGGTGTTACTTGATCCCTCCTGGCCTGGCCAAACCTCAGCACAATTGAGATCCTTTTGTTTCTCTCTCGTCTCCCCTTTCACTACCTCTCTCTATATTTCCTGATACCCTCTTCTTCCTAACTGGTTTCAAGTCACCTCACAAAAGACTTTAGCTGAGAAAGACAAATTATCCTTATTTCATATGCTGATAGCACAGGGAAAACCAAAGTCATAAGTTCTTAAAGTGGGCTCTGAGACACCAGGACAAAAGATGCTGAGGACTGTGTTTTGTACAAGGATGCTGTTGAGTCCTTGGCTCTGTTTCAGAGACACAGGAGGACACAAAACAAACAAGATGTCAGACCTCAGGGAACCAGCATTCTAATGGGTCGAAAGAGATAATCAACAAGAAAACAAGCAAATACTCTTATTTTAGATCGTGATAATGACTACAAAGAAAATAAAACATGGTGATGAGAGGGAGCATTGGATGTGGTGAAGACTTTTAGATCAAATATTTAGGGAACTCCCCTCCAAAGAGATGACATTTTACCTGAGCACTGATTAGTGAGAAGGAGCCAGGTATGGCTATAGGGAAGAGGTATACAGAGAGAACCACCTAGATAAATACCCTAAGGCAGGAAGGAAATTGATGTGTTTCAGGCAGGAAAAGAAAGAAGACCTTGGAGGGAAGGAGAAAGAGAGGGAAAAGAGATAACCTGGGAGAGGTAGGTGGAGTCTTGCAAGTCACTACAGAGTTTCTATTTTATTTTAATTGTTGAGAAAAAGCCATTGGAAAGTCTAAAGAAGGGACTAGCATAATCTGATTTTTATTTTAAGAAAATTGCATTAATTGCTGTGTGGAGAACAGACTGTCAGAGGGAAAGAATTCGAGATTGGACAACAGGTAAGATATTTTGCAATAGTCTGGATGAGTAGTGATACAGGCTTGTGCCAACTGTGGTGAAGATGACTGTGATCACATGTGGTTTGAAAACATCAGGAGTTTTGTTTTGGACATACAGGTGGAGCAATCAGGAGAACAGAGGGGTAGGAACGTCTGAGTTCAGCAAGTTGGTCAGTGCTGAACACATCCAATGGGAATCAATTCTGATTGACTTTCTTTAAAACCATAGGCGGAGTAAATCTCAGAAATGAGTCATGTAGGATACTCTCGCAGTAAGAGGTGAGCAGAGAAGGATTAGCCAGTGAGCTAGGAGGAAAACCAGGAAGGGGGACAGGAAAGAGTCCTGGAAGCCAATGTCAGTACAACAGTCACTTCAGATGACTCCAAAGTACACATTTATTAGACATCAACTATGCAGTAGCTCCTGTAGCTGGGTTCTGCTCAGGAAGGAGATTAAAAGTCAACTTGCTCTCAGCTGGGTGGGAGAATAGTCCTCCTTCTACCTAACCCCTTCCTGCAAATGCTCCATCCCTTTTCCCTATGGTTGAAAATATCAAGAGAGGGACTCTTGTAATGCAGAAAATTTGAAGATCTTGTTTGCAGGCAAGAAAAGATAAGGAACTTAAAAAAAAATCTACCTGGGTCCAAAAGCTTTTAAATACCCTGCTGCCTATGCACCCTGTCCTTTTACCATTGATTCTCTTGGGGGAGTTAAAACACTGCTCTAACACCTAAATAAATACATGTAGTTTTCACATGCAAGATATAAACTGGTTGGGCATGGCGGCCACACCTGTGATCCCGGCACTTTGGGAGGCTGAGGTGGTCAGATTGCTTGAGCCCAGGAGTTCGAGACCAGCCCGACCAACATGAAGAGACTCCGTCTCTACAAAAAATACAAAAATTAGTTGAGTGTGGTTGTGGTGTACACCTGTAGTCTCAGCTACTTGGGAGGCTGAGCAGGGAGGATCACTTGAGCCTAGGTAGGTGGAGGTTGCAGTGAGCCGAGATCACACCACTGTATTCCAGCCTGGGCAGCAGAGCGAGACTCAAAAAAAAAAAAAAAAAAAAAAAGAAAAAGGAAAAAAAAAAGAGATATAAACTTCATGTCAACACAGGCTCTGCTTTATTCATTGCCACTTTTGAAACTTGGCAAAAATGATAAAATTAAAATTGCCCATGGACATGAGAGGTAGACCTTCTTTAGTTTCCAAGTTTAGAGAGTAAGATGAAAAAGAAAATCATAAAGCATGTTTTAAAGCAATACACTTTATTAATGTATGCGATTTTAAGACTTCTATGACATTTCTCACTTTGAGAGGGTCTCAGGGCAGTTTGGGAATGTGGGCTGCCCAGTGGGTTCTAAGAGCTGCTTTCCAGGGGACAATAGGAGCAGATGTTTTCTGGATTTTTCTCCATCTGTGAAACAGGTATCCTGGGACAGGTTTTAATGTGGGGAGGTCCTTTTAGAATGTGTGATGATAGCCATTGTATTAGACCCAAGAGGCCCTAGGTATAAAAACGAATGGAAAGATTTGAGAAATTCAGCATCCCAGATTGCAAACACCAATTAATACATTTTAAGATTTAAAAGCTAAGTTGTGGATGTTTCTGAAAATCCTTGTATTTCCTCTGGGTAAATCCAAATTTTGCTCAACGGTAGGGGCACTGGGTCTAAATCAATCTTTCCCTCCCCAGAAGATGGCCTACACTGACTTAGAAAAGGGCAGCAGTAGAGGTAAGGTATGGGGCAGGTGGTTTCTGGGGTCCGGGGGAGCTTAAGGTAATCTAAGAGGCCAAATGCTATAATGGTTACTTCAAATTTAGGGAGAAAGAACAGGAAAATATCTTAAAAATTTCTAAGTACTTTGTTAACACAACCTCATGCAGTGTTGGAGCATGAAAATTTTAAAGTCCAAATTTCCTCATTCTGCAGGTGAAAAAAACTGAAGTAGGGAGAAGTTAAGCTGCTTACTTGCTCAACCACTCCAGACCCCTTTCTGAGTATTTCAGAGTTCTTTCTATGACAGCACTGGGAGGCCTGGTATCTCTGGATTGTAGGGGAGGCCTCATTCAGTAATTTCCCTGAATTCGTTGTTGGCTTTGGGCTGGGGAGTGGAAGATGTGAACCTGAACAATATGTCAGCCTTGGGTCTGGGGCCCAGGGCACTTCCCGCTAACCGGGTCAGAACAGCCAGTCTCTGTCAGTCAGAGTTGATCAGAGCTTATTTTATAGTACATTATTAAATGCCATGATGTTTTTGTAACCAAATAAATGCATTATGAACCGAGCGTTTTTTTTTTTTCTGCAGTTCTCTACAACATCCTGGATCTGTTCTTAGAAGGAAATAAAAAGCAATAGGGACTCTAGCCACAATAATCCCAATTTATATGTGTTACAAAGCGATTTGTTATCTCCTTTCATCTTCTTAAAACTTTTCCCAAGGTGAAAGCTGAGGTTAGAAAGGTGTAATGACTTGGTCAAGAACACAGAGTTATTAACTAGATCCCAGGTCTTTTAACACCTAGTCCAGTGTTTTTTTTGGTGGGGTGTGTGTGTTTGTGTGTGTTTTCCATAATACAACTGATCTCCCTGTCTAGTGTCCTGAATATGTGTTGTTTTATTTTAGAAAGTGATTTTTGTCTTTAATTGGTTGGGATGATTGCAACTTGTTTTTTAATTCATTGTAGTAAAATATACATAATAACAAAATTTACCATTTTAACCTTTTTAAGGTGTAAAGCTCACAGACATTAAGTACATGGTTGAAACTTTGAAGGTAAAAAAGATTACAAAAGTGTAATAATAATTGTTATAATAAAAATAAAAGCTAATTAGAAAGTCCTTGCTAAATGCCAAGCAATGTGCTAAGAGCTAATCTGTAATGTCTCATGAAATTCTAAAAGTAAATCTGGCTATTTTTATCTTTCTTTTACAGATGAGGAAACAAAAATTCGGAGAGGTTAAGTAACTTGCCCAAGGTCACACAGCTGGCACGTGGCAGAGTCCAGTCACACACTCAGGCAGTTGATTGATGTGTTCACACTATAATCCACCACACCTTGTTGCTTTTTCTTTGAGGCCACTAAACAAAACAAATAAGAACTGAAAGGCTCAATTCGTCTTTCTTGGCTTCTCTGTCTGGTTGTAACCACACGTTGACCAGCGACCAAGCAACCCAAGTCCTACCAGAATTTTAGAAGAGGTACCTGAGACAGGGAAAAAGGCCAAAGTCTCTTGCTTCTCCCCAGTCTGAAAAATTAGGATTGCTCTGTTCTAGTTGAACTGGCAACATCTAAGAGACCCAAGGTACCCCAAATTATGCTTATGGTAAAGCAAGTGATAAGAGAACCTCCGTTTTCTGGAAAGGGATCATAGAAAGCAGGAAACATATTTTGAAAAAGGAAGCGTCTGAATTCATTTGACAATAAATATCACTAAAAAACTCAATCAATTTAGTATACACTTTTTTTTTTTCTGAGACAGGGTCTCACTCTGTCACCCAGGCTGGAGTGCAGTGGTGAGATCATGGCTCACTACAGCCTCGACCTCCCACGCTGAAGCAATCCTCCCTACCTCAGCCTCCCATGTAGGTGGACCACAGGCCTGCCCTGCTCATTGTTAAAAATTTTTGTAGAGACAGGGTCTTGCTATGTTTCCCAGGCTAGTCTCGAACTCGTTGCCTCAAGCGACCCTCCCGCCTCAGCCTCCCAAAGCACAGGCATGAGTCACCACTCTCCGCCACAGTTCTGTTTTCTGCAACAGTCCGTTATCAAAAAGTGTGTGGCCAAGTGCAATCACCTGAGGCCAGGTGTTCTAGACCAGCCTAGTCAACATAGTGAGACCCTGTCTCTATTTAAAAAGAAAGGGAAAAGGATTTTTACAAATTGTTTTAAAGAAATGTAATGGTAACTTCCTCAACAAAGCAGGCCACTAGAATTGTGGAAAGAATACACACCGTATCAACATGCACACACTTGTACATTTTTATATTAGTGAAGTTCTATTGTTTTGACTTGTATTGATTTATAGTTTCAGGCTTTTTAGATGGCACATGGAAGATATGTAGAATTAAAGACAAACTTAAGACAATTACCTCATATAAGCTACATATCCCCTTATGCCGTACTCTGTATCAGAGTAGTCATAGATGAAATATGTTTATATTATTTTGGGGTAAAGTGTCAGCTTCTCTTAGTCTGCATTAATGACTATAGAAAACATTCCTAATGATAGAAACACAGTAGCCCGAATTCAGGTAAATGGTCTTAATGGAGAGATACATTTAAAGTCACCCACTAAAAGGCAATGAGCTCACATGTAGTAACCCTGCCTTATTCACAGCTTGGCTTCCTGCTGTTTCAGTTACCTGCGGTCAGCTGCAGTCAGAAAACAGGTGACTATGGTACAATGAGATATTTTGAGAGAGAAAGAGAAACCACCTTCCCATAACTTTTATCACAGCATATTGCTATAGTTGTTCTACTTTGTTATTAAGTATTGTTGTTAGTCTCTTACTGTGCCTAATTTACAAATTAAACTTTATCACAGGTATGCATGGATAGGAAAAAGCAGTATATAGAGGGTTCAGTATGATCCACAGATTCAGGCATCCACTGGGGGTCTTGGAAAGTGTCCCCTGTAGACAGGGAGAATTACTGCAAACACTTTTCAGACCATGTACCAACTGGTCTCAAAAACATTTTGTTTTCTCTTGCATGTGGCAGAGAACATGAGAATACCGTCAAAGGGGATAATGACGGCAGGAGAACTGGTACAGAAAGCAAGAAGAGAAGCCCAAGGAAGCGGGGGCTCCCCTTGTTGTGCCTGGTGTGTCTGTCCCTTGAGCAGCCCTTGACTTCGAGCTGAGAGTTACATCCTTATGGCAGGGCACAGGAAGACGCAGACCCTAGGAGCAGGTGAAATTACAGCAACAAAGATTCTTGACACAGGAAATAGATTTCCAGAGCTTACAGTAAAACAGTAAATGCTTTACGTCTATGAGCTTGGCTTGTAGCCACTGTTGTAAAAATCAGCCAAGCCGTCCCCTGATGCCCTTGATGTGATGGGCCTGTGTTGGAGATAGAGTCCCATAGTGGTGTTTTGTTGTTGTTTCTTTTTATTTTGAAATAACTTCCGATTTTCAGAAGTGTTGTAAGGCTAGAGCAGAGCCTTCCTGTGTGCCCTCCACCAGCTTCCCCTCATGGTAACATCTTACACAACCCCGGTACATTTACCAGAACTGAGAAACTGATGCTGGTATAGTACTATTAACTTAGCTACAGGCTTTATTTGGATTAGTTTATTCCACTAATTTCATTTCCAGGAACCAATCCAGGACACAAACATAATGGGGTTTTAATCATTTTATTCCCTTACTCAAAAAACAAGCTCTCAATTGCTAACAAATCAAAGTAAATGCTGCCTAGTTATTTTGTCATATCCTATATTTTAGCGTCATCTGCCACTATTCACCAAGATGTACCCTATAAGTTTTGGCTAGAGCCAAACTAGACATGATTGCTTTTTCTCAATATATCTTGATCTTCCCTACATCTACAACTTTGCTTATGCTGATCCTTCAACCTGAAACATCCTCCACAGCTCATAGTTGTGCAGTTTCTATGAGACTCATATCAAATGTTTTCATTGCAAGAAAGGGTTCCTGGTACCTCAAGCCAGATGTGTTCTCTCTTGCCTAAGAATTCCTGGTGCACAGCATCGGTGCCTTTCTCATGCTGCATACTGGGAAGGATACCACTACACGGGGCCTCAGAGCAGGGCAGAGTGAAAGGACAAGGTCTAGAACCGAGGGTCAGCAAGAGCGCCCCAGCCTCTGAAAGAGGAGGGTAGCAGTGGGCCGTGGACAGAGCATAGCGGTGAATTTGATATGAAACTTCACACTCTCACCCACCGGTAAAACTGAATGCCATAGCACGCTTGAGGCCTAACAATATGATTTGATTCTAACACAGACTGAAATTATAGAAATAATATAAAAGAACCAGATAGTTCCTACCTAAAATACTCCCCATTGCTTTCACTGTAATAAAACCTATTTTCATCCAAATCTGTTTAGAAGAAAACCTAACCCTTTGTAAAGTCATTTTGTTTTGATTTTTGTACATACTTCCTTCTCCCTTCCTTACCATATTAAAGATTAAATCAGTATTTTTTGTTGTAACATAAACTTTACAGGAAAACATATATTTCATTGGCTACAGCAATTCTTTTGTAGTTGTATAAAACTACACTCACATTTGCATAATTACAACAGAATTCTGTATAGTTACAAACATATAATAAAAGTAATTACTAAAGTAATGAGAAATAAACTTTGGCATATCCAGAGATGTTTATAAAACCCAGACAATGGAAAAGAATATATGACCCTTCATATTGGAATGCAAAGCACTCATTTTTTCCTTCAATTAAAAGATGCTATACTCTTTTTATTAGTTTTCTTATATATCTTTTAGCATTTGTTAGCAAAGAATTTAATAAAAACTGAACAGCATAAAGTGAGGTCATGCATTAGACCTGGGAAGGGAAACTTCATGAAGTTTCTTTCCGTCTCCTCATAAGAATGAGTCCTGAAACAAGCAGAGTTTAATAGAGAATTAAATGTGGTACAACCTAACTATAGATTAGTTTATGAAAATGTGTGATTTTTATATACAACTCTGTAGTATTCAAGGCTGGGGAAATTATGCAAGAAGAAGTATGATTAACTTCATGGGACTGAAAGGCAGACGTGCATTTTTTAAACCTTTACATTGTCTCACATAATGTAAATATTCTTCTTTTTAAAGGCAAAGCAAAAGTTTGAAAACTTTGTTAATAAGAACCAAATATTAACCACTTGCAATTTTTTTCTAACACATTTATCAAAGAAAAGTATAAATGTGAACTAATTTCAAGTCCATTGAACAGGTATTTGTTTTCGTTTCCTGGGCTTTGTCATTTTATGTAGTCAGGTTGGATGTGACTTCAAAAACGGTTGTATAGGAAACGTTTATTTTATTTGCAAACTTAGAAACATTTTGTGAGTTTACAAATAAACAGAATGAATTCTTATATAACACCAAGAAGTTTTTTTTTTTTAAACGGTTTCATCTTTTTTTTCCTTTTCTCTCTTTTATTTTTTTAAAACATCATCTACTTAGAGAATGATTCCTATCCCAAAGAAAATATTTGGGCAGATTTATTCATATCCTTGGTTTAAAAAGGATATAAGCAGGCTAAGCATATTTCATGGAAGAAAGGAAATATGCCCACAGTTTCTTTTATATATTAACAAGTGCTTTTTATTCTAAAACCTCAAAATATTCTGTATCTTTAAAAATTTGAACACCCTCAAGACAGCAATTTCTAAGGGATCACATCGCATTTTAATTGCCCCAAACAAAACTTGCTGGCAGTTTCAAGTAACTAGATAGGAAGGGTAAGCTCTTATAAGAACACACTCATGCCAGTAAATAGTATCCTTGATCATTCTGATTGGCATTCCAGCTCCCGCAGTGGGATTCAACATGCCCCCCAGGGACAGTATGCACCTGAGAATTGTTTGAAGGTGCATCTCTTTTGGATTTGTTTAGAGTGGCTTGGTCAGGGGTAAGACAGAATTTTCTACGTGATTCCAAGAGCATCAGTCCTGGTTTCACTCTTCACAAAAAAGCAGATCCCCAAATCTTGTCACTGGTGACCCACTTGATCCAAGCAAAGTTTGTGACAAGTAAGCTCCACTATAATCAAATAATTAGGGGAATCATTTTGAGTTTTTTTTCCCCCTAAGAAAGGGTCTCCGTCTTTTGTCCAGGCTGGAGAACAGTGGCATAATGATAGCTCACTGTAGCCTTGAACTCAAGTGAGCTCGTGATCCTCCCACCCAGCCTCCAAGTAGCTGGGACACACTCCTGGCTATTTTTATTATTTTTTATAGAGATGGGGTCTCATTATGTTTCCCAGGTTGGTCTTGAACTCCTGGGCTCAAGTGATCCTGATCCCCCTGCCTGGGCCTCCTGAGTAGTTAGAATTATAAGCATGAACCACCATGCCCAAGTTTGACGACATTTGTTGAAGTGGGATTTAGCTTGCAATGTATCCATTTTCTCCGGCTCTGTTGTACCCTTCCTTTTCCTCTTCCCTTTCTTTGGGCTATCTGGACCACGGCATTTATTTTAAATAAAAAAAAATCTTTTAAAAGTAAACAGGGTTTGGACTCATTCTCACAAAAGCCGCACCTGCATGTGTAAAGGATCCGTTAACATTAGGAAAGGAAAGTGATTTGAGACTGACTCAAGTCAGGGAACTACCCACTGAATCATCGCTGACACCTCCAGGGTTTCTTTGGAGGTCTCTCATAAGAGCAGGGATCTAGCCCAACCCTGTTCAGCTTATGAGAGCTTAGCTGAAGGTGGTATGGCTGCCGGCCACATTACTCATTGGGGATATTGAGTCATATACATTTATAAGGGGTGGGCACAGAATATTAAATATCCCTAAGGTGTTTTGTAGCTTGAATGGTGTTGCTGAGCGCACAGAGGGACAGAGCTCAATTTCTAATTTTGTGTAGGACATGCAAGTTTCATCTTCACAACATGCATTTCTCATTTATTATCCAAACTTTCGGCGATCATTCCTTATAACTCAACATTCACAGGTTTCCAAATAAAAATGTTTACTGTGTTTTTGAGAGATGAAATGAAAAAAGACAGCAAAAAATCGATTCTTCTTACTGTTTTTTCTTTAGAAAGTTTAGGCCATTTGATCCACCATGGGTGGAATGACTTTTACATGGGATATTTTTAAGGATGTCAGCAACACTCTTTGTTCTTCCTTGTGCTAGAGTCTTGCCTCTTAATTCTACTTGCATAAGTTAACCTCAGAATATAGATCACGCCTACAGTATGGTGCCCAGACTGGTCTCAAACTTCTGGGCTCAAGCAATCCTCCCACCACAGCCTCCCAAGCAGCTGAAGGCTGAATGTGATCTTTGAATAATGGCTTTGCAAGAAGACGGATAAATCTATTCTCTCAACCACTATTTTCTGAGAATTATCAGTTCAAGCCATATTCCCCCTATATCTGGCCAAATTCTTCTTTTTTACCAAATTAAAAAAATGGACAATCCTGCTTGTCTGTTTTTCCCCCTACTTTCTTTATAAAGTTCCTAAATACATTCTTTTAAGTTTCATTTAAACTAGGGCATTTGGTAAGTTGATAGTTATAGCATGCTCACAGCTGTGGGAAAACTGACATAAAAAATAACCAGCTCAGAAAAATGGCCCATGTACAACATCTTTGAGTTTTTATGTTTTATTAGCAATTTGGATTCATTACTGTTTGGGGGAGGAAGGAAGGGAGGTAGATGTTTCTGCAAGTTGTTTCTTTAATGTATTAAGCAGAGTTTTCTAATCAGGTTTAATGCAACTCTGCCTGGCCCTTTTAGCTGGGCTGTAGGAGATGCAGGCAACATTGACCACTGGTTTCCGCTCTCCCCCACCCCACCCTCCCCATATACCTCCTTGGCCCTCCCTGATGGTCCTTCATGGAAATTCATTACCCAGCAGCAGAGGTCAAGCTACGTATTTTGTGATGTTTCCATAGAAAAATGAGATAACCTCCTTATCGCAACCCAGTATGCTCTCTGATCTTTCCCAGCTTTTGTCTTTTTCTTAGCCTTTTGGGCAAAGGCATGATAACCACTTGGCTCACAACTGCCACACTGTCACTGTGGTTTTGAATTATGATGACCAGAAAGAGGCGGGTAATATTTAATAGCCTGAGATCACAGACTTCCCTGACACAACACTTAGACAGGTCTGTCTTCCTTTCAGAACCCTCATTATTTGTACCTGTTCTGTGACTTCTGGGAGAATACACTACCTCTAAAACTCTCTCTCTCTTCCCTTCTTGCTCTTCTGGGATATTAATTTCCCCTCCTCCACATGAAAGGGCTGTCCATTTTGTTAACAAAATGCATTAATGCAGACTAGAAGGGTTCCGTTCCTAATCTTTTATGAATCTTGGTGAATCTTAGAAATATAAAAATAAACTGCTGAAATAGTCTTCTGTGGCATACTTAAGGAAAATCACCAGTGATCACATTTGAGAAAATGTTAAGTACACAGTTATCATGTCTTCCAACTCAATGGTTACCCTTTCCCTAGGAACACAGGAACTATGATGGAAAAACAGTAGGCACAAGAGAATTCAGAAGAATAAAATGGGAAATCTCATTTTAGTCAAACCTTCACCCTTGGAGAGAGAAAGGAAGGAAAGAAGAAAAGAAGGGAGGAAGGAAAGGAGAGAAAGAAGGAAAAAAATGGTAGTATTTTTCATCTTTTCTTAAACAAACTTTATTCTTAAAGTCCTACAAGGCATTGAAACTGGAAAAGATTTAGAATCTAAAATACCAAGTTTTACTTGAAGGGCTGAATTGGCTCTTCAAGCTAATCAAACCAAGGATTTGATGTGACACATAGCTAGAAGACAAGAATGCTAATTCCATCTCCATGGACAAGATCACTGTTCAGCTTGTTTTTCATGATGAAGTTGAAAGCTCTCAGAGAGAGAGAGATGTTAGAAGCCAAGTGAGCAGAAAAGTCCTGGATCATGGGTTTCTAGGAAAGCACAGCTCTTAATTGAAGTCCTGGGACCAGCAGCATCAGCATCACCTAAGGACTTGTTAGAAATGCAAATTCTTAGACCCCACTTGAGATCTCTGGGAGGGTGGGGCCCTGGAATCTGTATGGTTTTCCAGTTGTTCTTCTGCATGCTAAGTTTGAGAAGCCCTTGTAACACTCTCCCCCAGAAGAATTTAGCCTGCACTTTGGGAAGGGATAGTAATTACTAAGCCCCCATTCAATGAAACAGCAGTACCTGCAGTACTAAAGCACATGAAAGAATTCAAGGTGTAGAAGAACATGTTTATTATGAGCAAATGAGAGGAGGGGAAAGAATAAATTAACACAAACACAAGAATGTAAACAGAGATTATTAGAATCTCTGTATCTATTACAGATTACAAACATTAAATTTCTAGAAGAAAAATAAATACTAGGATTATGTGTGTAAAGAAATGAGATCACCATATAAAAGCAGGCTTTCAGTTTCTGATATTTCCGTGTAGAAACCAGAGATGGTTCCAACTGGCAAATATGAAAATGGAATTTTAGGCCAGAGATCTTGCCTTAGAGGATCCTTCAGCCTTCACTCAGAAGGGGAGAGCTGGCCGAGTACAGTGGCTCACACCTATAATCCCAACACTTTGGGAGGCTGAGTCAGGGTGGATCTCTTGAGCGCAAGAGTTTGAGACCAGCCTGGGCAAAATGGTGAAACTCCATCTCTACAAAACCCACAAAAATTAGCCTGACTTGGTGGTGCACACCTGTAGTCCCAACTACTTGGGAGGCTGAGATGGGAGAATCGCTTGAGCCTAGGAGGCAGTGGTCACAGTGAGCTGAGATCACTCCACTGCACTCCAGCCTGGGTGACAGAATGAGACCCTGTCTCAAGAAAAATAAAATGAAGGGAGAGCTTTTCCTCTAGGCAGTAGCATGTCCACTCTAACGATACACAAAAGAAGTAGATTTTAGTATGGGGGAACAGTTTGATCTTTCTTCTTCTTCTTCTTCTTTTTTTTTTTTGGTGAGACAGAGTCTTGCTCTGTCACCCAGGCTGGAGCGCAGTGGCGCAATCTTGGCTTGCTGCAACCTCCACCTCCCGGGTTCAAGCAATTCTCCTGCCTCAGCTTCCAGAGTAGCTGGGATTACAGGTACCCATCACCACGCCTGACTAATTTTTGTATTTTTAGTAGAGATGGGGTTTCACCATCTTGGCCAGGCTGGTCTCGAACTCCTGACGTCATGATCCACCCACCTCAGCCTCCCAAAGTGCTGGGATTACAAGTGTGAGCCACTGCACCCAGCCTGATCTTTCATCTATACTGACATCCTCATACATACCATCCTCTGCAGCAATCAATGAGTACTAAACAGTGAAGCTGATAATGAAGCAAAATGGGCAGACAATAGCTAACTCATTCACCAAAGGCTGTTTTGCCCTTTCTTATCCTTCCTGGGGAGAGAAACAGAACTTCCTCAGCGCCTCACAGCATATTCACAGGTCATCTCATCAGGGCTATGTGTTGCAGGGAGCTGGAATTGGGGGTTGAGTAGCTCATCATCTATAGGTAAGTGCTTAAATCAAACTTTTCAGAGAGAGATGACAAGTCAGCTTTATGGTTTGGCCCCCAAAGACTTACTGTGGGGAGCAAAAATCAACAACCCTGCACTGCACGGGTTTGAGCGGGCCAAGTTTAACCACCTCCATTTCCTGCCGAGGCAAGCACGAGAGCACACTTAACCCACATTGCGTTTGGAACTCCTCTCAGTAGCTTGAAATACAGTGCTGAGCTGGGGTGAGGCCACCTGGTGAAGTTACTTACCCTTAGATCTTTTTAGGTACTCGAAGGTCTCTGCCTCGTAAAAGCCCAGGCCCCTTCAACATCTTGTCCAAACCATGTTAGGTTTTCTCTCACCTTTTAAATCAAGGCTGATGGCTGACCCCGCGTGATAAGGAACCATTTCAACCCATTAGATCATCAAAGGAGTGACCTGGCTTTTCTTCTGCTCCTTTTTTGTCTCCTCTCGTAGTGCTTTTACAAAGTTCTCTGGAGGATCAGGTCTAGGCCGCTGGAAGAGCAGCCCTTTTTTCTGCTGTTCGCTTCGGGGCAAGCACCTTGTCCCCAGGGGTTGGCATGCACAGACCTAATGTGAAATGCACTCACAGGAAACGGATCCAAACAAAGAACTGTGTTCCCTATTACATGATGTTTCTGCCCAAGTACAGAATGTCAGTTTCCTTCACAGCTGGTGTGTTTGCAGATTGTTACAGGAAAAGCGGTTGTCATTTATAACGTTTACAATTTGCCTGCAACTTTCATGTTAAATCTTCATTATCTTCCTCCTTAAAAATAACATACATTAGAGTTCAAACTTTCTGTAAAGAGAGGGATTCCTAGTACATGGACAATAAATGAGTGTGCTGTAAACCTAGAGTCAGAATGAACCTGAAAAACCAATCAACTGTTGCTTGAGAGAAAAATAAAATTCGGAAAATATCAGAGCTTTCCTGAATTCTGTGACTCTGTTTCAATAAAGATAGGGAGTTATATTTATGAAGTTTAGTCTCTAAATGCAGCAAGTAATTTATGCTAGCAGACATGCACATAGCCCAGAGAAAAAAATAGATGATGTATTGAGAAAATTTTGATTTTGTGCAGAATGAGGGAGAAGCAGTTTCCCCTCCTTGACATGTACATAGAGCCTGGGCTCCATGGGAGCCAGACGGGTGGGGAGGGTGGATGGGGAAATGAAAGAGAGAATATTTATGGGAAAATCTTTATTCTCATTCATTATATGAATTCAAGGGACACTGAGCATCCAGAAAGAGTGACACATACAAATCATAAACAATTATGACATGATAAATGCTATGGCAGCAGAGTGGGCTGTACCAGGGGCTTAAGGAGGAAGGAAGCAATTGAGGAAGGCTTTACTGAGGACATTACATCTGAATTAGGGTTTGGAGGCTAGGAAGAAAAATACCAGAAGCAAGAGACAACAAGATCCTTGAAGAAAAGGTCATGTTTTCATTTCTACTTCTCCCCTCACCCGCATTCCCACCACCCCATTCCCTACCCTCCCCCAACATCTCCTGGGATAAAAGCTCAAAAAGTGCTCAGTGAATGAGTGTTGAAATTTATTCAGACAGAGAAAACAGAATTGATGACAAGAAACTGCCAAAGTGGTTGGAACGTTCGAGGCCTGGCAAACAATAGAGAATGTCTAAGGGAGAGGTTTGTGAAGAGCGAGGCGGGGGAATGTAAGCTGGGGTCAGACTGAGAAAAAGCCTAAAGGCAGTGCCAAGGAGGATGGCTTTTTCCTTTGGATTCCAGCACTTCCCAGAGTGAGTTGTGGGGGACACAAGCTCCACGGAATATTAATGTAAGAATAAGAATGGGAAGAAGAAGAAAGGGAGGAAGAGGCGAAGGGGTAGGGGCATAATTCCATATTTAAATAAGTTTAGGAAACATTAGGTTAAACAAAGTTCTCTAGACTTTTTTTACTGTAGGATTTCTCAGTTACTAATAAGATAATGTTTTATTTCCATGTCTGTGTGGACAGTACTGGATGGTGCAATTTATCCCTGTCTGTAATTTTCTATTTGAGTGATTATCTCCACCTCCCCATGTAGATTATCAGCTTCGAGAGGGCAAGGACTAACTCTGCTTTTGCTTACTATTGTATCTCTTCAGAATAACAGAATGCCTAACTCATAGTACATGCTCAAAAAAAATTGTTGAATGCATAAATGATAGTTTGGCTGGGTATAGAATGCTAGGTTCAAAATAATTTCCCTCAGTTCTTTTGAGGACAGTGGTTCTTTGCTTTCTAAGAACACATGGTGCTGATAAGACATTTGAGGCCATTCTGAATTCTATCCCTTTCATTGTAACTTTTTTCTTCATGAAAAACACTTATAGAATGTTGTCTTTGTTTTTATAGATAAGCTATAAGCTATCACAGCAATGCTATACCATGAGGGATTTCCAAATGAAATGAGAATGAGAACCATTTCAACCCATTAGATCATCACATTTTTGGCACCATTTACAGACAAGGGAAACTGCCAATCATCTCAACTCATTTCAGTGCAGTTCTTTAATACATTTTTGCTCCAAGGCCACTGCTGCTCTTCAATATTGTTAAAGTTTGGAGTGTAGCTGAGGGACCTGAGGAAGCACCCACTTTCTCCTGGTGTTTAGGGCAGCAGTTTCCTTTAATTTTTCTCTACTGTTCTTACTATGTCTTCTAGAAAATTCTCAAAATGTCTGATCCAATAATGATACCACTGTCATTTCCCAGTGCTGTTACAGTTTAATATACATATTTCTTATTTTTATTTCTTATATCAAGAGGAGGTTATGAGAGGAGGTGGGTATATGGACTTGGTTTGCCGGCTTGAACCACTGTATTTGTATTTAATTTTTGTATTTTCAACTCATCATTCATTAGAAATATCAAAATCATACTGAAATTTAATTCAAATTAGTCCATATTGCATCAGATTTTTTTGTATGTTTAAATTAGGAGGCAGCTTAAAAACTAGAAATAGTTGTAAAATATGTTGTCACAAAGAGTTGTATATTTATATAACTTGGTTTCCAGCTCCTTCTGCCAAAGGATACCGTGAGGATTAGCAATAATGTTGGTCTAGGGCTTTGTGCTCTCTGCACGCAAAATATATCTGGCTATAGGACATTGTCATAGCATACTGAGAGAAGAATAAAAAGGATTCTTGAGTTTAGAGTGTTCTGCAGCTAACTTTAAACTTCCTCATAATTGGAAAAAATGCTTTGTTGCCTCTTTTAAAGCTCAGTTTGCCCTTCTCTTGCATAAAATATCCAAGCTCCTAAAAGGCATTTAACTCTGAACACCATTTCCATCTTCTGAAGTGCCACAGGAACCAATTCCAGTTGCTGAGAGGGACTTTCCAGATGCAAAATAATCTCCTGCAAAGACCTTACTCAGGCATCCCTGATAAACAAGAAAAATCCCATCCACCTAGTATGTTTATTAAGTAGGCTGTTTAAAACATGGATTCTCCTCCACATTTGTGAAAGGAATGAGTCAGTTGGTCAGTGTTCTGAGGAAGAGGACCAAATAAAGTATTCATTCTCATTTCATTTTGGAAATCCCTCAACATGAAAACTTATTATAAATTATGACATACATTATATATATATATGAAATATATATATAATATTTAGTGCAATGATTTAAAGATTAGAGACCGAGTCAATAGAGGGACCATTGAGAAAGCATTCATTTATTGGAAATAGTCTGTAGCCCATGTCTATGCTGTTTTTCCCCCACAACAGGAGGCTGCTATTGCTACCCATGGTTTTCACCAGTTGTACAGCAGCTGTCAGCCCTTTCCTTATCCTCCTCCCAAAACTGGAGACTCAACATGGCCTTCCCATCACCCCTTGCTTTAATCAGCTCAGAGTCTGAGAAAGCCAGGCTGCATCCTCCTGGGAATGCCATGAGCTGCTGGTGGGCCACTTGGCCAGGCCTCAGTGAGCTGTCTATTTGATAGTGTCTCTCACGTTTCTGTGTGCATGAGTGCAGACGTGCTTTGTTCTGGGATGCCTGAGCTCCCCAGCGCAGCTGCAAGGACTGGCTTCTCTTGCAATGAAGATAATTGCTGCATGTGCAGAACAGAAACTCTTGCCTCCTTCACCACTGTTAAGCATCTCCAGTCTGCATGAAACTCCAAATAAAAGTCGATCTAACAACAAAGCTTTTAAAGCAAAATGAACACTCAAATCAGTTCATGGACAGAGGTAGGTAGGAATTATTGTTTTGGCCACAATTCTGTTTCTTTCTGAGTTCATACAACCACAGAGTAGGTCATAAAATGAATTTTACTCTTTGACTTTGGAAATTTTATCCTGATTCTTTGAAAAACAAGTCTGGGGCATGCATGAGAGAAATGACTCCAAAAGGCAGTTAAAAACTCTTTCTCTCATTTTTCTAGAGCCATAATTATCCCCGATGTGCAAGCCGTGCTCCACCCTTACAAGTGTATTTATTTTTATCGCATGCTCTGCATTAAGGAGGACAAAGGTGTGGAATAAACGATGCTCATGGTCACAAATATATTGTTTACACCACAGTAGCCTAAGATAGACTATAATGTGCCTGCTCAGTGAGCAGACAAGAAATGGAACCAGCAGTTCATCATTTTGTCCAATCAGTGTTCTCTGTGTGCAAACAAAGAGATTTATACACACATAAAGCCATAAAAACATCCTTCAGAATATTTCTATGAATTAGTTTATGACTGCACTCTAATGAGCCATGCCAACATGTATCTAAGCAGCTGGCTTAGAATAGCTGATTGGTTCCACTACTTTTACAAAGGAGACATAATGACTAGAATAGTGCTTTGGAGTAATTTTATTATTTTTTTTTGAGACAGAGTCACGCTCTGTCACCCAGGCTGGAGTGCAGAGGCACGATCTCTGCTCACTGCAACCTCCGCCTCCTGGGTTCAAGTGATTCTCCTGCCTCAGCCACCTGAGTAGCCAGGTCTGCAGGCACCCGCAACCATGCCTGGCTAATTTTTGTATTTTTAGTAGAGACTGGGTTTTACTATATTGGCCAGGCTGGTCTCGAACTCCTGACTTCGTAATCTGACTGCCTCGGCCTCCCAAAGTGCTGAGATTACAGGCGTGAGCCACAACACCCAGCTGCAATTTTATTCTTGAAGTGTGGGCCAAGGCAATATGGCGGTGGGGGTGGTGGAGAATACAATTGCAACAGCAAGGGGAACTGAGGATTGACACCGCTCTCATATCACTAGCAAGAATTATCAAAGCAGGCTCTGGCTTGGTCCCTGAATTCCTTCTGACTTGATAGGGTATATATTTGGAAACCAGTCATTCAGAGACACCCCCTTGAAACTTTTAACTACCACCTACTTCTCCAACACATGCCATGAAAAAATTATTTTACAACTACATCCACCATGTACTTATGGCCCTTTGTAAGTATGGCAGGTGTGGGTAATGGGGTTAGTGTCTTGTGGATGGGACAGGTGTATTTCCAGGAGGGATTCTGTGTGCTTGGGATCCTGGCTGCATGGAAAAATATTACATGCACCCAATCACTTGAAATTCTCTCACAAAATCCCTTTTTTTCCTTGCTTTTTTTCCATACACAATAATTGTCTCTTGTGTTGTCCTATGAGTTGGCTGTCCTGACATATTTCCAAAACAAGAGGACACTGAGAGAAGGGTTAAAACCTTCTTAGTGGGTCAAAACTGATCCTCAAAAGGGAAAAAAAAAATCTTCTTAGATGTAAATGTACAAAGTCAAAAATTGGTTTGTAATAACCAAAGAGAAATGCATTACAAATAAAGTGCCCTGGACTAAACATCTCTCTCAACTCTCAAGATGCATGAAAATGCTGGCTGAGCAGAGATGGACTTTCTTAAACAGGTCTCCCCTGTTCACACACTCCTCAGCCCCTTTTCCCAAGAGAGGAGGTCAGGAGCTTGGACTGACAACTGTTGAAAGTGCAAATCCAAGGCTGTGCCCAATTAGCCTTGTTGGAACATTGCTATTCTCCATTTTATACTTTGGATTCAGGCTTTGGATCATTAATACACAATGCTGCTATGAAAATAAACTGATTTTAACTTAGAAATATTGCAAAGCAGGAAATGATTAGGTATAAATAAATGAGAGTGATTTCTTTTTGGTTGTTCTCCGTGATATTGTTGTAAGAATGTTGTACTCCGTGATATTACTCAAGAGGCTAAACACCATATTATCACGTTGACTCTGAGAATGAGGAATGCTATGTCCAGGATGGTATGTTTAATCTTCTTAGGTTTCATAATTATCTTAAAAAACTCTCTCTTGTCTTCATCTTCATATTTTCTTTGTTGTTTTTATTTTCAGTTGAAATAACTTGGAAAAGATAAATTTGTGTTCAAATAGGTTCTAGCTTTTGTTAATTGTGCCTTTTTGGTTAAGATTTTGAGTAAATGTTATGATGTTGTTATGTGACCAGTCCACATAGGGGTAAAGCTGGGCTGAATTTTAGACAAATACCTAAACATATCTCCATTTATTTTCTCTCTTAATCAATAAAAATAATATTCAATATGTTCAATATTCTACATTTTTAAAATGTTTTAGAATGTGTTAATGAACTGTTGACTTTTTTTTTTCCTGCCTTTCTTTGTCCAGCTCTAACTGTTGGCCTTGATGGGGGTTAATTAAATCCTGTTATTCCTATTATAGTCTCTGCACAAAGCTCAGTTGACTGCGGACATTTAGAGTTCCCCAATCTGCATCAATGTGTAAAACAAACAAAGATATAAACAAAAATTCCAAAATGTGTTCATTTGCAAAGATGGTACCATTATGAAAACTAAAGGTACTCATAACATGACTAACAGAAACCTTTATTTTTGTGATTTAAAAAAGCACATTATATAAACATTTATCATCTTAACCATTTTTACATGCACAGTTCAGTTTAACAGAAACCATTTTAATCTTAATTAATTAATTAATTTGTGTTTTTGAAACAAGGTCTCTGTCACTCAGGCTGGAGCGCAGCGGCATGAACATGGCTCACTGCAGCCTTGACCTCCTGGGCTCAAGCAATTCTCTCTCCTCAGCTTCCTGAGTAGCTAGGACCACAGGTATGTGCCACAATGCCTGGCTAATTTTTAAATTTATTTTGTAGAGACAAGCAGGATTGCCATGCAGCCCACGCTGGTGTTGAACTCCTAGATTCAAACAATCCTCCTACCTAGGCCTCCCAAAGTGCTAGGATTATGGGCATGAGCCACCATGCCCAGCCTTATTTTGTTCAAATGGTTTTTAGTGTATGTTTTCCAACAGGCAAAAATGTTTAAAGAGTAATACAATAAACACCTACATGCCACCACTCGAGCTAAGAAATAAACATCAGAAACAGGATGGTGCCTCACACAGTGGTTCATGCCTATAACCTCAGCAGTTTGCGGGGCTGACACAGGCAGATTTCTTGAGCTCAGGAGTTCGAGACCAGCCTGGGCAACATGGTGAAACCTTATCTCTACAAATAATACAAAAATTAGCCAAGCATAGTGGCACACACCCAGCTATTCTGGTGGCTGCTGTGGGAGGATCACCTGAGTTCAGGAGGTTGAGGCTGCAGCGAGCTGATATTGTGCCACTGTACTCTAGCCCGGGTGATGGAGTCAGACCCTGTCTCAAAAAAAAAAAAAAAAAAAAAAAAAAAGAAGAATTTTTACCTGTAAACCCCCACTAGGTCCGAGTCATTCCCCTCTTCCCTGCTCCAAAGGTCACTGAGGTCTTGAATTTATTAATTATTATTCCTATGCCTGGCTTTAGACTTTTACTACGTGTGTGTACATTTGAACCTCTCATTTTTCATCAGGATGCCTCATTGCTATCCATTATGATGCTTGTTTACATGGAAGATATTAAAATACAGTAATTCTTTAGTTTGAATGAATATTGCCTATATACCACCCATACCTCTAAACCATTTACAATCTCATCACTAGCGACCCTGTTCTGCAAACTAACAAAATGCAGTACAGCAAAGGTAAATGGATTATCCTGGATCACAGGACATCTCAATCGCAGAATGCAGAAGAAAATAGTGTGGAGGGCTCCTACCCTTGCCTACCACTAGCTTATGATGTTGGTATGCTCTAGAGCTTCATAATATATTTATAAGTGCTCCACAATATGTAATAAATCATTATGTATTGATTTAAACAGTGCCATTTGCAAGCCTCAAAGTGCTGTACTGTATTACACACATAAAGGAATCAAATCACTTTGCCAGCCACTGACAGGCAGAAGCAGCTCAGTTAGGAGCCCAGCTATTTGAGTGGTGTCAGCAGAACCCCTCAGTAAGCTGAGAACTAGAAGAGGGGGAGTGAGTTGTATCGACTCCTGAAAGCAGCAAGCCTTGGGCTAATTGCTGAGGAAGTATGTGCTATAGTATATCTTAGATTTTTAACGGTTTGGATAAAGAGGCAATATCTTATTTGTATAAATCAATGTTTACATTAGAGGTCTGGTGTATCTGGAACGTCACAGGTGTAATGTATATTAGCTACTGGAAATGAAAAACAGCTTTAAACAATGCAGTAAAGGAAAGTAAATGGGGGAAAATCCACATGCTCCTATATACAGCTTCAAGTGACAGGCAGCTGTCAGCTTCATTAAAATGTCTCTGGATTCAAAAGAAATTCAAATGGTCAGGGCTTGAAATTCTAAAATCTGCTCCGAAGGGAGTAGTGTGGTGGGATCAGTTGTACTTGCTTTGCCAGAGCCAATTGGTTAATGGTCAGGAATCTTGCAAGCAGGTTCGTAAACTGTTGGTAGCTTCACATGGACCACAATAAGAGACTTTATGCTGCAAAACCCAGCAAACACTACAAATCAGGGCTCTTCCCCCAGGGAGCTGGTTTACCAGCATACCACTGCTTCTATGCATCTTTGGGTGGTAGATTTTGGACTTTAATTTTTACTGAATTCTGAAAAGAGTCTTTGAATGCCTATGGATTCATTCTCAGATAGCTGAATGCAAAAATATCATTATACCTGACAGGTAAATAATGTGAGGTGATGTCTAGCATGCTCTCTTGGTTGAGTAGTAAACTCACATTTTCCCAAAGTGTAACACAGGAAATGGCTAGCATGGAAATAGCTACTTCTAAAGGGATAAAATAAATGTATAATGAATGTTTTCACCCACACTCAGTCAGGCTCAATGAAACACTACTTGCCTTCATGCTGGAAATCTGAAAGGGCATGCCATGTCAACACACTGACAAGTTACAGAATGACTTCTGTTCCTTAGAAAATCACCTGCATTTCAAAATCCCATCACCCTAAACTGCCTCAAGGAGAAAAACAGCACAATCTTATATATGTTTAATGAATACACCTAGTTCTATTTTTCAAATGATAGCTATAATTTATTTATGGATGGCTCTTCCAGAATAAGAGTTGGTGTCTTCACATCTTTTGATTAAAAGGAATAGTTTATATTTGATGTTACACTTTACATGGAAATTTTCCAAGGCAATCTCTTAAACTCTCTGCCAAATCACACACAACTTGTTACTCATTTTCCTAGTTTTATTCTCTTCATCATTTTAATTTCACTCATATCTGTGGCTACAGAGCTCAATGCCATACCAAGTCTAAAGATTTTTCCTAGACAGAAAAAAGAAGAATGAACTTGGAGTATCCATTACAAAGTTTTTTACCTTTGGGCATGTGTGCAAAGGCAACTGGTTACTAATCATCTTTTATTGAATCAGAGTTTCCCTGTACTTAAACGACAGCCTACAATAAAATCACACATTTGGGTAGCGTCATAGGAATCCACTGTGATCCACCCATTAGCAACAGGCACAAAAACCTAAAAGAATTTATTCCCAGGTGAATATGCATAATAGTATAGTTACATAAGAACAGTTTATTGTGCACCTAATCTGTGCACAAGGCATTTAGGTGCAATCTCTCTAACCCTCACAACATTACTGCAAGATATTATTATTTAATCCCATTTTACAGATGGAGAAACTAAGGCTCAAAGAAAGTAGAGGGACCACACAGAAAATAGAGGAGACAGAATTCAGAGCCACTCTGGCTAGCCTCTTTCCACTCTACCACCTGTTTCCAATACACTGCTATCTTAAATAGACCACATAATCATATTCTTTCATCTATGCTGGCTTTCCATAAATACTCATGTTTCTGACACTTTACAAATTAGAACCATTAAAAGTTTAGGTTACTAGAATAAATATCTTTAAAACCATAGTGTGAAACCATAAGTTTCATTATAACCTTAAAGCAATTTGAAAATAGGAGCTTTCACAGTAGGAGTGAAATTATGACATTATAAATTATGAAATGCTACCCTGTTATTCTAATTTTAATAACTAACATTGAGAGGAGAAAAATTCATTAATATAAATTATTAGATATGAGAAATTCATATAACAATTGAAATATGGCTATCAGTTTACCTTAAAATAGAAGTTTTTAGTCAATTATTTTGGGAGTAAGAGATTACTCCATAGTCAAAATTTATAATTTGGTTATTTATACACATTTGTTTAGACTTCTAATAATAATAATGTCAATATCTTTCACTTTTAACCACAAAAGGCCAGTAGGTCAAATATTATTTATCCTGTTTTACAAGTGAGGAAGCTGAAGCTCAGACAGGTAGAAAGTCACAGAGCCAGAACTGGAATTCAGCTCTCATGATTCCTATCTAGTGGTGCTTCCTCTACCTTGCTACCTAGAACCATGAGTTTACAAAAGCTTGAAAGAGTGAAAGTGCAAGAGACAGGTGTAGCACTTCCAATAAAAGAATAAAATTAAAATTAAAATCAAAATGTAATATGCACAGTTAAGAATGCAAAACAGCACCTTGAAAAGATAGGTACATTTGGATAGGAGGAAAGTAAGTTCAGCAAAAGCTTACGTCTGACACATGTTGGTATCGAGTGCCTGGCGAAAGAAAAAGGACCAGGAAAAGTTGAAACAGAAATAGAAAGGTCCAGAAGTCTTTATTTTAATTTTTTTGTAGAGATGCGGTCTCGCTTTGTTGCCCAGGCTGGTTTCAAACTCCTGGGCTCAAGCGATCCTCCCACTTTGCCCTCTCGAAGTGCTGAGATTACAGGCATAAGCCACCATGCCTGGCTCCAGAAGTCTTTCTGAAACCTGTGTTTCAAGTTCATTTAAGGCTTATTCTATATGCTGCTATGACATTAACAAAGCACCTGGCTAGGCCACTTTTTGAATATATTTGGTGGGAAATGCTTTTTCTCCATTTGGCCCTTTCCCCGAGAATGCATTTACAGCCTTTTGTATTATTTTTAGCATAGTCTCCATCACATTCTGAAAGGACAGCAACAGTAGTATTCGTCTACATTGGCCTGAAGTCATTACTATGATTTTCAATAAAAATTGCCTGGTGTATGCCAAAGTACATTTGTTAAAAGATATATTTGTTTTACAGGTTAATTTGCCAGAAGGTGCAAACCTATTTTTCCTATTAATTGAAAAAAAAATAGTAAAAACAAAATCCTGTCCTCTAGCAATAAGCTGTCTTTACATTCCCATTCTCCCTTTTACTACCACTGCCAATGTTGGGTTGCTGCCATTCCTGAAAATTACCTGTAAAAGGCGTTCTGTTACCACTAATCATAGTACTTGGCTTTTCTAGGGCACAGACCCTTGCCATATTTATGTGAACCAAGTGAACACATCAGAAAACTTTCGTCCAATATGCCAACGTCCAATAATCAAAGATGACTAAAATCACCATTTGTTGTCTCCTTTTTAAAAAAAGATAATTGAATTTGAGATCCAAAGAGCCATCTGCTACCACTATAGATGAGCGCATACTTAGTTTGGAAAATAATTGCTAATATTCTTTTTCTTTGCTATTAAGAAATATGTAGTTCAGAAATTTCTGCTTTATTTTTTACATTGTTGAACACAATAACCTTATGATGATTTGTTTCCTACTCATCTGAACATTAATTTCCTATGGGTGGGGGGGAACGCACAAGGCTAATTCCTAGTAGCCTGATGTTGTGATGTTTTAGCCTTCCACTTGAAGGATTTTAGACGATCTGGATCTACGTGATTGAAATGGCATGACTGTGTCCTGGCAGAAGCAATCAGTTCAGGCAGCTAAATGATGTGTAAATGGAAATGGCCACACAATTGATTTGACCAAGGCAATCAATACTGCTTTATGAAGACAGCAAAAAACCAAACAGATCAGCTGGGCCCCAGTCCCACTCCATGGCTACGAGTAGATACAATTTACCAGGAACGCTTAAGGCAGAAAACCTTGTTCCAGAGAATCTGAGTTTCGAAGTGTATGTGAAATGCCCACGTCAGCACCTGGCACAAAGAAGGTGTTTAACAAATATTACTCTTTCCATTTCTCTATTCTGGACACAGAATTTTTCAAATGTTTCATTGGATTAGGTGTTTTCAGTATTAGGTATAACAGTGATTAGCAGATACTGGGGACTATTGGTGTGTACACAATTCAACAGACGTAAATGGGAGTTGGAGAAAGTTATCCACTGGTTTTGCACGTTCCTTGTGACATGGCCATGAGTCTGCATGTTTCAAAGGGTGGTTTTCAATGGCAAGAGCTTCTTCTGTAACACTTTACTGTTCTTGATATTGTCCTAAGTGTTTTCTAGTAATCAACTGACTATTTAGCTCATTACTTCATGAAAGTATTATAATCCTGATGTTTCATATGAGGTAATAATGAAAAGGTAAGTCATTTGTTTCAAAACATTATTTATTCATTCATGCATTTAATCATTCATCAAAAATTATTGTTCACCCTCTATTTCTAAAAACTACAGAAAATATAAAAGATAATAAGATATGGTCTATTTCTAAAATCAAGTAGCATTTATTTAGAGAATGATGAAAAAGGTCTCAAATGAAAGGCAATACTATCCTTTCTATGCTGAGTCAAATACATTCCAAGTGGGTTCAACACTCTCTGGTGGCTTGGAGGGTGACCCGAACTATACATCATCTGCAAGGTCAGAGGTTGGCAAACCTTTTTTGTAAAGTGCCAGATAGTAAATATTTTCATCTTCACAGGCCATCTGTTCTCCATTGCAACTGCTCCACTCAGCTGCCATAGACAACACATCAATGAATGGATGGGGCTGTGTTCCAATAAAACTTTATTTGTGGACACTGACGTTTGAATTCATTTAAGTTTTACATGGTATGAAACACGGTTCTTTTTATTTTTCCAACCATTTAAAAATGTAGAAACTATTCTTAGCTTGTGGGACATACAAAACAGGTGGCAGGCTGAATTTGGCCCATGGGCCATGGTTTACCAATTCCTGTCCTAGGTTGAAGGCGTTTTGGTGGCTTCCTTTCCTTGGAAAATCTTGCTGGTGGTCAGGAATTACAGAGATTTCAACTGCCTGCTTCATATATAGTTCACCTTTGACCACATATGTGAAGTTACCTTTATAATTTATTTATGTCTTCCAGGGAAACCACTGTGGGCTTTCTGCACACCTACAAAAACCAGTCCCTTCCTCTCTGGTGGGGTGTAACTGCCTAATGTTGCTTGTCATCCAGAAAAGCTCTATTTAGATTCCAAAAGCACAAAACCTTTATTGGTACATTAAAGCATTCAAGGCATAGCTTTAATTGGAAAGAGAGCAAAAGAAGAGAGACTTCAGAAAAGCACAGGTTTCCTTTGGTTTGGTTTTGTTTTTAAATAAAGGAATCTTTAAGTATATTATGGAAATTCTCAGTAATATTTTAGTAATAAATTCAATAGCACCTTTTCAAAGTTGTCATCTTTTTTTTTTTTTTTTTCTTTAGACAGGGTCTCGCTCTGTTACCCAGGCTGGAGTGCAGTGGCATGATCATAGCTCACTGTAGCTTCAATCTCCTGGGTTCAAATAATCCTCCCACCTCAGTCTCTTGAGTAGCTGGGACTACAGGCATGCACCAGCAAGCCCAGCTAATTTTTTACTTTTTATTTTTAGTAGAGACGAGGTCTCACTATATCTCCCAGGCTGGTCTTGAACTCCTGAGCTCAAGCAATTCTGCTAAGCCTCTGAAAGTGCTGGGATTACAGGTGTGAGCCACAGCACCTGGCCAAAGTTATCATCTTCCTATTCCTCTTTATATCTCAGGAGGTTCAGCTTTGAGGGCAATACAGCTTGTTTATTGTCTCACACCAGTGTTTCTGTTTGCAAATTGAGTTGGACACTCCTTTTTTTAAGGGCTAAATCCCATTGTCTTTATATCTCCTCTTCAAATAAAAGAGAATCTAGAGAAATCACACACTTTGGTGCTAATCAGTGGTCTTTTTTCAACATAAATTCTTCATGATCCAGTTATAATTTATCTTACCCCTGAGAATGACAGTCGCTATACCCTCCCAGACCCTCTCACTAGGTATAAACCTGATTATCTTGCATTCAACATATTTTGCATTAAAAAATAACTTCAAACTTGCTATGGGAATCTCAAATATTCCTTCCAACTCTATGCTATGATGCTAGATCTGCTATGTTCAATACAGTAGCTGCTAGCTATATGTGGTTATTTTCAAATTCAAATTGAGCTTAAACTATGTATTTTTTCATTTTCTCTTATTTTTATTTTTTTTGTAGAATTGGGGGTCTCACTATGTTGCCCTAGCTGGTCTCAAACTCCCGGGCTCAAGAGATCCTCCTGTCTCAGGCTCCCAAAGTGCTGGGATTATAGGTGTTAGCCACTGTGCCTGGCCCAAATTGAGTAAAATTAAATACAATTTAAAAATTCAGTTCCTCAGTCGCACCAGCCACATTTCCATTATTGCTGAAAGTTCTACTGGACCATGCTGAACTAGATTAAATAAATAAAAAGACAATGCAGTTATGTCTGTCCATCTTGATTTATTTATATCAGCTAAGAATTATCCTGGCCAACTTGGCTCTTAATTTCTCCAGAAGTTACAGATTTTCGGAATTACAAGTACTAATAATGTCTTAGTATTAGAAAGCAATGCCTTCTAATCATAGGCTGGATTTTTTGTTTGTTTACTGCAAGCCTTCTATCTCCCATGTTTTGGAGCAGAAATTAGCAAAATATATTTAATCATACCACCTACATTAAACACGTGCCATTTTAGGGAAGTATCCGGCGTCCAACCTACTTTCCTCTTTTGAGGGGAATTTCTGTTGAATCAAGTCTTAGCGGAGCACACGATGCAGACTTGGTCAATTGGATGCTCCACCCTAGTCTGTGATTCTAGGACAAGTGAGGCCAAGAAAGGGAAGACTGAGCCCTTTAGTGCCATGTTTGTGATGCTGCTCAGCAGTGATAGTGGCCAGTGGCCAGTGCTGGCAGCCTTGGTGTCTGGCCACTGGCCACCATCACTGCTGGCCATCTGGAGCTACTCTGATCTCTGCTTCTTTAGCGTGGTTGATTCCTTCCAGCCTCTGGCTAATTTTGGGAGTCCGAATATCTTTGAATAAATTCCCCTTTTCTGCTTAAGATAACAGGAGTGAGCTTTTTCTTCTCATTGCCAAGATACATATCCACTGATGTATCACCGGTGTTGCCCCTATGTTATTTTCACATTCTATAAATGTCTTTTACAGGTTAGTCTAGTTTTTGGCCAATGAAATAAGCCCAGATGCAAACAGTGTTGTTATTGTTGCTGTTGTTGTACCGGTAGCTACTTAAAAAAAAAAAAAATTTACAATCACTGTTAGTTGCCGGGCGCGGTGGCTCACACCTGTAATCCCAGCACTTTGGGAGGCTGAGGCGGGCAGACCACAAGGTCAGGAGCTCGAGACCACCCTGGCTAACACCATGAAACCCTGTCTCTACTAAAAATACAAAAAATGAGCCGGGCGTGGTGGCGGGCGCCTGTAGTCCCAGCTACTCGGGAGGCTGAGGCAGGAGAATGGCATGCACCCGGGAGGCAGAGCTTACAGTGAGCCGAGATTGCGCCACTGCACTCCAGCCTGGGCGACAGAGTGAGACTCTGTTTCAAAAAACAAACAAACAAACAAACAAAAATCACTATTAGTTGCAAAATAAATAATGGTGGCCGCTCAATTTTTTTTAAAAGTCTCATTTGCAAAAGGTTTATGTTAGTCCACAAACAAATAAGAACATTAAAAAAAACACACACATTCCAATTTTTAATGGTATTTCCAACCTGCCCTTTGGGTTTCCATGTCAAAAACATTCTTTCCTTTCCGGAGGATTTCTTTCTTCTAAGTTTAAAAGCTTTGCTCTCTTTTATCCTTGGTTAATGCTATCATGGTAACTGGCATATCTCTCTTGAAAACACATGAAATCATCCTGATCCGAAGGCACTCAGAGGATGACCTTTTGCACTGTTAACATAGTCAGTGCAGAGATGGTGCAAGTGGGATGGTTTTGAAACATACAGCAGTTATCACCTCAAATGGTTCCTTCAAAATATTTAAGGAGATGATAGCACCAGGCCTTTAGAGAAAGATGTGACTGATGTTTCTCTTTTCCACTTTCTATTGTTTTTTGTTTTTTTCCCCCTAACCACTAGACTACCTGGAGTGATTTCTCTAGGTTTGCTTGGGATCTTTGGACTGAAAAATTGCTCATGGAAAAATAAGAGTGGAAGGATTTCTCTTTCTCACTGAAGAGGAAATTTTAGGTTTTTCTAACTCTCTAGCTTCTGGTCAGGGTTCTCCAGAGAAACAAAGACAATGGGAAATAAAGAGATAAACAGATTCATTATGAGGGACAGGTTCACATGACAATGAGGGCTTAGAAGTCCTATGATCACTGTCTGCAAGTTGGAGGCCCAGGAAAGCTGGCGGTATAGTTCTAGTTCAACTCTGAGGCAGAGCCAATGGTGTAAGTCCCAGCACAAGTTCCAAGACCTGAGAACCAGAAGCGGATGTCTGAGGGCAGGAGAAGATGGGTGCCTCAGCTCAGAGAGCAAATTCACCTTTCCCCTGTCTTTCCATTCCATGCAGGCCCTCAACAGATTGGATGATGTCCCACCTGGATTGGCGAGGGTGATCTTTAGTCAGTCTTCTGATTCAAATGCTAATTTCTACTGAAAACACTCTCGTATACCCAGAAAGAATACTTTACCAGCTATCTGGGCATCCCTCAGCCCACTCAAGTTGACATATAAAATTAAAGAATACACTGGCAGAGCTGTTTTTCTCCAAACAGTAGAAGCCTCATTTGCAGATCTGCTTATTTCCTCGTACATATCAGCATCATAGAAACACCGATCATAAGGCATTTTAGTTCTTCCTCTGACCATTAAGAAAAACAAAAATCTCCAATCATAACATATGATTAAATATTCTCTCTCTTTCTGCACATTTCTGTATTTTATAATTAACATCAGCTCAGGCATTTACAAGAGTCCTGTGTATGCACAACACAGATTCTGAGATCAGCAAAATCACCCTATTGGGCACAGTATCCTATGATGCTAACAACTAGCTTTATTCAAAACCCACAAGCAAACCAGCCACTTCATCAGGTTTTTCAAATAAGAAGTACAATCACCATCCACAGAACAACTGTAGTTTTATGTTAGTATCCAGGGAGATTACATTTCCAGTCTGAAATCTTCTCCCTCATGAAGATTCAAACGTAATTAGGATTTTATCACCATAGTAATTATAATATAAAGGGCCCACAGATTGCAGGGTAAGAAAAGAAAATTATTCTTAATGCTGGCCATCATCTTTCCATGGCCTCAAGTTGTTCTAGGCTTATTCTTTATTACTCAGCTGAAGGCTGGGCCAAAACCTAGCCATAAGATTCAAGGGTTGGGGGGCTGCAATCAGGGTAGAGCAGAACTTGATCTGGATATTCCTCTCTTGACAATGGCACTGGGGATCTTCCATCTGAAAAGAGGGTTGGCCAAGTTACACGTTGTTGGTCAAGAGTTTCCATCTGTGAACCTCTTCACATGCCTTTACTCTAACTGGCATAAACACTCATTGGATTTTGTGTGCTAAATAAATATGATCCTCATTCTCAAGGAAGAGCAATCTAGAAAAACTGCTAGAAATTGATATTGGTGGGACAACAAAACTAACTAGCTCTTTGAAAATAATAATAATAAAAAAAACCCCTAATGCTGCAGGTCAGTAAGCACTGTTAATTTTAATAGAGAAAAAATTTAGATGCAGACTGATGCACCAGAATCTTTCTGGATTTTATTTGTCTTTTCTTTTTAACCACCTGTAATATTCACCAATAAAATTTCAAATTGAAACAGAATGTTTTAATCCCTTGACCTTCACCCCTCTCCACATTCATTCACAGATAATGTCCTTTGTTCCCTAGTGAGGCCCGAAAAGTTCTTATGCTAGATAGAGTTGTGTTTTTACCATAATGGGACTCAATTTTATTCATAAAGTCTGGCCCCCCAAAATGGGTTTACATCAAAATAATCTGAAATTCCCACAGGTAGGCTGAAGACACTTCCTCTGGTGCTACTGTGGAATAGGGAAGGGAATGACAAAAGGGTTTGTACCTTTTGAAGAAAGATGATAAGCCATCAGGCAGCCCAAGGCTGAGTGTGAGACACAGGAATCATCCAGTCTGCTTGTCCCAAGACACTCGGTTACACTACAGGAACTCTTTTCTTTTCTTTCTTCTTTTTCTCTCTTTTCTTTCTTTTTTTTTTCTTTTTCTTTCTTCTTTCCTTTCCTTCCTCTCCCCTTCCTTCCTTCCTTCCTTCCTTCCTTCCTTCCTTCCTTCCTTCCTTCCTTCCTTCCTTCCCTCCCTCCCTCTTTCCCTCTCTCCCTCCTTCCTTCCTTCTTTTCTTCCTTCCTTCCTTTTCTTTGTTTGACACTGAATCTTGCTCTGTTGTCCAGACTGGAGTACAGTCAGAGGATCCTAGCTCACTGTAGCCTTGATCTCTTGGGCCCAAACAATTCTCCCACCTCAGCCTCCCTAGCAGCCGGACTATAGGTACACACCACCATGCCCAGCAAAGACTCCGGGTTTGTGGTTTATTTATTATTTTGTCCCATGAACTATTCATGAGACTTAAAGGGACAACTTCCTTGTGGAGATTTGCCTCTAGTACAAAGTAGTGATGGTGATTGTGGTAAAACCTGACACTTCTTGACTTCTTTAGTATGTATTAGGTACTTTCTAGCCTCCTTACATATATTACCTCATTTAATCTCACAACAACCTATTGAAGTAGGTATTTCTATTATCACCCTATTACAGATGAGCAAATACAGGATACAGAGGACTTAAATAACCTACATCATATAGTTCCATTTAATTCAGAGAGGATGTGTATTTATCTGTGTAAGGTAGGGGAGGGTGACAGCCAAAGGTTACTACGGGACCAAGGCAGACACTGAAAGTGAATGGAAAAATGAAACATTCTTCTCTAGCCAGTTTAGAATGGAACTGGAGTGCCAGACACATACAGACACCTAGAAATTTGACCCATATACTTCACCCTGTCAGTGACCTTGGACAAATATGCCCTAAACTTAGCTGGAAGATTCCCTATGGGAATTTGCAAGTGTTTTTGGAATTTCCCAGGAAGGCTGCTTCCAGAGGCAGATCTATGACTCTGTTTATGAATTCGTAGATATACTCACACTGTTCCACAAATTGAGTGAAAGAAAAAATTCCTAACACCTACAAGTTCAATGCAGGTACCACTGCAAACCTTCAGGACTTAACAATTGAGAATTTATTCCTGAGAAACTGGCTTTCTCAAAGGGTCTTTAGAACTTTGGGGCTAGACAAGCCCAAAGAGAGAGAGAGAGAGAGAGAGAGAGAGAGAGAGTGTGTGTGTGTGTGTGTGTGTGTGTAAATCTACCTTCCTTTCAGCTTCTCTGTGGCATATCTTGAACAGATCTGTATACACTCTGGGCCAAGGTTTAGCATGCTTGTGTTCATCCATCTTGAAAAATATGCTAGCTATTACATATGCCATTTACATCTGCTCCCATCTGTACTCTGATCGCATGCAAAAATTCACGATGGGCAGTTTAGTCGGCTAGGACTGCAAATAACTTTGTTAACAGAATTGAGATGAGACTAATACATGAGTAATCAATTGGAACATTTTCAGCAGAAGGAGTGAAGTTCACATCTGAAGTGTACACAGAGGCCCTAATAAAAAGTATTACCCAATTGCCAGGCAGCATGTTTATTCCTTGACAGATATTAACAGGCTGATTGGCAAATTGTATTAAAGCATTAACATGCAGAAAAGGCCTTTGTATGTGAAATAGCAAAAAAAGTTCAGCCTGAACTATTTTTAAAAATGAAGTAAAAATGAAGTTGGTAAATGCATGAGTCTGTTGAACTAAATAGTTATGTTTGTATTAGTAACAACTTCTCACTTTCTGGAGTTTTAATTATGTCTCTTGGGACTGGGAGAAGGGTGAGGGCGGGGCATGTAGATTTTAACAGCTTATTTGGTTGCTATCCATACCTTTACTGCTGTTGAACTACAAAAATCTCCACAGGCAAAAATTCTTTGCATTGCAAATAAAATAGTTTTTCCCTGGTTTTTATCAGCATAGGTCCCACAAGGAACCGACAGCAGGTTTGTGTCAATGAACAAGACTTATTGTTTTCAGATTTATTTTTTTATAGCAAAAAAGAAAAAAACCAGTTCATGCTGAACTTAAAACAAAGGCAACAAAGAACAATGACGACTCTAATACGGGGTTCCAGCACAATTGCTGGGTTGGATAAAGGCCTTCTTGCACCCAGGTATTTGTAGGAGAACTTGTTAATTTTGGTCCTCCTATAACTTGCTTTGCATTGTGACATGCACACCCAGGCACATGTGCACACACAGGAGCACAGACACACACGTGCACACGCATGCCTTTTGACCCAAAGGACAGACGCGTTTGCTGTGTGTGTATTTCCAGTTTCCATGATCCATCCATAAAAACTAATGGGATGGGGACTGCAGGTCAGAGGAGCAGAAGGTAAGGAATGAAAGAGAAATCCTGAAGGATTTAGGATGTTTCATCTGGGATAAGATTGAGGAGGTGACAACTCTTCTCGTGGAGCTGAATCTATAAAATCTTTTCAAATTTTAGTCTCACTCACCATTTCCTCTCTCGTAGAGAAAATGATGTAGCTAGAAACGTGAAGGACCTAAAGCCCATTTTGGGTGTTTGGTTTAGTTTTATTTTTTCCCCTGAAGCAAACACCACCTGCAGGCCTCCACATCTGCCATGCCCGAAGGAGGGTGCGCTTCGGCAGAGTGGAAAGAGTATAACCTGGAAGTCAGGAGAACCTTG
This sequence comes from Chlorocebus sabaeus, assembly GCF_047675955.1. NCBI lineage: Eukaryota > Metazoa > Chordata > Mammalia > Primates > Cercopithecidae > Chlorocebus > Chlorocebus sabaeus. Next base: position 33,186,434 of record NC_132924.1, read on the forward strand.
TGCTGCTTTTAGCTCACCACAAAGTTGCTATGTGGGTGTTGGCAAGTCACTAAATTTGTTGGGGGTCCAAGTTTCTTTGTCCAAGCAATGGATTTTGCAAGGGGACTGCCTAGGTCCAGCTTTTCTTGATTCCACAAGAAAATTCCACTTTGAAATTTTAGCCCCATCTTCCCTAACCCAAAGACTGTCCCTTCAGTCATCACCTGATGTGGGGTATTCCTTCTCATGACCCTGCAAACCCAGCTTCTGGATGGTTCCCTTCAAACTTATTAAGCAGCAGCTCCTGAGTTCTGGGAGAATCACCTGGGCCAAATCATCCTCTCTGGGGCATTAGCTAACATTAACCTGAGTCAGCTCCCGGGAACACTGCATTTCCACTAGGGATTCTTGACTCTTGAATGAGGATAATGGAATGTAGGCCCCTGACTTGATGCAGAGACGAAGGGGTCATTGTGGGTGATGTTGTTTAGAAAACCAACATTCTATAACGGGCCCCAGCTGCACCAAAGATTTAGAGACAAGAAGTTAAATGTGCTTGAGAACAGAACTCAATTTTAAAGCACTGGCTCTCACAGAAAACAAACTAGATATTAAAACTTCTTCTCAGGGGTGCGCTGCTGCAATGACCGATGAACTGAAGGTGAGGAAATCATTTTCCCTCAGTACTCTGGGGAAGGGGGTCTCAATCTGGGGAACTAGGTAGGAATCATCAGTTTGAAGAAGGGGAGGAATGAGCATCGTACATTTGCAGGAGGTGTGTAATTTTAAAATGCTGTCCTGGCAACACACCCAATTCTCAGGCCCATTTTCTTCCAGCATGTGGCCAGCCCATATTTTGTACTATATCCTAATTGTGGAAGTTACCGTATGAAAGCAACTTTCATAGTTCTTTCTTGTGATCGCCATAAAATATAGAAACACTCTCCATGTCATTTTTGTTAATCTAATTTTGTCACAAGTAGTCATGTGATAGAAATAATATAAAAGAGGCATTTTATCCAAATGGTAAAATGAACATCCAAATAGCTATAGCTCTGGTTAGTTGTTGCTGAAATTCTTATTTCTGCGTTGTTGGTTTTTGAAAGATGTTTGGTAAGCTTTTCACCAATATCATAGTGTTTGGGGCATTTTTTACTTCATGTGTGATCAAAATCAAAATACCACAGAAATGTTGTCATCGAGTTCACATGGTAAACATGGAAAACCTGTAGGCAATGCAGGGCAGTAAAGGTTGCTCCATCACAACATTTTTATGGTGTGAGCAGCCTGGATGGAGAATTAGGCTCTGTGGCCGAGGCTCTTGCTTTATTATCTAGAGTTTCACCATTTAGGGCTGAGTTGAGAGTGCAGAGTATCTGAGAAGGGAGAGCAGACACACCCACCTACTCTGCTCTGGTGCAGGTAACTAAGGTTAACAGTTTCAACCAAATTCTTCCTGCACATCCTACAGTCTGTGAGGCCAGAGTGAAGAGGCATGGGAATGACGGTGGGATTATATTCCTCATACACTAAGGAAGTACTTGTCTTTTACATCTAACTGATTTTGTACATGTGTGTGCCATCATTTTTTGCAGGAGTAGGTTCATAGAAAACCACAAACATAGCCAGTTGTGAGTTTCAGGTAGGATTCGTGCCATCGATTTTCACTGTATAACACTGCTGCTGGTCTCAAGTTGACGTGCTTTTAAGTATCAAAGGAAGCTTGTTGATAACAAACTCTTGCCTGTCCCAATTCAAATTTAGTGGAGAACTGGGTTCTCCTACACAGCAGATAAGACATGATTTCAGGGCCCCTTGAGGTCCGTTCTTGACGACTGTCAGGCAAGGCTTTGTGAGATCTTTGGGTCCATGATTAGTGCTTGTCCTGCACTACTCAAATTCCAGTGAGAAACCAAAGCAGCAAGAAATGATGGAGGTCTTGATTCCAACTCACTCTTGTATTATCAAAAATTAAAACATGGATTCCTTTTATTGAATTTAAATATATTGTTCAATGCTCATTTTTGAGGAAAAAGTATGCAGCTAAGGCAGAACGTAATACCAACAAAAATCCATATTTCTGTTTCTATTTCTTACCACTTAGAACACAAAATTTAAGCCTCCCAAAATGCCTAATCCCTTTCTAGAGCTAAGGAATGCCTGCTGATATTTTACTACAGCCTATTTGTTTTAAGGAATTTTGTTTTGTGTTCTAAGAGCAGACCCATGTTTGCATCAGAATATTGGACTTACTCTAGAAAATGCTAAAGGCCAAACAGAGATAAGATTAAAGCCAAGAAATTTATCACACACCCTAGTTAAATATCAGGAGAAATTGAAATCATTAGTCTGACTCATAATTATTCAAATAGTCCAGAGGAACTAATACTACAAAGCATTCATGAAGCATGGCGTGGAACAACTGGGCCAGGTATGCACACCACATGTTCCCAGCTTAATATATTTCACTAAAAAAATTTAAGTGTAGCCAAATATTCAAAATAAGCAGATCTGCTAATTTTTCTCTCATACAATAAATAAGCAGGGTAAGAAATGAATATAGACATTTCATCTCTCTGGGATTTGGGAAGAAGTATACAAAGCACTCTCTACTTATGATCTGACTACTTTTTTAGAGGAGCAATATTTCCAAGTTTTGTTCTCTGATTTGCTATTGGAGGTGAAAAAGATCATTTGCAGATTGTCAGGTTTTTCATATATAAAATGAACTAATTTATAAACATTACATCAAGTGTATTATTATTAATTGCAGAAGTTGTAATCATATCAATTGTATTGGTGCATTCTCTCTTGTTTAAGATTAAGAAACAGAATGTGGCCAGGCATGGTGGCTCACACCTGCAATCCTAGCACTTTGGGAGGCTGAGGCTGGCAGATATCTCGAGCCCAGGAATTCTAGATCAACCTGGGCAAAATGACGAAACCCCGTCTCTACCGAAAAATCAAAAATAAGCCAGGTGTGGTGGTAGTCTCAGCTACTTAGGAGGCTGAGGTGGAGGACTGCTTGAGTCCGGAGAGGTTGAGGTTGGAGTGAGCTGTGATTGTGCCACTGCACTCCAGCCTAGGCAACAGAGTGAGATTCTGTTTCCAAAAAAAAAAAAAAAAGAATATGCACACCTTCCTAGCAATCAGCCCTCACTGCTCTGTGTGTGTGTGTGTGTGTGTGTGTGTGTGTGTGTGTGTGTGTGTAGTTTCTTTAAGATAGTAATTTGAATGAAGGCTGGAATCAAGATTTTCTTAACCAACACTACAGTGATTGTTCCATATTAAAAATCCTTAGTCCATATCTTTGCTGATAAACCTCATTTGGCATATAGTACAAGCCCCCAAATTTGATAAACATTGGAAAAATCCAGGAAAGGTCATTAATTAAAAATCATAAATCAAGGTTTACACTCAGGAAAGAGTCTCTGTAGCTAATGAGTCTAATGATGAAGATTCCAAAAGATGCATATTAAGTCACCAGAAACGATCTCAAGCTACAATTTGACAAGCCCATGCAGTCTGAAGCAAACTGAGCTGTCTGAATTCCTTTTCATTTCCATACCTAGTCTAATTTTCCTTGGCCAAACTATTCGCCAACTATTGTTGGAAAAACACAGTAAAAAATAAAAAATAACAATTGTAAATGCATTGTTTAAACCAATATTTTATGTTTAAACATAAGTTTTTAATTAGTTGACTTGTAAAAGTTGAAGGACTCAGATATCTTTAGCAACACCCTCAATTCACAGACTAAGCAGTGCAAGTTCTTCCCCACCAAAGGGCCTTCATCCTGTTGTTTCTTCTGTGCAAATGGTTTGCCCTCTGCGTCTTCACACAAACAGCTCTTTCTGATCCTTGGGGTCTCATCTGAAATGTCACTTTCCAGAAAAGCTTTTCCTACCTAATCTATCTAAACCATCTCTCCCTCCCCTTCTGCCCCTCTATTCAATCTCCATTTTAGCATCTTACTTGTTTCTTTCACATTGACAGTCATCACAAAGTGTAAGTCCATATTTTAGTATTGTGTATTGTTTTTTATCAGTCTTTCTCACTAATCTGTGAGCATCTTGAGAGCAAACTTTTATGTTGACTTCTATATAAAAAGCCCCCCCAAAGAGTGTCCGCAAACTATGGCCTCTCAAAGCTATCTCTTGAGTGAATGAATAAATGAATGAATGAATAGAAATTCAATATCTTCACTACTGAAGCTACACATAATTTGAATTCTAATATGAATTATGAAACATAATTCTTGTGGTCAAATTTTCTTTTCTTTTCTTTTCTTTTTTTGTTTTATATTTTGAGACAGGATTTCATTCCGTTACCCAGGCTGGAGTGCATTGGCATGATCATGGCTCACTGCAGCCTCATCCTCCTGGGCTCAAGTGATCCTATCGCCTCAGCCTCCCAAGTAGCTGGGACCACAGGCGCACACTACCATACCTGGGTAGTTTTTGTACTTTTTGTAGAGCCAGGGTTTCACCATGTTGCGCAGACCCGTCTCAGACTCCTGGGCTCAAGCAACCTGCACACCTCTACCTTCCAAAGTGCTGGGTACAGGCATGAGCCACTGCACTCGGTGAAATTTTCACTTGAGAAAAATAGCTCTAGCTGCAGGAGTGAGGAGGCTGGATAAAAGAGACCATTTAGAAAACCAGAGAAAGGGTGATGAGGCCCTAAACTAAGGCAGGTATGGTAAGGATGAAGACAAAAAGACAAACATGAGATTTTCCAAGTAGATAAATGGCATGTAGAACACAAACTTTCAAGGTGTAGGTTATGATTGAAAGGGAAAAGTCTTGGATGACTATGGTAATTTATTAATCCAACAAATAATTGGGGATGTCACAGACAGGCGTAGTATCTCTCAATCATCATGGAGTTTAGGAAAGGGAACATTAAACAAAGAATTATATAAAGGATTGATTCTTTTATAGCAGAAGTAAGTGCTACACAGGAAAGAAGTGAGCAGTATGTGGTGTTTGTCCTTAAGGAGGGAGGCAGGGGATACAGGAGGGGCAGATTTGGAGAAGGAGGAAGATGATAAAGTCATCAGTACCATGGTGTCAATAATCCCTGCCAATCTTTTCATATGTGATGAAAATCCCATGTTGGAATGCTCTAAACACATTCCTGACTCCTCTTCCTCCGTGTCCCTCATCCCTCCCACCCCCCAGTGGAGAACCTTAGATGTGGTCCCTCAAAAAAGGCATGCACAAGCAGCACACTCTGGCTTCGGCCACAGCTGTGTGATCCTGCCCTTCGTGTTTCTCTTTCACCAAGTGAAGGGCATTGTGTGAATACATTATTAGAAAAGAATATGAAAATATAAAAATAACAGAACAGCACACTCAACTGAAAGAACTCAGAGAGGAAACTGGAACAGATGATCTCTTAAGGTTTCATCCAGTGCAAGAATCCTTTGATTTTGTGGCTCAATAACTATTTATTGGTTTTACTGGATTCTTTTGGCATGCTCAGCTGAGAAGTTGCTGGACATGCTTTGCTAATCTCTTCAGAAAGCTGGGCTCACAGGTCTGAGCTACATGCAACAATGGCCTGGCTCAGGAGCAATTCTGAATTGTTAGGTAGACTGCCAGGAGTTTGGGAGACACCATGTCAACTGGCATATGCCAATCTGAAATGTGGCTGGACCCAGAAAACAACATGAATGAATGAATGAATGAATGAGTGAATGAATGAAAAAGTCGACAAAGACCTAGTGGAGTAGAAAACTGAAACAGGTGGGTACAATAATAAAACCCTAAACCAAAATTAACATAGATAGATGATGATGATAGGCAGAAGGTACACAAGAAACATGAAGAAAGAATAGTGTTGACTAAATTGGTGAGTTTATGGATTCAAAATGACTAGCATCTTTTGATTCTGCACCTTGTCAGCTGAGGCGGACATTCTAGTAAACCTTCTTCTCATGATGATCAACAAGACTGAAAGATGGTCAAGACTGGTCTACTAATTTAAACACATATTAAGTGCTTATTCGTTCGTGCCTGGCATAGTTAAGTGGCCAACAAATATTAGTTATTTCCAGGATTATTACCACTACCACCTCCTCTAGAACTGTGCATTCATCTTTTAAATGGAGAAGAAATGTTAAAGAGTGGAATAAATGAGTGTAAGATATAGCAGAGAAATAATGTGCCAAATTGAAAACCTATTATCCAAATGTATATTACACCTGCAGGATAAAATATGAGCAATATCAGTGGCCTTGGGGTAGGTACCCTCAGCAGGCTTACTCGACAGTCATTCCAAGCCTCCTCCTTTTCTTCATGGACTGTAGAAGCTGAAAGGTGAAACCCTTGGACTCCTAGCTTCTTTACTAACTAGAAGTGGTATGGGACATAATTCTGGCAAAAAAACAAAAAAACAAAAAAACAAAAACCAAAAAAACCCACACACACACACAGAAAAAAGTCCCTGGAATAAACAGCCCCAAGTAAATTCCTTGATAATACCCTTGGGTTAGAAGCCCTGGACTACCTGCCTCCAAATTTCTTGTAACATGAGAATAATAAATGTCTTTTGTGTGTCATTGGGATTTTTTTGTTACTTGCAGGCGAATGCATTCCTAACTGATATAGTGCTCTACCCTGAAGCTGTTTCTATCTCCTTGAAAAGACAATAGTAATCTGTATAAAACATAAAAATATATGAAAACATACAATTAAAAGAAGCCATCAGAGATACAGACTAAATTCCTCTAAGAGTTCAGAAAGGGAGATGGACCAGAGCTAGGAAGTGAGGGAAGAAGGCAGAACTTGAAAAATGGGTAGGTATGAATGCAGCCCATGGAAAAAAGAGAAAATGGTTCTCTTCAATGCCTCATATCTAGAGCTTTGGTAAAGACTAAATGTTTTTGGGATTACCATTTTGACAACTGAAGCAATAAGGCATGATACACAGAGGAGGGCTTGTAAGGCTCTTAGAAGTCAGGCACATGGGAAATTGTGGCCATCTAAGGTTTTTGAGCAATGAATGGCAGGATGAAAATAGAGTTTCATGATATGCAGCCCATCATAATTTTTAAATAAATACTTTCAAAATGATGTAACAATATACATTTTAAAATATTTTTCATTAAGAATAAAGCACATGATAGACATGCATAGATACCATTTACCCTTCCCATTAAAAAATATCAGTTTAATTTAATCCATGAGCATGCATTAATCTGTTCAACTGGTCTGAAAGGGAAGTGATACAATTGAAGCTCTGGGTGAAAATATCTTTTTAAAGAAGAAACTTCTTTTGGAGTCAAGACATGCCAGTTGCTGTTCACAGACGGGCTGGATGGGCAGATTAAAGCTCAAATGAAATTTGTGTGGAAATTTGCCTGCCATTTTACAAGGGTATAATGGGAAAGACCAAGATCACACTTAGGAAACACTGTCAACTTCTGAGAAACAGATGAGGCTCAAAATGGTTATCAATTACCTCCATTTTACTTTTTATTCTGGGAATCTTAACTGATCAGATAGCCAAGAAGACAGGCTAAAGTTTCAGACACATTGATTTTCTTTTCACTCTTTTGTTTAAGAGGCAGACTCCTGGCTACAGATAACAGTGATTTAGAGATTTGGTCTCACTTTATAGGCAGCACAAATTCTGCGCTGCCGAATAACTGGAGACAGGCTAGATCATTATCTTTTAGATTTGAAGATGTATGACCAAGGGGACTCAAAGACAGATGTAGGACCACTACCTCTGTCTTTATGTCTTTGGAGACGCTCATGGAGTTCACACATTTATCATCCTTTTTCTCAACTCTACCATGAACCCCACCCCCACTACTGTCATGGCTGTTAGCTTCAGAGTGTTCAGACACAAAGCAACCTGCCAGTCAAAAGGATGGCCGGTAAGTCCACAACTTATCATTCTCAGCTTGGCTTGACCACTGTGTGAGCACCTTGCACAGGTTAGAAATGGAATTTGTAGATAGAAGAAAAACCTTCTTTACTTCTTCATGTGTTCTCCACAGTGCTTTTTCTCTGAATGCGATACAGGCAGAAGCAGAGGTAACTCTTGATAACCCAAGAGTTCTAGCTGAGAGAATATTCAGTGTTTGAGTTTCTGTATTTCATTACACACACACACACACACACACACACACAGACACACAGACACACACACACACACCCAAGAATGATTAAATCCTTGGTTTAAATTGATCAAGCTTCTCATTTGTAGGAAATAATTTTGTTGTAAAAGAGCCTTGTTTTGGTATCACCAGTATTTCTTTTGGAATAAAAATGCATCCTATAGAGTGGATAAAAGTACTTATTCTATAGCCAACCAGTCTGAGTTTGAATTGTCATTCCAGCATTTATTAATTACTGTGTGACTTTAGACAAATTGTTTTGCTTCTCTGTGCCTTAGTTTACTAATCTGCAAATAAGAACCATCCTAGTGCCTACCTCATGTGTTTATCAGGAAGGTGAAATAAACTGATATGTTTAAAGTGTTGAAGTAGTACCTGGAACAGGATAAGAGCTATAGAAGTCTTAGCTCTTGTTATCACTCAATCCATTCAAACATTCATCTTTCAACCATTGAATGCCCATGATATAATACACTATTATACAAACTGGGGACACAGGGTGAACAGGATAGACACCAGCCTTGAACTTATGGTGTTTCTATTTTAGTGGAGGAGGTAGATGATAAACAAAAAATTTAAAACACAGTATCATTTTAGACAATGATAAATGCTGTGAGGAAAACAATGACAGGTGATGTCATGGAGGGTGACTGAGATCAGGGGCTGGCTAACCTTCGAGCCAAGGGACAGAAAATCCTTCCTTGGTGACACTGGAGCTGAGACCTTAACTACATCTCCTGTAAGAAACACTAAACAGAAGCAAGTAGCAGCATTCTCCGTCCTCCCGGGATCCCAGGACAATAGATCCTTCCTGCCTTAGCATTACACGTTTTCTTTAAGTTCCATAGATATTTTTAATGATGGTGAACAAAATGTTAAAGACCAAAACACTTGAAAAGAAAAGAAGGAGCTTGTCCCTGCAGACAGTCACCCCCAAACGAAGGCACCAACAGGAGAGAGGGAGAGAAGAATTAGAAAAGGACCCTCACTGCTCCTTTCCTGACATCTCTTCCTAGTCCTGGTCAGGCGGTTCAGACTTCAGACATCCATGTCCTGTCATCAGTCAACTTCAGGAAATTTTTCGAAACTGTTGCCCAATCTGCAAGGACAGGAGGTAGAGGAAATGGAAAAGTGAGAGAGGGAGGAAGTTCTGTTCCTTGGTAGATGCTGGAAATCAGGGGAAACACTGGTGCTTATGTTTGTTCAGTCCAGGCACCTACAATTTTGGTATAGGGGGATAAAGGCTGTTATCTTGTGGAAATGGAACAAACTTCACTGGTTTGGAATGTTAGTCTTGACTCTTATGGGAAGAACATGGTCCAAGCTGTGCTTTGCAAGTGGCCAGTGCTATTTTCTATTTGCAAGAGAAATTTCTGACATGGGTTTAGCCTACCTTAGTTACAAAGTCCCCTTATATGCATAAAATGGTGAATTTTCATTGATTCCTTTCCTCCAGCAGAGTCTTTGAAGATGCCATGCCTAAGCCTGTCATTCTCTCTGCTTATCTGTTGGCAGGTGCCTCCTCATCTTTCAAACACATTGTCCTCCGAGACACCATCCCTGGCTGCCTTGTGGTGCTTCCCTCTACTCAATTCCTCAAGGTTGAGATTTCATTACTTTTGCAACTCTTATCCCAACTTGTGATTATTCATATAATTGCTTATTTCTTTTTGTCTAGCTTCCCTACTTGACTGCAAGCTCCACAAAAAGGCAGCACTATGAGAGGCTGAGGCAGGAGAATCGCTTGAACCCGGGAGGCGGAGGCGGCAGTGAGCTGAGATCATGCCACCACTACACTCCAGCCTGGGTGACAGAGGAAGAAAGGGAGACTTCATCCCCCTGCTCCCCACAAAAAAAGGCAGCACTGGCATCTCTTTCATCTGCAGTGTGTACTCAAATCTTTGCCAAGTGTTTGACACATACAAGATGCTCAATATTGGTTAAACAAAATAATTCATGCCATAACCCTGGGAGGTGGTCATTTTTACAAATGAAGAAATTGAATCTCAAGGGATTGAGTGCCTTTCTCAAAGCCACACAGCTAGTATTTGGCAGAGCTGAGGCTTTAACACAGGGCTTTCTAATGCTTGGTTTTTAAGGCTCCTTCGATTACACACCACACAGAAGGCAACTCGCAAACGGCTGTGAAGGGTGATACAGAATATCCCAGTTATTTCAGTATCCCAGTGGGAGGCAAATTAAAGCAGTCAACGATTAAGAATCAACATCCCTGAAATCTTTATCACACAGAAGAAGAATCAATGGCCCTGCCCAAGATACACTCAGAGCGGGTTGGTATTGAAAAGTTTCTGTACGTCTCTGAGTCCCACTGGTGGTACCCTGTGGTGGCTGAGCCATGTGCTCTGGGGTCAGATCTCTGGATTCTGACTTCAGTCTACCCACTTACTTGCTGTGTAACTCCAGGTAGGTTATTAATGTTTCTGCCTGGTTTCCTCATATCCAACATAGGGGCAAGAGTCATATATACCACATAGTATTCTGTACCATATATACTCTGCCTGGAATACAAGGGAGGTAGTCAATAAATTAATGTTGACTAAATATTGAAAGAATCTATAAACATATGTCTTCTGCATGCAAAAAGTCACTCTCTTAGCAAGTAGGGTGGTGATCGAAGTAGAAAATGGTTGAAAATATACTTGGAATTTTTTTGAGACTCTTAACCACACTATTGTCCTTTTATATGGAAATCTACTTAATCAAAATGATTATAATTCCCCAGCCATAAACCAAAATGCTTTATGCATTGCTTGTTTTGCTTCATCATGTGTCCCTCTGTTGCTATAGTTTTGAGCAGCCACATTTTTTCGAACTTTTTCAGCTGCTGCACACCCAGCATGATGCCTTAAGATGCAATATGTCAGGTGAAAATGAAAAACATATGTTTTTTTCAGCACTTGGTTTCAAGTATTCATGGGTTTCCAAAAAGCACAGATTTGAGAATAAGATTTTCAAACAGACTAGACTGAGATGTACATTTCCCATTGTTCCTAAAGTTGCTATTTGGAATAGGTAATTAATCAGTGGGCACTGGAAGTGAGCAGTCACTTTCACAAATCAGGTGGTACTAGAGAATCATGACAAATGACAAAAACTTTACCTAACTGAGATTTGGGACTGAAAAGAGAAAATTCAAGAGAAACAAGACAGGTATGATTTGGGAGAAGAGATTGATGGGCTTAGTCAAATTAGCAGAACTAAGTCCTATGGGTAGAAATACCAGAAAAATATAACAGGCTCCATAGAAGTAGTACTTTCTAACAAATTAGGAACAGTTCAGGCTATCCAAGTAGCCATCATATGAGCAGTGAGTCCACAATTTCACAGAATGGCTGGGGCAGAAGGTGTGTGGCCACCTCTTACGGCTGTTTGGAAGTTGTACATTGGATTGGAAGGTTGGATTGGGAGGTCTCCAAGGTTCCTTTCAACACTGAGAGTCCATGTTTTCTGAATGTGCCATAGAAGTCTATCCTTTCAAATCTATACTCCTTTGTCAATCATTGGCCAACACTTCTACTTACAGAAGCATAATCAATACTGAAGATTCTTTGAGGGTGGACACTCAATACAGGAAAGAACCTTTACATGTTTATGATGTCTCTGACAAACAAAAATTAACTTTTACAATGTATTAGATGACATCCCTTATACAAAGCTGAGACAGCAATTGGGAACATATGAATCATGGATGGTCAGAGTTTTGAGAACAAGACTCATGACTCCCATGAAGCAAAGGTCATCTCAGGAGAATGCTGTGGCTCTGTGTTTAAAGGGGCCCTTCCTAACCCTAGAAGGCCAACATGTTTCCTGAAAGCAACACAACTGTTCAACCCCTGACTGTCCCTGCTATCGCTTAAAGCAAAGAAACTCCCTGCTTGCCAGCCTGCCTGCTCAACAGTGAATACAGAGTTGTCTGTTGGCTGCCCCAGATCCTCTCTGCTCTGTTTAGAGAGGCCAGAAAGAAGAATTCAGGGACCAACAGCAGCTGAACAGCTTGGCTGACCTGCATGCTGGGCGCCTGATTCCAGGACAACTCTCCAAGGAAAGGGAGGAGGTGGAAGGAGGACTGGGCAGTAAATTAGCCCCTTGGACTTCCCTGCAGAACCTGCTGCTGTGTCCACCCTCAGCTTCTCTTTTTAAACATATGCCAATGGATTAATGTTAGCAATCTAACCTTTGTTGAGTGCTTGCTATGGGCTAAACTCATCTCTGAGAATTTTGCGTGCATTGTTTTATTTAATTTCCACAACAACCTGTGAGTGTTTTTATTGCATCAATGTTTAAGCAAGTAAACCGAGGCACCATTTGGTCCAAGATGACACAGTGGCAAGGGGCAAACTCACCGATTACAGAGACAACCTGGTTTAGAAGTCTGGGATCTTAATCAGTATCCTAAGTTAAGCGGGAAGAGGGGACATGGGGGAGAAGAGGCACTGGAAGTTTGGCTTCAGGATTTTTGTTTGTTTTTAATGTGGTTAAATCTATCAATATTCAATGCCTATCTAATAATCTTTTCTCCCCCCCAACTAGACTGTAGTTCATGAGTCAAGTCTTTCTTCTTCCCAACTATCAGCACAGTGTCTGGCCAATGAGAGGGACTTAGTCACAGCAGAGGAAATGTCTATAAGGATTTTCCTAGAAAAGCCAGATAAATGTTACATGAAAATCAACAACATGCAGCATATTGTCTCTAGCACCTTGGATGCTGCTGTTGGACCCTACGAGGCCATCCCTTGGCCAGCATGTCCCCTCATCTCCATGACAGCCACCCACCCTCACACAGTAAGATGTTCTCGAAGTTTACACTTTCTTCTGCCCCTGGCTACCATGGTCTCCTCCTTCTCCTACCCCTTGAAATGCAGATTTCCTGTGCTTTGTCCCGTGGGCTCCAGAGAAGCCCGTTTATTTTCCTTGGGTGCTGAAACATCTTCTGGAAGGTTTTGAGGGCAAAGTAGACTGACAGATGCTAAGCCTTCTGGGGCAAATCAGAACTATGAGAGGCGACCAGACAGGAGACGAGGACAATAAGCAGGCGTGGTCGGTTGCTGTGGCTGCCCCAGTGGTAAGAGGTTTCAGTAAATAAACAGAGGTAAGTTCAGGAAACCTGCTCAGTCTTATCGTTTGTGCTACAAATGTAGACCACAAAGTTCCTGGATTGCTGTCAGTCTTTAGGGTCTTACAGATGAGAGATATGACAGCCATTCCTCTCTGACATCCCTGAAAAACTGAGCAGATCCTGTTGAGCAATACCGTAGTAAGAAGAGGAACTGGCTGCCTGTTAGAATAAGAGAAATTCCCTTCACCGGACTGGGAAGTTTCCAAATCACCGGAAAAGAGAGGCATTACTGCTGTGTGATAGTGGGTAGATCAGGATATTTCATATAAATTATATAAACCGTACACAATTTGGCGAGGTAGGTATCATTGCTTCTATTTCACAGATGAGAAACAGAAGCAACCTCACACCATAACAAGAGCCTCTGCTTATTGGACTAAGTCACATACAGATTTTGATCCAAGGAACACTCAGTACACCAGCCACTGTCATGAAAATAATTTCTAATGAATGCCCTGAGGTTTGTCTAAGGCTGAAGATAAGCTGAAAAGAAGAGGATATGGCCAGAGGAGGTCCAGGGGTGGGGGTGGGGGTGTGCTTAGAAAGTATGAAGAACTTTATGCTATCCCATCAATCTGTGCATGACTATCACCGCATAGTGAAAACCCTTTTTTTTGCATTTCAAGAGGCAGGTCATGGGAGCTACAACTGGTCATTTAAATGAATTTTACATATTTCTGAGCCAAGGCCTTTCAGGGTCTTGGTATTCAAATTTAAGCCAAAAGATTAATTTAGCCCAGTGTTTCTTAACCATGACCTCATGTAAAAAAAATACTGATGCCTGGGCTCCACCCCAGAAGAAATGATTCAAAGCTTCTGGGGATGGGCCCAAATACTGGTATTTTTTTAAAGCCCCCAAGTGAGAGCAACAGGTAGCCAGGGCTGAGCCACTCTTTTAAACAAATGGTTAAAGCATCATTTTATCTAATGAAAGGAATCAAGGTCCCAAGTTGCCTTGAAAATTTGAGGTGATCTTAAATTTTTCTGTATCAAGTGCTGAGCTATCAGAAACTCCAAGCCGACAATAGCAAGGCAACTGTGATAGACATTTTGGAATAGATGCCCAGCAGCCACGGTAGAAGACAGTGAAAAAAATATTATATGAACCACCATGTTAATTATGGAAAACCAGACACCCTGGCAGAAGGCCGGGGCGTGGCAGAATGGATAGGGATGGAGGACAGGAGAAACTTTAGGAAATTAGAAATTTTAATAACTTTGTCCGTCAAGGGCTGCAAGTGGATGTCGACTTGTTTCTAATTTATTGCAAGCATTGAGAGCAAAAACAGATGAGAAAAGAAACTTCTGTATCACATTCTGGCTGCTTTTTATTTCTCCAGCCTAGGAACAGAAAATAAATGATGCCTTCCTGGGGCCCCTTTCCCTAAATCCGATGAAGGGCCCCCAGTAGGCTCCCTTTCTGAACACCAGGGGGAGTAAGACATAGTTTGCCTTGTTCACCATGCCTTTCCATAGAGCATGAGAAAGAACAAGTTCTTGCTTCTTGTTTAGATGCCTTCTTGAATAGCTCTTCCTTCTCTCCCTGGCTAAAGAGGACGATCTATTTGCGCTTGTTTAAAAGAGTAAGTAAACACTCCTTAGAAGCAATAAAATCGATTCTGTTCCATCACCCCAGGGTTTGAAGTGGCAACAGAGGGGAGGGGTTAAGAGAGCAGATGCTGGCGCCAGACTTCCTGGGTTTGAATCCCAGAAACAGCACTTAGTAGCTCCTTAGCTACGGGCAGGTTACTTAACCTCTCAGGTCTTGGTTTTTCTGTTTTTAAAATGGGGATAGTCATAATAACATACCTCATAGGATCATTGTAAGGATGGGTGGGTTAACACACATAAAACTTGGAACAAGCCTGGGCATATAGCCAGCAGTCAATGAGTATTAGTTAGTGCTATTATCCAAGGGACTACCAGGAAATTTTCAATTCAAATTTGAACTCTTCCACACTTCAATCATTCTAAATATTTTATATTAAAAATCATACAACTCAAATCACAGGAATGGTAAAGCCAGTGGAGCATTTGATAAGAAGCAATCTTTTAAGGCAGAAATAAATGACTTATTGTAGTGATCTCTACTAAGAAGATACAGAAAACAATAAATTATACTACCTTAATGTGAATAATACATACATTAAATAAAATATGACACACCCGAAAAGAATGACCTCATAAAATGAATGTACTCCAATGAAGAAAGACAGCAATCTGTTAGGATATCATTATCATAAACTTTTCCCAGAGGGTGTAAGAAATTAGTTGAAGAAAAGCATATGGTACCTAATGACAACTTAGATACTTTTTAAAAAGACTCTTACAGTAGTTATTTTACTAAAATGTATGTACTATTATAATTTCAGAAAATTATTTTTTTATTGAAATAGATGATCCTCTATGATATTATGTCATTTTAACAAAATGAGTGGCCAATAAGGAAGACCTGTGTTGATTTACTCCGCATAAAGGCTGATAGCACATTTTCCATGGATGGAGGCCATGGAATAAACATTGCTGTATCAAACATTCCTGACAATGAGGGAGAACTCTGCTTGCATGTTTTTTTCATCCTAGCACACATAACTTTTTTCCCCTGTGGATCTTCAGCAAGGCAAGGCAGTTGCCTTGGCTGTATGGAATTTAGCAAACAGAAATGCATGACCAGTGACCACACACTCGCATCTGGATGAGGTTTTGGCGGACTGTGCTTTGGGATTTTAACTCCAGCCACTAACAAGGATCCCCTTCTTTTTGACTATATAAGTCAACTCTGAGAGCCATGGGGTAGAATGACTCTTTTTTTTGGAGTTCCTTCCATGTCTCCTGCACGCTGAGAATGTGGATAGGAGAGAACAACTCTCTTGTCCTTTGCACTTCCCGTAGTTGGAGGTATCAAAGTCTGGCAAGAAATCAGAATGATGGAGGAAAGGGCCATCTTAAAGAGTAGAATGAAACATCCTTTTCTCATTCTATCAACATGTGTGGGTAGAGGATAAAGCTGTCTGATGGAGTGGCACTAAAACAGGGCCTGGGCCTGGCTTGAATTCAACTCCATAAGTACTAGCCCTGTAACTCGAATTCAGTTGCTTAACTTCCCTAAGCCTCATTTCCTCATCTGTAGAACGGGGTTAATAATAGTTTCTGCCTTATAATGTATCCATGGGAATTAAATGAAATGCTGCTTATAAAATCCTTTATCTTACCCTGTATTTTTAAATCCTCACAGAAAAAAAATCCAGTGTGGTAGATACTATTGTACCAATTTTGTTGATGGGAAACTGAGGCTCAGAGATATTATATAGCTGGCCCAGTGTCACCCAGGCACATCAGTGTAGGAAACTGGGCATGAACCCAGGATTGCCTGGCTCTGAAGCTGATGCTCCAAGCACTCACTGACCCATATCACAAAGTGAGCACTAAGGGCTGTCAGACCATCTGGGCCAGCTTTTCCTTTTATAGGGAAGAGTTACAATTAATAGAAGCTCAGCGAGTAAACTCAGGGTAGGAGGCAGGCATAAGAAATCAGTTCTTCAAGGTTTTTTTTTTTTCTGCCTCTGTTGGCGGAACAAGGAAGAGCAAAGTGCAATTTGAGAAAAATGTTCAACTTAGACACCAAAGTAACAAGAGGATTTACTGGGGTGAGGCAGAAGTGGAGGCTTAAAGGAGGAACCAGATAGACCCTCTTTTTGTACACGGCCTGTTAATATTTAAAAATGTTGGCTACATATGGTATGAAATTCAACTTTTTTGAACTGCAAACAAACTTGAGATTTCCACACTGATTATTACTTATTAATCATTCATTAAGCATCTGTTATCAAATAGGTCTTAGCCAAACCAAAGGGCAATTAGCTTTTTCAAGAGTAAACAGAAAATGGGTTCACAAATTCCCAACTGTTCTTCCCTGCTTCTGACATAGGCCTCAAGTATATGCACTCAAGAACTTGGAAGAGAATATTAAAATGAAATAGTAAATGCTCGATTCTTCTTTGGCTTTAGAATTCATGCAAATTAGACCTGCAGAGTCTAAAGGATTTCCTTATTTAATTGGCCTCAATATTTCTTTTGCACTTATGTATTGGTCTGTGTATTTCAGAGTGCTTTATCTATTTGTACCAGCTTCATACTATCTGGTTTAGGTTGAATACCTGTAGAGGGCAGCATGTCATATTTATTTAAGGGATGAATCCAGAATCTCTGTTAATGGTGATAATGGAGGTAGTCATCATCACCACCATCATCATCAGCATCATCATCATTGTTCCTATCATATCCCTGGGTTTTGATCTTAGAGAAAATCTCTGTTACAAAGTGGCAAGGTAGACAATACAATCTCCCCCCATCTTTATGAATGTTAATATTCTGCATAGTTTTCTGATGTATTACTTTGTTCAAAATCAAACAGATTCTCTTACTTGCATACCACAAAACTCCTCTGCTATGTAAGATGTTGGCATAAAATTCTGTCATTATGCTGTTAAATAATTCAAAACGGTTTAACATGACATGAAGAGACTTACCATTAAACCATGGGCAGGGGAATCAAATGGAAAGAAAGTTCCTCACTGAGATATGTTTTCACTCAAATTAGTCTGTGGTCAGACACAAACACTCCCTGTAGAATCTGTTTCTTTAAGATTCTAAAAATAAATCTTGATCTGTAAGTGACTTTGCTGTAATACATACAGTGAGTCAGATCAAGGAGTAAGAGCCATTTATAGAATATGAACTAACTCTGGCCTGAGACAACCATTTAACCCTCGCGAACAGAGAAGCGGCATTTCAGATCGTGCAGGGTTTGATCTATAAAGCTATTTTGACATATAAAGACTCTCTTTAATAATGACTCTGGCTAAAAATATTAGAATATGCCTAGAGGCAATCACAAGGTCAAAACATTTGGTCACAGGAAGATTGGCGCGACTGTACAGGGTACATCTATGTGTGCATGCTCAGAACATATTCTAGGTATGCCTCTATTCCTATGGGCTGGACGCAGTGATAAGTTGCCATTCCATGCATTCTCCTATAAAGAAGTAGACGGGGACAGGTGCAGTGGCTCACGCCTGTAATCTGAGCACTTTGGGAGGCTGAGGCAGGCGGATCACCTGATCCTGGGGTCAGGAGTTCAAGACCAGCCTGGTCAGCATGGTGAAACCCTGTCTCTACTAAAACTACAAAAATTAGCTGGGCGTGGTGGTGGGTGCCTGTAATCCCAGCTACTCTGGAGACTGAGGCAGGAGAATCGCTTGAACCCGGAAGACAGAGGTTGCGGTGAGCCAAGATCGCACCACTGCACACTCCAGCCTGGGCAACAGAGCAAGACTCTGTCTTAAAAACAAACAAACAAAAAACAGAAGAAGGTGGGAGTATTTTTTAAATTATTATTACATTCAAAAATAGAGATGGGGGTCTCACTATGTTACCCAGGCTGGTCTTGAACCATGGGCTGAAGTGATCCTTTCGCCTCAGTCTCCCAAAGTTCTAGGATTACAGGCATAAGCCACCATGCCCAGCTGGTGGGAGTATTTTAACTTGCATTTCATGGTGATTTAGAATGGCTTGTGTGCCCATAAATAAGTCACTGAACATCTCTGAGTCTCAGTTTCTTCATCTGTAAAATGGTAATAACTATAATCCCTACCTCAAGAGGTTGATGTGAGGATTAAATAAGAGAAAGCATATAAAGTACTCAGTACACAGAACACAACTTTAAGAAATGTCAGCTAGTATTCTGTTCTCCTCAGCCCTGGCAGTTATAGAATAGTGTAATTTCGTTTTGCTCTATGTCTTTGCATGTCCCTTCATTTCTAGAGCATGTCTTCACAGTCTTGTAAATAGCTGCCTTAGAGGGCACGTCTGGTGGCTACAGGTGGGTAAGGGTTTCCTTTCTCCTTCTGCATGGCTGATGTAATGAACATCTCTAAGGGGATATATGATTGAAGGGTGTGTGGTGTATGTGTGTGTGTGTGTGTGTGTGTGAGAGAGAGAGAGAGAGAATGTGTGTACATGTATAAGAATTCACGTTGCAAAAAGAGAAATTTGCCACCCTCCTCACCAAGTTTCGCTCACAGGCAAACATGTTAATCATTGGGTAGTCACACTGCTTGCACACGATCTCAAACCTGGCACACTGCAAAGAGCTGCTTTACAAGAAATATGACTTCATATCACAGTGTTAATCATTGACCTCCACCCTGGTAATAAGATCTTTTTTGGCCTTGTACATGTAGAATCCACCTGAGACTTCCTAATCATCTATTTGCTAACAAATTGGCAGAAGTATTAGGAAATTCCACCTTGACGTTTGGGTGAGTCTTTTCCATCGACATGGTTTATTTGGATTACAGGCTCTTCCTCAATTAAAACAATAAATCAGCCATTTTCATTTTCTTTTCACCTCTGGATATATGTGGTCCTTAATACTTTAAGTTGCAGTCAGAATGCTTGCTTGGTATGACGACATCATCCTGTCTTTCAGGTGTGGTTTCAGGGTCACACAGAACACTTGTGTCCGGAAGGTTGACTTCAGAGCACACCACAGACACATTCTGCTACTCAGGGGAGTGAGATCATGGGCTGGCATAAATTTATCACTCTTTTAAATGAACAGGGTTGAATTCTATCTACTAACCTTGATCAGGAGGCTAGTGATACTGGCTGTGTAAAACAAAACAGACAAAATAAACAAGGGAAAACCACAGCACATGTGGCCACTTTGTTCAGAAGGTGACACTACTGAATTTAGTCTGTGAAGGTCTTGTCACATGAAAGCCTAGAAATAGCTATGACCTAAACATGGGAGTAGAAGACAATCCAGTTAGAAATGAATGAACACATTCCATTGTGCTTGTATAGTGTTTAAAATCTATTTTGGGGCAAAAGGGGTATTGTAAATACTTTCCCTTGTTCATAACTATCATAACCCAAACTTTCTGGCTCTCAACATTTTCCAGTGACCCTGCATGCCTATAATTTTTTGCACACCACCTGACCTGGCAAGAATTATGCTACCAGAGATGTGGATGCCCTGTGATCACCACCCCCTAACCCCGAATCCCCAGGGCAAGCCAAGACTAGATCGGACCTTATGACTGATTCTAATCTGGATGTCTCAAGGGGCTGTCCTAGTCTCACTGCACAATTCCAAGGCCACTCAGTTCTGATGGCCCTTGGGAGATGCTGCCATATTAGGCCTGTGGAAATGGTCACATCATTCTAAAATTATTTTGGAAGTAGAGATTTAACATAACTTTTTGGATTAGCATTCAATTCCAAATTTGGGGCTGGGATTTAGGTAAAATTAATTTTAGGGACTTCTTATTGGGTTTGAGAAATGTTAATTCCAGCAAGTATTCCTTTATTCTTTAATACTGACTAGATCACAGACTGTGTGTTTTTTCCATTTTATTCTCTCTTTGGTAACAGTATTTCTAGGAAGACTTGGCTATCTGTATAGACAACTCCTGACTCTAAAGTGGTTGACTGGATAGGCTTATTATTGAATTCAGGTCAATTCGTGGCCTCCTTCTCTTGGACTATAGCGGCTCTGGATGTCAATGAGAGCGTTAAAATGGGGCCAGCCTGAGGCCAGTTATGGAAAAGAGGAGGGAATAGGCATTTCCTGGATATACAGTTCCTAGTATCTCCACGAGGCCAAATATAATTTGTATCTAGAAACTGTTATCTTCTGCCTACCTTCACTACCTGAGAGAATTCCCTCCAGAAATAAGGATGATCTTTTATTAGGCAACAGAGTGTGAAGATCTGGAGATGCTGAGACATGGCCTTAGAGGTGTGCTTGCACAGGGAAAAGAAGCTCCATGATTCTTTAATCACAGAATTCCCTTAGAGCACTGTTCACGGAGACACTAGGTATGAGTGGGACCCCCCCCTTTCCAAATGGATTTAGTTATAGAAGAAATAAAAGGACTTCTGTACGGAAGAAATTAAAGGACCAGCCTGGGCAACATAGTGAGACCTTGTCTCTTCAAAAATAATAATAATAAAACAAGAACAAAGTGAAACAAATTCTAAAAAGTTTGGTTTGTTCTGAGTTTTTCTAGAAGAATCTATGAGAAGATTGCAAAAGTTGTTTCCCTTCCCCAAGTTAAAACTGTACCATTTTAAAAGTTATTATTTTGAGAACCTTCACTTCATCAAGTCTATTTTATTAAAATGATGCCCAAATTATGCAGAGGCTTACAGACCCATCAAATTTCATTTTTAAAAGTATGGCATGTAATGTATAGTATTTCAAATAATTTTTACATCTTTTTTTATAACAAAATGGGCAGAAGAGGCTCTGCCTCTTCCTTAATACATCTGAGCTCAGAAAATACAACTAACCTAAGATCTCACCTTTAACACATGACCACAATCCAGGTTGTCTGGCTCTGTGTTCAGTGCTATTTCCTATGAGCCTCTACTCCCCACAAGACTTGGAAATGCCCTCTTGATTCTCAGGGTTTCCTTCATTGTCATCCTGGAGTAACAGGGATGGGTTTATTTTATTTCATTTCACAAATGATGGTTTTATGTATGTGACACATTTATTTTAGAGATGAGGGTCTTGCTATGTTGCCCAAGCTGGTCTCAAACTCCTGGCCTCAAGTGATCCTCCAGCCTCTGAAGTAGCTGGGAATACAGGCATGAGCCACCATGCCTGGCTCAAGAAGGGGGTTTATTTGTGTGGTTTTCTCACTGAAGAGGATGGTGCCTGTCTCAGTGTAGAATGACAGGGAAAAATAAACAGGCAGCAAACAATGTTCTCTTTTTAGCGCTCTCAAAGTCCACTCTAGTTATAACAGGCCAATAAAAGAGAAGACATTTGTCCAGCAGAAACATTTACCAGTGAGGAACATTCCCTGTGAGATCCAGGTGTCTTCTTTGCTGGGTGAATGGCAGATTTGGAAAGATCTTCTCTTCCAGACCCAAGCTATAGGCCATCTAGTGTAACCTTGGAGCCATGATGGCTGAGCTCAAACCCCACCTCTACCGTTTACTAGCTGCAGGCCTTTGAGCAAGTTCATAACTTCTCTGTGCCTGTTTTCTTCAGCAGCAAAATAGGGACAATAATGATGATATCTGCCTCATAAGATGATTTAAAGGCTTAAATGAGTTAAATCTAAAGTGTTTAGAACAGGACTTGGCCATGTGACCAACGAGAGAGGCTATTTTTGTTATCTTAACAAACGAATTCCTTGATTTCTTTATCTATAAAGTGAGAATGATCGAGCCTCTAACAAGAATCAAATTATATCCTGTTTTGGAAAGTTCTTTATAAATCATAAAATTCTCTGAGCATGTATTAAATGCCTGCTGTTCACCTGAAGAGAACGTTGCAATATCGGAACCATACCTAACCTCCTATTTGCAAGGAATTTATTCTTTCTCATTAAATTGAGAAAGAAAGTCATTTATATTAAGATTGCTAGCCAGACTCCGTTGGTAGCTTGTTATCCAGGAATGAAGGGGTTGGGGGTGTTGTCTAGCCAGGTGTGGGTGTTCACCCAAGGCCTAGTAGGCCTCCACCTCCCAGGGGAGGATCACAGAGATCGTGCCTGCTGGGATGGGAGGCAAGTCCCAGCTGCGTGTGACTGTATCTGTGTATAGATCTGGAATCAGAGAGCCCTACTGGTCCCGCAGGATTACCGAGCCAGAGCCAAGAGGCCGCCTGGAGCCCTGAAAAGTGGGACAACTGTTTACTGTGTGGGTGGCTACTCAGAGGAGCCTAGGGCGATACGAGGCCTGAAACCAGAACAGCATCTGATAAGGAAGCAGATGTGTTGACTCAGGGTAAAAAAAAAAAAAATAGATGAAACTGGTTTTTTTCCAGAGTTTGAGTAACACGTTATTTCTGAAAGGATCAGGAGGAGTGCAGTTGGTGCAAATGAGGGAAATTTTTAAAGCATCTCCTTCTTCTCTAGCTCTGTCCCAGCTTGTATCACGGTCTCACCCAGTGGCACACACAGGGACACCAAGCTCTAATGGTCTTTAAGAAAGACATGGATGCCAAGCAGGACAGTTGTTTCCAACAACCTTTCCTGACTCGCTGTGCCCTCAGGACTGATGGTCCCCTCCAGCTCCCCCAGCTGAAGTTCTATCCAATTTTTCACATTCAGCATCAATATCATCTCCTTTATTAAGATGCCCTGCAACTCTCCACCTAGAAGGGATCTCTTCCTATCACGTTCTCATAAAGCTTTTCTCTGTGTACCTTTAACGCAGTGCTTTCAAAATTTGCCTCATTTCATAATGAGTTATGTCAAATGTCTCTGCCCTACTAGCTTATAAGGAACTGATTCCTGTCATCTCTGTGCCATTATGACACCTATACTACTGCTCAAAGGAGTCATTCAACAAATATTCATCACATGAATAAATATTTGTTGGTGAAAACTTGAACTTAGAATTTCATGGCCTCCAAGAAAGGCTCTGATTTTTAAAAATAGAGCACTGCTCTTTTTCCCCCTCTACTATTCTTTAAGGTTGTTTCATAACATCTCCTGCCAGGGACAGCTTCCAACTCTCATTATTGAATTATTAAGTGTTAGGAGAACAGCACCTTCTATGAATAAGAACTGGGTGAAACTGTGAAGAAGGGAAGCCCCCATTGCTCTCAGTTTCAGAGGTGAGAACTGTAGATTTATTTATGTGCTTCCTCCATCACAAACCAGTGTGATTCAAATGGTGGATTCTGGAATTCTGTTTTCTGCTTTCCTTTCCCTGTTCAGCCCCTCAACCTTAGCGACTGTTAATAATGCACACACTCACAGTGGAATATAAGATGCATTAATGAGAAAGTAGGGTCCATATTCCTTATTTGGAACCTGAGACTGTCCTTAAACTAGACTTCATGCTTCTGACCTGTATGCATTCATCAGTTGCATGGGTAAAAAAGAAATGGAAAATGGGTGGGGACGGAGGAATCACAGATGAGGTTTTTGTCTTTACAGTTTCAGATCAACATTATCATATAAACAATTAATGAGCAGTCTCCAGATGTTCTAAATTGCTTTTCCCTCCCAGGGATGTTGTTAAATATTCCCTAAGCTGGCTCTGCATAGCAAACAGACTTTCCATGGGGGAAAATTCCAAGTTTAGCTCTCATGTACCTGGAATCCTTCTTGTGGATGACTTTTAGAAAGACTTCCAAGAATTCCAGCATCCCTTCCTCAACTCTGTGCATTTCAGGCTGAGGCTTCAAGAATGGTGCCTCCAAGTGATCCCCAAAATGCTAGTGCCTACAATGTCTATGCCTAAGCTTTATGCTTTATAGGGACTTAGATAGTATAAACACTTGTTTAAAGAATGGGCAAATAAATGAACTATTGAATTAATAAATGAAATAATGCATCTTTAGAAATAACACTTGGTTCTTCTTGGTCATCAGATTGCTAAGTTTCCTAACATGGACTTGTTTTTTTTAAATCATAAATGAAAATCACAAACTGTTTTAAGCTGAAAGATACCTTAGTAATAAACTACACACAGTTTTTTTTTAAGGCCGTAGCTTTATTTATTTAAATGAAATAGAAAAAACTGCCTCTCTGGTTGGAGTGTAGATAGAAGCCTGAAGTCCATTAACTCTGAGAAATTACGTAGCTTGTCCAACATCACACAGGTGCCAGAGGTTGAACCAAGAGCCTGAAGACCCCTGTTCTGGGGTATTTCTGCTGCTCAATACCTCCCTTTATGGGTGAGGTTTTATTTCCTATAGTTGTTACTGGGTACCCGTTAGGTACCCAGAAAAAGGGCATCTCTCTGAAACTAGAATAAGCGGGTCAAAGGCTTGAAGAAGTATTGAAATGGACTTCAGGGTAACCAAAGAGTTGATGAGGAAAAGGTTCTCTTCATGGAAGTACTCCAGCTAATAAACAAAGAAGGAATGACAGAATCACACTTCACCATTTCATAGTCCCTAAAGAAATAACAGATCTAGACCATGTCAGTGACTGCCAATGGCCCAAAGAGAAAACCAAGCCAACCACTGGTCCCTCCTAATAGAAATGTACCACACCACATGGGAAGTATTCCTGCCAAAAATTTGGACTTGACTCTAAATCAAACCTAGAAAGCCCCTAATTACCAGTTTACAAGAGATACAAGAAACAGAGAAACTTATCAAACTGACACTATGGAAATGCAATCAGCAATACTCAGATTATACAAAACTCTACAGGCTGTTCCACAAATAAATTGTCAGGAAAAACAATGGAGAATTCAGATCTGCCATTTAAGAGTCTTAGAAGACATGTCAACCAGTTTTAAGTATGAACCTTATTACAGTCTTGATTCTCTGAGAAAACACCAATGACAATGACATAGTTGCTACTCCGGGGCCTGCAGTGAGAGGTCATGACAGATCTGTGGAGGCTTTGGCAGCTGTGTCCAGGGTCAGGGTCACAAACCTGGCCTGGGTCACAAAGGCAAGGCCAAGGCCAAGGAGTGGTTCTGGGTCACCATACAGGACTGCCTGCCCAAAGAATGAAGATCAAGGCCCTACAGGTTAGCCATGATTTCTCCTTGACCATCGAGGAGTCTAAAATCATTGACTTTTTCCCGGGGAGGTCCCTCAAGGATGAAGTTTTGTGTATTAAGCTCATGTGAAAGCAGACCTGTGCCAGCCAGCAGACCAGGTTCAAGGTATTTGTTACCCTCAGAGACTACATAGCCATGTCAGCCTGAGTAGCTGCTGTCATGGGCAAGGCCAACATCCTGGTTGAGCTCTCCATCACCTGTCTGCTCGAGGACACTGGGGAGAACAAGATAGGCAATCCCCAAGTGGTCCCTTGCAAGGGGACTGGCCTCCGTGGCTCTCGCGCATCTCCTGGCTTCCAGAGACACTGGCATCATCTCAATCCCCGTGCCCAAGAAACTGCTGCTTAAGGCCGGTATCTATGAATGCTACATGTTGGCCAGGGGCTACACTGCCACCTAGGGCAATTTCACCACAGCCACCTCTGATGCGGTCTCCAAGACCTTCGGCTATTTTACCTCCCAACCCACCTCTGGAAAGAGACCACATTAACAGAGCCTCTTATCAGGAATTCACTGACCGACTCCTAAAGACTCACACCAAAGTCTTAGTGCAGAGGACCTGGGTTCCCACTGTGGCCACCATGTGGTGTTTTTACACAAGAAAAATAAAGCAAATTAATTTAAAAAATAATAAAGGACAAAAAAAGAGACATCAAGCAAATTTGAAGGATGTATTCAGAACATTAATATACTACGGGTAATATTTTAGGTGGAAAAATGGTATTGTGGTTACTTTTCTTTAAAGACTACTTATCTTTTATATATCCATGTTAAAATATGAATGAAATGCTGTGATAACTGGGATGTGCTTCATATGACCTTGAGAGAGGCTAAAAGCGAGTAGAGACAGGGATGAAATATGATTGTTAAGTTGATAATTGTTCAGGTTGAGTGATGGAGTTCATGGGTTGGGGTCATTAGCCTAACCTTTCTACTTGCATAACATGTTTTAAATATTCCATAAGAAAAAAAATTAAGAAACTTTGTCCACAATTATAACAGAATGCTGTTTTTCTAAATTCTTAAAAATTAAATTAAATAAAAAAGCTGAAACCTAGGAAAGAATTTGACATGAAAGTAAAAGGCTTTTGGAAGTACAAGGAGCTCTCATTAGGGGAGAGGCATAAGGAGTCTCTCAGAAAGTTTCCAGTCTGACTGAAGCCAGACTAGATCAGAACATGGAACCTACTGGTGGGGAAGGTGATGTCTCATGGGAAAGAGCATATTCTCACTTAGTCTTGGTCTCATCCATGTTATAAGTGACAACGGCAGCTTTGGCTCTGTATCTTTAAACTATTTATAGGACATTCTGAAACATACATTTTGCAATGTCATTAAAAGATCATCCCATAGCCAAAAGATCAAATCCCAAATGGATATAGCACAAATGACTGCCATCTGAACAAGCTTTAAAATGTTCTGCCTGGGTACAGTGGCTCACACCTGTAATCCCAAGACTTCAGGGGGCCAAGGAGGACGGATCGATTGGGCCCAGGAGTTTGAGACCATCCTGAGCAACACTGCGAAACCCCGCTCTATAAACAAACACAAAAGTAGCTGGGTGTGGGGTTGTGTGCCTGTAGTCCCAGAAACTCAGTAGGCTGAGGTGGGAGGATTTCTTGAGCCTGGTAGTTCAAAGGCCGCAGTGAGCTGTGGTTGCACCACTGCACTCCAGCCTGGGTGACAGAGTGAGACCCTGTGTCAAAAAAACAAAAATTAATAAATAAAGAATAAAATGTCATTCAAATAACACCTGAGACGTAACATTCCGGAAGCTGATCTAAATGTTCCAACTGGAAGAAGCCTCTCTGAAGTTCCCCTGAAAGGATCCACTTCCTTGCACTTTGAACTCTGACTCTAAGCCACCCTGAACCCATTTGTGAATTACTGTGGAGGCCATTTACTGAAATTGAGATTTGAGATTTGATGACCCAAAGAAATCAAGATTTCCACAAATGCCTACTGAGTTTGTTGGCAAGATCTGGTCCAAATATCAAGAAATATCAAATACAGCAATTTTCAAATGAGACACTGGGCAGGTAATGACCAGTAATCGGTGAACAAAATCAAAGCAGAAGGAACAGACCCAGAGCTTACCTCTAACTTTGTCCTTCAGGAACCCAAACTTAAGGTAGCAATCATTCTTCATTCAATTCACATAAAGTCAAAATAATCTTTCATCCTGGGTGTAATCACTTGATGGTTTGACACCTATGAGTCATAAGTGGCCCCGTTGTAAAGAGGATAGGCTCAAGCCAGGTGGCAATGTGTTAGGTCACATTTAAGCCTCAGTTGTTTCACAGTCTGTTCCCACTCAGGCTTCTGTCTTCACTGCACCTGGGGCAGCATCTGGGCCCAGCCTCACCAAGTGCCATCAGTTTCAGACCCAATATATTGCAATGAACCTTAAAAATTCTTAGATGGTCACATATTTGCAATAAGAATATTTTTCAAGAGGAAAAATATATTTTTAGTTGTTTGGCCAAAACAAGCAAAACTGCTCAAAATGTTGAAATAGAGGGGCCCCTGCTACTTCATGAATGGTTTGCTGAGGTATAGAGGTGAAACCGCTTTTCTCTGTAGCCCCAGTAAGCAGGCACACGTATGTTTATCGATTAGGACATACTACAGTAGGCGTCCAATCAGATACACTAGTCCCCTGGGTAACTCCAAATTCCTGCTTGAAGTTTGGCTTCATTTCCCATAACGGCTACATTTGAGGGATGAATTAAAATGGCCAAAATTTTCAATACATCTTTGAGAAGGGTTAAGTACAAAAATGCCATTAAACAATAATGGGATTTGTATGTGAAACATTATACTCTTTGAACATTTTTTAGAAAGTCACTCTCCTCTTTCCCCTTCGACTAATAACAATTCAACATTATTTAACATAATCCTACTGACAGGTAATTTCTGACACGAAATTTATTACTGGCTTGCCCTTTGAGGGCATGTTTCACTATTAATGTTTCCTTTTAAAAGCTATAGCATACATTAGATTCTCATACAGAGTTTCCCCCATGTTTTCCTTGGAAACCCCTACTTTCTGTGGTATTTTACATTACCCAAGTCTGTTTTAACTGTATCCTTACACACACACACACCCCTCTTCTCTAAATGGCCAGGACTACACTTAACATTGAAGGATTTTATTTCACCATTATTGGATATACCTATAACTGAATAGACAACATCATTAGCACAGCATACATTTTTTAAGATTGTCTCCTGTACCTAACTGAGTATGTGATTAAGTGAGCTACAGGGCTTGAATTTACCACTATCATTCTGGGAAATGAGAGAGCCAGGGCTTGTAGATGTTGCCCATATAGGGCCAGTGAGACCTGCACACAGCCATTCTGGTTGGTGCTTCAGGCCCTTCCCCATGCAGGACGTAGGAGACTGTTCAGAACATATTTGTGATTCTGACTCATTCAGAGAAATGATTTTTTACCTGGTGAGTCAGCACGAAGCTAGGTATTTCCCTACCTGTGCTAACCATACAAGGGCATTGCTACCTGGAGAGCTGAGTCATCTCCCCCAGAAGGAAACATGCACCATCTCTGCTTTTTCTACAACAGCTTTCCTGGCATCATGCGCTCAGAGGTTGGAGCTGACTATATGGTGTCCTTCCTTCGAGAGGGGGCATCATCCGAATAGCCTGCTGGCTGGCAAAGCAGCAAGGGGACATGCGAAACTATTACTTATTCTTTCTTCTTTGTCAAGTTATAGTTTGTCAAGTTATAGTTTACATATAGTAGAATTCACCCTTACAACATGCAGTTCTATGGGATTTGGCAAATGCATACAGCCATGTAACAACTACTGCAACCATGATATGGAACAGTTTCCTCACCTCATTCCCTTTCCCCCTTTGTAGTTAACCTGTTCTTCGGCCCACTCCCTACCTCGCACATATATATTTTATTTATTTATTTATTTATTTATTTATTTATTTATTTAGAAGACAGAGTCTCGCTCTGTCACCCAGGCTAGAGTGCAGTGGCGCCATCTCAGCTTACTGCAACCTCTGGCCTCCCATGTTCAAGCGATTCTCGTACCTCAGCTTCCTGAGCAGCTGGAATTACAGGAATTACCTGTAATTGAGCACCCAGCTAATATTTATTTTTAATTTAATTTTATTTTTTTAGTAGAGATGGGGTTTCACCATGTTGGCCAGGCTGGTCTCAAACTCCTGGCCTCAAGTGATCCTCCCGCCTTGGCCTCCCAAAGTGCTGGGATTACAGGTGTGAGTCACTGTGCCCAGCCTCTACCTGGCATATACATATTTAAATAATATTCAGATGACTTACAAGAGAGGCACAGATTCATCTGCAGGTCGATTCATGAACATGTTTGTAACTTATCCTCAGTAGAGGGGTGGGATTTACCAGTGATGAACTCTAGGATCTTCGATACTACCAGAAGATTGAGGACACATCAGGGGAGACCTGTTGCCTCACTTTTGTCCCAATATGTAACCTGTTTCCACAGAGAAACATGCAGGAGTAATTGCACAGGTAAATTCTTAACTTCCTAACTCTTCCTGTAAGTTTAAGAGGAAGATCTACTTCCCCACTAAGTCAGGGAAAGACAGTTCTCTTAAATGTCTCACCTCAACCAGATTCCAATAGGGAAAATTTGGGGACTCACACACACACCCCTATCTTGGCCCATGCCTCTCCTCCCACAGACAACCATACATAAACAACTCCCTCTGTCTCTCACACACACACATGCACACACACACACACACACACGCAAACCAAAAACCAAAAAACAAAACAAAAAAAAGGAGCAACACAAAAACTGCTAAGGCAATCTGTTCTCTATAGTGGTCATTAACTTTCCAAGGCCACTGACTGGACTTTCCAGGCCCAGACCTGTGCAGAAATCAATGTTGAAAAGCCTCCATTCCAAGAAAGTGAAACTTATCTGAGGTCCCTGAGCATTAGGGAAGAGTTAAATTTTTAGGTTACTGGGCCATTAGCAGCTCAGCCATCCATTTTTCATTTGAAGAAACCTTTTTAAAGGTTGAATTCTTATCTTGGGGAAGCCTGTAAATGCAGTTCTTGTGTTTTCATTGGATTTATTTAGCCTGGGGGATTAAGGTCCCTCTGTTTAGGCAGTAAATTTTCCCCTTTGTGTGAATGTATGCAGTGAATATACTTACAAATCCATCAGGCCAGGCTAACAAAAATGTAGCTGCCTTTACACAGCAGTATTTGGCAAGTATATAGTCACTCAGGATGGCTGCGTGGTGCTTATAATTGAATTGTGGTCACTAAGCCCAGTGCTATCAACTTCTGTAAAAACCCAAAGCTCAGATACCTCTGAGCACGCCTTTCACCGCCTTCCCTCCAGCCCCTCCCCTTGCTTCCAGCTCCCCACTGTTCACCCAGCTGGCAGAGGGGAACACGGAAAGAACCCCAAGATGAACAGGAGACATCCCTGTAGCTCTGAATGTATACCATAAAAGCTGTACCCCAGGGCCCAGAAGGACAGAACGGAAGACCTAACAGCATGAGTTACAATGCTTGGGAAGCCAGGGAAGGAGAAGTTCTTCAGAAAAGAAAAGCTACAAAGTCTGCCTTAAGAGGCCCTGGAAGGCTTCCAGTTCTTGGTTGAGAACCATGCTGACATTTAACCATTTGAATCAATGTTGTCTGGCACTCAGGGCACAGATTCCTGGCCCCTCAAAGTCCCCCTCACAATAGTAACTCAGACAATCTGAGGCCTGCTAGCTGACCTTTTCTCCTTCCTCTTCTGATGCCATGTGTCCACCTCTCTAACATCAGCCTCCCTGGCACTTGTGCCAGAGCCCTGTCAACCACAGGCAAGCGTGCTCAACAGCTGTAGGCTTCCAGCAGACAAGTGCACGACCTTTGCAGCTCAGTATCCACTCTTCCCTGCAAGAGACCAAACTACCTCCACGCACCTGGCGCATCAAACTCAACAAGGGAGCCTTGGGTCCTGCCAGAGTTGAACCAAAAGGAAAAGCCAGCTCATTGAACAGAAATGCAGGAAGACAGAAAAACACAATTTTTTCATACAATTGTCACGAAGACAAACTCAAATCAAAATACAAGTACATGCAAGAGGATCGTTCTATTTTAAAACTACCTTTTATCATCAGGCTAAGGACTAGCAAGGTATTTTCTATCCATTCCAGGGATTACATTCACTTAACAAATATTATTCTTAACAGGTCCTTGTTAAACATAACATTCGTACTAGGGCCCTAATAAACCTAGAAGCAGATAAGGTCAGGGCTCAGAAAGTCAACAAGACAAAGAACTTAGGAAGCCCAGCACTGTCCAAAGCAATGGACAGACTTCCCCACAGACCTAGGACCCCAAAGAAACTAAGCCATATCTAAAATGCATGTCAGAGAAGCACACGTTTCTCAAAAAGTAATTTAACATACAACTTACTATTCAAGATCTACATATTAATTCAAATTATTGTTGCTTACCCTTAACAGTGACTACCTCAGGTCTGCATTTTTAGAAAAATGTATCTGCAAGGCTATTTAAAGCTGCACTTCTATCATCCTGTCTTAGATGGTAAGCTCCAAGACGAGTTCTTTGAGTTTCTTATTACAACTACAGATATACCGTGATATACAAGCAGGTCATAGATTACGAATGAACACTGATGACTAATCGCTACTGGTTAATGTTTATGCCAATAATTGCAAAATCTCCTTGTTAAATTAAGATAATTTAAGAAGAAATGTCACGATCCTGTTCTCCTCTTATTTGAGCCAGACAATACTTAGCCTCACACGTAACCAACAGTCCCTATCATTAGCCTTTATTGGCCTAAGGATTATTCATACATCAACACATGTCAACCATCACGCTGGCCATGTCTGAGCAACTTCAGTGCCCTGGTTTTGTATGGTAATGATTTCTGAAGGCGTAAACGATGAAGTCTGATTTTAAAAATAGTTTTAAAGTTACTGATGTAAGTCCTTATGCCTTGGACTTTAGCCTGTTCAACGTGCTGTGCTGGTGGGGAGGGAGATTGGGGGCAGGGTGGAAGGGTGGGAGCCAGGGAGGCAGGGAGACTGGGACTGAATAATATGAAGTTTCAGAGCATCATCCTTAACAACCAAATTCTGCTGGCTCTGACCACAGGCTCATTAACAGTTTCAACTACGTACTGTTTCCCCTTTAACAACCCAATTTTCTCCTGTCTGTTTAAAAACAAAACAAAACAGAATTCCCAAAAGGATCTTTCTGGTATTTTACTGCTGAAGTCCTTTATTTACCTGTTATACCCCTTACCCCTACCCCTATCAAAAACTCACAACCAAAAGAAAAGTGAAAAGAACACGGGAAAATATGAAACATGTGGATACATATCAGGGGGAAAATGTCTTGGTCCTGCCTTCTCCTTTAGGAGTAAGGAAAGACACAAACCAAAATGAAGGGCAAAGAGAGCTTGAATGTGTGTGTGTGTGAGAGAGAGAGAGAGAGAGAGAGAGACAGACAGAGATATGCACGGGTGTGAAATCTGTATGGTGTAAGGGGAAGTCATATAAGATCTCTCGGTGCCCTGATGTCACGATTAATAAACAAAGCTCACAGCCAATGACATTACCCAGGAAATACAATGTACGGCGCTGTTCAGTGCTTGTTTTCAAGGGCAAAGTCTGGTGGAAAACAGAAAAAGCCAGAGGAAGTAAGGGAAATTCAGTTCAACTCTTCTACTTTGAACCTTAAAAGCAAGACAAATCCCAAGGCTGGCTTTGTTAGAATACTATCTTTCCAAGTATGCACATGGTAAAAAAAACAAAACACACACACACACACACACACACACACACACACAGCTCTGTGGGCACTGGCCTTATTTTGTGTAAGAGTCAATGTTATCATTTTGTGGTTTAACAGATAAAAAGGCATTAAACCACTTTCCTTCCAAAGCATTCCACTTCCAGAGTTTTGTGCTGGAACAAACTGAGCGTTGTGTACTTCATTTAAACATTTAAACTCTGAAATCCTATCTGGTTTAATGTTTTACAAATCCATAAGGCAAATGGTGAAGCACACACCTTTCTCCTATGGCAGCAAAGTGAACCCAACTTGTTTTTATGGATTGGACCCTCCTGTCAATGAGCGCGCTCCAGATGTATTTGCACGTTCCAGTGCCTGGAAGGCCTCGTTCCGCACCCAGTGCGTGTATGCAAACACTCGTTCATGCCCACTCAAGGGATACTCTGTGCAATGGTATTCCTCTTCCTATTTCTCTTTGCATTCAGTCTTGAGGCCTCACACTGTACACATTTCTCGGTTAGTTTTATCCACAAGCTCAGATTTCTTGAATATTAATTAAAAGATTGTCAATTAGCTACAATCTCTCTAAAATAGGTCTAAAAAGATGGCCAGACAATTACAACTTCCAGTTGATCTCACAGAAGTAAGAAGTAGAAGAGAATATACTGAGCCTGGGAAGGGCAGGGAGAAGGGAAGGATAGGGAGAGATTTGTTGAAGGATACAAATTTACAGCCAGATAGAAGGAATACTTTCTAGTGGTCTGTACCAGTGTAGGGTGATGAGAGTTAGCAATAAAATGTAGTTTCAAATAGCTGGAAGGAGGATATTGAATGTTCCCAATACAAAGAAATGATAAATATTTGAGATGATGAACATGCTAATTCCCCCCTCTGATCACTACACCTTATATATATTCAAACATCACTATGTACCCTATGAATATGTACAATTACATGTCAATTAAAAATTAAATTTCAAAATATGACCACAACTTTCATATCTGTCTCAGAAGCCTAACTAGAGAAATCATAATCCAGCTTTTCAAAACGATCACTCATTTTGTCACCAGATAAACCTGTATCTCTTTCTGACAATCTTGTATGAGCAACATAAGATGGTCTCCCTGAACCAATTAAAAAGAAAAAAGGAAAAGGGGCACATAGGTAAAAAAGCCATGCTGCAACAGAATTGGCAGGGGCTAAGTAGGAATCAGTTCTGATAACAGCTTTTCATAACTGAGAGGCAGAGGGAAGATGGACATGAGCCACTTCTGACTGCTGAGGGTCCTATTTTCAGGGATGGATGACTGTTCTCACACGAAGACCGGACAAACACACCAGAAATATCTGCCAGGAGGCTCATGTGAAGGTGTGATTTGAATCAAGAGGATGTGGGGGTATCTCATCAGGTAATTATTCATACTTTTTAAAAGCAGGATGGCAATAAAATTGTAAATTTTGTAAATTGTAACATCGTAAATAAATTTTTGTAAAGTAAAAAATAAATAATTCTACCCACAGGCATGAATATCCTGAAGAAGAGAATGCAAACATCTCTAGTGAAGTAGGACAATCTTTCTTGGTGAGATAAGTTGTTTTTCAGTGGTATTTCATGGACATTTTAATCTTATGAAATGTAAAAAGTGGTGGTTGCTATCAAAATATTACCACAACCATTTTCTCTGTATTGAGGGTAAGATTAAAGGACAATTAGAGAGTTGGCAGTAATGCTTTCCCAATCTTATTCTAATTGCAATTTTAAAAAAATCAACTTTATGGAGATAAAATTGCATATAGTGAAATTTATCCATGTCAAGTGTTCAGTCATTGAGTTTTAGCAAACGTATACGCCCGTGTAACCACCAGCACGATAAAAATATAAGACATTTTTGTCACCCCCAAAAATTCTCTCCTGCCCTTTGGCAGCCTCAACGGATCTGCCTCTGTCACTTGAAAACATTTTGCCTGTTCTGTGGTTTCATGTCAGTGGAATCAAGGACCGAATGCACTCTTGCGTCTGGCCTGTCTGATCTCAATTTTGCCAAACCTCTTTTTGTTCAAAGCCCCGTGCCCCTCACTTCTTTGTCTCACAGGCGGGAAATCGACTTTAACTCTGATAACAAGACCAGAGATGGACGAGTGCCATTTTTGAGAAAGTTGTTAAAATAGCAGGAAACAAGGAGCAGGAAGCAGTGAAGATCAACTCCAGTTCATTTCCTCTTGGAGTATTAATTTTAGCACATTGTTTGGGTTTCCCCAAAAAGATATTTTTGACATAAGGGAATTCCATGCATGAAGGCCAAAAATAGAAAATAAGAAGACTGGATACTCTTTTCTACACAGTCCTGAAATGTCATGTCTTTGACAAAACAAATGAGAGATAAATGCTTGATGATGCAATCAGAGGAAAAGGTGCGTCTTCTCATAATATCTAGATGGATTCAGGCAAAATACAAAAGTGGAAAGCAATTATGAGCTGTTTTTGAATCTATCAACATTGCTCTCACTTAAAGTGAAAATTTCCTATGTTTATAAATTAGTAGTTTACCTACCATCACGTCCACCAAACATGAATACTCTCTTTTTCTTGTCCAAACCAGGCAAAGGTATCCAGTTCTTTATGGACATGGTCTTCGCTATGTAAGTCATTTCAGTGTTACAAGAACTCAAATCATCAAAAGTTTTAGGCTCTTGTTTTTTCATGTCCTTCAATACCTTCCTGTGTAATATGTCTCTTTTTTTAATGAGAAAAGGCATAAATTGTTCTGTATCCTAAGCCCTTATATAAACCATCAAGTTCCGGGTTCTAGTTTCCATCAAGCTGCTGTCACGTAGTGACTGGAAGAGAATATATTAATTCTCCCAGTTCCTTGGGGTAGGATGCAAATACTAAATCATTTATATATTTTAAAAAATAAAACAAAGGAGACTCTTAGTTTAAAAATATTTTATTTAAGAGTAATGTTTATCATTAAAAACATTTCTACATCAATTAAAACAATTTTGGTCCCAATGATAGGGCTATTTTGGTCTATAGTATAATGGACAAAAAAAAATCTTTGACAAGAAATAGAAAACCGTCAACATGATATACATCAAGAAGAAATACAGAGAGGGCTGTACTCATGACTTTTATTATCTTATTGTTTTATTTTATTATTTAATATTTATTATTTTATTGTTTACTGAGAAATTATCTATTGGGTTCTTGCCCTAGGTAGAGAAGTTCCTCAACTGGATAGATTATCTGACCAATGAAAGAAGTAAGAAGTAGGTTAATCCAACCACTGAAATATAAGAGGTTATTTAAAAGAAGAAAGTTTTGATTCTTCTGAATGAAATGTTAGCACTAAGCACTATTTAGTAGGCAGTGTTGCCTTCTATTATCTAGTTCTATAAGAAAATGGTTATTCTTAATCTTTCACCCACAGAAGTATATGATGGCAGAAAATAAACCCAAATCTCACCATAAGCATAGATTCCCTCAGGTATCTATAGCTAATATGAAAAAGAAATGGAATTTATCATATTTCTTTAGTATCAAGTATGCAGAGGTGGCGAGATCTAGTCAAAAGGGCATCAAAACCAATACTTCATAAACAGTTCTTGAGTCCTCATTTCCTGTGGTGGTGACCTTGAATAAGTCACGATCCTTCTAATTTTCTTTTTTTTTTCCCCCTTTATTTGTTAAAAGAAATCCTGCCTTACCTGGATTTTGAATAAACTAGAAGATGCACATGAGCTGGTTTGAAAACTTTAGAGTGTCACACAGATGCGGAGGATGGTGTCCTTTTATGCACGCCATCCTGCTAAATACTGTGTGCTACATGTATTCTTACATAAGCACTGCCCTTAAACTTGTGAAACAACCCAGCTCTCAGCCACAGATCCCCTGAGGACACATTCCTCCTCACATCAGCAATGGTTACACTTCTGTGAATACTTTTATGTTACCTAAAGACTCCTAAATCCACAGCAAAACTTCCACACTGTTTTCTAAATGGAAAGCACTGCTGGCTATAACTTACCAACCAACTAACAGACTAAATAACAAACTAAAGTGTAGAGGTATAAAGCTTACCAGGTTTTGAACCACAACGAGGAAAATAAATTCAAATAAAAAATGTGGACAATGTGTGTGACACATTCAGATTGTAGTCATTGCTCATTAGCAGCCACTGTCAACAAAGACCTCCTTTGAGACAACTTCCACCTGGTTGGGATGACCAAGTTCTGCACAGCCTGCGGCATGCTAAATGTATCCACCTCCCTGTCCTGCATCTGGCTGAGATAGAAAGGTTACAGGAATAGTGGCAGGGAGCTGGTACGACATGGAACAAGGATTCAGATGAGTGACTGCCCAATTTTACTTTCAGTGTGATCAAAAGGTCTCAACAGATAGGCTGTGATCAAAACAAAACATACCAGATCATGCTGGCTAAGTTCTCAAAGGCTGTGGGAAAGATGATTCTGCATATTTTTTTAGATTTCATTCAATTATACATAAAGTTTTCTGCCATTGAATACTCATCCGGTAGTAGTGGAGTACAGTGAATTTATCAGTTTGGGGATAGGATGCAGTTGCTGACCTTTGGATGCTCACATTCAAAGAGCAGTCAGTCAGTCAATTAGGTCATCTTTTGAGTGATTATCATGAGTCCCTGTAAGGGAATTACCTTATTTTGTCATGGTACGATTGTGGAAATCGACCAAGTTAAAAATCAAATTAGAAATAAACAAATCCTTAATTCTTTTAACTTTATTTGGAGAAAATTATAGATTTACAGGAGGCTGCAAAAAAGTATACAAGGAGGTTGGGTGTTCCCCTCACCCAGTATCCTCCAATGGTAACATCTTGCAAAATTATGGTACAAGATCAAAACTAGAAAACTGACAGTGGTACCATACACAGAGTTTATTCAGATTTCACCAATTTTACATGCACTTTTGTGAGTGTGTGTATTTAATTCTGTGAAATTTTATCACAGGTGTAGATTTGTGTAACCATGACCACAATCAAGACACGAAATTGTTCCATCACCACAAGAATTCCTCATGATACCCCATAGATTCAACTGTAGCCTCTCTACCCAAACCTAACTCCTGATAACCACTAATCTGCTCTCCATCTCTATAATCTTGTCATTTCAAGAATGTTATATAAATGAAATCATACAGCATATAATCTTTTGAGATTGGCTTTTCCATTAAGTATAATTCCTCTCAGATCCGTACAACTTATCATGTATATCAATTGTTTGTTACTTTTCATTGCTGAATAATATTCCATGATATGAATGTACCACAGTTTGGTTAAATATGAATGTATCACAGTTTGGTTAACCATTTACCCACTGAAGGATATTTGCAAACACCTTTATTTTAAAAGAGTCCACTGTAATCCCAGCACTTTGGGAGGCCGAGGTGGGCAGATCACCTGAGGTCAGGAGTTTCAGACCAGCCTGGCCAACATGACAAAACCCTGCCTCTACTAAAAGTACAACAATTAGCCGGGCATGGTGGTACACACCTGTAATCCCAGCTACTCGGGAGGCTGAGGCAGGAGAATCACTTGAAGGCAAGAGGCAGAGGTTGCAGTGAGCCAAGATCGTGCCAGGGCACTCCAGCAGACCATTTCATAAATAAATAGTCCAAATTTGTGATTTTTGACACAGATTAAATTAGTGTGTGTATGTATGTATATATATATATCTATATATATGTATGTGTATATATATATATATATGATTGCCCTTACTCAGGAAAATATACCACACCCTAATCTATTCAGAAATTAATTGTAAAAAATACACATTCACTTTATGTCTTTCATGTGAAGTTCTTAAGAATATGTCTTAATCTTATTGTACTTACAAAAACCTGTAGCAAAAGCTTTCTGTCCAAACATCCTGTTTTTGTCCTAGACTTTTATTCAGTAACTTAACTACTGTAATGCTTCAATGACTTCCACAGAATCCAGAATTTTAAAAGGTATCTATTTTTTCCAGATAGAAGAACCGAATTAACAATCTCCAAGACTGCTGAGTGGTTTTGATCTGCCTTGCTTACTTCTTCAGCCACTTTATATGCTGAAATATTTCCAGTGCAACCAGAATTTTCAAGTGTAAAATTCTGAGTTTCCTCTTCTGTCATTTTAAGCTCTTAAGATATGTAATAGCAAATAAATGACAAGCCCTCGCCATGTGCCCAATAATTGTGGGTTAACTCCTCTACACATTACAAATACCTTTTGAAATTGCCTCTATTATTATTTCCATTTCACAGATGAGGAAACTGAGGCCCATAGGGGTGGAGGTACCTTTTCTCTGGTCATGCCTACATCCAGCAAATGGTGTGTTCAGGATTCAAACCCGAGGGGCTGCTTCTAGAACCCATGCCCTTAACACTGCATGACCTCTACCTTGCCAACTTCAAAAAGTTCATCCCTGCAAATACCTTTTTCATTTCCAACGAATTCCTCCCTTCTTTGTCCCCAAACACTCTTGCCTTTATGGATTTTTGCTTCTTGTTATCTTCCATGTCTGTAGAACAAATCCCCTTTTCCACCACCACCCCACACTAAAATAGATTCTACTCAGGCTAACTATGTGGAGTCCCCCTTTCCAAAAAAATAATTATAATAAGGGAAATGAAGGAAGGCCCAAGTTTCTCCCAAGATCAAGACCAACATGGTGATGATTTGGAGGGGGATAATCCATTCTTGAGAATTTTACATACTCCTTTCCTTTGGTCCTTTTGCTCTCTCATTTTGTAATTGAATGCCCCAAACTGGAAAGTAGACAGAGGAAAAAAAGAAAAACCATGAAACTCATATTGGTTGACATGACCCTTTATGAAAATCTTAGGGGGGCAGGGAAGCCAAAGAGGCTGTCACAACTCTTGGCTGAAACGTGTTCATCTGGGGTGAGCTATTTATTTATTTCCCTGAATGGTGACTGAGTCCCACAACTCCTGTAGGAATAAACACATATTTAAAGACCCTAGGATATGTATTTAAATTTTAACTTAATTTTTTGATAGATCCAGTCCCTGTTCCCTCATATCTTTGGCTTTGACACAATGTGGATAGTGCTAGGGGTATAATTATTTCACATTTTAACTTTTATTTGCAATAGAATATAAATAAACTGAAAATGTTGCTTTTGTCTCACTCCAAATCTTGCCGCAAACTAAAATCTTCAGAAGCCTGTCTGGCCTGCACAATTTTTACCTCTTCCATGAATAGTGCATTAGCCAGCCCCTCCTCATCATCATCCCCTCCCTACCATCCTCAGTTTTCACATAATTAAATTAAACAAACATTGGCATTTGCCTGCTACATCAAGTTTTCTCCCAAAAAGGATCCTCAGGAAAGCCATGCTAAAAAGATTTTGCATGTAAGAATTGCTCATCAGGTTCACTGTCTGAGCTTCATGAGGTTGGTCTGCTCTGATTAAATTTAGGTCTTGCGCCTGCAAGTTTGGCTGGACACAGGGAGGAGATGTCAGGACAGTTGACAGTTTTTGCACCCATTCTCCATTTCCTACTCAGCAACTCCTCCATTCAAATAGCATTTTTCCTTCAATCCATCAAGGCACATCAGGGAGCTCAGAGAGAGGTAAGTTTAAGAGAAGAGAGGCTACGAGGACCATGGAGAAAGGAAGATCCAGGGACACAGGGATGTAAAGGGTGGGGGTACTGAATTGAAGGTGGGAAGAAAGGCAGTGGAGAAGCAGGAATCCCTACAATCTAAGTGCTGCTGTCCACCCCTCACCGCCCTCCCACTCCTACACCCAGAGCTCTTCACCCTCTCAATGTCACCAAAATTGCGTTTAATAACTCAATTATTGATCCCCTGTGATCTTTATAAAAGCAGAAATTAAGCCATAGGTGACACTGCTATAGCTGCAGGTCACATCACAAAAGGATGGTCAATAGTATCCTAAAGATCATTGTGTAACATTCTCATATCCTGGCTGCCCCTGACGTCTTAGATTGTGTAAAAGGACAATGTGATGATGACAGGATGCGGTTCTAACTAATACAATAAGCAACACAACACAACAAAACAAAAACACCTGGGCCTGCCTAGAACTTTCAGAACTAAAGTTACTCATTCATCAGCTAGAAATAGGTATCGGAATTTTACTAATTTGCAGCAGTGCAGAGCTATGCGTGTCTTTATTATACACATAGGGGCACATGCTTTCCAGAGGCCATGCTGTGAAATGGGGCATCTGTCTTGGCCAGATGAAGTGTCTGCAAAGGACCTTCCGTATACAGTGTTCCCCACCCCACCCCCTATACAGTCCCATGTTACTATTAGACCAAAGTGCCTGCAACTATCTTATGAAACTATTAGGTATTTCCAGACACTCTCATGGATGGAAGTTTAATCTGTGGGTAAAGATAAAATCCAAGTATATGTATTTATGGGCTTATTTTCCCATCTTTTATAATTAGCATTATTTCAGGAAGAAAATCCCAAATAAAATCTAGAATAACACAACACATTCATTACAATCTCTTGCTCTGTCTTTCACATGTATATATGTTACAGATATATATATATGTGTGTGTGTGTATATATATCCTGTATATATGTCAAATGAACTTAAACTTTGAGAGGCTTAAGCTATAAAAATTTAGTTCAAAGCTGGGACTTCAATCACATCCTACAGATCAAATTGCCAACATGATTGGAAGAGAAGGGAGTGTTTTTAATCTCATGTAATTTACTATACAAAGGCAAGCATCTTTTTCTTACAGAACATTTTTTTGCTGAAATCTGTCAGCCAACAAAACAGGATGAGAGCTGAAGTTCTGTATCAGAACATACTGAGTTGGAAAGCAATGAATTTCATTTTGCCTGTTGCAAGTTACTTAAGACAGCAAAGAAAAAGCGAGGTGTCCCTTGTTTACACATATACGAAAATGAAAGCTCTTTAAAATACAACACAGCACAGAAGTAATTCTGCCTTACTTTAAACAAAGACTCCCCCGTCCCCATCCCCCTAAACTCTGTAGGGAAAACTTACCAGCTCTACCTATGCCACTCTTCTTAACAACATCAGGCCACCTCACAGTATGTAAATTGAGCCAGGCCAACTCAACAGAGGGATAAAGTAATGATGGATAGAGTGAGGCGAAGATGGAGTTTGGCACACAAGATGTTCAATCACTAGTTCTAGGTTAGGGGTGAGTGATATTACAATAGCTTAATGGACTCACCAGTGCTAATTAACCTGGGACACAAGGAATGACCAAATGCATCATGAAAAGCTGCTATAATTCTTCAAGCAAGTCTAACGATCATAGAAATAATCCACAGGCCAAGTGTCCAAAGATGCTTGATGGTAGCTTTAAAAACACCCCACCACACACAAAAGACCCTCCCAGCCCTCAGAATGGTTGCTCATCCCTTTCACACATTGTATTAGTCCATTTTCATGCTGCTGAGAAAGACATACCCAAGACTGGGAAGAAAAAGAGGTTTAATTGGACTTACAGTTCCACCTGGGAATCATGGCAGAAAGCGAAAAGCACTTCTTACATGGTGGCAGCAAGAGAAAAATGAGGAAGAAGCAAAAGCGGAAACCCTTGATAAATCCATCAGATCTCATGAGACTTCTTCACTATCACGAGAATAGCACAGGAAAGACCAGCCCCCATGATTCAATTACTTCCTCCTGGGTCCCTCCTACAACATGTGGGAATTCTGGGAGAAACAATTCAAGTTGAGATTTGGGTAGGGACACAGCCAAACCATATCACATGTTTTCTCTTACATGGGCCAAGTTCATAAATAAATACATCCTAGTTCTAGCTCTCTTCCTTGCCTTTTCCTTTTGAGGGAAATCAACACTAGTTTGCCAAATATATACATATATATTTCCAGGTCCATTTTCTACCTTCTCAGAATTCAAATGTAGTGACCATGTATTGTCTCTTTTCCCTGTGGCAGGAAAATGTCTGATGACAAACATTCCTCTACTCCTGTTTTGTTCTCTCGTGCTTTGGAGACCATCCTGGTCCCCACATCAAGTGGGAATCCTCCCCAAGTGAACCCAGAAAGATTCAGCTAAGCTGTGGCTCCTCAGGGGCCCAAAGTCAGGAGACTGGGGAGGCTCTAGAGTTGAGAGGGAGGTTGATGTCATTCTAGGATGAGACAAAGAGGATCGATCATTAATTCTGCCTCAATCTGGTCTAACACCAAATTAAAAGAAACATCCACACTGACCTTGGACTCCTCCCAGGATTATTTGCATGAAATATGACTTGTGTCTAAACCAGACCCTCCAGATCACTGTTTATCTTTCCTGATCTGGAATCAAGTCCCTCCGAACATTCCCCAAGGGCACCGTTAGCACGTTTTATTGGTGGAGAGTGCACTGGAAATGACATCTCTTTCAGGGTCCCCAGTGGACAGCTGA
The DNA here is from genome assembly GCF_047675955.1 of Chlorocebus sabaeus. Classification (NCBI taxonomy): domain Eukaryota; kingdom Metazoa; phylum Chordata; class Mammalia; order Primates; family Cercopithecidae; genus Chlorocebus; species Chlorocebus sabaeus. The sequence goes on from NC_132924.1 coordinate 33,230,453, forward strand.
AAACAATTGTGGTAGAATCAGTGAGACCAGAACCAGGAGATCAGCTTTCCATTCGCAAAGAGGTGTGCTCTTCTCTTGTGTCGCTCCTGAGAGGATGGCTGCTCCTGGTGGCTAAATGGCTATGCCTCATCAGAGAGCGAGAGCAGAGGATCAAATGCAAGGCCTCATGCAACTCACATTTTTATCCAACTCTTGGGTTCCAGGATTGTTCTGTCAATCTGCATTTTGTAGCAGGGAAAAGAAAAGAACTGCACTGTTTATCCTGCCAAGAAGATAATGGAACCAGTACATAATGGGATTAGTAATTTCTGAGTTTGCCTCAGAAAGGTTTAACTATCCATTAACCACACTCTTGAGCTCGGGCTAGAATATCACACATGTCAGGATTCACACCAAATCATGGGCTTGGTCCCAGTGCAAATGAAGCACTGAGTGTGTTGGGACTAGCATCCTATGGTATTATCTTGGCTCTAAGGTTCACATGACATTAAACATACTGGGATCCTTCCTACTACTCAAAATCACTATTATGTGCTAATAATAATAGCAATAAAAATAATAGCTAATACTTTTGCATCTTTGTAATGAACACAAGGCTAATTTGCATACATATCATCTCATTTATTTCTGATGACCACTATGTGAGTTGGTTGCTTATCCACACTTTAGGGATGATGTAACTGAAGCAGGAAGAAAGTAAACATGTCCGAGGTCACAGAGCAGTTAATTGGCAGGGCCCAGGCTTAGACCCAGGTCTAGCTGGGTACAAGTTCATGCTTTTAACTGGTTCAAAAGACTTCACTTATAGCAAAAGGAACTTGTTTCATTTGGATAGGAAAACAGGAAGAGACAATTCTAGTGCATTCTCCTTTCAATAATTTAATATGAACTGTTCAAATGAGCAATTGAGATGCTTCTCAGCATCTGTGACTCACTCCTTCTGGATCCCAGAGTGCTGTTATGGAAATAAGTTGCAGTGTAGATCATACTTTTGTTCTAATATATGCAATGCAATGTAAGAAATTCAGTTCTGAGATATCCAAGGTAGTTGGCTCCTTTCTTTTGTCCTTTGGAAAGAGTAAAATTTCAGTTTAAGTTACAGCTTCTCTGACTTTGACGCTGACCGGACTGCTCAAATATTTAGTAAAAGTGATTTGGAAGAATATTCATCATAATTGATTTAGGGGACTGCTCACTTATCTCATTCTACAGAGCTACTTCACACCCCAAAGTCTCATAAAAATTATACCATATAATCACTGAGGAGAATCACCTGGTCAAGAAGGTGGCCTCTTGGGGAGAAGGCATTGAAATCCCAACATTTAGGTTTCATCAGCTAGAGGGGATTGCATGATACTGTGATTTAGGAGGTCTTGGCCTGGAGTGCTATGGTAAGCACGATGAAAGTGAGACCAAAGATCGTATTTCTCAAGGAATCCAGAACATCACACCAGAGGGAGGCATATGATATCTGTCTGCTGAGGTTAAGATACCACAGAACTTCAATTGGGGTAGCATGAAAACTGGCCTGGCCCCTCTGATTTCAAAAGCCTCGGTTCCTATCCACTTTGCTTTGATGGTGTGCAAAATGGGTCTGAAATATGATCTCTCAATTATTCCCAAGGTTGCTGCTGCCAGAAGAGCCATAAGCCAGACCCATTTCCATGTTCCGTCTTCATTATCAGCTTTGAAATTAAGACCACGCTGGTGAGGAGTGTCGAGAAGTAAAAAGAACGGACCTCTTTTCATTCAGACTTTGGCTAAAATTAAAAGTGATTTACTCCTAAAAGACCTCTTTAGTTGCACAGTGGGGTACTTGCTATATCAACTGTGAGGTATAAATAGAATCCACCAGAGAAAGGGGTACATCATGGGACTTGAGATAGAGGCAGAAAGAAATGTTGAGCTATTTAAAACTTTATTTCAAATTTGATCATTGACTGGTCATTCATCATTTATATATAAAGAAACTATATGTCAGGCACTATGCTGAGCTCTATAAAAATAATGGAGGGAAAAAAACCAGACACAATCCCTGAGTTCACGGAACATCCGATGTAGTGAGGGTGATGGGCATTAATTGAATATTTACAAACATACCTATAAAACCATAACCCACCAAAGAACCAATCCATGCTGCTATGAGAGTATCTAGTAGCAGGGCATGTCTTTGTTAAGAAGGCTAGGGAAGATTTTTCTGAGAAATATTGCAAGTTGAGGAAAATCACCATACCACATTAAGCTCACCCTAGCTTTAAGAAGTGAAGGTCTTGTATTACTATGTAGCAGGCATAGAGGAGAACACAGACATTGCATTGTGGAGGCTCAGGGAGTTGGAGGGCTCAGCAAATACTCAATGAATGACTAAAGTTAGAAACACCCAAAGGATGTTCAGGGTCTGGAGCAGGGTGTAAGGGGATCGATCTAAGGCAACTGATGTTCCTGAACCACGTGAAATTCAGAGAACCATGTGCCCTTGTATAGTGGAAGTGGCTTGTAGAAAACAGAAGGAGGAGGAAGAATTCACTAAAAACTCCTTTGAACCAATTAGCTGGGTCTCACATGTATGAAGGGCCCTCTCTCTAGCGGGGTTCTCTGAAAGCAGATGCTACTACAGAGTCTAATATGAAAACTATTAAAGATAAAATGGATTTTTATCTTTAATGTTAATCAGCATTCTATTCTGCCTTGCTCCATTCCCCATTTACTCTTCAATAATTACTAACTTAATTGTCTATTGAGCTCCAAGCACACGATGTGTCCACAGTCTAGTTGAGTGATTGACATGTTAAAGTCACACAGGCATGCGCAGAATGAGCCAGAGTCAGCCTCGGGGAACCAGGAGGGCTTGAAATTTTTCTAGAAAGCTCGCTGCGACTAGACCAATAACCCCAGGAATGTTTGAAAGACTAGGCAGCCTATATTTATCCAGGCCTTAAAGAGAGTTAAGTGGGCTGTAATCCTTGAAACCAGAGTTGTGGAGGGCGGTAACTAGATTTACCTTACCTTTAAGTTGAACAGACACCATATTCATCTAGTGTTTGAATCCACTCCTCCTTCTTAATAACAGAACAGAAGCTGTGAAAACAGTTACCTATTGTAAGATACTTTAACCATTTGACTTCACCTATGAGGTGAAGAAAGAAACCAATGATAAGCTTTCCCTTTTTACATATGGTTCACAATTCTAAGTTTTGCTGGGAAAGTACAGCGGGTAGCATCAACACCAGTTTTCATTTTGTAAGGAGAAAGGAGGCAGATTTCTCCTCCACTGGGAGGTGGAGGCAGGGGGCCTGAGGGAGTATTTGCTAAAGTCAGGGAGATGAACTTGGCTTTGCCTGCAGAAGTGATTGACAAGGCGGCTTCCCACTGCTCCGGAAGGAACCCAAATTCAGGGGCTCAGGAGAACCTCTTTGCCCACCAGTGGTTACTTGGCTCCCTGCTGCTGGGGATAACCTCTCAAAAGTTTGCAAATAAAGTTTCTTCCTGTAGTTTTACTCTTTCCCACTTGGCAGGCTTTATGTCACTAATGAATCTGAAATTAATGGGTCCTCCCTCCCTTCCTCCCTTGGATCTCTGGCAAAGTCAGCACATTCTGGGGAATGTGGCAGGCAGTTAGTTACCACCTATGGCATATCTCGAGGGACTGGGCCCAAGCTATTCTCATCACACCTACTGCTCTCCCATCCAGTGACTAGAATCATGTGGAAATAAATGCAAAACTCATTCGCCATTTCTTTAGATTATATTCATAGAAATGTCTCCACTTATGGATGGAGCACACCAACCATTCTTCTGAAGGCAACTTCTATGTGTGTATAAAATTCAATTCAGGCCAGGCACAGTGGCTCACACCTGCAATCCCAGTACTTTTGGAGGCTGAGGTGGGTGGATCACTTGAGGCCAGGAGTTAGAGGTCAGCCTGGCTAACATGGGAAAACCCCATCTCCACTAAAAATACAAAAATTAGCCAGGTGTGGTGGCGCATGCTTGTAATCCTAACTAATCAGGAGACTGAGGCAGGAGAACTGCTTGAACCCAGGAGATGGAGTTATAGTGAGCCGAGATCACGCCACCGAACTCCATCCTGGACCACAGAGCAAGACTGTGTCTCAAAAATAAAATAAAATAAAATAAAAATATTTTTAAAAATAAATACAATGAAAAAATTTGATTCAACCAACACAAATTGAGTAGCTACGGTGGCGCACACACTGCATGCTGTGATATGTGTGAGTGTGGTTATCATCATGGTTAATTCTTTCTTGGCATGAGACCAATAACTCAGGTTGAGGCTTATGCCATTTGCTCTCATTATCTGCAACTGGATTTATCTTTGAGTGTTTGACCTGATAGAGCGATATGTTGTGGTTGTGCCAAGCACACCCCACTACTTGGGTTTGAATGCTGGTCTTGCCATTTATTATTTACATGACCTTGGGCAAGTAACTTAACCTCTCTGTGCCTAAGTCTCCTCATCTGTGAAATAGGAATCATAATAGTATCCCTATTTTACAAATAAGAAAATGGAAATACAGAGGGATTTGGTAATTAGGTTACCAAATTAGGTTATGTGCTGGCACTGACTGCACCTAATACAGGGCCTGGCACATAGAACACATCAACTGATCACTATTGTTATCTCAGCCTCTCACTTCTTGGTGACCCTTTTGTAGACATTCGGGAAGAACAGGCCACAGCATTTGAACAGGTTTTGCTTCTCCACCTCCTCCATATGAGACTAACTGATCCATGCATGGTTGAACTCTCGACCTCTGCAAACTTAGCACTGAGCCCCTGCCCACTGAGCTTACCATCCCTGCAGCGTGGGGGTGATGTAGAGCTACTAACTACCACATTCTCAGTTCAAAAGGATGTCAACCCCCCTTGCTCCCTCATCCAAAATCCCTTCAAGATTTAAGTATACTTTCTAAGTTAATCTGTTTCAAACATTTGCTTAAGAAATAAAAGAAGTAAAAGCGCCTGCTGCTTTACTCCAAGTTGAAAATGGAGATACCGGTCTCTCTTTCTGCATTCTATTCCCCCAAAGTTCTTTGCAAGACAAAAATTATGTTGGCCACAGTTGCAATCAGCTTTAATTCATTCTTTATTGCTGCTCTGGTTTTGTGTTATTTGAGCTGGTTTAACTGTTAAAAGCGTTTCAAATGTTCACATGGCCTGCATTAGGTTACTGAATTAAAACAGGAACAGCCCACCAAATGTAGCTCTCTGAAATGCAAACCACATGAGTTTGATTTCTTTGTGGTATAACTTTAATTGGGTTCAGAGGTCTCTGAGACTTACCTGTCTATCTGCTCTGTGATGGCCTGATCTGATAAGACTAACTTAAAGGGTCTGAGAAATCAGAATTGCTTCAGCTCTAATTTCAGAACCAATGACCATTGGTTCTGCATTATAGCTTCATCCAATTTATGACTATCCAAATTCAATTCAATTCGAAATCTCAGAATACCCCCTCAGGGCTTCTTCACTTGCTGTTCTAGCAAGTGTCTGGCACACACAGAGAGCCTATGAGTCCCAAGCACAAAGTGCTGGGAAATTACTAATATAATAGTATTACCAATACTATATTAGCATTGCATATAGTCATATTTGGCACTTACCTCCACTCCCTACACCCCACAATCAGATAGGCCATATATTCTTCCTTTTCTGACACAATACAAAAGAAAGCTTTGGGCTCAGATTGTCCCTTTTTTGGTCTTCTGATAGCACTACCAACCAGCCTCCCTTGGCCCCTGCCCACCTTCTGGAAGAGCTGCTGTAGCTTCTAACATCCAGTCCTAAACTGGACTCCCCTTATTGTTTCTGAAGGCAGGTGGAAGCAGCAATTAACTGTGGTTTAGTTCTTAGGAAGAGTTGAACTTCCTCCATGTAGGTTTCTAAGAAATAGTCTCAGGATACAGCAAATCTACAAATGTTTTCTGAGTATTACAAGCAAGGTACTAAGCAAACCACCATAAAACATGAGGCCTGGGAAGGACTGAGGGGAAAAAAAGTCAATTGAACCTGTGGCTGATTTAATATGGAGGGCAATGGACATGAGAAGCCAGAGAGGACTCCTCTTAGCCCGACTGCTTGAAGGAATGGCATTATGCTTGGGTGAAAAATAAATCACTCTGTGACCTCAAGCTACAAAGGAAGACCCAGAAACTGTGTAAAGGAAACATGATGCCCTTTGGCCATTGCTCTTCCCTTGTTAAATCTCCAGGGACACGAGAGAGACATGGTGAGGAAAATCAGATGGTCATCCTGTTTGGAGTAAAAGTAGACATTTTATGTGAGAATAAAGAGTGCTCATGTTTATTAAAACAGTGGGGAACAGGGACATTTTCAGTATTTTCTCAAAAGTTCATTGATCATGCAAAAAATTAACTTTGGCAATCTGAAAGGCATCAAAGTCTTTCTAAATTAACTATACACACAAATACACTTACTCCTAACCACACACTGAGTAGGTAGTTAGTGATAACAAAGATGATAACGTCATTGAGGACTTTTGCTATATGCCAGATATTTTTATCCATTCTTATGGCATCATCACCACAAGCCTTGGAGGGCAATATCTTCATTTTAACACACTAGGGAACAGAAACAGAGGCACTGAGTGATTAAGTATAACTTTTTCGAAGTCAGTGAAACTCGGATTTCAGTTTGGGTTTTATGATGACAAAGCTGAGTCCCATACCACCAGATATAATGCCTTTCCTATTGTCACAGCAACAAAAGACTTAAGACAAAGGAGATGATACAGAGGGAGTGAGGAGCTGACATAGTTTGTCTGCAAGAGTAAGGCCCTTAACATGGAAGCTTCACACAGCTCTTTTCTCTTCCTGCTTCTTCCTCACTAGAATCAATACTCCTAGGCAGAGAAAAAAATGGAATACTCACTACCTAAATATACAAACTGTGGGTATTACAGAATCTTTTTTCATCTTCATGATTACCTTTTGATAATGAGAGACTCTAGAAAGGAAAATGACATCCTATATGAAAAGTGGTGTAAATATACTCAAGATTTATGCATTTTGCGATTTGTAAACAGCAACAAAAAGAAGCACAAAAAAATCAACTCTATTAATGTTATATATGCTGAAGTGGTTAGGAGTAAAGTTACTGATGTCTGCAACTTACTTAGAAAAGCATCAAAAAATAAGACAGATTGATGAATAGATGTACAGCTATATGATAAAGAAAGTATAGCAAAGAGCCATTGTACAATGTTTGGTGGCAAATATACAATTCTTCATGCTTTTCTATGTGTTTGAAATGTTTCATAGTAGCATGTCAGGGAAAAGTGACCATAGAGTGAGTCTTACATTTCTAAGCTGCTAGTTTCCTAACTCCACACTTATTTAGAAAGCTGGGCAGGTGGGAAGAGAGGAGCTATGTTGCTGGGAAGAAAGCCAACATTGGCCAATAATAATGTTGTCCCTTCCAGGGAAAACACAGGCTTGGAGAACAACTGCTTGACCACTTCTAATCCAGATTCACAATCTCAAAAATATTCTCATGCCAAGAGAAAACAGAAGCCAAAAAATAGGTGAGAAAATACAGCAGGGGCAAGGAGAAGATGCCAGATTTCAACATCGCCACACATTGTGTCATAGGCAGAGCTGCACATGAAAGCTAGAACTGTGTACAGTTTTGTATGGTTTTGGAACCTAGACTTGGAAGGCTCTAAGGCTTGTGTATCCCTAGAAAAAAACAGGTCCTTGGTAAATATTTGCTGAACGAAGGATGCGCATTTTGTTGAAAGGTACTGAAGAAGATAGAAACGGTTTTGCAACTACTTATCTTACCTATTGATCTCTTCCTGTTTAAATTAAGAAGCTGCACATATGTGATGTCTCTTTTCAACCCTTTGTGCCCATATGTGTATGCATACTTACACCAATATAGTTCCTCCGTACTAGATAACATGCTGGGAGTTTAGGAGATTCAGAAATGAATAAAGCACAATTTCTGCTTTACAGACTTAAAACCTAGGTGGAAACAAACCCCATGTAACTATAATACATGGGATCTGATGTAGTAAGCACCATGAACAACAGAGGCCTCATATTGTTTTGTTAAGACCTGACTTTACAATATAGCTCCTACATACTGTATTCAAGTCACTGGAAACAGTACAGCTACATATAGGAAACGGCCCCCTCCAAAAGATGGTATGATCCAGGATACCAAGAGACCAAAATTAGAACTCTGTACTGCAAATCAGAGTCTTCTGGAGAGCCTGAGATCTTTCCTCTATTTTAACCCAAAGGGTTGAATTATCCCTTTGTGTCAAGAACATGATCTTGCACAGAGAGTTGGCCCCAAATGGCCCTGGGCCCCTGATCTGCAGTGAAGAGCCCCCATAGCATACGTGGGTACACTAATGTAACTAGACAAGTACTGGTAAAACCAGGTGGTAGAAAAGCAGTCAGGAAATGGGATGGGGAAAGGGCAAAATCTGTGCCCATGGAGACATTTTAGGTATTGAAAAGGAGGTAATGTTTTCCACTAAAGGGCATCCAGTTGGAGACTGGTCTGAGCTGGCTCTCATTTTATAACCTCTCAACACATGTGTGTAGTCAAGGCTGAATTTAAAACCTATACCGTGAACCTTAGGAAAATAAACCACATTAAACAAGCACAAATTGAAAATATTACACAAGAGATTTCACAGGAAATTGGTCCAAATTTAGCCTTGCTCTTTATGTATTTAAGCCTCTTATTCATTGCTTAGAACTTTATATCAGGATTTTAATATGAGTCTGTCCTCCCCCACCCCCACCCCCAGCCCAGTCTAACTCCACAATGGTCTGCTTAGTTTTACAAAATGTATTTTTTTAACTCCCAAAGAATCCTGCTACCTTTGGCCCTGCTCTTTCAGTGCTCATTAACACGTGTTCCCAAACAGCACACTGATGACTCACAGCATCAATGGTGAGGTGAGGCTGAGCATGTACCCAAAAAGTCCCACTGCAGTACCAGAGACAAGCTCCACTGTGTGATCCCTGCACCAGTGGATTTCAAGGCTGATTTTACATAAAAGATGACAGTGATTATGAGAAATGTCATTAGCAGCAAACCATTTCAGTGTCTTTCAGTCTCAGAATTCTCTAACACTACTTTCCTTTTTTTCTGTAGACTTGTTTTGTTTTGCTTTTAATCTTGCTGTACTGTACTTTCTCTGAGTCTCCTCAAATCCTTTTCTTGGAATGAAGCCAAGTATAGATAAATACATGAACAATTTAGAATCCCATAAATGTAACAGTCCACCTTTTGTAATGACATTTGAGTTGATCCGATGTTACCTTGGTTGGTCACATAGCAAGAGACTTCCAGAAGCAATGGCTGGACCACTCTTTCTACCTCGGGTCTGGATTTTTGCCATCAGAAATGCCCCGTGGGATGCTGCCAGGACACTCTGGTCTGCAGCCCTTCTGAGCCAGGCATTTGCCAGGTGGGAAAAGTGATGCCAAACCAAAGGGTGGTTTTGTGGGATGGACAAACATTCCCTGAGGCCACACTGGGACGTCCCATTCTTTCCCACTTGTTGCTGCCAGACAGAACGTGATTATTACTGGAGTTTGCTTACAAACCACTTTTAGAAGGCTTATTAAATTAGAACTTGTTTTGTATTTAGTTTGGAATTTTTTAATGATTTCGAGGTCTGGAATTCATGTTGCTTCCCTACTTCTCTCTATCACACCACAGGAAAATGCTTGCTGGTGAATGTGATTAAATTTACTCTGACCTCTTTTCTTCGCCCTTATAATTCTCTACTCTTTATGGAAGTGAGAAAGCTCCAAAAGAATCGAATAAGCCACGCAAAGAGCCCAAGGTCAGACTTCAACTGGAAAGGGGAGGGGGCTGTCCAGAGGGCTGGTGGGGACAGGTACCCTATTGCTTTTACTGAGGTAGAACTATAGGAGGTTTCTTTACAATTATTGTTTTGCTAATTCCTATTTTAGGAAGATTAAAAGAACACCCTGGGTCTCTCCCAGAGCTCTGAACTTCTCTGGGGAACTCGCTGCCCCCTCTCCTCGTCATCCTGTCGTGGCAGCCACCACACTCACTGAGGGGTCTTTCATCAGGACTCTAGAGAAACATGGGTTTGGAAGATGCCCATGCAGATTTCTGGCCCATGACAGTGAGGACCACAAGGAGCATGGGCTTTCAGAGGTGTCCCTTCAAACCAACTCAGAGGTCTGACAGGGGGAAATTGCTTCCATTTTCTGGCTTATTAAAAATAGTAAGGGAATCAAGATGACATAGTGATTTGATGAGCCCTTGAGAAATAAAAACCCAGGATCACTCCGTCCAAAAAACAAATGCAAAGTTCTAAAGACAGAAGAATTCAAACAAACAGGGAGGTTAGGCAGCCAAAGGGGCCCCTTTATTATCTGTTAATGCTCAAAGGTAAATACACTTCCCTGACTGAAAGTATTAAATTTTCAAATGTTCAAGTAATTGTTAACCTAGTTCCGACCGCACAGGTGTCTGCAGCCTGCACCCATCCTGACTCAATGAGAGCCTCAGACAATGAATATGTCTCGTTGCCTTTAACACCCTCCCATGCGGGCTCACTCTGGGTGGTCATCTCTTGCCCCCTCGTGCCCCAGAACAATTCTGGTGGTGGGACTTTATTGGATTTCTCGGAGCATTAGGTTTCTGGTAGCATATAAACACAAGGACTTTGCCTTTAAATCACTCAGAGCCAGAGAAGGAGGCAGAAGATGCTTCAAAAAGAATTAGGGAAAGTTAACAGATCAAAAGAACAGTCCTGTCACATAAGCTACTTCCTTTTTCAAAAACATGTATTAGGAGTGCAGCAGTTAAAACTCTGATCGCTCATGAAAATGAGCCCTAGCCCTCCGGCTGAGGGGCTGAAATGCATTAGGCACCACCTGAAAGAAAATTCTCGGTGATTAAGCTCAGTGTCTGCAGAAACACACACACACACACACACACACACACGGAAAAACAAGGCCCACCCTGGGCTCTCCTTCCTCAGGTAAGTCCCTGGTGCCCTTTCCTTCCATGTTCACACAGGAAGTTGGTTCAGGGCTGCTAGAATGTCACTAGTTGCTAAGAACGTCTTAGAAGGCTAAGTTGAAAAGCTCCCATACCTCTCTGCAATGCTGATCTTCCATTCTTTGCAAATTATAGGGCAGCCAGCTTAATCAACAAGAAGTGTGTGCTTCAGAATCCAGCAAATACTACTGAGCAGAGCATTCAAGGCTAAAGAAAAAACTCCCTTGTTTGCCTCAAAGTGGATGTTTATGGCAGTGTAGGTTTGCAGCCCAGGTAAAATGCATCTCTACTAAGATCTTTCATAGAAGATAGTCACGGTGGATCTGTTTGATCTAGAGCAGGTCTCTTCATTCCCTTTCTGTACAAATGGAGAACCGAGAACTGGGGGCATCTCACCAAACAGGTCCCAACAGCAAGATAGCTGCTCTCCAGAGAGTCGTCTTGTTTTTATTCTTAGTTGGCTTTTTCTCTTAATGTATTTATCCCCCACATCTGTTACAGTTCAATAAAAGGAGAATGGAGTGATAGTTTTTCTATTTTTTTTAAACCACGATTCCGTTGGCAAAGCAGATAGATCCATAATTACATGGAGACACATGTATTCGTTTTCTAGGGCTGCAGTCACAAATTACCACAAACTGGGTGGTTTAAAAGCCACAGAAATGTATTTTTTTTCACAGTTCTGGAGGTTAGAAGTCTGAAATCAAGGTGTCAGCAGCAGGGGTTCTCAGGGCTCTGAAGGAAAGTTGCTCCATGCCCAGCTCCTGGCTTCTGGTGGTGGCTAGTGGTCCCTGGCGTTCCTTGGCTTACAGCTCCATCCCTCCAATATCTGCCTCTGCAGACACATGGCGCTCTCCCTGTGTGTCTCTGAGTCTCTGTATCTCCACATGGCCTTCTTATAAGGACACCAATCATTGGATTTAGGACTCACCCAAATCCTCCACAATGTTATCTTAACCTGATTACAGACCCTATTTCCAAATTAGGTCCCATCCACAGGGGCCAGGGGTTAGGACTTCAACACATATTTTTGAGGGGACACAATTCAATTCATGACAACATACATGCAATAATTCAAGAGGGAAACCACGGGGCCTTGCCTGTGAGATGAGGACATAGTGAGCCTGTGAAGGAGGAAGAAGTAAAGGACTGTCCCAGGGCCTGGGCACCGAGAAGCAGGTCTCAGGAAGTCATCATTATGTTCCATGAGGTATTCCCACTGGCAGAGTTCAGGCTTGACTATGGCAGAGGTGAAATCGTGAAGAGAGAGGAAAAGATAATAGTGAAATCCTGGCGGACTAAACTGAAATGTGGAGTAGAGGTGTGCAGGTTGAAGGTGGAGGCTGTGCTGGGCGCGGTGGCTCACCCCTGTAATCCCAGCACTTTGGGAGGCCGAGGCGGGCACATCACCTGAGGTTGGGAGTTTGAGACCAGCCTGACCAACATGGAGAAATCCCATCTCTACTAAAAATACAAAATTAGCCGGGCGTGGTGGCACATGCCTGTAATCCCAGCTACTCCAGAGGCTGAGGCAGGAGAATCACTTGAACTCAGGAGGCAGAGTTTGCATTGAGCCAAGATTGTGCCATTGCACTCCAGCCTGGACAAGAACAAAACTCTGTCTCAAAAATAAAAATAAAAATAAAAATGAAGGTGGAGGCTGAAGCACAGGTGCTCTGCCCATGAATGCTGCCACTCTGCTCCTCTTGGGGCCTAGTGCCATGGGCACCTCCTTGCAATCATGTGTGAGTGTACCCTGCCTAAAAGGGTAGATTGAAATGATACAAATTCCTTTGTTATTGTTGTTCTACCCTTTCCTGAGAGATTGAAATGGACAGATCCCCATGAAGTCTCTATGTTTCCCTTCTGATGATTTTCTTCCCTTGCATCCAATTGCTAAAAGTTCTTTCATGTTTTATTCTCTCTCCAGTCACTTTGGAAGCTACAGCTTGCCTGTCCAATCTCATCCACTTTCCATGATGATGATGGCATCACTGGTTCTCCCGGAAATTGATCTACAAGATGGTACCTGCTTAATCATAACCCAATAACTCACTTTTCCTCTTGTTTGTGGTACATAGAGAGAAAAGCATCTTCCAATTTTGTAGTTTTCAAACTATGTTCTTGCTGAAGAGCCCTTTGTTCAAAGAAATGCTTATGCAGAAACCCAACTAAGTTCACACATGTGAAGCTGCGGTGGTTGAAGGCATACCTGGGAGATGGGGAGCCCTGCCCACCTGGCCAATCTCCACACCCCTCATCCTTGGCAGCCCCTGGGCAGGCTCTGGTGGGCCCAAGTTAGTGGATTCAAGGTGCCCATATTTTAATAATTCATCTTTATATTATGGTACCCAGATTTCACATTACAATGTTCTGGGATCTGCCTGCTATTAATTAATTAATTAATTAATTTAAAAACCATCAGCTGTCTTTTTTTTTTCCCCCCCCAAGAAACTTAAATAGTTTCCCAAGAATTGTCATATGTCAGCCTGTGTTCTGCCCTTTTCTCCCTTGGGGTCTGCCATCTAATTTTCCTCAAGGCTCTGATGGAATCCAGCTCTGTTTGGACACTCCTCTAAAACTCACCACACATCTAATTTCAGTGCAATTAACAAAATTTGCAAGCTTGTTTCATTTCTTGACTGGAAATAAGGACTGAAAATTAAGTCAATTAGCAGAGAAGATAATGTATACTAGAAGAAAAATGAGACCCATCACCATAAAAACTGATATAACAGTTAGATTTTGGAAAACTCCCAGCTTTCCAGAGAAATCCATCATGGAAACATGAAGGATCAAATGCTTTTCATGGAAACACCTTGAAAACAAGCACTTCCTATCATAAGACTAAAAAGAAGTTGATGCAACAGTGTCTTTGATGTAAAAGTTAACAATGGAACTCATTAAGTACTGATACAAACAATACACTACTGTGACTTTGTAAAAATTCAGTTCCCCTTGAAGGTTACCATTGAGAATGAACCAATTAAAGTTCTGTCTTTATTAAACTCCTTGCTGATGAAGCCCATTTCCCTTGGCCTTTCTCTACCCTTAAATTCCAAGAACAAATGAAAAATGAAAAAGCAGCAACTCTACACTCCCATGAAATTTTACCTTAGGACAGGCTTTAATACTACTGAGAAAGTGCTGGATTTCTGTTTCTTTACAGCACTATTTTGTCATCTTTTATAAAAACCCAGGCAGGAATGCTCCTTTGTAATATTTTCCCACTAAACAGTTTTTCTATATATAATATCCAGGACCACAAATCCTCGGAAATCACTACAGTACAACTTTCATTTACTTCTTATTCGTACAGGGGCATTCACCCAAAGAACCTTTTGTGCCAAGGGTAATAGCAAAAGAAGTATCTTTCCCATGCCTAGAATGGGAGAGGAGGTTCTTCTTTGTCACCCCACTCTGGCACTACATCTGTGAGAAGGTGTGCACCAAGTCACCTGCATTCTCGACAGGCGGACAAGGCATTGATTACCCAGACATGGCACCTCCCTCGCTTCTAGTGAGGTCACCCGGGTCTTCCTTGCCCTGTCTAAAAATCACAGTTGGCTTTGCGATGCTTGACAGATCGTTTGGGTGCCTGTGAAGACAAAGCTAACATTCACTGTACTGAGGTGGGCCTGACACAGTAACTGGAGGCTGTTGGGTGTTTTCTTCTGATTCAGCCTTTTTTAGGAAGCTCTCAAGGGTCTGATTCAGCCACTTGAGCTACAAACAACCACTATGGGAGGAAGAGGTAAAGGGGAGGAGAGAGACACCCGCACTTGAGAGCGTGTGCTATTCTCTTTAAGCACCCACAGGCCTCTGCCTGTGACTGTGGTACAGGCCTTGGCAAGGAACCAACCAAGTCTACGGGAAAAATAACGTCTGGAAGAATGTCTTGTCGTATTCTTTTCTCTTTAGTGGCTTGGGGAGGCTTTTCACCAGGCACAGCTTCTGTTGTGAACACTGTGCTGGTTAAACATCCCCTGACCACACTTTCTGAGATCCCTAAAGAGGGTTGGAGGAATATTCGGGCACAGTTATTTCAAAATGATACAGCAAAGGAAAGAAGAAATAATACAAAATCTGGAATCTGGAGTTTGTGTGCAAGAAGGTTAAACACATTGGGAAAAAAATTAAGTTCAAGTTGTCACTGTTCTGCCTCCTAAACAGCCTTGCTGCTTGTTGGCTTGGGGTTTCCTCATTCTTCTGCACTTTGTCTCTCAGACTATTTTGAACCTAGCCTCTAACTGAAGACCCATCTTGTTATTTATTTTTCTATTTTTAATTAGAGGAACACAGTGTCATGAAAAAAATTAACTTTCGTCTCCAGACTTGAGAAAAGCCACGAATCCAGACCTCCAATCAGAAAAGCTTCCTGAGTGCCGGCACTCATTCATGCTGGTTTTGTATCCGATGCACTTTTCATTCAATTTGAAGCTCAATGGGTATGAAACCCAATGAAATGAACCAAGAGAAGGACGTCGTCCAAACATGTTGAAGCACTTGTGGGTGATTGGTTGGGACTTTGTGTTCTGTGGCTCCTTTGAGAAGCCTCTGTCTCAGGCAGGCTGCAAACTGCCAACTCAACCAAGCAAATAATAATTATTTCTAATGGCAATAATAATTATGGAATGCAGTGGCCCCAATATAAGGCTGGTTGTCTGTGGCTTCAGGTGGGGCAGCCAAAGTTTCACACACTCTTTTCATAAAAATCTCTCTCTCTCTGTCTGTCTCTCTCTCTCTCTCTCTCACACACACACACACACACACACACACCAATTTGCCAAATGAGATTTCAAACTCACTCCTCTCATTCTCTGCAAAGTGCCTGACTACAGAGCTGCATTAAATAAGTAGCAGCTATCTACTGTGTGCGTGTGTATGTGTGTGTATGTGTGTGTGTGTGTGTGTGTGTGGTGGGGGTGGGGGGATTGGGACAAATCTAGCAATTTACACCACATGGCCCCGCCCCCCACGCCCCTCATTTTCCTTTTAGTTAAAAGTCTTCAACTTTCTCCAATTTCAGACTTTTATTTCATCAGATTTTTATTTGGGTGTACCTGGTCTGTAAAATTCCTCAGTCACGTCTAACAGTATGAAGCCTAGTTGGATTAAATTAATTCTTTCAATGCTTTATAAAGTCTATGATTTGGAATATGCATCTATAGTTTGCCTTTTGTTTAGTTTTGGCATTTAAAATATACACTGACTCAACATGGGGCTTTGGAAGGAAGTGAGAATTAGACTGGTTTCGTTGAGTTTGCAGATTCATCCAGTAGGCTTCCCTCCCACAACCCAAACAATACTGGAAAGGAATCAGCTACTACTTCATTTATCTTCTCTTTAATCTAGTACCTTACTGCTTATCTCTTTAAATATGCAATTTGAGCAAGACTCTTGAGAAAAATGAGATGAAGTGACATGCTAAGCAGAGATCCCTGAGAGTCTGTCAAATGCTTAGCCTCCTGCCCCGACAGATTCTAAGAATGTCATTGCTCATCTGACAAGTGTTCAATGGCTCATTTGGGGATGGGTATTTGCTCTTACAGGTTCCAGTTATCATTATGATTATTCATGTAGAAAATGTTAATGCGTTCCATAGACTAAAAATAATACATTGGGGGTCAGCTGTAAAGTGCTGTGTGTTTGGCTTGTGAATTACCATCGCTGGACCAAGATATGATGGGCATATGGTTATTCAGGAAGTCATTTCTAGCATTTCAAAGATGTTTGGGGCCATCTGTTCTCTGCAAAGGTCTGTGACCCTGCAAAAGCAAACCAAGCACATTCCATCATGTCGCTACCCAATGCTCACAAGGGTCCTATCATTTTACAGACTTTACTGGCCTAATCATCAGCCAGAATGCACTTTGCCAAAGGGGGGAAAACTATAAAACCCCAAATTCCTTTAAATGTGTCTGGTACCATTAAGAATGTTTATTACTCTGCAAGAACTTTTAGTTGATATTTGCCAAAAGCACAACATACCTGGCAAATGGATTACTAGACTACCTGCTAAATGTGAATGTGTTTTGTAGAATTCTTCTTCAGCAGTCTAGGTCAGCCAAGTAGTGTTGTTGTAGGGTGTGAGCCATGATAAGGAAACACACTTGTTCCTAAGAGATTGTTTCAGAATTATTGGGAATTTGAGCTAGGAGAAAGCATTTGTTAGACAACCTAGTTTCATTCTTTCTTTTTATAAGATGGAAAAGTCAGGTCCCCAGCAAGGTAAAGAAGCCTGTTCAAAGTCCAGAGCTCATGCATGGTACAGTCAGAGTCACTAGCCGTGGCTTTCTATCCCTAGAGCAATGGTGTTGCACTGCCTCATTGAAATAGGATTCCATCTGTATATACCAGAATCTTAATATCAATGATTCCCTTTACATTCAAAATTCGAGATCAAATTGGATGTTTATTCTGATTCAATCAGAGTAAAATGCTAATGGTATTTATGTAATCTTTAAATCTTCATTAGAAGAGATATAAAAG
The DNA here is from genome assembly GCF_047675955.1 of Chlorocebus sabaeus. Lineage (NCBI taxonomy): Eukaryota > Metazoa > Chordata > Mammalia > Primates > Cercopithecidae > Chlorocebus > Chlorocebus sabaeus. The sequence goes on from NC_132924.1 coordinate 33,247,991, forward strand.
ATGATTGTAGAGAAAATTTATTTGGTGAAACATAAATTAAAAATGCATAGGAAAGAACCTATTGAATGAGCTATCTTTTGAATCTCAAAGTATCTGATTACATGAATATAGCATACATGCAAAGGGCATCATCGGTTATCTCCAAATTTCTAGATTAATGCTTCGCTTTTAATTCAGAATCTATCAAACAGTTCAGACAAGTGTTATTTACATTTTGTGAGACATATAGTGTTATAGAATATAAAAGCTCCAAATATCTGAAATGCCCACTGGGACACCGCCCTATTACTTGGACATGTTCAATCTTCAAAAAAGCCAAGTGTACTTCCAGTTCCAAAGGACCAGCTCTGAATTACCAGGTTAAAGCTTCTCCTAACATGCTCAGTTCACACAGGGCACTGCACATACTAATCATTTTCCCATGTTAATACTCTTTTTGATATTCTTTAATAAATGATTATCCTCGGTCATGGGACTCTCCCTAAACACCACAAGCCATGTGAACCTGCTAGGTTTTCATTCTTGCTTCTGGATTTGTAAACAGGAAATACTGAGCCACTTTTGATGTAGGAACTATGACAAGTGCAGAAAAGAGCAGTTAATTTTTGCAGTTTGCATTATTGGAGACTACATACTCTCATTCCCAAATATTCACTCACAAGGCACCTTATCCAAGGCTTACACAGAGGAAGACACTAACCAGTGATATGAGCTAAAGTTTTGTTTCAGATCTTCCACAAAATAATTCCCCAAATAATAATAGTTCAAGAATATAAGACAGTGGACTGCATTTTCCCATAGAACTGTGTCTGGCAAAATCAACATCCAGATCTCTTATGTTGGACTGGACTTGTTTTACATGTTTACTATTTTAGGTGTTTTTCTAGTTAAAGCTCCAAAAATAAGCCACTGTTAGCAAAGTGAGAATAAAAGAACAATTTCCTGATAAGATTACTTCAAGAGAGGAAGCTATACCTAGTCACACATGCAGCAGTGAGTCCCCAGAGAAGTTACCTTATCAAGTAGTTTACAAAATTAAATTTGTTATGAAAATCACTAACATTTTAGTGCTGAAAAGAATTTTGAGAATTTCCTAATGGTACCCACCCCCCTAATTTTACAGGTGATAAAACTTAAACCTGGGCAAGTTAAGCTTCTTGGGAACTATGGGATAGTGCATGGAGTAGGTGGTCTGGATTCGAGTTCTGGCTCTGGCCATTATCACTATGACCCGGGGCAAGTCACTTAATCTCTGAACCTGACTTTACTCAACTGCAAAATGGGTGTATTAATTCTCAGGTAACAGAATCATGCATGCTAAACTAGTAGAGATGTGCCTTGTAAACAGCACCTGACAAAGAGAAAAGGTTGCTGTTATTCACCTAAGAGCTGAGCCTAGAAGTCAAGTCTCTCTGATGTCATATGTTAGGACCCCTCCCTTTTACTGCTGTGGGCTTCTCTTCCCAAACCCTATTCTGTTCTCACTCTCTGGGCTATGTGAACATATCTAGGAAGTCAGATAATCTAGAGCTTCTGCCAAACTTGGCTCCTGGAAGAAAATAAACCAAAAGAGAGAACAAATTTGAGACAGAAAAGAGGCAGTGAATGAGAATTTGGAGCTGAGACTGACTCAATTAATTGGCTAACCCCTTTATACGTAGGTAAAGGAAACCAGGTCTGGGGAAGCTGAGTGCTTAGCCAAGGTGGCAAATCTTTTAAATGGCAGAGCTTGAATGTCTAAAACCCATGACCTCTGAACCCATGACAATGCTTTTCTTTGACTCCCCTCTGACCTGACATGGTTTTGCTCTAAGCAAGCTCTTGTCTTCCAGGCATATCTTTTCAATACGCTGCACAAAAGAACAAATGTCTAGATTTATTATAAGCACAGAAAGAATAATCCCAGGCTAGTTGCTGTAGAAGTAGTCCCTCATTTGTGCCTATCTTTTCCAAAAACAGGAGGGAAGAAATGCACACTGAGACACTTACACGGAAACTTCAGAAACTCTGAGGGCCAGGTTCTGTGTAGGAGTTCCAGAAATGAAGTCTTCCTCCAAGAAAAGCTCACAGGCAAAGTCACCTGTCCCCTCAGGAAGTGGAACAAATCTGGAAGTTGAACTGCATTTGGGCAGGGAATAGTGGTCTTCCTGTAAGCTAAGAAGCCAAATATAGAGCAACCAAATGTTGGAAACAGGGCTGTCACTTCTCTGTGATGCTATGGTTTCCTTAAACATGAGGGGATGAAGTGTTTGTCACTCTAACCAGATAGACTGAGCATTAGCTAACTCCTGTGCATAGATGATTCTGCCAGTCTCAGACACACTCATGGGTCTTCCATGGCACTGGTATTGCCATGGTCAGGAACATGGGGAAACATGTGCTTTTGAGTCCAATAGACTCATTCAAAACTCTGTTTATCTCCCTGGCTGGGTGACTTTGGACAAGTTACTTTTCTTCTTGGAGCACTAATATTGGGGTAAATAACAGCTACCTCTCTGAGCTATTGAAAAATTACAGGAAATAACATGCAAAGCTAGCTCAGTGCCTGGCACATGGTAGGTCCTGAATAAATATTAGCTTCCTTTCTCTTCTTCAGTGTCAGTATCAAGGCCCTTTCTAATGAAGGGCTTGAGCCATCGAGGAGCTACCTCTGATTTTCTCTCCCAAGTAGAGCAGGCTTACTGTGTTCCAGGTGGGAAGCTGAGATGACACCAAGACACAATGCTTGCCTGAAGAATCAGAGGCAAGAACCAGATTCAGAGATGAGAGCTGGGGTATTTTTCTGCCTCTTGGAATACCCAGCCATGTGCTCCCATGTTCTGGCTCTACCCCCTTCATCTGACCACAATACCATGTGGTGTTACAACTTTTGAATGTTAAGAAACATTATATTTCCTCAAGTATCAGTACTTAATGTTTCGTTCCACACATAAAACCCTGTGAGTGGAAGGCTGCCGGCCCCCTTGTCAGAGGTAATTTCTCAAGGCTCTGCATGGGATTTAACGGGAGCCATATGGTTAAGTCTGTCAACCCTCCCAGAAAGCATCCCCCGGAAGGGCCCTCGTAAATGTTTTTGGGGCTGTGAAAGATCCAGCAACTTTCCAACAATAAAGCTATGTTCATAGCCGTGATACTCAGCAAAACACAAAGCAGGAAATAATGACTTCTGGTCTGCATTACTCAAAGGGGCTTCAAGTTGTCCTGGCTACGGGCTGAGGACCAGTGACAAGCCGGGACCTGCTGCCCCGCTGCCTCCAGCAGGAAGGAGGCTGGCCTGAATGTCCCCAGCATTAGCCCATAGTAGACAGTGACAGTCTTACTCATGCTCACTTTGGTTCGAGGAGCTTTAGAAAGCTCTTAAAAATGGATTCATACACATATGCATTGACAAGGCAAACACATTCTTAACCTGTAAGCTGCTTTGTTATTTAGGTCTTCTTTAAGCCATGACCTTCAGTGATGGCATCATTTACCGATTTTTCTACTGTTCTTTCCCCCAACCCCAGCAACGATGTTACAAACCCCTCAAATCTATTAACATTCTCATCTTGAGGGAACACTGGGCAGGAACGTTAACTCACATAGCAAAGCCACATGATTCGTAACATTGCTTCTGCCACCAACAAATTTTGAGATGTAATCAGCTTTTTTTATTATTATTTTTCTTTGTTTGCTTGTTTGTTTTCCTTAGTTATGTCAACTGAACTACATCTAATATTCTGCATGACACATAGCACCTGGGATTGCAAAGAGAAAGGGGATAAAGAGGCACAGAAAAGGTAAGAGGAGGTACAATTTATGGTAAGTCCTGGCACCTCTTTATCTTTATATAAAACAAGATTTTTTCCTATGATATTTTGTATAAATTTCTGGCTAAGTTTTATGTCTCTACTGCCTAGCTGCAGCCCCATGCAAATAGGGTTTATAACCAAATGCCTAAGCCACATCATGTGGAAATATATGTTCCAGGATTAAAATTGGTGTAAAATCAGGGAGGATTTTTTCACATAAATGTCTTAATATATGCATTCTGTTGAGCATATTTCTGAGTTTCCTGATACAGCTGGCCAATTCATTCTCTTCACCAGAATACTCCACATTTGTATATTCTGATGTTAGACATATTTGGCCAGTGCCCTACAAAGAAGTGAAGGGTAAGAAAAAAATGTGTAGAATATTTTGGAAGTGTCTCCCATAACCCATCAGAACTCTGTATTGATATCCATTCTTGTAGAACTCCAAATTCCATATTATCTTCATTGCTCTCCTGAAGAATTACTGAGTGTAAATTATCTACTATCACTTATCCATAAAGAAGAATCAACTTAGTTAAGAAAGCTGGGATCTATTAAGATTACAGCCATCTACTCAACTGACTATTGACTCCTACAAAAATGTCTTAGATGATAAGAAACTGAGAGACAGAGAGAGTGTGTGAACTTCCAATAGTGCTACCTACCCTTCCGCCATTTTCCCAGGCTTTGCTGACTTGAGCCTGAATTAATGAGCCTGTTACATGATAGCTAATAAAAATGACAGGAGGAGAGATACTGTTTGGATTCTGCCACATATTTGGTTCAAGGCTGAATCGATTTTATCTCTATTTAATACATGCTTGTTTTCTGTCTCACTTGTCTTCCCCACAGCCCATGGCTCACTCTTTTTTCCATCTGGGAAACTTATCTCTGAAAATGCTACCATCAGTCAGCCAAAGACACTCTTCCCGGCAGAGCGTCTGCCAGTTTGAATAAGCACAAGTAGTCACTAGTTTGGGGATGCCTCCCACACTCTCTATAGTTGTGTGTTTTTCTAGCCTGCCCAACCACACAAGAGCAATTTGAGATATTCATATTTACCTCTGGTTTCTATTGAGGTAATGGCACTACTTTCATAGAATTGAGCACAGGGCATGGTATGAATTGCTGTGGTATGGAATGGAAGTTGCACATGTTGTTTGTCTACTTCCTTTTAACATTACTTCTTTGGATTTTTGCATTTGCACTCATTTTGGTCTGGTTTGGCTCAGTGCCTGTTCAAAAGCATGAAAATCAAATGCTTACAAGGATGCCTACCCTTTGTCCCCAAAGTCCTCCCTGATAACTGGCACTATTCCTATTTTCAAGTCTTTTATGTCGATAGCTCTCTCAATACATTCAAGCCTCCAAGCTTAAATTTTGCACTGTGAAAAGAGGGAGACAGAGAAGAGCGAGAACAGGGGGTTGCCTGCAGCAGCCAAGCACTGGTAGAAGGGAAGGGAAGATGGGGGAGCAGGAGTCAGGCGGCCCCCTCTCCCACACAGTCTCAGCCATGAACACACCCGCTGGCCGCGGCACAAGAGCACTGTGCGTGGGCACAGGTGGGACCCAGCCTTTCTGGCTGGATGCAGCTTAAGCGCTGAGTCTGAATGAAGACTTTCATTGCTGTTTGCTGTTTTTCTTGGCCAGTAGCCATGGCAAACATTTGCAGGTGGCTTGGCCAGATTTTGACACTTAAATATTTGAGGTTGTGATAAAAATCAGAATATTACTACAATATGGTTCTGTGCAGCCTCAAAAAAATAAAATAAAGTAAGAAAAAAAAAAAGCTATCTGCAATTTCAAATGCTCATTTAAAGACACAGTCCCCAGAGGGAACTCATGTTTTCAAATAAGTACTCATTTCCTCTTTCCTGAGAGAAATAAAAGAGTCAACCATCCCCAAATGTTACCACCTAGAGTTTCATACTGAATCCACTGGTGAGATGGGTTGGGTTATTTCTTGCTGAGTCTCCAGGATCATCTGGGCAAGGTTTTGGATGGAGAAAAATGGAAATGACAAGATGTGTGGGTTTGAATCAACATGGCAAACACACTAGGGAGGAATCGGAATGAAAGAAATAGCCTCCCTCAGGCTTGGCAATGAGACAGAGTCCTAAAAGTGACAATTATCTCCTAGAACACACCAGGAGCGACACACAACACCCCAGGCTGGAGAATAAATGGGAAGATGGAGTGTGTCCAAAAGGCGTCCATACCAGAGAAACACCCGCCTCCATCCAGGCATGGTGACACGGCCTACAAATGTCACCCAAATGTACAGTCCTGGGCCAGCTGCATAAATTATTGACAGAGTCAGCACTCATCTTAAACTTTAGTGCTAGCCCTCAAAAGACTGTTTCATAAAGACCAGCTTTGTGCTAACAATGGCTGAATACTAAAGGCCTCCAAAAGGGTAGTTGGTGGGGGGTGGCAGGGAGAGGGAGGCAGGAGAACTCCAGGGGGGAAGGAATGCTGTAAAACCGCTAGTAAACTCTAGCACATTTTATGTTTTTTCCCCTTGAAAGAAAAATAAAATAATTATAATTAGCTGGCCTAACTGTGAATTGTCTGCTGAAAGCCAAGCCACTTGAGAGAAGTCCCTGGAGATTTAGATGCTGTCTTTAATGAATCCACCCCACTCTCTTAGCATACTATGGGTTCTTGATTTAGATAGCGGCAACATTTGCTCTCATGGTCATTTGAGAAGAAAAGAAATCTTTAGCAGAGATACTTACTAACCTAGCATTGACTCCTTTCAACAAAGCCAAGCATTCAAAGGGCCAGGTTAATATTCTATTTCTTGAATAGAAAACCAAATGCACCCACAGCAAACTCACAAAATGGTCATTACCCATTATCCATTACTCTCATTCTTAAGGTGGGTCTTAATGTGTCACAGCCCATCCTGGTAAGTTGAAAATGTGAGACAAGGTGCCCCTTCTGGAAGATCCTAGGGAGGAATAAGCCAGTGTTCCCTGCGGGTCTGGAATTCTTATAGCACCGAAAAACAAGAAGGAAAAGACCTACTGACAAATTGTGGAGCAGTTTCTAAGTTTTTAATTATCACATCCAATATTTGAATGAAAATTCAAACTGAATGTTGATGCACATACCAAACACAGCAAGTGCCCCTTCTCACTTTAAACAGAGAATTCTGGGAGCATAGAGCAGCCAGTTCTCAGCAGCCAGCAACAGAACTTTATCACAGCTCTTTGGCTTAAAGTTATTACCTTTTCTTCCTAAGAATCCATGTGCTCTTAAATCTTTGATTTCATCTTTACTCTTGTGAAGTTGGAAAGAACAGACACAATCCTCATTCTGGGGATAAGGAAGCTGGGCCAGAGATACTGCGTTTCTGAGAAGCTCCCTGGAAATGTCCCCGCTATGGATCCTCAGACCATACTTCACATAGCAAGGGGCTAGAGCTAATACAGGATACCCAGAAGGGAGAGCTCTTTCCATCACATGACATAGAGTGTCTGGGGTTCAATGACAGGATCTTTCCACCAATTTTTCCTCAACGCCTTAGTATTGTCTATTTGCATAGATGAGAGAGAGGGGCCTGCTTTCTTTGTTTTGTCTACTCCGGGAATCAGCATGGACCAACGTAGAGGAAGGAGAGGGCTAATAAGGAGGCAGTAACAAGAAGAAGAAGCAGGGAAGAATAAGCAAAAGGCAGGACGACTAAGGAAATATGGTAGTCCCCCTTATCTGTGGTTTTGCTTTCTGCAGTTTCAGTTAATCATGGTCCAAAAATATTAAAAGGAAAATTCCAGAAATAAACAATTCACAAGTTTTAAACTGCTCACCATTCTGAGTAGCATGATGAAACTTCATGCCATCCCAAGCCATGCCCCCCAGGATGTGAATCATCTCCCTGTCCACTATGTCCAGGCTGTGGACACGCCCCACCCAGTAGTCACTTAATAGCTATCTCAGTTATCAGACGGAAAACACATATTATACACAGGGTTTGGTACTATCTGCACTTTCAGGTATCCACTGGGCAGCTTGGAATTTATCTCTCACGGACAAGGAGGGATTGCTGCACACAGAAGATGAGGTGATGAGTGTGGCAGCTCCCAGGAAGGGAAGGGCACACTCTGTTGGAGACAAGACTGAGCTGGTAGAACCTCCCTCCACCATGTTTGTTCTGTGCACTATACTCTGGTCTCCATAACAACCATGGGTTTTCCCACAGTCATCTTAAAGTTCACAAATCTTGTCTGAAGAAATGATGACACAGAATGACTTCCTCACCACCCCACCCCTACCACCCAAAGTCCAGGATCAAAACAGCTTCTACCAAGCGGAGACTCCTCCCTTCTCCCATCAAAAGCATCACTCTGCGCTCTAGGCAATATCATGCCAGCCAGAAAAACCAACCAATCTGAGCACCGGAAACCAGGAGAAAGTCCAGAACATTTCCTGAGCTCCAGCCAGGACCCAGGGACAGCCGAGAAGGGCTCCTTACCCAATCTGACGGTTGGTGGAAGGTGCCTGGGTGATGACAGAGCTGGACTGCGGCGACGGCATGGCTTGCTGAATCACAACGCTGGTGTCGTGGTTGGGCAGCCGAGCACTGCTAAGCTGGTGAGTTCCGGGCCCTGTCATGGCCCCACCAACTGCATTATGCATTGAGATATTCTGCCAAGAGAAGACACAGTGGAAAGGTCAGGAGGAGTCAATGTTTTTATTCTACTCTCAAGCTCTCAAAGGCCAAAACTGGGAATCTAGTCATGTCAACTATATAGAGAGTTATGGCTTCCGGCAAGCCATAGGCCCATTCATCTTGTTATAACATACAGCTACGAGGAGATGAAAAATAACTACTCACCCTTAGAGTAAAGCATGTGAGAAAATGCCTTAAAGTTTCTTTATCACTGTCCTGCCATCCTGATGTGAGGTTTGCATCAGAGACTTTTAGTGCGTGCCTTCTCTGACTGGGAGGATGAATATCAGATTTGAAAATGATTTTTGTGATAAGTGCATAATACTGTGATTTAGTGAATAGTCATTCTGCATCCTGCTTTGCATGACAAGCACACTGGTTTTTTCCTTTCATATATATATATATATATTTTTTTTTTTTTTTAAGAAAACGACTACCTTTCCAAATCATAATCTCAGGACTCAGGACACAAGCTCAGTAACCTGTGGAATGAGGTTGGATGACTGGAATACATGACAAGACATTGGAGATCCAATGATTAGAGCAAGAGTTACCACTTTCTGCTGTATTTTCATAAAATCCATCTCTCACAATGCATGGAGTAATGGGAACACAGAACAATAATCGAGCATCTAGTTACTTGTTCCCTGTCTTTTCCTCTGGAACATAGGATGTTTGTATTCACAGCTCTATCCCATGGTGCTTGGACCACAGTAGGCATTCAGTAGATGTGTGTGTGTGTACATATATATATATTTTTTTTTTCTTTTTTTTTTTTTTTTTTGAGGCGGAGTTTCACTCTTGTTGCCCAGGCTGGAGTGCAATGGCACGATCTCGGCTCGCCGCAACCTCCACCTCCCAGGTTCAAGCAATTCTCCTGCCTCAGCCTCCCTAGTAGCTGGGATTATAGGCATGTGCCACCAGGCCCAGCTAATTTTTGTATTTTTAGTAGAGACAGGGTTTATCCATGTTGGTCAGGCTGGTCTCGAATTCCCGACCTCAGGTGATCCACCCGCCTCGGCCTCCCAAAGTGCTGGGATTACAGGCGTGAGCTACTGCGCCCAGCCAGATGTATATTAACAGCATGGATAAACCAGTGAAAGAACATGAGATGCCTGAGTCACTGACAGGAACTAATATCATGTATTTATTTCTGATGCCTTCAAATGAAGGCTTATTTGTTTAAAATTCAAAAGTAAGTAAAATATGTGAGAGAGCTCTTCATGGAAAAGAAAGCTACTCAGACAACCAGAGAAAATTCACACTGAGCAGAGAAGGCTGATCAACACATTGGGACCAAAAGGTCAGAAAGAAATTTAGAAACCAGTAAAGAAAGAGAAAGTGGCATAGTGCTTATGCTTGTAATGCCAGCACTTTGGGAGGCTGAGGCAGGAGGATCACTTGAGACCAGGAGTTTGAGGCTGCAGTAAGCCAGGATTACCCCTCTACACTCCACATTACGGCCTGAGGGACAGAGTGAGACTCTGTCTTGAAAAAAGAAAAAAAAAAAAAAAAAAAAAAGGAAACAAAGAAAGAAAAGAAAGAGAAAGAGAAAGTTCTTGGCCAAAAAAGTAATAGGTAAGGGCAATAAGTAAATCTCTACAAGTGGCAAGGTACAGCTCTTCAGTCTAGAAGGGTGGGGAAATTCAAGAGGTCTATTAGACAATAGGTTGAGGATGGGAGGGGAAAAATGGAGTGTCACTAGCAATTTACTAAAGAAAAAAATATATGTATATCTGACTGCGCTTCGGTGTTAGCAAAGAAAAAATAAATGTTACCCAAGAGAACTAGAAGTGGTCCTTTGAAGTTCTTCTGCAAAGAAAAGGATTTCCTGCACTACGTGTTAAATGATGGTGATAACATATATAGTATTTGGGGTGGCTGTGTCTATCACATTGCACCTTTCCCAGGTTTCTGATTTCTAAATCCTGACCACACAATTTGTCAGGAGTCCAGATGGAAACTGGGCACCTGGCTTAGACTGTGAGCCTACTGTGTTGTCGTGGGACCCCAAAGGCAGGAACAGGCTTATATATACACTCACAGTCCAAGGGCTTCTCTTATACACTGGAAAATTTTTCTGACGTGGGAAAATACTGTGATTGGGTAAAGTAAGATGAAAGGAAATGGCGATCTGCATTGGTGGCAGTGCAGGAACACACTGTAGTTCTTTTTATAGGATCTAGAGATTTAGAGAATTGGACTAAAAATGATAATGAAAATAAAGAAAATTGTGTTATTTCTTTTGAAAGTGAACCTTGACAAACTTATTTCCCTGGGTCTTAATGAGGTCAGAAACTATAGGTATTATTTTGTCCATTGTTTAAGTTCAAATACACTTAAAATTTTTCATCTAGCTCACAGTCACCTGCTCTATCAATAATAGATCCAAGGCACAGAACCATTTTTGACTCTCCTTTTAGAATTATTGATGCTGTACAATTTAATTTTTAAGATCACAATCTTTAAATTCACAAAGAAAATTATAAAACATATGGACTCTCCTTGAATTATCCTGGATGCCTCTTTTCCATCACCCTCTTAGGCAGTTTCCAAGTCCTACAAATTTAACTAAGTGTCCCTCATCTCTTCCAATCTTTCCATCCATCCTTCCACCAGCCTATAACCAACGGCCATCATCTTCTATCCTTGTCTAGACAATGGTCTCCTTCATGCGCTCTGGCTTCTCTTCCTCCTTTTTCCCCTACTACAGCCACTGTGATCTTTTCAAAATGCAAAAGTCATCACATCACACATGGCGTATGTGAGGTTCACCTCCCACTCACTCCCCAGAACATACACCCTAAGCCATCGGTTTGGAAGTCACTGGCAGCACTCCTTGTACGCCTCCAAAGCCCGTGTAGGACTCTTTCTACCTCCCAGCTCAGCTCACACCACTTCTACTCTTGCTCCCTGTGATTCATTACACATTCTAATTTCCTACCCTCATACTAACCATACTGCGCTCCAGCATCGGGCCTTGTATGCTGCTTTCTAACGCCAATGCCCTTGCCCTGCCTGTACCTTCAGACCTCAGACTCAATCATCATGTAGGCAAGCCTTTCCTGCCCACACCCACCCAAGTGATGGGCACCATCTCCTTTTCCTTTACAGTACAATGGCTTACAATTGTTCTTGATTGTTTGATTAATAGCTGTTTCTCCCCTAGACTGTAAGCCCAATGAGAGAAGAAACTAAAACTGATTTTACTCCCCATTATGTCTCCATTGCCTAGCTTTGTGCCTGACATATCAGAGTGTTCAATAACTATTGAGTGAATGGGTGAACTATAACATTCCTAGAATATTCCATATGATGAAACATTACCTGTTTGCTCCCTAGTCCATTTTCAAGAGTGCTAATGTCCTGTCTGTTCACCTTGCAATATGCAAGTATGCAATAATGCAGTTTTAGATATTAAGGTATTGTTAAATTATGGTTCAGTTGTGGGCTGAGGAAATAGAGAGGATCAGGATTAAGAAGAAAGCCACAAGCCTTGTATATATTAAAAAAAGTAAAACCTTTTTAAAAATATTAAAGGGGCCATTGAAGGAAGATGCTGAGAGTTAAGCTTCCAATCTTTGAGCACTTTGGCTCAAATGATGGACACAACCACCATTCCTTACATCCACCATGGAAAAAGACAAAGAAAACTGGCTTATGCTGCAGCACAAAGAATAGGTTTAATTTCTTCAGAGTAAAGCATGTTAAATAAGAGAAAGAAGTAATCCCCTCTCCCCAAAAAAGCTTAAGAATCTTTCTGAGAATCACCAAAAGGAATGCTAATCACTATCTAGGAATATGTCCAACATTCTCCTTCGTCAACACTTTAAAGGCATCTCTTCATCTCTGATCTCTACAGAAATGGAAAAGGCTCCTGAAAGACATATTCTAGCTCTTCTGTAATCTCTTCTTTACCCAACACAGAAAATCTGCAAATTCTCCAGTCTTCTCCCAGATCCAGAGAGTAATTTCAAAACATTTTGGAAAAATAAACAACCCAGCAAAAGCATTATCATTTCACACTAAGAGAAGGCAATTTCTTTTTCTTTAAGCATTACATAGTAACTCAAACACGAAATTACTTCCTGAGTTCACATTGTCCCAATTATGGGTTCAAAACCTGTCTTCATCGATTAAAAAAAAAATTGCATTTTACCTCCAGATAAATTAAATCTCCAATTTCAAAAACACAAAGAGTAACTCTCTTGCTGAGTTATTTCTGATAGTACAGGTGGGTAGATGTGAAGCTGGTGAAACAATATCACCAAACTAGTGGATGGATGTCAGTATGCAGGGAAGGACCAGAGGTGTTCCTCGAAGCTGCCCTTGGCCATTTCTTGTTCAACATTTTTTATCAACAGTTTGGATGAAGAGGTAAAAATCATGCTTGTCAAATCTGCAGTTGACACAAAGTTAGGAGGCATAGCTAATGTTCTGGATAGGATAATCAGGTTTTACTTGAGCCAACTGTGTGATCTGGCCTCCAAAAATGCTAACATAAATCTAGGTTGCTTTACGAGAAGTGAAACATCCAGATCTAGAGAAGTAATTATTCCACTGTAGAGTACATTGGATTGACCACATTTGGCCACCACATTTTAAGGGGAAAATTGGCAAATTAGTGTGAATGAAGGCATCCAAAATGTATCACAGGAAGAGCAGTAGAAGAATCAGAGAATATTTAGTCTGAAGAGGAGACTTAAAGGGTCATGCTAACTGCTTTAAAATATTTGCAAGATTAGACATAGTCTGTGTTGCTCCAGATGGCATAATTTCATTTCTTTTCTTGTTTTTTTTTGTTTGTTTGTTTGTTTTTTTCGATGGAGTCTCCCTCTGTCACCCAGGCTGGAATGCAATGACGCGGTCTCAGCTCACTGCAATCTCTGTCTCCTGGGTTCAAGCGATTCTCCTGCCTCGGCCTCCTGACTAGCTGGGACTACAGGCACACGCCACCACACTTGGCTAATTTTTGTATTTTTAGTAGAGATGGGGTTTCACTATGTTGGCCAAGCTGGTCTTGAACTCCTGACCTTTTGATCCACCCACCTCCCAAAGTGCTAGGATTACAGGTGTGAGCCATGGCGCCCAGCCAGAGGGCATAACTTCAAAAATGTAATAATGATGATAAAAGTCAATAATAATTATACTTTGAGTACCTATGTTGAAGCAGGCACAATGGTAGATGCTTTATAAACTGCATCTTTAGTCTTCACAATGACCCTTAAGAGTTAGGCATTACTATCCTTATTTTAAGATGAGAAAAAGAGTAAACTCCTCACCAACACCAATACCATGCTACTCACCTCTGGCCACCCTCACTCCTAACAGGATGATACTTTCAAGGTACAGATACAACCTTCTGTCAGAACAAATTTATCAATATGTAGAGATATCCAAAGACACAACAAGCTGCCTGTAACATACTGAACTTCCTGGCACTAGAGTTAAGCCAGGATGAGTGGCCATTTGTCAGCTATGTCACCAAAAGGATTCCTGCCTCAGAAGGGAGATGGCACCAGATGACCTCCAAGGTCTCTTTTATTGCTAAGATTCTCTCATTTATGATACATGGTTCATGCTTTGGCTCAACTGTTTCCAAATGATTAGTAATGTGTAATAGTGTTGAAAATATACAGGCTTGGGAGTTAAGAGGTCTATTCTAGTCCAGTTTGTCTACCGTTCCTTGTAGTCATGTAACCTGGATGAATCATTCAACCTCGCTGGGCTCAGTAGCCTCATCATTAAAGGAGGGGCTGGACCACATGGTCTTCATGATCTTTTCCAGCTCTGATACTCCACAAGTCTCTTCCTATGTTATATTTTATGAGACACTAAATATCCAAACAGACTTTTAGACTCTGATTCATGGACCTACAAACGTTGATTTTTCTCCATAACCATAAGCTTTTGTAGAAGTGAGCCTTCCAAAAATTATAGCTTTCTGCCAAACCCCAAGGGATCATGATTCAAGAAACAGATCTAACAAAAAGTACAATCTCTCAACCACCAAAGATGAGAGCTCCACTTTAAACAAACGATCTTCACCGAAATTTCTCCCTCTTTGATTCACATTTCTCAGCATGTCCTTTGACTTCTTCCTTTCCTTAAGTATTTTGGGATGCTTTGCTCTCCATTCATTATTGTTCTGAGACATAAAGGGTGTGAATGAAATGAGAAGCAGGGGAATAATGAGTCTTGATTGCATACTCCTGAGCTTGAGGTAGAGTGGTAATTGTCTTTCTGCATGCATGGACTTGGTATACAAAATGCAAAAAAACCAATCTGATGCACATAAGTATACATCCATGTTCTTAAAAATAACTATAATTTTAGGGTGTGGTAATGAAGGATGAAGGGAATGGACCACAATTGAAAGTGAAGGTTGGAGCATATAGGCAACATGATGTTGATTCCTGTAAGGTCTCAAAATGTTATCTGCAAATCTATATTCCATCCAACTGCCACTGTGGGGAGACTTTATGGGATTTTCCATAAAGAGCTAGGGTCATCTTAACTCACATTTACGAGTTGTGCAATCTTAGAGTTGTCTGCATCTTAATGATGCCTGGGCAGTTATGAAGACTTTCAGAAGTTCCCAGATGTAAACATCCCTGAGCTGCATCCAAAAGATATGCAAGACATTCACAAAATAATGAAGGTTCTAACCCTCTGGAAGCTACTAGGCTTTCTGGAGGTATAGAAAGGATGTTAGAGAGTCCTGATTCCCGCGTTTGGTGCTCTCAGGAGCTATCTATCAGGACAGGTATTTTTTGGATCTTACTAAGAGGACAGGCTGCCCCATGACCAAGGGGATAGTGAGGTATCAGAGGAGACATGGAGTAGAGGAGGGCACCAGGGACCATGCAGGCCACCTCTCCCTCCTAGCATTCTGTGCAGCACAGTCACACAGGGCAAGGTGGACAACATAAGGTAAGAAAGCATCTCAGGTCTTCTCTTTAGAAGGGAGAGGAGAGCACAGGGGGCTATGAAAACTCTAGCCTTGATATACACATTTACATTCTGCTTTTTAACTAAGAAAATTAGCCAGGCATGGTGGCACACACCTGTGGTCCCAGCGACTTGAGAGGCTGAGGCAGGAGGATCACTTGAGCCCAGGAGGTTGAGGCTGCAGTGAGCCATGATTACACCACTGCCCTCCAGCCTGGGGGACAGAGTGAGACCCTGTCTTGAAGTTAATTCATTCATTCATTTTGCTTTTTCAGTTTACTATTTAACTCTGACAAATTCCAAGAGGTACCATAGCATAAAAGAAAAACATAAGCACTAGAATGGACCAGACCTAGGATCAAGTTTGCACCAGCTCTGTCATGTCTGGGGCACATCATTGAAGTCCTCTGAGCCATATCTTTCTCATCTTAAAAATGGAGATAATCATTTAAAGGACAGGATTAGCATCAGAATCATGTGAGATGACGGATGTCCCAGCACAGTGTCTGAAAACAAAAATGTACTTCTTCCCTTTCAGTAAAGTCCAGAACGTGAAGCACAGAGACAAAACGTAGAGTCTGGTGGCTGCTCCCCATGACTGATATTAGTATTAGTAATATTAATAATGGCTAACACTGATACAGCATTACTGTATGTCAGAAAACTCATTTAACCCTTCTCATCAGTCTAGAAGGTAGGTATATGATTACTACACAGTTGAGGACATTAACGCAAAGAGGTTAAGTGACTTGCTCAAAATCACACAGCCAATAAGTGGAAAAGCTCAGCTCTAGGCAGTTTGGCTTCAGACCTCTTAACCAGGCACATCACCACTAAATCCTGCTGCTTCTAAAGTCTTGTTGTACAAATATTTTTTGTAGAAAGTGACTTGGCAAAAACTAAGGTATGCCTGCTATTCTTACAATGGGCACTATAAATTAATGATTAATATTGGTATGTGGTCTGAGAAATACACAACAGTGTATCTGGCGTACCACTAATCTGGATCAATGTCATCACCACCACCTTCACAGCTGGAAAAGCTTGGCTATACAGCATGAATTCATTTCAAAATGTCTGATGAGTGTTCCTTATCTAAAAGTCATGCTGCATGCATAGGCAGCTCCCCTTTGACTTGAGGGAAGACATCACAGTAGGTAGAGAGGCAGCTTGCACACTGATATAATCATCAGCGGCTTTAGCCCCCTCACCCATTGCCAGAAGCAGATCGCCCCCATAAGGGAGGTTCTAGACTTGAGGCTGTCAGCTCCTGAGCAGCAAGATCTGCCCAGCTTGCTGAGGCTCCCCTCCAATCCCCAGAACTCTGTCATTCTTTCTAATACTGGGTTTGAGGCAATGGAGCCCTGAACCATCCCTGTGAGCATTTGATAGCTATTCATTTAATCCTGTAGTCAAATACTCAAGACAAAAAATACCTTCTCAGGTGCCACCCTTGACTGTGAGAAACAATTTCCAAGTGTCTCTCAAAGAAAGATTCTGCCCCTTCCTGGTCAGTTTCTTAATGCCTTGGACTGTCTATGTTTCTGTTCTCATCTCCCACATTACTGTCTTGGTTGTCTTTGCTAAATATGATCATATGGGTTAAAAGGAGAGAAATAGCTGTACTTTATTCAGGTTACTGGAATCAAGATTGAGCAAATTTCTTTGATTGATGTATCCACCAAAATCCTGGACGTCAGAAACTAGTCTCATGCCATTAAAAATCACGTAACTGGCCTGGCTGGTGGCTCACGACTGTAATCTCAGCACTTTGGGAGGCCGAGGCAGGTGGATCACCTGAAGTTAAGAGTTCAAGACCAGCCTGGCCAACATGGCGAAATCCCATCTGTACTAAAAAATACAAAAATTAGCTAGGCATGGTGGTGGATGCCTGTAATCCCAGCTACTTGAGATGCTAAGGCAGGGAGAATTGCTGGAACCTGGGAGGCAGAGGTTGCAATGAGCCGAGATCACACCACTGCACTCCAGCCTGGGCAACACAGTGAGACTCCATCTCAAAAAATAAAAATGACATAACTGTTTACTGTTCTTGGAGCAGAAAACATGCTGTGTTCACCTGAAAATAACCAGTGCCTGCCTCCATGCTGTGTGCTTGGTAGATAGCAATGGATTCAATTATTTTGCAAATAAATGAATGATATGTGATCTTCAGCAAGCTTATAGCACCTCTGTACTTCAGTTTTCTCAGTTGTTAAATAGAGACAACCCTATCTGATAAGGTTTTTGTAAATATTAAATCAGGTCATACAAGCATAGCATTTAATGCAATGTTGGACAATTAACTGTCCAATAAATGTTAGCAGCCATTATTCTAATTATCACTATTCTCATCATCATTACTATCACTGCTAATACCAGATAGTATCAGCTAACTATTCCTTGGTCCTCCACCTTATCCCACACACACTTCTTTCAAAGCCCTTAGAACACACTGATATATGTATTATGTTTAAAGTCAGTCTTCCTTCTAGCTATGAACACTTTGATGATGGGGACAGGTTCTGATTTCCTATCATTGTCCTCAGGGCCTAATACAATGCCCATCACATAGATGTTTGCTGAGTGAGTATATAGAACAGTACAATGAGTGCTGTGGAACAAGAGAAAATAAAAAGTCAGCCCTCTCCTTACTACAGTGAGCTTCCAACTTAGAAGGAATATGAAAAGTAGGGAAGAGAAGGGATGAAAAACACATGAATCTGAAAAATACCTTCACACACACACACACACACACACACACACACACACACACACACAGTGGAAGCAGAGAAAGATGTGTCACCGAGAGCCAATTATTCCATGTTCTGAAGGGCAAGGGGCTGGTCAGCAGGTCTGTGTTTTCATCTAAACTCCAACACTAAACACATGATCCTGCTGAACTTCTCCAGTCTGTCGATTTTGTCTTCATGATTCCCACATCTGCCTTGCCTTTTCTTGACCATCCCACTAGCTTTAGACGTCTGTCACCTCCTGTCCTGATCATACAATTGCTTCCTACTGATATAGGAGCCTGGTTCCTGGCTTCCAATCCTTTTAGTCCCTCCCCAAACACTCTAGACCCTGTTCTCCAATTAATTGATGTAATTCAGCACTTTCCTAATGCTACTCTCCAGCTCTGAAACCTGCTATAGCTCCCCATTACCATCAGTAAAAACTCACACTTAGCCTTGCCCTCAAGACCCTATATTTCCAGCCTCATCTCCTACCACTATCCCCTGTGCAAACCCTAAACTCCAGTCACACTGGTCTATTCATTACGCAACTAGTGACTTCAAATTTTCACCTACATACCTTTGCCTGTACATGCCCCAGACCTAGAATTTCCTCTCCTTCTCTCTGCCTAGCTAAATCCTGCCCTCTAAGCAATAAATGTGTTGATTGATCAATGACATTTTCTCAAGTACAAAATGAGGATCGTGTACCCTTGCTTCCTTTGACCTACAAAGTAAAGATATAGCAATGGTTTGAAAAGAGCTGTAGTAACATACATATTATCTTACAACCCTGCACTTCTCTGTTCTGACAGTGTTGTTCTTAGAACGATTCCTTTCTCTCCCCTTGTCTGGTTCATCTTAAGTGTCACCTCCCTAATTAAAGGTATTCCACCTGTTATCTTCTACTTCAGCAGCCCAATCCTTTCACCTATAGCATGTTTCACAGTGTGCAATTGTCATTACTACTATTTCCAGTTCACTGTACAATAAATTCCAGGAAGAAAGGAACACAGCCTCTCTTGTTTTCTCTTCTATCGCTAGCACCTAGCTCAGTGCCTGGCACAGAACTATATAAATTACCATTGGTTGGATAGATAAATGAACTGTGATTTTTGAGGTGTTGAAATGTGACTAAAGAGCAACTGATAGACAATTTCCTCTTGTCTAAGTCAGGAACATGGTCATCTTAAGCCTGTGATCCTAATATAAAAAGATAACATTGGCTGGGTGCGGTGGCTCACGCCTATAATCCCAGCTCTTTGGGAGGCTGAGGCGGGCGGATTGCCTGAGCTCAGGAGTTTGTGACCAGCCTGGGCAACATGGTGAAACCCTGTCTCTACCAAAATACAAAAAATTAGCTGGGTATGGTGGCACATGCCTGTAATCCCAGCTACTCAGGAGGCTGAGGCAGGAGAATCATTTGAACCTGCGAGGTGGAGATTGCAGTGAGCTGAGATCATGCCACTGCACTCCAGCCTGGGTGACAGAGTGAGACTCTATCTCAAAAAAAAAAAAAAAAAAAAAAAAAAATTTGCTGATTTGAGTTATCCTAAGTCATATCAACACGCAGAGGCCAGAGGCCAGCAAGCAGCTTAACAGTCTCCCCAATTTGCCACGTGTCTGGTCAACCAGAGCCACTGATGGAAGTGAAGGCCCTTCCGAGTGACTGGAAAACTGACAGGAAAAACCAAAGCAACGTGACTAGAAACAAGTGAGGAAAGGAGTCCCGAGGCAGGTGTGGGGCAGATAAACAGAAGGCAACAATGACCTTGCCAAGCTCTCACACCTGTGTAGTGTGGGAGAAGAAAGGGTATTTAAAAATCACAAAAGGGGTGCAGCGCGTGCAGAGAAATGCTGAGTATTTGCACACTGCGAATCTAGTCTGGCCATGCAAGAGGCAAATGGCCCATTCTAGAATTACTAAACAAATGTCTCTCCCTTCCTTACCAGAAATTTGCAAAGTTACTAAAAATAAGGACACGTATAATTACCAGGAGGATGCTGAAGGGTCTATTTCTTCAGCATTTCAAAGAGACTCCAATGCATACCTACTTAATGACCAGAAATATAAATGTAGCACTCTCTGGAAAGCTGCTAATGATATATTACAGATCTAAGAAGAGACTCACCTTTGCCTTTCCCTTGCCCAAGCCCCCCTTTCTCAGCTCCTGTTCTCTCCTGGCCAAAACAGCTGGAGGGTAGGGCTGGCTAAGTTGAAATTGCTTGAAAACTCCCTTGCCTGGAGCATTGGTTGGGCACCTGCATTCTGGAATAGTTGGCAAATTATACTCTTAACATAAAATAGAAATGCTATCTTCAGTGGAAAGGAAAATGTGCTACAAGTTAGACTTCCTCCTCCAAAACAATAAAGAAAAGAGGTGCTTGCTGCTTCATTTCACTTCTGGTGGAACCTGTCAGGTAGCTCTTCATGAATGGCCTTGCATTGTAAATTGTCTAGTACTTGCAAATGTAAGTTACTGCTGTGCTGTTCTAATGATCAGTGTTAATTCAGCAGCCTATTTCTATCCTGGGAAGCGGTTGTTTCACTGGGGAATAAGTACCTTTGAACCACCGTTGCTTCCAACCAAACTTAATAGTCATTAACAGTATTTCTTTTTTCTTAAAGCAAAAATCAAACTAAGTAATGCAACAGAGAAACTCAATGAGAGGCTTAGTCTGTCTTATTTTATGACATCTGAAATTAAAGAGGTAACATTTTTCCTTCATCACAGCCAACAAAGCAGCATTTGTTATGTAGCACAGGGGAAAATACACTGGCCACAACTGGGCATGACAGTGCCCAAAGCAACTTCTGGAAATCCTGTCTGAATATTAAAAACAAACTTCATCAATTTCTCCCAGTACAACTTGGGTTCTCTGGATCCTTAGGGGTCCCTAGTGCAATAGGAGTCACTGAGGTAGTTTTCATTTTTACAGCTCCTGCAAGGTACCCCAGAAACCTGCATGCTATACCCTATTACCACTGGGATTCCATTTCCTGTTACTCTACCCCATCACTCTGTTGTTGCAGACTCATAAGGACCTCCTTGATATTCTGTGAACACACAGGAGCCTTGGCACCAGCTGTTCCCCTAAACTGGATGGCTTCTTCCCACATATCCCCAGTTCCTTCCCTCATCTCTTCCAAGTCTTTCCTTAAATGTTACCTTCCAATGAGGCTCACATATGAGGCCTGGCCACTTGATCAGAAATTATAGCTCTGTCTCCTTGAAACCAATTTCACCCTTACTTAATCTATCCTTTCCCATTCATGACATCCTCCCTCACTTATTCTGATCCAAAAGCACCAGACCATTTCTGATCCTTATTCTTCAAATAAGAATTTAAAAAAAAAAAAAAAAAAAAAAAAAAAAAAAAAAACCAGAAAACCTAATGGTTCTATTTTTTTCTTAACCATCAAGGATCTCTTTTATGATTCCTTTCTCTGGGATCTCACATCTTTAAAATACTTCTTTAAAAGTCATGAATTCATTTTCCTATACAATCCCCTGCCTTCTGAGTCTATCATATTCCTTAATTTTTAAAATTTCATTTCACTTCATTGTACCGTGAGGCTCCACCGTTTCTCAGTATTGTTAAAATTGCAGTCAAACAGAAAGAAGGTGATGCTTTAGTCTGAGAAGACTGCATACAAACGCACAATTTCAATTAGAGAGTTTGACTACTTTAACATCTGGGATCCCAGTAGGAAACAGCTAGTACCTTCAAACTGGGTAATGTGAGGAGCATTTAATAAAGAGACTTTTTGCAAAGGTGGAAACAGATTGTAGGAAAGCCACAGATGGTGTGACACCCTGGGGCCAGTTTCAGCAGGGAGCTACAAGAGTAAGAGAAGGAAGAGGTTACCAGGACTCAGGAGAGAGGAAGCCAGGGAGAAGTCAGCAAGACCTGGGAAGAAAAGAGAACCATGTGGGGAGACGGCGCTTGGCCAGACCTGTGGCTCCCAGTCGAAGAAAGCAGCCAACTGAAGGAGCTAGGAGAATAGATGCCCGTCTCTCCCTGCTTTCTTCCTGGAACCTGCAGTGATGACTCCATGGCCATATGCCCAAACCGAACAGGAAAACACCAGTTAAAGGTACTCATTAGATGGTGTGTATGGGCCAGCCATTCAGGGCAAGAGCAGAATCAAAAAGGGACAGAATGGGCTTGGATGGATGATCAGAAAATACCCAGTACAATTATGTGTTCATCAAACGTGGGTTATTTTTATTTTATCACCAATATATCCGTAATACACATGTTCATTAGAGAAAATTTATACAAGAAAAGGTAAGTCAGAAGGGTAAAAAAAAATCATCCATCAACCTAACATGCAGAAAAATAAACTGGCTCTGCATTGACCCACGCACCCAAAAAATCACAATTGGGCTAAGAAAAACAATAGACGGCAGAGCTAAGACGCACCCATCCCATGGTGTGCCCAAGTAACCTGGCTCCACCCCACAAAGATGAGCTCGGGCAAGCGTGGCTTCTCTGAACCCAGTTACACGCCCTGAAATCCAGGTCTCACTTTAAGGCCACAGCTTCCTATCTGTCTACATTCCTCCCGGTGAAACAATTGGGCTTAGAATAAGAACAGCTTTCTATGTGGGAGTCACAGAAGGTAGAATTTGGCACCTGGTGTTTATGTACCGTAAAGCCATTACCGTGCCGAGCTCAACTCCACTTTCCGCCAAAATTACTGAGCAGGAGGAAAGTGAGCACATCTAGAAGCTGCATTTCTCTACCTAAGACAGCCAGGATATATGGGTTGACTCACTAAGCAGAAGCGCTAATGTCAGTGACATCCGTATTTTTATTGAGGCACTCTCCCTGGCAACCTCTCACTCCTGTGAAAAGACACTAAGTCTGCAGGTCCCTGGTCTTTGGCAACTGGAACATGCTATCACATTCCATTTTAAGTTCATTTTCATTCTATTGTGCTCTACTGATAACTTCAATGTGGAACAAATTTACTGATTATTTGATAGACTAAGACATAATATTTCTAAACCTAAACGCTAGATGAGATCTCAGGGGAATCAGGGATTCACATAAGAACCACACCCATATTGCCGGAGCTTTCAGTAAGTGAGTTCCTGGACAAAAGGCTTTGTAACATTCCCGTTGTGATGATGCTCATGTTCTTATGTTAATGATATTTATGTGTTTGCCTGTTTTTTTTTTTTTTATTTTGCTCTAAGATCTGTTTCTTTAAAAAATATTTGAGTGTTGTCCAGTTACTTTTAAAGAAATCCAATTATAGCCCTATATGTAAAGAAATACGTTTTTCAGATGTCTTTTCACACCTATATAGTTTGCTAGTCACTTTATGAAATAATTTTCAAAACCTATAAATGGATTTAGAAATTTAACTCTGCCCTAAAAAGTCAAATAGAATCTCAGTACAAAACGCCTTTTTAAAGGTTTATAATCATTGATAAAAGGTATGGTCAGGGCAAAAGATAAACCACAAAGTATTTGAATTTCTTATATTATCTTCATGTTGGTGAGTCAATTATGCATTTGTACCTATGAGTCAATTATGCATTTGTACCTAATACTGATTTATCTGGGTAGCTAACTACTAATCTCACATCTGCTGGCACAGGAAGAGAGAACAGTTGCCAGCCCTCATAAATGCCTTGTCTTGTATGTTGCTCCATTTATTCTAACATCCTTGCACACTACCATGTTTGATAAAGGTTTAGGTAAGCCCATATGCGGGAAGCTTTTTATTTACACACACACACACACACACACACACACACACACAATGCAGCTTACAGATCTATGACAACTGGAAGACCTCTAGTGTGCTGAGTCCTACCACCAGCTGAATAAAACTCCAGTGAAGGCGGAGGAGAGGGGAGGAACACTGAGCCAGAATGGGGTGCTTATGGTCTTTTATCTTAATTTTTGTGACATGATCCAATTATATCTATTCAATAGTGCCCTCTAATTACTAGTGGAGATGAATAATGAAAGATTCTCCTTGTATTCAAGCTCTCCCCAAGTCTGCTTCCCTCCTTGGTTTGCTCATGTGAACAGTCTAGATTCACATATAGAGCATACCTAGAGCTTGTGGCATGCTCAGCCAAATAAAGGGTCACTTAAAAAACTGGCAATGCCCTCCGGGCCTCTGATAAGAGGCTGTGGCCCAGAGCCGACCTTGTGAATAGCAGGGTGGAATGGAAAGGGACCCTGTCCTGCCTCCAGACACAGCGTCTGTAACCAAATGGGTGCTGCCCAGTAGAGTTACACTTTCAATATGCAAGATTTGATTGTTAGGTTTCGGTGGTAACTTAGGAAAATGAAAAGAAAAAAGCAGATCCATGGAAGTTACAATAATTCTTAACAGAGAGGAAGCCAAGGCAGCGAAAAGGAGGGGAGAAGGCTCCACCCCAACAGGAACAGAAACAGGAATTCAGACGGATAAACCCAAAACAGGGGGTCTGGCTTGGATGCAGGCTCGGAGACAGGCAGGAAGAAATTCCAAGTCTGAGGTGAAGATGTTTTAAATGAAACTTGTCAGTACTTGCACATAGAACTTCAGAGTTGAAATATACCACGGAGAGCCTTGAATCCAACTCCCTGACTCGACAGAGAAGGTGGTAGAGGTCAAAGAGATGGTGTGACCGGGCCAGTGGCCCACATCTAAACGGAGGCAGGAGTAGGACTAGAATCTAGATCTCTTGACTACTAATTCAGTGATTTTTTTTGCTACGATGGGTGATTTTAGAGAGTGTCATTTCTGCAAAGGGGAAGGAACGACTTTATTTCATGTTCATATTTGGATCTCCATACACTGGACCAGTAAGGTAATTATTTCAGTTTGGAGAAGAGAAAAGCCCAGAGGGTCCACTCAAAGGAGGCAGGAGTGAGGGTCAAGTTCAGCAGATATTCATCTGCTGGACATCACTGTTGGAGACTGGAGTGAAGGGAAAGGAATTCTGTTTGACAGACACACTGACCTTAGGGTCCTGTCAACCTCCCATCAGCCAAGGAATCTCTGACCACAGAAGCCTGAGGACATTTTATACTGGAAAGACATTTCGAACTCACCCAAAGCACAGCCCAGCTATAAGGCCAAGTCCCAGTCGGTCACTTAAAGTATTTTCCCAAAAACAAATAAGAAAATACAAACAAAATCCAGCAAAGAATCTCTTTCATTCTGACAGTTTTTCCTCATACTAAAAGTGCCCAGCATGATTAGGACCATTCCCTCTGTGCACACTGGGTTAATACTCTGATAAAAAGCTTAAACTGCAGCGTGGCTACAGGGACAGGAAAACAGGACTGCCTCTATGGTTTCATATACAGATTGTGTCACACTTAATGCTGAAATCATAAACTATATATTTTTACCCCCTCCAAGCTGCCTATTGTGTGCATATAAACAGGAACCTGGCAGCATGTCAGGGGTGCAAATTGATTTCCTTTCCCAAATAAAATTTTAAAAAGCAAATAAACAAGGTTATGTTGGCTAATGAAACATTACATGCCAGGCTGGGGAGAATTCTTTTAAAATGTATTTTCTTGAGCAAAGGCAACACAAGGCATCCATGAAAGGCTCTTTCATAAACAACATGTTTACATAAAAATGCATTACTTGAAAGACAGGAAAAGGCACAGTGCATCTCCCATGATATATTTGGATCGTGTTTTATAAAAAATAAATGGGGGGGGGGGTAGAAAGTAGGGAGTCCCTGCAGTGCTGGGGAATTTAGAAATTAACTGAAGCTGCTTAGAAGTAGGATGAAATTGCTCTTGTTTAGAAAATGTTATGATCTTAGTGTTTTTATAATTTACCATCAAGACCTAAGAAACCCACGTTGAAGGTGTATTATTGGCGTGAAGATTTCAAGTTGGGAGAGAAAACTGAATTGCACCCACCACCCTCAGAGACGTATGAATGGCTAGCCTGGTTGATTATCATCAGTGGAAACATCTCCTGGAGAGTGGCCTATTTCCTAACAGAGATGTCGAGACCAGCTGGAAGCAGTTTTAGTAATCTAATGCGGAAGAAGCATCTCCAGGTTCGTACCTACCTCGTACTTCACTGCAGATAATTCATTTCAACCTTGTCCTGGAACAAAAGCCATCCCTAGTGGACTGTGACCCCTGGATCAAATCATCCTGTACCATCTCCTTCTTTCTCTGTCTTCCCATCTTTAAATTCCTTTCTGCCAGTGAAGCCAGGTAGCATGAACCCTGATGGCACTCTAATGAGTAAAGTCACAAGACAACATGACATGTGGCTGAAAGATGGGGCTAAAGAGGGTCAAGGGGAAGGCTCAAGACTGCCCAGGAGACAGATGAGTTGCTGTCTGCTGATGGCCATTTATGAGCATGGGGCATTTTACCTATTGTTTTGAGCCCCCGTGATGTACCCTTCTGTCAGTTACTGTCCCTCCTCAGCGGATGGGCATGGTGTACCGGAGACCAGACACATGAGAGGAAAGTCTCCATAGTCTCAGAATGGTCTCAATAACAACAACAAAAGGAGATGAGTCTGCACAGGAACTTCCATTCAGGCTTAAAGCGTAACTCAGCAAGCTAGTTAGAAATAAATCAGTGTCTCACTCATGCCTGTAATTCTAGCATCTTGGGAGGCCGAGGCAGGTGGATCACTTGAGCTCAGGAGTCTGAGACCTGCCTGGGCAACATGGCAAAACCCCGTCTCCACAAAATATACAAAAATTAGCTGGGCGTGGTGGCAGGCACCTGTAATCCCAACTTGGGAGGCTGAGGCAGGAGAATCTCTTGAACTGTGAGGCAGAGATTGCAGTGAGCCGAGATTGCACGATTGCACTCCAGCCTGGGAGACAGAGTGAGATGAAAGGAAGAGAAGAGAGAAGAGAGAGAAAGAGAGAGAAAAAGAGAGGAGAGAGAAAGAGAGAGAAAGTGAGAGAGAAAGAAAAAAAGAAAGGAAAGAAGGAAGGAAGGGAGGGAGGGAGGGAGGGAGGGAGGAAGGAAGGAAGGAAGGAAGGAAGGAAGGAAGGAAGGAAGGAAGGAAGGAAGGAAGGAAGGAAGGAAGGACCAGAAATCATAAAGGTGACCCTGAGACCCTGCAGACCCAAAGGTCCTATGCAGGTTTTAGGAGTGTGTGGCATGGCAGGTGTGAGAGCTGGGAGGCCTGAGACAGTGAGTTCTCCTCCCTTGTCCCCTCCCAACTCACCAAGCAACCTTGGTCAGGTCTCAGGACCATTCAGAGCTTTCTTTTTTCCACCACTTTCAAATATAAGGTAAACACTGTCAGGCTGATGGCTGCAGTGATTAATGGGGTAACATTTGTAAAATGCTAAGAGCTTTCCCGAGCTCAAATGCAAATGCTTTAGACCAAATACTCTGGATAATAGTTAAAACACAAAAAGGGTTAGTCACCAGTTGGCTGAGAATATGAACCCGGGAAGGAATTACAGAGGGGAGGTATGTTTTGTGAAAGGATTTGGCCAGGGGTGGGTGGACATCAGAGGAAAGGAAAAAGAAGGGGAAGGAAGCTTGGGGACTTGCAAAATCTGAAACACGAACTATTCTGTTTCCAAAAGAAGCCATAAACTTTTAAAACTCTGTACCCTTTCAACAACACCAAAGATAATTTAATTACAGAAAGTTTTTTTCAATACACATAATCCTGTAGGGTTTAATCCAATGTATGTATGAGAGTAGATTATACTGATTTTTTTTTCCTATCCCAAGAAAATGATACTTGAATCTGTGGGATGGGCCATATACCAGTCGGCTTGGCACTGGTAAGCATCAACTCCACTTGCCCCATTTTCTGTGCAAATGGAAGAATCAAATTAATCACTGGTAAATTTGATAACAGATGTGTTTCTCAGCAAATCCACATCAAGCATTCAGAAAGTAATTACCCCCTAAAGCTTGCTGTGTTCTTATGTACATTTGGCATCAACTGAAGGCTTCAGCCAGCTTTGTTTTTATCTGACTTGAAGCTGAAGCCTCAGGGTGATACTCCAAGTGCTGCTTTAGATTATAAAGTCTTAACGGCCCCTGGCTTTAGGGCACTGTGTTTATTGATGCTATGTAAGCAATTTACAGTCCCTTAATAGCGCATTCACCACAATGTTACAGTGTTTAACTTGTTAAATTATATTTAGAGCTTCAGGGAAAATTACCTCATTGGCTTCACTAGCATGGGTTATTGGTATTACACACGAGTTAGGCAACATCCACCTGACTGGGGACAGCCCAAGAACGTTTTATAGGCTGGAGGCGGAGAAGGTGAGGAAGTAAGGGATGGATGAGAGAGATAGAAGAGGCAGAGATGCGGGGAAAGAAGTCAGGGAAGAGAGAAGAGGCTGAGGAGAGCTCGACCATAGAGTCACTTTTAAACTGTAAAGCAAAGGAATTGGCAATGGTGGCCATTTTTATTCCAACTTCTCTTTCAGCCTCTTCTACAACTAGGCATTGCTCCATTCCCAATTCCCAATCTCCGTGTCCCTTAGAAGGAT
This sequence comes from Chlorocebus sabaeus, assembly GCF_047675955.1. Taxonomy (NCBI): domain Eukaryota; kingdom Metazoa; phylum Chordata; class Mammalia; order Primates; family Cercopithecidae; genus Chlorocebus; species Chlorocebus sabaeus. The sequence goes on from NC_132924.1 coordinate 33,276,624, forward strand.
ATCCTGCATCTAGGGGTCTGGGAGACAGCCCTGACCTCCAGCCACTATAATCACTCAACAAATAGGCTTGATGTTTAGTGTTTAGCTCTTCAGGGCTAAAATATTCCAACGGAAACTATGAAAACGTTAATAAGAGAACAAGAAGACAGAAGGAGAAGAGGGAGGAAGAGGAGGAAAAGAACAGCAGGAGGCAGAGGAGGAGGAGAAGAAAGAGGAGAAGAGGAGGAGGAAGAGAGGAAGAAGAGGAATAATAAAAGGAGGAAGAGGAGAAAGAGGAAGAAGGAGAAGCAGCAAAATCTTTTTCAGACTAAAGAGAGCCATAAAGTATGGATAAAATATATTTGAGCCTGAAGCTTAGTGATGTCATGAGGCTTCTTCAGAAAAGCAGCCAAAGGCCAAGGTATTAAAATCCACTGAAGAGGCTAGAAAACAGGCATGAGAAACCAACCAAGTGGCTGATGTGCTCTGGGGTCTTAGTTCATGTGACATCTGCTTGCTCACAAAGGGCTAAGGGTTTGAAGCAAGCGATCAGCAGTGACAAGTTTTGCAGCATGTAACCTCTAAGAGAAAATAGCATTCTTTTTCCCACTTATGTAAGCTCTGTACTAGGTTTCTCATACTCAGGATACTCGATAATAATTAATAGCCAAAATAAAACGGATGTTAAAAAACAGGCATCCAATGAAATAAACAACATTGCTCACCAGGCCATTTTGGCCAGCATGATTACTGACAAGGAAATAGAGAAGGAAACAGCAGACTGCATGCATTTCCAAAGGTAGAAAATTAGAAGAGGGGGAAAATGCTATCCTGAACATAAGCACATAGCTTCCTAACGAAATGAAGAACAGCTAGGTGTGTAGGTACTAAATACCAGATGTGATCCCTAGGAGAAATTTCAGTCTTAAGTATAAATCAGAAATTCCCATTCTTTGTAAATTTGACAGATTTGAATGTTGGACCTAATCATTCATGTTTAATGTATAGGGTTGTAGTTTCCAAACTGTGTGCCCCAGGATGCTGTACTGAACTCACAGGGATGACACAGAATATGTTACATTTTGAAGAATACACAGCAATATTTGACATCTGTTGGACACTGAGAAAACTCAAGATTATCAGCATTTCAACATTAAATCATACTTATATGCTTTTAGATTATTTCACATCTTCACAAAGCTGAATTTTTGGTGATTGCTGTTAAAAGCCAACAGCATGCAAAAATAAATGTGGAATGGAGATGAGGGTGGTGGTGTCCAATTCGATTCTAAGATTTGAGAAGTTGTGCAGAGCTCAACAGGTACCTACACGTATTCCATTAGGAAGTAATTACACTTATTTAAGAATGAAATAAGACTATTCCTCCTTTATCTTTTAATATCGGTGTATTATTTATTTCAAATATCTACATAGATGCTTCCATGCTTATTAAGTAGTTTTGACCTAACTATTTAATAAGCAGAATAGTAAGGTATTTCTTTTGGCCTAGGCATACCAGAAGAAAAGTTATTGAAATACTGAGGATGGCTGGAACTGAAAAAGTTTGAGAACCTCTGATCTAAGGAAAACTGATAAAGAAAATTAATAACAGTAATATTTAACAAATAAGTAATTAGAAAAAAAAACATAATTTGGGCTAATTGGCCCTTAGGACAGCTGGTTGTGTGATTAAAAGAAGAATCTGCTATGTTTTCCAAAGGTCAGTAGAGATTCCAAAGGCTTGAAAATTTACTGAGCTAGCATCATGGGAATTTCTATGCTCTGAATTTTGGAAAGTTCCCAACACATATAAGACCTGGAGCCAGATATTTCTGCATGCTTAACTTTCTCCACATTCATTTGGCCCCATCAATGCCCTAATGCCTAATTATCTTACTATAATTATTCTTTGCTTTTAGGGTGGTACCATAAATGTCATCTGTCACTGACATGGTCAATTTTTGGGCAAGCCTGAGACAGCTTAACACATTTAGAAGACATTTCACTGACAGCTAAGAAAACTACAGAGCTCAGGTCTATTGGAGTTTACTGAAGTTGGGATCCAATATCCCAAAGTCTATTGGGGCATTATGCGTTTAATTGTAAAATGTATGGACTAGGAAGCTAAAAAGTGCTAGAGGAGATGGAGCTGCACATATTAAAAGGAAATTTCAAGTTTCAGAACGTCCCACCAATGACCCAATGTTTCAGTTGTGAAAAAGACCTAGAAAACAGCATCAAATTCATGGGCCAATTTCAAAGAGTTTAAACTCAAGCTGATGAAAAGCCTGCCTGTTCACAAAATTTACCCCATTAAAATTCCAATCAAGAACTAACTGAAGAATGTGTTGAAGTCTTTTGGTTTATAACTGAAGAGTTAGAGAATGGGATGCAAAATACCCAAGTTCTATTCTTAACTCCAAATATTTACTTTGATGTTATCATCAAAAAGCTACTTCACCTGTGCATTCATTTTTGGACACTAGTTTATTAAGCAAGATCTGTGTAGCACCTCACTAGGCATTCCAGGAACCCCATAAAAAGTATAAGATACAGTCTTCGTCTTCAAGGAGTTGGAAAGGCAAACCTATACACTTCCAAAGCTACATACCAAAAGATGACAATGTGAGAGATAGCCTGCCTTCATATAATTATAAGACAAATAAGTGGTTCAGGCAAGAGTTCAGATGTGTGATGGTTAATTTTATGTGCCAACTTAGCTAGGCTATGGTGACCAGTTATTTGGCCAAACACAAGTCAAGACATTGTTGTGAAGGAATTATTTAGATGTGATTAGATTAGATTTAAAGTCTACATTTAAACCAGTAGACTTTGAATACAGCAGATTATCCTCCATAATGTGGGTGGGCCTCATAATACCTCAGTTGAAGGCATTAAGAGCAAAGACTGAGGTTTCCCAAAGAAGAAACACCTCTGCCTCAAGACTGCAACACAGAAACTTTACCTGAGTTTCCAGCCTATCTATTTTGGACTCAAGCCTACAACATCAGCTCTTATCCGAATTGACCTGATGGCTTATACTATAGACTTCAGACTTGCCAGCCCCCCACCCTCTCATCTCTCTCTCTCTCTCTCTCTCTCTCTCTCTCTCTCTCCCCGTTCCCCCACCCCGCCCCCAATAGTAGATAGAGAGGTATTGGTATAGGTATATCCCCTATTGGTTCTGTTTCTTTGGAGAACCCAGTGAACACAAGAGGAAATAAAAGGTGATTGTTGATTGGCACAGTCAGGGAACCCTTTAATAAGAAGGCTAAACTAGATATGGGCCTCGAAGATCACCTGGGATTTAGATCAAGATGCACTTCCTTGCTGCCATACTCACTGTTAAGGAATCAAACAACAAACATAATGTAAGATGTGGCCTCCTGACCTAGAAAGAAAGACGACATAGATGAGATGAGCTCTTCAAGTGGATCCTATTCCAAAGGGAAGATTGAGCAAGTCACATTGGCCAAACATACAACTGGGAAATGTCAAAAGAATTCTTGAGAAGGGCTCTCCCTGAATTCTTGCTCCAGTTCTGGCCAGTGTGACATGGTTACCACAAGCAGGTTCCTTGGTGTTCACTGACTTTTCACCAAATTCGAGCAAGGCAATATCCACCAATATCTGACAGCATTTTTGCCACTCTTTGCAAACACCATTTCGTAAGCACCAGTGATAAGCAGGGAAGAGTGCAGGAGAGGTGCCCCACTCTCTACCACACACACACAAGTTTCATACAAGTCTATTCTCAAACTTATTCTTAAGAAAGAAAACATGACTTAATTGTAAAGGCAGCAATCTAGAAAGTCACATGCTGAATCCTCAAAATTGTAAGGAGTAGAATTCCTTAGGATCCATGTTGGAGATTATTTGCCACCTATTTCTCTCATATACATGTGGGTAATGTTTCTAAGTCAAGTCAATGCTGATATTTATTGGAAGTCATTGCTTTTCCTGGATCCATTGCAATTTAAAAGTTGTGGCCTTTCTCCTTACTCTCTCTCTTTATATATGTGTATATATATATACACACACACACACACATATATATCCTGATATATATATATCCTGATATATATGGAAATATATATATATATCCTGAAAATAAACATGAAAGAGATAGAAAACTTGATAGAAAATTGATACAAAATGTAATTAGGAATCCAAAAAACAGAAAGTCGAAATATCTTTTGGTTAGACTTTCTCCTTTTGAATTCCTATTCATATTTTGTATCTATGAAGAGATGCTCAAACTTACAGTCAGAGAAATGCAAATTAAAACAAGGAAAACAATGAAAAAATAGAAAGGTAAATAATTACAGGTGTTGGTCATGATATGGAGATCTAAGAATACTATTATTATTGATGTAAATTTCTACAGTCATTCTGGAAATTGACCTAGATGAACTCAGGGAAATTAAATATGCATAGACTAACTGTCCCTATATTCTCACACAGGTCCATATAAGAATGGTGATCAAGAAAAAGCACCCCTTTAACATTTGTGGGGCCCAGGGCAAGAATACACATGGAAGCCCACATCCCAGATAACTAAATTATTTAAAGTTACCAATCAAGTAACAAATATATTCTACCTTCAATCTTGACAAATATATACATTCATAATGGCCTGGAAGGCCAGATTTTAATTAGTAATTGCAACTCCTTGGGATCCCTATTCTCTAGTTCTGACCCCCAACCCACCCCTGCTTTCTTTCCCAACCCCAGATCTATCCACACCGAGAGCAGCCCCATGTGTTTGCATGCAATTTATAAATGAGGAAGCTGAGGCTTGGACAATTTATTCAAGATCACCAAATAAGTAGCAGAATCTGGGCTTGAATTTAGGTTTCCTGACTCCAAATCCTGCAAAACTGTTATTTTCAGTGAACAAATTTAACCAGAGAATTGCTTATAAAATAGTCCTAAAATTGAGCTATCAAGATGAGGTGGGGTAACCCTGGATGATAATCATTGCCATAAACAAATGGCAGCCCACATATACAAAATCCATGCACATCCCTCATATGAGAGATCTTGGCCACTACTCAGGCCAGTGATGCAGTCTGTCCTTACAATACTGGATCCCAACAGGAACCCTGAAATTCTTGGGATTGTAAAATGGTGCCGCCATTTTGAAAAAAAGAAAACAATCTGGAGGTTCTACAAAGAGCTAAACATAGAGTTACCACATGACCCAGAAATTCCACTCCCAGGTTTATTCCCAAGAGAAATAAAACTCATGTCCATACAAAAATGTGTACACAGATGTTCCTATCAGCATTATTCATAATAACCAAAAAGTGGAAACAACCCAAATGTCCATTACTGAGGAATGGATAAACAAAATGTGGTACATCCATACAACGGAATATTATTTGGGCATTAAAGAGAATGAAATTCTGACACATACTACAACATGGATGAACCCTGACAACATTATGCTAAATAAGTAAAACCAGTCACAGCAGATGACATATAGTATGATTCCCATTTATATGAAATGTCCAGAATAGGCAAATCCATGGACACAGAAAGTAGATTCTGGTTGCCTAGGACTAAGGGGATGGGGATGGGGAGTGACTCCTATGGGCATTAAGTTTCCTTTGGGGAGGCTGAAAATGTTCCAAGATCGATTGTGGAAATGAATAAATAAAATGGGTGCATTCAGACAATGGAATGCTGCAGAGCAGTTAGAAGCAATGAAGAAGTGTGCAACAAAAAGAAGTCCTTAAAATGGTGTTGCATGAAAAAAGTAATAGCACAAGAAACGCACATTACCATTCACTTCACATACACAGCTATTTTACATGGAAACACGCAGAAGAGAATGGGCGTAGATACTGAAGATAGGAGAAAACAGAGCAAGAGTGGGCATTTTCTCACATCTGTGATGACAATGATCTCTGATCTGAGAGGTCAGTTTATAGTGTTGATTAATTCAACTCTCTGTACTTGAGGTTTGAAAACAATTTTAATACTAAAATATTAACAGAATAAATCTCAATCCAGTCCACTGAAGAATAAAGAAAATGGAATTTTTGTTTTGAAAATTCTTTTTCACGCTCTGTGTTTAATGTAAAAGCAGGGCATTCTGCAAATGTTATCACAGTGCCACGTTCCTATGAGGCTGGTCGGAGTCCACACGGGGAGTGGGCGATGTTAATATTAAATGTTAATATTAAAACAATTCTAATAAAGTAATGTAAAAGACATTATATATGTGTATATATATACACATATATACATATATACACACATACACTGTATACACACACACACACACACACACACACACACATATATAGTTTCTTAAAGAAGCGGTAGGCGTGGATGATCTTCTAAGTTTCTGAAAATAGCATGAACAACAAAATGACCCAGGTGTAACACCCCCGGAAGAACAAGGAAATGTGTCTGAATCTTTCTCTGTATAGGCTAATGTAATACCTAGGTGAAAAGAAATGTATCATAGCTTTGCTTAGAAAGGATAAGGTACTGCCTGCACAATAAGTAGGCAATCAATGAAGTAACTTACACAAATCAATCATTCTGAGAAATGTCAGTCAAAAGATGTTATGCAATCCCCAAGTTCCAGGAAGAACTTCCAAAAGTAGGGGGAAAGAGTAGAAAGAAAAAGGAAAACCTTCTATTCTTTCTCAGTTATTTTGTTTGGTTTTGGTTTAGATTTTGGCATGGGCAGTGAAGTGGAATTCTTAGATTTTATTTTTAAGAAAGAAATTTTTCAAAAATGGGAACTTTACTAATTTGAAGAGGGCTGTCTCCAGGGCCATAATATTGATCTAAGCAGTGCTGAAATGAAAACTCCTTCCTGGTGACAGACAAAACACTGCCCTCCAATTCTTTATCTGACTCTGCCTACCATCCCCTTGGCTAATGCTCCAGGAGAGGGGCTGACCCTGCCAGCCAATTACATTATGCTAATTTGTCAGTTACTCTAACTCCGGCAGAGGCATTCACTAAGCAGAGCTGTTCCCAGATTTATATTGTCTCTTGCAGCCTCTGCACACTGAGTGGGTTAATGGATCTTTCCGTCCCATACTCCCCCACCCCTACCCCGACACCTCCCACCTCTCCAGCTCCCTTCTGTTTCCAGCCCTGGGGATGCTCCGCAGTAGGTAGCATCTGCAAGAGGCAACAGTGTGCTTCCCAAAGGTCAGTTCTGCAGGCTCAGTGCTGTGTAGAGGCGAGCCTGGGCATTATCCTGTATGGCTCCTCAGATTGTACTGTTTATCTTAGGAACCCTGTCCTCTGGAGAAATTTGTTTTTCTAAGAAAATATATTACTGCCTTAAAAAAAAAAAAAAAAAACAACAGCAACAAAACCGTATTGCAAAGTACTAGGCAAGTGTGTCAGCCTGATGAAGCTTCTGTGTTTTATGGAGCACATGTCACTTCACAAGAAGTCTAATGGAGCAAAAGTTAAATGTAAAAGGTGTGCATACTAGGAAATGTGCAGGAGACTGTTGTCATATTAAAAAGAGATAGTGCCAGGGCTTTGGAAGGCAGGTTGGAACACACATTTGAGAATGTGAACTTTTCTTCCAAATTCGCCAATTCATTGACAGTCTCATGTAGCCAGCCTCTCAATGCAACATCCAAAGCTCACATATCTCTGGATCAACCAGGATTTACAAAGCCCCGGCCATGTGCCAGGCTGTGAGAGAGAAAATGACAAGCAAATGAAGCAAAACGTAACCATAAATCAATGGGACCAGCTCTTATAAGTCACATTTCAAAGTCACTTTCATTACATTAGAAGCATGCAATCTATGGGACAACAATAAATGCTAAGTTATAAAAAGACAATAACCATTAAAAAATGAGCCTCTTGTAAGGAAAGTTATTTCATCAGTCATAGTGTAGGAAGAAGCCTCAGAATACTCATAAAACTCACCATTTATCGAGGCAAAAATAATCATCTCCTTTAATGCTCATGGCACTCATATGAGACAGATATGATTGACCCCGTTTTACAAGGGAGAAAGCTGAGCTCAGATGGGCTAAGTAACATGGTGAATTGCATGTTACGTGACTGGTCTCCAGGCACCTGGTCCAGAGCGCTTCCCTCAACACCATGCCCACTCCCCTTGTGGACTCTGACCAGCCTCATAGGAACGTGGCACTGTGATAACATTTGCAGAATGCCCTGCTTTTACATTAAACACAGAGCATGAAAAACAATTTTCAAAACAAAAATTCCATTTTCTTTATTCTTCAGTGGACTGGATTGAGATTTTTTCTGTTAAAATCTGGCTCATTCAAGCCCATCTTTTCAACCAGAGTCATCCTTAACTCACACATTTTTTTAACCTAAAATGATATTTGAAAAACAGACCTCTAAATGGCTGGTTTTGTTATGTACAAAAACTGACAGAAAGCTACTTGTAATGATATGGACAGATGCCTAGGATATATAATTAAGTATTTTTAAAAGACATTGGGCAAACAATCCCATTTGCATAAATCGAAAAGGAGAAGTGGATAGACAAATGGCTAGGCAGGCAAACATAAATGCATAATACTTTTTTCTGGAATGCTATAAATTTTAGTATATGAATACATTTTTTGGAATGATATGAAAGAAATCCTTAACGGGGATCACCTGTGGGGAGAAGCACTTTGGAAGGCAGAAGGAAAGGAAACTTTACTTTTCATTTTATGCCGTCCTGCACTGTCTGAAAGTTTTCAATGTGCACAGATTGCTTTTATTCTTAAAAAAATGGCCAACAGACATTTGTTCCATATAACACAAATAACTAAATTTCAGATGTTCAAGAGGAGAGAAGAAAGCAAGTATTGAGGTTCATAGGATCATATACGCAAAACGCTCTGTAAACTTCAAAAAAAAAAGTTATATGGGTATAAGGTATGCATGATGATGATGATCAGGGCAATTATGATGATAAGGAAAATAAAAATCAGGAGAAGCAGGGTGAAGGAGAACAAAAACCCCAAATCAGGGGGCGGCTTGGAGACCACTGTGGAATGGGAACAGCCAGATGGCATCAGCTGATTTGTTTTTAACAAGATTTAACATTAAGTAATGTACCCCCCAAAATGTACACCCAGTAAATTAAGGCTGTAATTCCATCTTGGTGTTATGGTGACATGAAAATCCACTCAAGCTTTTCTGTCAGGGTTTATGAAGTTATCAAAGCCCCTTGATGGAATTACAACACTATTATGTACAGCTGGAGGGACATTACTCCTTATCTTAACAGCAGTTAAAAGCACAGTGGCACAAAAGGGCACTAAAATACCGGTTTCTTCTTGGTGAGCAGCAGGGAGAGGGTCACACACACACTCACACACACACCCATGCACTCACGTCCCTCTGCATTACTGATGATTGGTCTGAGGTGCTAAGTGTTACATTTTCCACACTGTCTCTTACGAGATTTAACAGAGTTGTTCATAGATAACAGTGACTGTGCAAAACAACCAGTGTTTTACCACCTTCTAGACATAAAGGAACATTGGCAGGTAATCAATCTTTGTTTCCCTCTGCCCCTGCCTCCCGAAGAGGGGTCATAAACATATTAAGCAGGAACAACGACTTAAGGTATCTAAAAATAAATAGCACAGTGGTTATGAGCACAGGGTCTGGATTCCGTCTGGCTTGGAATCTGGCTCCACCACTTGCTAACTGTGTTACTTTAGGCAACTTACTTTGCCCTTCTGTGCCTCACCTGTCCATAAAACAGAAATAATAATGAAACTTACTCTTTGGTAGTTGTGAAGATTAAACAAAATAATATCAGTTAATGCTTAGTACAGAGTCCAGGTACAGAGTAAGTCCTTGTCACACGTTGGCTACTGTGATGACATCAGCTGCATTTTTATTTTCTTTGCTTAGTGGCAAACAAGCATATTTTATAATATAATCCAAAACCATAAATAGCTTTAAGTCACACACTAAGGAATTTAAGAATCATGGATCCACAATAAGATTCTCCATAGAAACTAGAGAGAATGGTCAGGATAGCCCTAACCTTTGAATTCAGCATAAAGGAGAACAACAATGACCTTTTCAACCACAGTAGAAGCCATTGAGACAAAGTTGTTAATTGGTTAACTAAAAAGTTGAATAAAGGGGAGACACCATAAACATGATGGGTGTACATTTTCAACATCTTTTTAACTTGAAATGTATAAAAGCACCTGACTGCCAATCTTCTGATATAGGACTCAGGTTTTGTTTTTGTTGTTGTTGTTTGTTTGATTTTTGCAATGGAGTTTTACTCTGTTGCCCAGGCGGCACTGCATGGTGCCATCTTGGCTCACAGCAACCTCTGCCTCCCAGGTTCAAGTGACCCTCCTGCCTCAGCCTCCCAAGTAGCTGGGATGACGGGCATCCACCACCATGCCCAGCTAATTTTTGTGTTTTCAGTAGAGACAAGGTTTTGCCATGTTGGCCAGGCTGGTCTCGAACTGCTAACCTCAAGTGATCCACCTGCCTCGGCCTCCCAAAGTGCTGGGATTACAGGCATGAGCCACTGCACCTGGCCAGGATTAAGGTCTTTTCTCTCAGTGTGGTCTGCTGACTGGGTTCTGCATGTTCTTTCTTGCATAAGCCACACTCCTAATATATGGCCGATGACTTCTAGTTTTAGATTTTTGACAGTAGAGCAAGAACGTAAAGACCAGTGAGAGTGCAGAAACTGTATTTCCCTAAATACTTTCACAAGCTTTTACACTTCTTATCCATACTTAATTTAATAGCATTTCTAAGAGTTTTTCCTGTATCAAGTTTTTGCAAGCAATCAAATTAGGTCTTTCCTTTCATGCTCATATTTTATTCACTTACACATTATTTAATTGAGTTATTGAGTTACAACAATAGACACAACTGGTATTGACAGTTCAGAAATACAACTGATGTTGGTAAGCACAGGACAGGACTGATGGCTGCAAGCATTCAAGGTGACATGGGCATCACTGGGTATGTTTTCAAGAGAGAATGAAGAGCATCAATTAATTCAGCAGGTGGACTCCATGGGGGTCCATGAAAAGAAGCTCTTCTACATGCTCATGAGTATCATGGCAGAGGGAGGTAACTGGGCTGAAAGAGCTCTAGGTGTCTTTCACTGCAAGAGCTCCTTTCTGACCTTCTTACAATCCCAACTTACTTTCCTGATCTCAACTCTTCTTTTCCATCAACACCTAATACGACCCTAAAAGCTATCTAAGACCAGGGAGGAAAACAAACGTGCCAGAACAGAAAAAGAGCAATTTTTAATATAATCACAGAATTTTGTGACATGAGAGTAATGGTGTTACTTCTAAAGGCTTACAATAATTACCTAATGGAATGGTGTAGAAAAATTCATTTGGATGTATGGTGTGAAGATGTGGGCAGAGGCAGCCCAGGGGAAAACATGAGGCCTCCTCCTGTATCCTTTGTGCAGCCTCAGACTACTGTGCTCTTTTACCCAGTACTTCCAAATACAGATGCCTATTAGAGCCATCATCTCCTCCTTCCGCCCTGCCCTCCTCAATCAAACTCAATGCTTGTTCTTAGGAGCCAGTCGAATAAACTCATTCACCCACAGTATTAACAATTAATGGGACTTGATATTATTTTTCCCAAGGGATTGTATATTAGACCCAATAAACAAAGTATCAAGATGACATGTTAAAAGAACAAATTTCAAATTGTGGATTTACAGGGCAACCAAGGAGATTTAAGATACTCAGAAAAATTATACTAGGCCCTTTGAAATCACACTGAGCAAAAGACCAGGTGGTCGATATTATAAAATAGGCTGAGAAACTGGTACGGTTTTAGAAATGCCCTTTATAAAATATGCTAAAGTCTTCAATGTTCCTTAAAAATATAAACTAGTCTCTCAAGACTCTAGGCTTGATGTCAAATTTCCCTGAAAGACCCCACATTACACGTGTACCATGCATCCTTGGAAACAGCCATAACAATTTATGCCCAGTGAATGAGAAAGAATGTTGATTTCACTTGCTTTACAACTTAGGTGATGGTGGGCTGGTTACCAAAAATGTCTGTGCTTATTTTCAAAACTGATACCATGACGGTTCATCAACCACCATTTGTTGAGTTCCCACAAGGTGACGAAGGTAGGTTTTGTCTTTGGAGGATGTTAAGAGCTGGGAACCTTGACATGTGTTCAGCCCTCAGGGACTGTGCCTTTACTCAGATTGAAACTTAGTGACTGAGGTTAGGCTAACCTACTGATTAGGGAGCAGATCTTCCCATGGCCTGAAGGCGGTAGGAGTCCACAGGCAACACCTGAAAATGACGTCAACCACAAAAAGACTTAATTGCAAAACTATTACTTCTTTTATTTGTATAGAATAAAAGATGAGCAAGGAATGTAGATGTGAACTAGATAACAGGCTATTGCTAATATCTTGAGAAACAGGCTTTCATTCAAGTCTTTTACTTACTTTGTGCCTAAATTTCCTTATTTGTAAAACACGGAAAATAATACTTACAGTGTCTTGGGAATTCTATGATACTTAAGTGATATTTAAGACATATGTCTTAAAGTTTAGCAGCAAGTAAGAGCAGACAGCCAAGGTGGGCTGGTGACAGGCAGTGGATGTTTCTATTCGATCCAGCAGAATAATCAGTCATAATTTGAATCAACTAAGTAATAATTGCTAACATTTCCTGAGTATTTACTATGTGCCAGGTACTGTTCTGAAAACCTTAAATGTATTAACAAATTGAATGGCCACAGGACCTCTTTGAGGAAGACGCTATTGTCATCTCCATTGTACACAAAAGAAAACTGAGACACGTAGAGATTAAGCAACTTTCCAGTGATATATGCAATAACTTTCCAGCAGATGTACAAAAAGATGTCAAACTATTAAAGTAAAATGCAATAGCAGGTTATTAGTTTCAAGCCATAAAATATGTCTCAGCAAACAGCAGAGAATTAAAATCATACTAAATACATTCTCTTGATCACAATGGAATTAAGCTAGAATCAGTAATAGAAAGATACCTAGAAAATTCCTAAATGTTTGGACTTGAAACAAGATGCTTCTGTATCACTCATTGGTTACAGATGAAATCACAGTGGAAACAGACACTATTTTAACTGAATAATAAAAACGTAACATATCAAGTTTGTGGGATACAGCTAAAGTAGTGCTTAGAAGAAAATGCACAGCTTTAAATGCATATATTAGAAAGGAAAAGTGGCTGAAAATCAATGATCAAAGTATCCATCTTAAGAAGTTATGAAAAGAAGGGCAAATTACACTCAGAGAAAGTAGAAAGTATAAAAAATAAGTAGAAATCAATGAATTAAGAAACAAGCATACAATAAAGAAAACTGACAAAGCCAAAGCTTGATTCTTTAAAAACACTAATAAAATTGATCAACCCCTAGCAAAGTAGTTAAAGAAAAAAAGAGAAGAGTCATATATTATATCAGGAATAAAATAGGGGACATAGCTACATATGCCACCAAAAGACAAAGACTTTAAGCTAATAAAGATTTCATCACAGGACAGAGTCCATGTGCCTAGTTAAAATGGATTAAGAGGCCAGGCATGGTGGCTCACGTCTGTAATTCTAGCACTTTAGGAGGCTGAGGCAGGCGGATTACTTGAGGTCAGGAGTTCGAGACCAGCCTGGCCAACATGGAGAAATTCTGTCTCTACTAAAAATACAAAAATTAGCTGGGCATGGTGGTGAGCACCTATAATTCCAGCCACTCGGGAGGCTGAGGTGAGAGAATCACTTGGACCCGGGAAACAGAGATTGCAGTGAGCCAAGATTGCACGACTGCACTCCAGCCTGGGCAACAGAGGGAGATTCTGTCTCAAACAAAAATAAAAACAAAACAATAACCAAAAACAACAACAACAACAACAACAAAGAAAAACCAATAGTTAAGAAACCATGGAGGCAACATACAGATTTTTTTCCCCCAGTGTTTTTGTAATTGACATTTCCCTTGAACTTGGTCACATTCAATTACAGAGAATTACTAGCGAAAGATCAAAACCTTCCTGTACATCAAGATAGAGTAAGGCTAGTAGGTATGTGGGTAGAAACCCACACTGTATTCAAATCTGCTACATATAAACAAAGAATGGATGTAAAAAAGAAGGATGTGCATACATTTACTTCGATGTGCAGGGCTTGAAACTGACATGAAGTTCTCCCTTCTCATGACAGACTCTTCTTCTTATTTTTTACTTTGATTGGTTATAGATTTTTGGGATTTGTAAGCATAATCTGTTGTAAATTCACATTTCTTTAATCTGCCTCCTCCTTTTCACTCCCCACAGAACATCAAGCAGCTCCCAAGTTCTGCCTCTGTTAACTCCCCCTGTGTTCATGTAAATAAGCTGTACTTCAACTCCACCCAGTAACCCCAGCTGTCTCTGCCATCTCCCATCCTTGTACATCTCCCTGTCCATTTCTGAGGCATTTACATCAGGTGAGCTGTCTCAGAGTGTAATTTTAAATGGCCATATGCTCAACATAATTACAGATACTGTGCTATGTTAAAAACAAACCAAAAAAAAGGCTTTAAGTGCATGTTGTAGAAAATTCTTTTGTGTTTTGCTGGTGAAGTTCAGAGCTGTTCTAAACATTCATTGGGGAAAATATGGGTAACCATATGAGATGATAGATACGTTAATTTGCTTCACTACAGTAATCATGTGTCATGGATCTCATAACATCATGTCATATACCTCAAATATAGACAATAAAATGTATTAGAAAAAATTTGACTGGACTTCAATGAGTATACAAGAACGGCACAATTCAACCTCTCTAAATCTCAGTTTCCTTACCTTAAAAACGGAGCCAATCCTCCCATCTTGCAAGATGACTGTGAGAATTAAATAGGACTGTAAGCATTAAGCTTCCAGCACAACTGTGGTATGTAGTATGTGCTTAGCACAGTACAGCTAATATTGTAGGGGATCAGCATGGTTAAGCAGTGGTACCACTTTTGGAAAAAAAACAAACCAGGGTTAGTTAGATTTGGGCTTCTCCACTTACTGGTAGAATGACCTTAGGCAAGTAACTTAACCACCCTGGGCTTCAGTCTCCTAAGCTGTAAGATGGATATAAAATAGCTACTTTTTAGGGTTGTGTGAGAATTAAGTGAAACCAAATAAGATTGTGACTATAGACAATACTGATGGACAACATGTCACACTCACAAGTCATTGGTATATGTTCCACACCTGGTAAATGTTCAGTAAACAGTAGTAGATATTATTAGTAAAGGCACTAATGCTATAAAAAATGTTAATTTAGGACTGATGAGCGGCTCTTGCCTGGAATACCAGAGGTCAACCTGATTCAGTAGGTGATTCCACAAGCCCCAGGCTGGCCAGGCCAGTACAGTGCTGCCTTGTAAAGCCGCTAAACCCTAATGCAAAGAAGTTCAGGTCTGAGCTGGGTCAGGCCTGAAAACAGCAGGGACAGAGTTCCTACCACTAGGAGAATCACTGAGCTTCAGAGCTGGAAGGGAGTTCTGCAGTTGGCAGGCAGGCAGCAAGGACAACATTCCAGGGAGATGCGTCTCATGATAGAGTGGGAGAAAAGAAACAAACAGACTCTGAGAGGGGATCAGGAAATACAGGTGCAATGTTAGACGGCCTCTGTGAAGTCCAAGGCACGCATTTCCCACTGTTCTTTTGAAACTATTCTGTGACTTTGAAATAGAAAGAGGAAACTAAACAGCATCACCCCTCATGTACCTTATAGGCTCAAGGTGCTTTTTAAGAATTGGCTTGCTGGGGCCGGGCGTGGTGGCTCAAGCCTGTAATCCCAGCACTTTGGGAGGCTGAGACGGGCGAATCATGAGGTCAGGAGATGGAGACCATCCTGGCTAACACGGTGAAACCCCGTCTCTACTAAAAAATACAAAAAACTAGCCAGGCGTGGTGGTGGGTGCCTGTAGTCCCAGCTACTCGGGAGGCTGAGGCAGGAGAATGGCGTGAACCCGGGAGGCGGAGCTTGCAGTGAGCCGAGATCCGGCCACTGCACTCCAGCCTGGGCGACAGAGCGAGACTCCGTCTCAGGAAAAAAAAAAAAAAAAAAAAAAAAAAACAATTGGCTTGCTGGTTTTCTCAGCAGACATAGGCAGGCAGTGTGTTTTCTCTGCAACATAGATGGGGAAATCAGGACACTCTATGAGGAGTTACATGTGACAACAAATACTTCAGCAGGCACAAGAAAGACCCAGGGTCTCTGAGGGACCCATTTTCAGCTTGGGCTCAGAATTATTATTTGATCTGATGTGTTCAATTAAGTTGCAACATAGTTTTTTTCTTTTTTTTCTTTTTCCGTCCTTTTAGATTGAAAACCTGAAGAGCATAACCAAGTTGTACCATGTATGCTCTGGGTGGGACAGAAGTTAGCACCGCCCAACCAAAGAGACAAAAGGATTGCAATAGAAATGGTTAGCCTAGGAGGGTGGAAAGAATATCTTTCCTAGAAAACTCATGCTCGCATCAACAGTATTATTTTCTCCCTTTCTTCTTTCTTTTCTCCTTTCCGTTATTTCTCTTCCTTTTTTCTTCCTTATTTCCCTTTCTTTTCTCCCCCTTCCCTCCCCTTTTTCCTTCTTCCCTCTTTCTCTCCTATACAAATTAATTTGTATAAGTACTACATAAATATTTGTTAAGATGATATAGTGTCTGAAAATCCAAGGTTTTTAAACAAGCATAAGTGAAGGAAAGTAAGGTAAATGAAAGAGGAAATCGAGATGAAGAGAAGGAAATACTGAGACTTCTACTCCCATTTTTTCCTTCCTTCTCTCCTTCCTTCCCTGCCTCCCTCTCTTCTTCCTTCTTTCCTTTTTTTCCTTCTTTCTTTCCTTCCCCTCCTCCTCCCTTCCATCTTTCCTTCCTTTCTTCCCTCCCTCCCTCCCTCCCTTCTTCCATTTTTCCTAAAGAAATTGGTCTAACCATGGAGGACTATATGCAGCCAGTAGAGGAAAAGCCTCTACTATGTAATCCTCAAGTATGAATGTTCCTGCTAAAAGACATGAGTTTGTTACCAAACTGGGCCCAACCTAGCCTTCCTAGTAAGGTGCCTTTGTGTGACCATGCTGGGCCTTATTTAAAGAGCAGGTGTAGATGGGGTGACCATGGGACAGCAAAGGGGCCACAATATCCCGTTCCTAATTAACCCAGGACCAGGAGGAACCGGAGATGCGAGCTGTAGTCCGCAAGCCCTCTGGTAACAAACACATGGCCAGGGATGAGTACATTTCTAAATAGAAATAGATAACTGGGAGGTGATATGGGACATCAGGGCCTTGAGAACTCAGACTCCAGAGTCAAACTATTAGGTTCAAACCTGGGCTTTCTCACTTGGTAGGCCTGTAACCCTGGAAAAGTCACTTTATCCCTCTCGGCCTGTTTTCTGATCTCCACAATGGGGGAGATAATAGTGTGTACCTCATAGGGTTATTGTGAGGATTACAAACATTAATTTGTATAAGCACTACATAAATATTCGTTAAGATGATGATACAGATGGTGTCTGAAAATCCATGGTTTTAAAACAAGCATAAGTGAAGAAAAGTAAGGTAAATGAAAGAGGAAGTCGAGATGAAGAGAAGGAAATATTATCTGAGACTTCTACTCCCGTTTGAAAATTCTCATGTTTGGAGAAAAGTGGGTGCAGAAGAAGTACCCCGTTACACTGGATGCTAGCTGGAACTGTCATCGTGCTGCAGTAATTTCTCTGAGAGGCCCCATGATTACAGCAGGGATTGCCTCAATAGCTACATAGGTTATAAGATGTTTTCCCTTCAGCCTAAGGCAAGGGGTCCACCCAGCCCTTCTCCTCCACTGGGAGAGGGAGTAGCTGAGCTGGAGAGGGCTCGGCGGGGAGGACGCAGGGTGGGCTGAGACACCGAGGCCAGAGCATCTATCTGCCCTTCCTAGAAGGCAGGGCCTCCCCATTCTACTCAATAAAGAAAGACTTCCTTGTTTTTCAGCACACAGAGTAATCTCTGAAAGACTGCACTCCAATTTGAAAATGAGCCAAGAGCCAGTGGGAAATTCTCCAGCAAATTGCACAGGGAGACAATAATACGAAGGGCAAGTGGATCAAAGTGCCCTTATTTTTTTCTTCTGGAAATTCCTATTCCTGAGGCCTGAGGCCCTGTGGGTCTGAGACTCTTTTCCCCCAGTGTTGTCAGGATCATACTGTTCACAAAATAGATACAGATTTGCTTTTCCAGCGCTGGGGTGACAGGATGTAGCTTCTCAGAACATAACTGAAAACCAACTCATGTCAAAAGTAAACGCTGGAGTCCCGCATATGACCTGTCATCCTGACTCATGTTTACTCTTGGTTTTTATTTCAAAAAAAGATGTTAAGTCAGCCTATGTAGCACCATTTAGGAGAAGAGGAGGAGGAAGAGGAGTACAAGGATGACTCCCCTTGAGAGCTTTGACTGGGGATGGGAACCTCACAATATATTCAGGTTTGGTTGTTGTATCAAGAAGTAAAAGAATTTCAAGCTGCTTTAAAACAGAAGAGGAGGCAGCCTCTGCCCAATACAGGACTGAACTCATTGAAAACTTCTCAGAGGACATCATGTAAAATGGAGAGCTCAAAAACCCATAAAAATAACCCTTAGCCTTTTAGAAATTATAATTGGGGAACTGAGTTCTTATCCAATAGAATTTTAAAACGCTATGTCCTTCAGGAAATCCTATGGTGCTTTCTGAAATGACTGACAGTATGACTGAAGTCAGGGTCTCCATGCAAAGTGCAGGTACACACAACAGGAAAGGACAGCAACAGTACGGGGACGGGTATGGTCGCCAGAGTGTCCATGTGTCTTACGGCCTGGAACAAGTTATCTGGTCTTGCCATCCCTTCTGTCACTGTCACTGGGGGCAATTACTTTTTTCCCTAAAGTTTATGATGCTCACATGTTTATAAGGTTAAGGGAGGTAGACTTAAAAAGTGTGGTCTTGCTTTATTATACAAGCTTTGACTTCTCATTTCCTTAAAGGCTGGCTCTTTTTTTTTTTTTTTTTTTTTTTTTTGAGATGGAGTCTTGCTTTGTTGCCCAGGCTGGAGTGCAGTGGTGCGACATCAGCTCACTGCTACCTCCACCTTCCAGCATGCGCCACCACACCCGGCTAATTTTTGTATTTTCAGTAGAGACAGGGTTTCACCATCTTGGCCAGGCTGGTCTTGAACTCCTGACCTCGGATCCAAGGCTAGCTCTTTCAACAAGCATCCTATGTCTCTAACCATGGGACATTTTACGTCCTAAGTGGATCTTCCCACTCTTGTGTTCTCACATCTTACTGTGTGCTAAACACAGTTCTGAGTTATTCCCCACATTAACTCTTGTCTAAGAGGTTGGTGCTATTACTGTTATCCCATTTGACAGATGAGAACACTTAGGGTGAGAGGTATAGTAACTTCCTATGATTATATAGCTGGAAAAAGCTGGGATATAAACATAGATCTTTTGGCTTGGAATTCTGTGCTCTTACCACTATGTTATCCTGCTGATCAAGTGGACAAAGTTCTTGCTTTAGCCTAATGTGTTTGTAGTTGTAGTAAATAAAATACACCAATTTTCAATTACTTTGTTAGTTCCTTTTTCTCCATATCCTTAAAAAACAAAAACAAACAAAAAAGAAAACTTTCCTATCCATGAGACTGGAGGCACTGTTGGTCTGGTACTGTTTCCCTCTGAAGTTGTCAGGATGATACTGTTCACAAAGTAGAGGCAGATTTGCTTTTCCAGGGTTGGGGTGCCAGGAGCTGTATTAGATCTTTGGATAACAATTTTGCAATGCAGCTGCTGCATAACAAATTACCACAAAATTTCGTGGCTTAAAACAACATTTATTATCTCACGGTTTCTCTATGTCAGGAATTCAGCAGCAGCTTAGCTGGGTGGTTCTGGCTCAGGCACTCTCATGAGGTTGCAGTCAAAATATCAGCCAGGGCTACATTCATCTGAAGGTTTGACTGGGACTGGAGGATCTGCTTCCAAGGTAGGTCTCTCCCATAGCTATTTGGCAGGGGTCTTCAGCTCCCGGCCACATGGCTGCTCCAGTGTCCTCATGGTATGGCTCTGGCTTCCCCAAACCCTACAGAGCCCTGTTTCACAAGCAAATGTTGGTGTCTTACATTGAACTAATAATTTTGCACTGATAAAGTTTTAGCCTCAGTTTTTATTTATTTATATTTTGAGATGGAGTCTTGCTCTGTTGCCAGGCTGGAGTGCAGTGGCGTGATCTCGGCTCCTTGCGACCTCTGCCTCCCGGGTTCAAATGATTCTCCTGCCTCAGCCTCCTGAGTAGCTGGGAATACAGGCATGTGCCACCACACCCGACTAATTTTTTGTATTTTTAGTAGAGACGGGGATTCACCATGTTAGCCACGATGGTCTCAATCTCCTGACCTCATGATCCACCCGCCTCGGCCTCCCAAAGTGCTGGGATTACAAGCGTGAGCCACTGGGCCCGGCTAGCCTGTTTTTAGTTAGAGTCTCTATACCCCTCTCTGTTGGCCTAGTTTCAGAATTCCTATGTAAAATAAAAGTTGGATGAAGTCTGTGAGATGGTGTTGTGCATTGAATTGTATCCCTCCTTTTCAAATTCATATATTGACGTTCTAATCCCCAGGACCTTGGAATGTGACCTTGTTTGGAAACAGAGTCATCACAGATATAATTAGTTAAGATGAGGTCATTCCAGAGGAGGGTAGGCTCCCAATCTATCATGAGTGGTATCCTTATGAAAAGGGGAAATTTGGACACAGACACACACAGGAGGACCATATGAACATGAAGGTGGAGATTGGAGTGATGCGTCTACAAGTAACACCAGAGATGGCCAGCAAAACACTCAAAGTCAGGAGAGAGGCTTGGAGCAGAGCCTCCTTCACTGCTCTCAGAAGAAATCAGCCTTGCCAACATCCTGATCTCGGACTTCTAGCATCCAGAGCTGTGAGGCAACAAATTTCTCTTGTTCTAAGTCACCCAGTCTAGGGTACTTTGTTACCGAAGCCACGGGGCACTAACAGAGATGAAAAGAAAAAGACCTAGCGTCCAAGAGACTATACAGGACAAGCAGGCCTGGCTACTTTGCACCCATGGATTGACCATGGGGCTTTCCCCAAAACTATATTGTGCCTCTTTCCTGCCACCCACTGGGGAAAAAAAAGAACCATTTGACCTTCAAAAAGCACACTCCCCAGTAAAACTGGCAAAACCTCAGAATAGACAGTCAAGGTTTCCTGATCTCACCCAAGAAAACAGCAATTTTATTACATTCCACGACCACAGGTTTTTTCCTAAGCTCATTAAGCATATTTTTTCCCGCAGAAGATCTTGTCTTCATAAGGCCACCACTATCCCTTTCCTCCGGCCTCCATCATCAGCCGGGATAAAAGGCAGGAGTGCGGGTGGAGATGAGCGGGGGCTCTAGAGAGTTCCAGCTCTGCTTGTTTATTTTGAGACACACTTGTGCTTCTACTTGGGCCATCACAACCGTGGTCAAAGGACTCGGAATCTGAAGAACACAAACAAAGCTAACTATGGCGAAAAGCCAGGGTAAAGTTTGCTTCAGCAGTGTAGAGGGAGGACCATTTTGCATAGCCTTTTATATGATAATCACAGCTCCTTCATCTGTATTGAACTTTGCAGCAAGAAGGAAAAATAAATAAATAAGGCTGACTAATGGCTTGTTTCCCCAAAGGCGGCTTTTTATGGGATCATATGTTTTTTCAGCTTTTCAGTCACAGTTTCCTGCCTGGACATTAGGAGCCCTTGACATTGGCTATGGCTTCATGCACCCTGGACGACAGCCCAAGCTGCCCCTGAGCGGCTCAACTGGGGTCCAGCTGGACCACGGCCCCTTCCTAGGTCTCAGTGATGGCGAACCTTGTTCCCGTCGATAAGCTGCACACAGCAGCACGTCTTTCAACACCTTCCAGATCAAGCGTGGCTCCTCTTATCTGACAAGCGAGGAAAACCAATGTGGGTTGGATCAGAAGCCTGGATCTGGAGCCTGTGACAGTGTGTACCAATTCAAAAGCAATCACAAAAGCGATTCTGAATTGCTTTTGCTCCTGTTGTATTCAACACTGTTCCTTCCAACGTCAGAGGGGACTTTTAGAATTGGGCAGTCTTGAGTTTAAATCCCAGCTCTGCCATTGGATGACTAAGGACAAATAGCTTAATCTCTGAGCTTCATTTCTTATCAGTAAAATTATAAGAGATAAAACCTGCCTCATGGAGTTGTGATGATGTCAAGAGATAATTTTGTAAGATACCTGGCAAATAGTAGGTGCTCAGTAAACAATAGCTGGTGTGATTATCAGGTGTCCCAAATAGCCTCACCATAGAAGAAACTTTCCTGGCAGATTAACGTACAGAAAGGTAAAGCAAAGTGTGTTGGAGCTGAGCACGTCTTGAAGTTGGGTTAAGGAAACAAACAAGCAAAACATGAGTCTTCCAGCTGTCTCTGTGCAGCTTCCACTTGACTTCCCCACATTTGGGTGGGAATAAATTATTCTGGAAATCCTTCTGACTTGCTCTCCCTCTCAGGGGGCCATGGAGCAAGGAAATCGGGTTGGGAAGAAGGGAGAGAGTTTTTTTTCTTTATTGTCCCACCTTGGATTCTGTGTTTGAGGGAATGAAGGGGTTGATAAAAATGTACCACCCTCTTACTCTTGAGTAATTGCAGTTTAATTATATTTAGGCCAGTGGTTTTATCATGTCAAATTTGGGGAGAAGTCACAAGATGAGTCATGGAAAAATTTTTGATAAAATTGTGGAAACTTGGGACATCTGTGAATTTCTTTCTCTTGCCTCATTCCTTCCCTACTTTCCTGGTCCACCCTTTTCTGCCTGCCAACAGGGTCCTCTGCAGGGAGACCACAGGGAAGTCCTTTCCACCTTGGCACCTCCTTCAGGGCATTGGCTATTGCCTGAGTGAGTGGTCAATTAGCAGAGCTCCATAGTCAGTGACCTCTCTCGTGCATTCTTGGGTGGAAAAACTGGAGCCCAGATCCCTCCAGGGGTCAGCTGGTCTCCAGAACCTCCAGATGTAGCCCAGCAGGCCGCAGGAATAAGCGACAGAAACCAGTTGTGCTCCAGGTCATGGCTTTACAGTTGCTCCCACAGAAGAATCAGGAACTGTTGCTGTTGCTTTTCCTTATGAATCACATTCTCCCATCTCCAAGTTTGTTGCCTCAGAAGGACTGGTGTGTCTCCTTGGTTATGAGGACTCATTGCAAAGTCAATTGATGTTCTGCCCTCTCATGACCTCTCTAAGGTCCAGTCTTAAAGCAACAAGGTCAGGATATCCCTGAAGTTGTGGAAGCCCCCAGAGAGATTCTGAGATAATGTTCAGAGTAAGACCAAAGAAGGGAAATAAATATCATATTCTTCTTTAAAAGCGGGAAACACACCTGTTCTGCATTGGCAAGCCTTTTTTTAACCTAAAACATTGGTTAAGGCAGTAACAATTATAATCACACTCTTTTTTTTTTTTTTTTTTTTAGATGGAGTTTCGCTCTTGTTGCCCAGGCTGGAGTGCAATAGCACAATCTCGGCTCATCGCAACCTCCGCCTCCCATGTTCAATTCTCCTGCCTCATCCTCCCGAGTAGCTGGGATTACAGGCATGTGCCACCACACTTGGCTAATTTTGTATTTTTAGTAGAGACAGGGTTTCTCCATGTTGGTCAGGCTGGTCTCGAACTCCTGACCTCAGGTGATCCTCCCACCTCGGCCTCCCAAAGTGCTGAGATTACAGGCGTGAGCCACTGCACCCAGCGCATACTCATTTTTATAGCACATTGAAGTTTTTAAACTGCTTTTACATAATCGAGAATTAAAATATTAAGCATTCTGGATGTCATAGCATCTTCAAACACTATCCTGCTGGCTGTTTTTCTTCATCATGAAATATTCCCCTTGACAATTACAGAGCAATTAATGCTGACTCAGTGATAGCCTATGTCAGGAAGATCTGCTCACTTGCAGACAGGTAGAAGCAATGGGCCCCAAGTTTCAAGAAATCTTTGGACTGTACATTCAAAGTATCTTGAAGTATCAGTACATCCCAAGAAATTGTGGGTGCAGCAAATGTCAGCATAGTTCTGGTCTGAACTAAACAAAACATGCTTTCCATTTAGTAAGTATATTCTATGTGCAAGGTAATTTGCTGGACCTGCACATGTAATTATGCCCAAACCTCACTATAGCTTTGCAAGGTAGATAAACATGGTGGCTCAGAAAAAGTTAAATGACTTGGTAAGGCCACATAGCCAGTAGGTATGGATAGCTCAAGCTCTTTCCATTACAGTGGTGCAAAGTAGGTTCTAGAAGATCCTCGTTTCAAGAAAGGAATAATATTAAACAAACAATAAGTATATTTCACAAGAGAATTTTTTTTGAGACAGGGTCTGTCTTTGTCACCCAGGCTGGAGTGCAATGATGCAATCAAAGCTTACTGTAACATCAAACTCCTGGGCTGAGACCCTCCTGTCTCAGCCTCCTGAATGGCTAGGAATACAGGCATGCACCACCATGCCTGGCTAATTTTTTAAAAACTTTTTTGTAGTGATGATGTCTCACTATGTTGCCCAGGTTGGTCTTGAACACCTGTCCTCAAGTGATCCTCCTACATGAGCCTCCCACAGCACTGGGATTACAGGCATGAACCACTGCACCTGGCTGTCAAGAGAATTTTTAGACCAGTGCTCTTCAAAGTGTGGTCCCAGACCAGTAGCATCAGCATTGTCTGGAACTTGCCACAGGCTGGACAGAGTGAATCGGTCCAGAAGAGGCTCCAGAATTTGTATTTGTAGCACAGTCCCAGGTGATGTTGGTAATTCTGATGCAGCAAATTTCTCAGGAGTACTGTTCCAAAGAAGGCATTTGGTAAGCACTGAGATAAAAAGCAGTTGTATGGCACTGATCTTTGGATATTCAGTTTCAGTAACAACAAGAACAACAGGACAGGTTCTTACTGGGGCTGAGAGTTGGTCTTCTAGCTTTTTCTTAGGAAGGAGTGGTAGTCATGGTGGTTGTGATAGACCCAAACTACTTCTTGGATGTTGGAAAAACATGCTAAGGCATGGCTCACTGCAACTAACCAGGTTTTCACGAAAGGGTGTATGTCATGTCTCAGCTCTAATTCCCTGATGAGTTGTCCTCCTCAGATACACAATGGAGAGGTCAAGGTTCTGCCACCCACCCTTGGTTTAATATTTCACTCTTCACAAGGGGTGTAGAGCGCGTGTCCAGGTGTTCGGCACCTGCTGTCACACGAGTAATAAGAGATGGATGAATTATATACCATGAGTACAGAAGAGAGGACCTCCCTGGGTCTGTGACATTTCTGACAAAGAAAGAAAACAGGAATGAATGAATTATATCATTCAGTGCCTGTGCTCCAAAACTGTTCTGGGCCTGTGCACAGACCCCATCCCCGAAGGACAGGATCACCAGGCAGGCAGCACCTCTTTTGTGCACAGTTGGCCTTGCAGCTTCTCAGCATGGCCAGTCCCTGTGGCTCCTCAGCCTGCTTTCTCCAGGCAGTTCGAGCTTGCCTAAATCATGGACTCTGCTTTGACGGTAAATCTTCCCAAAGCAAGGATTTATTTTTCTTTCCCAACAATGTTCTGTAGTAACCAAAACTTTGGTAGCTCTAAACAGCCAGACACAGTAAGAAGTACGTCTTTCCAGGAAGTTACTTAAACGCCACCAAAGAAGGCAAAGTAAGATGGTATAAGCAGGATCCACAGTTTTGAGGCTAAGTAACTGAATAGGTGAATGTGTTCCAAAGATGACAACGTTTCACTTCAGTTTGTCCCACGGGGACTTCTATTATATTGCTCTGAACATTTTTTCTGACCTGGAAGTCAGCCTGCCTAACATCTGCCAAACCTTCCTAAAAATAAATATTGGGCATACTGCATTGCCTAGGTTGTAAAGCAAAACTTTGGGGAAGCCCTTGGACTTTTGATTTATATAATAATCACCTGTAACAACAGAAAGATTATTTCCTGCTCAGTATGGATCATAGACACTAACCCACCTCTGAGTTTTGACTAAGGCTTTTGGAAGGTTTTAGTCTCTGGGCTCACTGCAGTGATGAAAGGGATTTCTGAGTCACAACTACCACCTAAAAATCCAGGAAAAATTGTGAGTGTAGAGTATGTGCCTAATTCCCCATCCCAGATTTGGCACTGAAATCTCAGCAGTCTCTGATTCTTGGATATACATACAGTGAAGGGAAAGAGAATTAGAATTATTGAGAACCCCTGAATACAAGCTACAGTACTTTATATATGAGTATATATATATACACTTATATATATACTTTATATATATACATATATACGTATATATATACTTTATATATATACATATATATACACTTTATATATATAGCATCCTGTGAGCCAAGTAATTATTAATGCCATTTTACAGATGAGAAGACTGAGGCTTAGAGTGTTAGGTTAGTTAACTAAGATCTGCCATTGATATCCACCACCCTCCCCATCATACACACACAGACACACACACATACACAATACTGGGTTAGGAAATCTTTAGCTTATGTCTATTATATTTATGGCACAAAATATTTGTCACACCTTATAATAAATGCCTGTGGTCTGAGTGGTACCTTCTTGCATGCCAATGAGAAAACATGCAAGTGTCCAACAGATACATTTTTTTTCAAAATGCTCACCATCACTAATTATCAGGAAAATGCAAATAAAAACCACAATGAGATATCATCTTACTCCAGTTTGAATGGCTACTATAAATAATAATAATAACAACAAATGCTGGTGAGGATGTGGAGGAAAAACAATTCTTACACACTGTTGGTGGGAATGTAAGCTAGCATAGCCACTGTGGAGGAAAGGAGATTTCTCAAAAAAAACTAAACGTATAATCACCACAGGATCCAGCAATCTCACTACTGAGTATTTATCCAAAGGAAATAAAATTAGTGTATCAAAGGGATACCTACTCTTCCATATTTATTGCAGCACTATTCACAATAGCCAAGATATGGGATCAATCTAATAATCTATCAATAAATAAATGCATAAAGAAAATGTGGTATATATATATACAATGGAATACTATTGGGCCCTAAAAAAGAAATCCTGTCATTTACAGCAACATGGGTGGAACTGGAGGTCTTTATGTTAAATGAAAGAAGCCAGGCACAGAGAGAGAAATATCATGTGTTCTCACTCACATGTGATGCCTAAAATGTTTATCTCATGAAGATAGAGAGCAGAATGATGGTTACCAGAAGCTGGGAAGGGCCAGGGGGTGGGGTTGGGGGAATGAAGAGGGGTTGGTAATGGGCACGATCACACAGATAGAAAGAGTAAGTTCTACTGTTTAATAGCACAGTATGGTAATTATAGTTAACAACAATATATTGTATATTTCAAAATAGTTGGAAGATTTGAAATGTTCCCCAAAGAAATGGTAAATGTTTAAGGTGATAGCCTAAATAATGCTACTTAATCACTACATTTTCTATGCATGTATCAAAATAACACATCTACCACATAAATGTGTGCAGATATGATGTATCAACTAGAAAATTAAATAGATAAAAAGAAAAATTTAAACTCACAAAAACTGTTGAATGAACATAAGCATTTCTAATTAAAATTCTTCTTGCTTTCAATTCAAGATTCTCTATCCAGCATGGCTATTAACCAGTAACTATGTCATTAGGTATTTTTATCCTTAATAATTCTAGCTCTTTCATGAATTGGCAAATTTTTCTTTTTTTTCTTTTCCTTTTTTTTTTTTTTAAAGACAGAGTCTCACTCTGTCACCCAGGCTGGAGTGCAGTGACATGACCTCAGCTCACTGTAGCTCACTTCCAGATTCAAGCGATTCTCCTGCCTCAGCCTCCTGATTAGCTGGGATTAGACGTGTGCCACCACATCTGCCTTTTGTGTGTGCGTGCATGTGTGTGTGTGTGTGTGTGTGTGTGTGTGTGTAGTAGAGGCAGTGTTTCACCATGTTGGCCAGGCTAGTCTTGAACTTCTGACCTCAAGTGACCTGCCCACCTTGGACTCCTGAAAGGCTGAGATTACATGCATGAGCCACTGCACCCAGCCAGCAAATTTTTTAAAAAAGAAAATGTATACTAAAGCTGTCTAAGAGGCATCTTACTTCAGAGGTAGAAAGCACTTCAGTTTTCCTTGTCTCAGATAAACTGAGTAATGTAATCTTGTTCAGTGAGGACATTCATTCACTCTTACATGTTCATTCATTCACTTATTCCAGTAATTCTTCACAGAGCTTCTTCCACGTGTAAGGCAACGGTGCTGAGAATGACAGGTGGAGACAGGCAGAGCCCTGTGATAACATGGCTCACAGTCCCAGGGGGCAGATTCAGCAAATATCAAAACACAAGGTAGGAGGTGAGGTGTGCCATAAGCAGTGTTGAAAATGCACTGCAGGAATCCAGGAAAGATCAAGATTGCATCAGGTGAGGGGAGATCAGAGAAGGCTTCATGTAGGTGGCAGCTGACATGAGCTTTCATGCATGGGTCAGATTTGGTCAAAGATGAGGGAAGAAGACCTTGCAAGAGGAAATAACTGCATGGGCAAGCACAGCAAGGTGGTGAAGCCACAGAGCGGTTTCAGGGAGGATGGCTCTTTTCATTCTCCTGAGCAGAAAAGACATGAGAGACAAATGAGAAAGAAAACTGGAAAATTAAGTTGTGCTCAGAACATGAAGAATACCCAGTTAAACTGAGTAGCCACCACCAATACTATTCCTACTGTACACATGATCCCAGAAGAGTTTAGGACCCATCAAAAAAGCCAAACTTTCCTTTATATCACTAGCAGTTCCTCCGCTAGAATGTAGCCTTGGCTTTGGCCCAACCAGCACAGCACCTGGGACACATTAAGACCTCAATACACGTTTTTCTATTGAATTGGGAGAGCACAATGGAAGCATTCCCATTGGTAGAAGCTGGGCATAGGTATAGGGAGGGTGTGTGGCAGTTTCCTTTAAGAGCCAACATTTAAACAAATTAATACATAGCACAGCCTAAATACCAGTGATTAATCTTTATCCTACTGCCAAAAATCCTATGACACCCAAAAGTGATGGCATAGCAACTCCCTGAATCCTAAGGTTATGCCCTAAGAGACCCAGGGCAGTGCTCACCTAAGCATGTTCTCCTCAAGGCAGTCATTCAAGCAGATAGTGCTCTTCTAGAATCTAACATAGGCCCCAAATACATCTTCACTCACCAAATGTTCATTTTACTCTAGGAAGGTGGCAGTCTGTATGACCAGGCACAGAACAAAATGCCTCACAGCGTGTAGATGTCTCTCACAGAACTCTGGAGACGAGAGGATTCCCATGCTTGGTTGGGAACTGGAACTAACGTATCTTGGTAAGCAGAGCAGTCATGGCGGGTTGCATGCCTTTGGCGGCATTGAAGAATGCATTACGAAGAGCAAGCTACCTTTCATTGCTAGGTTTCAGGGCCAGCCACGCTGTCTGCAGCCACATCTGCAGAATGCAGGCAAATCCAGAGCTAAGATGAAACTCAACAGAAGCTTTACGAAGGACTTTTAAAAGACAAGGATATAGCCAGGCATGGTGGCCTCACACCTGTAATCTCAGCACTTTGGGAGGCTGAGGCAGGCGGATCACTTGAGGTCAGGAGTTCGAGACCAGCCTGGCCGACATGGTGAAACTCCATCTCTACTAAAAATACAAAAAATTAGCCAGGCGTGGTGGCACATGCCTGTAATCCCAGCTACTCAGGAGGCTGAGGCAAGAGGATTGCTTGAACCTGGGAGGCAGAGGTTGCAGTGAGCAGAGATTGTACCATTGCACTCCAGCCTGGGCAACAGAGTGAGACTCCATCTCAGAAAGAAAAAAAAAAAGACCAAGATTTAGTCAGTGCAGTCAAGATATTTTCATGTGTTTGTCAAGGTCAAGCATGGCTTAATGTTCTGCAAAACTTCCACCAGACATTTTTTCAAGTAAATTATATTAAAATGCATATGCACACACAAAGAAAGACAGGAAGAAGCAGTCTAAAGTAGTGAGAAACACTAATTTTCCAGCAGACAGCCCTATATACTCAATCTGCAACTTCCCAGCTTTGTGTCTTTCAGTAAATTATTTAAACTCTTGAGTTTTAACTTCTCATTGTGTAAAATGGGGGTAAAAATATCATCTTCTAGGATTGCTATGATGAACAGGGGATAATACAAACAAAACTTCCAGAACGGCACCTGACAAATAGTAGGAGCCCAAGGAATGATGACAAATTTTATTATTACTAGTTTATTATCTCAATTCTAATAATGTGATGTTATATTTCCCTACTATGTCTAAATGTGTATAAAACAGGCTTTTCATTTATCTCTCTCTTGGAAATTGTGAGTTGGAAAGAAACTAGGAGTCATATTAATATAACTCAACTGAATGTAATCCTATAGGATAAATTAACATCCTTTCCTAACACATTCTCCTGGCACGCAAACTCTCTGTGCACTAAAAAACAGCCCTTCTGTATCTGGTCAGAGACACTATATTGTGCAGAAGTACCATGGAAGTGGCTTGAAGAATGCCAAGTAAGATTGGCATATACAGGACTTCTCTGTAGAAGGTTTTTTTAAAAAAAAGTCCAGTCATTTGGTAAGAGCTATTTGCTGTTTTAACATCTATTAAATACAGGGATTGAAGCAGTAGAAGGATTATAAATAAACAATAAATCATGCAATTATTACTGTTTGAATCTTGGCAAGATAATATAAAAAGCAGGGGTATAATCAGGAAATAATAGAAAAGATCTGCAAGGCACCCCTGCAATTAGTGATAAACAGAGCTTGGCTCAGAGTCGGAGCTCCAATGTGGCTCTCATTAAAGAGCCTTGGGACCTGTTCTCGGGGCAGACCTCCGCGAGGTTGGGGAGAAGTGAGGTAACCAAAATGTCAGTGCACACCCTCTTCCAACTTCAGATAATCTTTTCCTACAGTATTATAACCACCTGGGCTGAAATGACTACCTTATGCCAAGTGAAGACCAATCCATGGCCTTCCGAAACTCTAATTGAGATGTTTCCTGTTCTCAGCTTTTTTACTCTTTCCTTTGTAATACCATAAACACACACACACACTTATACACACGTGCACAGGCATACTTGCATGCACACATGCACATGCACTGTGCAATGGGTACCTTGGCTCATTTTTGCTTCCCCCTTTTCTTTTGCCTTCTTTTATTAATGGTACCTCTTAAGGAGATAAATGCTCCCACACAAGTGATACCACTTAAACAGATAAATAGTCTACACTAGAGAGACCCAGAGCACAGGAGAAAAAACCCTGTCTTATTAGACTGGAAACAGACACACTATATTAATGCAAGAAATCAGCATATGGTTCTAATAGGCTTTCTTAAAATGATTTATCAGCTGTGATTAAGCCCTCAACCAGCCTGTCTATCTTCATAAATAAAGCAAAAGTGCACCTTGCTCTAAAATGTATCTGCAGTATCTTATTACCCAACCCTGTACACTGCACTCCATTTACAACACGGCTCTGGGGAGCCAAGAATTTCTGTGCAATCACAAAGTGTGTGCTCTGAAGAGACTGCCAAGATTTAGAACTCTTATCTCAGAGATAGTCTTTCTAAAAATCCATTACAATGAAGGCTTATCCCCTCTCTCTGTGCCACAGAGCTCGGCATTGCTGAAATATGAACAGGTAATTAAAAGGGTATGCCTGATTTTACAGTCAGCCCAGTGACACAGAATCACCAAACAGCTGTTGGGAAGGGGATTTGGCCCTAAGAGCAAGTTACCTCTGCCAGGGAGTTGTAGGAAGTGGGGATCACTTCAAAATTCAGACTTGGTCTCTTCTTTTCTATGGATAGGAAAGGAGAATGCAAATATGAGTAATCCTCATTTGGACCTCATGCCCCCACTGGCTAATACGTCAAACGGTCTCAGTGACAAATGTGAAAGGGAAGAGGCCTCCCAAAAGCATGAGGCAGGAGGATGAGGAGGCAAGTGCTACCACTTGGAAACTACGAAGGAGGAAGTTGGCATAAGTGTGTGAGCATAGCAAATTATAAACTGATGTTTAAAAACTGACCTGAGTCAGCTACTTCATACTGAAGGAACACGGCTCTATTGAAGTAGTACCTACTTAACCTTTGATGAAAAGCCAGTAATCCAGGCGGATGAGCAGAACCCATACCACAATGCAACTAAATAAAGTATTTTAGTGGATCAGTTCCTTTCAAGCCATTCCTAGCATACACCAAAGCACCATTCCTATTCTCCCTTCTAACACCAACTCATATGCAAAAATCGGAGACACACATGTCCTTCTTTACGAGTTTCTTGTCCATTTTCAGTTTGGTTTAATGCACATATGTGAGCTCACGATGCTTTTGTATAACAACAAACCACTGTTACATGATTTAGTTATGTTTGGCATCCTGAGATTTTGTCAAAAAGCAGTCAAATTTAAGAAGAGCAAAATGTAAAATAGAAGAGAAAATAATGCTGGGAATATTCCATCAGTGTTATTAACAGATGTTTTTCCTGCTAAATACACCAGTACATTG
The DNA here is from genome assembly GCF_047675955.1 of Chlorocebus sabaeus. NCBI lineage: Eukaryota > Metazoa > Chordata > Mammalia > Primates > Cercopithecidae > Chlorocebus > Chlorocebus sabaeus. The sequence continues at coordinate 33,309,247 of NC_132924.1, forward strand.
TATGAGAAGTATAGCACTGAGCAGTTGTGGTCTATGACTGTTGCATTCAACTAGAAGGACTACTTTAATGAGGACAAAGTAGTGCCTCTCTCCCACCATCACAGGCTGCACCCCTGGCCCCGGCCAGCTGTCTTACAATATGTGCCTCTGGTTGCAAAGAAGTCTGTGGGAGGGCATGTGTGTTTGTATCTGTGCAAATCCATTACCACCAAGAGTAAATCAACTCTAAGTTCACCCCCAGCTTCTGGGTAAATCAGTGATGCCATCTTCAAAATCAAAGGGCAGCAGGTAGATATACTTTGATAGCAATTATCTGTTAAAGCTGGCGTTGAATTGAACATTATAAACAATTTAGGTGTAATCAGAATGTCTGCCAGAACTTCCTAGAAATTGGCATGAAATTGTTCCCAAAGTCTCAATTTCCAACTTTGCCTAAAACATATACACATGTATGTGTGTATTGCTGTAATACAAATAAAGAAAAAAATCTAGCAGAGATATGGATCAAGGAATTATTTCCTTACTGCTGGCATGCAGGAAAAAGACACCTCTTCCAGGCAGCAATGTCACAACGGTGTTATTGTCTCTGTGAATGTGGAGTTTGGATTCCTGTTTCCTGCTCACCTTTTTGGACACTTCTTGTAGTCAACACCAGAAAGAATGTCCAAAGTGAGATGCTCTAGTGATGTATGAATCTAACAAGCCCTACCTAGGAACCAGTTTTAATGTCAATTCTTCAGATCTCGACGCATTCTAACTTCCTATGTTTTGAACTTCAAAGTTGTCAAAAGGCCTATTTTACCGGCGAGAAAATAAAGTCATGTGTGACTTTTAGAGAGCGATGGAATGGAGCTGACTTCTTGCCCTCGTCCTGAGTTTAGCTTACACTCCGAGTCACATCCTCACAATCCACACGGGGGTAGTGTGGATGGCACAGGAAGTGTTCGGAGGCCAGTTTCCGGTGGCCTGGCAGCATGGGGAAGAGCTCTTTGGCACGACACTCTGAGGAAGGGGTTGCCAGAATTCTGGGCCATCTTGTTTCTCTCTAGCCATTTGAGGACCAAGTAGAGCTACAACGGTGGGACTCGCATGCCCACCACATTCTAGAGCACTGAGAAGCCCAGGCTTCCTTACCCAAAGGCTTGTTGCTCTGGTTAGAGAGCAATGGACAAGAATGCCCGGGCCAACCATGCCAACAAATTCAGCAATAACCTTATGTTCATAAATCCTCTGGGAAAGTTCCTAAGCTCTGTGCATAACAAATCATTCCGGGAGAAGGCAGGAAGGGGGATGACTTATTTGAGAGAGGCTGTGATTCAAAATGCCCAGTCCTGCATCACCTGTAGTCAATCAGCCTGACATTCACACGAAACATGACTGCTTTTCTTCTTTGGGGAGGTGACTGCTTGCAGAGCCTGAATAAGCCCCCACCCAAGCACAAAGCCCAGAAAAAGGCTGTGCCCAGCACCAACTCAGGCAGGATTCGGTCAGCACTATGATTAACTTTCAAAGTTTTCTTAGAACAGATGGTGTATTTTGCACAAACCTTAGATCTCAAGGACTCTGCTGACTGCAGCCACACTAAATCCAAAATGTGAAGTCCTCATTTCACAGAGAGTACTGGGAAGCAAGCTGCTCCCCCACCCCCAGCGCCAGACAACGAAGGGAAAGCTTGCAGGTGGGACAGCCTACTTCTAGCTTCAGAGCTCTCAAATAATAGCTCGAATGGTCTTGTCTTGCCAGCAGCAAGTGAGGTCTATTAGCAAATTTGTGCTTAGAGGAGATGCTGAAAGTCAAGTCCTTTTGGAATTCTACTTCACCTGAGAGCCAAACAAGAGGACTGGACCGGTCACACAGAACAGAGTCACAAGTTCTAACAAACTGAACAATAGCTTTGAACATCCCAGAAAGCAAAGCACAGAGGGAAACCTAACAACAGTCAAGCAGAGAAGCCTGCAACAGATAATCCCACTGCACACAGGAGGAGCAAGGAAGGTGACACTGTGCATGGCCACCCAAGGAAAACAGCCTAGCCTCCTCTCCAACCCAAGCGGCTCGTAAGCCCCATCTGGCTCACCAGAACAGCCAGTTCCAAAAAGTACATGAACATGGTACCAGTAATCCAGGGGGGAAAATGCACTGTTTGATCAACTTTCCTAAGTCTTTGGACTTTGGTGGTACTTGGGTGAAGAACAAGGGAATGGCCCTGCATGGTTCTGAAGCTAAAATCAGTCATTGCACCACAGGTTTGAGCTGACAGCCAACGTGCTGGAAATGCGGATGGGAGGAATGCTCGGAATCCCAGTTCCTGGCCTCAGACTTTTCAGTATGGAAATAACTTAACAACACACAAATGCTGGAGCAGAGTTCTCAGAGTAAATCACTCCCATACCTGCTCCTAGCCGCACTTAATGTTCACCTGGATTTATGAGATGATGGAGGCAGAGACGGTTTCTTGCAACTATTATATTATTTTCCCTTCCTCTTTTTACAATGCCAATTTTTTTTCACATCTCTGTGAGGGGCCCAGGTAAGTGACTTAGCTACAGATGCTCACTGAGTCTGTCATTTGGTCCAATTTTCCAAATGTGAGTGCTGTTTTCTGCCTAGAACGGAAGCTTCATCTTTTAGTCATTTAGTTTTAATCTGGCCCAGAAAACAGATCTGTTTTCCCACATGCCTTTGGGAGTATTAATGCAGGGCCTCGCGGAGGACAGTGTGAGCTTCCTCTGCAGATGCAAGGGCCTCCTGAGCCCAGGTACACACCCCACTCTGTGTGCCTGTCTGGCACATTAGAAATCCTGAATTACTCACAGCTGGAAATGGATTCATTCGGGGAAGAGTGTCCATTCGATGTTATGATTCCATTTGGGTTAACACCTTGAAATTGCAGCCTGGCTTGCCCGCCTTGGGACAGGTAAGAAGTGATTTAAACAAGCTGAGAACACGACCCAACCTGGAATTTAAAACAATCACCCTGATGAGAAAGTTCTCTGCTGGGAGAGAAGGCGGAGCTTCCTAATTGTTTTAGTGAGGATCATCCCAACCACCAGAATCCACTTGGAGTGATTTTCAGCTACAGTAAGGCTGCCTGATGGGAGGGCAGGGTGGGCCCAACAAGGGGCCCTTACAGGCTGCAGCTGAGCTGAGGGCGGTGCCTGCAGAGCTTCAGGGCTGCACTGTGGTTTTGGCTGTTTTGGGGTTTGTTTTTTCTGTCTTTTTTTTTTTTTTTTTTTTTTTATTGCCCCTACTTCAGTCCCAATGTTGTAGCACCAGGATCAGCTGACCACATGCTGCTGTAGTAAAATACGGCATGAGGCTGTGTTTATAAAATTTCCAACATATCCCCTTTTCATACCCACCATGTTCCACACCAACCTCTCTAACTTTGAACAATGATGATATTTGGAGGAACTTTTCCTTTAGCCACAAAGAAAAGGCAGACAACTTCAAGAACAATTGTTTTCTTTACTTTAAAAACAACAACAACAACAACAAAACAAGGTCTTGCTGTGTCAGTCGAGTACAGTGGTGCGATCATAGTTCACTGCAGCCTTGAACACCTGGGCTCAAGCAATCCTCCTGCCTCAGCCTCCCAAGCAGCTGGGACTATAGGTGTGGGCCACCAACCCTGGATAATTTTTTAATTTTCATTTTTAATACAGACCAGGTCTCACTATGTTGCCAAGGCTGGTCTTAAACTCCTGAACTCAAGTGATCCTCTCACCCCTTGGCCTCCCAAAGAGCTTGGATTTCAGGTGTAAGCCATCATACCTGGTTACACTTTTTTTTTTTTTTTTTTTTACTTTAAACATTTCCGTTAGTTTCCATTTAAAAAAAAATACATTCAATTTTACAATAATACTTATTACAATAATATTTACTGTTAGGTATCTCTTTAAAGTTATGTTAAAGGCCAAAAACCTCTTGGAATTTGCAGCAATAACCCAGTAGGAAGTAAGAATGGTCTAGGCTTGAGGTAATAGAAATGGAAAATAAAGGGAAGATCTGAGGATCCAAGAAAGTTGATTGGGAGTGGAACAAAAGAGGGTAGGGAGGGAGCTGAGGGAGGGTGAAACTTGCCTCTAACAGAACCAGGGGAGTAGGGCATGGTGGTGAGTTTGTATGGGAAAGCCCTGGGTATGGTTTCCAACATGTTGAGTAAGGAATAGCAGTGGTATGTTCAATGGGAACATCAGTAACAGCTAGAGGCTAGAGGCCAATATTTATGCCCGTGCAAGGACTAGATGTACAAATAAAGGAATTGTCTGGGTGGACTTGACTCTTAAACTATGAGAATGTATAGGTTTTCTGAAGAGAAGGTATAAACGAAAACCAACTGAGAGTGGATACATCCAAAAGACAGGGAGGCAGAGTTGGACACCCAGAGAGGTCAGAGAAAGGCCTGGACGTTCCACGTAAACCACTGGCTCCCTTTTTGTCTCTCAACAGTTTATTTCACTGCATTTCTAATGGAGAAAAATATTACTAGTATAACCACTTTCAATTATTCCCTGTTAACTGAAGAGGCGCAAATAAAATTATCATTAATAGCATGTTTAATGGACATTAATTCATGTCCATAGGTGGACATGAATATGCTTTATGAATATGTAAGTCCTTTGATTATTACCATCCCCAGTCACAACTGAACAGGAAATACTGGTGCAAGAAAACACGATTTTACTCTGCAATATTTCCAACACAAATAGTCTTTCCCAAAATTAATGTCCAGCTTCCTCTAGCAATCATCATGATAGAAATAAAATAGGGTCCAAGCATTCTCCAGTCCCTCCTACTCCTCCTACTCTGTAGCTTGAAGGGAGACATTAGTACCTCTGATGATAACACCGCAGGCATGACATGAATGCGCAACCTTTCTAATTCAGACTCCAGCCTCTGAAAACCTTGGGCCAGTTCTCAAGAAGACAACAGACAGAGACTTCTATCTTGCCAGAACAAATGCTCTGTCATAGCAAATATAAATAAAACCTGTGATAAATAATTTAAATAATTAATACTGAACTCAGAGAACAATGAAATCTGCCACAGGCTAGGAGACATTCATCTGAAATTACTGTCACAACCACCTCCCCTCTTCACTTTGCCTGATAACACTGGTTGAAGACAGAGCCACCAGCTGCCAAATAATCAAGCACTCAAAATTGAATCCCCAGTCGCAAGAGATAAAATACTTTTTTTTTTTTACTGTGAAAATTAGCTTGTAAGGATTCATCAATTAAGATCCAAATAACCCGAATATGCAAACTCACCAAGGGAGATGATGAACAAATATCTGTCACCATCTCAGTCAGTATTCCTCTAAGAAGCTGTCAGCTTCCTGAGCTTCTCTCATCATCCACATCAAACACTTAATATTAAGTGTTCACTCTTTGCAAGACAATAGACAATGTATATTGCAGCTTTCAGGATACCCTGTCTTTTCACCAAAAAACCCCCAAACAAACCAAAAATGAACTCCTATGAGTTGAAAAGAACCCCACTCCATTTTAAAGTTGAAGCAGAACCCGAGATCACATTCATTCACATATGTGGAAGTAAATACCAACCCTTAATAATCTCTGCTAAGATTGTACTCATTATTCCTAAATCCTAGTGACCTAAAACACATGAAATAGCTTCCAGTTTATCCACTGGTTTAGTCATTCCCCTGAGTGGGATGCAAAGATCAAGCCAAATTCCCTTCCAGCGTCAAATTCCGCCTAAGATGAGGGCATAATTTTAACCTACAAGGAGAAAGTTGAACGTGATTTACATTTGTAGTGCACCGAAATGGGAGGACAAAAAGAATCCTTCTAACATAAGCCTTAGGGTTTTCAGTCATTGCGGTGGTGGAAGAAAGAGGTTGTCATCTCCAATATCATTGTCAATGGGTGTTTCCTTTCAGTCATGCTGATAAAAAAAAAAAATGAAAAGATCAAAAGCAGCCTCATCTGCTAGGATTAAGCAAACATGGGGACATTTTCAAAACCTGGATAAAACCAAGTTTAGGTTTCAGAATATTCTTTTTCTCCACACTTCGGCGGGGAGGGAAGGATTGTTTTACACAAATATCAGAGAAGCAACATGTTAGCATAACCGGAAATGTGAATGTGCAGCTGTTGCAAGTTTGTTCAACTTGGCATCTTTTATTTTCCATCCAGCACCACTCATACCTTCCCCACAGAACAGTGATGCTGGCTAGCGGCTGATAGGCACAAGACAGGGTAAGAAGGCAAAGTACCTCTCTCTCCGCACCTTCTTGCCCAAGTAATGGGTGGCATCGGGTAACATGATTTCCAGATACAGAATTTAATCAGATTAAACAGCCTGCTTTGCGGAGCTGAGGCTGACCCCACCATGCCCTGTTCTGTGACTCCTGTTGAGCTGGGATCCAAGATCTTAAGATTGTAGCTTGTCCCTTGTTCCATGTATTAAACAGTCAATACTCTCTGGGGATGGACTTCACTTTTAATCATTTTCATAGGAATTCTAGAGCATGGAAATGTCCTAATTTCCTATTGCTGCATCAGCATAATGAGTCCGATTTAGGTCCTATGGGAGAATAACAACACTTAGCACTTATACACCACACTTTTCATCTTCAGGGTCTCTAACCACGTTAGGCTGTAATGTTATATTTCTCTTAGCAAGACAAAGGAGTTCATTTCTAGTCCCTTCAATTACCCTTCCTTCCTTACACACACACACACACACACACACAATTATATGATGAAACTATTTCCCACCTCCTAGATGTGCATTATGCGATTTCTTTTTTTTTAAGTCATTAAACATAAAAGGAAAATTCACCTATGTCTTTTTTTCTTTTTCTGTTTTTTAAAATATTTTTGTTTTCCTTTCCTTTAACAAGGAACTCAAAATCAACATGCCGGTTGTCCATTCATCATGTCTGCTAGGGCTGGGCTTCCCTACTTGACTTCAATCTTCATACCTCATGGTCTCCTGCGTCATCTCTGGCCACTGAGGGGAGTGCAATCCTCTGTGTCAGAGAATTCTGGAAGACTCTGCCCAGCTCATGCTCAGACCTCTCTACTTCATCTCTATTCACTTCTGGCTCAGGTGACTCCACCCAATCTCAAGTATATAAACACTGTTTCTACATTAGTGACTCCCAAATCTGCATCTCCAGGCTGGTCTTCTCCCTTGAATTCCAGACCTATATATCCATCTGCTGATCCAGCATCTCCACTTAGCAAATCTAAAAAGAAACCCCCAATGTTCCCCTTAAACCCACTCCTCTCATAGGCAATCCCATCCTTCCAGTTGCTCAGGCCAAACACCTGGGTTCATCCTTAGTCTTGCTGCTTCTATTACTTCCCATTCTAACCCGTCAGCAAATCCTGTTGGCTCTCTCTTCAAAATGTATCCAGAATTTTCCCACTGCCTCCATCTCCACCTTGAGTCAACCTGCTATCATCTCTAATCTAAATTCTTTCAATACCCTCTCAACTGGTCTCTCTCTCTCAGCCACTGCCTTTTGATAGTTTGCTTTCAACTCAGTGGCCAAAGTGATCTTTCTAAGACGTAAGTCAAATCCTGTCACTCTTCTGCTCAAAACTGTCCTGGCTGGGCATGGTGGCTCATGCCGGTAATCCCAGCATTTTGGGAGGCTGAGGCGGGCAGATCACTTGACTCCAGGAGTTTGAGACTGGCCTGGGCAACATGGTGAAACCCCATCATTACAAAAAAATGAGCCAGGCATGGTGGTGGGTACCTGTCGTCCCAGCTACTTGGGAGGCTGAGGTGGGAGGATCACCTGAGCCCAAAAGGTCGAGGCTGTAGTGAGCCAAGATTGCACCACCACACTCCAACCTGGGCATCAGAGTGAGAACCTGTCTCAAAAAAACAAAAAATTGTCCTATAGTTTCACTCAGTTAAAGCCAAAGCCCCTTAAATGGTATACAAGGCCCCCCAGGATCTGCCCTCCCAGACCCAGCTTTCTAGCCTTATTACACCCTCTTTGGGTCTCTTTGTAATTCCTCCAACACGCAGAGCACCCTCCAGCCCCAGTCCTTTGCACTTACGTGCTTTCAGCTTGGAACATTCTCCTCAGTACGTACCTGGTTCAGGCCTCCTCCCACTTTGGGTCTCTGCTTACACATCTACTAACCAGTGATGCCTGCCTGACCACCCCCAGCAAGCCCTGCGCCCCTTCCCTGCTGCATGTTTCCACATCACACTTATCACCATCTGACATGTTACACATTTTTTTTCACATATTTATTGTTTCTCTTGCCCCCTAGAGGTAAGCTACATGAAGGCAGGTATTTTTGTTTGTTTTTTATCATCTTTATTCAGTGGTATATTCAACAATGCCTTGGACAGTGCCTGCCATGTGGTGGGCACTTGAAAATATTTCTTGAATGAAAAATGATAAACAAAAGTTTCTTACATGTTTCAGGATATGAGCTAGTCTGAGTTCTAAGCCACTGGCAAGTTGAGATTTATGATACCTGATAGTGAATTACAACATGCCTTTCTAAGGGGAAACAATTCTCTTATTAAAGATTTATGAGGTTATAAGCTTCTATTAATATGGAAATTGAGGCTAGTATGGAACGTATTGTCTACTATATATAGCATTAATACAGATAATGAGGCCTTTCTCCAGTGGACATAACCTGCTTACAGCCTGCATTGATTCTATATACACATTGGGATGCTTCTGGAAAAGGATGCTGGGATTAGAGACAGAGTCTGTGAAACAGACTTTTCCCCAGTGGACAGCCACATGGGCCAAGTAAGGATCAATTCTCTATTTGCTCTTTAACAGAATTTTCTAGACCAACTGCAGCTAGAAGTTTTAAAGGTGGTATGCAGAACCAGCCCAATCTTTCCAATATTTTTGTATAAGACACATAGAAAGTTCTAGCAAGAACCTTCTTTAGCCAAATTCTCCAGATAAATTAATCCATCTTCCACTTTACTAAAACCTAACGAGGGAACCAATGCAAGTCTAGAGACTCAAAGGAAAAGAAATTGGAAGAGAGCTAGAGATGTAGAATTTAAAAAATAATAATAATTGTCTGAATGTAGACCAAAAGGAAAAAGAAGAGAATACTAAAAATTGATAAAATAGTCACTGAATAAGAATCTGTGTTTCTTCTTTATAAGCAGGGAAAGAAGAGCTGGGGTGGCAGGATGCCAAGGATGTCGACAGCTGGAAAAACCTGGTCAAAGGGGTAGGTAATAGAATATTGTCAGGTAGGGGAGCATTACTCCTACTCCTCATTTCCCTGACCAGTGACTTCCAAAGAAATGCCAGAGCCAAAGCCACCAACGCAGCCCTCTTTGCTGCCAGAGGAGTCATTGTGGTTTAGACCTCAAGAGAATGCCCTCTCGTGTAACCATGGCCACCTGAGGCTATATTTGGCTTGGTTTGAATGGGGCAAAGGAAGAAGAAGCTTCAACAGCCTAAATATTGTCCAGCCTCCCATGCGTGCAAGTGAGGCTGGGGCATGAGATGGTGGTGTCCTGAGATGCTGGCCCCAGACCATGGGGAGGCTGGCTGTTCCCCACCCACACACCTATCATGAAAGCATCACACAGCTATGAGCAACACTTAAAAGAGAGAAAATAACATGTTTCTACAGCTGCAATAGTTCCTTTTCTTACTTTGGTTGCTTAATTATTTTAATTTTTAAAATTTAATTATCTATACTCTTTTTCAACCCACAAGAAATTTAAAGCAACTCATAAAACATGTACAGCATGACAATGTTTTTTAAATTAAAAATCAGAACCAGAGAAAATATAAACTAGAACTGAAAGTCTGGTCTAGGGAGGAAGTAAAATACGCTCATCACAACGTTTGGAAAAGTTCTCAAAGTTTAGCAGTAAACTTGGCTTTGTGTTAACCTAGCAGTCAAAGCGAAAAGAGAAACAGAACCAGTTACACGATTCTCATGTCCATGAGGAGAAAAATATTTCAGTTCCTCTGGGGAAGCAAACCATTTCCTGGAATTCAGATCTGCAAGAATTTCCTCATACAGGGCTTCATATAAGAAATCATGAATAATGCAATGGAGACTATCTAAAACCACACCCCGACAATGGGCTTCATGAAACTGTTCTAGGAAAAATGCCTTTAGTAAAATCAAGGGCACACACTTGAGGTAAAACCATTCTATCAGAAATGAAGACGATATGGACAAAATACACATCTTTCTTATAGTTCAGTTTAAGAAGCCAGCTTTGAATATCTAGAGGAATGAATGAACTTAATTCCTTAGTCTTCTACATACATGTCTATCAAAAAAACTAAATTTGTTACTCAACCAAAGGAAGTTGACTAGATGATGAGAATTTCTTCCTCTCTTGCACACTATTTTCATGGTTTAAAAAATATATATATATATAAAATATATGTATATTTCTATTGCAACAAAATATAGAATGCATGTCTTTTATTTTTATTAATTTTTTAAAGTGCTCAGAACTTTATTATTTGACTGGCAAATAATAGTTGCTGTATAAGTGCTTGTTTGAAAAAGAAAAAATGCACTTTGTATCCTTTGAGAGGGGAGTGGAGGAGACAGTCAAGCATACATGACAAATGAATTATAAATAAATAAAACAAGTTGACTGAGATTTTATACCCCTCTTGTAAGCATCATCTACTTTCATGGTTTTTCCTGAAGCTGTACAGGCTAAATACAAGCCCTTGACTATTATGACATGAGAATGTGACAGGAAAAATCTGGTGGAGGGGGGATTATTATAATTTCACATAGACAAGGACTAAAAGGATTGTGAAACACTTAGAGAAATATCAGAACCTTTTAAAATTTCTTTTCCGGATGGAACAGCTGGACTTCAGAATTCATTACTACCTAACTGGTCTTTCCTTTCAATCACCTTTCACATTCTGAATTTCTGTTCACAGACTGTATCTAATTTGTTTCTTAATACAATGTGGGCATTGAATAATGCTGTATAGTAACAATGAACAAAATACCAAAAAGCATCCTCATCACATTGACTCGTGACCACCATCTCCTTTCATGAATCTTGTAAAGTGATTTTAAATTTCAGCACATTCCCATAAAAACTGAATATATTCTGAAGGGTTTCATAAAGTGATTTTCCTACATTTTTAAGAACAAATGATTCACAGTTGTACTTAACCTATTTGTTTCAGCAACAACAGATGTTCAATACTAGGACAAGGTAATATGACCAGGAAATAATTATGAATTTGGTGCAGAATGATGGGAAAGATTATAGAAAACAGACAGTTACAACATGGGCCAAAGTCTGATGAAATCCTCTCTTCTACCATGAAGATTACTCGCCTGTTCTCTCACCCATTGACTCTATTCTTCTGCACTCACTGCTCACATAAGGTTTGCTATTAAATACTTAGCAAAGTAAAACAACTGGTGGGGAATAGAAAAAATCTGTAAGTTTGACTTTTGTTCAAGATTCTGAATTTTTTTTTCTGCTAGAATTTCGTATTTCAGATACCTATTTTTCACATGATTTATCTAGCTTTGAATTCTGCCATAATCAAGGAATAATCATTTTTTTAAAAAACGTTAGACAAATACTCACAAATGGCTAAAATACTTCAAGGCCACATCAACACAATCTGCAGTGCAGAGACACCTAGTTTCCTTGTGGAAGTTTCTAGCAGGACACTTCTCAAGGCGTCCATCCAGGCAAACTTACCCGCTTGCTGCTCTCCTCCTCCTGGGCCTTCCTGAACTCATGCTCCAGGGAGCAGTCGAGCTCGCTGAAGAGGCCTACCTCTTCGCAGTTCTTCAGGAATCTCGTTGGGGTTGGAGTTTGATCTGAAAACAGAGTCAGAAAGCTAATAAATGGGTATTTTTTCTCAAAAGCCAGTAGCAAGCATGAGCTAGATTCACTAATCCCCTCCCCTTGCCTTAATTAAAATGTCCACTAGCCATCCACAGTCTCTTGACCCTTTAAGTAACATGATGATATGCAAGAAAATAGCACCATAAATTCCGAAGCAGGAATACAGTAGACAGAGGGCCGCAGTCTGTGAGGGCTTGCCGAACTCCCTCCAGACAGCTTCAGGAGATCTCACTCTCCGCTGGCCTGAAGTCTGTACCATTTGAATACACAATGAAACATGTGGAATGACCCTTTTTCTTTATTTATTTTAAACTTGAAAAAGAAAATGATTTTTGCTAAAATAAGGCCAAAAAAAGTCTGACCCAATGGTAAGCCTGACTTCAGGGGGCTGGAAAGAAAAAGGATTTTGCAAATTCTTATAGTAAACAAAAAGAAACAAACAAGCATGTTAATTCCTTTTTCTTAATGGAGAAAGTAAACTTAACAATTCTATCTCTCTTCCTGAAAATCATAGAGGGATGATAAAAGGTTCCAAGTCAAACACATTCAGCTTTCATCCTTTAAAAATGTCATTATTAATTTTATTTTCCTTTGCTATAGCCAAAAAAAAAGAATGTTCTGCAAATGCTCTTTAAAAGGAAAAGAATTTCTTTCATATTTTTGACTCTACAGAGCTTTCTACTTATAAAACTGAAGAATCTGAAGCCATTATTTGTAGCTTAATATATATGCAGCATTTGCAGTTTATAAAATATTTTCATACAATTCTTGAGAATCTAGATCTCACAAGATTCTATTAAATAGAAGATAAGTAGAATAGAATTGCACTTTCTTCATCATTGAGTACAATCATCTTCCTTGGTGAAGATGTACTTGAGTTGAGACAAATAAAATTGTGTAAATTGTCTTTTCTCAGAAACAGGAGATATTAGAACCAGAAAAGAACCATGGAAGAAAGCCTAGTCATGCTAAATTTTTACCAATCAGAAAAACAGAGGCCCAGAGTAATTAACGGTCTTGCTCAAGGTCTCCCAGGTAGATGGTGGAGACACCAGGATTGTAATCAAGGCTTCAATCCTATTTCCACTGTGTACATGTATTATTCCCACCTAAGCCCGTAGTAGACTCTACTAGATTGATTATGGCATTTTCCCAGCTTGATCTAACACTCTCAAAATCTCTGCATAGTTCTCTAAGCCATTAACCAGTCAACTGAAGAGGTGCCCTCAAGTTGAAACAAATTTGCCATTCCTGCATTCTCTTTATAAATTCCTATAAGAAACTAGAATTATATTTACTTTTCTAAATCATACAGAGAATAGTTAAGCCAAGTAAATCAGTAATTGTCTGATTCAAAGACTATCTTAATACCCATGAAGCAGAAAATGGTGTAATATCCCCCATCGAATCAGCCCTTTAGAGGCAATGTCTCTTGATTCCCTATGGGCAAGGAACTTTCAGCACCCAAATGGCTGACTTGGATTCCATGCAGCAAAATCTCCATCTTCATTTTTTCCCATTATTGACCTGATCTCCAAGATACTGAGCTCCTTGCATTTCACAGAGAGCATACCACAGCTGTTCATAAATTCGGCATTACAGATAAGGGATGTGTGAAAGAGTGGGTTTTCATGAAAATTGTTTTATTAGCAACTAATTTATTTATTAAGATGCACAAATATACACCTAGGTCCCTAATATATACATATAACTATTGTGTATTTATAGAAGAAAAACTTTTTATGCAGGATTTTGCAATTTACAAACATTTTCACCCACATTGTCTAGAATCTAGATCTTGCATGATTCTATGAGGTAGCAAGTGTCGATACTATTTTATAAATGAAGAAACAAGCTTCCTTGCACAAGGTCACACAATTTGCAACCATCTTATCACTACCAAGTCCTCTCTTACCTTCAAGCACAATCCCTTCTTTATCTAAACGTGCTTTGCCCTCCCTGATCCAAAGGGCTCTGTTGTGTATGCAGAAGACAATTTTGACAACCCAGAAATCTAGATTTGAGAATACTGTAATATGGGGGAATTTACCTACATTCTCTGGACTTCATATTCCTCATCTTTCAAAAAAATTTCTAAAGTTATGTGATCCTATAAATCCTAAAATCACCATCATAATGGGTTAGCTTTCAAAGTCACTGTTCATAGGCCAAAGAAATATGTGACTATTTAAAGGATAGTGAAATGGGAACAAAAGTAACAGCTGGAAGTTTGATACTAATAGGTCAGAGGCAAGGGCTGGCTATACAGATAAAGAAGTTTTCTGAATAGAAGGTATATAGACAAGATCTGAGAGTGAAAATTAAAGAGTGCGTGTGTTTGCATGTGTGTGCACGTGTGTGTGTGTGCGTGTGTGCATGTGTGCGTGTGTCTGCGTGTGTGTGTGTGCACACGTGCATGAGCACATATTCTTCCATTTATTGGGTGCTTACATCATGCTAGGCATGATGCTAAGTGCTTGGCATATAGCATCTCATTAGTTTTTATGCCAACCATATTATGTAAAAATTATTTTTCCTCTTTTACATATGAAGAAAATGAGACCTGCCCCAGGCCTGATAATGTGACTGATGGGGTAATTCCTAACTCATAAGTCCACGTTTGTAGCACTCTGTTGGATCGATCCACAGGTAGTCTCAGCAAGGCAAGTATCCCGTATTTACCAATTTACAGAGGCAGTGATTCCATGCAAAGGCACTCCTTTTTTTCAGCAAACCAACTCAGCAAGGGAACCAAACACCAAAATATGACAAATGTTGCAAAGGAGGTTTTTTTAAACTCCTTTTGGTGCCAATCTTTCTTGTCAAAGAAATCCCCAAGGATATGCGAGACAGTGAGAGAAGTGGGTAAGAGTTCCTTCTCGCATTTGCCGTGGGGTTTGGGTCTCCTGGGAACCTGGTGTGCTATTTGCAAACTCTTTGGAGAGGGTAACACACAGGTGTTTATGCAGTACCACTTCAGATTTACAAAAGCAATAACACACACAAAAAATCTTTCAACTCTCAAACTCAAAAGTTATTTGTTTTTAGTTTGGTTTGAGATTGGGGTTATTCCCTTCTCTCATTCAGATGGTCCTCACTGTAGTAGTTGAAGCACTAAAAGAACAATGAGTGGAAGGTGGAAGGCCTGAAAAAATCATCTTGACTTTGAGTTCTTATTGAAACCAGTTCCTGTAAACCCCCCAAAGGCCTCCTATCGCTACTCAATGAGCACACGTTTGATATTATCCACCAACAGAGTATCCGCCATTACTGTTCAGGATCTAGAAATCACTGGTGCTGGAGCCGACTGGTGCCTGCTCTTGGATCTAAAGAAGGTGTTATTTGCAAGAATTTTAATTTTTGGCCATGGATATTGCCCACCATCTTCAGGTCTAATTTCAGCAGAAATGGTTATTTGACAAGGCATTCGTGTGTTGATAGATTTAGCTGTCCCCTTTTTTTTTTAACATCTGCACATTTTCTGGCTTACTTGGAACTGGTACCATGTGAGATCAAAGATAACAAGAGACCTTGTATTAATTCTTATAAATGTTAAAACAAAAGTTAAGCCCCATGTTCTGGTTCTTGTTGTAACTGGAAAGAATAGCTCACTCACAAAAAGAAAATGAATTAAAAATTTGGGACAGTGTGCCTTATCTATTCCAAATGTGGATATCAACTTTGCTTTTCTCTATATCCTATAACTATATCCTACAGCACAGAAAATCACATTTGGTAACAGCCCTGGGACCTTTTTCTGGTCCTTCTGCTCTGGGGGTGGGAGGGAAGCCGTTGTCTTTGCTGTCTGTGGCTCCCCTGGCCCCAGAGCTTTCATTTCTCCGTGGCTGAAAAGACTGCGGATGCTGGACTGTGTCAATCCCATGCCTGTGCCATCCTCCCGCAGCCTCCTTCGTTCATGTGTGTAGGTGTATACTGGTATCTGGGAATAATATTTTTAAGAGCAGACAGAAAACATCGCTCAACTTTGCTTGGGGCTTGGGCTCTCACATGCCAGCTTGAATTCAATTTCATGGACCATCTCGTGACCTCATCTCGGAGTTCA
Source organism: Chlorocebus sabaeus (assembly GCF_047675955.1). Taxonomy (NCBI): domain Eukaryota; kingdom Metazoa; phylum Chordata; class Mammalia; order Primates; family Cercopithecidae; genus Chlorocebus; species Chlorocebus sabaeus. Next base: position 33,325,154 of record NC_132924.1, read on the forward strand.
GGAGCCTGAGAGAGGCTGCTAGGGTGACTGTTCTCTTTACCTTTGTATGAATCATGGCCCTCAACTTCTAAATCTCCAGCAAAGAAGCATAAAGGGATAAAAGGAAGATTTAAAACTGGCAAACTCAATTCCCACTGATCATGGGAAGTCTAATATTTCCATTATCTTATGTGATGTTTTCTCAGGTGTTTTAATTGCAAAACTGTTCCTGTAAAATAGGAGAGAGTCAGTAGGATTGCAATGCAGTTCTATTGGTGAGTGATATGAATGATTCCAAAATATTTCAAAAGAACCAAAAGTTGTTAGGATTATCAATTACCAATCAAATCATATGACATAATTTCCAAATCATGGAATCTCTGCCTCTGCAAATTGGTAGGTACAGGATACTTGCCTTGCTGAGACTACTTGTGCATCGATCCAGCAGAGTGCTACAAACTTGGCCTTATGAATTAGGAATGACCTGATCAGTCACATTATCAGCTGGGCAGACAAGCATACGGCTAAATGCATATGCGACTCTCAGCGCTTCCTATCAGTTCATAGTCTGCCTAGCACCAACAGCTTCAGCCCAGCAAGCCCAATTATTCCAACATAAAACTAAATGACAAGAAAAATGCTAAATTCTGAAATCTGATTCTTCTCTTAAGAAGTGTTTAGTCTGCTCTACATTTAATAATAGATTGCTACCTTACTCCCTTTCCGAGCTGCATTTGAATTATGTGTTTTTCTGTTTCATTTTCCTCAATGGTTAAAAAAGTCAAAGTGACAAATCACCAATTTAAAAAAGAAAAGAAATGAAAATGCAGGGTTCCCATCATATACCAGAAAAGAATATTAACTTCCTAAGCAAAATGTTCTTTCCTATTGGTCTGATATTCTCAACTATGGTATTACTAAAGGACTGTGAAAATAATGTTACATCATATGGTATGAAACTGATAGTGGCTAGTAATACTGTAAAAGGCCTCATTAGTTACAATAAAGGTTATTTTGAATTAGCAGCCAGTGTAATTACAGGATATTCTTTAAAGGCGATGCATTTTTATTATTTGCATGACTCAGATTCAACTAAACAAAAATGTGGGCTAATGGAATTCCTCAAGAGGGCCATTTAAATCAATGGAGAAAAATATTGGAATTAGTATATCTATTTTAGTAAGAGTTAGAGTTATCTAAAAAGGTATTTTTCTTAGGTACTTTTGATATTATTTTATTGGTTACATTTATCTCATAAATATTTCAGCAAATGCTTTCTTTAAAATATTTCAACTTAGTCCCTATCTAAATTTTAATAGAGTCCTAATTTAGGATAATTTACATTAAATGAATTTTAATATACATAATCCTTCCTAAGAGCGATAATCAATAACAACTCACAGAATTCCATGGAACTTTAGACTTCTTTGCAATAAATGTGCCTTTTATTGAGTATGAATATATAATAGGAGTCTCTCAGTAACACTGATGTTACTATTTCCCTGCATCTGTCCTGAAAGGCAGTGCTACAATGGGACAAACCAAGGCAAACCTGGTTTTTAAGCAATAGATGTGGAATGCTTAAAAACCATCCTGGCCAGGGTGACCCAGGTCAGTCGGGAGATGGAACACCCTCTCACACTCTTGACTCATATGCTGGCATCCATTCATTGCCAAGATAAATAACTGTTGGACTAGATGCTCTTGCAAGTGCCTGTGAGTCCATTAGACAATGCTCTGACAAAGCTGTCTCTTACAACACATGCTTAACTAGCTCCAAAATACACCATTTTAGATTTAAAGTAACCAATTATATATTCCACACCTACTCACGATCAACCATGAGCTACCCCAAGTGTTCCAGCTGCAATCAAGCCACAATTTCAATTTGCTTTACTGAGGCTAAGCTAGTAGGAAGGGTTATTAACACCAAGAGATCAAGTCTGCTGGCTGAGTGAACTAGGGGACCCAAGGTGATTTTATTATCAAAAATTGCCCTAAATAGCAGAAGCTAATGCTTAACTTTCCACTGAGTCCCTGATTGCCTGAGTTCTCCTGTACTCTTAGTCAAAGGGGACTGGTTTCCAGGTAGAACAAAGACTGCAAGCAAGCTTTTCATATAAAAAAAGAATACTACAGAGCAAGGCCTCCAAAGGATTCAGGGGCATTATTCAAAATTCCATTTTGCTTGACCAGCTAAGAACATGGACAAGAAATGAACAACTCCTATAAATGCCAGTACCACTTACATTCTATTTGTCACAATGGATGAGACAATCTGATTTTAAACCACAACTCTTTGTTCTTTGCAATTCTTATGTGTTAGAAGAATCTCCTAAAAACTTTTGATTATTTTCTCCATTGGATAACTATTAAAGAGATACCAATAATATAAGAAAAAGTAGTTCAGAGATTTATATCCAAATATACAACTGAGACCAAAATGTGTTCTTAGTATGTATAGCTCACACATCTAGGTGTATGGTAAGAAAATTACAGACATATATGGACTTTGAGCAAACTACTTATTCCTTTGATCTTGTTTCCTCATATGAAAAAAAAAATGGTAAGGATTAAATGACCTAATGTATGTAAAGCACAGGGCTCAATGACTGGTATAAGGGAAGGCAATAAATGGTAGCTAGTATTATTACCATGCTGCCCTCTGGTGCAAGCCATCTCCCCCACCCTCTGCTCCATAAAGATCCAATTAATTCACACAGTGGGAAGTTACTATATACCTTTACTATCAATGGAATTGCCAAGAAGAAGAGGTAAGTATGGGTCGCACGCGTGTGTGTGTGTGTGCGCGTGTGCATGTGATTTATTTACTCAGTTTTTACAATATCCTAACTCGTTCTAAAAAGAATTTGGAGTGAGATATGCCATCTTCCCTCTGGCTTCCCCCTTAAAATGGCCAGGGATTAAGTAGACTCTTCTGGCAAAGAACCATGAGCAGTGGATTTGGGTTCTGTGATTGGATCACGATTAGCCTCTTGGTAACAAATGTTTTACTTCCCTGAATTACTTTCTTGCTTTCTCCATGGTGAGAATTAGGTTTAGAGCCTGGAGCTAGAGCTGGGCCCTGATTCTAGACCTAATCCCGGGACACAGTCGGGTTCTGAAGGACTATACTGTCATTTATGTTAGATGCTCCCTATCAAATGGTGAGTCCTGAGAATCTGATGAATGAAGGAAGACGGAATGAAGAAGCCAGTCTTTCCTGCCTTTCTTCAGTGTCAGCTCAAGATATAGTCAGCTGTGCCACACTTGGTCTTGTGGTCTTACCCACATCCAGTCCCACCACATTCAGGGGTCAGGGAGAAAGGACCCCTGAGCCCAAAGTACCCAGAGGCCTTTCCTGACCCCCTTTCCTGCTGTCCACTTGCTATCACAATCATGTTTTATCTTCATCATAGCACTTGTCACTAACTGATACTTATTTACTTATCTGAGTTTTTTGCTGTTATTTATTATCTCCCTTCCTCTGCACCCCACTTGAGTAGTAAGTTTCATGAAAAAAGAGACCTCACCTGTCTTGTTTGATGCAGCAATTAACACTTATTGTAGGCACTCAATGAGTGTTTGCTGAATGAACGAATCACATGGCGGTAGAAGGGTAACTTCAGCCCCTCTTCCTACGCCTTGACTGGTGCCTGCCCTAACCTCCTTCCAAGCACAGACCAGTTGCCTGTAGCATTAGCTGGGCCAGGATGTCAGCGGGTAGGCTACCGAGGCATTTAAAAGACACACAGTTGGCCAGGTGCTGTGGCTCACGCCTGTAATCCAGCACTTTGGGAGGCCAAGCAGGGCAGATCACCTGAGGTTGGGAGTTCGAGACCAGCCTAACAAACATGGAGAAACCCCGTTTCTACTAAAAATGCAAAATTAGCTGGGTGTGGTGGTGCATGCCTCTAATCCCAGCTACTCAGGAGGCTGAGGCAGGAAAATCACTTGAACCCAGGAGGCGGAGGTTGCAGTGAGCTGAGATAGCGCCATTGCACTCCAGCCTGGGCAAAAAGAGGGAAACTCCATCTCAAAACAAAAGACACACAGTTACGTGTGTCTTTCTTATCTTACGCTGAGATGTCTGTCAATTGGGTTTTACCTTGTGGGAAAGATCCACAACACCCTTGAACTTTATCTTCCCCTCTCCCTGAAGGCAACACAATCTATCATCTTCTAAGTCACACACACACACGTGTGAGCACATGAGAGGACACATGTGCACACACAGCCCTACCTTGGAGGGCTGTCTCAATCTTTCTCCACAGGAAAGATTGAACTTGCTGGTATCAAGATTTACAGTGGAGATGGAGAAAAAGTCATGTGCTCCATTTGAGTTTTTGTTTTAATAGGAATTCTCATTTGGAATATTATTTGTTTGTTCAGCTATAAATAAGATTGCACTTTGATTCTCATTCTGGGTCTTTCCCCGCACCCGCCCCCGCACAGAACCCAGGAACTCTATAAAGAACTCAGGGTGGGGACATTTAACAAGGCAAGATTTGGAAATTCCTAGGTACCTACCCATGGTACCAGGGAAGTAGACTCAAACACCACCCTCTTTACCCCTATACTGAAATTTGATCATGATTTTCAAACCAAACATTGCATAACATAATAGCTGTTAATTCTGAAAGCTGCCTGCGGATGTGCATTGTCCTCTACACATTCCCACTTCAAACTTGGCACTCAAAAACCTTCTACATCACGACTTCCCTTACTATGAAATTATCCTTCTTCACAATGAGAACAGCTGAAGGGAACAATTCACATCCATCATCACATTAGGACTCTAGAAATGCATCACGTGGACCAAATAAAGATGGGAGGACCCAGGCGAAGGGTTGTGCAAGTCTCTCAAAGGGAGTGTTGGACTCTCAAAGTCCAACGCTGTCGTCTCCATTTGTGTCTCTACTCTGTCCCTTTGAATAAGGGGTTTATGTTTACTGTCTATCCAGAAGATAGGGCTTATTCTACTAAAACACGGAGACTGTCACTTTTAATACCCTACTTGATGGCATGTCAAAAATCATTTACAATCACGTTTTAGGAGTGACTCTACCTGGCCTAAATGAAATGGACCTTATGACAAAGCTGTGAAATTATTTCTGATCTTTCAACCTGTTGGAAACTTAGAGTATATCTGTGACATATTAATGCCTTCCCCAACTACAATATTTACAACTAATTAAGGATAAAGTGATTTTCCAAAATAAAGGTTAACCAGATATTCTGAAGTTTGTCATATAAATATCTATTATATTTTATCTTCTTAAAATATGACAAGCCTCAACTCATCTGAAATAAAATGTGTAATTGAATATTGCTTGAAAAAATAGTCCGGGAGGAACTTGAAGATTTTTGCCCTGATGTTTTGATTTACATTATTTTTATTATCATTGTTACTATATTGCAAGTCATATAAAATCATTCATCTTCATGAGAGGCCACAAAATATGATAAGGTAAATAAAATTTTAATGAGCATGTTTGTTTCTTTTCCAGGACCAGAAGGCTTTAGTGTGAGTTCTAGCAATCTTTTAAGAAAAAAAAAGTATTCTAATATCACATAAACACATAAAATAAAAGAGGAACTAATTTTCAAACTCATCAGATACTAAAACTCATCATGGACAGTATGACAAAATACAATTACAAACTAATTTGGCCTATGAACATAGTTTTAATAAAAATGTACTCTGAAGCTTTTAATAAATCAAATTTAAATCAAGCAACAGTCAAGTAAAATCTTGTCATATGTGTAATCATAATCCAATATGCCACAATTAGCATTATGGAAAATGAGGCTTGAGAAAAATAAACATTGAAGGATTTCCTAGGCAAAAAATTAAAAAATAACAAAGTAAAAATGCCCAACACAATAGCCTATTATAATTCAGGATAGACAATGTTGGTATATTACATCGAGTTCCCTAAGTGCAAAGAAATTCATCCAGACTGTATAACTCGCATTCCCTTCCAGTAAGAAAATTCTATGAAACTAAGAACATGCAAAGTGGGTAGCAAGTTTTAAAATTTAGCACTTCATTTCATTAGGAGTATTAAATGGCCTCACACCAACCTCAACATAAACCATGAGAAAGCAAAAGAAAATATGTCAATATATTACTCATGCTCTTTTTCCTCATATTTATTTCTCTCTTCATTTTCTCATGCTAAATTTGACATAATAAAAATTAGAGTTACTTTTCTCCAAATAATTTTCCACCTGGCACTGCCAGTGATTGGCAGCAACAGCCTCAAATTAATAAGGATCCGGTAAGAACAATTGCAAAGCTGCAAGAGATTAACCAAAAAAACCTGCTTGGGCACTATACAGAAAAATGCTTCATTTCAGTGTTCACACATCTTCAGCTGCTCTTTCTCAGACCTTCAGATGGGGCTCCTTAGAGGACCATCCTGGCAGCCTGCCTGAAAGACTGCTCTGGTACTTACACTATAGTAGTAATCTCTCTACATAATCATCATTCCCTAAACTCACCTCCCACTCCTTTACCACCAGGCAACCAATTTGAGGGATCCAATTTGGGAAAAATAAAGGGAGAACTTTTGAATTTAAATACTGGCAATTGCAGAGTCTACAAGCTTGCTACTTGTGTATCTATGCTCACTGATGAACCATTAAGTTATACTACAGGGACTCTACGGAACATAACGGATACAAAACAAAAGAATAGGCCATCCTTCCTAATCCTTCTAGGCTGTTATAATTCTTATGAATTTGAGTTTCTCCATCTCTGTTTGTAGACTTAAAGAAAGAACAAACAATTTTTAAAGAGCAAGCTCATAGAAAAACAACAACGAACAGAGGCTGAGAGGTGGCGAGTGGTGGGTGAAGAGAAGGGCAGAGGCTGCCTTTGAACTCAGAGTCTTCCAAGCCAGAGCGCATTGGCACTATCAAAAAGTCACTGGATGTGTGGATGGCTCTGACACCGGGGGTACTGGGAGAATTTGACCGTGTCTATAAAGTGGCAAAGTCTGATGATGCAGTAGCCATGTGCGGGTCAGTGGGTTAGGACTGCAGGATCAAGGGCCCTCATCTTTTCCCTGTGTTCTGAGCCTGGGACAGAAGCTCCATCACCTGTGCCCTTTCTCCTCTGTCAGTAACAATGGGTTATAATAACCTGTCTGACAAAACTCGTAGAGGATTATTGATAATAGTGATGTCCTGCACATGTTTCCCAGAACTTAACATAAAAATTTTTAAAAAGAATTTCAAAAATTGTAATAACAAGGCACTTTTAAAATTAAAGTAACATAGAAACACTAAATTACACAAGCCAGGCCTGACAGTACAGTTTGTTTCTCTTCTAATACGTTTAAAACATATCCATAGGTGTGCTAAGGAGAGAAGGGCTAAGGTGAAAAATTTCTAGCCTAAGAAGAGTAACAGGAAACTATTTGATTATCCTGCTAGGATTTATGCAACACTTTTCCTTACATTCTTTCATTGAATCTCCATAATAAGCCTGTGAAACAGACTTGGCAGATACAATCATTCCCATTTTTTGGGAAAAGAAACTGAAGCCCAAAAAGGTTCAATAAGTAGCTCAAGGTCATGGCCAGGTGAGGCAAAGCCCAGGATAGAGTTCAGGTTCCTCACTCCTGTCCCTGCACTTTTTCTAATTTACCGTACTACTCTCAAAATTAGAAGAAATCACAATTAGCTGATGGATTATTGGTATTAATTATTTCTGCTCACATTTGCTGAGCACTTGCCGTTTCCATACATTCTCTCATTTAATCTCCCACATACGAGGAAGGTATTGTTTCCTAAGGACACCTTCACTGAGCATCTCAATCCAAAAAGAGAGCTCATTCTACCAAAGTTGCATAGCACCTTTTCCTTAAAATACTCATTTGATATATGTCATGGATGATCCTTTATTTTAGCTAAGTTTTCATATGCATGCTATATTGTGATATCCTTGAGGACAGGAAGCATATCAATCTTTGCATTTCCCATGGCTCACAGAACAGTGTAGTGTGCATAGATGCCCAATTAACATTTGTTGCTCGAGTGTGATTACAGGTATGTAATTTTTTTTTTTTTTTTTTTGAGATGGAGTCTTGCTGTGTCACCCAGACTGGAGTGTAGTGGCATCATCTCGGCTCACTGCAACCTCCACCTCCCGGGTTCAAGCGATTCTCGTGCCTCAGCCCCCCGAGTAGCTGGGATTACAGGTGCATCCCACCATGCCTGGCTAATTTTTGTATTTTTTGTAGAGATGAGGTTTCACCATGTTGACCAGGCTGGTCTCACTCAAACTCCTGACCTCAAGTGATCCACCCACCTCAGACTCCCAAACTGCTGGGATTACAGGTGTGAGCCATAGCGCACAACCAGGTAGGTGATTTTTAAAACAACTTATATAGAGCCAAGTTGCATAGTAATAAATATTTCACATTCTAGAAAATGAGAAGTTGCCGCTCTTCAATCACTCGGGTGAATATTACCTGATTATATTTCTGCTATACCTTAGAAAGGTGTATTTTCAAGGTGCACAATTTACCAGTGGGACTCGCCTACCAAAAGAAGAACAAGTACCTTGCATGGAACGGATCTGATCACCCAAAGCTTCTTTTCCTGATGGCTCCTTACCTGATAACATATTGTCTGTTTTTATTGAAGGAAACTTCAAAGTCATTTCATGTTTGTGCCTATGAATCATCAGATGGTCCTCTGTTGGGAAGCGCTGTCAGACAAATAAAAAAAAAAGGGAGGGGAGAAGAGGAGCCATTCAGTTTTAAAAAACACATTTACCATTATTGAGAAAAAGACGTATTTAGCATTGCAAACATGACAGGCAAAACAAAAAAAAAAAAACCATTTCTGAAAAAGTGTGAAAGCCTGAGTAAGTGAAGTTGCAAGCCTTTTTATGCAAGCAAATGTGCTAGGATATTCCTTTAAATTACACCCAAATATATGCATTATAATTTTCATTAAAGTTTACCAAAGGGGTTAACTAAAATTGCAGAAAAATCTGGCTGAGTATTAATAATAAGCAGAAAATGTTTGTCTTCTATACCTTCCCTGGGAACTTTTTTGAAAGGACTCTACTTCTTAGATAGATAGTCCGTGGATATATCCAACTATGCTGACTAATCAGTAAACTATATATTTCTTTAGGAGCTATGGGTTTGCACTTTAAAGTTAGTATTTAAAGAATAAAACAGGAGGAAGTAAATGAACAATACTGAAGGTATTAAAATAACATATATACAAAAAATGAGCTGTGCCCTAATGCCTACCTAAGTAGGCAGCATTTAAAAAAAAAAGTGTTTAAATGAATGCTTATTTGTGGTCATGAAGTATAACTAATAATGGCAACATGGCAAGTTAAAATTTTTCCATTTCTTCTTATACATATGAGAAAACCATGTCCAAAACATGAAAGTGACTTTAGACCTGAGTAGCACTGGAATTTTGCAAAATCACTTGGAACTTTTCAAATGTAGTTAATTTTTTACATAATAGTGTAAAAATTAAGTGTAAGGTATGATAAGTATGCTAGACATTATCTATGAATTAACCAAAAATAGGAGAAAGGCATGATGAAAGAAAAGAATCGTGATTCAAGTCAGACTTTGGGAAAGAATTATATGCCATGCCTAATTATTTGACATATGTATCTACAAATGTACACTGTGAAATTTGTACAGTACATTTCCATTTATGAAGACCTTGCCCGCCTATTATCTGATATTTTAAAATTACACATATGATTTTGGAGTAACATGACAAATTATTTTTAGTATTCTATGTTCTGTACAATGTAATAAACCAATGCTTACTTTTAAGTTTCAGGGAACGATATTATGGTTGTCAAAAATGCTGCTCCCAAATGTTTTTGGCTGTCTGACTTCTGGTCACATGGTGGGACTGAACTTTCTGGCCCTCTTGTGGTTGTATGAAGCCATGTGACTAGTTCTGCCTATTGAGTAATGAATGAAAGTGACATGTCACCCAGGGGCCAGCATCTAATTCCTGGTGTAAGACCCTCTAGCATTCCCCCTTCCCCTTTGTTTTAACATGGCAACTAGCAATATTGGAAATAGTGGCTACCCAATCATCCTAAATCTCTGAGGCATTAGGAAAAGCATTTCTGAATTCTAAAGTATTATGAAGAACTTCCTGCCAATCTACAATAGAAATGTATCCTTGGGGAACAGAAATAAGCCTTTGTTGCTGTAAGCCATTGAAGCTTTGGGATAATTTGTTATTGTAGCAGATCCTAGCCTATCCTGTCTCAGACTAGTATGTTTGTAGTAACTGAACATAACAGAATATCTGCTTTATCAATGTCAAATGAAAATACAACAGAGGATGATATTTTCTGCTGAACATTTCCAAATCTTCAACAACTTAGAAAATCTTTCAGAGCTTCCTAATTCCTCAGGATAGTCAATATAAGTTTTAATTACATTTGTTCACTAGGGTAGAAATGTTTTCTGCAAATGGCATGGATTTATGTTCATGAGAATGAAGGAATTCTCTGGGCTGAATTATACAAAATATTCTAAAAGTAGTTCTTTGCATAAATATCACTTATTTACTTGTCATTTGTATTATATAAATTGGAGAGCACTGGCTTTTGCAAAACATGGTAATTATGCCAGATTTCTGAATATACTGAAGTTTGCTTTATATGACATGATCTTTTTTTGCTACTGGTTCATCCACTCTCTTGGTCTATAACACTGTATAATGACTGCACCAAATTCATAGCAGTACCACGTGTGATTTAGAGACTGGGTTGCCTAGTCTTTCTGCCAAACAACTAATTATGATTTTTGTTTCATATATATACAAAATATATATGAAATACACCTATACATATATAATGTACTATAAAAATATTATATTTTGTATATACACTATATTTCAGATATACTATATTTTATATGTATTTGTATATTCAAAAATATACAACATGGTAACAGCCTTCATTTCATATCTATAAGCCATTTTTTGACTTTGTAAAATAATAGCCTAAAGTAGGATATGAACCAGAATACTTCTTAAATAACAATAATTTCCATAATACAACATACTGACTATAATTACCTTCCAAGTGACATAATAAAGGACATCGTGATTTTTTTTTAATTCAGCAGGAACATAGCAGCAAATTGAAAATAACGAAAATATACAGTCTGCAACAGATATAGAGCTGAGAAAGGCCACTGGAACTCAGAACGTGGTTAATTCAGAAGGCAGAGAGAGAGTGAAATTAACATTGAGCTCTGTGAGATTACAAAGAGCAAGAGAAACTCTTCCTTCTGAGACAAAGATAGTGTCGAAGGAGCAATAACATAAAAAATCTCCCACGTGACTGTGGTGGCTCACGCCTGTAATCCCAGCACTTTGGGAGGCCGAGGCGGGTGGATCACCTGAGGTCAGGAGTTTGAGACCAGCCTGGCCAACATGGCGAAACCCCATTTCTACTAAAAATAAAAAAATTAGCCAGGCATGGTGGCACGTGCCTGTAATCCCAGCTACTCGGGAGGCTGAGGCAGGAGAATCACTTGAACCCGGGAAGCGGAGGTTGCAGTGAACCAAGATCGTGCCAGCCTGGGTAACAAGAGTGAAACACCACCTCAAAAAAAAAAAAAAAAAAAAAAAAAAAAGTCTCCCATGTATTATAGGCCATTCCTAATAGAGCTAAGTTTCTTTCTCATGGGGAAAAAGGAGAGAAAAATCCTTTCGTTGCCCCCAGCACAGGGCAAGCACTGATAACTTCTATTTACTCCCCTTTCCAATTCTCAGTCATCCTGTATTCTCAGTGCAGGTTCCCAGGCTGTGGGATGTCCCTAAAGTAAATACCATGGCCACAACAATTGACTTGACTGTGAGTTTCGAATACCCCAGGAGACCTTTGTGACTCCTGGGTGACTGTTACATTTTCTTAATTCTAACACCTCTTCCATTGAAAGATGCACATATTTTTATAACAGCTTGTCAAGGAAAAAATACACTTCCACATTAAATGAAGACATCGAGTTTTAGAAGCATCTTTACATTTAAATCTGAAGTGGGGGAAGCTTGGAATTGTTCCTTAAAATCAAGAAACTTTGTCAATCCCAATTTCCATGTCTGTCTAACCATTTCCTCAGTCCACTCAGGCTTCTCAAGGAAATGACTTGCTCCTTCACCAAGAAGTTCAAGGTCATTCAAAATGAACTCCCTTCAACCTCTATTAACCACCTCTATTTCAGCATTTTCATGTCACTTCCTTGATTCTCTTTCCAACCCCTCCTTCCTCAGAGGAATTAGCACCCCCACTCCTCCCCAGGTTCATCTATACCCCTTATCTTCTGCAGATTAGCCATGTAAACCAGCATGCTCACTCCTTCTGTCTCACTGGTTTCTTGTCCTTGACAAACTCCAGCTTGGCTATCCTTTAATTTTAAAAAAGCTGTTTCCTTCTCAGGCTACCATTATATCACTCCGCTTCCCGTCACTGCCTAGTGCTCTTGAAAGAGTCCTCTATGTTTGCCACCTCCGCTTCCTCACCACCCACTCACTCATTAATCCCTTGCAGTTTGGCCTCCGCCCCTGCTCCCCTCTCATAGGTTGCCGGCGAGCACCCAGCTGCCAAAGCCAACAGCCTGTGCCCAGGCCTCTAGCTGTCCCAGTTCTAGCAGTGCCTGACACCGGTGACCACACGTCTGTGGCATTCATTTCTTTCTACCTTGCCTGTTGCCAGAAAGAAGAAGGGCTTAGAGCAATACATAAAATAGTTTGGGAGGACATGGATTAGAAGTAGATGACCCCAAAAGAGAAAGGATCCAAAAGAAAGGAAGGCTAAAGCCAAAATGCAAATCAGAGGGTAGTCATTCTCAACCAGGGGCAATCTGGGCCCACAGGGGACATTTGGCAATGTCTGGAAACATTTTTGGTCATAACAACTGGGGAATGCTTCTGGGATCTAGTGGGTAGAGGCCAGGGATGCTGCTAAACATCGTAAAACACACAGGACAGCTACCCAAGACATAGAATTATCCAGCCCCCAAATATTAACGGTGCCAAGCTTGGAAAATTATTTCATATAGTCCAATGACTAATGTGCAGCTCTCTTCTCTCTGACTTACCTAAATAGTAGATATGGCTTACAGCCCCTCCCTTGAAACACTGTCCTCTACTGTCCTCCACAACCCTGGAGGTTGCTGGGAATCCTAACTCACCCTGAACCCTCTTTTGCCTTTGCTGGGTCTCTGGAGAGTCCCATTCCATTAAATGCCCCTTCCTTAACGGAGACTGGCATTTACTTCCCCAAGTAAAGTCAATCCCTGTATTATACTCTTCAAGGTGGCCTATGGTCTTCCTTCATGGAAAAATTGCAATTGACTAATTAACTGATTTACTGATCATGTGACTATAGACTTGATTCCTAAACTAGAAGCTCTGTGAGGACACAGACACAAATGTCTTGTGATTACTGTTTCCCCAGAGCAATCAGATTGCCTGGCATATAGTAGGCTCCCAAAAAGTGTGTTGAGAGATTTGAGTTGAATCAAACTTAATGTGACATTTTCACCACCAAAGCAAGGCAAACTGCTCAAATTATCTGATTCCCTTTGGCTATCAAGACTTCTCTTTAAAAAAGCTGAATGGGAATCAGTTCTACCTTAGGAATTAAGTTTTAACTTAGTTACCCTAGTAACTTAGTAAAGTGACACTCTGTATCCACAATGAAGAGTCCTGGTCTAGCAGGATTTTTACCAGTTACTTATCACTCTGTTTTTTCCTAGTGTTTTCTTCTTCAAAATAATCTCCTAACCAGTTTGCTTCAAAATAATTTTTGCACTGCTCTTGCTATTTATAAGTTGAAAATAAGCATTGACATAAAGCCCCTGGTGTAACTTATAGAACCTGAGCAAAGGACTCTGGTTGTTCAGTCAATGGTTGATAACACCAGCAACAATGTCTTATATTTCAATGACCTCTTCCTTCCAAAAGGCTCCCAGAATCCTCCACAAACTCCCTGGGGAGGTTAATAAGAAGGGTCCTCAATGAACCCTTCTTATTAAGCTCTCATCTGACTGCTAAGCATTGTTCCACGCTCTACTGCCAACCCCACCACATGAACAGGCAGGAGAGTGAGGCAGAGTGTAACTCGCCACACCTGAAAGACCCTGTGCTCTGGGTTCCAAACTTGTCCTATATCCCACAGAATGAAGATCTAGGCATGAGAGTAACCACGTGTAGTCATTTTCCAATGACTGGAATGTGGAGATACCCAAAGGGTCAAGAGTAGAAAAAGTCACTGTCACGTTCCAAAGGTAAAGTGCAAAACTCTGATTTTAGGTGATGAATGTTTCTAATTTCTTTCAAAGAGATAGATTCCAATATAATAATAGTAGCAGCAGCCATAGTAGTAACAACAGTGGACAATAATTGAGCTCATATTGTGTGCAGACCCTATATTAAACACTCTACCGGCAGTATCTCATTGAATTCCCACAGTAATTCCACTTGATGGAAGCCATCAGAGCATAAAAGAGATTTAGTCCAATACAGCAGGACAATTTCCCTCTTAAAGTTTACATACGTAGGAAAACTATAGACTCTACAAGAGTTATAGGGAGATTGGGGTTTTTTTTACTCAAATTGGAAAACAAAACAAAATAAAATTTAACCTGATGTTAAGCTATTTCATCAGTAATCTCGAAGCCCAGCCAGTATATTCAAGTGGCTTTTGTAAAAGTAAGCACTCTCCTTCCCTCTTTCTGAAATGATGGCCCTGCATATTTGGTGGGCAGGATACACCTGGCTTGCTTCCAGGAGGAATTGAGGGGCAGAAATGCCCAACACTGCTACTTCTTAGGGGATGAGAGGGAAGTATTTCAAACTATTCAAAACAGAATATAATGATGGCGATGAAGATGATGATGATCACGATACTGATGGGGAGGGGGACTTTGGTGGTGTCTTGGTAAAGAAGGAAAGCCCAGGGCGGGCATGATTGCCGGGTGAGAGTTGCTTCCCTTTTGGAAAGTAGGCTCTGCATGTCAGAGCACGGAGGATCCACACACTCACCTGGGAGCAGCCTGGGGCACTGCAGACAAACGGCCTCTCCTGCTCCAAATTCATCTTGGATTCCTCATAAATCTGAAGGATCAGAGGGAAAGAGAGGAAGGAAAAAAGAAATCCATGAATATCTTCTGCTTCCACCTGAGCAACGTGAGAAAGGCAATCACTCAGAGCCGCCTTTCTATGCCAATACCAAAATTAGATGAGCAGAACATTAACACGAATGCGCACAGGCCCTGATTGGCTGTAGTTCTTTGGGCTCACCTAGGTTGGGCTCCTATTGTCCTTTACTTGAGTGCATATTAACTGTACTTGGAAGAAAACTGCTATGGGGGTGGTCGCAGCAGAAATCCTCCCTGTGGAAAACCACCTGGTGGGTGTTACTACCAGGGAAGACCACACCTGTGGAGGAAGGTTCTCAGGCAAAGTGCACACCAACCCTTGTTCAGTACTGCTGAAAGCTTTTGGGATTTGCTACTTAGGACAGCAAGAGGGGTGGCAATCACTGGGTAACTGCCAGCGTGAAAAGGCCATCCCTGAGCAACAGGCGAAATGAGATGCCCACAATCACCCTAGCAAGCTTCAGCATTCCCAAGGGAATGCTGTGAGTAGCTGTGGCACCAGATTAGCAAACGATTCTGGTGGTGAACCGTGATCCTCAATTCCCTCTCATCTCAGTCATTTGATGTGCCTCAACAAAAGTTATCCAAGTTATGCAGGAGTAAATAGAAATCAAAAAAAATCCCAAAAACATTATGTTGGATATTTCATTAATTTGGCCTCATAAACTGACTTGAAATTAATATCAGATTAAGGTTGCTGCCCGCAATCCAAATATATCATCTGGAATAAGGTAGCTTTCAGGAAAAAAACCTTATAATCAGACAGGTATGGTGGCTCATGCCTGTAATCCCAGCACTTTGGGATGCTGGGGAGGGCGGATCACTAATGTTGGATCGCTAATGTAGTCTAATCTGAGGTGGGTGGATCACTAATGTAACCAGCACTGAGGTCAGGAGTTTGAGACCAGCCTGGCCGTCATGGTGAAACCCTGTCTCTACCCAAAATACAAAAATTAGCCAGGCGTCGTGGTGCACACCTGTAATCCCAGCTACTCGGGAGGCTGGGACAGGAGAATTGCTTGAACCCGGGGGACGGAGGTTGCAGTGAGCCGAGATCATGCCAGGGCACTCCAGCCTGGGTGACAGAGCTTGCTCCATCTCAAAAATAAACATCAGACACACGTTAAATTACACTGTAGTCTTTTCTTATGTCGCAGTTCAGTTTTTGTTTGTTTGTTTTTTTAATAAAAATAGAGACAAAGTCGTGCTATGTTGCCCAGGCTGGTCTTGAACTTCCGAACTCAAGCAATCCTCTCACCTTGGCCTCCCAAAGTGCTGGGATTACAAGAGTGAGCCACCACACCCTGCTGTAGTTCAGTTCTAAGGCGCATACATTAGGCAAAAATTGAATGTAGTCAAAATTACCTTTGCAAATCCTCCCAAAAGCCAATATAAGTATAGCATACATGGTTTTGTGGTTACCAATCCACACAGTAACATATATATATATGTGTGTGTATATATATATAAAAAATAGGAGATATGCATTTAGTTATTTAAGTTACACAATTTAAATAATTCTCTATGTCATACCCCCCCTTTTTTTTTCTTTTTCTCCAGCAAAGCTCTTTCTGTATTTAAAAAAAACAAAAACAAAAAAAGTCTCTTTCCCATTGTTAATATAAATGCTTTTTTTATTTTTATTTTTATTTATTTATTTATTTTTTAAATTATTTTTTATTATTATACTTTAAGTTCTAGGGTACATGTGCATAACGTGCAGGTTTGTTACATATGTATACTTGTGCCATGTTGCTGTGCTGCACCCATCAACTCGTCAGCACTCATCAACTCGTCATTTACATCAGGTATAACTCCCAGTGCAATCCCTCCCCCCTCCCCCCTCCCCATGATAGGCCCCAGTGTGTGATGTTCCCCTTCCCGAGTTCAAGTGATCTCATTGTTCAGTTCCCACCTATGAGTGAGAACATGCGGTGTTTGGTTTTCTGTTCTTGTGATAGTTTGCTAAGAATGATGGTTTCCAGCTGCATCCATGTCCCTACAAAGGACACAAACTCATCCTTTTTTATGGCTGCATAGTATTCCATGGTGTATATGTGCCACATTTTCTTAATCCAGTCTGTCACTGATGGACATTTGGGTTGATTCCAAGTCTTTGCTATTGTGAATAGTGCTGCAATGAACATACGTGTGCATGTGTCTTTATAGCAGCATGATTTATAATCCTTTGGGTATATACCCAGTAATGGGATGGCTGGGTCATATGGTACATCTAGTTCTAGATCCTTGAGGAATCGCCATACTGTTTTCCATAATGGTTGAACTAGTTTACAATCCCACCAACAGTGTAAAAGTGTTCCTATTTCTCCACATCCTCTCCAGCACCTGTTGTTTCCTGACTTTTGAATGATCGCCATTCTAACTGGTGTGAGATGGTATCTCATTGTGGTTTTGATTTGCATTTCTCTGATGGCCAGTGATGATGAGCATTTTTTCATGTGTCTGTTGGCTGTATGAATGTCTTCTTTTGCGAAATGTCTGTTCATATCCTTTGCCCACTTTTTGATGGGGTTGTTTGTTTTTTTCTTGTAAATTTGTTTGAGTTCTTTGTAGGCCCCCTTTTTTTTTTTTGAGACGGAGTCTCGCTCTGTCGCCGGGCTGGAGTGCAGTGGCCGGATCTCAGCTCACTGCAAGCTCCGCCTCCCGGGTTTACGCCATTCTCCTGCCTCAGCCTCCCGAGTAGCTGGGACTACAGGCGCCCGCCACCTCACCCAGCTAGTTTTTTGTATTTTTTAGTAGAGACGGGGTTTCACCGTGTTAGCCAGGATGGTCTTGATCTCCTGACCTCGTGATCTGCCCGTCTCGGCCTCCCAAAGTGCTGGGATTACAGACTTGAGCCACCACGCCTGGCCTTTTTTTTTTTTTTTTTTTTTTTTTTTTTTTACCATTTTTAGAGTTATACTTGTATGTTACATTGCTGCTAACAGTATATGGCTCTATTACTGAATTAAAACCTACTGCTTCTACTGTGCACACTGGAAGTAATTTGCCTCTTTAAAATGCCACTTGTAGGTGATTCCAATAGGATTCACAAGTCACCTTGTCCCCTGAAATAGGAAGTTCTACTTGGAGTCATAGAATAATTACCCTTTGTCTGAAGGAAGCTTCATTATCTTTCAACCCAAACCAATTATATGGTACTTTGTATATTGTTACACCTTTCCCCCTCAAACACTAATATTTTTGGCAATATTCTTTGGGAAAATATATGTATACTTTCACTTTTCTGAAGCACAAAGTGAAAAGACTTGCCTTAGATAACACTGTCAGTCAGATATTTTAAAGCAATATAAAGGAAATTTTAAAATGTAAACCTATTCAAACCACTATTTCTCACAATTATACAACTTTCACAGAGCGACGCATTTTCACTCTCCATTTGGCCCCCCATGAATACAGAGATTACCATAATTTTATAGCTTTCCTGTATTAAGCATATTGTTTAAAATCCTTTACTGTATTATATTTAGAAGAAGAAAGAAACACAAGTATCTTTGGGATCTTTCTGCTTGCCCTTGTCTGGGGAGTGTTGAGCAATTAAAATAACTTCTCACCTTTCACTGTTCATTTGATTTTGCCATCTGTGATCATACAGCATCTCTCTTCCCCACTAGGAATACTGAGAACATACTACTAAGTCTCAAAATAAGGGGTGACTTTAAAGCTGAGAAAATGATTTTGATCCAAGACAAAATAAACAACAGAGTTGTCGGGCTATCCATTAATTAACTACATCTTAGTTTTCTAGTAAATTCATTTAAATGCTTTCCTGGAACTTCTCTGTCTCTGTAGCCTTCATCTGCCTGACCATTGCCAGATCATTTAATTACTCCATGCCTAAGGCCCATACCTTAATAAGAGGGGTATAAAAACCAACCTTCAGCAACCTCATTCCTCATAATATTGGCTATGGAGCCTGGTAGATATTTTCAAATTATGGAGAAAGGTCTGTATATTCGTGTGTTGTTTGCTGGGGTTTTTTGGGAAAGTGTTACTGAAACCTCACTCTAATATTAAATATTATCTATTTATAAAATTATAAAATATAAAGTACTATCTTATTTACCTAAGATGAGTCTTTCTTGGATGCCACTTAAGAGCTTTAGTTGCTAATGTAGAATGTTATTCTTACCAGGTAACATTAGATGATGTGACGGTAAAATGAGAAAGTTTCATATGTGCACATTTATGGCCTCCATCTGAAAGTGGTAATTAATGATAATAATTAGATTAATGTCCAAGCAACAGAAATGATCAAGACTGGAAGTGCTACTGCTGAAAGTTTAAAGAGTTTCATTAATAAGCCAAAGTAGGGAAGAGACTGACCAAGCCCAGACACTTAAGTATGAGGAGAAAGTATTTTTCTACCATAATCCAACTCCATCCCAATCCCCGGCCCACCAAAGTACTGATATTCCCCAGAAATTCAGGCCCATAATGCTAATACTTTGGCAATTCTTTTTGATGTCGACATTGTTTGCCTTATCTTAATTAATGGCTGCATTTGCATATGAGCTGCAGCAAATACTTTAGAATTACAGGATGATGCTGGTGCTTGAAGACAACAAAAGGCTCAGCCACATAGATTCTACTGTCTTAATTGAGTCTTCATGATGTGGATGTTATGTTTAGAGGAATATGAGCAATCTAATCTGTTAGCCACTGAGATATGTCAGTATAAGAAATCATGCCTCAGAAGACACAAGTTGAGAAATACAATTTGTTCTCAAATCACTTAGAGTTTAGTCATTGATAGGTTCTACTGAGTTACAATTGTTACGTTACCATTTTATTTTAAAACATAAGTGAGTCTGTATCAATGTATTACATGCCATGGATCCCATGGACCAAATATGTTTTAGCAACATAATACTGGAATAAAAGTCTTCAAGTGGAGTGGCAGTTGCTAAAATAAGTTTTCAGTGATTAATAAGGTCTGAAGTGAGTGGGTGTGTATATATAAGTGTGTGAACTTCAACTGCTTTATTCTGATGCCCTGCAGTTCCCACATTTAGCCCTCTGCAAATAGCATTCTCTTGCTAATTCCTTTCTGTGTAGGTGTTTGCAATAGTTTTTCTAAATGGTACCTCTCTACCATGTAGGCTTTATTACTTTTATCAACGAGTATGATCTGGTCTAGTGTATTAGTCAAGAACCATGGTTTATTTTTATGGTCTATTATTATGGTTCTTTTCTAGCACATATTGTAATAATTATTCTCTCAAACAGACTCTTATTAAATAAAGCCCTGCATAGATTCTTTAACCATTCATCAGGTGGGGGCAAATTACTGAGGCAGGATTTGAACGAGGCTGTTCTCTCTCAGTCCTCATCCTCTCATTTCCCATTCAGTTGTTTTACTGGCTTGGATTTTTTAATGAACCAAGTTTTGCTTGGCAACTGCCATACCCTAAGCTCCACTGCATAAAGCTTACATAGTAGGTGTTCAATAAATATTTGTGGAACGGATAATGATCCTGAATCATCACAATACACTACCCCAAACAGTTTGCCCATTCTCCACTCCTGAGGCAGTGGTTTTCAAACAGTGTTTGCCCTGAATCAAGTTATTAGTGAGGTAAGTAGTTTTGGGGACCACTCAGTCTACCTGTTGACAGTTATGGCCAGAGAAGAAATCTCTCCAGATTTCATGGAAAAAAGTCAAAGGTGCTTTCAGTAGAAACAATGAGTGAATCTAGTTTTATTCAATCTCACAAGTAAACGTATTAATTCATTATAAATTGTCTGTTAATGTTGCCATAGACATTGACATCATTAAAGTCCAGTTTATTAACCACATGTGGGCTGAGTATGACCCCCATGAAGCACCTTTGGAAGACACTGAGTAGTCTGATTTCTTTGATTAGACATTGTCATAATTGTGGCAGATGCTGCCTCATCATTTAACAGTTTCTAAACAGTACTCATTTTTGTTCCTCTTTTCCAAAATTCAGATTCAATAGTCAATTAGAAAAAATGCCCCCTAAGTTTAATTTCCTTCAAATTTGGGGAAGATAACAAAAAAACTCTGATAACAAACCCTAATAGTACATAAAGTGAGTTGAGGTTTTTCATGGTTGACAAGGAGATGACAAGCTTGACTTACAATTCAAACCCTCGACTGCCACTGGATTCCTCTGGCCTCACAATGAGCAAGAATCTCTTTCATTGTTCAGTGTTTGACCCCATAAATTCCTGGTCTAAAATGGGAAATCGTCCACAATGGCTCATGCAATCCATTCAAATGCTTTGCCAGCCATTTAGGGATATACTTGGAAATACCATTTCACGAAAGGCAAACACTGCAAAAAGCAAATGATACTGAAAACGTGGACAGCCTACACAGTATACTGTAAATACCTATTGTAAACTTAAGGGTAACAACTAAGCCCAAAGAGGGGGAAAATTGACATCATCTGGTTTGCTGTAATCAGCCAAGAGTGATGTTTGCCCATGTAAATTGTAGAAAGTCATTACTAATCCCTAGTTAACATCAAACTCTAATCTTAGTGGGATGGCACAAGTTTCCTCCATTCACAGCAGATGGACTCATACAGTGATATTGAATTTGCAATAGTAAATAGTAAGACACTACAAGGGCTGTTCTAATCTGAAAACCTGGCATGTACTCTTTTAAATACCAAAAGTTATAGGAACTTCAAAGTTACGACCTGAAATCGTATCAGTGAGCACTAACAATAATATGGCTACGTCCCCATCACCTCTGATATTGTCAATCTGGAAATGAATGCATTATAGATCTGAAAGGGGGGCTTGAATTTTAATTGTGATATTGACAACATTTGTCAGCATTTATCACTCTACTGTGAGTGTGGGAAGAGCCTTCTTGGCAGGACTCACATGAAACAGATCGTGCTGCTTTGTTGAGCTTATGAGACCTCAGAAGGGTTCCAGAGGAGGAAACTGGACCTTCCTGAAATGCCAAAAACAGCTGGAAAACAGGAGCACCTTGAGTCAGTCACACTGTGTGACACTCCACATCAATCCTGCTTTCTTCCTGGGAACAAATGTTGTTTATTAATTAAATTAGTTAAGGCCATGGCCAATTTGCACTTCGTGTTTCTGAAACAAAGCAAATATTTATCTCAATACATCTGTCAGAAGGGCAAGGGGACACACACAATAATAACCCAACACACATTCACCAAAAACACACTCGATTTATTTTCTTCAAAGATGCCTGATTCTACTTGCAAAGCAAGGATGCAGGTAGGTTATCCCCACATGTGGCTAGCTGTTGGGAAGGAATTATATACGCAATTTGGAGCTAACAATGTCTTTCTTTGGGAGGGATATTGCATCTTTCATTATCTTATTTGCTCATCTGCAAAACAGTGCCATTGTAGTAAAACACTGTAGAACAGGACCATTCAAAGAGGTATTACGTGAAAACATAACTATTGGGAGCTAACTGTAAATTAAGAGAAAAGTAAGCCCTCTGGATTTCAAATATATCTTTATTTTTCAAACCTGAATATCACAATTTCCAATAGAAAAATAAACACCTTGAATTTCCATCCAAGAAAATCAGCTACTTTGTGTATGTGCTTGAATCCTTCTATGTGTCTGTGTGTGTCTCTCTCTTTTTCTGTGGGCATCTCCCCTGTCTCTTTGCATGCCTGTTTCTCAGTGTGTGCCTTTCTCTCCTCTCTTTGTGTGTTTGTTTCCTTATGCCTGTCTGTCTGTCTCTGTCACACAGACACACGCATATACTCATTTTATCAGTAGTGTTCTTACCGCATTACTGGTAAAAGGATCTAGTGGGCTTGTTTCCTGTTGCAGTGTTATTCTTGAAGCGGACTGCTGTCAGAATCTGAATTTCATTGGGCTATTATTATTTGCAGCTGTGTGACCTTTTTAACCCTGCTTTAAAAGTGACATTTCAGCCCTCAAGCTTGAAACGCCTGAATGCTACAAGGTTTTCAAACCAGAGATTTACACAGGGAACAAGACCAAGAGTGGGACTGTACCTTATAAGCGAACATTTCAGCAGAACTTGGCGTGAAGAGGATGTGTTCCTGGGCAGTTTAGAGCCAGTAGTCTCCCCCGGAAGGCCTGAACTTGACACATAACACTGTGGTTAAAGACTACTATTCTGTTCAAACCAGAAAAATATCCCTGTTCTTCAAAGATATTTGCCATCCCCTGGTATCCCAAAAGCTCAGAATCCTACAACCTGAATCAGAGCCCCCTTTGGGATTTCGTCACACTTTGTGTTATGCTTAGGGGCTGTCAGAAGTTCCCCTCCAATGAGGCCCACTGTTCCCAGGAGGAAGGATTTCCAAACAGCTTTTGTCTCTGGAAACTAACCCGGGTCTTACTTCCCAGAGGGGGCCCTAACAGGAGAGAGTGCTGGGGGCTCACCTCCTCTCACATACTTCTGCAGAGGTTTGTGGTTTTATTTATGTGGCGTTTATGCTGTGTATAGGAAAACATTCCAGTGGGATTGGGTTTTCATATGTTAGATTCCTCTTTCTTTTTTTTTAAGTTTTCCATATGTTTCTTTAGATCGGAGGTATTTTTTTCAAAGTTACTGGCTAATTCTGATTTTTGTTTCACATAATCCTGTCTTATAGCTTTCCTCTCTATGGGTTCAATAGTTCAGAACATACTTGGTAACAAGCACTTGTGTGAAGCATGAGAGACAGTGTTGAGTAAGTCGCTGAATGCATGTGAGCTGCATTTAGGTCCTTGTCCCCTTGTTGCCATCTAGTACAATACACTTTCTTGCAGAAGACATCACATCTCTAAAAAAAAGTTTATTTGACATGTGTGTGGTTAACAAAACACTAGTGTAGAGATTCTTAGGTTTTGAAGGAAATATTAAATGTAACCAAATAATTTGGCTTGTTTCTAACGGGACTTAACATAACCTCAGAAAACATGCCGAATGGTGGCGAACTCTCTTCCTTTTTACCTGCTGTCACTGTGCACAAAAAGGAAAGAAAACGAAAAGGAAAACTGAGAACAAAACATAGCCAAGGTTTGGGTTGACACTGTCATCTTTATTTTTCCAGAAAAGAAAATATTTCATTGTAATTTAAAATAACTGCCCTCATGAACTCCTGAGAGGAAAGACTATGATAGCAAAGAAATTCAGTGCAAAACTGGATCATTCTTCATACTGGTGAAAAGCAGCTTGCCTTTTGGAAAATGTAAGAAAAAGGTCAGCTGTACAGTTTTCTCTCCTCCCTTTGTGCCTTACTACAGTAAAATTGCCTCTTTAGAATTGGAACACATTCCCAAACGGTACTACTCTGCCTCTAGATAGATAATTTTCAATGCATTCTGAGTGCATTTGATTTTTAAACAATTTTCATGTAAAATAAATCTCTTTAAATATTCTTAAGAGTCACAACTTTTCAGTCTAGTCTTAGTTTTCTTTTCACACATGCAGATGATTTTTATTGGATAATGTTGGGGGTTTTTTTTGGATTTTTATTCTAGATAAGTATCTATATCTTCAGCAACAATATACATTCGGTCCATCCAATGTATGGGCTGAAGTCATACTCAAAACATCCGAAAATGTGTCTTTTTCTGCATGAATGTGAGCTACCACATGTGAGACTGCATCAAGCCCAGCGATGCCCAAGCCAGACCACTCTGCTTTCGGCGAAACCGGGAAGAGACTATTTCATCTTACTATTAACTCTTATGATGACATCTACTGACTTCCTCTTGAAAGACATTTGAGAATGATGGTATCACACTGGGTGCTTTTTTCCCTTGATCCCAGCAGAAAGCTGGGGCATTCCCAGGTTGTATTCTAAAGCAGCCAGCAGTTGTGTTCTGAGCCTGCGACAGCTCACGGTGTCCGTTGAACGCAGGGTAAAAATATACCGAAGCCTTATTTCAGATTCCTCACACATTCTGCTTCAAATGTCAAGCGTGTGAACAATTGACAGTACTAGGAGGTCACTTAAAGGCCATGTTAAGGCAAAAATCTTATGCCATCCAAAGATTCTCTCATCATTCGAACAAGGTTCTCGTTCTAAATGTTAGCAAAAGGCACATTTCATCTGTCTGCCTGGAAAAGGCATTATTTCCTTGGGTGGCCCAGTAAGGGGATTTGGAAATATGTGAAGCCAATTATTGACTGCTATTATTACTGAGGGGGTCACTGTGGCATTTAGTGGGAGGGGCCAGGGATATGGGATGTTCCGCAATGCACAGGATGGCTGGATCTGTGCAACACTGGAGTCTCCTGATCTGATAGCCAATAGTGTGGCTTTTGCAAGAATAATTAGAGTGTAAGTACCCACAACTGCCTCGCCCATGCCACCCAGTTTAGGGTAAAAGGCAAATTAAGAATAAGACAACAGGATGAGTGAGGCAATGAAAACAAAGACCACATACAGAAGAGATGAAAGGGACTAAGTGCGTCCCCACCTCTTTATACTTTTCCAAGCGCTCTAAAAAACTCGGGCAAAGTTAAGCTTATGACAAGGCCAGATTCAATGCCAATTAAAACTTTATGAATATTCAAAAAAGTATGTGAAATTATCATTCCCTGTCAGTGTGAGGGAGGGCTGGGGTCTGTTGCCAACACTTAAACTAAGCATAAGCATACTCTTGCGGGTTCAATCCATAGAGGAGAGAGATGACTAAGCTGGTATCAATTAAGGTGGCTTTTTCTAGGTAAATGATCTGGTTTGGCCACCTACAGCTCTCACTGTCCAGATAACCTTTATCTAGAGCAGTGTTGACTCAACAGTAGCAAAAGAAGGAGTTGCCCTAACATACAAATATATCTCCTGCTCCGATGCCTTTCCACTTGTGATAATTGCCTTGTTGATTTTCTATTATTACTGAGAGGACAGCTCCAACATAGAGAATGTGTTTTTTTTTTTTTTTCTTTTTTTTTTTTTTTTTGGTACTTAAATAGAAAACATCACAAGCTTCTAAATTCCACTTTAACGTTGCTGGCACCATTAGCCCTCCACTCACAGAATACTTATTAGGGAAACTTTTGCCTCTTAACCAACTTCTCAGTAAGAAAGCTTAATCAGTCCAAAAGAGCAAAAATACACACACATATACATATTTTTTTCTTTTGGCCTGTTTTCTTATTGAGAAGTTTATATATAATATATATAAATATGTATATCTATTCACACACTTTACAGGGATTCTTTCATCCTGATAAACAAGCTTAAGACTCGAAACTCATGCCTAGCTCGTATTGTAACATGAGGAGGATACCGATCGCATAAGGAAGCAACTACAAAACTCTAGGCCCACCTTTCTGCACAAGGTTCACCAGAGTGAAGGATCATTAAACATTTTTAAAGTGCAGAAATGAGCTGTGTGGGGTTTTGTGGGGTTTGTTTGTTTGCCTGTTTGTTTTGAGGCATGGTCTCTCTCTGTCACTCAGGCTGGAGTGATCATAGCTCACTGTGGCCTCAAACTCCAGGGCTCAAGGGATCTTCCCACCTCAGCCTCCCAAGTAGTTGGGACACCATAGGTATGCACCACCACACCCGGCTAATTTTTTAGTTTTTGTAGAGATAGCGTCTCCCTGTGTTGCCTAGGCTGGTCTCAAGCTCCCGGACTCAAGCAATACTGCTGCCTCGTCCTCCTAAAGTGCTGGAATTACAGGTGTGAGCCACCATGCCCACCTAATAAGTTGTGTTTTGGGGGATTCCTAGAGTATTTCCATGGACTAGAAAAGTCCTTCATGTCTTTCTCAACTTCCTACTAAACAAAAGAATCACTCACTAAAGCCTGCTAATCCACTAAAACACTCTGGGAAAAGCACATGGAAGGAAAAGGCCTTTTCCTTGAACCCCACCACCCACGGGAGGTTAACACTGTGCCAGACTCCAATTCATCAAAAGGTCCAAGCCATTCACAAACAAACGCAGGGCCTTCTCTTTTTATGCCCCAGGGCTCAGGTCCCCAAACAACAGCACCATTTTCAAATCCATACTTCAAATCAGCATGAAAAGGGAAAGAGGATTTCTTTAAATGCCCCTGTGCTCCCAAACCTAGGAGTCCTTCCTAGGCATGAATGTGGTCTCTTTGCTCAGGGGAGTGTAGATCACATGCTGGGAAAAACCCAGAACCTGGATCCTTCTGAAAGGGAAAGAAAAAAGGGGAAGAGGGTACAGGCAGCACCCAGCAGGGGCATTGGAGAAGGCCTATGAGACAAGCTTACTGAAAGGCTGAAGAAAGGGGAAGGGAAAAGGCCAGCCCCCAAATCCACACTGGGAAATTGTGGCTGCCCTTGATGGGGCATTGTTCACAAACTGCTTCAGGGAAAGTGGCCTGTGGACAGTGATTGATTACCCATCACAGTGAACTTGTTCAAACACAGTTCAACTTGGGCACACACCAGGGGCAGAATCAGAAACCAAGGACACGGGTCTCATTCATTCATTTCTTCCCCATATCGTCACTGAGCACCTACCATGCATGAGGCCCCATGCTAGGAGAATGAAGGCTTGGCAAAAACAGTCCCTGCCCTCTGGGCAATGATTCTCCAGTAGGAAAGGGAAGCGTGCCCAGATGTCTACGGTGGAAAGCAAAATTTTAATGACCATAAAGTACTTTTAGTAAAGTACTTTGAGAGTTCAGAGGCCATGAGAAAGCAAGACTGTTTCATTAACTACATCAAATATCATATCCTCTCTTCTTTTACAGCTAAATATTTCTCATAATAAGATGCCAGTTCAAGTTGCACACACACATATAACCCCTGGAGCAATATTTTAATTCGTTTAGGAGTAAGGATTTTGTTTGCTTGTTTTTTAAATTTAGGCTTTATTTTGCTTTTAATGCTGAAAAGTAAAACTGCATTATTTACGGTAAACCTAACGTTGTGATTAGTAGACCAGATTTTATGTTAGAAAATAAACAATTAAATCTCAGCTCCTTTGCTAATTAGCTGTGGGATCTTAGGCAAGTTACTTAACTCCTCTGAATATTAATTTTCTCCTATAAAAAGACACTATAGGTGATACTGATTTTATCTGACTCAGGGACATTGGGAGGATCAAGTGGGATATTTAGGAAAGCACCTCATAAATGTAAAGTGCTGTGAAATGTTGGTTACTGTTTTTATAGTACAGTCAACTTGCAGACATGGGGTTGCAGAGGTGGCACATGGCACAGAGTTATGTATACACTTGGTGGCACAATATTGAGAGATTGAAGATTCCAAAGGACGTTGAAGGTTATGATCTTTTAAGAGGTCCTGACTTGACGATTCTCTGATAATCTAGCAATTATCAAGCAAACCCTGATCTGCCAACTTTTTACTTGAAGGTTCCCAAGTAGAATTATTTTATCTTCTACGTGATCTCGAGAAGGACCTTGGAGACAAGTCTGCGTTCCAACTTGGCTCTGCCACATACCAGTCAACCTATGAGCTTGGGTAGGTTTTGTCTGTGTGTTTGTTTTTCATTCCACTGCATTGGGCTCTTTTACAGCAATGACAATACCTACTTCTCACAGTTGTTATAAAAGTTAAATCGCTGCCAGCCTACAGACGGGTGTAATAGGTCACGTGACTCTGGGGTAAAGTGTGGCTGTTGGAACCTGAGCAAGCCAGGCAAGAGGAACTCCTCACCCTGGGCTTGGAGGGGCTGGGGATGGAGCTGCACATGTCTGTTTTCCTTCCTGAAGATGGCTCCTGGCCATAGAATACAAGTAAAGTGCTTTGCTGGCAAGGCCACGTCCCCATATGTGCCTGGCTACCCTGTCCCTGCAGTCCCAACCCCAGCCAGGCAGGAAGAGTTCAGAAGGCACCTGGATAAGATGAGAAACTCAGCCTTCTTATCAGTAGGTGCTTTAGGCTTACCTGGAGGCATTGGATATAAGACTGACACAGATTGTGACACCCTCTTTATACCCACTCTCCACTTGAACTATCAACAAAAAAAAAAAGTCCAATCTTCTTTTCATTATTACATTTTCCTTGGTACACTACATTTTCTTAATCTTAACACTTATTCTTATTTTCACTCTTCCTTATTTTTTTCTTTTCTTTCTCTCCTTTTGTTCCCCAAATATCCCATGTGATATTTAATTTTTAAAATGCTACTTTTTCTAAAAAATAGAGATGGAGTCTCACTCTGTTTCCCAGAAGGCTCTTGAACTCCTGGACTCAAGCAATCCTCCCACCTCAGCCTCCTAAACTGCTGGGATTATAGGCATGAGCCACCACACCTGGCCAAAAACAAAAAACTTCTGAATAATGCATGAAGTGTCAGTTAGCTGTGAAAAAAGGGAAATCGTAATATAATCAATGATCTGGTCATTTCAACCTCTTGAGAAAATGGAGAGATGGCGTCTCAATAATAGCAACATTTCCTAACTTGGGGCACTGGGGAGATAAAGATGAATAATCCAATACCTCTGTCCCTAAAATCTGGTCACCTCCAGAGGCAGAAAGGTTTATACATGTGGAAAGCCTAACAGATTTTGAATTTTTTACTGCTTGGGGGTAGTCAACATTTTATATAATGAAAGCATATCTTTCACATACCATCACATCCTATGTGTCAGGCATTTTTAATCTCAAAAAAGCATTTTCCATCAAGGCTGAAAGAAAGCCTTGATTAGACACGGCCTTGATTTATCTCCTCCACTAAGTGCCTCTGTAGGAAACACAGCACAGGGTAAAGTCATTAGAATATGAGTTAGGATGCCAAAATTCCCAGTGATTTCCAAAGCCCTCAGTGTTCCTATCCCCCTTTGCAATACTGACATCAAAGGATTTCTGGTCTTCTCAAAGTGATAGCATTATTTAAATAGTGACATCAAGTTAATGTTTGGAAGATGCCTCAAGGACCTTAAACTCAGTTGTAAGTAGTAGTATGATCGCTATTTCCTCATTCGTCCTCTACTGTTTCCAAAGAAACAGAAGAAACCACTCACACAAACACACACAAAAATCCTCCGGACACCCCAGTTAACCAGTGTCTCCTTTCTTCCCAAACCGCCAATCAGCCAGTCATCGGGCAAACAGCTCAAGCACCAGGCAAGGAAAACATGTTATTTTTCTGGGCAAGCCTTAACTTCACTGCCTACAAAACACAGCCCCACGGGGCACATCCCACACATGGGGAGAGCAAGACTCCCATCTCGCATTTGAAACCAATAGTTACCAGTCAACACCCGCGGAAACTGAGGTCAGGATTCCCCAGCATGCACCATGCAGTCCAAAGTCACTTATTCTCCAGATTTCCTACACAGACCAGTCCTGACGTCCCAAGTCATTCCTGCAATCCCTCTCCTACTAGTAATACTCAAAGAAAGCTCCAACAAGAACAGCGTAAGAGAAAACTTCCCCTCCCCACAGAGCCTCATTCCCCAGCTGCCCAACACCCAGCAGACTTCTCAGAGGGGGAGAATTTACTTCGTATCGGCACGGGATGCCCTCTGAAACAGGAGAGTCAGTAGAGTAAGATAAGAAAAGAAAGCGAAATCCAACAACAAAACCAGGCTTCAGACAGTCCGTTAAAAAATGAGGCTGTCAGGAGCCAAATTCGACAGTGCACAAAAGCCACTTAAAGGCACACCCTAAAACACTCGCTAGAAATCTTCAAAGAACAAGGGAGGCTCCCTGCTACAGGCCAGGGTCATGGACCCAAAGGTGACAATGAGACACTCCCAAGAACATCTGGCCAAATAAGTCGGGCACTGGGCCCTTCCAGACATGGGACAGCAGCCTTTGTCTGCTCTCATCCACTGACTTCAGATCCCTGCCCAGGCTTGGCTGCTTCCAGCCTCTTTCAGCTGAGCACGGTGCAGGGTCAGCGTTCTTAAGGCATCTGGGAAAGCCGCTGTCTTCCTCGTCTTCCCCATCTTCTGTCAGAAGATTCAGTCTTCCAGCAAAAGTCTCCCGAGGACCTACCAGGGCCAGGCCTTGTATCAGATGTGGGGTAGAAAATACTGAATGAGAAAGATGGGGCCTCTGTTCTCACAGAGCTTACCTTACAACGCAAAGAGACAAAAAGCAAAACAAGCAAAAACACAAGCACAGAAACCAAGAAAGTGACCAAGGAAAGTAACAGCACATTTTGGAGAGTTCATTGAAAGAGATAAAGAGGGTGATGTGATAAAGAGAGGAAGGTGCACAAGGAAGCTTTTTATTGTTTTTCTTGGAGATGGGATCTTGCTCTGTCACCCAGGCTGGAGTGCAGTGGTGCCTTCACAGCTCATTACACCCTTGATCTCCCAGGCTTAAGCAATCTTCTCACCTCAGCCTCTCAAGTAGCTAGGACCATAGGTGTGCACCACTGCGCCTGGCTAATTTTTTTATTTTTTGTAGAGATGGGGTCCCACTATGTTGCCCAGGCTGGTCTTGAACTCCTGGCCTCAAGAAAAACTCCCACGCCTGGCCTGGGGAAGTTTTTTGAAGGAGGAGGTAACGCTTACCTCTCTGGACAGGTGACATTTAGTTTGAGGCCTGACAAATGCATATGAGCTGTTTGAAGAGTAAGCAGGGGAGGGTGGTCCAGGCAGAAAGGACAGCAAAAGCAAAGAGCTTGGCATGTCTGAGGGACTGAAAGAAGGCTGGCAAGGATGCAGCATGGCCCACAAGGGAGAGAGAAGCCCCAGGTAAGAGAAAAAAGCAGGCAAGTCTTAAATCAACCAGAACTAGGATTGATTCTCAGAGCACAGAAAAGCACTGAGGAATTCCAGGCTGCAGAGAGAGACCTTGGGTCGTTGAAGTACCTATTCCTCCGTCCCCAAGTGAAACGTGAGGGTCCTAGTAATTCACTTTGGGGATCCTGGGAGGCCTAAAGGCATCTCAGGACCAAGATAGAGACTGACACAGAGCAGATGCTCACCTTCTCATAAAATAAACCACACAGTCTATCCCATGCATAAATAAATATTTAGACTTCCCTGCAAAGTAAGAATGTTGTCCTAGGGGTGAGGAGCAGAAAGAACACAGCCCTGTGACATAGCTACCACCAGCCAGCTCCGTAGTTGCCGTTTGAGGTCAAATCACTTGTGTAACGTTGGGGAGGAACTTAACTTATCCACGCATATTTCCTCGTCTATAAATAGAGATAATACCTACATCATAGGCTTTTTTGAGGATTAAATGAGCATATATGCACATACACATATACATATAGTGCAGAGAATGATTTTTAGTATATAGTAAATATACAATATACATTAGCTATAATTACAATAATAAAATTTTTCTCCTAACAAAAGACACTTATTCACCTTGAAAACAAGATGTGAAAGCCTTTTCAATCCCATATAACCAAACCTAGGACAATCTCAATTACTATGTTTTCTTTCTTTTTTTTTTTTTTTTTTTGCTTTGACTATAAGACGGCATATTTTGGGTTTAGTGGCTAGAGATTGTTTTTATTGGGATGGAAAGCATGTCAAATAAAATTTTTCTCTCTCCATAGGTTAGATTTGTTTTGGTTTTGGTTTGCTTTACAGAACTCAGTAAAATTATTTTAAATGTAAAGAATTGGTTTATCCATTGAAGGTTGGACAAAAACTTTAATAACTGACAAATTGTGTTTTATCTTATTGTGATTTTATATGTAAGAAATGCCAAACATTAACAGATTTATAGTGGTTACAGCGGGACAATGAGATAATGCATTTTTTGTATCTATATTTTATATTTTTTCTATTATGAACATTGATTGACTCTGTTCAAGATAAATTAAAAACTCAGTGTAAGATAAAACAAGTATATCTGGAAGTGTGTGATGACGGCAAGGATACCAGGAGAGTCTGTAGGGCCTGCCTCACTCTTCGCAGTTGATCATTTGTTTTATCTTGGACAAATGTCTAAGCTTCTTTGAATTTTAATTTTATTATTTATAAAATGGACAAAACAATTCTTTTTCATACAGCATTGTGATAAAGATTAAATGCAGCATGTAGTGAATGCCCAATAGGTCTCAGCTCTGTAGTACTGTGTAGTGTTTTAGAGTATATGGGTTCACACAAAAGACCCAAAATAGCCAAATTATACTGAGCTATAGTAACTAAAAGAGCATGGTTTTGGCATAAAAGCAGATACAGAGACCAATGGAACAGAAGAGAGAACCCAGAAATGAATCTACACATGTACAGTGAACTCATTTTCTGAAGAGGCCAAGAAGATACACCAGAGGAAAAACAGTGTCTTCAATAAACGGCGCTGGGAACATTGGAAATCCATACACAGAAGAATGAAACTAGACCTCCATCTCTCATCATATGCAAAAATCAAATCAAAAATGGATTAAAGATTTAAATCTAAGACCTCAAACTATGAAACTACTACAAGAAAACATTGGAAAAACTCTCCAGGACATTGGTCTGGACAAAGATTTGAGTAATACCCTCAAGCACAGGCAACCAAAGCAAAAATGGACCAATGGGATTATATCAAGTTTAAAAACTTCTGCACAGCAAAGGAAACAATCAACAAAGTGAAAAGACAATCCAAGGATAGGAGAAAATATCTGCAAACTACCCATCTGACGAGGGCTTAATAACCAGAATATAGAACACACTCAAACAACTCTAGAAAAAAATCTAATAATCCAATAAAAAATTGGGCAAAAAATTTGAAGAGACATTTCTCAAAAGAAGACATACAGATAGCAAACCAACATATGAAAAGGTGCGCAACATCATTTATCATCAGAGAAATGCAACTCAAAACTACAATGAGATATTATCTTGCCCCAGTTAAAATGGCTTATATATATCCAAAAGACAGGCAATAACAAATGCTGGCGAGGCTGTGGAGTAAAGGGAACCCTCATACACTGTTGGTGGGAATGTAAATTAGTACAATCACTGTGGATAACCATTTGGAGGTTTCTCAAAAAGCTAAAAAATAGAGCTACCATATGATCCAGCAATCCCATTGCTGGGTATGTACCCAAATGGAAAGAAATCAATATATTGAAGAGATGTCCGCATTCTCATGTTTGTTGTAGCACTGTTCACAATTAGACAAGATTTGGAAGAAACCTAAGTGTCCATCAACAGATGAATGGACAAAGAAAACGTTGTATTTATACAAATTGAAGTACTACTCAGCCATAAAAAAAAATGAGATTCAGTCATTTGCAACAATATGGATGAAACTGGAGATCACTATGTTAAGTAAAGTAAGTCAGGCATGGAAAGACAAACATCGCATGTTCTCTCTTCTTCATGGAATCTAAAAATCAAAACAAGTAAACCCATGGAGATAGAAGGTAGAAGGATGGTTACCAGAGGCTGGGAAAGGTAGTGGGGAAGTCAGGGGGAGATAGGGATGGTTAATGGGTACAAAAAAATAGAATGAATGAATGAGTAAAGCCTAATATTTGGTAGCACAACAAGGTAGCTATAGTCAATAATAATTTAATTGTACATTTTAAAATTACTAAAAGAGTATTGGATTATTTGTGACACAAAAGATAAATGCTGAGGGGCTGGATACCCCATCTTCAATGGTGTGATGATTATTACACATTGCATGTCTCTATCAAAATATCTCATGTACCCTATAAGTATATATACCTACTGTGTACTCACAAAAATTTTATATTTAATAAATAAATAAACATGATCACATTGGAAAAAAAGAGTATGTGGGTTTTAATCTTGGTTCTTTCAATAATTAGCTGTGTGACTTTGGATAAGTCACTTAACCTCTCTGTGCCTCCATTTCCTTGCATCTTATAATAATGGTGCTTACCTCCTAAGGATTATTAGTATGTGAGGATTAAAAGAGTTAACATCTGTAAACAATTGAGAACAGTGTCTGGCACATGGTAAGTGCTATGTAACTGCCAGCTCTTATTACATTAGGAAATCTGAATCTAAAACTTCAGAAAAGCATATGGTTCTATAATCATGTAAATATGGTTCATTTTCTGGTGACAAAAATAACAAGCAAGAATAGCATGGCATTTTAGTATCAATCATTGGCAGAGACATTAATTTTTATTCATGTATGAACTTATGTTTATGTGGCAAAAAAATAAAATCAAGGTCCTAATTTTTAAAATTTGTTTCCATATATTTAAACACAAGCTATAATTTCAGGACTACCCAGCAAACTCTTAATTGCCTGAGCTAATTTCTCCAATGAGTATTTTCTTTGCCATCACTCTGTCTCTGTATTGTTCCCCAGGACACAACAGGATTCAGGAAATCCATAGGCGTATTTGTTAGATTATGCAATCACACAGCATGGCAGGTACACAGGTGGTCCACTTTCTTATCTTTTTAATTTCTATTTATTTGTCATTCAGAGACAGGGTCTCACCTGTTGCCCAGGCTGGAGTGCAGTGGTACAATCATGGCTCATTGCAGCCTCGAACCCCTTGGCTCAGGCGATCCTCCCACCTCAGCTTCCTGAGTAGTTGGGACTACAGGCACATGCCAGCACGCCTGGCCCTACTTATTTATCAAATGTAATCGTTGTTAGCTGCCTATCTTGCCTGGAACCATGCTAGGTGTTGAGGAGACCTAAATGAAGGAAAGATGTAGTCTGTAGGAGATCACATAGTAGTTGAGAGCACGGGATTGTGAATTTGAGCTCCATCCCATCTGTCTGCTCTTTACATTAAGACGTACAGGATCTTGGACATGCTACTGAATTTCTCTGAATTTCCATTCTCTAGTCCGCAAAACAGGAAGAAGAATAATGACAACTACCTCAGAGGTCTGTTGTGAAGATGGAAGGAGAAGCTAGCTATAAAGCATTTAGCACATGGTTAATCTCTCAACAAATGTTAGCTCTTGATATGTGGCCTTCAAGGCAGGCAGACACAAGCTGATAGCTACACATCTCCGTGAAAGTGAAATCCAGTCTCAAGGGAGACAATGGGAGCACAGAAGAGGGAGTTCAACTGACCTGTAGGAGTCAGGATTTAACAAAGGAGAACTGGAAATGCTATTATTCTTAGCACCTCCTGTCCCCACCCTGGTGCCTGCTCAACCCATTGCCCATGATCCTTGGTTGAGCAGATCTGTCTCTGTCTCAGACAGGTAAGACCTCATGTTCCATATCTCTGGT
Organism: Chlorocebus sabaeus; assembly: GCF_047675955.1. Classification (NCBI taxonomy): domain Eukaryota; kingdom Metazoa; phylum Chordata; class Mammalia; order Primates; family Cercopithecidae; genus Chlorocebus; species Chlorocebus sabaeus. Next base: position 33,361,361 of record NC_132924.1, read on the forward strand.
CCCAGACCCAATCATCTAAGCTTGCCCTCATCCTCATGGATGGGGACAGTCGAGGTTATCTTACTCAACCACACCCCTGATGCTTTAGTCTACGTGACAACATCCCCAAGAACTTGCCATCCAGGTGCAGCCAGCAGACTGCAGTGACCGTGAACTTTCCCTGTGAGAGACTGGGCATTATCTTTAATGTGCTTGGCACTATTGGCAGACAAGACCTGGTCCTGGCCCTTGGAAGGAGCCTGTGACAAGTAAACTGCATCCCAGAAATGAACTCACCATGTCCTATCCATGGCTTGTTCTGCCACAGCCGTTCACAGGCTCATTTCTATTCCACTGGTAAGCGTTCCTCCTCAGAAACTCATGACTTCCGTTCAGGAGGCTGGACACCAACTCACACTGTCCCCATGCACTGTGTTCTGAATCTGCTCTTGGTCACGACTTCTGAAGTTCTGACCCTTGTCTTAAGCTGTTCCTTACAGTAGCTTTAATGACCTCCTAAGGCCACTTGCCTATTGTTGATTCCTCCTCATAGAGAACTGTAACCCATCTCCCTGCAACTGGAGTTATCATGTCCATTCCCATCCTAGGGGCCATCCTGAAGAAGTTCCTTCTGCAATTTATCTTGGGATAGTCTCCCATCAATTCCATCTCTTTCCAGGGATGCTGTCCTGGCCCACTTGATATAGACATGAGGAAGATGATGGCTTTTCTGTGATCCATCCTAGGGAACATTTACATTTGCATGGTAGCTTCACAACAATGTGGGAAATTCTGACATACCTCCTATCGCCCCACAACAGCAACTTCTCTTTCTGCCTGCAGAATTAAAATAAAGAACTGCAAACATCACCAGGAGCAGCAACCCATTTTCAAAAATCCTAGGCAGGGTCTTGTGAGCAGGTGCTAGGTCTGCAATATGTATTGCCAGAGTTGTGCCCTAGAATGCACAGCCAACAGTAGATAGGACTTATTGGAATGAAACCTGTGAAGATTACATATTTTCCTTTCTCTGAATGCAAAACTATAGAAAAAATCAGGGACGGACTAATGGGATGTGCTTGTGATGCCTTGTCCTGTAGTTCCAGGAAGTGGGGTAATTCTGCATAATGCCATGGCCAGTCCTAATGACCCTCCCTCCCTGAGAGGATGGCAAGTCTTTCTGCAGGCAATTCTTCCTCTGCCCTTCCAGATCCATTCTCTTCTCTTCTCTTCCCTCTGTGCCCTAGGAGGCTACCCTCTACCGATTGCCCCTCCCCCACTACCAGATTCCTTCAACTGGAGGGCTAAAGGGTGGAAGGCCCTACACTGCCTGCTGCGCACTGGGTAGCAGTGGCTGTGTCTCTCCATGCTTGACAGGCAGCCCCCCTCCGACAGCTACGGCCCTCCCCCATGGGGTGTTCCCTTGGTCCCCTGTCCCTCCAGGCTCAGGGGTTGGAAAAGCCCCCTACTATGGCTATGACTAGTCCCCAGTTGGCCTGTACACATTACATTTTCTTTGATTATCCCTTCAAGTGTGCCATCTGTTTCTATGGGGACCCTAACTCATAGTGGTCTATGACTGAGGAATATGTAATCATGTTCTGATGCCCAGAACCATATGAGCACTACATCTTCTGGATCATAGCCCAGATTTGCAAAGCCTTGACCTTGGGGCTCAGAGAGATTCAGGTTCCACAGAGGAGTCAACAGACTGGAGAGATGTCATCTAAGCACCTTCCAGTATCTCTCAGAATCGGCACTCACTTGAACCAAGAAGAGTCAGACCATTCAGGGCATATTTGGGATGAGGCAGAAGGACTTGTTTGGAAATGCTTCCTGATTGGTAATATTGGTCTTGTGATATGAAAAGCCTAGGCAGAAAGAAGAAAGAGAAGGCAATTCAGATTTATTGCCATTGACTTAGTCCTCACCACAACCCTACTGGAAAAGTATTTTATTATCCCCAATTTACAGAGGAGAAAATTTGAGGTAAACAATAGCAAGAGAGAGTCAAGAACCAAACACACATCTGCCAGCGGCAATGCCTACAGGTTTCCACCACCCCAAACACTTTTCTTTCAAGAGTGATTGAAGCTTTCCCAATGGGTGAAAATTCCCTTGCATCAGATGAGAGATAGGACATTTTCTTGGAGAACATTATCATTCTCGATTTTTATGAAGTACCAACTAAGCTAAACATTTTGGAACTTTTTTTTTTTTAACTCCAGTCATATGTTAGGATGAAAGTGATTGGGTAAAAACTGGATGGAATTTACTAGAAAGACCGCAAGAGAAACATAAGTGCTTACTTATGTTAATAACACTTTTTCTAAATGAAGGTGTTATTATGCCCTTCAGGTCTGTTTTTATTTCATTTCTTCAATTTACCTGAGTCTGCCTTCTCAGTTGTCCTTATTTTGACTGTTTCTGCCCCAGTGAGGTGCTACAGATCCTGTGAAATCACTACTTTTGCAGCTGTGCTTGCTTCATTGCAGAGAGGCAAGAGAAATAGTCTCTCTGCTTCCCCTTTAAAACCTGACAGTCACACCTTCTACACTTCAAAGCCACACTGTATGACGTTAGCAGGCTGACATAAATGGACACTCATGCGAAAGATTATTCATTCAGTGGCTTTTTCCACATGGGAAAAAAAAAATAGCCGTTAGTTAACCTTTGTAGAGTTTAATAGTTTACAAAGCCATTTTCCAAACATTAATTTAATTTTGTTCTTAGAATGATCTATGTGATGGTTGTATTTTTTTTCCCTCATTTTGCAGATGACGAATCTGAGATTTAGAGAGGGAAAGTAATATGACCGAGGTCACACCATCAGTAAAAGCAGAGCTAGGACTTGAATTCAGGCCCTCTACCCCCAAATCCTACACTATTCTGAGAACAGAGTGGAACAACCCATTTTCTAGTACCCTGGGATGGTTTCTGCACTGCGTGGAATTAATCTAAGCACCTGTGAGTCCTGGAAATACATTTATGATATAAATACATGAATATTGCTCCAAAAGGCTCTAGGTCCTATGGGTTATTTCCAAAGAATAGGTCTCAGGCTGTCCCCTTGCCCTGGAGACTGGAGAAACTTTGTCGAACACCTTTCCATGGCCTAGCAGCAAACTGCTCAGCACTGCATCCCCAGTCCAAGCTCCTAGCACAAACCCTACACTTAAGTTTGAGGCAACCTCGAGGGAATAATTTGTGGAAATTCAAAATGTCTTCCTTACTCTCTAGCTCTACAGTACCTACTAGAGTCTCATGGTCCCTAGAGCTCACCTGAAACTGCAGGAGTCCTGATATCCCTCCCATTAGCATCCTATCCTCTGGACCTCTGATGTTGTATATAAAGAAGCACCCTCCAATTTTCTTTTCTCCTAAACTAAGCCTTGGAGATAATGAGAGTACCCCTACCAATAGTTTCTACTCCAAGTGTCCAGGTTGTCTGAATGCAATTACCAGTCCCATAGCATACCAATTATATAATCATATGTGCCTCTCTTTCCAGAATACATAGAACCTATCTCAAAGGGTTGTTGTGACACTAACAACTATGTATGTTACATGTTTTGCATAATATCCAGTACACAGTAAATATTTTATAATAGTTATTATCACAAGGCATGAACTGCATAGAACCCAGAACTGCATAACTGCATCATTCAGGAGCCCTCATGGTAGTATTTTCAAAAAGTTTACCAGTTTTTTTTTTAAAATAATAATAACTTGAAACAGCTGCAGCATGAACACCTGTATTGTGAACAAGTTAGACAATCCTGATGAAAAGGGCAAATTTCTAGAAAGACACAAACTACCAAAAATGACTCAAGAAAAAATAGAAAATCTGAATAAACCTGCAACAAGCAAAGAGATTGCATTAGTAACACATACACACACACACACACACACACACACACACACACACACACACACACAACTTTCTACAAAGGAGAGATCAGGCCCAGATGGCTTCACTGCTAAATTCTACCAAACATTTAAAGAAGAATCAACACTAATAGTTCACAAACTCTTCCAAAGAATAAAAAGGAGGAACAATTTCCAACTTATTCTGTAAGGCCATTATAGCCTGATATCAAGGCAATCAACAAGACAAGGATATCACAAGAAAAGAAAATATACAGCAATATTTCTTATGAAATTAGATACAAGAATCTCCAACAAAATAAATGTTGGGATTTGCAACCCAAATCCAGCAACATATAAAAAGGATTATATACCATGACCATGTGGGATTTACCCCAGAAATACAATGTTGGTTTAGTATCTGAAAACCAATCAACATAATAATCAAACTCAATAGAGTAAAACATAAAAACCACATCATCATCTCCATAGACATAGAAAAAGCATTGACAAATCCAACAGCATTTCATGATAAAACACTTCAGAAACTTGGAACAGAAGGGAATTTCCTCCGTCTGATGAAAGCTGCCTACAAAAAAACAAAACAAAACAAAAAACACTACACACAACAAAAATCCTATAGCTGATATCACATGTGTGTAACACTGAATGTTTTACACTTAGGCTCAGGAACAAGAGAAAGATATCAGCTCTCACTATTTCTGTTTCACTGAAGGTTTTAGCCATGGCAATTAGGCAAGAAAATGAAATAAAAGGTATCCAGATTGGAAAGGACCCAGTAAAACTATCTCTATTCACAGATGACATATTCTTGTATATGGAAGAAACTAAGGAATTATCCAACTAAAAAAAGAAACTATTAAGACCAATAAATGTGTTCAGTAGCCTAGTAGGATACAAGGTAATATACAAAACTCAATTGTGTTTCAAATAGCAATAAGCCATCAGAAAATGAAATTAAGAAAACAATTTTATTTACAGTAAGCATCAGAATATAAAATTATTGGGACTAAATTTAACAAAAAAGCACATGACTTGTACACTGAAAACCATAAAATATCATTAAAAAGCTAAAGTGTACCTAAATATATGGAAAAACATTCATGAATTGGAAGAATTAGTATCGTTAGATGGCAATATTCTGCAAGTTGATCTACACATTCAGCACAACCTTAAACAAAATCCCAGCTTTCTTCTTCGCAGAAACTGGCAAACTGATCCTAAAATCGATAAAGAAATTCAATGGCCCATAATAGCTAAAACAATCTTGAAAAGGAACAAAGTTGGAAGATTCACACATTCTGATTTCAAAATTCATTACAGAGCAACAGTAATCAAGACAGTGCGGTACTGGCATAAGGATAGACATATAGACCAATAAAATAGAACTGAGAGTCCATAAATAACCCTTACATTTATCATCAACTGATTTTCGAGAAGGATGCCAAGATCATCCAATGAAAGAAAAAAGCAATCTTTTCAACAAATGATGGTGGGATAACTGGGTACCCATATGTAAAAGAATAAAGGTGGATCCCTAATTCAAAATATACACAAAAATTACCTTAAAATGAACCATAGAACAAAATATAAGAGGTAAAACTGAAAACTCTTAGAAGAAATCATAGACATAAATCTTTACCTTGGATTTGGCAAAAAAAAAAAAAAAAAAAAAAATTCCTTAGATAAGAAACTGAAAGTACCAGCACCAAAAGAAAAGAAAAAATAGGTCAATTGGACTTCATCAAAATTAATTTTTTGTGTGCTTCAAAGGACACTAGGAAGAAAGTGAAAAGAAAACCCACAGAATGGAATAAAATATTTGCAATTCATATATCTGGTAGGGTCTAGTATGCAGAATATGTACTAAAAACACTATTGCAACTAAACAATAAAAAAGCAAATAACCAAATTAAAAATGGAGCAAATGATTTGAATAGATACTTCTATACAGAAAATATACAAATGGTCAATAAGTACATAAAAATATCATCAACATCAGTAGTCACTAGGGAAAGGCAAATGAAAAGCACAGTGAGGTACCACTTCATACCCACTAGAATGGTCAAAATCAAAATGACACCTGAAAAGTGTTGGTGATGATTCAGAAAAATTAGAGTCCTCATATATCACTGGTGGGTTTGTAAAATGGGGCAGACACTTGAGAAAACAGTTTTGCTGTTCTTCAAAATGTTAAACAAAGACTTACTAAATGACCCAGCCATTCCACTCCTGGGTGTACACCCAAAAGAAATGAAAACATATGTTCACATAAAAACTTGCAAACTTGTACATCAATGTTCATGGCAGCATTATTTGTAATAGCCGAAAAGCAGAAATAACCCAAATGTCCAACAACTAATGAATGGATAAACAAAATGTGATATAACCATACATTCAATGTTATTCAACTATGAAAAGGAATAAAGTACTGATATATGCTACAACATGGGTGAACCTTGAAAAAATTATGCCAAGTGAAAGAACATAAACACAAAATGTCATGTATTGGGTGATTCCATTTATAAGAAATGATCAGAATAGGCAAACTCAAATAGACCAAAAGTAGATTAATGGTTACCAGGGGCTATGGGGAGAAAATAATGGGGAGTGACTGCTAATTGATACAAGGTTTCTTTTTCAGGTGATGAAAATGTTCTAAAATGAGATAATGGTGATAGTTACACAATTCTGTGATCATATAGTACTAAAATACACTGAATTGTATACTTTAAAAGGGCATATTTTATGGTATGTGAATTATATCTCAATAAAGCTGTCATATATATTTATATTCATATATATGTACAAAACTACAAGTGAGCTCTCTACATTGTACTCCAGTTTTCCTGTTTGAAAAATGACAATGGATTTACATATCTTCTGAAACAAAATCAGAACACACTGTGATGTGAGAATTTTCTGCTTTTAATTTATTTAAATGAAAAAGTCTACATACTCAATCACATTCAGGAAATCATTTTACTAATCATCTGTTGGGAAAGTGTTACAGTGACATGAAATTAGAGTTGTCACAGAAAATCCTAGAGGTACGGTTTCATGTAAGTCAGCCATTAGCTCACATCAGACATACATATTTCATTAATCAAGAAACATACCCTAATATATAGACTCCACTCCTGACAAATTAATGGAAAATTATGACTACCAACAGGCTTTTACGCAGGAAAATAAATACTACCTATTGTCTACTCTAAACTCAGAGTCTGAACATCTAACCAAATAAATGCTAGAAAAGACACCCATCAAAGACTGTAGGAAACAGATCTTGTCTTGCTCATGGATGTCTAATATAATAGGCACTCCATAAACATTTGTTGAACAAATATGTGAATTCTCTCACCAAATCCTAGGTCTTCCTTCTTGTCTCTGTCTTTCCTTTATACACCTTCTCTGGGGATTATATCTTTTTTTCTTTTTTTCAGAGGCAGGGTCTTGCTCTGTTGTCCAGGCTGGATTGCAGTGGTGCCATCATGGCTCACAGATCATTGCAGCCTTGAACCCCTGGACCCAAATAATACTCCTGCCTCAGCCTCCCGAGCAGCTGGGACTGCGGGTGGGCACCACCAAACCTGGTAAGTTTTTGTGGGGATTTCGTTTTGTTGTTTTGTTTGTGTGGTCGGTAGAGATGTGTCTCACTATGTTGCCCAGGCTGGTTTCAAACTCCTGGGCACGAGCAATTCTCCTGCCTTCTGAGTAGCTAGGCCTACAGGCACAAGCCACTATGCCCCCCAAAAGATCCACATCTCCTTTACACACTTTCTTCCACCCCTTCCAGGCTTTCTTCTCCTTTTCCAGTTACTTTTCTCCCCTCTCACTTCCTTCTTTCTCCCCTCTCTTCCCCCCACAACTCCCCCACATCTCACTAATGAATAGCTGACCTTTCGCAGAATTTACTGTGCAAAACGGCCTTCCTTTAGTCCTCACAGTAACCCTACTGATGATGTTTTTCTTAACCCGTCTGTCTTATTTATTGCCAATTCCTATGCTCTTTAGAAGTCATCTTAGCTATCACCATCTTCATGACGGATATCGCACCTGAAGAATGAATTAGGAGACCCCCTTGTGACCTTCCATGCCCTTTTACCCTTACCCTCCTGAAAGCCAGCAAAACATACTAACATCAGAGTTAAAACTTCAGGCTCTGGAGTCAGATTGCTGGGCTTCAATTCTAGTTCTGCCACTTACCAGGTATGTAATCAGGGGTCTATGCTTTGTCTCTTTCTGCCTCAGTTTCCTCATCTGTAAATTAGGGGAAATAACAGCACTGGCATATATATCATTGGGTTATGATGAAGTTTAAATAAAATGACATGTGTAAAGCAGTTAGATATGTCATGTATATATTTATAGGTAAGTATCTTCCTCTTTACCTCTCCCTTTTGCCCTTTTTCATTTCTGTCTCTGCTCTTCCTGCAAACTTTTATTTCCTTTTATAAACATAATGATATGAATATGACTCCATGACACTTGTAAAATATGTAATCCTTTTCAAAATTCTTCTTCCTCAAAGCAATTCTGGGAAGCTGGCAGGAGAAATGATTTTATAGAGCCATCGAATGTCTTTATACATCTCATTACAGTAGTGGAACAAGTTGTAATCAGCCGGTAGTGAAGTTGGTGTGAGTAACAGAAGACGCGATCGCAGGACAGGACCTGCAGCTGTAGGAAAATCCTTCGCCTCAAAGTCCTCTTTATGTCACTCGTTTACTTCTCTGAGCCTTGTTTTCCTCATCTATAAAATGGGGATAATGATGCCTACTTTTTAAGACTGTGGTGAGGATTAAACAAGATAATATACATGAAGCATGTGTTCAGTGCCAGAAACATACAAAACACTCAGTAAACATTAATTAATGACAGCAGGACCCCACAAGGGCAACATGACAGAGCCAGTCAAAGATGAGGCCAGCATAAACCCAAGTGGGAATCTCTGCCCCCCACCGTGTCATCCTGCTTTCCCACCTGCACATAGCCTACTCATGTTTCCAATACACATCAGCCAATCCATAAATGTGTATCCATGTCTGCTGTCTGCCTCGGGCTGAAGCAAAAAGGGAGAGAAGTAGGGAGAGAGGCTGGAGTGCAGAAGAGGGGATGTAACCCATGAGGCAACTCATGTTGACAAGATTCCAAACCTAAAATCACCCCATGGGCCCTGTCTTTCCATGACCTAATGAAGAAACACCAGTGCTACATGACTCTAATCTGACAACGAGCCTCACTCTTCTAGGAGGTCTTTGCAACAGGAAAATGTTCCTTTGCCTGATCCTTCTTTTCAGTGCTTTCCCACTCTTCCAACCCAGAAGAAAAGACGGTCAACCTGAAAACTCAAGTTCTGACTGATCAAACAGAAAAACTGGATCACTGGACAAAGGCTGAGACAGGTGGGGTGTGCGGGGGTGGCTGAATGGAAGCTCTGAAGATGGACACCCACACGCACACACACAAGAGCATGACCATGCCACAAACCACTCAGGCTGAATTTCTCTGGAAGATTCAAATAAAGCCCAGTTTCACTGGGGCGTTAGTGGATGGTCACTGGATGGGTGTGGGGAGTAGAATGGAGGCTCCGATGGCTACAGCCCATCTTGGCAGGGAGAGTGACAGGGTGTGGGTGTCCTGTCATCAGATCTGCACGACATCAACCCAGCCCATTACATCAGCAAGAATCGCATCACTCAGAAAGCAATACAGGCCAGACCCACCAGGGTCATCACACCCATAGCACGGCATGCAAAGCCTTGGCTTCTCGCCTTCATGGCTTGTGCAGGACTCCCTGTAGGAACTACCATTTCCAAGGCCCACTGTGTCTCAACCACCACCTACGTATTGCATTTATGTCAATCCATTTAATTCCCATGACACCTGTTACACGAATACTATCACATCCATATTTCACTGGTGACTAGGTTGGGCTCAGAGAGGCGAAATCATTGACCAAGATCACACAATCAGTGTGTGATAAAAGTGGGGTTCAAACCCAGATCTGTCTGAAACCACAGCTCATGTGATTTTTTTTCAACAAACTACATGTCATCTACAGTAACTTTGGGATCCCTCTCTTGACACAGCCCTTTCCTGCCTGCCTATATTTGCGATTATATAACTTCAATGTTCAATAATAGTCAAAGGCCTTTTACAATTCAATAACGGTAAAAGGTCTTTTCTTAAATGTCCCTGTAAACTTAAATCCAACTTTACATAAGTGTGAATTGCTCTTTGACATGTTCAAAGCACACCCATGTCATGCACATTTGCAATCCACAAAACTAGGCCCCAATTCTGCCCATCTGTTTTAGAAATTGTACCAAGCCACATGGGGAATCACAACGAAGTTATCAGATCCTAGTCAGTTTATATCTTCTCATCACCCCCCTCCCAATTCATTTATTCAACAAATATTTGTTTAGTGAGTACTATATGGTCAGGCATCTTGCTAGGCACTGGAAGATATAAAATAAGTAACACACAGTCTCAGGCCTTTCCTCAAGATCTAAAACTAAGTCTGTTGCCAACTCTCAGTTTCTGCTCTAGGGTTCTGTCTTGGCTCCCTACTTCTGAGTCTCTGTTCTAGTCGCCTGAGTAGGAATGCAGCTTCCTCTTATGGGGGATAGGGCCCTGTCGTGCTCCACCAAGTCCCCTTTCCAGGCCTAGAGTCCTGTTCAATGACAAGAAATCTGAGGCGACAGCTCCTGTTCACCCTGAGGTCTTAGTGTGCCTGCCTGTTGGTACACCCTCCTCCTCATGTTGGACTCCCATTGCAAATATCTCAACAGGACTGTGACCAGCTACTGCCACAGGCTCCAGGTTAAACCTTTTCTCAATAGGGTTGGCCCAAGATTCTGTCCTGAGGCAGGGACAAACCCTGTTCCAAGCCTGCCTACCCCCAATCCTACCTTAGCAAGTAACCAGATCACATCCAGCTGACTCCCAGGACAAGATGGAAGTGGTCTCTTTGTTTCTCTGTCTGAAAGCCAGTCTCCTACAAACATCAGCTTTTCTGCATGTATCTAATATTCCCAAGCACATCAACATAAAATCCAATCCCTGGAATTGTCCACTGTCAGAAATGTAAAATTCATTTTATTTGCTTCTTGTCTACTACTTCTCAAAAAAAATGTTTTTAAGTGTTAAAATTATTTTGGCAGAAAGATAAAGACTGTTTTCAGGTCAGCTACTCTCCAGATCCACCAATGAGTAGCAACTGCCTAACCCATGCAGGACACAGGGGAGGAGCTCATCCCTCTGCTTATTTCAGCGACTTCCTTCTCAGTGTATACAAATTTAGGTCCTTACAACGACCAGGTCAGTCCAAAATCTAGCAATGGTAAAATTCATAATCGCAGGTGCTATGGTTTGAATGTTGCCTCCAAAATTCATGTTGAAATTTAATTGCCGTTGTGGCAGTATTAAGAGGCAGGACCTTTCAGAGGTGATTAGGTCATGAGGGCTCCATCCCCATGAATGAATTAATGGCATTATCACAAGAGTGGGTTAGTTGTCGTGGGAGTGGGCTCCTGATACGAGAGTACATTCAGCCCCATTTTCTCTCTGTCTTGAGAGCTCTCACTCTCTCTCACCCTTCTTTGCCATGTGATGCCCTCTGCTAGATTATTAAGTAGCAGGAAGGACCCCAAAAGATACCAGCACCATGTTCTTGGGCTTCCTCAGCCTCCAGAACCATGAGCCAACTAAATCTTTCTTTATAAATTACCCATCTGTAATATTCTGTTATAACAGCAGAAAATGGACTAAGACATAAGAGAAAGCTTTACTCAGCTTTACAGAGTACAAAGCTTTACTCTTGTTCTGGCTGTTGCCAAATAAGAAGGGGTTGTGCCCAGGCACAATTCTGTAAAGAGAGAGCAAGAATAAAATAGGCGAGGTCTGTCTATATGCAAAATGGCAGACACAACACCCATATTTAAGGAAGACCTGCTTACCTGCCCCAGTGAAAGGGACTTGATCTTTAAAGAGGATTTTTTATTTACCTAAGAATTTCACAAAGACTTTGGAACTACACCACCACCCAGGGCTCCTTTCTGGAGAGAATTATTGTGCTACCAAAAAGGTCTTTAGAAGCAGCCTCTTGGCTGGAGGAGTAGTGCCCCCATTAGCAGGCAATCCTTCACAATGAAGCCCCCCATCCCAGCAAAAGACCATTGTCACATGGCTTTCAATGCCCAGTCCATAAGCGTGAGTGAGAGCATCCGAAACAGCACAAGAGAGATTTGTTTTCCAAGAGCAAAGGAAACAAACTAAGGGACAATTCTCCAAAGACTGAACCTTCCTGACCAGCAAATGCCTGCTGGAAATTTATATGCTGTGAGTGTAAAAGCAGTGAAATTCGATAATCTCAAAGCCACAGATTTGTAACGTGCACTTATGTAAATATTTATGGATTCTTTGGGGGAAAAAATCAATCCTCTCAGCCTTTCTCTTTAGTACATGCTTCAGAGGGAACATTTTTTTCCTCTCAAGAGGAGGATGTAAACTCTAGCTATGGCTTACGAAATGAAGTCAGCAGCCTGCCTAAGCATGATCTAAAGTCCATTTGTAATTTCACTTTAAAAGATTATAACACATTATCTTCCCCAATACCAGTGAGAGCACAGAGAAAACGCGATGGTCCCTTCTGTGGCCTGGCCTCATGGGGACTGAGGTTAAAAGTTGATCAGTCAGTAACACTTCTCAGACAATAAGAAATAAAAGGAAAGTTATCCGTCCATTGTCCGTCCTTACCAAGGAGTGAAATGCATGCAGATCTCTACCCATATCCACCAGTGTCAGGCACAAGCACATATAGGCCAACACATATCACCCAACCCTCTTGGCCAGAGCCATGGACAGTAGACTGTAATCAATCTCTTTCCTGCTTTCTCCCCTCTCTCATTCCTCCTTTACACTGTCCCCTGGGGGATCTTCCTAAAATACTGGCTTTACTGTGTTTCACCGCCCCCACCACTTTAACCCCGCATTCCCCCATGAAGCATCAAAGCCCCAAAGTGCAGTCTTCACCCCTGAGTAGGACGGTCCAGGTGCTCCACTCTGTAACTTTGATTTGGTTTTTTTTTTTTGTTTTCTTTTTGTTGTTTTTTTTTTTGAGACGGAGTCTCGCTTTGTCACCCAGGCTGGAGTGCAGTGGTGCAATCTCGGCTCACTGCAAGCTCCGCCTCCCGGGTTCACGCCATTCTCCTGCCTCAGCCTCCCGAGTAGCTGGGACTACAGGCGCCCGCCACTGCGCCCGGCTAATTTTTTTCTATTTTTTAGTAGAGACGGGGTTTCACCATGGTCTCGATCTCCTGACCTTGTGATCCGCCCGCCTCGGCCTCCCAAAGTGCTGGGATTACAGGCGTGAGCCATCGCGCCCGGCCTGTAACTTTGATTTGTATCCCCTGCCAGGCTCCTTCCTATCTGTGATCCTGAATCTCTTGCCACTATCTGAGAGCCTACCACATACGTACAGGATTTAATTTACAAATAGCATTTTTCTTCAAATAGCTAGTCAGCGGTGCCCTTTCTCCCCTCTATGTTTAGTAAAATCTTGTTCTACTTAAAGGCTTGGTTCAAATGCCATTATGAGGAAATCTCGGAGCCTCCCGCATTCCCCCCTGTTCCACTCCCAAATCATCATGAACTGCTCTGTCTGATTCCTCCAACAGATGGGAAGCTTTCTCAGTCTGTCCATCCATCTCCTCAGCTCCTGCAGTTCGGCTCAGGGCTTCCACATTGTAAGCATTTCCAAATGTGTCTGGGAATTGACTTATGCCTACCGATAAATGAATGATTTTAATGCCTCAAGATTAAACGTGTAACTGATGAATTGAAGCAGGTTTCACGTGTGGCTTTGCCCCCTTCTTCTTTTGTCAAAAGCTGTGTTAAAAACCTCTATTCGTTATTTGATAAAAAGAACAGAAGTCAGTAGAGGTACCATGTTCATGCATGTCAGGGAGGTGCTCAGATCCCACTCCACACAATTACAGGGGAAGCTCCATTTAAGGACAAATGAGGTGGTGTGCTGAGGTCACTGTGAAATCACAACTTCACCACCCATGTGGAAGCAGGCACCAGTATACTCTGCTCTCCACTGCCCACCAGCCCTGGGTCACATTCCATTAGAGTAGGTCGATCTTCCAAGTGATGAAGTTACTGTTCATGGTGGCATACCAACTCAACTCAGTCCTTTCCAAAAACATTTTATATGCTTAATAGCACCCGTAGAAATAATATTCACTCCAGTTGGATCTGGGACCCTGGGACAAGCACTGGCCTTAGCTCCAATACCTACGTTCACTGACAACCAAGCATCATGGAAATAAGGTGAGGGTGGACCTATCATGACATAAACTGGTCATTAGACTCAGGAGAAGGTGAGGTATCCACAGGTGCTAAGAGGTGGCACCAGGAAGTAATTTGGCAAACATGGATGAGGAGGAAAACTGGAAAAGAGAAGTCCTGGGGGAATGCCCTGAGAAATGCCATAGGACAGCAGACAGCAGAAGGTCAGATGCTGCCTCACTATCCTCACAGGTGCCTCTGGAGCCACACTCAGGCCAATCTGAATGACTTCCAACAGAAGTTATGAGGAAACTTACACAGGAATAAGAATTGGAGCCAGGCACAGTAGCTCACGCCTGTAATCCCAGCACTTTGGGAGGCCGAGGTGGGCGGATCATGAGGTCAGGAGATTGAGACGATCCTGGCTAACACGGTGAAACCCCATCTCTACTAAAAACACAAAAAATTAGCCCCGGGCGTGGTGGCGGGCGCCTCTAGTCCCAGCTACTCCGGAGGCTGAGGCAGGAGAATGGCGTGAACCTGGGAGGCGGAGCTTGCAGTGAGCCGAGATCGCGCCACTGCACTCCAGCCTGGGCGACAGAGCGAGACTCCCTCTAAAACAAACAAACAAAAAAAGAATTGGAGAGGAGTATCTTTCAGTTAGCAACTACTTTGGACCAGAGCCTCTTCCAGCAAAAAGGTTTAAAAAACCTGTCTCGCGCCCCTAACAAAATAAAGAGGGCAGCATTTTCATTTACAAAGATTTTCTTTTGTTTTATTGCAATGTCCTTGGGGGCAGCTTGCATCTCTAGCAATTTCATGGGTGATGGTATTTATACCAGATATAGCTAGAACAGTAGCACATAGAAGGGCAGGCCCTGCTTCAAGGGCCTTGGGGAAATCGTTGGGGTGTTTCATTTTGTTTCTTACCAATATTGGAGGGGTGTTATGGGCCTTTAGTGGGCAAGGATCAAGGATGCCAATTGTTTTGTCATAAGCAAGACACGCCTGCCAGGCACTTGCCTTGCACTCACCCACTTAACTCTCGAGTGCCATTCATGTAGAGGAAACATACATTTAAAATCATATGAGGAGATAACTCAATTTTATATGTATAAACTAAATGTCTCTGTGTGGGTTCTGTTGTTGTTGTTTTGAGACAGGGTCTCGCTCTGTCTCCCAGGCTGGAGTGCAGTGGCACAATCATGGCTCACAGCAGCCTCTACTTCCCAGGCCCAAGTAATCCTCCTACCCCAGCCTCCAGAGTAGCTGGGACTACAGGCATGTGCCACCATGCCCAGCTAATTTTGTTGATTTTTTGTAGAGATGGGGGTCTCACTATATTGCCCAGACTTGTCTCAAACTCCTGAGCTCAAGCAATCCTCCCACCTTGACCTCCCAAAGTGCTGGGATCATAGGTGTAGGCCACCACGCCTGGCCACTAAATGTATTTTTGCATTATTTTAAGATAAACAGAAATTTTCAGAACTGCAACCTGGAAATTAAGAGAAGATTGCATTTGGTTTAATTTAGAACCTTCCAGAGAGTTACTCACCATGTGGGAAAATCAGTGTTGCCAACACAAGGCACCGATGTCAGGCTGCACATTGATAGCTGCGAATTTCTGTTCACGCATGATCTTCCCTTCCTTCAGTCTTCCGGTGTGGCAGCCTGGCGT
This sequence comes from Chlorocebus sabaeus, assembly GCF_047675955.1. Taxonomy (NCBI): domain Eukaryota; kingdom Metazoa; phylum Chordata; class Mammalia; order Primates; family Cercopithecidae; genus Chlorocebus; species Chlorocebus sabaeus. Next base: position 33,377,208 of record NC_132924.1, read on the forward strand.
TTGCATGAAACACTGTGCTGCTTTCCCCATTGGACCCACCCCTCCTTGATCCATTCTCTGTCTTTCTCTGTCCTGCTCTCTCTGCCAGAGGCTGAGCTCTGTAGACTGAGTCCCCCAGGCCTTTCCCCACTTGTTTCCAGCTTTCTGCCAATAAGAGGGAGTGGCAAGAGACCAGAGGGTGAGAAGAGAGAAAGGCTGGAGTATTCTTTCCCTGCCCCACACCTTGCCGCTGCCCTCTTTAGGCCCCAGCTCTCAAGGGGCTCTGGGAACACTGTTCCCTCCGCTGCTCCTCCAGGGCTAGGGATGGTAACAACTTCAAGCTGTTCCTAGTGCCTGGATCCTTCCTCATCCTCAGTTGGATCCCCTAATCCTACCCTCACCTTCGTTCAAATCTTTATAGTTAAACTCTTTTTACCATGCTGTTTCTTGTCAGGACCCTGACTGATACAAATACAAATTATTTTATTAAAATTACATTTATTTTATTTCTTTGTTATATTACATTTAGGGCATTTTTATAATCATGTGTCTAGGGTGGGTTTTTTAGTCTATAAAATTCATTGTAAATTGTAATGATTTACTATAAAATATTTGTCATAAAGAAGAATGATTTGACTCTGATAGGGTTTGTTTTTTAATCTATACAACTCATTGGAAAACTTATAATGGTTTATTATAAAATATTTGTCATAAAGAGAGACCATTTGAATCAGATAGGGCTCGTGACAATGAAGGCATGGTAGGGAGAAACAAAACTTTGACTAACTGCAGACAAAGTGCTGAGATTCTGCAGTGATGCTGACATCCATGATAGAAAGAAATCGCCACTCTAAGATGGGGTGGTGCAGCACTGAAATGGACCAATAGATGATGAAGGAAAAGCAGAGTCCAAGCAGGGACCTTTCCTCCTGGCAGCTAAAGCTGGCAGCTAAAGTTAGTACCATACAGAGTGACACCTTCATGCAACTTCCATTGTTGTCAATATGTATATGTTCAATGTGAATATACTTTAAAATGCAGTATCTGCTTGGGAAACCCTGTGGAGCTCATTCAAGAATGTGAGCTCAGGGATCACTTTTATTTTATTTTATTTTATTTTTATTTTTATTTTTATTTTGAGACGGAGTCTCGCTCTGCCGCCCAGGCTGGAGTGCAGTGGCCAGATCTCAGCTCACTGCAAGCTCCGCCTCCCGGGTTCACGCCATTCTCCTGCCTCCGCCTCCCGAGTAGCTGGGACTACAGGCGCCCGCCACCTCGCCCGGCTAGTTTTTTTTTGTATTTTTTAGTAGAGACGGGGTTTCACCATGTTAACCAGGATGGTCTCGATCTCCTGACCTCGTGATCCGCCCGTCTCGGCCTCCCAAAGTGCTGGGATTACAGGCTTGAGCCACCGCGCCCGGCAGGGATCACTTTTAAAGTAAGGCAAGTGAATTGCATGTAAAGCCAACTCACCTTTACATTTAAGTTCCCAGGACCCAGGATGTGGAGACTAATTTAGCAACACTCTCTAGACAATGGTACCCACATAGGGATGCTCCTGTAGGACCGCCATACTTCTGTACACATGCAACCTTTGGTTCCCTTGTCCCACTTCCACTGTATAACTACAGCATATGTGTTTGCACATGTACACACATACACACAGATGTACCATGAAACCTCTAGGCAGATTCAAAACACCCTATTTGTAAGCTACAACCTCACAAACCAGCCTCACTCAAGAATAATTTTCCAGGAAAAAAAAGTACATGTAGATATAGACACACACACACACACACACACACACACACACTTTGGCAAAGGGACAGAATAGCACCCCAGAAAAGTGGCTAGAATCCAGACCTGTTGTAAAATACCCGAATAACTTGGGCCTTACTTGTTTATGCCCAAACCATAGAAAGACTTACAGAAAGCCTAACACAGCTGGGATAAGTTTAGGTCTGAGGCATCTTAGATGCCAGGCACAGTATAGAATAGCTACTTTCCAATCAAGTTATTGTAATGAACGCACAAATTAAGGGGGAGTTCTTCTAAGAGCAGAATTACCAAGCAGAGACCCTCCCTCTGAATCATAATTTTACTTCTACTTCCCTTTGCGCACCTCACACCCACTCCATAGGCACACACCGCAGACCCCTTTAAAGTTTTCCAGATCACAGCCAGTGCTGGTGTACTTGTTACATCATTTACATCTGTTACAGCAACTGAAAAATCAGTAACATGTTTTGCCCAAATCACCTTGACTTAAGGCACAAAGAGCCAGGTTCCCCTCTATAGACCTAGAGTTCCTTCTAGACCTGCAAATGGTCTAGAATGGTGGATACTCGCCACATTTCAGGGCTTCCTCTGCCTCCAGGTTATAATGCCATAAAGATATGTATCTACTTCATCACCAATCACTCCAGACACTCCATCACATCAGAAAGAAAATTACTATTTCAAAAAGACATGAATTGCAGAGAATAGATGTTATAATCCACTGTATAAATTTTGCCAAGACTTGAGACAAATCTGGAAAGTCAGTGCTTCTCTCCTGCCACCCTGTGTTTCCCTTCCCCCATCTAGAACCCACAAACAGACAGAGAGCAGGGGGTGAAAAGTTGTGACAGGTGGAGGATCAAGCCAAGTGGATTCAGCTCCTGTGGCAATCCATTATCTGGGGAAAATTATGGTTTAACATCAACCATTTGAGTTGCCACAATGACTCTTTTCTAAATCTGTGTTGGGCATTTCCTAATTGCATATTTTCTTCAGCATGAGAAATTGCAAGCTTGGTAAATTATCTATTTCAATATTTTGCATCATATGCGAGTCAAGCATCCAAAGGGCAGTTTAGAACAGTAGGTATCACACTTTCAAACTGGGATAATTTTTGAGATCTTCCAGGCTCTTCCTTCACTAGCTGTTTCTAGTGTCATATTATGTAAAGCCTTTGGATGCCCATAATTTAAAACTCAGCTAGGCATATTATAAGTACCCTTGGGCTTTTTATTATCTTGGTTCAACAGACAACATCAGAATCATTATTATCAGTCACAAGAAGATTCATTAATCACACAGCAGCTATTATGCTGACATTCTCCTTTGTGAAGAAAAGACCAAAAATAAATAAATAAAGACAAAGAAAATTTAAACTCATTAGCAATGTCCATCGATTTTCCATAATAACAGCTTCTCTTGTTATTGCAGGGAATGTGTGATTTAATTCTGGTGGTCCAAACGAAGTCCAAAGATTTGATCTCTCCACTGACCGAGCTCCTCTCATAGGCTAGACCCTTAAATTCTGACAGCTCCTAAGTCTAAGAAAACTCAGTGGTATTTGACTGTTTCTCTGTGAAGTAAAGGATGGGAGGGAGATAGGAGGAAGAGGAAAGGCTGACAGAAACCCTTTTAGGAGAGACTGACAGAGTAATCAACCTTAGTCAAACAATTTTAAGCAACCAATGAAGTTTTTTAAAAAGTTAATCAATGTGACATTGACATTAGGTATATTCTTCTTTGAGAAGCCCTTGAGTTACAACTTCAGGTCCCCCAGAGAAGGATCCTAACACATGATTTGGTCAAGCAACAAACACAAATTGCATAGTCATAATTATGAATGCAATTTACTGGTTTTTCACTGTTAGAGTTAGCCAAAAGCACAGAAGATATCATTGAAGTTGCAAGACAAAATATAAAGGAAAATCACTTAACAATGTGGAAGTAACTATGCAGATGCCAAAGGTGGAATGTAGAAGAGTGGAGGACAAGGAAAGGATCCTAAGAGAGCTTAGAGCTCCACCTTTTGCAAAACGATGGAAAGTTGGTGGGCCACAAAGGGAAGGTTTAAGTGTACAGCCAATAGTGAAAGCAATAATGGAATAAAGTAATAAGAGAAGGCAGAGGTAGAGGAGACACAGGACAACTGAGCTGAATCCCCGTCTGGCAAAGCAGAGACTTATGAGATGTTATAACAGCTAATAAATAAAGAAACAAAGACAGAAGCATGTTATTGAGTTTAGCAGTAACTTCTCAAAACAAAAACAAAACAAAACAACACAAAACAAAAATTTAGAAAAGATTGCCTTTAGTGAGTGGTCAGGGGAAATGATAATATTTAACTTAAGTTCTTCGGCATATGATTTACTTTGCTTCCATGTGCACATATTACATGGAAGATGAGAAGAAGAAGAAACTTGGCCAAAATGAAGAGGAGGGAAATGCCATTTTAAAAAAGGTAAGAGGGGATGGTAATGCTTATGAATTGATTAAGAAGCCAGAGTTTCATTTCTACTTCATCAAGGCTAGGTGTGTGAGCAGAGAATAGAAAGAACCTCAAAGTAGAAGTCACAACAGCCTGCATCCCAGTCACGGTGCTACTCCCAGCAGTGTGAACAAAAGCAAGTCATTTAACCCCTCTGGGCTCGGCCTCTATGTCTGTAAAATGAAAAGGTTAGACTAAATCATCTCTAACACCGCCTGGCCCCAGGGCCCACGTTCCTGGATTTACACTGAAAACCTGAAAACCCAGCTAGCTCGTCAATTCCTCCTCTTGTGACTCCATCTACCCCTGCAGAGACTAAAATATTCAGGCTTTACATGTTCTGGAAGGCATGGTTGGTGACCAGCCAAGCCACCTGAAGAATTTAGGAGGTTAAAGACTCACTTCAATATCTGAAAAGTCCTCCCGAGAACATATGAAAAGAGTAGTAAAATCCAACAGCCAAACCCACCAGCTACATGTCACTAACACTAAAGGTTCCTGGGCCCAGAAGAAAAACGAAGAGCCCAGAGAACCGAGAGCCTGCACTGGTGTCTTGCCACAGCCAAACTGAGCTCTCCAACACCACGTTAAGCAGATCTAGAAAATATTGGAAGCAATAAAAAATAAAACTATACATACACTGTGTTAGGGTTCTCTAGAGGGACAGAACTGATAGGATAGATATACATATATAAACAGAACTTTATTAAGTATTAACTTGTATGATCACAAAGTCCCACAATAGGCTGTCTGCAAGCTGCTGAGCAAGGAGAGACAGTCTGAGTTCCAAAAGTGAAGAACTTGGAGTCCGATGTTCCAGGGCAGGAAACATCCAGCACGGGAGAAAGATGTAGGCTGGGAGGCTAGGCCAGTCTCTCCTTTACACGTTTTTCTGCCTGCTTTATATTCACTGGCAGCTGATTAGATTGTGCCCACTAGAATAAGGGTGGATCTGCCTTCCCCAGTCCACGGACTCAAATGTTAATCTCTTTTGGCAACACCCTCACAGACATACCCAGGATCAATACTTTGTATCCTTCAATCCAATCAAGTTGACACTCAGTATTAACCATCAATCACATACACTCTCCCAAAAAGTCCTCTCACTAAAGTGGTTTCTTGCTACTTTTTGTGTTTTTCTTTAGCGGATTTCAACCTTAACAAATATCTGCTCTATGTAAAAAGGAAAAAGCCAATAGGAAGAAGGGAAAGCCTGAGGCATACCTAAGACGGGCTGGGAATGTGGGGCAGTTGTGTCACCAGAAGCTATGTTTTGGAAATGTCACATAAAATAAAGGACCCTTGAGTCATCATGTTCTTTACCTTGCTCTCCTAGCTGTATTACCACCTCACCACTTCCCACAATACATACATACACACACACCATCACTCTCCTCCCCTAGCAGGTGCATGTGTAGCATCCATGAGGTTGGGCTCAGTTAAGGCAAATGACTACATGAACACAATAATATCCTAAGACACTGAATGAGTTGGTCCAAATTCCCCCATCCACTCCCCTGTTGGTGTGCAGCTACCAAATGAAGAAAGAAACATGTTTGAAGGGAACTTGCAGAGTTAAACTCCAGAAAACCTCATCTTCATTTCTTGGGATCAGTCCCAGTGGAACATACCACCATGATCTGTCACATGTGAACTGGAAGACTATTTAAAGAAAGCTTATGAAAAATAGAACTACCATTTGTTGAGCATTTACATTTACCATATTTCAAAAAACAGATGTGTGCCGGGCACTGAGCTTATAAATACAGTCAGAACAACTGCTAACATTCATGGTGTGCCCTGCAAGCCCTGTGCTACGTGTACTATCTTATTTAGGTCTCGCAAGAATTCTAGAGGGTAGGTGGTGTCCTGATCTCCACCTTCCAGGTGAGAAGTTAGTAACTTGCCCAAGGACACAGAGCTAGCAAGGTGCAGAGTCCAGATCCATGCTCAGCCAGTCAGATTCTACTACCTGTCACAGGTGGGAATAGGAAATGGTCTTGCCTCTGAGGTGCTCTTGGCTTAGAAGAGGAGAGTACTTCAATACATGCTATCTAGCACATAGTAGGCTCTCAATAAATGACTTTGTTTAACACCAACACCACCTGTATAAAGTGGGTAAGACAATTATTCTTTTATACATAAAGAATTGGATTCAGAGATGTCACCCAGCTATTAAAAGGCAGAGCCAGGACAGAAACCCCCAAATGTCTAGTTCTTTTGTGCTCTCTGCTCTCAAAGAAAAGGGTGATGAAGACTTCACACCCTAGAACACAAGGAACATTTGGTTTGTATTTTCACTGGTGTCATATTGTGGGAGCTGCCAGAAGCCACATCATTCCGCCAAGTTAGCTCCAAGTGCTCCAGTTTGTGTATAGCTTCCTGGAGCTGGAGAGGCAGGAGATGGGTGTGTATGTGGGGTAGGGGGGACCTAAAACAAACAGACCAACCAAAACCAACGATGAAACAGTGGGCAGACTGTCAAAGGGAACGAAGTGGGAGGGGAAGATGGTCTGCCCGAAGATTCCCTTGGAGTCACTTGTATTTTCGGGTGTCTGGTATAGTTGACTCCAGGAAAGGTGCTCTAGCTGGGCCAAGGGCTTCCTTCAGGGAAAACGGACAGAATCAGAAAATTATGAAAGTAACATTCACTTTCTTTGTTGGCTTTTTGTTTGGTTTTGTTTGTTGAGGTTGTTTTGCCTCCACCATGAACAGGCCTTGGAATCCTCAGCAAAGCTGCAATCATTCCCTCAACCTCTCAAGTATGTCAGAAGAATATTGGCTCCCGGGAGCTACTTTCACTCTCCAGTAAAACCCTGCTCCAAGGTCCAAGGATTCTTAGTTTCTTCTTCCGCTTGACTTTGCTGTTAAAGTGCAAAGTCAAAGTAATTTCCTCTTTCCACAGCCTACTCTAGAACCTGATAGGAAGAGCCTATCTGAAGAGAAAATCCTTTTGTAAGAGACGGCTGTCAGAACATCTAAAAACAACTGCTTTCGAAGAGGCTGGCTCCATCAAAGAAAGTCTGAGTATAAATGTATTAGTCTGTTCTCACACTGCTAATAAAGACATACCTGAGACTGGGTAATTTATAAAGAGAAACAGGTTTAATTGACTCGCAGTTCCACGTGGCTGGGGAGGCTTTACAATCATGGCAGAAAGTGAAGGAGGAGCAAAGGAACGTCTCACAAGAGAGCATGTGAAGAGGAACTGCCCTTTATAAAACCATCAGTTCTCGTGAGACTTATTCACTATCACAAGAACAGCATGGGAAACACCCAACCTCATGATTCAATTAGCCCCCAACCAGCTCCTTCCCACCACACATGCGGATTATAGGAGCTACAATTCAAGATGAGATTTGGGTGGGGACATAGCCAAACCATATCAGCAAACTTTCTTTCTGGATTAACATTTAAGATTAGGAAGAAACCCATGACATTTATGACCCCACAAGAGTCATCACATCCCCACTCTGCTATGGTTTCAGTGTGATAGAGTTTCCTCTAGAATTCTTTCTTTCAAATTTTTCACTAATGGGATATTTCTCTGGCATCAGGGGGAATTGAAATGAGCCTAGAAAACAGAGCCAATAGCTTCAGATGCCGACAGGGGCAGATCATCAGGAGAGAAATTTTCTCTGTGCTATACTAATCCATGAATACAATGGCAGGGCTAAATAAGCACCAAGTCAGCCTTCTTTCCTTCCTGTTTTTTAAGGCACGGCTTCTTCTCTGATGGACAGGCCACTGGAAGAGTCTTTCTCCTGCTGTGACTTGGTTGAAAGGAGCAATGATTGACCAGCTCAGTTTCACTTTTGTTTCCTCACCACAGTTCAAAGGCATGTATTCCAGCCACCAACCCTCTTCATTACTCCATGTCCACCTTTATTATTTTCCCAGGAAACTGGCAAACTAGCTTCCTGAGTTGGGCCTGTGTTGAGAGAGGAGAGAATCTGCAGCCTGAGATTCCTTTCTGTGGGCCACAGGAGACCTCTTTGTTTGGAAAAGATGCGTCCAATCTTCTGTTGCCAGGACCTTATTTTTCTCCCCCAGATTCCAAATTCATAGTCATTTAATATTTTATGCCAGATATATTCAGGCACAAGCTAGCATGAGCACTACCAAAATCTTTATAAAGTCATTTAATGGTTTGCACCTTTATATAAGCATTAAACAGCACTGATTAATTGATGGAGGGGGCAACAGGGAAAAGGAACCTTCTGAGTTTTGTAAAGACACCATATTAATTTCATCTTACAAAACTAAGTTTTCCATAACAACATTTTTATGTTTAATCTAACTTTCTAACTAGCACCATTGTCTTCTACATGCCACTAAATTCCACCTCAAAACACCATTCTGACTTGTATCAGGATCTACCAACACCACTTCCACATCTCAGGCAAATGACCTATGGCATTTGGGTATCTGGGGCTGGGTCAACCTTCAGAGGAGGAACTTGAGGGCAGGAGAAACATGTATCCCAAAGAGTCATCATCATCATAAGCGAATTATCATTTTATATAATTAGTCATAAGGTGGGGAGGCAAGATGAGACAGCGGCTGAGGAGGAGAAGGGTTAAATGGGTAAGGGGACAAGTTAGTGGCCTAGAGCCTGTGTTGACTCCCCCTCCTCCAATTTTTAGCTATGCAACCTTCACACATACAGGTATTCAATACATATTTCTGGAATGAATGAATGAATGATTCTACCTAAATCCAGTTTTCTGGTCTGTAAAATAGAGCTAATAACTGTTGGGAGACAGTCCTCCATGGGTCTCTCGCCATTATGTATGTCCTAGCAGCAGAGGCACAGATGGCCTTGGTTCTGGAATCTTTTCAAATACACTTGCACAGCAGAGTTAGAAGACAGACTTAGTGTGTCCCTCTGGAGCAGACGGCAGGTTTGCTTACTGTCCAGTGTAATAAAGATATCTCCCTCAGGAGCAAAGATCAGGCAAGGTTGCTTCCCACAACATTAAAAGAGAGTGAGATTTCTAAGCCCAGAGTTCTTCAGCCATAATGTAAACTCCCTGCATGTTCAGCATCCACCTGGGCCACTCCACAACACTCTCACAGGACCTAGGAACAAGAGGAACTGATATGGACATGAGGCTGATGCTGCTTGCCGGCCAGGAGTAATAAAGAACTTCGCGTCTGACCCAGGAGTCCCATAGCTTCTGCCAGCATCCATGAAGCTGGCAGACTAGTTAGCTTGCAGGTAGGGGAAAATCTCAGCTCTTCACAGTTCTTGACAATAGCAGTCTTTACCTTATAGAGTTGTTCTGAAGATTAAATGAAATAAGGCTTATAGAGAGCTCTGCAGTGCCTGGTCCAAAGTAGGTGTTCAATTAAAATTAGCTTCTATTACTGTCCTATGTGATGAATGATCTTTGAATATCTGTATATTTGAATGGCATATTTTACATATGCATTTACCCTAATTATTCAAAAAGAGAATGTAATAGAAAAACTTGACTAAGTGAACTTAACAATATGAAGAGACTCAATTATGAATGATACTGACTCAAGATAAACTCTGATACTGAGTCACAACATTACAGTGATTAATGTGACTTTAACCATTTACTATACAATTTAATGGTTAAAACCCATAAAGGAACATGCAAATCAAAACCACAATGAGGTATCATCTCACCCCAGTTACAATGGCTATTACTGAAAAAACAAAAAAGTAACACATGCTGACAATGTGGATGCGGGAAAAGGAAACTCTTATACGCTGTTGATGGGTATGTGAATTAGTACAATCATTATAGAAAACAGTATAAAGGTTTCTCAAAAAACAAACAACAACAACAAAAGACTACCATATAATCCATCAATTCCAGTACTAGAGGATTTTGAGAAACATATCAAAAGGAAAGGAAATCAGTATATCAAAGGGATACCTGCACCCCCATGTTTGTTGTGGCACTATTCACAATAGCTAAGATATAGAATCAATCTAAATGTCCACCAGCAGATGAATGGATGAAGGAAATGTGGCATATATACACAGTGGAATACTATTTAGCCATAAAAAAGAATGGAATCCTGTCATTCACAGAACATGGATAAGCCTGGAGGACATTATGCGAAACAAAATAAGTCAGGCACGGGAAGATAAATACTATATGTGCTCACTCACATGTGGGAGCTAAGAAAACTATTTTTGTTTAATCTCATGGAAGTAGAGAGTAGAATTGTCAGTATTAGAGGCTGGGAAGGGGCTGATGAGGAGAGGCCAGTGGGAGAGGTGGGTTGACAAAGATGAGTAAGTTCTGGTGTTCTGCAGCACTATAGGGTGAATACGGTTAACTGTAATTTATTGTATATTTTCAAAAAGCAGAAGAGGGCATTTGAATACTCACAACACAGAGAAATGATAAATGTTTGTGGTGATCAAGTTACCCTGATTTTATCATTATGTTGTATATATGTATCAAAATATCACTCTGTATCCTGTAGGTATAATTATTTTAAAACTAAAAAAAAAATGTTTTTAAAAACCGTAAAGAGTTTAGTTTATATTCCAGCTTTTCCACTCATAAACTACAAGACTTTGGGCAAATGACACAGAGGTTTTATCTTCCAAAATGTGGAGATTAGAAGTAGCTCCAGTTCACCTGGTGCTATGAGGATTAAACATGATGGTAACTTGTAAAATGTCTAACATAGTACCTGCCATATACCAAATATTCACTAAAGGTTGAGTATTCATTATTTTATTCAAAGAACAATAACATCAAGAAAAGAGATGCGATGCTTTTGGCATCTTTGGACTTTTATATTAGCTTCTTTAATCCTCTCAATAATTCTGGGAGGTAAGCAAAATAAATTTTAGCCCAACTTTACAGACAGGAAACTGAAGTGAAGGGAGGTTAAGTGGCTTTTCCAAGATCAAAGATGTAGCAAATGGCAGACATTTTATATTTTAGAGTTTCTTTCCATGTGGAGAGCCACCAGAGATTATCAAGTGGTAAAGATCTCTCTGTGCTTTTGAGTAACAGGCTCACACATTACCAGGAGCTGGAGAATGCATTTGGCCCAGCTCAACAGCCTCATGGGCTTGGAGCTTTCAACCAAATGCAAACTTTTAGAGTGTGTGCATTTAAGTTTTGCCAAGAGTAGATGGCTTTCTATTTTTAAAAGGGAGGGGGAAAGAACACTGGAAGGTATTTAAATCAAGCTCCAAAGTCTTCTTGGACATCAAATAACTCTTAGAAAACAACATTTTGATGAGTTAAGTATAAATGAATCAAAACCATATGAATTAAATTTTCCTTGAAATACACAAGGGTCTAAAAATTAAGGGGAAAAATGCATTGATAAAATACATTTGGGATTGTATTGAAACCAAAACATTTACAAAAGTCATTATATATCCCAATGCTCCCAACCTTAGCGTGCCCTCTTGTGATGGCTGTGGCCAATCTCCATGGACCTCCCCAGTAATAGGCTGCCAAATATTTCCTTTCTTGCCAAAAAGAAAAGAAATCCACTGAACTCCAAACCACCTGATGGCAAGGTTCAAATCCTGTCTCGTGTGTAGTTGATAAAACGCTTCCAGCCCAAATGGTGTGAACGCCAATCCTCCTGTATCTGGAAGAATCAGCCTTGATCAGATGGCTCTGTGTGCCCCATCTTATGAAGGCCTAATAACCAATTTCTGCCTCAGTGGTTTTATAAGTGGCTATTAAATTAAGCTGCCAACTTGCAGTCCTAAAGCTAGTAAACCATCGGGTTACTTTTCAGGCTTGTTAAATTAGCTAAAGATAAACGGAAAAGCCAGGGCACGGCTGGCCTGGGAGAATAAGGCTGCAATATATCATGCAACTGGCAGCACCACTGCAGTGGCTTCCAGCAAGCTGGCAATAAGCATGTGATATTAACTGAAGCCCTTAATTTAAGGAAATGGAATCAACCAACTAGTAATTAACAAATTATTCTTAAACAGGCCTCGCTTAAAAATTAAGTTGAACTACCATTTTTCTATAACTCGTCAGGAAAACGCTGACTGGTACTTAAAGTAAACACAACTTAAGCAGATGGTGAGCCCTCACAGAGCACCAAACCTATACTTAAATAAATCAATGTTGTCGGACTAGAGTGCGACATGGATACTCAGCAGAATTCATGGGCATCTTTGCAAGATTTGGCAATAATTTACTGTCACGTGGAGAGGACAACTGAGAGCTCTAAGCTTTCCTGTTGGAATGTTTTGCGCCCCTGAGACAGGTAAAGTCTATTGGAAGAAAGTGTTTTTCAACTGATATCCCAGAAGCATGTTATAGAAGGAAAGATGAGCCTGTTCCATCTAAGCACAGACAAGTGTTTCTGCCTTTACTCCTTCACTCATTCATTCACTCATTCAAGACATAGCTACAAAGTATTGAACCAGGTGACAGGCATTTTACTAGACCCTGGGCATACAAGGCTGAATGGTACTCAAAATTACTCACAGATCACACAGGCACAGAGAGAAATAATAATGCAACTTGATAAATTCTATTGCAAGGATGCCTTAGAAAACACTTGGAGAATCCTAAGAACAGAAGCGCTAACTCCGATTTGAGGCATCTGGGAATAGCTTCCTTCACCTTTGAAAGTGCCATCTTAGGAAATGGGAAGTGTGGGACAGATATTAAGAATACAGGTCCTGAGTGATAGACTGCACAGGTTCGAATCCTAGCTTCCTCATTTATTGACTCTGTGACCTTGGGAAGTCTACCAAACACCTCTGGGCCAGGTTCCTCCTCTGCAAACTGGGGTTGATAATGGCAACCACCTCATTGTAAGGATTAAATGAATGCCTGGCACATAATAAGTGCTATTGTCTTAACTGGCTATTATAGGGATTTATCCAACAAATATTGAGCAGAGAGAATATTCCAGTTAGCAGAACAGCATGTGCAAAGGCAGAGTTTTAAGAAAGGTCTGATAGTTTGCAAGGATGATGGAAAATTCAGTATAGCAGGTTCACAAAGTATACATGGAGAGAAATCAGGTGCAGATGATAGTCATATAATGCAAACCTTGCACATCAAGCCAAGGAGGTTAAATTTTATCCTATGGGCAGTGAAGACCCAATAGAGGGTTGATATAGTCAGTTCTGGTTTTTCATTATGCCTGCAGTATACAGCCTAGGCTACAGAGGATGGTAAAAGGTCTACTCAGGATGTGGACACAAAGTATCACATGAAGGGTCTGTTGTTTTGGTTTGGTTTGGTTTGGGGTTGGGGTTTTTCTTAAATCACAAGTAGATCTGTCTGTGGTCAAGGACAACGGAGTAGACATCGCTACTTTTGGTTGCTCACCAAGGAAAACCATGAGACATAGTCAAGTGCAGCTATTCCCAATCTTTCCCCTGCTCTCCAAGTTTTAGCAGTATCTCTGTTTGCTCCTTTCCCACAAAAATGTTGGACCTGTATTTCAAAATTTGCTGTTGGAAGCACATTTGTACTGGTCAATTTTATTAGTTGGAATGTTGTGTTCACAAATCACAGAATGTTAGAAGTAGATGGGAATTTAAGGCAATTGCTAAATCCAGCTGCTCCCCACTTGGAGGCCTCTGGATTCCTAGGAAGTCTGTGAATGTAATAACAGAGATCAGTTCAATTTTCAGTATTTCCAAAAGGTTAACGTGTATGTAAACTTTTAGTTATTCACACATAAGGAAGCTTCACGTGTCAAGTAAAATGTCAATTTTCTTTACTGTTGGCTGCAATTATTTTGATTCAGCATGGTAACATCAGACATCTCATGTTTATCACAATTTCTGATTCATAATTATGAATACCATTAATCTAAAAAGAAAAATGAATTAATTAATACTTGTCAGGTAGAAAAAAATCTTTCAAATATAAAAGTAAGGAAAACAAAGAGGCCCTGTATGGTCAAGTTGGGGGATCAGTGATCTCTAGCCCATCCTCAGTGGCCCCGACACCCACCTTTGAAAGCAACTCAGAGTCTACTCTCATTCCCATCTCATACCCTGCCCGCTTCTGGAGTATACATCATACTCTTTAGTGTGAATATCTATTGGAAGTGAAAATACAAATCAGTAGGTTAAGGTCATCTACATATTAAAGGAAACCCTAAACTCTAGCTCTCAAGAAATGAATGAGTTAAGCAATATCTACTCTTGGATGAAATTCTGTTATGTAATCAATGTGACCCTAGGTAGTAAGGTCTTTGGGCAGGATTCTTGTGCTTTGTCTCTCACATGCTGTGCCCAGTAAACACTTAAGACACTACATAAGTGATGCATCATGATGCATCCTGACCACAAATGGCTCCTGAATAAAAGCCTTGTTGGATAACTGGAAAATGTCACGTAGGGATAAATGCCCGGTGTTTGTAAATTCACCCTGAGTCCGAAAGTCATCAGATTTTAATCTTGCAAAGGTCTTCATCGTCTTTTCTGTTCCAGAACAGATTTAGAACTGTAATTCCAAATATATGATACAAAGAATAGGGAAAATGTTAAAACTTTGAGTGACTGCATTCAAGAAGTAGGATAATATGGCATTGTTTATAGTTAACTGGATCATATTTTTAAATACGGTTGTTAATAATGTGATTCCTAATAATAGCTGTAGTTCTAATTCCATTTATTTAGATTATAGGACTATCCATTTATTTAGATTATAGTATTAACTACACCTTAAGTTTCCTGTTGTTAGGTAAAATTAGCTGTGCTCTTATGGTACTTCTTGAAATTAATGTCACTAAAATTAGGTTTTTGTAGGCACTCACTAAAATATTTGGTAACAAATTGAACCAACAAGCATCTAATACTGGTAGAAGGTTATAGAAGGAAGATCTATGGAACTAAGACTTGAGTGGGATTTGGGCCACACAGATAGCTTCGTCTGAAGAAAATGAAATGATGATCTCTCTTGGCAAGTTTCTAGAGTGACTTGGGGTACCAAGAAAGGAGGCTCCCATGACAGAGAGTGAATCCTGGCTCTGCAACTTAATAACTGCATGATCTTGGGTAAAATCCTCAGCTTCTCTGAACTTCAGTTTCCTCATCAGAGATAATAACACCTACTAAATAAGACAATGTAAGATTTGACATAGTACCTGGCCTACAGTAGGCATTAACTTAATTGGCTTATCTATTTTCTCAACATGCACAAACAGTAGTGTGAAGTCCTTAGCCATGGCCCTTAACAGGTGCTCATCTATGTTACTGCCAGTTGGGAGTGGGACCTTATGAGCGTGAGCTGAGTTCTCTAATGGATGCAGCCAAAGTGGAGACAAAATCATGACTGAATTGCACCAAATCAAAGACATTTGGCTGCTTCTTCTCCTTTGAAACCTGGGGAAAGTAGAGCCAGGGGCTTTTCATCCTTTGCCTCTAATGCAACCTTTCAGTTACCTCAAGAGCATAGTACACAATTCCATCTTTAGAATGTTATGTAGCAGAGTAAATGCAACCTGTTCCCCCCAAATCCCATTATCTTGGTAACACTTTCTTAAATCTCACAATCAAATGGTGTGAAAGGTGGGGCTGATCCCATTTATCAGAGGCAACGATTAGTTCAAGTAATACTTCAGAGAATCTCAGTCTTTACTCTCATTTGAAACCTAATCCTAAAATTCAACATTTGATTATTTTCTAGAAAGAAAATGCCTTGGAAACTGTACTTGGTTGGAAAAAAATGGCAATTGCATCTAACTACAAGTAAATAATTTGCCATCATAAGTGTCAAAATCTTTGCACTTGGTATAGTTAAGGTAGTATCATTCAAGCCTGAAAAGGAACTAAGTCGTTTTAAACTTTTCTACCCCTCCAAAAATCCACCCTGAACAGGTCTTCTTGCCACCCAACCAAAGGAATAATACATAGACAAGTAGTAAGAGGGCCCCGTTCTGTGCCCACTTAATAGGGCAAACATGGGGGGCAGGGAACCACACTCTGCTGTTTTGGGGCAAACACACACAGGCTAAACACAAGCCAACAGATTGTAACTGGGACTGAGTTCTCAGATATGTTTAAGAAACATTGGAAAGCATAGGTGGAAAGGCCATATGCACAAATGCACACAACACAGGCTACAAAGACCTCTGCAGCTTGAGCTGCAAGGGCAAGAGGCATTGATTTTTACTGGAGAGGGCATATCAGGTTGCAGGAATGCACACATTTAATTTTTATGAGACTGATGGCTCACAGAAACAAAAAAAAAAGCCACTTTGTGACACATTAATGACGCCAGTGAAAGGCCACTTTAAAATAAAACAAAAGAAAAAGGCTTGATGGTGTTTTCAAAAGGTCTTTGAAAATAAACGATCATGCCACAAGCCACTCCGACATGTTCCGTGACACTTCCAGTCTGCTGGACAGAGAAATGTTACACCCAGGTTGCTTCTTCCAATCTTCTTATATAAATATGTGTATATAGTATTACTCACCCCTTTCTGGTTTCTGTAAAGAATATTTTTTCATTTTCTAGGTAGATCCAAGAGTCACCAATCTTTCAGCTCTCAGTCAAGAAGAACAAGCGAGCAATGGCAGAAATGTAGTTTCATACCAGAGCATCTTCTTCCAGCCAAATGTAATTTACAGCTGAGTGTTTGGTTCATCTGTCACATGAGAATTATACAACCCAACCACTTACCCTGAAAATAAATATGCGCTCCTCATTCAGGTAAATGAGATCGTTTCAGAAATAAATTGACTCCACCACTAAAACTTGCCTTTTGCAAAGAAAATAAATGTTTGAAATGTTTCTGCTGATGAAGACGATGCAGCTGACACTTACATTTAAGAGGCTGATTATATGGCCCTCTAAGACCCGCCCAGCAGAAGCTAAAGGCCAATAGAACTGGAAACATCTGATGACAACTTTGCTAAATCAACTCTCAGCTCTTATCAATATGCAAAATCTCCCAGGCCAAAAAAAAAAAAAAAAGTGGAGGGGAAAAGGTCAAAATGCACGTTCCCACTGACCATCATACATCTGGAAACAAAACAACCTTGCCAAATGACACTGAATTTTTACAAGCCCACACAAGGCTTCTAACGACCCACCCCCTCCTTGGGAGTTCCCTTCATTGGAGCTTCACAACAGCCTTGTAAATTAGAGAAGGTATCATTTCTTTGTTTATAGATTGGGAAACTGAGGTGGCATGCAGTTACCTAAGTGTCCAAAACTCACAGCTAGTTAGAGGTTGAGGAGAGTGGGGGGGAAAGCCAGGTGGCCTAGGTGATAATTCCAGTATTCATTGAATCCCTCTGCTTTTAGAGGAATTACAACACATAGTCCCTACTCTTAAGGTGCATATGATCTAATTAGAAAAATAAGACATTCACGTGCTAAATTAAATAACATTAAACAACGCCATTCAAGAAAAATCATCAATGCCAGATATACATTGTTTTAACTATTGTCAGCTCAGAGTCACATTCTATGAATTTATGGAATTGATGAAAAGATTCTTAATAAATTAACACCCAGTTCCAAACTTAAAATTGCACAATAAAAGCCAGGGCCATGGTTCAGCACATGTCGTTTGTAAATTGTTTGTATTTATATGACTTTCCTGCTGAATATCTAGGTAAACTGTAATAGTCTTAGGTATAATTATTTACCAGTAAACTAACCACCTCAGACTATATGACTCACATTGAAGGAAAAGTAAGTTAATGTGGTTTAAAAATCAACAGCCTCAAATATTTAGCTATTTAATTATTGAGTTACAATAATCTATGGAGATACAACATTTTGTCTCTTTTTTCTGTATTCTCTCTTCTTGGAGCTCCAAAATTTATAAATACTTTTAAAATTCTGTTGTTTCTATATTTTAAGAAATTCACTTAGCATGGGGTAAAATAATCATTATAAAGAAGCTGCTAAGATAATAGGCAGAAAAAAAGTCTACAAATAACTGGATCTGGGTGTTGAATTTTGGCATTTGATTAAAATTCTATAAAAAGGAATGAAATTAATAACCTAATCATTATAATAATTAGTAATTATATTTTCAGAGCCTCCAAGAATAATTAATTAGTGCATACCTTTGAGGTATTATTATCTCCATTATAAAATGAGGTGGTGGAAATGGAGCTGAGATGAGGAGTCGCCTCTGGCCATAGGCAGAAGCAGCAAGTGGAATGTCAGATACCTGGAATTCCTGAGCCCCCAAGCCCTTGTTAACTAATTCTGCTCACTCTGAGCCGGCATCAGGAAGGTCATTAGTTAAACGGAATAAACCAGAAGCCGTCCTTTCCTCTCCTCAACTATTTCTCTCAACTAGTGCTACTGACCCTCTAGAGGTCTCACAGGAGATTCTCTTCAGACTGTGGTTTCTTTGGCAGGCTGCCATCTAAAAGTGGAGTTGAGTAAAGTGAGATAAGTAGAAGTCTGGATCTTTTAAAAATTTTATTACAGTGGACGAAAGAGGAAAACAGAAAAAAATATAAGGAAGATATAAATGAAGCTACAGGAAGCAGAAGTGGCGTGATTCTAAACGTAAACTGTGTTCACATATTCACAGACTCATAAATCAACCACAAGAAATGAAGAACCACAAGAAATTTTTAAAACCTTTTTATACTGAAAACACAAGCTATACTTGTGCTTCTAGATTTTAAAGATAAAGGGTGTATATCCTTCCCATATTAAAAAGATGTAAATTTTGGGCGGGTGTGGTGGCACGTGCCTGTAATCCCAGCTACTCAAGAGGCTGACGTGGGAGGATCCCTTGAGCCCAGGAGTTTAAATCTAGCCCGAGCAATGTAGACAGACCTTATCTTAAAAAACATTTTTAGGCCGGGCGCGGTGGCTCAAGCCTGTAATCCCAGCACTTTGGGAGGCCGAGACGGGTGGATCACGAGGTCAGGAGATCGAGACCATCCTGGCTAACACGATGAAACCCCGTCTCTACTAAAAAATACAAAAAATTAGCCGGGCGATGTGGCGGACGCCTGTAGTCCCAGCTACTCGGGAGGCTGAGGCGGGAGAATGGCGTGAACCCGGGAGGCGGAGCTTGCAGTGAGCTGAGATCCGGCCACTGCACTCCAGCCTGGGCGACAGAGCGAGACTCCGTCTCAAAAAAAAAAAAAAAAAAAAAAAAAAAAAAAAAAAAAATTTTTAAATGGTAAATTTTGATAAGCAAAATATTGATACCCTGAGAGAAAAATGATCAAAAAGCATAGACAAAGATGAACAATTCATAAATTGCCAGTAAATAAATGGAAATAATGTTCAACACCCCTTTAAATCAAATAAAAGCAAATTAAAACAATTTTTGACCTAATAAATTGGCAACTTTCTTTTTGAGTACAATACCCAATACTCTTGGCTGAAAATCAGATGTGATATGCACTATTGCATAGCCTGGATATTTGTGAGGCAATCAGTACAAGCTGCTGTGAAAGCAATTTAGCAAAATGTATCAACACCTACTCACTGGAATAATTCCTTTGGAAAAATATGAGATGCAGATAAAGGGTTATGTGCAAGATGGCTTATCACAATATTATTTATTACCAGGAAAAAAATCAAAATAGACGATGCAACCAATATTAAGGAAAATGACTTAAGTAAATTATAACAAACAGAAAATTCTAAGGCTATTAAAATAATATTTTCAAAAAAAAATTAAGACCTTGGGGAAATGTTCACAAAATAATAACAAGTAGAAAAAATTCAAACACAAAACTGCAAATAGTCTATGAAATATAACTAGGTGATATGCATGAAGACATATATGAAGGATACATATCAAAATCACCAAAAGTGATCATCTTTGGTTAGAATTTTCTTCTTTTTTGTTTTCTACAATGAGCATTTTTGAATCAGAAAATGGTAAATTTATCTTTAAATTTTAAAAAGAAGAAAGTTGAGGGAATCCCTGAACTTGAGATATAGTTATCATTTTTTCATGATTTTTGTTCAAGCCATCTGAAATTCCTTTATTCCTTTCTGACTCAGACAGAAACACACTAGAAAGATTTTAGGATTAGAATTGGTTGAATTCCAGTGTTAAGACTTAAGAACTTTTCCTTTCGCAGTTACTCTTTCAGGAAAAATAGATGGAGACTGTTCTTCTCACAAGGTCAGCTTCAAGGGAAATTTGGAGGAAAGAGAAATTACCAAGACCACTAATTTTAAATGGCGCACTCTCATTTGAAAATCCCAGATGACCACTATGTGCCTGCCGGCTTGCAAAAGAGCCACAAAACTGCGTACAAGTGACAGCCGTAGATGACACAACCGAAAAATGATTGCTGCTTGTTTGAGAAAATATGCACAGATTATGCCAAATGACTCCTACACTGGGTGTTTTTCTGAATGAATTTCTTGTAAGTTCTGTCACATGAAACTAATACTAGGAATCCCTATGATCCAAGGACCTTGTTCCAGATGCATCTACCACGTTGTCCTTGCCATTGGCTGGGCAAAATATACAACGCTCCAACTCCGTGTAAAACACGTTGCATAATTATAACATCCTATTATAAAGTTTCAGTGCACGTTTTTATCTTTGCCAAACGTGGCTTTTGGTTAATAGACATCAGAATCTCTTTCAGCAACAGCTCACTGCAATATAGCTAATGCAATCAGAATCAACAACAACAAAAAAAGCAAAAAAAAAGGCATATCTGTTTGCAGTCACCTCAAATCCTGCAAAGGTTCCCCATTGCATTTAGATGTAAATCTAAACAGCTATCTGCTCACCACACCTCCAGTGACCCAGGTCCCAACCCAGAACTCATCTGGTCACACTCTCCCCTTGTCCACCACATTCTGCCCACACTGGCCTTTTTCCTTTTTTTAAACCATGGCAAAGCTCATTCTCATACCACTAGAACTCCTCTGTACCTAAAATTTTCTTTTTCTTTGTCTTCAAGCGATTGGAAGAGCTTTGTTTTCAGGTGTTTGTCAAAAAAAAAAATCAAGTGAATGGAGGATACATCAATCTGTGAACTGGCAAATTAAAATTAAAATATTTTAAATTTTGTTACTCTTGCTTAGGAAAGACTGACCTTTGTTTACCTCCAATATTTTATAGGTACTTTGCAAGTACCTTTAAAATAGAGAGTGTAAATGCCCAAGCATGAGCCAGTGCCACAAGCAAAATAAAAAATCAGGGTTGTTTACTGATTGCAACTCAAAATCTAGAAGGCTTTAACACCAATTTTCCTTGTCGGTCTTAACTTTAACTGTCTTGGGGGAACAATGGTGCTACCTCTTTTATTTCTTTCATTTCAAATAGTGTGACATTATGAATGCCATAGATACAGCACTAACTCATAGTCCTGTTTCCATGTATTGCTGTGGCAGGCAGTCTTTGAGATGTTTCCAGTGACCTGTCTTCTGGTACAAACTTGCGTCATCTCCTTGCCATAGGCACAAGCTAAACCCAATGACGTGCTTCTAATGAATAGAATATGGCACATGGGATGGGATGTCACTTCAGTGATTTGAACCCAAAGAAAGACTGAGACTCCCATCTCTTGCTTTCTCTTCCTTAGAACCCTTGCTTGCTCCTGGGGAAGCCAGCTGCCATGCTGTGAGCTCCCCTATGGAAAGCCCCCAGTAATAAGGAACTAATGTCTTGGGTCAACAGCCAGCAAGAATCGGAAGCCAGTCAACAGCCACACAAGTGAGCTTGGTGTGGATCACCTGAGGCCTGCAATACCAGGTAAGTCTGGAGGGAGATCTTCCCCTACTGAGGTTTGGGGTGACTACAGCCCTGGCAGGTATCTTGATCACTGCCTCGTGACAGATCCAGAGCAGAGACACAAAGAAACCACACCCAGATTCCTGACCCACAGAAACTCTAAGATAATAAATGTATGCTGTTAGGGGGACGATGCTAATTTGTCATACAGCAATAGCTAACTGTTCCAATTGTTTACAAACTAAGTTACACACTTGACATTTTCTTTCTTTTTTTTTTTTATTAGGATGCTAGCAAAAGAAAACTTAACCCCCTAAATTATAAGGGTAAAACCTTAGATTGTATGGAGATAAAGAATATTCAGAACTAGAAAAAATTAACCAGTATTTATTCCCAAATAGCTATATTTTGCTATGTCAATCATAACAGCCGCTTATAATTTGTATAGCATTTTAAAATCCAAGTGGTGTTTTCACATTCACGGCCATTGACTCCCCTTGAAGAGGCTGTGAAGTAGGTATCATTATTATGCCCATTTTACAGAAGAAGAGATTGAGACTCACTCGATTTCAAAAGTTCCTTGAAAGCAAGGACCTCCTCTCTCTTCTTGGCCAGTGCTTCCCCAGTGCCTAGCTCCACGCTTAGCACTGCAGATGCTCAACTCGATACACATTCATGGAGTGGATGCCTCCTACGGCAATGTTAACTATAAAGATGGGGCCTCTTTCATGAATTCCCCAACAAACATATTCATACATCAATCGATCAATAATGTCTCTACATACACGTGTAATGTGTAATACACAAATATGTACCTATGGAGCCAGGGTGTGTGTTTCCAGACAACACAGGCACCTCTGAAAGCTTACTCCAGCTTTAAAGACAGTAAAGAGATCATTCCCTCATGTAATCCTGTTTTACATACAGCCCTGCGCTGCCAAAGACAGAGACCTAGAGCTCTTTTGTGAGCTAACAAGCCTTTCCTGGTAAATCAAATCTCTTTCTTTCATTATCATTTCCTGTCATCTCCCAGGATGAGGCTGGAGGCAGCAAAGGAGGTGCCAGCCAGCTCAGATCCCGACACAATGCCTCTAACCCTTCTCTGTGCCCCCCAGCACCTTGGTAAACTTGGCAACTAGAAAGTAATAGGCCTTGTCAAAGGTCACTATAAAATAGCCTCAGGTGATGCTAGATAAAGGTGTCCATAGAAATGCAACAAAGTAGCTGACCAGGAAACAGGAGGTGGGGGATTTTGATTAGGAAGTTTATATAAACCTTAAATTCCTTTTCTTTTCAGAGTTTTAGTCAAGCAAGAATTCAATTCCCAATCACAGCCCAGTCCCTCCTCAACTAGTACCTATTTAAAAAGCATTTGTTCCCAAGGCATGTGGAGCCATTAAATTAAGAAGATAAGAAAACCAGTAAAGATGCTTCCTCTTACCAGGAAAGGAGGTGCAGCACATTGTGTGTAAAGTATTACATTAATAACAGTCATGGGTTCTTTCAGCAAATATTGAAGAAGTGTCTGCCATGTGCCAGATGCTGAGAAAATGGTGATGAACAAAACATGCTTGATCCCTGACATTTCAGATTTTAGATTCTGGTGGGAATGTGGATTTTAATTATTTTAGGCTGGGCACAGTGGCTCACACCTATTATCCCAGCACTTTGGGAGGCCTAGGCGGGCGGATCACCTGACGTCAGGAGTTCGAGACCAGCCTGGCCAACACAGTGAGACCCCATCTCTACAAAAATATAAAAATTAGCTGGGCGTGGTAGCGGGTGTCTGTAATCCCAGCTACTCAGGAGGCTTAGGCAGGGAGAATCGCTTGAACCAGGGAGGAGAAGGTTGCAATGAGCCGAGATTGTGCCATTGTACTCCAGCCTAGGTGGCAGAGTGAGACTCCATCTCAAAAAAAAATTTTTTTTTAATTAAACTAAACATCACACAAAGGAATATAAAATTGATTTAAGTGTCATGGAGGAAAAGTTCAGGACATATTGAGATTGGGAAACCCGGGAAAGCATGGATGGTCTAGGCAGAAGGGACAGCACATGCCAAGGCCCTGAGGCTGAGGAAGCTGCGGTCCCTGTGAGGACCTGATATCCCAGTGTGGCTGGGGCTCACTGCGGAAAGGGCTGTATGCTGTGAGATGAGGCTGGCCTAACTCTATCTGCAGCTGAGACCCCTTCCCTGAATTCCACTCTTAGCGTCTCACGTTGTCTCAGCATCTCTTTACATACAACATGCCCAAAACTGAACTCCTGGTCTCCCGCACTGACCGTGTTCTACCCGCCATCTTCCCCGTCTCAGTTGATGACAACTTCATCCTTCCAGTGTCTCGGGTCAAGCACCTTAATATCTTCCCTGACTTCTTACTTATCTTCACAGCCAATCCATCAGCAAGTCCTGCTAGTTTTACCTTCAAAATAAGCCATAATCCAACTCTTTCTCACCACTTCTCCCAGAATCTACCCAGTCCAGCCCACCATTGTCTCTTGCCTCCCCATGGGTCTCCCAGCTGCCACCCTTGCTCCTATACAGTCGATCCTCCAACCACAATGGAGGACTTTATAAGTGATGGATGGTCTACCCAAAACCATCCAATGGTTTCCTACCTAGCTGAGATTAATATACAGAGTTCACGGCATGTTTAAAGTCCCTGCATGATCAGCCACCCAGCAGCTCCCACTGCTTCCCTCCTTGTCTCCACATCTGCTTCCTTGCAGTTCCTCAAGCTCACCGTCCAAAACAGCAGGGCCCTTGTACCAAGCAGCCCCTTACCTAGAAAGCTCCTTGTCCGCATCTCCATGGGAATTCCTCCCTTCCCCGGTGGCTCTCCTCTCATATGTCACCTTATCTGAAAGTTCATCTTCCTGGGCTATTCCAACTGCAACATGAAAGAGCACACTTGATCCACTTCCCTGGCCTTATCTTTCTTTTTAGCGCTTACTACTATATTAGGTATTATTTACCTATCTACATGGAGATTTTGTTTGTTTTGTTCACTGCCATATCCTTAGAACCTGGAAGAGTCCTAGCTAAAGAGAGCAAAGATCCACCTTTAGTGATGCCCTTGGCTGGGTTATCACAAAGCCATCCGGAAGTCCTTTTGTATAATATTATAAACCCAGAAAGGAAATAGATTGAGTGCCTAGTATCTTAGTAAGATTGAGGCTTTGGAAATGCAAGAGGAGAGAGAAGTCTGGCTAGGAGGAGTGAGGAGAAGGGCAGGGTTCATGGGAGGTAGGTCAGTCTCTGGAGGAGGATCGCAGACCCCAAGTAGCTGAGACAGGCATCGTGGGGACATAGAATGCATTGAGAGGTGGGAAGGCAGAGATAGAAGGAATAAAGTGTGCGTATCCAAAACAAACTCGGTTTCTGTCACAATTATGCCTAAGCTCAACCCTAAAGGAAGATTTTTCAACCAGCCTAAGGGAAAGGAGATTAATATCGTCAGAGTATACATTTCTCTTGCCAAAAGATTGGTCATGTGTTTTTTAGAACCATTTTTAAAAAATCCACAGCAAAGTTAAATGTCAAACAATAGGGGTTGGTTAAGAAATTATGGCATAGCAACTCAATGGAATATTATGCATAATCATAGTTTTGAAAACTAGGTAGCAACATGAAAATATGTCTGTGGTATAGTTTTAAGTGAAGGAAGCAGAATTTTAAAATATGTCTATGCTCTGATTAAAACTATTTACAAATTATGTTCCTCTCTGGACAAAGAATGCAAAAGAATGTAAAAATGAAAAATCAGTTTTTCCTTAGGGTTATAAGATTCTCGGTGATGGATTCATTCACCTCCATTTTTGATTTCTAAAATATTATGACAGTTGTCTTTAAGCAACAGAGTTTAAAATTAAAGTGATACTGAGAGAAGGGGACTTCATCAGTATACCTAAAAAATCTTCCTAGGGTGGTCCTCCAGGAACACTCACTAGGCTGGTTAACATCTCATGTTGGTTCTAGGAAGTCTATGGCAACAATGAGTGAGTGTCTCTTTAGTCAGTTCATGCAAAATTAATTTGCATCTACTATGTGTAACCATCTACTCTATGCTAATTCAATGAAAGAAGTCAAAACAAAGCAAGATTCAGTTCTTGCTGTCATGGAGCTTATAATCCAGGAGAGGGAATTTATGAAAAACACAAAAATAATCACAACAGAAGATACATTTTTTAAAAACCATAAGAAAAAGATTAACAAAGCACTAAGGAATTAATTAATTTTGCATTCTGCTTTTGGTTTTGCAGATCAGGAGATGCTGACTGAGATGGGCCTTTAGAGAGTACTGTTTTCACAAGCAGGAGGTGAATGTAGCACGTCTGGGTGAATGTATGCACGTGTGTGTCTGGAACCACTGTACTAGAGGATTGCAGATGTTCCAGGGAAGAAGAGATTTTGAACATGCCAGAGAGGCACTCAACACAAACCACAGTGGATCTGTCTTGAATATGGGGTACACCTACAAGGATGTGGCTAAGACTGGCATAGGGGCCTTGAAACAGGGCACCAGGGAAGGTTCTTGAGAAGGGAAATGGGATGTCCAAATCTATACAAGAGAGCAATTCTTGGTAGCTAGAATGGACAGAGTATGAGCTCGGGGACCAGACAAAACTGGAACCAAACCCAACTCCTCCATTTACTGGTTTTGTCCCACTGGTCAAGTACCTTAACCTCTAAGCCTTATTTTCCTTAGCTACAAAAAGGGGTAATTGGAGCCCTTTGCTAAGTTTGTTATGAAGGTTGACATAGTAGAGCAAGAGAGGAATCTCACTAAAGACACAGTAAATAATTCTTCCTACAGTTAACAGGAGGAATTGGATTAGAAGGAGACAGGGCAAAGACATTGCTAAGGCAGAGTCCAGCAGATGTGACAATGATATGTTCACGACTACCAAGGAAAAGGGCCAAGTCAGTGAGGGGCATGAAGCTTCAATCTGGGGGCCCAGAGGACAGTGGTGGCCCTCACTGAAATGGGTGTGTCAGAAGGAGAACTGGTATGAGGATAAGTTTGTGTTTGAACAATTTGAAAATTAAAGAAAAGCAGCAATCTGTTTAGAGGAAAATGTCAAAGGTGCAGCTGGAAGCTAAGGCCATTGCCCAGGAGAGAGGTGCAAGCTGGAGATACATACAATAAATACATACAATAAGACTGAGGTCTGAAATGCTCTATCAACACCTACTCATACCAAATATGCAGAGAAGCTGTTGGATCAAAATACCCTATTTGGCATGTATTCTGACTGAATTTAGCAGCCCATGTTTTCCTCCATGATGTGTTATCTTTTTTTAACAGCTTTGTTGAGACCTAACTCACATACCATACAATTCACTCACTTAAAGCATGCAATCTAATGGCATTAGAATATTCAGATTTGTGCAACCATCACTACAATTTTAGAACATTTTCATCACCCCCAAAAGAAATCACATACTCTTCAATGGTCATCCCTGAACTCCCCACCCCACCCCCAGTCCTAGGCAATCATGAATCTACCTTCTGTCTCTATGGATTCGCCTATTCTGGACATTTCCTATGTATGGAATTATACAATATATGGTCCTTTATGGCTGGATTCTTTTTCTGAGCATGTTTTCAAGGTTCATTCATATTATAGTATATTTCAGTAGTTTTTTTATAACCAAGTAATATTTCAATATATGGATGTACCATATTTTGCTTATCTACTCAACAGTTGATGGACTTTGGGTTATTTCCACATTTTTGGCCATTAAAAATAACCCTGATAGGTAGTGATGCTGGACATCTTTTCATGTACTTACTGGCCATTTGTGTATTTTCTTTTAAAAATTTTCTGTGACAAAACAATCTGTACAACAAACCCTCGAGACATTGAATTTACCTATATAACAAACCTGCACATGTACCCATAAGCCTAAAATAAAATTTTTTTTAAAACTGTCTAGTCGAATCTCTGTCCATTTTAAACTGAGTTGTCTTTTCATTATGATGTGTTTCTAAAGTGCAGAATTTTGCCTTTTCATTATGCAAAATGAAGGTAGCACATACACATAAATTATTCATCAACAACCAGAAAATCAGAACTTTTTTCCTTCCCACATTGAAACATTTATGCCTAACCGTGTGTGTGTGTGTGTGTGTGTGCGCGCGCGCGCGCGCGTGTGTGTGTGTTCATGGGAATGGGTGATTTTTGTCCTTGTCAGTAAATATTAGCACATTCAAACAATAACTGTTAAGGCTGCCAGAGTGGCAGACTATACTTGCATTTAATTCTTTCTTCTTAAGGTTAAAAGTTGGTGTTACTCTTTCAGCATTGCTCTTTTAAAACTCCTGGGGACAAATTCAAGGCCAAACCGAGGATAATGCTTACATTAGCAAAAATTTGTCAGTCAGTGCAACATGTATGTATCTGTTTTTAAGGGTAGGCTTGTTTTCCTGTGTTTTGCTAGCTATGTCCATAGTTGGTAATTAACATGTGGATCCCCATCTCCGAAGACTTGTTCCAAGTTTTTCCAGGGATCTATCTGAGGTTTATTTTCAGCATGTGCTAAAAAAAAGTCTGATTATAAAACATATCTCTCTCAATCTGCCAGTTCTAGAGTCCCATTATTACCTGACCTGGGTGCTGCCTGCTTGCTGGGCATACCTCCTGTGGTGGTTTGAATTGTGTTCACCTTAAAGAGATATGTTGGAGTCCTAATGAAGTCCCAGAAAGTGACTGTCTTTGAAGATAAAGTATTTGTAGAGGTAATTAAGGTAAAATGAGGTCATTAGGGTGGGCTCTCATGCAGTATGACTGACATCCTTATAAAAAGAGGAACTTGGAGACAGCTATACGAAGGGAAGATCACATGACATCACAGAGAAGACAGAAGAAGGAAGGAGGCCTGGAACAGATTCCTCCTCACGGGCCCTGGGAAGGAACCAACCCTGCCAATAGCAAGATTTCTGACTCCCAGCCTCCAGAACTGTGAGAGAATAAGCATCTGTTGTTTAAGTCCCCGAGTTTGTGCTACTTTGCTACAGCAGCCTCAGGAAGCTAACACTCCCAGCCATGCCCTAGACCCTCTGAGTGCCAGAGCTGTGGCTGCCCTGGGCGGAGGGGGTGCCTCTCTCCCTGTGGAGCCACTCTGGGAGAAGTTATCAAAGTTGTACTGCCATGGAACCCAGTAATGCACTGTACCTTTCAGTTAGAGTTGCTCTTGGCGTTTCTGTTCACAGCCATTTTCTGTTCTCAGGATGCAGACACAAGCCCATGGGCACTGGGCCAGAACCCATCCCCCAATTCAGCACCACAAAGGATGACCCAGACTTTCTTACCGGGTCAGGCTTATCCTGACTCCATCTTCCCCACTCTCTGGTCCCCTCATCTTCCAGTTAATCAATCCCCAAGTCATAGTGCTCTTGCCTCTTACATGGCTTTTGAACCTGGCACCATCACAGCTTAAGCCCTCATCACCTCTTGCCTGGATAACCACAATAGCCCTTAACTGGGTTTTCTGTCTCCAGGCTTGCATCCCCTCAGCCTCCTCCTGAAACACTAAATTGCAGTGACTTATTTGGTACAAGTTCTATGAGGAGTAGGTTTGTGTCTGATTTTCATCATGTATCCCTGGTACCCAGCACATAATAGATGCTCAGTTAATATTTAATGAAGGAAGGGATGAAGGAAGGAAAGGAACTTAGGCTCAAACAGGGTGCCGATATTTGTGTTGGAAAGGAGCTGCTTGGTTTATTTGCGGTTGTTGCTGCTTCTTAGTAACAAAGAGCACACTTGGTTCCATAAGTGTATGTGGCTAGTATGGAGGCAGAGGGGACGGACAAGAGAAGCAGGAGAAAAGGAAGAAGGGAAGGAAGGATACCTGAATTCCAGTTATATGTCTGGCACTTACTTTAGCTGGGACTGCACATACCACTTAAGCCCTGGGATTCTTAGTTTCTGCATCCATTAAAATGGGAAGGATAATATCTGTCCTTCACATTTCACTGTGTTGTCATATCACCCTAATAAGACAATTTCTGTTAAATTACTTTGAAACTCCTAAACAATGTAAGGTGTTATTAATCAGTGGTTGTCCAGGTATGAGCTATTGGGCAAACAGGCAGTTACTGTCATAGAGAAACACAAATGAGAATCCAATGAATGTGAATTTCCATTCCTGATTATACACATCACTGGAAGTTCATTAGCTCTGGTTACTTTCTTAGCTTAATACATGTAATGTATGCACCAACACATGTAGGATGAACCACATGAAACTGATCATATTCATTCAACCACAGCAATTTTAAGTTTATGTGTCCATACAGCCAGTGCATTGGTAAGCATCATCACTGAGCCCAGAGACTTTTTCATTCTGGAGTCCATGGCTTCTGGGTCCATGAACTTTCTCATGAACATTTGCTGATGTGTTATTTTTTGTAAAAAATAATTTTTTTTAAAAAAAATGTTTTTTATTAAAAAAAATGTGTTATTATTTCTGTAAACTAGCTCGTAGCTTTTACCTAATTGTTTAAAGTGTTCATAATCCAACAAAGCCAGGAGCAACTGACCCAGCCCTGCTTCTTACTGCTTCCAGAAACTCTTCTTATAATAATTCTGACACCCCACGCCAGGGAGGTCACTGCTTTCTGAGACAGTCCTTTCCATGGATGTATAGGTTCACTTGTTCCAAAATTCTTCCCTCTTCGGAGCCAAAAGAGCAAACACAGCAAACCCCATCTCTCCACACAGCAAACTGTCTCCTTCCCGCAATTTTCACTGTTTTTCCCTGAAGCACAGAGGAAGTCAGAAATAGTATCCTCTTGTCCACAGACTGTTCCTTGATATTATACACAAGCCTGGGTCTCCTCCTTTCTGAGTCAAATATCTCTAATTTCCTCCACCATTCCCCCTGTGATCAGTCTCCAAAATTTTCAACTCCCAGGTTGTCCCCCACAAACCAACTTCTCATTGGTCAGTGTTACTGTGAAGTGTGGGTTTGCATTCCCTGACATAAACTACAAGGCTACTTTGCCTGACTTTTTTCACTGATCTCAGTTGAATATATATATATATACACACACACACACACACACACACACACACCAAAGGCAATCAAGTAAATTTCTTAAAAACTGCTCAAATAAGGTCAAATGCATTTTCAAATGGAATGATACAGCTTTCTACACAGAGGGCTCACCCAGATCCAAGCCAGAAAAGAGGCATGCAGTGTTACGTACCTAGCTTTTAGCTACCCTGGATATTCCTATGTGTCAAAATCACATCACGCACATACCAATGTCCTCTCTCTACATTATCCCAAAGTGCAAAAGTCCGGTTTAGATTTTTGACCTTCCCATGATGACAGTAAAGTGGAAGCATCTCCAAAATCTCACAAATCACCACTAAAGAACTTACATAACCAAATACCACCTGCTCCCCCAAAACCTATGGAAATAAAACATTTTTAAATATGGTATATGTATACTATAAAATACTACTCAGCCATAAAAAAGAATGAAATCACGTCTTTTGTAGCGCCTTGGATGGAACTGGAGGCCATTATCCTAAGTGAAGTAACTCAGGAATGGAAAACCAAATTTCTGGATGTTCTCACTTATGAGTGGAAGCTATGCTATGGGGTATGCAAAGGCAGACAGAGTGGTATAATGGATATTGGAGACTCAGAAGGGGGAAAGGTGGGAAAGGGTGAAGAACAGGAATCACCTATTGGGTACAATGTACAGTATTCCAGTGACAGAGGTACTAAAAGCCCAGACTTTACTGCTACATAAGTCATCCATGTAACCAAAACCACTTGTACCCCTACAACTATTGAAATAAAAATAAGTGAATGTAAATTTAAAAAAACAAAACAATACAAAAATTAAAGTGGATGCATCTAGCCTGAAACAAATGGTCTGTACATCCTATTTTCCCCCATCTGGGGAATGGGTACAAGCAAACTTTTTCCCCATTTCTTATAACTGTGGTAAAATATATATAACATAAACTTGCCACTCTAATCTTTTTTTTTTTTTTTTTTTGAGATGGAGTCTTGCTGCGAAGCCCAGGCTAGAGTGCAGTGGTGCGATCTCAGCTCACTGCAGCCTCTGCCTCCTGTGTTCAAGCGATTCTCCTGTCCCAGCCTCCTGAGTAGCTGGGACTACAGGCATGCGCCACCATGCCCAGCTAATTTTTTGTATTTTTAGTAGAGACGGGGTCTCACCATATTGGCCAGGCTGGTCTTGAACTCCTGAACTCAAGTGATCCTCCTGCCTCGGCCTCCCAAAGTGCTAGGATTACAGGCGTGAGCCACCATGCCCAGCCTCACCGTAACCATTTTTAAGTGTACAGTTCAGTAGTGTTAAGTATACTCACACTGTTGTACAACCAATCTCCAGAACCCCCTATGTTTTTAAACAAGCATTAAATAACTACAACTATGTGAAGGAATATAAGACTTCTAAATAGATCTCCTAAAATATCTTCTAAACGTTAAACAAAGATAAAGCAGCCACATGATTTACTCTTAAGCCTTCCTTTTAAAGATACAACCACGTTTGTGCTTAAAAAAAAAAGGAAAAAAGAAAGAAAGCACATTTCCTGGAAAGGATAAAAATGAACTTTAGGTTAAAGACTCAACCTGTCTGTCTTAAGAATGTCCCTTCCAAAGGGCATGTTAAGTAGTTATACGTACTCTTTTTCTCCCTGATTTTTGTAAGCACTTCCAAAGCACATGGAAAAAAAAAAAAAATTGTACTTTGCTCATGCTGCCTCCATCCAATCAGCAGACATAACTGTTTTGTTTTGGTTTTTTAGTGTTTTGAATGGTTTGGAGATCAGCACGGGTGTTTAGCAAAAAGTACAATTCCAAATTACATGCTGCTGCATGGTGCCAAAACACTGCACCCTCATCTTTGATGACGTCAACACAGCACAGCCCTAAGAATGGCGGTGGTTAGTCATCCGATTTTGCAAAACTGGAAGACAAAATTGTAAACAATGTGTGCTTAGACAGGCCTTCTTAGAAAAAAGGAGTGTCTTAAATATGGTTTCAATTTTTTTAATTTCACTATATCTTTTAATCAACAATATGTATCTGAGTCAATGTTACAAATAGATACTTGTCCAATAGGAGTTACAGTTTGTCCATGGGCTTCCTAAAAAAGATGATAAGTACATTTGCAAGTGTATGCCCTACTAACATTGTGGTCCTCACTGGCCCAGGTTTCTGTGTATACACATATTTATTTTCATAAAAGCATAAACACCATAAGCATGTATATGTATAAATATTAAAATTGCTTTAAATTTAGCATGATGCTTGGAGAAAAGAAGCCAAAATAATGGCTCCCTGGCACTGGTCAAAAATTGCACTATTAATCAATATCTCACCCATCAAAGACACAGAAACGCAGACAGAGACTGCAAATGGCCAAGCCCAACCTATTATCATTATTAGGAGAAAACAAAAACCAAATACTCAAACACAGATGGCTCCAGACCAAGTGTGAAGACAGTACATTGGCACGACAAGGGCCAAAGTGTTTTATAAAAGATAATTTAGGAGCTAGGGCTAGAGTCTATCTTGCTCAATAAATGAATACGTACAGGCCTTTGCTTTCAATCCCCAAAACAGATGAGTAACTTACATCATTAATCTCATTGTCTCTCCACACAATCCTTTTAACAGTCAATCACAAAGTAGCCTGAGAGAAAGTTTCCCTGGATACTACCAAAAACACAGGTTTGCAACAGATGTCTCTATGCAACTTTTAAAACAGATTCCGTGTTAAGAAGTTAATATATCCTTGTATATTTACTAATCAATCCAGGTACATGTAGCCTGAAGCTGGGAAGTAAGAGGTATTAGCAAGGAAACCATTTAACTGCAAAGAATGCATGGGAAAGCATCAGAACGAATGTTACTTATAAATACAAAGACAAGTGCAATAGTACAAGCAATTGGAAAATCCCTGCTTGGAAGCCACCCAAAGCAGTGCTTCTATCTGGCATATCTGGAATACACGGCACTAATAAATGTGAGCTCTTTTCTCCTACTGACCACCCACTAATCAATGAGCAGGATGCCTAGCCTAGGCAATCTCTTAGTTTTCCCATCTATAAAATGGGGATTAGAGCTATGTGTTAATAAATGAAGGCTAACATTTTCCAATGAATGACATTACAGAAAACACAAATATCACCATGAAATGTAGAAAAACATGTAATTTTACATTTAAAACTAGTTTATAGTCATGCTTTAAAGGCAATATGGTCGAATAGACATGTATTTGGAAATAGATGGCTCTGCAGGGGATAAGGAGAGTGAGGGTCAGAGTGAAATGACTCATGAATTTGGGGATGCAGAGGCTCTCTGCAGCATGAAGTCACAAGGGACCGACACCAAGGTCTCTCCTCCCCTCCACAAACAATTCTGTTTGTAGACTTCGCAAGAAGGTGCGTGAGGAGTTTGGAAATTATTTTTTATTTTATACTTCTTGCATCCTTTAGTGAATGCACAGACTGGTGTATTATTAAAAACAGGTATATTAAAATAAAGCATTCTGGTGTGCATTAAAAATATTGATTCTTCTAATATTTTAAAAGGTGATAAATAAAAAAGAATACCTTAAGTCTAGGAGGTTATAACTAACATCTTGACATGAGCAATTCTGGTCTAGGCAATAACACAAGCTTGTTAAAAGCTTGGAGGGAAGAAAATTCTGGGGGATCCAGATGTCTCAACTGGAGTAAAAATCTCCCTCCCCAAACAACTAAAGGCATGTATCTGGGGCAAAAGAGTAAGCTGGCAAAATACTGTAACTGAAATGTGAGGATCCTGACCTTTTCCAAAACAGAGAGTTTCTACGAGGCTACGTGTAAATCAAATCCTAAATTAAGATTTCTAGGGAAGCAGACCACTTAAAACACCCACATTTGAAAGTTACACAAAACAGAGCTCATTTGTGGTGCAAAGAATTATCGTCTAAGTTATTCATTCTGTAAATTTTAATCTTTATCAGTTATATTTTCTTAAATATGTGTTGCAGGGTACAGCAAGCTTGTAACAACTGCTTGCTGCCCTTGAACTCTGAATGAACGCTTTACTGCAATCCCTTTCCTTAAATAGAATCATAGAATATTAGGGTAGAAGATTCCTTAGAGATCAGTTAGAACTGTGGTTCTCAACCTCTGCTACACATTGGAAACACTTGTGGGGCTTTTAAAAGATACAGAGGCCCAGGCTTCACCCCAAACCAATTAAAGCAGAATGTCAGAGTGGAAGGGTATCGGTGTGTTTTAATAAGTTCCACAGGTGGTACTATTGGGCTGCCAGGATCATAAACCACTGATTTACCCTGTGTTGTCTGATACCATAGTCACTGACCACACATGGATATTTAGCACTTGAAATGTGGCTAGTCCAAATTGAGATATGCTGTAGTTGTGAAATACACACTGGATTTCAAAGATTTCATATCAAAGAGAGAGAAAGAAAGAGAGAGAGAGAGAGAATGTAAAGTAGTACATTAACGTTTTTATACGGATTATATGTTTAAATGATAATATTTTGGATATCTCAGGTTAAATCAAAGTGTTCTTAAAATGATTTCACCTGTTTCTTTTTAACCATTTTAATGTGGCCACTAAAACATTTAAAATGGCGTATGTGGCTCACATTTGTGGCTCTCACTACTGGACAGTGCTGGGTGAGCCCAACATTCTCATCACAAATGAAGAAACTGAGGCAGAGATTCATAATAGCTCAAGGTGGATCTCTGGGCATTGCGTGCCTCCTGCAGTCTCAGGCTTCTCATTGTTGCAGTGCCACAAATGGACAAAGCTTGTTATGCCATCAGTCGAATTTCAACTCTTCTTCCCCCTTTTTGTTTTCCTAATTGTTTCTTCTAAGATTTGACATAAAAATCTATTTTCCCTACGGAAAAATATCCCTGCTCTACTGTGTACACATTTGTGACTTGTTACTGCAGGATTATTCATCAAGGCAGAGTAGTTGAAATGGATGTTAAAAAATAAATCTAGGGAAACACTAACAGAAGGAAAATGCAGAGAATAGACAGAGAAAACATTTTGTCATGCTGTAGTTTAGAAGATGACCCTGGAGGCCCCCAGCATTCTGACAGTCACCTTCGACACAGGATCATTCCCTGATATGATTTTAGAAGCTTGAGCCTATAATATTGTTTTTCCTCCTAGGAGTCAGTGTTTTTCTGCACAATGTTGTCATTGCAGTGAGGCAACTCAGACCCTCCGTAATGGTGCACCACACCATAGCCAGATACCCTGGCGGAAACGGACGTTATCCCAATGCCTTCTACTCTCTGATGCATGAATTAATACCTGGCCAGTCAGAAGCCAACTTACTTAAAGAAGAAAATCTTGTTTTGTTAAAGTGAAATGGTCCTACCAGATCTGGCAAATAGAGATTACACCTATTTCTTCCAGTAGTCAGCTAACTCAAACAAAAACAAATATTTTTTTGTTGCATGTATTTTCCCCCTTGGGAAGCCAACAGAGAGAGGACTGCATAAAACTGGCTGAAATGTGCTATATTTGAGAAATCATGCCTGCAACACAGGAGCTCCTCAGTGTAATAAAAGAATAAAAAGAGACCTGAATTCTGATATAAAACCTCATGCAAACAGCTGGAGAGGAAACCTGTGGGTGAGGCCAAACAACACATACAGTAGATGCATTCAAGATTTCTATTTAGACATTGTTATTCCCCATCTTAAATACAGCACAGCCTAAATATCATCTTAAATCAAATGTGTGGTGCTCTAGAGCCCTCTGTGTTGCATGCATGAATTTTTTTAGTTATGATTGGTCAAGTTTTGCCAGTCAAACCTCAAAGAACATACTTCCAGACTCAATTCACTTCTCACCACCTCCAAACACACTCATATATATCCACCTGGAAAGATAATGTATTACAGACATATCCTAGGCAAAAGTACACCTTCTAGAGTGAAAACATCACCCGTTTCTCTATTTGACCAAAAAAAGGTTATTTATTTTAACTTTAAATAATATTTCAGATCCTGTCCTCATAGATGATAAAGAAAAGACAGGAAGTAGAGAAAGTCACTGCCTTATTCTTGAGACAGTCTTTCGGACCATTTTTACTCTGCCTGGTTTTTACTCTCAGATGAAATCTGGATGGTGTGGTTTTACAGAGTATGTCTGATAACAATGATGATAAAAGGAGAATCTAAGTTAAAATTAATTACGGAGGCCCATATTAGAAAAAATGACATTGCAGATATTATATAAGAATAAATGAAACTACAGCTTTTATGATTACGGTATTCATTCCAAAGATCTGATAAAAATTTGTCTTTGAAAGATTAGTCATCAAAAGGTTTGAAAAGAGCAAAGGATACAAAGTCATGGGTTATGCCCCATTTCTGACAAGGGCATCTATAGCAGGAGCACCCGACCTGGAGGCAGGGACCAGGCTTCTCAGCCTGGTTTGGCTCTCTCTAGCTCTGGGCCTTGGGTGAGCCAGGGGTCTCTTCTGTAAAATGAAAAAGTTGGTCTATCAATCTGAGCCTCTCCCCTAGTCCTACCGTCCCCATAAAGGTATAAGCCTTTGTATCTCACCATCAGAATCTCTAGGCCTAAAGGAACTCCCTCTAAAATCAGTTCCAGTCAAACGCCAGCCTGGTAGTTTTCAATCCTTGCTAAGGATTGAAATCCTAAAATCCTTTTAGGGTTAAGATCAGAAATGTGACCTTAAGGAAATAGAAGAAAGCAGCTGAAATACATATTTTTAAAGTGATAAACTGATTCTGATCTATTTTTCGGGGGGCAGAGGGAAAGGCAATACAGTGAAGTTGGAAAAAATAAATATTGAAATGTCAATATAATATCTTACATATTCAAGA
The DNA here is from genome assembly GCF_047675955.1 of Chlorocebus sabaeus. Lineage (NCBI taxonomy): Eukaryota > Metazoa > Chordata > Mammalia > Primates > Cercopithecidae > Chlorocebus > Chlorocebus sabaeus. Next base: position 33,414,984 of record NC_132924.1, read on the forward strand.
ATTTATCCTAAACTTTATCTTTTACTGGGAAAGTCCCAGAGTCCTCAATAAGAGCTTCAAAAATTTTAGTTGGGTTTCTGGAAGAATGCTATTACTATCTGGAAATTTCTAAAAGGCCTCTCTCTTTAAAAAAAAAAAAAAAAAAAAAAAAATTCCTATGTTAAATCTATGATTTGTCCAACAATGGAATACTAATGGATACTCAAAAAACACTAATTGCTCATTTTTTCCTAATTACAAAATGTAATAATTCTTTAGTGAAAACATTAAACATGATGTCATTTTTAAAGTGCCAGACTTTCTATTTAAAGCATTGCCACAAAGTAGATAGCTTACTTAGTTTACAAATAGCAGCACAAAACGGGTCTTCTGTGTCTTTAAGTCTGTTTAGCATATCTGAAAGTGCTTCTTCCTCACACTTAGATATTTAAGGCAACTGCCCCCCAGTTTATTACCTTATCTCAATTGTTTAATTTTCTTAAATAGAATTCAGAGAAATAGTCATAGATTTAAATTTTTAAACACTACTAAAGCACTGGTTGATTCCCATAATATAGCTGGTAGTCAAAGTGGACAAGATAATGAATTGACTGAGATCACTGTTTCATCTTCATCCAAGAAAGCTGCCTCTAAAAAAAGACCTTAAATTGCTGTAGAAATCCAATTTGTAAGAAGCATATAGATGGGAAACACCAGCCAGGATCACATTAATTTTGTGACTACCGACATTGCTTTGAAGTGAAGAAGAAGAAGAAGAAGGAGGAGGAGGAGGAGGAGGAGGAAGAGGAGAAGAAAAAAGAAAAGATGACAAAAATAATAAGTCCACTCAAATCCCAATTTTAATCCAACAACACAACCAGAAGAAAACAAACTACAAATACGAAGTTCACATCTTAGTGATCTAGTGAACATGACACCCCCACAAAATAATTTTTAGCTTAGTAATAAGTAAACTCCAATGACAAGAAAATATTATAGGATTGTGATACCTCATTGCTAAAAAGTAGATTATAGTAAGAAATTGGGAGTCTCGGAACTTGCCATCATGGAAACTCCATGATTGATTGGTTTTGAACGTGTAGGTGTGGGAAACTGACAAATCATTGTAACAAAAATATTCAACTTACTAGAATTGAAAATCTATGCAGGAAAAATCTCTCTGACAAACTACCATTCATTTAGCCACCTACTCAAATAAAAGCTGCGACATAACAGAGATCTAGAAATAAAGGCATGGTTTTCAATTTTTTGTTGGAATGTTCCAATAAACTATCTTCTCAGGTATAAACTATATAAGGTTGCGACTGACTACGGATTGACAGGCAATTTATGGGCACCAGCAATTTACATAAAAGATAGTGGGCTTGGAGATATTTTCAAATATGTTTACTATGAGTGAAGTTGAAAAATAAAAACCACTATAATCAGTATAAGGATTTAAAAATAAGAGATCTATATAAAATGCTATAAGCAAAGGAAAATGAGAAACATTTCTGGGGAGACACAAGTGAGTTTTTTTATTATAAGTTTTAAAACTAAAGTAATAGCTGATATTCAACCAATAGCATCATCCTTCGGGGGCATACACATCTAGGTTTGAATGCGGAAAACTGTTTTGTTTTGTTTTGTTTTTAATTTTTAGGTTTGTTTTTCAAGAACTTTCTTATTAAAACTTAAATACTTATTGAAGTGATCCATGAAACCTCATAGAAAGGAGAACTCATGCTTGACACATTACTTAACATGCTTCATAGCTTCCCCACTGCAGTTCATATGCTCCTGAATATATTTTACCCGGGAAATAATAGTCTTATTCACACACACACACACACAACCTTCCACATAAAATGCTACAAGTTCCAGGAAACTGACAAAAGCAACATTAAAATTTTGTGCAAAATCAGAGCTCCATTTCTGAATTCCATCTATGAAAACACAACATTGGTTCTATTTAACTAAGTGCAAAGTTTTCTCTCTGCTTCATAAGCATAATAAATATCATCCTTACCATTATCTGTAGAATAAAAGCAGCAACGTGTTGCTTCCTGCAGTCACCAAATCAAGGTTTTTCTTCCTTTCTTTCTGGTAACTTCTGTTTCACCAGCAAGATTAGGAAGAAAATAAGTCTTGAGTATTTGCCTCAGTATTTCAGACCAGAAGACTGTGAAAGTAGCTCTTAGTAAAAAGAACAGGTCTGGTATTTTACAATTACTTCTGCAACCCAGAGGTACCTCCTAGACTCTGGTACCTCCCTCGTTCTCTAAGTTTCTTTTAGTAATGAGACTAATTTTTCCAGTAGCCTTGAACTCCCTAGATGTAACTGACATGGAAAATGTGACTAAAAATTTGTAGAACTGTCTAGCCTCCAACCCTACACAGAATCAACTTTGTTGTAAATGTTGAAGAACACCTCGCAAGCAGCTACATGCTCAGTTTCTACTCCTGCGCTACGCAGCAGAGAACACCAAATAACAGTGCGCCATCTAGTTAGCAAGCTGCAATCTCCATGCTAGAAGGGGGGACACTTTCAAACTCTGGGAGTTAAGAACTTGTCAGGGTTCAGCTGCTCTAAAGGTCCAATTGTTTATTTAAATAAAAAAAAAATATCGCTACTGAGATAATCCACATCTAGTGGATATGGGAAAATTTAGGTTATAATGGCACTACAAACTTTTACATCTAACTTTGATTTACAAGATAAAAGCAAGTTTTAAATTAAAAGGGCTTTCTGTTAATAGAGCTTATTATTCTGAAGACGGGAATGATTTTCTTCGAAAGTTGTCCCTGGGTGCATGCCTATTATCTTTGCTTTTCCCCTTCCACTAATGAGCATTTATCTAAAGAGCCTGTTAATCCTCTGATGTGTGCTTCTGGTCAGAGGTAACAGTTTGAATAAAACCACTAATCACTGATCACTAAATCACTGATCATTAATCACACTTTCCAGTGCCCATGACTGGGCCATTTTTTTTTTCCTTTAAGTCTATGCATCACAAACAAGAAGTTCAACATTTTCGATGCACACATATTGTGTGGAGGTTACACTATTTCATCTCTAGATGTGAATAAATACTAAATCTTGCCACAAACTTGGGGAAGTATGTCAATTAGACCCCAGACAGGAGTTTCACAAATGTCTACCCTACAGCATGGCTTTCACTTTGAAGAAAGTAGATCTAATTATAAGAAAACATGTGTTCTTCAAGAAATTCCTCATATTGGCAATATAAACATTTCTTTATTTAGTTTTCACCAACTCCAAATCAGGGACCACTCCAATTCCCTCTCCCGCTCTATCCAAAACTCTGTTAATACTTTTATAATTTAATTTCTGCACATTTCCCTCCCCCACCCACCCCCTGCCAAGGGTTCTTTTTACTTTGATCCCTTGCAACAAGTCATACACAGGGTCTTTATTTCAACTGCCAGATACGGAGGTTCTGACTCAATTCAATGACTTACGTATTGAACTTCCTCTTTCAACATAGAAACTTAAGGTTAAAAGCTAGAAACTAACGCACACACCAATTTATTGTATGGAAGTTTAGGTTCAACAACTCATATTCCCTTACTTTGGAAATGAAACGTTTAGTCTTGATCCTTTCAGCTAAACCTGATTTTGTCAGCATCCTGGCTTCTTCGTCTTCCCTCTTCTGCTAAAGGGCAGGCACTACGTAAAGTGAAGTACTTTGTTTGCAGTGGGTGTACTGCCTTCCTAAGTCACCACCACGAGGACAGAGTATTATCATAACGCTTGGAAACATTTCCTGATTTGCCTTTTCTATCAGGACTAAGCATTTTCGCTCTAGAGGAGAAGGCTTGCTGGTGCCTTTCTTAAATAATACAAAAGGGCAGATTGCGCGCTGATCAGGTACAGTGGTCCCCTCAGACCTCAGAAGCTTTTACCCACACTCCAGGGACCGTGCTTGCTCCAGGGAAAGCTATAAAAGGTGGGGCCGGGGCTAGAGTGATAACGGTGTAGACGGGGGAGTGGTGGAGAGGGAGGGGTTGAGAAGAAAGGGCAATAAAGATGCTTAGGGAGGGGGCGATTGCACAAGTGTGTTGTGAGGAGGGTAGGGGGATGCACAGCAGAGTTGCTTTGTCAGCATTCTAAGCTCCTGAACCCTTGAGGAGCTCAAGCCGTTAATCAAACACTTACTGGCCTGCAGAATGACGTAATGGACCTGTATCCAGCCTTTATTCCTTGACACATGTCAGAGAAGGAGGGAAAAATAAAAATCAAACACATTCTGCAGACTGACAACGAAACATACAAGTAGCCCGCTCCAGACCCCGGCCTTGAACAAGCATCAAGTGGGGGCGGCACCGGTCCAGGGAAAGTTGGGGACGGGAATGAGAGTGTGGACAAGGTCTAGGGCTTTATCTACTAGACGTCCCTTAAAAACAAATCTATGGCAAAGAAGTGGATGCAGCTGCTGAGAGAAAACATCTCCTTGGTTCCTTCCTTCGCATCTTGCCCCTCTAAGAACTTCATGAAAAGTTCAAGAGGTTCTGCCGAGAATCTGCCGCAGGGGGAGACTCCGCCGCCGGGTCCTGGGAATTGCCTGGGCGCCGCCAAGGCTCGAGCCGGAGCTGTCATTTGGGGCAGCGGCCGGGAAGAGGTAACGATGCCAGCGAGAAAGCAGCGGAGGCAGGAGGCGGCCGGAGGAGTGGACGGGAGCGGACGGAGCCTCGCCGCTCTCCAGCCCGGAGCGCCTGGAGCGAAAGCCAAGCGCCCTCCAAGGGCGACCTCCCCTCCCCGGGCGCGCGCCCACCCACTGCAGCCAGCAGCCCCACGGGAGAAGTGGCAGCGGCAGCTCCGCACCGGGGAGAGCGAGCCCCCTGCGCGCGCGCCCACCCGCCCCCTAGGTGACCCGGAGTCCTCGCCGCGCCCGTTGGAAGTTTGCAAACTTTCTCCGGGGGTTCCGCCGCCACGCTGGGAAGCTGGGGACGCGGGGGGAGGTTCCTGGCTCGCCGTCTCCGCTGCCGCTTGACCGCACTTCTGGAGGACTCCGCACCTTGCCAGGTCTCTGGAGGCAAACACACACCCCCGATTCATAACTGGTCCCCGCGTCAGGGGACTCGCGCGCTCCCACACACGCACGCACGCCGGGCGGACTCGGCGCCGGCTCCACGTTAGCATCCCTCCAGGCGCGCGGCGCGGCGGCCACCGAGCGCTCCGGCACTCACGCGGCGCGGGGTCTCTGGGGTGGCCTCAGGACACAGCCGAATTCCACAGTCTACCAGCACTCGGGGCCGGACTTCCCTCTGGTCCGCCAAAATGTTTACAAACACAGATCACCCTCCAGAAAAAAATGCATCGCATCTTCCCTACTCCTTGCCCTGTGACCTGCCCACTGGACCAAGTAACCTCGCGGCTGCTGCCGAGAACCAACCCCTGCAAACAAGTACGCTCCCGAGATGGCTCCCGCGGCAAGTGCAACAAAAGTGGCTAAATGCAAAAGCCCCAGAAGTGGCCGAGCCGTATTTTTAGGAACTTACCAAACAAGTGTGGAGAAGGCAAGAGCGGAGCCCGGGTGAAGGGACCACGTTGGACTGAGCAAAGATTACAATACATTCTATTTAGAGTGCATTACATCACCCCCCCGGTGACGTCACGTGGGATTCCTGAACTTCTAAATCATTGCGGTCCGCTGGGGAGGGACGGAGCGAGGGGCGGGGCTGGCGCGTCGAGGGGGCAGGCCCCACCCCGGCCCCGCCCAGACCCCGCCCCGCCCGCGCGGACCCTGGTGCACCCGCCGGGGAGCGGCAGCGGCGGGGGCGACTGCGCAAGCAACAGCTTGCAGAGCCCAGCGCCGTGTGACACGGCTCCCTGACATTAGTGGTGTGAGTCAGCTTGGAAACAATCCTTATGGTTTCAGACAGGACCACGGAGGAGGCGCGGGCGTGGGCTGTTCTGCGGGGAGGGCCTGATGGGGTTTGAAAGGTGTAGGGATGGGGGTTAGGGGAGGGGTGGGGAGGGGGATACTGAAGGATGTGGGAAGAGGCTTTGCAAACAGAAATGCAGGACGCTCCTCCCTCCCCCACCAGAGGATGTCCAGCTCCTTTTTGCTTGCGACAGTCATGACCTCATTTCAGTGTTCCCTGCATCCTGGCTTCTCAGAGCACTCACTTGTCACCCCTTCTTCACCGCCCCCCATCTCACCTCCTCCAGGAGAATAACTTCCTTATGGTGCACACTCTCATGAAATACACAGCCCCCACCCTTCGCGGGACCCCTGCTTCGTGCGTCTGAGAAGCTGTAGGGAGAGTTGCTCCTAAGGCGAAAGGTGAATCACAGCTAGAGCCAAGTGATGAGCCTGATTTAGACACGGCGTCAGAGCCGAAAGGGCCCTTGGCTGTCACTTCCAGAACCTCTTCGGTAACTGGCCCAAGCTCACGGGCTGGGAAGCGGCAGAGCCAGGGCCAGACTGCAGGATCCGGGCGCCTGGTCTGCAGCGAGAGGAGCCTGGCGTCTCCAGCATCCGGCCGTCACCATCACTGTCACCATTCCCCTGCTGAATTTCCTTTCAGAAGTTCTCCCTTTGAGTAGGATTCAAAGAGAAGGCATAGGCTAAATCCAGCCCGATTCTAGACGACCAGTGCCAACCTCGCAGCCCCTCACACCTTACAAAGCATTTGCAACCACGTGAATTCCCTTGTTTCTCACAACAACCCGGGTACCATAAGTAGGACAGGTATTATAATTATCCCCATTTTACAGGTGAGCTAAGGTGGACACCAGAAGGTTAGGGGGCTGGCCTGAGATTACTTGATGAGCAAGGGGTGGCACTGGGCCCACCTCAATCCCTGTTTTCAAGCCCAGATCCCAACTGGGCTCCTTCATAGAGCCAGGGGTAAACATTCCCTTCTTATGGGTTATTGGTGGTTGGAACCTCTGCTAAGAACACATTGGCTGGGAGTTGGAGCTTTGCTTAGAAACAGTCTAGCCCCCGTTAATAAACAATAATCATTTCTGACATTTATGTAACATCTGACATTTATATAGTACCTCTCATCCCAATGCATCACAACCATGACGGTGCAGTTTGCCAGAGAATCATGACTGGACTGGCTAGAAACTGTAATACATTGCCTGGATTGTCACATACTTCTGAGCTGGTTTTGACATACTAAATGGAAGAGCTTAGCATGTTATTTCTGTTTTTAAGTGTTTAAATGGCCCCTTGCCCTTTAGTGTTCCTTGAAACCACAGGGACTGACGACTGTTTGATCCTCACAGCCTTATTCAGAGTTCATCACTGAGTTTTCTACTTACTGTTTTCCACATGTAGTCCTGAAGGAACTGCAAAAGAAGGGCTCCAGTCCTAAGCTGAACCTTAACCAATAAAACTTGAAATATGACATTTCCTTTATGGAAGGAAGCAATACCCTCTCAGGATCAGTTCTATGACCAGTACAGCCTTTTCTACCTAAAGCAGGTATCTACCATCTTCTCCCTCAAAGAAAAAGTCTGAGCCAGTCAAGGAGCAATCTAGAGGCAAAAAGGGGATAAAGCCAAAACATATCAGAGCTCAGGCTAAGAGCTTATCTTTTTCCCCAGCTGATAGGAGCAAAACAAAGGAATAGAATGGAGAATTGAATAAGTAAGTCTGGGTGATCTGAAAAATATTTTAAAAGTAGATAATCAAAATACAAATTTGAAACATTTAATTCTCAATATTCTCTACATGAAAGCATACATATATAAGTTTTAATGCTAGTAGTTCATCTATTTCTAACACTATCTAAATTATTTGTCTGTATTTATAAATTATTTCTGATTTTTGTTTGACATGCTGTAACTAAACAATGCTCCTGCTTGAGCATTGTTATGCTCAAGCATGACATATAGGAACACACATCAAACTTTCCATGACTTTCCAATAACTTGATAATCATTAGGTTACTTGAAGTCTCAATAAATAGAGAATTTCTGTTAACATCAGCAGTATTGTTCATGATACTGACTCCTCCCTCAGCTTCTGCTATTGGCCCCTTGCCCTTTAGTGTTCCTTGAAACCACAGGGACTGATGACTGTTTGATCCTCACAGCCTTATTCAGAGTTCATCACTGAGTTTTCTACTTGTTGTAGAAATAAAATAATTGCAATTTAATGCAAAAGGTTTCTAGCTGTCATATTACAGACTGAGATTTTTACATATTCCAGATCTCTGTTACCAACTAAATCACACACACACACAAATCATTTCTAAATGTAAACTGAAGAAAAGAAGAGATATTTATGAGTGCAGACTCTAGTGTCAGCCTGCCTGAATTCAAATTTTAGCTCTGCTACTTGACTCCTGGTTCTTAGTTTCCTCAACTATGAATGAGGATGGTGATGATAATCACAGCGACTCAAGTTCAGAATTCTATTACTTAAGAATTGTGCTTGGGGCCGCGCGTGGTGGTTCACACCTGTAATCCCAGCACTTTGGGAGGCCAAGGCAGGTGGATCACCTGAGGTCAGGAGTTTGAGACCAGCCTGACCAACACGGTGAAACCCCCGTCTCTACTAAAAATACAAAAATTAGCTGGGTGTGGTGGCAGGCGCCTGTAATCTCAGCTACTCGAAAGGCTGCAACCTGGGAGGCAGAGGTTGCAGTGAGCTGAGATTGTGCCATCGCACTCCAGCCTGGGTGACAAGAGCGAAACTCTGCCAGAAGAAGAAGAAGAAGCAGGAGGAGGAGAGGAGGAAGAGGAGGAGGAGAAAAGATTTTTGTTCAGCACAGGGCAAGTACGATGGAAGCACTCATTCTCTTTTTATAATAAAGGTATTTTGGCTAATGCTGTGATAGGTGGGCATTCGGTGATTTTTTTTTCTTCTTTTACAAACTTAACTAAATAAATGAAAAGAGAACCTTTACCCAGTAATTCCCCCAGCCCCACATTGCCTTCTGTATGTGTCATCTGGGCCAAGCAGCCTCTCATCTGTCAAATGTGCCAGCAGAGCCCCCGTGTTTGTGGACTCATAGTTCTGCCTCATGCTCACTCAGTCTCTCCCAGGATTTCTCAGAGCCAGAGATTCATGGAGGCTGCAGTTACTGAGAGCAGCTATGCCAGAGCATCTCTAAGGGTGCCTCCGCTGGTGGTGGCCACGGCCTGGGGCATTTGCTCTCTGGGGTGCCAGCACCACCACTAGGAATGCCCTCTCACCCACCAGGTCTCCATCAATTGTGGCCTGTCAGACTTATGGAGACAGGGACGCTTACACGAGAACCAAGGTAAACTGGCTGGGGTACCACCCAGCCAACATTCTCCCCAGGTTCATCCCATTTCTCTCCACAGAACAGGAGTACAGGCGGGACACAACCAGCCCTGGAGGTACTATTGGCGGTGGCAGAGAGATTGGACCTATGCAGAGCTGACTGGCACCTGCAGTGACCAATGAGAATAGGTGAGACCCCTGGGAGACCAGGGGTTAACCCTTTAGTTGCTGGATCGCGGGCAGTGGAAGGGAGAGGACTAGACAGCTGGGCCAGTGGGAAAGCACTAGGCATTCACCAACTCCCACAGAAGAATTTTAATATGTTAAGAAATTTGCAGCCTTACTAGTACTTATCAGGCCTTACTAGTACTTATCAGTACAAACCATCCCAAGTCGCCTCAGATGGGAAGAAATTCTTTAGCTCTCCACTTTGGGTTCAGTCATTTCTCCAACATTCAGCAAACATTAGCGGATCTTCCAGTGCTGAGGACAGAAAACAAAAAACGGTCTCTTTCTTCCCAGCTCCTAGGCTCCCACAGAAGTTCTCAAACGTAGTGAAGTAAGCAAAAAACACCTGAGCAACTTATTAAAATCAGTTTCTTGAGTCAGACTTCCCCAGGGATTTTAGTTCCAAGAGCTGGCATTGGGTCCAGGATTCTGCATTTGTGATTCTAATGCAAGTGTCTGGGGAACTCCCCACCTACCACCACCACACACACATACTTCGAGTGACTCTAGTTTAATGAATTCATAGATGGGCAGTGATCCAGAAGGAAGTTGATGAGGGAGAAGAAAAGAGGTCAGTCTGAGACACTCAAAAATATGACCCAAGCTTCATATGCTTAAAATCAAGGCCAGGCGCAGTGTCTCACACCTGTAACCACAGCTATTTGGGAGGCTGAGACAGGAGGATAACTTGAGCCCTGGAGTTCGATACCAACTTGGGCAACATAGACGGCCTGGCCTGGGCGTCTCTACGAAAAGTTTTTAAAATTAGCCAGGCATGGTGATGTGCACCTGTGGTCTCAGCTACTGAGGAGGCTGAGATGGAAGGATCATTTGAATCTGGGAGGATCAAGGCTGTGATGAGCAGTGACTGTGCCACAGCACTCCAGTGTGGATGATAGAGTGAGACCCTGTTTCAAAAAAAGAAAAGAGACCAATCCTCTAGCAGCTTCCCAAAAAGATGAACATATCCCTAGAGAAGACTTCTCATCATCCCTTCTGTGCACATCACTCAGAGTGACCTTTTCCCACTTTTTACATTTTATTTTAGGCTTTTCTTAACTAAGTTAAAAGTGATGGGGAAAGGGATACTGCTGAAGCCCACTTTGTGGTTAAACATCTAGCTATTATCCCATTGGGAAGTCTCCATCCCTTCTAAAATGGGTCTTCACCAGGTTTCTTCATTACCTTACTTGAAGGGATAAAGATTTCCAAATAAATGGAACTGCAAAATGCATCCAAAACTGTCAAAACCACAACACGGTGAGCTAACATTTACCAAGCATTTGCTCTGTGCCAAGCCTTGAGCTAAGGGATTTATGTGCATTTTCTCTGTTAATCTTCACGTCTCTGTGAGGCAGCTGGAACCATTCTCATTTTGCAATGAGGAGATCTACTCTTAGAGAAGCTGAGTAACTTACCCAGAATTGCACAGCTGGGGCACGGCCGAGCTGAGAAAAGAACCTACATTGCTGGTGCCTGTCCCAGTGCCTGCCTGAAGGCACTCCATGCTTTGGTAGTCCTGAGCACAAGTCAGTTTGAGGATACAAGAATCAGGAAAGTTGAGAACAAGCCAGAGATTGGCAGTGAGTAGGAAAAGCCACCAGCCTCCATCCAAACTCTGTGCCTGGTTAATCAAAAGCCACTCCAGAGAGACAGGACTGGCTTCATGGCCTGTGATGCCTGGTCACACAGGGCCTCATCTCATGCTCAGAAGGGTCCCATATTTGGTTTAAGGCTTGCTGTCATCACCTTGAAATTCTTAATAATTTTATCTTTGAACTTATGCTTTGTAAAAGAAGCCTGGTGGAACATGTGCATGAGCAGAGGAGTTTGGTGATCTCGTTGTGTCTGCTATTTCTTGCTCATAATGCCTCAGGAGCACCAAATTCCAGTGGACCCAAGATGCATGGGAATCCAGCAAGACTCAAATCAAATACAAGGTAAATTCATGATCTCTCTGACTGAGTGGGATGGGAGAGGAGAGGTGAGGCTGACAGCCCTGAGAGTTCACGCTTTCCTTTCAAACCAGAACTTTCTTGGGATGCAGAAAAAAATCAATGGCATCCCAAGAAACATAAACAACCAAGGACCCTATCTTACCTGCATTAGACCCCTGTGTTAGGTAACCACATACACTGAAAATGATGACATAGAAAGCAAGAGAAAGATGGGCGACCCGTGGTTCTTTTTCTTTTCCATCTTTCCTCATCAAAAGTAAACAGAAAGCAGAAAGTTGGCAGAACGTGTGCACATCAAGAAGTGAAATAAAGGTGGTTGAGCTTGTTTTGTACAGTGTATCCATGTTCTGGTAAGAACAAAATACATATGCATGTACGGGCCATGACCTACAGATTGTGGGATTTGAGTGATTTCACATACAAGTTAAGTGATCTTATATTTACATTTAAAACTAGCATTGCAGGATGTAAAGATGAACAGTAAAATTAATGCTAGTAATGTAACACTTTAAGTTTTCACTATTTAAAATGACATTAAAAAGCAAATAAAACATACCATGACAAGTCAAGAGATTGACTTTGCAAGAGAGGAAAAACTTTCTATTTAATGTCTTCAATGGCTCTTTTCCCATGCCTTTTAAACAAGAGGCGCTGTATTTTCAGTTAGCAATGGGTTCAAAAATTATGTGTCAGGTGCTGCCCAGACATATGATTGACAGGATCCACCAGCCCCCTAGCTCCATGCTCACATGCTGAGAGGAAAGGCAGCAGACAGCAAGAGATTTGACAGCCGCAGCCTTGTCACTTACTAGGTGTGTGATCAGGGCCAATTTCTTTACCTCTTTGAACTTCAGATTCTTCATCTACAAAATGGAGATAATATCAGCATCTACCTCCTAGGATACTGCAAGGATTCAGTGAGTTAATATATGTAACATGCTTAAAACAATGCCTGGCACTAGTAGTTACTGGAAAAATCATCTTATATATTATTATGCCCTATAAGGTTTTGGGGATAATTTAATAAAATAATTCATGTCAAGTGCTTAGCCCTGTGCCTGGCATTTAGAATGTGCTCAATAAATATTAGTTACATAAAATTGCATATAAGATGCAATATTGAAGTTCTATGGGTTAGACGGAGGAATCAATCCAACTGGCCCTGAGTCCAGTTTTTGAGAGTCTTAGCATAAGCCAGTTGTATTTGCAGGAGATGGTACCTTTAGGTTAACAAATCTGCACTGAGTTTGTGAGCAACAGAGCAATTTTATACAAGCTGATGTTCTAATCGAAGCTATCACAATTTACCCTTCTAGTCTTGACATACAAATGCATTTTACACCAGTGGTTGTATAATTATTGACTCCAGTATGATTTAGTTTTCAGAATCACTTCTTGAAATCCTAACAAGTGTAACTCAAAAATGCCATGCTCTTGCATTGGAGGTGCAGGTGTGTATCAACTTTGAAATGTTTAACAAGAGACAGCTAGATCACCTGGCTTAAGCTTGGGGAACCTCATCCGGAAGACCATTGACTGCTAGTGGCTTGACCTAGTTCTATAGGGAATTATTGTATTCACTACTCTATAAAATTTAATGTTTTCTCTTGAACCTGGCTGAAAATCAAAAGCTTCACCTATCTCCAGGAGTATTAGCATGTTAACATCCCTATAAAAGTTGCTCTTATCTTAGTGTTCTTTTTTTGAAGGAGACTTGATTAAAGCAAAAACTACTTAGTCTTTGTTTTTTCTGCTTTGGGATTAAGTGAAAGAGATTGACACCTGCTCTGAATAATGACCCAGAATAATAATGCCATGTCAGCACACTCCAAAAATTTTAGTCATTTCCTTAAGATCAATGGTAAGTGGAAAGTAACAGTTTAACAATTAGGAATGTCTTATATATAGGGAAGATTCGTTTAGACTAAAACATTATTGATATCCCATAAATTAATATTGAGCCTCATCTCACAGGAACTGATATATTTCACATACCACCTCTTTTTGTATCATCATTAACCACATGTTTAACTCATGTACTGCTGATGCGGAAGGTTCTTCTCATCTCTTTAGGGGCATTTATAAGTACCTTTTTAAAATGATTCTTGAGAATTTCAGTAGCTTTTAAACCTAATCGATCAGCAATTCCTCCTCGTTCTTACATGACACGGAATATTTAAAATCTGGATAGTTACTGTGAACTTCATTTGGATCCTGAATATTACCCATTGTGGATATCAGAAAATATAAAGCTTCCCCACCCAGCTCTCCTCCCCCTTCCTGGTTTTACAATATTCTGCCTATGGCTTTTATAACAGTGCCCTTACTTTACACTTTAAGAGACTGCAGTATAAACAGTACACTGGGACGTTGTGCTGTTTAGCAAAAGCATCTATTTTCAGGACTGCTGTGGCTATTTAATGCTATGTCAAAGTCTGAGGGGAAGGAAAGAACACTATTATTTGTGAGCACTCACTCTGGGTCAAGGCTGTTGTATCTTCCATCACGTTTAATCCTGACAACTCTGGGTGAAAGGTATGATTACTACTGTTTTATTAATGAGAGAACTGAAGCTCAGAGAGGCTAATCTGACTAAGGTCACACAGGTAATAATTAAGGAAGGTGAGTTTCAAACCTAGTCCTGACTCCAGAATCCCCATTGTCCATCATGCTCTGCTGTGTTTTTACTTCAAGACACTTTTTTTCTCCTTTCACCCTCCTGCTTAACATTATTTAGCTTTATTAAGCAAGCTACCTATGAAATGTGTGTGTGTGTGTGTGTGTGAGTGTGTGTGTGTCTGTGAGAGAGAGACAGAGTTTCGCTCTTGTCATGCAGGCAGGAGTGCAATGGCATGATCTCAGCTAACTGCAACCTCTGCCTCCCAGGTTCAAGCGATTCTCCTGCCTCAACCTCCCGAGTACCTGGGATTACAGGCACCTGCCACCACGCCCAGCTAATTTTTGCGTTTTTTTTTTTTTAGTAGAGACAGGGTTTCACCATTTGGTCACGCTGGTCTCAAAGTCCTGACCTCAGGTGATCCACCCACCTCGCCTCCCAAAGCACTGGGATTATAGGCATGAGTCAGCATGCCCAGCTGTATTTTTTAATTTTGTTTTTAGTAGAGACAAGATCTTGCTAAGTTGCCCAGGCTGATCTCAAACTCCTGGGCTCAAGTAATCCTCCTGCTTAGCCTCCAAAAGTGCTGGGATTAAAGGTGTGAGACACTATACACACTATGCCAGGCCTAATTTTTGTATATGGTAAGAGGTAGGGGTCCAGTTTCATTCTTCTGCATATGGTTAGTCAGTTTTCCCGGCACTACTTATTGAATAGGATATTCTTTCTCCATTGTTCATTTTTGTCAACTTTGTCAAAGCTTAGTTGGTTGTAGGTGTGTGGCTTTATTTCAGGGTCTCTGTTCTATTCCATTGCTCTATGTGTCTTTTTTTTTTTTTTTTTTTTTACCAGAATGATGCTGTTTTGTAATATAGTTTGAAGTCAGGTAATGTGATGTTTCTGGCTTTATTCTTTTTGCCTAGGATTGCTTTGGCTATTGGCTAAAGCCATCTTCCTAACACTTATTTTGTAGATTTTTTTCCAATTTGTCTTTTTACTTTTAGATTTGTCTATGGTATCTTTTGCCATATGGAACTTTTAAATTTCGATATAGTCCACTTTCTGTTATGATGTCAATACTTGGGTTCATGATTCTAGAAAGATCTTCCCCACTCTTATAGCAGATCTCTATTACATTTTACCTGGCCCTTTCCATTTTTCCTGCGCTCTTAGTTTAGCAACTGCAAAATGGTAACGTAATGATAGGTATGTATAATAGAACATCAGAGGGGAAGAAAAAATATTAGACCAGATGTGGTGGCTCATGCTTGTAATCTCAGCATTTGGGGAGGTATTTGCAGGAGAATTGCTTGGGCCCAGGAGTTTGAGACAGCCTGGGCAACACAGTGAGACCCTGTCTCTACAATAAAATTTTTAAAAAATTAGCCAGGTGTGGTAGCACATGCCTGTGGTCCCAGCTGCTCGGCAGCCTGAGGTGGGAGGATCGCTTGAGCCTTGGAGGCCGAGGCTGTAGTGAGCCATGATCATGCCACTGCACTCCAGCCTGGGCAACAGAGCAAAACCTTGTCTCAATAATAATAATAATAATAATAATAATAATAATAGTCTGATCTTACCAAATAATATAGTTGCATAAATTTACTTTAATTTCAAGAGAAGACTTTTCAACATCTGGGCATAAAATAGAGTTTAGAAAGACACTAAGTCCAGCATGCAATTTGCTATAAAGCAGTATGTATTCTCCCTATTAGTTATGGAAATAGCAGCATAGGAAGCTGAATGATTTTTACATTTGAAGTCCCTGATGATTCATTGATATGGGATAGCAAAGGTTCAGATTTGTAAACTGATTCATCAGCCTAGCACAACATCCTGGCCTTCTTGTTTAGTTGTTAGAACTACCCACAGGCTAGTAAGTGATGCTAAGTTAGCAGTGCTAAGGCTGACTTGCACCCTGACGTCTACCTTTGCCACAAAGCCTCCATTATTCTGGAACTATTCTACGGCTGCTATTCCTTCAACATGCAGGGCTCTACTCACAAGGCCTGACACAAAAAGCAAACACGAAACTTGGAATTAAGTCAAATACACAATGAAGGAGGAAATGGTGGTACCATTAAATGTGGTAGAGCCTGGTGCTTAAATTTGGGGCTTTAATCTCAGGTTTCATGAGTTCGAATCCCAGATACAAGAGGAAGGGGAAATGAGGAGTTATTATTTAATGGTTACAAAGTTTCTCTTTGGGATGATGAAAATATTCTGGAATTAGATAACAAAAATGGTTATCTAACATTGCAAATGTACTTAGTATCACTGAACTGTACATTTTAAAATGGCTAAAATGGTAAATTTTGTTATGTATATTTTACATAATAAAAAATGACAGAAAGAAAGAATCCCAGTTCTACCTCTTACTAGCTCCACAGGCAAAAGTTAATACACTTCCCTCTCTACACTGCAGTGCACTAGTCTGCAGAATAGAAGAGCTGATAATGATACTGACTTCATAGGGTTGTCATGATTAAATGAGACACATGGGACAGGCTTTCAGTGGTTCATAGTCATCAAGTTTAGGTGTTGTTGTGATGGTCTAGGAGTATGAATCCTGTTTTAAACTCTCTTGCATCTATGGTATAGTCCTCCGTTTGTCGGATTTCACGTGCAAACCACCAATTTCAGTTTTGCTTATAAGACAGATTTTTATCTGTTTGATACCTTATGTGAGAGTTTAATTACTCTTAAAAGATGCCAATGATTGACTAGCCCAAATAAACTGACCAAGGGGCAGCTGTGGCCTGCTTGAGTCTCCTAGATGCAAATTCTCAATACCCCCACAATCTAGGGGGAGAGGGAGATGCTGTCTACTCCAGAGGCTGGCTCCAACCCAAGAGGGCCAAACAGATGGGATCCTTACGTCTCCTTATCTTTTCATGTCCGTCCCACCCTATCCCAAGTTTTGTTTCCCCAAATAGATCCTTCTGGAATACAGCTGCCATCACTCATTTCGTTGTCAAGGGGTGAATGGCTGCCTTCTTGTAGAGGAATACCACTCTGTAAATCAGCCACCAGGCACTGTTTATCCCACTGATGGATGTCACACATCCACACATATGGGACCTAAACCAAAGCTCTGGACTTTTTTTTTTTTTTTCAATCCACATGTTGGAGTTTTTTCCTCTGTATTTTCAACTCATTACACTGCTCTTTTAAAATAAATTCTTCCTGAGAAATCAGTTTCCATATATCATTTAACCCTCTAATGCTAGGCATTGTTATGAACAAAAACACTCCTTAAGAAAATATCTACCTAGCCTTATGGCATCTAAGATGTATTATAAAGCAATCTTGCTTTACAAAAAGATACTTAGGTTTGTTTCTTCTTTTTATACTCAAAGCCTAGTGAAATGAATAAGGGATAAATAATCCAGTGTATAAGGAGGAAGAGAAGGCAAAGGGAGATGAAGGCAAAAAGATATGAGACAAGACAGGGCCAGAGAAGAATTCAGAACTTACAGCTTTATTCTTGCAATGTTACCGGGTATTTCTGAACTTGCCAGAATAAAAATGAAGTAATAGCAGCCAAGAGTTATAGTCCTGTTTTAAAAATTTAAAAATTGCAATTAAAATGATTAAACTAAGTAAAACAGACACAGGAAACTTATAGAAAAAAATATATTTCCTGTGCACTAAGCCTCTGATCCCATTAAGTACTTAAATAATATCCTCCTGACATCATGACTATACAAATAATATGTTACTTTCATATTTATGACATCAAGAGATTATATTACTAGTTTATGAAAAAATATGTTTAATTTGCAATTTTTAAATGACACTGATATAGATTAGTGTATATTATAGAATTAGATACATATGCCATACCAGCTAGTTTTAAATTTTATTATAAACATCCCTAACAGGTGCAAAAATACCACCTAAAATAAAACAAAAGATAATGTATCTTATAACAATAAAAGCATATCTGCCTTGCATCCAAAAAGAAGGGGAAGCCTATGTATATTTCCATCCCACATCCTTCTTTCTAGAGCTTTATCTAACCCTTTCTCAGGCACCGTGCCATATATCTCTAAGCCTTTGTATCTTCTGATTAAAAGAAAATAGTGTAGAATCATGTTTGCTACAGTCTGCTGCCAAAAGCCCATGTCTATAATTCATCATTAAAATGTGACAGTGTATGGCTACAAAGAAAGAAAAATCTCAGTCGTCATGCTCATTTGCAAATGTTTCAGGGGCTGGAGATTGTTTGGCAATCCTGCTGTTTCTAGGTTATTTGTAGAATAACCAGTTTAATTGAGCTGATGATTGCCTTGTGTCTGCATCGCACTTCTGACTTAGATCTTTCTTTTTGCAGTTGGCGTTGAATTGTACTATGTGGCAATGGAATGGCATGCATTCAGCAAGCCCAAATTCCAGGGTTCCAGCCCACCCCTTTTTTTCCCTTGCCAATCTGATTTCTGAGGAATTTGCCTAGAGTTACTACAGAAAAAAAAAAAGATAGAAAAAAAGAAAAAAGAAACTCCTTGCCCTACTTTGTAGACCATTTCATAGAATGCTTCCTTTGAGTTGAGATTCTTGGTCCCACTAGGGTAAAAAGGGTTTATGCCTTTATTAAAGCAGAGGCCTGTTTAGGATGTTCTCTGTAATTGGAACATATCCCACTGCATGTAGTACACAATGTAAACCAACCTGTTGCGACGTGGAGAATAGTGCAAGTCAGATATTTGCTACCCCATGAAGCTAATTGGAAAAAGAAAGGTGTAGGGGAGAACCTGGGTTAACACCAACCCTGTCCTGACATGCACTAAGGCTGTAGCGTGAAGGAAATTGAAAACAGAAACATCAGGAAGATCAGTGAGAAGGCAGGGCCTCTCTTTCTTCCTTTACTTTGTTCCTAACAAATACTCATCTTCACCCACTGTAAATCATGTCACTGGAATGAGGATTGTATAAAAAGGAAGTTCATATCACGGAACAAGTGTGGAAAGAAACTGTCCTTGACCACTAATAGAAATGGCTACATTCTCCTTTGGAATGGGCTTGTTGCCCTTGAGAATAGATGAATACTCCAAAATAATTGCATTTTGGAATCTGAGATTATGACGAGATTGACAGACGTCATTTAAAAGGGTTTTTGTTTAAATGAAGACCCTACTATAGACAATTTTCCAAGGAAAATTTAGACAATGTTCTTGAATATATAGTAAAATTTTTAAACCCTACATTTTTTTCTCCTAAGACCCCCAGGGAAGTAGCTGTAGTCCTTTTCCCCCTTCAGGGAATAGAGATAATCTGTATCTTTTCAAAGCAGAAAGGAAGATAATTTTGATGAATGTTTCCGAGTACATAGAAGTCACTCCAATTCAAAGAAGGTCTAAAAGCAAAAGATGTGGCAAAGCAAAATAGGAAAATAGGATAATTATTTTATTCTTTCTTTATAAAAATCAATAAATAAAATGCAAGGGTTAGAAGATGAATTCCTAAATGGACTTCTTTTCATGACAAACTTTTTAGAAACATTGTGCTATTCTTGGTGAAGCCAAATCAGACTTGAACACTAAACAGGCATGCATATCACTAAATCACAGTGTGTACACTGTCAAAAGTAGGGGAAATTTGGCTGTGCTGAATGTGAAAAGTTGGGGGACCCTCTTTTAACATAAATTATATATAAGGAAAGAACAAGGGCTCTTAAGAACACCTAGCCTCTGCTTAACTGTTACCTGCCTTAAGGACTAACTTATCTGAAATTAATACAGCAATTCCAGCTTTATTTTTAGTAGTATTAGCATGGTGTACCTTTCTCCCTACCTTTACTTTTAATCTACATTTGTTTTTATATATAAAGTGGGTTCTTGTAGACAGCATATAGCTGGGTCTTATTTTTTTTAATCTACTCTGTTAGTCCCTGTCCTTTACTTGGCTTACTTAAGCCATTCACATTTAAAGTGATTATTGATGTAGTTGGATTAATATCTACCCTATTTGTAACTGTTTTCTATTCATTACCCTCGTTTCTTTTTCTTTGTTTGCTTTCTACTCATTTTTTGCCTTCTCTGTATTTGATGGAGTATTTTATATGATTCCATTTTCTCTCTTCTCTTAAAATATCAACTATGTTTCTTTTTTTAAAAAAAAATGTGGTGGTCACCCTAGAGTTTTCAATATACATTTACAACCAATCCAAGTCCACAATTTTTTTTTTTTTTTTTTTTGAGACGGAGTCTTGCTCCATTCCCCACGCTGGAGTGCAGTGGCATGATCTCAGCTCACTGCAGCCTTGACCAGGTTCAAGTGATTCTTCTGCCTCAGCCTCCCCAGTAACTGGGACTACAGGTGTGCACCACTGCACCTGGCTAATTTTTGTATTTTTGGTAGAGATGAGGTTTCACCATGTTGGCCAGACTGGGCTCAAACTCCTGACCTCAGGTGATCCACTTGCCTCAGCCTCCCAAAGTGCTGGAATTACAGGCGTGAGCCACAGCACCTGGTCCCAAGTCCATTTTAACACTACACCATTTCACAGGTTAATGCAGGTATCTTACAACAGAGAATTCCCAATTCCTCCCCTCATCTCTTACAATGTTGCTCTCATTCCTTTCACTTATTCCTAAGCTATAGTCCCCCAATATATTGTTGCTATTATTATTTAGAACAATCTGTTTTTTGTTAGACAGCTGTTGAGCTTCAGTTATGAAGATGGCAGTGATGACTGCCAAGCTCTTTTTATGTCAGACTAGAAGCCAAAAGTTAACCTGAATTTTCACGACAATAAGACTAGGTGAGAACATAGGACAGCTAATCTAGAAGAAAAAGCAA
Organism: Chlorocebus sabaeus; assembly: GCF_047675955.1. Taxonomy (NCBI): domain Eukaryota; kingdom Metazoa; phylum Chordata; class Mammalia; order Primates; family Cercopithecidae; genus Chlorocebus; species Chlorocebus sabaeus. The sequence goes on from NC_132924.1 coordinate 33,435,797, forward strand.
TGATACCAGAATTCACAAGCAATCATCAAAATATCAAAGTAACCAAGAAAAGTTTAAATGAGTGGAGAGATGGACGGAAATAGAGCAGAGAGAAGAAACAGGGGAGAGTTGTTTGAAAATCTAAACCTTTAGCTCGCTGCTTTGTGAAATGCAGTCTGAGGAAGCAAGGATTCTGAGAGATGAGTCAGACTCAATGAAAATATTTGAAATTTCTTGACTTAAAAACATTGTTATGGCTGGACGCAGTGGCTCACGCCTGTAAATCCCAGCACTTTGGGCGGTTAAGGTGCATGGATCACCTGAGGTGAGGAGTTCAAGACCAGCCTGACCAACATGGAGAAACCCCGTCTCTACTAAAAATACAAATTAGCCAGGCATGGTGGCAGATGCCTGTAATCCCAGCTACTTGGGAGGCTGAGGCAGGAGAATCGCTTGAACCTGAGAGGCGGAGGTTGCGGTGAGCCAAGATAGCACCGTGGTACTCCAGCCTGGGTAACAAGAGTGAAACTCCGTCTCAAAAAAAAAAAAAAAAAAAATTGTTGGTTTGTGGGTTGAGAGAGATGGCTTTAATGAAAAAGGACAATTGAGTAAACAAAGAGGGTCTGAGGTGGCAGTAAACCTGCCCTGACGACAACTGAAATCATGTCATGAGACAGATGAGGTCTAGTGATGGGACTACGGTATAGCCTGTACCTAGAAAATCTCTTCTGCCCTCCTGATCTCCTCTTCCGTATGTATAAAAATGAGGATTTGACTAGATGAACTATCAGATCACTCTAAATTGAAATTCTAAAAGTCTATAAAATGTAGATAGGCAGTAAAAATATTGATCTATCATCAGTCAAAGTCAAGAGTGAATTAGAAAGACCCCAAAGTGAATCCTACAAGACAAATATTGCAAAACCCATAACATGTAATCCCACATAAACCCGGGCTGTCAGAAGCAAGGCATAACATGTATTTGGCTGGTGCAAAAGTAATTGCGGTTTTTGCCATTGACAATAACAGCAAAAACCGCAATTACTTTTACGCCAAGCTGATAGAATGACCCAGCCACTTGAGGAGACTCAAAGAGGCAGCCACAGCCAGAGACCCAGAAACCAGGATCTGCTGAGACTTAGAGTAGCCCCTTAGATCAAGAATGGGGAGAAGCATGCTCTTTTTTAAAGAAATTGTTCTTTGTTTTTTTAAACTTTGATTTTAGGTTCCGGGGTACATGTGCAGGTTTGTCATATAGGTAAACTCATGTCACAGAGTTTTGTTTACAGATATTTCATCACCCAAGTACTAAGCCTAGGACCCAACAGTTATTTTTTCTGATCCTCTCCTTTCTCCCACCGTCCACCTTCAAGTAGGCCCCAGTGTGTGTTATTCCCCTCTTTGTGTCCATGTGTTCTCACGATTTAGCTTCCACTAACAAGTGAGAACATGTGGTATTTGGTTTTCTGTTCCTTCATTACTTTGCTAAGAAAAATGGCCTCCAGCTCCGTCCATGTCCCTGCAAAGGACATGATTTCATGAAGAATTCCCTTTGGCATTCCTAGAACAGCCACATTAGGAATGGAGAGATGTCCTCCAGAGGCACCCTGGCTAGGAATGCAAAGGTTACTGGGAAGCAGACCCCAAAACTGAAAATAAAATAGCTGCTTATTACATAGAAGGTAAAGAGCAAGGAACACTGGGGGTGGAGAAATAGAAATGTAAAAAGGAGACAGAGATGGAAGATTGATTTGTTGTTCTGATATTTGGTGAGAAGAACCACATCCAATCCTTCCCAGAGGACACGGGAATACTTAGACTGGGTTGAAAGCAAATCGTATAGGTGGCTGTCACCAAAAAGCACACTGAGGGATGCCGAGTGATTGACCATCAGAATTGGAGTAGACCTTATATCACAGCAAAGTTCCTGGTGGCACAGACTCTCCAATGAGAAATTCTTCAATGGCCAGTGGTTCTGATTTCATTTACTTCATGCTGTCATTACATTGGAAAGCATGAAAACATTTTGAATACAAGTTTTATTTACTCACATGATTACTTTTCAAAACATTCATTCTATGGCACATAATGGCCTATTAGTAACTACAAATGAAATCCAATTAAATGACCAGTGAGAAAAGATGGAAGAAAAGGCAAAACATCTGTGAAGTGCTTATGTGCCACGCTGTGTGCTGGCTACTGACATTTGAACGTATTTGATCAGCACACCACCCCTTAAGAGAGGTGTGATTATTACCACAGGTCTGAAGATCATGCCAACACACGTGAAAAAAATTTTGATAAAATTATGATATAATATTAAATTTGAAATAGAACAGAAAACTGAGTGATGATACAAACATATTTGTTTTACCTAGTGGATAATTTTTAACTGAGAAACAAATAGCCAATGTGCTAAGATGACAAGACTGAATGGATTGTTTTCTCTATTTTAAAATACCTACAAAACACAATTATCAACAAAGACTTGAAAATTCAATAAAAATAAAACAAATACACCAGGACGAAAGTGGTGTATATTATATTATATTCAACCCATCTTTCAAAGAGTTAAAAGTGCATAAGGAAAATCCACGTTTGAGTTCGAATCATAAACTTGACTTGAACTCTGTTGTCAATTGCCAGGGAAAGCATTCCAGACTCTAAGAACTGTTTGAATTTTTTTTCCTTCCGAGCATCAAGAAAATGCTAGAGGGCTTACAGGGCTCCTGGCATGTAAATTGTAGCCATCAGGAGAAAACCCCACTGTACTACCATGTGACACTTTCAAAGTCTTTTTCCTATAGTCCCTTATACTGCTGCTACACAGAGAGGGTAAAGGAGAAATAGAGAACTCTTCTGGTTTGAAATCAGCCAAGTGGTGCAGAGGAAGAAGAAGCGCTTTGCCAAAACCCCACGGTTAAAAGTAATAAGGGGAGAAGTTTCTGTCAGTATCTAGAAGAGTTTTGTGAACAATTAGATGCAAGACATCAGAGGCTCCAAAAGGAAAGATTTCTTTTCACGTTTGGCAAGTGATCAGTAACATATTTCATTTCTGGTTTAATAAGGTTAACAGTTTATTTTTTAAAAGAGTGAAATAATGTTTTCTGTGAAGGTTTGCCGATAAGCATTAGTGCAGTAAAGAATTGTGTGCCTTTTTATGAACAGGCAGTGCAGTAGAATAAAACACTATCTACATGAGCTTTCACACAGCAGAGCAATTAATTAACTTATCTCCGTGAACACCGTTCTTGCTGAAACTTATTAAAAGTCTGATTCATCAGCAGAGCCCCAGGCAATCATCAATTGCCTCATAATAATACAAAAGAAAAATAAGCGATGGTTATGTTCTCATTTAATATCTTAAGAAGATCCTCTTTGCCCTCTGTCTTTGTTTGAAAATATCTCTATTAAGAGTTTAAAAAAAAAAAAACCCTCCTACTTGACATGAAATACGTTACGGCCGGGAACTGTAGGAGTAAATTACAGAGCCTCCAGGATACCAGATTAAGAGGAGAAGCTGGACTTTCTCAAAGACACACAAATCATTCAACATGTAGCACAACAGGGCATACAGTGTGTTATCGATGCCGAGTTCCAAGCACCATTGTTAATACAGACCAGAAGAGGAATTGTTCATTAAATAATACAAGGGGGAGGGGAGGGGCCTCTCAGGCTTCTGCGTTAAATAAGCCAGCAGAGGGACGCTTGTTTCAAAAGTATTAGACAGCTTAATAGTTACTAGTCCGCTTAGAGTTTTGGTTTAAATTTAACTCCCAAATATCAATCTAACAACTTCTAAGCAGAAACTGTAGTTTATGAACCCTTAAAAAAAAAAAAAAAAAAAAAAAGTTTAGTATAGTTGGCAATATCAATAGCGCCCTCTACAGGAAGTTTTAAACCCACAACTGGTTTTCTTGAATTTGAAAACAAAGGCTAAGTAAGGTGAACACCATCTGAGGACAAGATTAAACTGAAGAAAAATTTGGAATGTTCATGAGGTCTCCATTTTACATGGAGATTTGGGAATTTGGAACAAAGCAAAATAAAACTACAGCCAGTAGCCCTGGATTAGCGTGTGTGTGTGTGTGTAGTTGTTGGTTTGTTAACACTAGGTCATTTGAGAGAAGTCAATTGCAATTCCTAATCCACCTTATTTTCTTTATGTTGAAATCTCAAAATTAGTTTTCTCTAGTCTAAGATTTGCTGATTGCAATATTATACAGCATTACTTAGATCTTTTTTAAGACGCAAATAGTGTTCACTGTTTTCAGAATGCATACGTAACTAATGTGTAGACTTTTCAAATTATTTCCCCAATATTCAGTAAATAATGAATGTGAGGCTTTTGCACGTGAGAAAGCTCTGACGCTGTTGATAACTATGCATGTATGAATACTAAAGGCTGTTTAATTACTACAAATAGTTCCTCTCCATGATTAGTGGTTCAGATTCAAACTTAGAAGCCAGAATGTGCTTGAAGAAATAGTTACAACTAAATTTTCTACCCATGTCACCACAGCCTTGAAAGTCAGAGATGCAGTCTTCTTATCTCACAGCTCTAATACATCAAATGACCTTGTAACAATGATTTGATCTCACCTTAATTTAGCCAGTTATCACAATTTGGGAGAAATTTACTTCTGATTTCAGAGACACCTCAAGAGTTATTAGGACTGATACAACAAGTGCCAGCTCTAAGAGTTGAGGCATTATGCATGATTGAGAAAGAAGTGAGCAAGGAGTTCAGAGGCTCAGTTTTGGTTTTCTACTATTGCTGTGTCTTTTTAGAGTCAACAAATTTTTTTGCGCCTTAATTTCTTCATCAGAAAAATGATGAAAAGCTTCTGTCTGGAGAAATACTTGGAACTAGGTACCTATAAATGCTGGATGAAATATACTAAACAACCATTTAATAGTTGAGCTCATAATAAAGGAAAGGTAAACAAATAGTTGAGCTCATTACGAGCCGGAAAGCAGGTGTTAGCTGAATCTGTGGCTGCCCTGCATCTGCCAATCTTGATAACCAAGAGGTTTGGATTTTAATGGCCACACTAAGGCCTAAGCAAGATGGGAAGTTGAACCGAGACCTTACATAAAACCAAAATAATGAAGGATGTAACTTCCATAGAAACCACATAAAGAGAACAAGAAAAATCTTCTCAGCCTGGGCTCTGGGTCAGAATATTACATATTCTCTGAAAATTCATAACCACAGGCCTGTCCCTCAAAGGTCTCCCATTAAATTGATACTACCTGTTCAATCCAGGAAACCTTAGGCCAACAAATTAATCTAATGTGGACCCAGATGGGTAGTGACCTGCAGGGCCTGGCAGAATTAGATGTAGACTCTCTCTTAGGAACTCACCCTCAACTCAGGTCTTCCAGGATTCTTCCAGATATAGCTGAATAGAAACTTAAAATCCAAAAGTACAAAGTACATGAGGAAGTAGACTCCATGATTGAGAGTCAGCAAAAAACAACAGCTGAATTAGACTCTCAAGAATTTAAAATATTGAAATGGATGATGCAGAATAAAATAACCAAGTGTAAAATGTTAGTGAAATAAAAACGTGAGAAAGTAATGTTACTCTCAAAATACCACATATTTTTTTCTTTCTTTTTCTCTTTTTAAAAAACATTTTAAGTTCAGGGGTACATGTGCAGGATGCGCAGGTTTATTACATGGGTAAATGTGTGCCATGGTGGTTTGCTGCACAGATCATTCCATTACCTACGTATTGAGCCCAGCATCCACTAGCTCTTCTTCCTGTGCTCTCCCTCCTCCCGCTCCACCCTCTGACATGCCCCAGTGTGTTTTGCTCTCTCACATGTGTCCATGTGTTCTCATCAAACTAAAGAGTTTCTGCACAGCAAAAGAAACTATCATCAGAATGAACAGACAACCTACAGAATGGAAGAAAATTTTTGCAATCTGTCCATCTGACAAAGGTCTAATATCCAACATTTACAAGAAACTTAGACAAATTTACAAGAAAAAAACAAAGAACCCCATTAAAAAGTGGGCAAAGGACATGAACAAATACTTCTCAAAAGACATACATGCAACCAACAAACACATGAAAAAAGCTGAACATCAATGATCATTAGAGAAATGCAAATCAAAACCCCAATGAGATACCATCTCACACCAGTTAGAATGGCTATTAATAAAAAGTAAAAAAAACTACAGAAGCTGGCAAGGTTATGGAGAAAAAGGAATGCATTTACACTGTTGGTAAGAGTGTAAATTAGTTCAACCATTGTGGAAGACAGTGGTGATTCCTCAAAGACCTAGAGGTAGAAACACCATTTGACCCAGCAATCCCATTACTGTGTATATACCCAAAGGAATAGAAATCATTCTATTATAAAGATACATGCACATGTATATTCACTGCAGCACTGTTCACAATAGTAAAGACATGGAATCAACCTACATTTCCATCAATAATAGACTGGATAAAGAAAACGTGGTATATACACACCATGGAATACTATGCAGCCATAAAAAGAAACAAGATCATCTTCTTTGCAGGGACATGGATGGAGCTGGAGGCCATTGTTCTCAGAAAACTAATGCAGGAACAGAGAGGTATTTTAAAAATTAAAAATTAAATTTAAAAGCACAGGGTAACTCAATAAATTAGTCAAAACTAAAGAAAGAATTGGGAAACTGGAAGATGACACTCAAGAAATTAAATTAACCAAGGGCCGGGTGCGGTGGCTCAAGCCTGTAATCCCAGCACTTTGGGAGGCCAAGATGGGCGAATCACGAGGTCAGGAGATCGAGACCATCCTGGCTAACATGGTGAAACCCCATCTCTACTGAAAAAATACAAAAAACTAGCTGGGCGAGGTGGCGGGCACCTGTAGTCCCAGCTACTCGGGAGGCTGAGGCAGGAGAATGGCGTAAACCCAGGAGGCGAAGCTTGCAGTGAGCTGAGATCCAGCCACTGCACTCCAGCCTGAGCAACAGAGCGAGACTACGTTTCAAAAAAAAAAAAAAATTAATCAAAACAGAAGCAAGGGAAACAAAGTAATGGTAACTGCGAGAGAATACTTAAGAGAAATGGAGAATAGAAACACAAATTGATAAATGTCCAATTGGAGTTTAAAAAGATGGTTTTAGAGAAATGCCAGTAAAAATGGCACAGAATTTTTGAGAATAGATGAAAGATAAAAATTTTCAAGTTCAGAAAGCACAAGTCCCAAGGAGGATAAATAATAAGAAATTCACACCTACACCCATCAAAACGAAGCTGCAAAACACCGGACATAAAGACAATATTGGAAGCACCTGGAGGAAAAGGCAGATTATCTATAAAATAAGGATGGTTAAACCAGCAGCAGATTTCTCAACAGCAGCAACCAAAGCCAGACTGTAATGACATAAAGTCTACAAAATGTGTAAAGGAACGATCAACATAGAATTTTACATAGAGAAAATGTATGAGGGTAAAATACATTTTACACTAACTAAAACTGAGTCCATTTACTGCCAGAAGCCACTGAATTAAAGAAATCTGAAGGATGTACTTCAGAAAGAAGGATAATGATTCTAGAAGGAAGGTCTGAGATGCCAGAAAGGAAAATAGACAAAGAAAATGTGAATAAGTGGGTGAATCTAAAGAAACATTGACAGTATAAAACAACAATATTAATGTCTAAATTGGAAAAGTAGAAAAAGGTTGCCCCAAAATAGCAGACAACAATTCTGTAAGATGGGAGGAAAGTGATTAAACTGGCAGATGTAGAAGTCTGTTTATGCACACATATAAATCCGATAAAATGGAGCCATTCTGATGGAAGTGCAGGCCACAGACCAAGATTCCTACCAGCAGGGTTTACCCACAAGCTATGACCTTGAAGCCACAGGGCTCTAAAAAATGATCTAGAAACTCACGTGACTGCATTATATCTGAGAAGCCATGTGGTGCTAACATTCTATGTCTGTTGCTTTGTTTTAGTAATATTTATGTTTTTATTCTAAAAACTAATTATAAAAAAACCTCATACCATTTTACCTCTTTTTTCATTCTTACACACATACTTTTTTTTTTTTTTTTTTTTTTTTTTGAGACAGGGTCTCTTTCTGTCACCCAGGCTGGAGTGCAGTGATGCGATCATGGCTCACTGCAGCCTCCACCTCCCCAGGCTCAGGTGATCCTCCCACCTCAGCCTCCCAAGTAGCTGGGACTATAGACATGCACCACCACAGCCAGATTATTTTTTATTTTTTGTAGAGACAAGGTTTCACCATGTTGCCCAGGCTGTTCTTGATCTCCTGGGCTCAAGCTGTCTGCCCACCTCCGCTTCCCAAAGTGCTAGAATTTCAAGCATGAGCCACCACGCCTGGCCTCATATACATACTTCTTCCATTGACTTCAAAGTTGAACAATTTAGTCAAGAAACCTGCAGAAGAATCATATCTGTAGCTACTTGGTTAACTAGCAAAGGTGATATCTATGAGCAAGATTCTTTTTTTTTTTTTTTTGTAAAAATATGACTTAAAAGCACAATTCTGCTGCCAGGTAAGAACTATTTTCAGAGGACATAAATACTCTTTATCTTTCAACTGGTTAATACATACTTACACAAGTTAACATGGAACTAAGTGTTTGTATATGCTATAGTATTATTTTATCATTATTTCTTTTAAACTATGAGTTATATATACTTCTCTTTAAATATACAGATGCACATAATAAATGAAACACCCTTCTCAAAGAAAACTAATGTTAATACTTTGATTTTTTAAAAAGAGAGAACTAATTATATAAACACTGATGTATGTTTGGTACATTTAAGTGAATTTGGAATATTAAACATCTCTGGACTAAGACAGAGAGCCACATTTGAATTTTCACATAAAATTATTTTAGTTTTAACAAGGAAATGTTTACCAATTTAAATTGATTACGGCATTCAACGGCAAGGGTTTCACAGGAACTCAGATTAATATCTTTTTGATTCATTGCAGTGGGAAAAATAAATACTTCTGCAGTGGCCTTATTTTAATGTTCTGCTTTTCTCTTTGCACCAGATATGCTGTCAGTGCTCTGATGATTACTATACTATCTTAAACTTGTCTCCTTCTCTGATTGCATCTAGTATACACATTAATTAATACGCCCCCAAGACATTAAACAAATAATCTATCTTTTGGGGTTTTTTGATTAGGAGAAGTAACTGCTTTGACAGCTCAGGTTCTCTTTAAAATGAAATGATGTGTTTTCATATATGAAGACCCTAATGCCTGTTCATGCCAGGTTATCTGAGGGGCAAGGATGGGAACCTCATTGGAAGCATAATGCCACAATACTGGGATAGGCAAAGTCATGTTAAGCCACTAACTTTGTGGTAATTGTTACAGCAGCAGCAATAGGAAACTAATACAGACACGATTCAAAAGACAGTTGTAAAGCTGTCATACTGTGAGCTTTGAATGCGAATTTTCTGCCTTTTCTTACTCTGTTATGATATCATGCACTCGCTCTCCACCAGCAGTACTGCGCACTGGGGTTGCCATTGTTAATCTTGCAATTGTACTTTGCTAACTAAAGACGCTCGTCCTTTGGCCTCTTTTTCATTCCCAGCATGTCCAGTGGGTGGCCTGTAATGTCTGGCTGCTAACCTTAAACGATATTTCATCCGATCTAATAAGCACTCAGCTCAGATGGTCGTCTGTGCAAATGCCACAAAGAACAGCTCCCATGGGACCCAGAAGAGTATTCATTTTCCAAAGAGAATTAAAACCTACATTGGTAGCGGATAAAATAAGGACTCCTTAAAATGTAAAGAGCAATGAGGTTATTTCACCCCTTCATTACACTTTTAGGAAAAAGTAAAATTTAAATATTGAGTGATTTGTATGTGTACTTGACACTTCAAAGAAATAGAATGTCAACTAACAAAATGTATCCTAACTTCCTTCCCCATCTTCTGTACTCCTCAAATTGGCTACTGATATGGTTTGGATCTGTGTCCCCACCCAAATCTCGTGTCCAGTTGTAATCCCCAATGTTCCACATGGGGCATGGTGGGAGGTGATTGGATCATGGGGGCAATTTCTCATGAATCGTTTAGCACCATCCCCTTGATGCTATACTCACAATAGTGAGTGAGTTCTCTGGAGATCTTGTTGTTTAAAAGTGTGTGCCACCTCCTCCCACCCTTGCTCCTGCTTTCCTGCCATGTGAGATGAGCCCGCTCTCACTTCACCTTCCACCCACTTCACCTTCCACCATTAAATCTTCCTGAGGCCTCAGCAGATGCTGAGTAGGTGCTGGCGCCATGCTTCCTGTACAGCCTGCAGAACCCTGAGCCAATTAAACCTCTTTCCTTTGCAAATTACCCAGTCCCAGCTATTTCTTTACAGCAATGCAAGAATGGACTAATACAGCTGCCCTTTTCCAACTAACTTTTCCATCCTTCTGCCACTTTTCTGATCTAGCTGCTTTGAAATCACATTTTTTCTCCCTTTGATTTAGCCCTTTAGAAGAGGTTCTCACCAAGTCCTAGTTTTTCTCTGCATCCCATCTTTCTCCCCATTAACATGTGTACCTTATGCCTAACATGAATCCACGAATCCCATGCAGCCACTAGCATGGTCATTGGTCTCTCCCTCCAGATCCTTCCACTTGGCTTAATTCTGTAAAATCTATGCCTCTTTCTGCCTTCATCTCCACACCACTCACTCAACACTCTACAGTGGCTTCTAGCTGCTTCAACCTTAAGTATAAATCCCTCTGCTTGGTTTTCAAGGCTTAACCCCACATAGAATGTAGCCTTGTTCCCTACTCCTACTCAACATTTCTTCCCTCTTTCAGACAGCCAGGCAATTTTCACTGATTCATTAATTTTAGTTTTTTTTTCTCATGATAACTTGGGAGAAAGGGACAAAGCTAAATAAGACGATGACCCCGTTTTCTTGATCTGGTATCTCCCCTGCTGCCAGGTGAGTATCATGACCCCTTTTTCTGACAAGTATGTGGTTTAACAAGGGTGAGGGGGGTGCTGAGAACAGACCAATAAGCTACTCAGCATTTTAAGTGCGATTGTAAATGAGTACTGTGAGAGCACCAACCGGGGCTGACAGATCGATTCTTCAGGTGAGGGAAGGGTAGGAATGACTTTAGAAAGGAGGAGATGATTTAAAGATGAGTTGTCATTTTAAGAAGCGACCATTTTCCAGAACACTCTACAATGATCAATAGACTTTATTAATGCTCACGTGAAAAAATGCGGGATGGTTGCTTTTGGGTGTCTACCTCACTGAATTAAGCGGTACTCAGATAGCTGATAAAGCATTATTTATTCTCAATCATTGCATTAATTATTCTCGATGCTTCAGAAGGCCCCAAGCCTACCACGATTCTGCTGAAAGCGAAACCCAGATGGTTTTGCTTCTAGATTAGAATAACTGGACTGCCCCGGTGTTTCTGGAAAGATGGGCATGTGAGTCTGTGGACTGAGTGGGGAAAATGTGCCCTCAACGTGGGCGGGCACCGTCCAATCAGCTGGGGACCTGGATGGAACACAGAGGCAGAAGAAGCGTGAATTCTCTTTCCTGGAGCCAGGTCGCCCTTCTCCTTCTGCCCTTGGATGTCAGAACTCAAGGATCCCTGGCCTTTGGACTCTGGGACTTGCAACCAGTGGCCCCTGGGCTCTCGGGCCTTCTGCCTTGAATTGAGAGCTAGGCTTCCTTTCTGAGGCCTTCAGACTTGGACTGAGCCATACAGCAGGCTTCCCTGGTTCTTCATCACACATTCGGTCTGTGGTGGGACTTAGCCTCTGTCGTCAAGTGAGCCAATTCCCGTAATAAAACCTTTTTTTACATATGGTGTCTCTCCATAAATTTCCTGTCAGTTCTGTCACTCTGGAGATCACCGACTAAAACACAATGTAACAAAACTCAGCCACTACCAAGTTCCTCTTGGAGAGAGATTATCTACCTTGCTATGGTTCTATTTTGTACTTAGGAGTGATTACTTTCTCAGGTGGGTTAAGAAAGATTCCAATTTTATCAGAGATTAACCAATCAGCAAACCCATATAGCTCATTCTGCCAGGGTATTCTTGGTTTTATTAAACAATGAGGGTAGAGGAATGTGTTTTCTGGGCTGTTGTCAATCATTCTGTAATGCTTCACAATTAGGCAAAGAAATAACTTGTATTGAAAACAATTTTTTTCTAATTCTTCCAGTGATCTATGCTAACCCTATGGGAAATCAAAGTCTGAAAGCTACATGATATTTTGAGGAGCTCTGGGAAGTCTACTCCATTTCCCAATAGTCTGATGGGTTTCTTAAATTTCACTCTCATTGGTTTCCTTCCCTTTAAAATGGGGATGATAGTAGCAGCTCTTCTGAGGATTAAGTGACTGTGACTATGAAAGCAAACTTCCTGTTATGAGGAAGGCACTCAATTTTCATGGGTTCCCTTCCCTCCTTGGGGTTAAACATGTTTAACTACTGTTACATTGCATCTCACTCTGAAACACTAACACATGAAATAGTTCTAAGTCACATTCACCCTAATCTTGATTAATACCTTATCCCTCTTCTGACTGACCAATAAGCAAGGGTGAGTTTCAGGAGGGTAAAGAGAGGTCAAGATCCTAGCTTGAAAAGGAGGAAAGATGCCATGAGGAAAAGGATTTTCTGGAACCAGGATGTAATGAGCATCTATGAGCAAACCACCTGCCCCCTAGTTTTATACTAAGCCCTAGTTCTGAAAAACTCACTACAGACAACATTATAATTTCATGGAGCGTGCATGGGAGGTGTATCAAATAACCACCCCTTACTATTGCTGTGCTGGGTATTTTCACATTTAGGATTTCAGTCAATTCTCACAGCAACCCCACGAGGTAGCACCGTTGTCCCTATTTTTACACATGAAGGAAAGAAAATGTTTACATATTAGGTCAAAAAAATTATGTGGGCCATTCAAGTTCACACTGCCAGAAGGAAGATCCAAAAATGTGACAGGTTCCTTCAGTGCCCACCTGGCCATTGTGGCTGCCTTCTTTTGCTAAGACATGTGACTCTGCAGCCACAAACACTACAAGTCTGGACCAGAGTTTCTCCCAACTGCCTCCCCACAACCCACCCCTCGGATGTGATGCCAAAGACCTTCCACTCATTTCTAATTGCATACTGATGTTTACTTTCTTTGTGCCTCAAATGGCTCTAAAACTTGTGTTTTAATGCCCACAGTGGGATTCTTCCTTTGCTTCTTTGCAGCAATTTAGCACCATCGCAGCAGACCTGGTATCAGCCATTATGGGTCAAAACCACTTGTCAGAGAATAAAATAAATGGCAGGAAGGGAAGGCATAGTGGAGTAGACAGCAAATGTTGATGAGCAGCCTCCACGGAGGATGGCACAGTAGTGTGCAGATACTAGATGAAAGCATTCCTAGCACCTTCTGCAGGGCCAGCTCACTGGCTGAGTGGAAAAGCACCCAAAGCTTCCTTCGTAACTTACCTATGGCTGTAGAGAGCTTTCACCAGCCTCAGACCAGACGTCCTTAGGGTCAATAACATTTGACAGAGAAGCTTTTCCCAAGGAGGAAGGAAGCCTGCAGCAGTAGTCTTCAAACCATAGCATGCATCAGAATCACCTACAGTGCTTGTGAAACACTGATTTCCAGTCAGGCATGGTGGCACACATCTGTAAACCAGCTACTTGGGAGGCTGAGGTGGGAGGATCACCTGAGCCCAGGAGTTTGAGGCTGCAGTGAGCTGTGATTATATCACTGCACCCCAGCCTGGGTGACAGAGTGAGAAACAAAGCAAAACAAAACAAAATACTGATTTCCGAACTCCTCCTCCAGAATTTCTAACTCAGTAGATCTGAAGTAGGGGCTCAAGAATTTGTATTTCTGACAAATTCAAGTGGTGCTGAAGCTGCTGGTCTGGAACTCTGCTTTGAGAACCATTGACCTAGATCAGTATTCTCAATGTTGGCTGCATGTTAGAATCCCTGGAGAGCTTTTTAAAATCCTGATGCCCAAATACATCCAGACCAATTAAATTTGAACCTTTCAGGGTGCATGTGGCCCAGGCACCAGGATGTTTAAAGCTTCCAGGTGATTTTCATGTGCATCCAAGATTGGGCACCACTGGCCCTGGATCTGTGAGAGCAGAGCCTTGGCCTTCTCCATAACTCCTGAGAGTTAAGCAGAGGAAGCATCTGACATCTACTTCATCTGATAGAAGAGAACATGTTTATGATTATTAGTAGAAAAGAACTTAGCTGTTCTAGGTTTTAAAGCAAAATGGATATTTCAAGGACAGTAGCTCTCAGAACCTTAAAACACTGAGGGTCAGCAGAACACATTGTGATAAACAAATTGAATTGCTTTGGGAGCGCAATTAGCTTAAATTGGTGGTTAGAACATATGAGTGTACTAGATAGTGTCTGTATCCAGGCCCCTGCTATCCTGTAACTTTACCCTTTGACTGAATGCATCATTACTCAGCATCACCACTTTGTTACTGAGGCTCAGCTAATTTAAAAGCATGTTATTTTTCATTTTCAATCCAATATAAATGTAATTTAACAACCACCCCTTTATCAAGACAATTGTTCCAATTTTCAGAAAGCCATGAAAGTATGGGGGAAAGCAGATGCCAGAAACCGCGGCCTGGCAAGATTTATGTCAAACCTCTAGTAACATTGGAATTAACTATTTTAAGGACGCTGGGCAGCGATCAGTGGGAGCCAGCATAGGTTCCTCAAATGAATCTTTCACCAAGCCACATTTCCTTCTTTGACAGGCTTATGGGTCAGGAAGATCGGGGGAATACCATAGACAAAAATATATCTTCATTTCAGCAAAGAATTTGACATCCACTGGATAAGTTGAAGGCACAAATGCCAGTACAGTTGAGCAGATTTGTAGATGGTTGAATAACTCTACCCAAGGAATGTTGACTACTTGATGAATCACTGCCTATCCAAAGGGCAGTCACTATGGCAGACTCCCAAGTGCTATCTATAGTTTATGCAGTCTAAAATTTCAATTAGTGATGGATGAACACACAAAAGACATGCTTATCAAAATTGCAGGTGTGACAAAGCCAGGACAGAAGCCTAATTCATTAAATGTCAGATAAACCAAGAGAGGCAAAAGGTATCAATAAACTAAAATAGAAGGGTAATAGGAACAGGTATAGACTTAAGAGGAATAAATGTAAAATCATCCATTTAGAAAAATTAAATGCAAATGTATGGAAGACTGAAATTAAAGAGTTTTGTGAGGAAAAAAAAAAAAAAAAAAATCCCAGGAGTTGTAAGTGACTGTAGCTGCAATACAATCTAATAGGTCTTAACTTTTAAAAGCCTCAGATCTCTTTGAAAACCTAAGAGAGCTAAAGACTAACTTATAGACAAATGCCCATAGCCATAAAATTTTGTTTACAATTTCAGGTGGATCATGGAAACCTGGAGCCCTTCTATGACCAACCAGGGTTCACAAACCCTAAGTTAAGGACTCATAGATGGTATAATTGGGCTACCATACAAATTATAGCAAACCAGCTGTTTTAACAAAAGTGTAATATTAAAACAAGAGAGATAATAGCACTAAAGGGCATGGTGCATCTTTGGTTTTTTTTTTTTCTTTTTTTTTATTTTGAGATGGAGTCTCACTCTGTCACCCAGGCTAGAGTTCAGTGGCGCAATCTCGACTCACTGCAAGCTCCACCTCCTGGGTTCACGCCATTCTCCTGCCTCAGCCTCCTGAGTAGTTGGGACTACAGGTGCCCGCCACCACGCCCGGCTAATTTTTTTGTATTTTTAGTAGAGACAGGGTTTCACCGTGTTAGCCAAGATGCCTGACAGGGCATGGTACATCTTAATTCTAATCTTCAGCTTACAGTATTCAGCTCAATGTAGAGACTGAAAAGTTAGAACACACTTAATGGTGAAGGAAGTTATGTTAAACAAAGAACATTGAAAAGAACCTGAGAAGTCTACCCTTTAAACATTTTTAAGGGAAAAACGATAGCAGTGTTCCAGAAATCTGAAGGCTGCATTTTAAAGAGGGTAAAGACTTATATTCCATAGTAGTGCCATCTAGTAGGAATAAAATGCTAGCCACACAGGCAATTTAAAATTTTTTAGTTACCACATTGAAAAGTAAAAACAAACAGGTAAAATTAATTTTAATATATTGTATTTAACCCAATATATCAAAAACATTATCACTTCAACATATAATCAGTATAAAGTTTTTTCATACTGTTTTTGAAATCTTGTGTGTATTTTCCATTTCCAGAATATTTCAATTAGGATTTGCCACATTTCAAGTGCTCCATACAGCCACATGTGGCTGGTGGCTACCATACTGGACAATACAACTCTGTACCTTCCCAGAGCAAAAGAGAGCCAATTCCTATATGTTAGGAAGGGATACCTTTCTAATAGAAGCATCTAAAATGAAAGAAGACCCCTTGCAGAGTAAAAAGGACTGTCATTGGATATGTTCTCATTCAGACTGGGAGATAACGAGTCAAGGGTTACTAAGGCATTTCCACAGAGGGCATGGGCTGGGATGGATAATCCTGTAGTTAATTCTCACTCTAAGTCTATAATTGTATGATTGGGAATAGAAATTGTTTGAATCATCAGCTTCATAACATTCTGGGACAAGTGGCCAGCCAGCCTTTCTTTTTTTTTTTTTTTTTATTATTATACTTTGAGTTCTAGGGTACATGTGCATAACGTGCAGGTTTGTTACATATGTATACTTGTGCCATGTTGGTGTGCTGCAGCCATCAACTCGTCAGCACCCATCAACTCGTCATTTACATCAGGTATAACTCCCAGTGCAATCCCTCCCCCCTCCCCCCTCCCCATGATAGGCCCCGGTGTGTGATGTTCCCCTTCCCGAGTCCAAGTGATCTCATTGTTCAGTTCCCACCTATGAGTGAGAACATGCGGTGTTTGGTTTTCTGTTCTTGTGATAGTTTGCTAAGAATGATGGTTTCCAGCTACATCCATGTCCCTACAAAGGACACAAACTCATCCTTTTTTATGGCTGCATAGTATTCCATGGTGTATATGTGCCACATTTTCTTAATCCAGTCTGTCACTGATGGACATTTGGGTTGATTCCAAGTCTTTGCTATTGTGAATAGTGCCGCAATAAACATACGTGTGCATGTGTCTTTATAGCAGCATGATTTATAATCCTTTGGGTATATACCCAGTAATGGGATCCAGCCAGCCTTTTCTAAGAAGATCTTGCCAACCTAGTTATGCAAATACATGGCAGGTCTCAGCAACAGGGCCAATTTGCCCCTGCTTCTTCTGGTGTGGAGCCCAGCCTAAGCTATCCAAGAAGACAGCTCATATTATTGGCTCAGGCTCTGATATGAGGCTGAAGAGAGACTATTATCACATCACTGAGCTAAGGTGAGTCTGGAAATAACCCAGCTAGAACATGTGTCTAACATATACACTTAACTGCTGCACTCATCCAGCCAGCTCACCTTTAGCTTCAGTTCTGCATTAAATTCATCAACATATTGAGAATATAAAGGTACTTCTCCGGCCAGGTGCAGTGGCTCATGCCTGTAATCCCAATACTTTGGGAAGCTGAGGCAGGTGGATCACCTGAGGTCAGGAGTTTAAAACCAGCCTAGCCAACATGGCAAAACTCCATCTCTACTAAAAATACGAAAATTTAGCTTGGCGTGGCAGCACACACCTGTAGTCCCAGCTACTCAGGAGGCTGAGGCAGGAGAATCGCTTGAACCCAGGAGGTGAAGTTTGCAATGAGCCGTGATTGCACCACTGCACTGCCTGGGTGACAGAGTGAGACCCCATCAAAAAAAAAAAAAAAAAAAAAAAAAAAAAACTTCTCTGGAGGAACTCCTGAAAGTCTTATTCAAAAAGGAAAGCAGTCCACAAAGGAAGACCATTTGCTTGTGTGACATTAACCAAGTCACAATCCCAGGCCTCGCCATCTGCAGCAGCTGATGATTGGCACCAGCATGCAGTCAGTCTGACCAAAACTGAATAAACAATCAGTCTGATGAGCCAGCCTCTTATAATCCACACGCAACAGTAATTGGGAGAAGCTGGAAGGGGCATGGTGGGAGACAAGATGGCCTCTGGAGGCCAACTAAATGAGTTCAAGCTCATGCCTCTCACTAATTATGTGACCTTGGACAAGTTATTTAACTTCTGTGTGCCTCAGTTTTCCCATCTGTAAAATGGGAGTAATGATAGTACTTATCTCAGAGTTGTGAGGATTAATGGAAATAACCCATGTAAAATACTTATTACAGACTAAACACCGTCTCTTTTCTTTCTGTCAGTTGAAAAATCCCTGGTCTAGGAACACTCCAGGACTCCATATTTGATTTTTTTTTTTTTTTTTCAATAACAGAAGTGGTCTGTTTTGAACAGTACTCACTTCCAGATCAGAGCGGCTGTATCTTTGTGGACAGGTGCATGGACAACCCATCTCAGAACTTAAACTATTTTCATGACGCCCACCTGACCCCTCAAGAAATCTGGGTTTTTTTTCTTTTTTCTTTTTATTTATTTATTTGTAATCACATCATGAAAAATGGGGTATCCATCTCCTCAAGCATTTATCCTTTGTGTTACAAGCAATCCAATGATACTCTTTTAGTTATTTTTAAAAGTATGATTAAATTATTTTTGACGATAGTCACCCTGTTGTGCTATCAAATACTAGGCCTTATTCATTCTTTCTAATTTTTTGTACCCATTAACCATTCCCGCTCCCAACCCCCACTACCAATCATGGCCTCTGGTAACCGTCCTTCTACTCTCTGTCTCCAAGGGTTCAATTGTTTTGATTATTAGATCCCACAAAGAAGTGAGGACACGCAATGTTTGTCTTTCTGTGCCTGGCTTATTACAAGAAATAATGTTGAAGGTACATTCCTATAACCAAACAGGACAAAATCTTAGATGCCCCAAACTTTTTTTCCTAAGGAGGTCTTAGGTAATTTTGGATTTAATTTTTTACAGCTTTATGGAGGTATGCTTTACATACCATAAAATTCACCCCTTTTGAGTTCAATGAGATTTAATAACACAATCCAGTTTTAAACCACTTCCATTACCTTCCCCTACTGCCCACATATGACTTCACAGTCTTCTGCTTCCTGGGGCGGAAGAGAGCCAACTGATAGATGTCAATGAGGGAAGAACTTTCTAACAGAACTGTCCATATATAGAATGAGTTCCCTTGTAGAGGGAAGAGCTCTCTGTTATTGTGCATGTTCACTGAGACTGGGTGAGCTCCTATCAAGGGCTATCTGGGCACGAGGTCAGCCTGGGATGGATATTCCCAAAGGCCTATCTCGCTCTGAGGCTATAATGCTATGACTGACGAGTTAGGAACTGAAATTGTTTCAAATAGCTGACACCCACTCACACCCCCAGCTCCAGGCAACCAACCGCTGTCCTTATAGATACACCTTTTCTAGCAATTTTATACTAATGGAATCATACAAATGGAATCATATGTAGTCTTATGCACCTGGCCTCGCTCACTTATAACAATATTTTTGAAGTTTATCCACATTGTTTCATGTATCAGTAGTTTGTTCTTATTTTTATCCTTGCTGAGTTATTCCATTGTAGGAGTATACCACATTTTTGTTTATCCACTCACTTGTTAATACATGCTTGGTTCGTTTTCAGTTTGGGGCTATGGTTAATTACACCACAATGAACATTTCCATACAAGTATTTGTGTGGAAGTATGTTTGGAGTGAAGTTGCTAGGTCATACTGTAAATGTATGTTTAATTTTTTGAGAAACAGCCAAACTTTTCCATTGCGCCATTTTACATTCCCACCAGCAATGCAGGGGGTTCCCATTTCTGTGCATCATCTCTAGCACTGGGTATTGTCAGTCTTTTTTATTTTAGCCATGCCAGTGGGTGTGTAGTGGTATCTCCTTGTAGTTTTAATTTGCATTTTCTGGATGACTAATAATGTGAAGCACTTTTTATGTGCTTATTTGCCATCCGTATATCTTCTTTAATAAAGCATTTATTCAAATCCATTGAAACTCAGGCTTTTAAGAACAAAGGCTGACCAGTGGTAACCTTGGTAACTTCTAATTTCCCCTTTTCACTTAGGGTACTGGTGTGTCCCTGCTGGGCATAAAAGTGTTTATAAAACTAGAAAGTTATACACGGAGGCAGAAACAAGTGTTGGATAGAGTTTGGTTCACTGCTGGCATTTTACGAACATTAACCACACGTATTAATTAAGTGCTTTCATTTTTCCTGAATATATGTATATGAATATGTATGTAGAATACATTCATTATAGAAAATTTGGAAAATATGTAACAGTATTAAGAGGAAAATTAGGCAGGACACGGTGGCTCGTGCCTATAATCCCAGTTACTTTGGGAGGCTAAGGCAGGTGGATTGCTTGAGCCTAGGAGTTAGAGATCAGCCTGGGTAACATGGTGAAATCTTTTCTCTACCAAAATGAAAAAAAAAATTAGCTGGGCATGGTAGCATGTGCCCATGGTCCCAGCTACTTGGGAGGCTTAAGCCCCAGAGGCAGAGGTTGCAGTGAGCCAAGGTCACGCTACTGCACTCCAGCCTGGGCAACAGAGTGAGATTGTCTCAAAAAAAAAAAGTGGGTGGGGGGGGGGAGAAAGAAAAAGAAGAAAATTAAAGACCCCATATCCTCCTACCACTTTTGAATATTTTGTCACTTCTGTACATTTTTTGACATAATGTGTACCATTTAAAAAACCAAAGAAACAGCAATTTCTAATATACTTCTAAATTCCAATATAACAAAGAGCAACTTACTGAACTCTCTGTGCCTTTTCATCTATCCTGACTGTCATGGGAGGGACATGCCCCTTCTGATGTCCAGTCAGGAGAGACATCACGAGTCTGGACTTACTCCATGAGAGAAGATAGAATCTAGGTCTTATGCTAGGAATTAGTCACAGATAAAAGACTATTAGAGCTGGAATCCAGATGCTGCATTTAACAGGTGAGGAAACTGAGGCCCAGAGAACTTCCTGTGACCACTCAGCAAGACAGAGCCAGGCAGGAGCCAGAGTAGTGTGTCCTTACCCCACATAAACACCCTCCCCACCGCACCACACTGCTAATGCAGCATGACAAAGCCATACACATTCTAGCTATCTGGGGCCCAATTTCTGCTAGGCAGCTCTATATTTTAAGATCAAACTTGAATGTTTTAATGCAATTTTTAAGAGAGTTGCAAGGTACTCAGTTTGATAATAGGAAAGTCATTTATTCCACAAAGGGCACTTTATAAGGCTGTCTTTCCAAAGAAAAAGCTGAAAAGAATTATCTTTGCCATGTGCAAAATATCTACTTAATTAACATGAACACTCATATTACCAGGCAATTAAAGTGATTTATTCAAAGAGCTTTATAGTCATGCCTTAATACCAATCTATAATAAACTGGAGAAATAAGAGCAATAACACTATCGTCCCAGTTAAATATAAGCATCATAAATAATATTTACACCTTTACGCAATTCATATATCCTTCCCAAATAATACGATTGTAATGTGGAACTTTTGCTTTTCAGTGAGATAAAATATATTGCTGAGCTTTATTTTGCTTTTTACCAGGTTGACACACAAAGAAGGACTTTTCCTGGTCTATTTTGGACTCTTTGTCTCCTTGAGGAATACATAATTTTAAAATTACCAGGACATCTTCACTATTACTTGGTCATTCCTTCTAGGGGAAACCCTCCCCAAATTCAGAGAAACAAAATAACTCACTCCCTGTTTCTCACTCTTTTATATTACTTGCCGCATTTTATTATAATTTATTTGCCACTTATTAGTAATGTATGTATATACCTCCCTCTTTAAATCACCAATCCATCTGCCTTCCTTGAGGGCAAAGAGTTGCCGTGAGAATTAACTAATTGTATATATGGGGCACTTAGCCCAGCGCCTGGCACAGAGCTAGCATGACCTGATGTTCCCCACTGTTAACAGCATCTTTATTATTGACTTTATTCTGGGCTCGCTACTCCCCAGAACAGAGCCTGGCTCACTTAAAAATAGACGGACCCGTAGGTCCTTTGAATAGCTGATATCTTAACCCTCTAAGTCCTGGGCCATTCAAATGGTACAGGTTGGGATGAAGAGTCTTCCTGCCTTAAGCAGATTTTACTTAACCATCGTCGGGAGCGTGGTGTCTACCAGGCCGGCCACAAGCGCTCAGGTGGCAACGACAGCCTGCCCTCGGGGCTCCCACTGGAGACTACTGGAGGACACGCATCAGCACTGGGTCTTAGAATAAGTGCAGTGAACAACCTGCAGAGGAGACAAAGGGGCGGGACTTCCAACTCCGTCTGGAGGACCAAAAGAGGGAGGCATTTCAAACCGGCAGCCTTCCTCCTGGATGTAGAAGCATGGCTGCCTGAGGAGGCCAGATACTAAACGACTGCTGGGGCCATGGTGGTGCTGCCCGCAGGGCTCTCCAGGGCTGAAGACCTGTTCCAGCTCAGGCCTGGCCTCCCCACCTCCCCGTTTTCCCTGAATCTTTTCTAGGTTTTGTTTTGTTTTGTTTTGTTTTTTTGAGATGGAGTTTCACTCTGTCTCCCAGACTGGAATACAGTGGCGTGATCTTGGCTCACTGCAACCTCTGCCTCCCGGGTGCAAGCGATTCTCCTGCCTCAGCTTCCCGAGTAGCTGAGATTACAGGCGCTCACCACCATGCCCAGCTTTTTTTTTTTTTTTTTTTTTTTTTTTTTTTTTTTTTTTTTTTTTTGGTCTTGATCTCCTTACCTTGTGATCCGCCCGCTTCGGCCTCCCAAAGTGCTGGGATTACAGGCATGAGCCATCACGCCCAGCATCTCTGAATCTTCTGCTGCCACCTGGTCCCTTTACCTCTTGTGGTTTCCCCCAGCTGTCGCTGCCTGCCACTTTCTGAACCTTTCCACTCCTGCTTTACTTTACTCATCCTTACTTGCTGTCTCCTGTCATTCATTTTTTCGCTTCTTGGCTTTGGCTCAGTCCTTTGAAGGAAAGTGCTTCTTTCCTTCAGTCTAGGGAAGAACTCATTCCCAGACCTCGAAGTTACCTTGCAGTGGTGGCTTCCTCAGAGGCTCGGGTTTGCATTTTCACTGCTGCTTCCTGCACAAAATGCCTGTCTTTGCCACCAGAAATGTGCTCATTTTTCTGATTTCTTGGGTTGGCAATGTTTGAAGTGCCAAAGTGCAATCTTTGAATAATTAAAGACTTATGTAGGCAGCTCTGGGGAACTTTCTACTGCTAATAAATCCTATGAAATTCTGTTACTGCAACTCCCCCAAATAGTTCCCAGAAGTCACTGGAGCTACAGCGAGTATGTGTTCGTGTGCATACATTTTCTGCAGTGTTTATATACTTTATATCATTTACAAAGTGCTTCTACCTTATTTGTTACTATTTAAGTATGAAATATATTTTCCCCAAAAGTAATTTCTTTAAAACATAATACACATAACTCAAACACAATTTTCCCTATTTCTACATATTTAAAGAGGCTCACACTTTTGTGCAATATCTTAATGCATTTACTTCCAATTCTTGAACGAACCAGGACGTCACTTTTATCCTCCCAAACACCTCACCTTTATGAGGTGTTTTATAATTACCAAGCTCTTTCACATACAAGAGTTCGTTTACTTCACTCAACAACTCTGTATTATTTTTCTTGCTTTACAAATGACAAAATGAGGCAGAGAGATGTTGAGTATTTCTTCCCAGACCTCACAGCTCAGCAATGAGTGGTAGAGGCCGGGCTTCGGGATACCTGAGGCTGAGGCTAGGGCACGTCCTACCGTGGCCTTACAGATAGAAAGGCCTGAGCGTTTAAGTTATAGAGCCTCTCCCATTTCCACTAATGAGAAATGTAACTACTTACCCTTCCCATTCTTTCTTCTTTTAATAATAGTTGGCTGTTCTTATCAACATTAAACTAATGCAAAGACATTTTAGTAATTCTCACTTCTAGCTATGGTTTTTACTATGAGCAGATAAGTAGAATTAATAGACAGCATTGCTAGAAAAAAAGAAAAGTAGCTGCTAGGGTTTTCTAGCCGAACAAAAGGTGATAACCACTACCCTATTCAGGTTCCACAGAAGCAGAACGCAAGCCAGGGATTCACATATCCATGACTTATTGAGGCATTGCTCCTAGGAGAAAGTAATACCAAGTGAAGCAGTCAGAATAGAGAAGGGGAAGGAGGTGGTGTCTGGTGAAGATTAGCTTTAGCCTGAACTCGCAGGAAGATTTGCAGACATAGAAGTCTTGGTCTCCTGTTGCAGGACTCCCCAGGGTCTACCCTGCCTTGAGGCATTTTATAACCCTATCCTAGGGGGGATTTTATAACCCTATCCCAGTCTGCCACTGGGATAGGGACAGAGCAGTAAAAGGAATCTCAGGGGAATCAGATGGGGTGATAACAGCATCTACCACAACTACTGTTAGTTGAATGCCTACTATGTATCAATCTCTTGTCTGTATTATTTCCAATTCTTACAACAATCCTAGAAGTTATCTCCATTTTATATATGAGGAAACTGGGATGTAAAGAATGATGTGACTTGCCCACAATGTCCATAGAACTGGACACTGACAGTTCAGGGGTTAAATCCTTGAAAAACCTCATTTGACTCCAGAGCCCATGATCATTCCCTGTTCTGTGGTATCAGCTCCAATTCCAGGTCAATGCTCAGTAGTGGGGTGAGCTGCGAGTGATTACCCAAGCCTGTATTACTAATGTATTCTTCCCTGGAAATACCACTGGGCCATGCTCCTGTGCTTACATAAAACTGCAGCAAACAGTAAAAATTTCTGCATCTATTCAACAAGTACGTATTGAGCACCTACTACTACATGTTTGACTCATTTTTAGCATTGGGAATACAGAGATAAACAACACAGGAAAGATCTCTGCTTTTGTGAAGTTTACATACATAACAACAGATGTAATCAATTTATTTTGTTTGCTTGTTTGTTTTTGATTTTTTGAGGCAGGGTCTCTCTCTGTTGCCCAGCTAGAGTGCAGAGGCACCATCCCAGCTCACTGTAGTCTTGACCTCCCAGGCTCAAGCAATCCTCTCACATCAGCCTCCCAAGTAGCTGGGACTACAGGTGTGCACTGCCATGCCCAGTTAATTTTTCACTTTTTGTAGAAAGGGGTTCTTGCCATGTTGGCCAGGCTGGTCTCGAACTCCTGGGCTCAAGCAATTTTCCTGCTTCAGCCTCCCAAAGTGCTGGGATTACAGGTGTGGGACACTTGGCCCAACCAATAAAATCAATTTCTAGTAGAATATTTGCTATTTAAAAATATATGATAATGAGCTAGCATGGTGGTCATGGAAGGCCTCTAAAAGGGAATGTTATGTGAGCTGTGGTCTAAGGAAAGAAAATGAGGTAGCAATGGGACCATCTGAGGGAAGAAATTTCTAGGTTCAGCATACAGCAAGAACAAGGCCCTGAGTGAAAAGCAAGCTTGCCATGTTTTAGAACAAGAGAGGGTCCACGTGGTTGGAGTTCAGTTAGTAAGACAGCAAGACAGACATGAAACTGGAATCAGAAAGGTAGGCAGGGCCCAGACCACAGAGCATTTACAGATGCAGATATAAAATTTGAATATTTTTCTTTTTTCTAAATGAATTTATTTTTATTTCAATAGCTTTAGGAGTACAGGTGGTTTTTGGTTACATAGATGAATTGTATAGTGTTGAAATTTGTGCTTTCTATGCACCTGTCACCCGCATACTGTACATTGTACCCAATAGGTAATTTTCATTTCTTACCTCCCCTTCTGAAGCTGCAATGTCCATTATACCACTCTGTATGCCCCTGTGCATCCATAACTTAGCCCCCACCTATAAGTAAGAACATGCGGTATTTGGTTTTCCAGTCCTGAGTTACTTCACTTAAGATAATGGCCTCCAGTTTCATCCTGTAATTATTTTTCATATAGTGTTATAGTCAATGGAGTAACATGATCCAATTGACATTATGAAAAGATACTTTGGCTGCTTTGTGGAGCATAGGTCGTTGGCGGGATGTGGCAGAATGAAAGCAGGGAGGCCAGTAGGAAGCATTGAGTCCTCCATGCAAGCCATGATGGTGGCATCTTGATCTAGGGAGGGAACAGGGAAGGTGACGAAGAGAAGTGGATGGATCCAGGCTATGTTTTGTTTTTTTGTTGTTTTTGTTGTTTGTTTGTTTTTGTTTTTTTGAAATGGAGTCTTGCTCTGTTGCCCAGGCTGGCGTGCAGTGGCTGGATCTCAGCTCACTGCAACCTCCGCCTCCTGGGTTCAAGAGATTATCCTGTCTCAGCCTCCCGAGTAGCTGGGATTACAGGCACGTACCACCACGCCCAGCTAATTTTTGTATGTTTAGTAGAGACAGGGTTTCACCATGTTGGTCAGGCTGGTCTTGAACGCCTGACCTCATGATCTGCCTGTCTCAGCCTCCCAAAGTGCTGGGATTATAGGCATAAGCCACTGTGCCCAGCCCAGGCTATGTTTTAAAGGTAGCACTGATGGAGCTTGCTATGGGAAGTGATGAAAAAGAGAAATCAAGAATAACTCCTAGGTTTTTTCATTTCACAGCTGAAAGAATGATGTTACCATTTTCTCAGATGTGGGAGATTGTGGAGGAATGGGTTGATTGGATGTGGTACCAGAGAATCATGACTTCTCTTTTAGACATGAGCAGTGTGGGATGCCAATTGGGCCTTCACATGGGGCAAACAAGTTGAAGTTGTATGTATGAATCTGAGCTGGTGGGATGACCGTTAGCCTATGGCCAGTACTTGAAGCATTGGGACTGATGAAGAGATGTCCAAAAAGGAGATGGACAGCGGCCCAGGAATGATACCCATGTTGCTCAACATTTAGGGATAAATGGAAGAAATGACCAGCAAAGGAACTCACAAGGAAACCTATGGAATGAAGAGAAAAAACAGGGGTCTTAAGAGTATGCTGAAAATTTCCAAGGGGAATATATGCATAGATAGTTTTAAGGAGAGTTGTTTTCAGATCTTCAACTTCCTATGTACTCTCTCCAAACCCTTTCAGCCTGAGAATGTACCTAATAAAATAAAGATGTTCTCCATCCCAACTTCCTTTCATGATTACCCATCTACCACTTGCATCTGTCCCAAATCTTACTATATTGCAGTGTCCAACAGTGTAAAACATCCTAGGCATGAAAACAAAGCAATTAGAAATACTGGTGTCAGTTTGATTAAGTTAATAACTGTAATATCTAGGTAATGAATATTAGACATCACCTGACTTGCACAAGGATGTCCAATATTTTGCTTTCCAGAAAATCAGAGGAGAATTTGAGTAGAAAGTTGGTAGTTAGGAGCTAGATCATTAGAAAACCTTTTTTGTGATAAATTACTCTGATTGTGAATGTATAATTCAAAAGGAATTCAAAGAATTGGATAACACTTCTATGACAAAGTTCCTATCTACTTATGTATATAAACAGTATTTCTCAGAGCTGACATCTTTTAAAAAGACAAAATATAGAGAGGATTAATGCTGAGCTCTGTCTCGCAATAACAATAAATAGTAGTATCCTCAGATACACAAGTTAAACGGGTGGGGAAAAAAGTCCTAGCCAACTCCTAAGAATTTATATTTACAATACAATTGTATTTTAGGGTAATGCTTTTCATCAAAATTTGTAATCTATAATGTTTATGTTATTTTGATCAAGTGTATAAATAAATAACTACAATAATAACTGCATCTTAAAAAGTGTTGACTTACAGAGCCTTATAGGAAACTTTTCAAGTTCTAATTTCAAATTACATGATTAGTTGCAGAGAAGTTGGTGGAGTGATAAAATATATTGGGAAAATCTTTTGCAGGGAAAGTTGAATGAAAATATAAATTTAAGGGAAAAGGAAACAATGTAAAAATTCTTTAAAGAAGTCTGTGTATTTTCTACACGAATTATGGTATCAAATTTCTATGGTGTTTAGATTCCACTGGGCACATTTTGAAAGAATCATATAACAGTTTTAAGTTGTCAATATTTGTAACATACTGGAAACTCTATCCCTAGCAACTATTTAAACTTATGATGAAAAACATAGATGTCAATTCTAAAAATGTGTAACGGTCTACAAAATTTTACAAAATTCTTTTAGGTGCTATATGAGTAAAAATGTTTGAAAACAACGCAAGTAAGCCAAAAGAAAAAAAATATTTTAAAGAGGGAGTGTTTGGCTGCGTTGGATGCTGCTGAGAGGTAAAATGAGAATTTTGGATTGGCAACAGACAGGTCATAGGCGACCTCAAGGAGCACAGTTTCTGTAGAGTGGGTGAAAGAGCCAGATGCCCAGTTGGAATCTGTTGAAGAGAGAATGGGAGGTAAAGAGGTAGGCACCGCAAGTAAGAACAACTTTCAATAAATGTTGCCGTGAAGGAGAGCAGAGAAAGGGGGTGGGAGCCAGAGGGATAGACGGGATCAAGAAAAGGGAGATAAAGATACCACAACACATTTGTTGGCTGATGGGAAGAGTTCAACAGAGATAGAAAAACAGATAATGCATGGAAGAAAGGGGATAATTCCGGGAGCAAAGGCGAGGGTGTGGGATCCAGAGCACAAGTGAAGCATGAACATGCCTTCCATTGTAGTAAGAAGGAAGGTGTGTGATGTATGGGTATAGACGCCAGTACTATTGTGTTCATTGATAACAAGGATAATGAATAGTGGAAAATGTTGTAGGGGTAAGGAATTGGCCATCTTGATATGGTCCAAAACATTATTGCAGTGACATTAATAGAGTAAATGAGCTAGAAGAATAGAAAGGACCAGAGATAAGAATGTTTGAGACTGATATTCTAGAGGAAATGCAATTCTTGGTTTGGTCAAGGAAATTAATGATGAGGTGGAATGGAGGAAAAAGTAATTAGAGGTGATAAAGCTAAGGAGCTGAGATTCTGGGTGTTGAGTGGATGTTGATGTCACCAAGAATAATAACAGGAGTAGAATGAAAAAGACCATGAACCAGGTACCAATCTCATAAATAAAGGGGCATCACTGGGAGGCCAGTAAAAGAGGGCTATAAAAGAAAGTTAGGTGAAATAGTAAGATGCCATGAGCTTTAGAAGAGTTGTGATTTCTGAAAGATGAAGGAAGACAAATAGTTTCTAGCAGATGATAGGTAGCCAGGAGGACAGCTATTCTACCTCTATGATCTGAGGCATAAGGAGCATAAGAGAAAAGGCAGCTGCCACTTTAGACAAATATTGGCAAGGTAGGTGCAAATGGAACAAGAGGGTCAAGATCAGTTCAGAGAGGAGCCTGAGGATAGGAGGGGGTTTGCTGATGACAGACTGAGTACCAGCATGCATAATGGAAGAACATTGGAGGGGGTCTGGAGTATGATAGATGGTCCAGGAAGCTTGAGCTTCTGCTGGTGATGTCAGTAATGAACGAATTTGCCCTGTTGGCCTCTACAAGGGAGATGCACTATCAGTGCATTCTAAAGTCCAGAGGATTTAGGTAGAAGATACGTGTTCTTGACACTCAACGTTTTTGTTTTACACTGATAGAAAAAGCAATAGATGTTGAGGAATTGGTCAAAGAGCAACTGTACTTAACTGTCTCTTCGTACCT
The DNA here is from genome assembly GCF_047675955.1 of Chlorocebus sabaeus. NCBI lineage: Eukaryota > Metazoa > Chordata > Mammalia > Primates > Cercopithecidae > Chlorocebus > Chlorocebus sabaeus. The sequence goes on from NC_132924.1 coordinate 33,465,448, forward strand.
TTCCTCATAGAGCTAGAGTTTTGTGTTTTCTTAATGTTCCTGCAATTTGGGTATGTCACCACCAGGGAGCAGTTGTGCAAAAATCATAAGCTCTCAAGGCCGGCATTTTCTTGTTTATTCCGGGGATCTTTCTGCCCAAGCTTCTGAAGATATCCAACAAAAAGTTTTTAACACCCAATTGAAGAAACATAAATTCATTATGAGATAAACTGAAAATACCAAACATTAAGCCATTCACAGATAAGACTTGAGAGAAAATTTTAGAGAAATAAGCAATTAGATAAACATTTACTTATCCATTTCAAGTAACCTAAACTTTAGTTGTAAACCTAATTTGGCTCATAGATTTTAACTAGAATGTACCTTTACTATAAACACTGCTCTTGTAAATATGGGGTCAAAACTTCCTTGTGCATGTTAACTCAACTCAGAAATAATGCATATCAAGGGAATATGATGCATGAAACTAATATTTGAGACCAATGACAATTCTCCCCTCAGATTCTGGCATTATTCTCTCCATTTCACAGATGAGAACAAAGGGTTTCAGGGAGATTAAGTAGCATTCTGGAGTCCCCTAGCTAGGTAATGGGAAGCCAAGATTCGAGCTCAGCTGTGCTGCCTCCAAAATTCTATTCTTCTTCTTCGATGCCACAGTGCTACTCTATGTGGGGCAATGTATTGTGAATAAGGAGGATACAAAAATGAGTATGATGTAGTTCTCACCCTCAAGGTGTTTATAATCTAGTGGGGGATTCAGACTCACAGTAAGTTCCATAGAGAAGTTCAAACCCATTCTCGGTGAATGAGATCAAAGCTAATTGAAAGATCAGGAAAGACTACATGGAAGAGAGGCTGCTTGAGATAGGCTTCGAAGGATGGACAAGAAGGCAGCAGGTGGACAAGAGAAGATACATTCACAGCCATGAGGCTCAGTCTTGAAGCAGCAGTCACACTCCTTTCAGGGTCAGCATCCCAAAATTAGGTCATCCTAGCCAATTTCCTTTGCTTGCATTCAGCCTGATCAAAAGAAAATTATGTGCTTGCCTTCTTCATGGGTCAGGACCAAGAACACCTGCTTTGTGTTGCCATGTTAGGGAAAGATGGGGGAAGAAAAGTGAAGAAAGTTAGTTGTCCCCAGGATGTCACTAATAATGGGATGACCAAACTCTCTCCAGTCATAAATATCCTCCTGAAATATCTGGCTGCTCTAGTAATGTCATCCATAATACGTTCCTTCTTTAAATGGACCCAAAGTGATACACAATGGCTGCTTCTAGTGCTTAGTTGAGCTTATCCTTAGCACAATCTTAACTTAGAACATGCTTTCTCCCCCTAGTGTTAGATATTATAAAATCCTTCCCCATAACATAGCCCTTCAAATACATTTTAAACCCTGTACACACATGGTCTCATTTAGTCATCAAAACAACCAGCTGGAATAATTACTATTATCATCCCCACTTTCCAGATGAGAAAAGTGAGTCTTAGCAGTGTTAAACTTTCAACCAGCTTCATCAGAGACATAATGATTTTATTTAAAAATATTTACAAAGCTTGTTTATCCAATTTTCATGTGTGTGTACCTCTACCCAAGGACGATGAGGATGGTAACTACTACTACAGCCATGTATAAACACATAACTTGATTTTACAAATACCTATTAATTACAGCTCATACAATTCAGTCTAAACTTGGAAAACTGCTAGTGTTACCTATTGAGAATTAGTGACAAAATCAAGAATAGCAATTGTATTTCTTATTTCTATTCCAAATATTGTCTTTTGTGCCTTTGAAAATTAAAAGCTGTTTAAATCTCTCATGCACTTGAGTTTCACAGGTATATATTTATAATGAGAAAAGGCATATGCACAATCTATTTTACAAACTTAAAAATTACTGGCGTATTTTAAGCCACTAAACACATGTGATTTCTTACTAAGCTATTTTTTCAAAACAGGAAGTGAAGCTTATCAGATTTTTCTTTTTCTAACAGTCATACTTCAGGTCCAGAGAAACAACCTAAATTAAAAATAACTATTAATGAATGAGTTTGCTAATTTCTCTTTTTTGTGCTTATCACTAGCCAGTGTCATTGCTTGGCTGGACTATTCCCAGATGGACACAAAATGTAAGTTTCCATTCTATACGGATATTAAAACAGGTTTTGGCAAACACTAAAGATAAAATGGTGTGAAAAAAGATAGCTTCAAATGTATATTTTACAATAAGTATACTATGTACTTCTCAGAATTTGCTTAAATCAATATTTTAAGTCATATTGTTGCCCAATTCTATTAGCCAAATGTAAAGGGTTCACCGCAAGAAAGAGCTAAAACACTTTGCTAATTTATGTTTATTGATAAGGACCTGGCTGGAGGAAGAAGATTCAACTTTTACTTCAATAAAGAACTTAGAACTTAATATTGCTGCAGTGCTAGTGGGAAATATACAATTAGAAGCTCTTTGCTGTTTTGTTAGGCTACAAATCCATGCCTCCATCCCCATCCTCTCTACCAAAAAACACAATACAGAGTGCTATTGTTCTATGCATTGGGTCATTGGTGGGCAAGTGATCAGTCAAGAGTTTTGACTGCAAGCAACAGAACAAACTCTGGAAATGTATTGAATGCTGTGGGAGCCCTGCTGAGTCCACAGGAGGCTGAAAAGAGGCCCTGAAAAAGACAGAAACCAAGAGGCTCTGTGGAGCTGGAAAGCAGGCCCCAGAGGAATAAACTCAAGCAGGAACCCGGAGGTCAGCAAACTGCTGCATGCTTTTATCACTTCTTCCACTCAAGAGTCAAGTTCTAGAAGAAATTATTTGGCCAATGTCAGGTCATATGCCCACTGCCTAGCTGGGCTGGGGCAAGGAGAAGGATGTGGCCTCTTTTGCTTCCTTAGAGAGGCATCTGGATTTATGTTGCCACCAAGGCCTCACAATGATTGGAGAAAAGAAATTTTCAAAAAGGAAACTGGTGTGATATTGAAGAGGGGAAATGGAGAGTAGGCAGCCAAAGCAATATGAACGTTGACTCATGTAAAATTAGGAAGGGTTGATGATGAAGGACTTCAAATACGTAGGAAGGATTCTAGAAAGAGCCATAACAGGAACACTGAGCATGAAATAGGCTTATGAACACAACATACGCCAGGCACTGATCTATGAGTTAGTTGTGCTGCTTTATTCAACCTCTGTGCAATAAGTACTCTTATTATTATTTCTGTCCTACAGTAAGATTTTTTTCCTCTGAGGCTTATTAAAATAAATCAGAGGTTTTTAGCTTCAGGATTATTGACATTGGGGGTCAGATAATTTTTTGTTGTGGAGGGCTATTTTGTGCATTATAGGATGTTCAGCAGCATCCCTGGCCCCTACCTACTAGATGCTGGTAGCACCCTACCCCTAAGTTGTGACAACTAAAAATGTCTGTAGAAATTGCCTAATATCCCTGGGGTCAAACAAAATTTCCTCCAGTGGAGAATCACTGATAAAAACTAATTTTCTCATCTCACACCACTAGGAAGGATTGCTCCCAGACCACTCCCAACCCAGAACACAAACTGCTAACTATGCTTGTGACAGACTACACCTTTTATAAGGCACTTTCTATTTTTTAAGTGTTATTACATATTGAAAAATTATATGTATTTATGGGACACAAAGTGATATTATATGTATACAATGTGGAATGACTGAATCAAGTTAATTAGCTTATCTATTACCTCAAATTCCATTTATTCCTCCAGTCTTACTGAAATATTTATTCCCTTTGACCACATCTCCCTATTTCCCCCACTCTCTGCCTTTCATAACCAACCACGGTACTCTCTGCTTCTGTGAGATTCAACATATAAGTGACAACACGTAGTATTTGTCTTTCTGTGCCTGGTTTATTTCACTTAGCTTAATGTCCTCCAGGTTCATCCATGTTGTTGAAAATGACAGAATTTCTTTTCAAAGGCTGAATAACATTCCATTGTGGATAGATACCATATTTTTTAATCCATTCATTCACCGATAGAAACTTAGGTTGATTGTATAACTTGGATGTTGTGAATAATGTTACAAAAAACATGGAAATGCTAACATCTCTTCAACATACTGATTTCCAATCTTTTAGATATATAATCAGAAGTAGATTGTGAATCATGTGGTAATTCTATTCTTAGTTTTTTGAGGAACCTCCATATGGTTTTTCTCAGTGGTTGTACCCATTTCCATTCTCACCAACAGTGCACATGTGTTCCCTCTACACATTCTCACCAACTCTTATTATCTTTCATCTTTTGAGAATAGTCATTCTGACAGGTATGAGATGATACCTTATGGTGGCTTTAATTCGTGTTTCCCTGATGATTAGTGATGTTGAGCGTTTTTTCATATATCTGTTGGCTATTTGTATGTCATGTTTAGAGAAATGTCTCTTCAGGGCCTTTGCCTATTTTTTAAATCAGGTTATTCATTTCCTTGCTATTGAATTGTTTGAGTTCCTTATATATTTTGGATGTTAACTCCTTATCAGATATGTAGCTTACAAATATATATTTTCAAATTTGTATATTGTCTCTTTACTCTGTCAATTGTTTTCTTTGATGTACAGAAGCTTTTTAAGTTTGATGTAATCCCATTTATTTACTTTTGCTTTCGTTGCCTGAGCTTTTGAGGTCCAATCCAAACAATCATTGCCTAGACCAGTGTTGTGTGGTTTTCCCTGCTATGTTTTCTTCTAGTAGTTTTACAGTTTCAGATATGATGTTTAAGTATTTAAATGATCTTGAGCTGATGTTTGTATATGGTATGAAATAAGAGTTCAATTTCATTCTTCTGCACATGGATATCCAGTTTTCTCAACACCCTTTATTGAACAGACTGTCCTTTCCCCATTGTGTGTTCTTGGCATCTTTGTCAAAAATCAATTGGCCGTAAATGCACGGGTTTACAAAGTACTTTCACACAGATTATTTCATTAGTGTCTGACAACACTCTTATGGGGGAGGTAAGACAAGTTTGGCTGTCTTCATATTTCTTTTGAGGAAATGCAGCTTCAAAGAGATTGTGATTTGCTTAACATATCTCAACTATCTCTTTATCCAGTCAGTACTTAAAACTTTTTTTTTTTTTTTTTTTTTTGTTTATTTGTTTTGTGTGTGTGTTTGCTTTTTTGGGTTTTTGTTTGTTTTTTCGTTCTGGGTTTGGGATTTTTTTTTTTTCCTTCTTTCCCACCCTACCCAGTGTTTTTTCTACCTACCACAGTTTTACAAATGACAGAATTTAAATTGGGAATAAATTCATTGATCAAAGTGTTAAAGAGAAACAAATCATCCTTGAATGATTAACTTCTATATTTTGACAGAAAAGTCAGAAAGAAGAAAAGAAAGGAGAGGGGAAAAGAAAGAAGGAAAAATGAGAATGCATCTAGCTGCCCTGAGGAGTTCTTCTCACCCCTACTAACAACTCCCCAACATGTATACCAAGTCACTTTGCACCCCAAAGAACTAAGGGGGAAGAATCCTTTAGGCTTCATGTCAGGATGACTCTATATTCCCTTTAACATGCTAAGACATTGTTTCATTTCTGACTCAGAGGGAGGACTGACTCACAAATACCACTTTACCACTTGGTCTTTCATTGACAATCTCATGGCCAAGACCAGGTCAAATGTGAGGCAGCTTGGAGTAAGAGATCAGATGAGCTCATGGCCCCAGGCAGGATGGCTGCAGATGCTGGGGAAAGAAAGACTTTGACAGCTGGGATGTTCGTGACTTAAAAGCAAAACAAAAGTTCTGGCTAATTGGCAATCAAGGCAATGTCTAAAAAGAAAACAACATGCCTTGGTTAACCACCAGAGCTCCCGACCTGTCCCATCTGCTAATAAGTGGTGACCAACCGTGATATCCAAGAACCACTAATGGTCGTGATGCTGACTGCATACCAGCAATGGGCTCTCCAGCCACAAGCAGCCATGTCAAGTCCCAGAGACACAGCAGCTGCCTCAGCTGGGGAATGTGTGACAGTTGGGGTCCACGGGTGGGAGAGTGGGAGATCTGAGAGTCGTGTGAGCAGGAGCCCCCAGTTAAACCAGCTTAACAGCTCTTCTCCTTATGTTTTAACTCAGTGTTTATGGTAAGGTAGACAGAGCCTGTGAGGTCAGCGGAGCATATTTAAGCCCACCTTCTGATTTTCAGAGGACAAGACCTTGACCATGGTCCTTCATTTTTTTTGGACTTCAGTTGTTGTGCAGACTAAAAAAATGTGTATATGCAAGATGCCTCAGACAATGCATGACATACAGTAGGTGCTTAGTGAAGGCTACCAGCTCCTTCACTATAGAACCCCCAAAACTCGGGCTCTTTTCTCCACATTGGCCTCTTTCTCTGCTATCAATAAGCACATACTAAATCCAATGATATGAGTTTAGATTCTGCCCCCACCCACCTTACTCAGCCCATAACCCCCAAAATACCCTCTCCTTTCACTTTAAGGATCTTTCCTTTCTTTCATGAACCACAGCCACTTCCAATAATTCCTTAATGAAAGCTGTGACTTGCGTAGAGTGGTACTAAATGCTGTTTCAAGCAATTGCCTCCACAGTTAACTTCTGGTGCAATACTGTATTTACTTAGTTCTTGTACATAGAAGAACTCCAATGCATATGCTAAATGTTCCCCAGGAGCATGTGCTAAGTGACATGCATCCATACACGTGAAATCACACATCTCTAAAGTAGAGAGATAAAAGCTTAGCAGCAAAAGGAAAAGAAGGATTGAGAGTAATTTTATTTTCTTTTTCTTCATTGCTTAAGTGAAAAAAGACCCATGAAAACAAAATTTTCTTTAAAAAATCCAGATTAATAGGATTCTTATTCAATGGCTGTGAACAGCAAAATCCTAAATAAATCATACAAACACTTAAATACCCAATTTACTATACCTCCCTTCATCTTCAGCAAGTTATATGGGCAGGTCCAACCTGATGTTTCTCCCAGTAAAGACGTCTGCTTGCAAGAAAAGACAGGAAACTCAGAAACTCTTCCAAATGAAAATGTAAAAAGCTGATAGACATTGAAAGGTATTCCCACAGGAAGCTGCCTTTCAAAGAAGAGTCTAGATCCATGCTGAAGAAAGATGTGCTGTAGAATTTGGACATGAGCAAGGTAAGATTTAAGAAGCCAGCAACACAGGCTTCCCTTTAACCCTCTCTGGAGAGTGAGAAATATTCTTCAATTTAGCGTTTGTTTCTTGACCCACACCAGTTATCTCTTTCTGTGGCTTTAGTGAAAGATGCAGGGAAAGAAGAAAGAAGAAAGTGAGCGTGTGCCAGGGCCCCTGGCATTTTTGTCTTATTACTTGTTACAAAACAGCTTCCTCCTCTATATACATATGGCAGAGTTGCTGGTTGTTCCCCATTATCCATGTTGCTCTTCTTTATGGTGATAACACTCTTAACCCCCAGGAAAGGAAACACACTGTCAGTTCCCTTGCAGCCAGAGATGGCCATGTGACTTAGCTCTGGCCAACGACAAGTGCCATGTGGCAGCATCCAGGAACCTAATTAAGAAACAGTGTGTGTGTGTGTCCTTTGTTGATTCTCATCCTATGGCTGAAACACAGCACTCGGTGTAGCAAAGCCACACAGCAGGGGCAGCCTGTCTCCCTGCTCCAGGAGTACCATAGCAGCCCTAGGCAATCTACATGTACTTTTACATGACGCATAAAATAACTTATTCAAGTGGTTCCTTTGGGTTTTATCTCACTTGTAGCTGAATGCAATGCTAACCAAGACAACAGGTGAAGGTAGGTTATCGAAAGCCTATTGATCGGACTGCCTGTGGGTTTATATTTGTGGGCCAGCCTGGGTAAATGATCAACACATGTATCACTTCACCTCTCGTTAAATGCATTCAGAGTACCAAACCATTGCCTAAAACAACGTTGTAAAAATAAAACCTATTGCTAAGTAGAGAGGGTGTTGCACAAACCCATGTATGCACACACACATGTGTGTTATAATACAAATACATACGCACTTTTCATTGAGATAGCAGCTGTGGAGGTGGAAATCCTTCTTTCCAGCATGCTACATCTGGGTAAACTCCAAGAGCCAATTGCCTTTCACTTTGTCGAAGAGTAGAAAATGACTCATTGTATCTAAAATGGGCTTAAGTGCCCCCTGATTTATTTATCTATCTGCATTCAATTAGAAAAGTGCTGTTCTTTTCTATTTATTTATAGACGTCATTTTGGTTATGCTGTTGCTTTACTCTATGTTGTTCACTTCTCCCGAACAGAGAGGCGTGTTTACAAAGCCCTTACCGGTAATTAGTGTCACTCAGTGGAACAAGGCACCTCTGTTTTATACCTGCCACAGCTGTCATGCTCTCCTCACAACGAATTGCCCTGATGGACGACTTGAGTCACTCGTTTCTTCAGAAAGTAGCATAAAAAGTGTTATTGCAGTGGGCCTGGCGCTCAGGGAACCCATATCAGGTGTTATGCTCTGTGACAGCCCCAAGTTCAGAGAGAGCCTCCTCTTATTACATTTCCAGTTAATTATTCCTGTACTTTTCAATAGCTGTGTGTCATAAAAATGCGGCAGGTAGTCGATTCGGATTAGCTTTATCCTGTCAGGTGATGGCAGACCTCAGATGACACGTTAATCAGCGGCTGTTGGCGTGGGTATGCTATACATGAGAATACCGTTTAAGTGGTGGCAGGGGGAGCATTTTTATGGGTATATATTTCATTAGAATTTCAATAAAAGGGCTGTGTCTGTCTGAGAAAAATATAACAGCCTCCACTGGTGTGTTTAATCTTTTCTTTAGGACACTTTTCTATTAACATAAATTGCTTGAAGGAAAAGTATGTTGTAATATTTTTCTCCAAACATTAAGTCTTATTACATGATTTTTAAAAATCACGTAATAAAAAATTTTCATGATCCTCTCTACTACGGCTATGGGTGTCTCAGATGAAATCACAGACCAAATGGACTTTGTTTCATGCCATGCCAAGGGTCAGCAGAAGGAAACTGAGCCACGGCTGAAGGTATCGGCCAGACCTCCTCTGTGCTGTCCAGAGCAGTGCTGCGCATGCATATGCTTTCATCCCAAAGGGAGCAGGAGCTTCACAGAGCTCTGTCTTGTATCCTGTCACCATAACAAATGCACTATAGAAATGTCCTTCTCTTACTTGAAAAATCCAGGCAGCGCATACACAGCCAAAATGAAATAGAAAATTGCAAGTCTCTTGCATTAATGCATGTGACTTTCCTAGGGACATCTTCTGCTGCAACAGAAGACATCACCAACAGTGGCTTAAACCAGAGGCACATTTACTGTTTGTTTAACAAGACATGCGGGGGTGGGGGGTGTCATGCTGTCATCTGGGACCCAGGCTCTTTCCATCCTTTAGCTCCAAGTTGGCATTCATCCTTACGTCTGTGACTTCACGGTCAAAAGAGGGGTCCAGACATAGGCTTCTGACACAGCCTCCTAGTGCGTCTCTCCTCTTATCAACAAGTTAAACTCTTTCCCAGAAACCCACAGCCACACTGGGTCACACGGCTACCCCTAGCCAAATGGCTGGGAAAACAAGTATCTGGGTTCTTAAGTCTCTGAAGTGGGATGTGGGCAAAGGAGGGAAGAGTTGATGAGTCAACCAACAGAGTCTGGCACAGGGAGGGCCCTGGCACTGCAGTGAGGTGGGAGCTTGAATTAGGTTGTAGCCTTTTGTATTAGTCAGGGTTCTCTAGAGGGACAGAACTAATAGGATAGAGAGAGAAATATAAAGGGGAGTTTATTAAGTATTAACTCACATGATCACAAGGTCCCACAGTACGCCGTCTGCAAGCTGAAGGGCAAGGAGAGCCAGTCTGAGTTCCAAAACTGAAGAACTTGGAGTCTGATATTCAAGGGCAGGAAGCATTCAATATAGGAGAAAGACATAGGCTGGGAGGCTAGGCCAATCTAACCTTTTCACGTTTTCCCACCTGCTTTATATCCTGGCTGCACTGGCAGCTGATTAGATGGTGCCCACCCAGATTGAGGGTGGGTCTGCCTTTCCCAGCCCACTGACTCAATGTTAATCTCCTTTGGCAACACCCGTACTGACACACACAGGATCAATACTTTCCATCCTTCAATCCAATCAAGTGGACACTCAGTAGTAACCATCATACCTTCCTTCCATACTTAATTTAGACATGCAAGCACTCCTTAGTAGTACTGAAATTCATTCTCTATCCTGCTGGCAGAAGGATCTTGCCTAAATTTTATTCTGATCAAGTCCCTCTTCCGCTAAAAATTCCAAATGACTTCCTGCTTATCTCCAGATATAGTCCAAGCTCCTTAATCTGCTTAATAATGTCTTTAATGATGTCTTACTACCTCTAGAGCTTTGTCTGTCCACTTCATCACCCTTTGTGCTTGACACCTTGCTTATCCAAGCTACTTTCAGTTTTCCAACTGCACCCCATTCTCCCATTTTTGTATGCTGCTTCCTTTCCCTGAAACACTTTATCTTATATATGTACACATACATAATTTTCCACCTGGCTAGTCTTCCTTGTTCTTCACATCTTGCTGGAGATAATGTAATTCATTTCTGAGAAGCCATCACTCACTCCAAGGCCAAGTTAACTGCCCCTCCCATAGACTCTCCCAGTACCCTGTACTTCTCTTTCAGAGTATGGGATCTAGGACAGGACTTTGGAAAGAAAGAGGCACTTCTCGAGACCAGCCTGGCCAACATGGTGAAACTCCGCCTCAACTAAAACTACAAAAATTAGCTGGGTGTGGTGGCGGGCCACCCAGCTAGTCGGGAGGCTGAGGCAGGAGAATCACTTGAACAGGGAGGCAGAGGTTGCAGTGAGCCAAGATTGCATCATCGCACTCCAGCCTTGGCGACACAGCAAGACTCAAAACACACAAACCCCCCCCCCCAAAAAAAAAAAGAAAAGAAAAGAAAGAAAGAAACAAAAAGAAAAAGAGGCACTTCTAAGGGAAAGAACAAAGATAAAAATTGAAGAAAATTTTTACCCCTTTCTTTCGCTTGGACTAACTCCATGGTGCTATTCAGAGGTAGGGATGTGTTTGCCACGGCCAAGTGGTTTGTGCAGTGGATAAGAATATGTGAAAGTCTGAATGCCTTGGTTCAAATCTTAGCTCTCCACTTATTAGCTGGGAGACAGTGGGCACATTAATGAACCATTCCAAGACTCAGTTTCTTTGTCTGTAAAATGGGCATAATGGTAGCCTCTATCTACAATAGATGTGGTTGGTTTCCTACTCAACATCTATTCCTTACCTATTGTGAAAGTTTTCTGCAAAAGTCTTCCTACTATAAAGAAAACCAGATGCCAGGAAAAGGTTTTGCCCTCTGCTTCCTCTGGGGATTGACATGAGGAATGTGACTCTGAGATTGTGGCAGTCATCTTGTGACTTTGAAGGAAGCCAACCCAAAGAGAAACTCATACACTGAGAGGAGCTGAGCAAAAACAAAGAACCCAGGTCCTTAACAGTGTCAAATGATAAATTTATCAATCCTGGAGCTGCCCAATCTTTAAACTTCTTATTACAAGAGAGATTTCTTTACCACTTATGTAATTTCTGATTTATGTTTTTCATACCTGTGACTAAAAAGTATCTTAGGTAACATACTCCCTCTGAGGACTGTAAGCATGAGGTGCTCAGTGCTGGAGCTGGTCCAGAGGAAGCCCTTGATACTTGATGTCAATCATCATTATCACCCAGGGGACTCTTCCAGGCCAAGGAAGAGAGACCATTCCCAACACTGCTCAGGTGAGTGCAGATTGTTGTGGAGGATAAATTCCTCAAAGGAAGGGACTTTGTCAGTAAAACCCGCTAATTTCCATCATTGTCCCACCCAATGCCAAAGATTCTATGAAAAATGATCAGAATAATTTTTGATGATAACATAGCAGCTCTATGCCTTCAAATGATAACAGAATATTAAGCCTCAAATCATGTCTATTTGGTTTTTTAAAATAACTTTTTTAAAAAAACAAAAATCAGACACTTTAAAACCGGCAATTAAAACTAGTTGCATGTGGTTTCCATGAATGGCCCAATTTCCTAAACTGCTTGATTTATTTGGGGGATGTTAATTTACATTTGTCCCTTTCACTCATCACTATCCCTTTATTACCAAACTTTATTACTGTGGACTATAAATTCCTCCATAGCATATGGACCACATAACTTTCTTGAATACCTAATTAACAAGGATTTTTTTTTCTAAACCATAATTATAACAAAATATGGTACATTTAGTTTAATTTTCAATGTAATGCTTGAAAGTGCATAGGAAATTTAGCTTCGTGGCTCAGAGATGGGGAAAGCTGCCATGTACACACTCCATTCTCAAGAGGTCTGGGAAACAGATGTTCATAGAAGCAAAGGAGAGATGAGGATAATGAAAAAGTATATATGAAATGATATCAATGATTAAAGGCCAGGATGTAGTTCATGCTCATTAATAGATGGGAAGAAAGGAATAGGAAAGGGAAATCTCAAAGTTATCAAAGAACACAAAAGACAGTCCACTCTTGGCGCAGGCAACCTGCTTTCCCCCTTGGCTCCTTTGCAAACATCTTTCTTCCTCCTTCATGTAGTCTAGCAGTATGGATCTGCAAGCACCGGGTGTGTGTCCTGAATAGCAACTATCTCCTATGAGTGGAAGAGGGCATGGAACACTTTGAAAAATCTATATAATCTTAGGATCATTCTTATAGATTTGTTTCATGAAGATATTTGGGGGAATGGAAGCTATTCCAGAAAATCAAATATTACTCCCCAAAATTGAAAATGCCATTTCACTCTTACATAGGTTCAGCTCTACTTTCTCCTTACCATCCCAGCCACTTGTCACAGTTACCAAGTAATTTAAAAATATTTTAAAAGTCTGTTTCTTCTGATGATATAATCCATCTTTAGAATGCATTTTACTTCTATCATTACGTAAAGCTGTCAGATGGAAATTCTCATTTGAAATGAGTCATTTCAAGACTCATTGTATGTATGGCATTCAGGAAAAGCTCAAAGTCCATGGTACCTGTTGAGTCTCTTTATGTCATAACTGACACAAAGTCCAACTCAAACAGGCTTCAGAAAATACAGCAAAATGTATTGGCTCACATGATTGGAAAGCAGAGATAAGGCTGACTTTACAGAAGGCTGAATCTAGCAGCGCAAACAGTAATCACCAGTGATCTGACTTCTCTCCATTTCCCAGCTCTTCTTTCTGCAGCTTGGCTTCCTCCTCCAGCTCCCCACACTGCCCTCTTCTCCTTGCCTACCCTTGAAGCTCAGGGCTCTCCCTGGGATCGCAGAATGAATGTCTGGCCTCCGTGCTTACACACACTATGAAATCTAATAGATTCCAGGGAGCGAAGAGAGGAATCTCTCTTTTCCAGAAATTCTAGCAGAGGCTTTGTTTGTTTGCTTTTTGTTTGCTTGCTTTTTTCCCATCTCAATGACTACTAGATTAAGGGCCTCTCCCTGAATCAATGATTAAGGGCCTCTACCTGAACCAATCACTATAGCCAGAGGAAACAGGTATAGTAGTTGGCTGAAGCCAGTTAGTACTCCCCCATGAAATTTTAAGGAGGCAAAAATTCCACCCACATCACATGATAAAAGTGGAGAAAGAGGGCTTTCCCAAAAGGAATGTGAAGGACGATAAGCTGTGAGGAGAAGCAACGCATGCTGAGCAGGAAGCAATAATACCACCTCTACTGAGGTAGCTTCTCCTCCACAGGCGGCCAGTCTTCTCTCTCAGAGATAGCATGGGATGGAACACGTCGGAGGGTGTTGGAGGAGTAAAAAATGACCTATCTTTTAGATAAACAGATATAATTATGAATATGGATATGGATATATTTTCTTAGTTTACTCCTTATGTTAACCTTTCCCATTTTCACTCTGAAAGACAAAAGTAAGCACTTTGTCCTGCATCCCACCAATGGTGGCTGAATGCCTGTATCCATAGGGTAAATTCAAGGTGCTAACTTTCCTGTTTAATTGCCTCTGTATAGCAATCAGCCTATGACTTAAAAGGCCTTGACTAGAATTGAAAGCAATAATGTAAGTAATTTAACTGCAAATAAAATTAGAATTGGTGATTTTTGTGACATCACATCACCTTTACCACAGAGCTACCACACAGGAAGCAAAACTCACAGTTACCTCTGAAGTTTCTAGCACAGTGTGTCATGTAGTAGAATAAATATTTGAACAAATAGTCATCTGACTGGATGAATGATTGAAGATACAAACACAAGTATCAAAGTAAAAAGGAGTAATCATCATTGTCACACACCCCAGTTGTACATCCTCCCTGGTGTCCCTCCATCGCTGGAATTAAAGTCCCTGGTCAAGCAGACAATTATTCACATTGGCATGGCTTAAATATCTCTATATTGGATTTAAATTGTATGGGCCGATGGTGGGCCTACTTCCTTAGTTGGTTCATAGGCCATAAGAACTTGGAGCAAAAGCAAAATTATAAAATTATGAAAGTTCACATCTCCCTATTGGGCCTTTCTTCTAAAATCAACACCATGGCTTATATCCTCTCTTTCCCTTTTCCCACCCCAACGGGATACTAGATTGAATGGGAATGGGGGAAATTTGTATCAAAAATTAGATTTTAACTCTGGATTTCAATATATGGCTAATTTGACTTGAAAATTAGGGAAAGCTAAGAAAGAAAGACTGTTCCATCTGTCTAAACTTCAGATGAAGAGTAAATTAAGAGGGAAAAATTGGAAAATATCATAGGTACACTTTGATATTTTCTTTTGACCTTACTTATAAGGTTATAACCACTGTCCGAAAACCTTGCTGAGAGCTCTTGAAACTTCAAAATTACAGAAAAGTCAAACCATTCCTCTCCACCCAGGCATCACTGATGTGCAGTGGACTGTCTTCACTTAGGATACTTAATGCCACCCCAGAGCCTGGAATTATGGAGCTGACAATAAACCGACAAGGCCCAGTGCAATTGCATTGGTAAGCCTGCACCTGGCAACATTTGTCTGTGGAATTCAGTTTCCTACACCACGTGTCTTTCCCAAGCACTAATACTATCATTTAAGAAACGAGAACAAGAGCTAGGCCAAAATCGGGGTTGGTTATGCCATAAATAAACTCATGTTTGAAGCAATTTATGCAGCTGTCTGGTGAGCCAGGCCTGAGAGGCTGGCACACACAGCCGCCATGTGGATGGCCTGGCTGGGGAGTGTTCTGTGCAAGGAATGTGGCTCTTGGCACCACTTTGTTCTGTACCTGGACTGGCTTGAATTGCTGTCTCATTGCCAGGAAAGCTAGCAGACCTTTGGGAACCCTTTAGGAAAAAGGCCATATATTTCATGTGACTTGTGAACCGAAAGACGGATGCTGTTGGCAAGCTGTTTTTGCAACCAGATTGGGCATAAGATGAGCATAATGGGAATTTTGATTATACAGAAAGACTCTTTCCATAGACCTTATTTAGTAATAGCTAATAATAATAATAACTTCCAAGCATTGAGTCCCTACTGTGGGCCAGATAGTATGCTGAGCATTTTAGACATATCTCTAATTCTCACCACTACCGTGCAAGGTGTGTGTGTGTGCGTGTGTGTGTGTGGAGCGGGGAGAGAGAGAGAGAGAGAGAGAGAGAGAAAGCTGGCACATGTTGATCATTTTATAAACGAGGAAGCTGCTGTTTGGAGAATTGGCATGACTTGTTTAAGGCTAGTAATGTGCCAGCAATGAGATGCAGACTCAGTTTTCGTCAGCTCCTGAGCCCACGTTGTTCTCCCTGAGTCACGCTATCTATTGCCATGACCTGCTTCTGCCCTTGTGGAATAAGAAGCCACATGGATAACCAGTGATCCTGTGCACATGAAACCTCTGGATTGACCAGTGAGAGTGTTCGGCGGAATAACACGTGGAATCTCAGCACACGAACATAACCCATGCCCAACCCAGGACAGCACTTCATAGCTCACACCTGGGGACCCTCTCTCCCTACAATTTCCCGGGCCAGGGCACTGGTTCCAGGATGAGTTTTCAAACCAGGTGGCTGGTTTGGAACACAACAATCCCTCAAGGACACCAGTCCTCCCCAGCTCAGGAGGGAGGGCTCTGCTAACAAGTGGTTTGAATTATAGGGGATTCGAATGTGTTCCCTTTTCTTGGACAGAGTTGATGCAATTATGAAATAACCACGTTTTTTAAAGTGTGTTGTCCATATGCTGCTACAGCTGAATCTTTTCATGAACAACAGACTCATGCAGAGTCACACCCCACATGCAAAGTGGACATACATAATCTGTGAAAGGATTCCAAAGTGAAATTGAAGCTATTGAATTGAAATTTCAAGCTATTGAAACCTGGACACTCCGGGGTGGGGAGTGGGGCAGGGTTAGTATTATTTAGAAAAGAAACAACAGCTGTTTAATGACACTCTAAGATTTAGAAAAATTTCATAATTTGCCAAGATGAGCCAAATGTTGTGACACATTAAATGCTGACATCGAAATATGCTTTAATATGAGTTCCTCTCTGCTTACTCACTTCATTTTTTAAAGGGGAAAGATTTTTTGATATAAGAATTTTCTATTCTTGAACTCAATCTAAACATTGTTGTCCTCTTTCCTGCCTTCTAAGTAGCATTAAATCAAAGACCACTCTGAGCTGTGCAGAGAGGAGACAGGTCTCCCTTAAAATAAATTAATCAAAAATCTCCTGTTCTGGTCTTGTAATGCAAAATGGCTGGAACAACACACTGGAAATCCCACAATAAAACATTAATTTAAGTCTAAGGGACAAAATTACATCAGTGCCTTAAGAAATACTTCTTAAAATTAACATTGCATGTTTGCACATGATGAGCAGATTTGACTGTTTGAATATTTTTAGGGCATGATAAGCCCCAGGGCCACAGTGTACAAGATTTGCTAGAATGAACAAGGAGAAATGTGCCATGGATATTCACAGAGAAATTGGGTTCAAATATGCAAATTGTCTTGGCCCGTTCCTCCCATTCTTTCTTTTCCACTCCCTCCTTTCTCCTTGCCTCTTCTCCTACCAAGGCCAACCCAGTGGTACTTAATATAATATTATGTCTTCCCTTTTATATTGATCAAAGTTCTAATGTCCCCATCCTATTATGCATGACCATTTGGCACTCACATCTCTCAAGCTGTAGCTTGTGGTAGACCCACTGTGGTGGATGTTGTGATGCAGGCCCCAGATCCCTTTACAGGAAGGAAGGACTTATTCTCTCAGCTCCTGGGAGCTCAGCCAGAAGATGGCCCTCAGCTCTTAACCACCTTTAAGATTTGCTTCTGTTGAAGAAAAGTGTCTGGCCCAAAGTCCCACCTGCTTCCTGTTGCATCCAGACTAATCAATATAGGGGTATAAAGGCCTGATTCCTGATTCCCCTAATTCAGGGCAATTCTGAGGGGTTCTTTCAAGTTTCCCCATGGAGTTGGCTAAGGCCTTTGTTGGGATGGTGCTATAGCCTGAAAGTTTGTGTTCCTCCAAAATTCACATGTTGAAATCCTAACCCCTAAGGTGATGGTATTAGGAGGTGGGACATTTGGGAAGTGATTAGTTCATGAGAGTGGAGCCCTCATGAATGGGATTAATGCCATTATTAAAGAGGCCCCAGAGAGCTAGCTCATTCCTTCTCCCATGTGAGGACACAGTAAGAAGTCACCAGCTACCAACTGGGAACAGGCCCTCAGCAGACACTAAATCTGTGGATGCCTTGATCTCATGCTTTCAGCCTCCAGAACTATGAGAAATAAATGTCTGTTGTTTATAAGCCAACCAACTTATGGTGGTTTGTTTTAGCAGCCTAAATAGACTAAGACAGATGGTGTCTTGGCCAATTTCTTTTTCTGCTCAATATTCCAATTGCTTCCTTCCACAGGTGTTGATCACAAGAGCATTCCCAAATACACTGATTTGCATCTCAGAATCTACTTCCCCAGAAAACCCAACCTGGGACACTTAACCCATCACTACAGTGCCCCTCTTCTGATAACATGGTATCCGTGTCTGAATCTTGAGTTGAGCAGAGGCCTTGCCCTATAGTTTGTAGGGTGGGGCTTCTGATGGGCCACCATACTAAAGTTGCCTGTCTCCTGCTGAGGATAAGCCCCTGCCATGCCACCCACCCTCATCACCAGCACTCCCTATGTTCCTGAGCTCCATTGTGTCAGTTTGGGTCACACCACCTGTGCACAAGTCCCTGGATGATAGCTGAGAGCCTGCATGGATTCCTGCCTCTGGCCTATCTTCATCTGGCATCAGCAGCTCCCACCATCCTGTTGGACAATCCCAATCACCTCCCGACTTGCCCAGTGCTAACCATCTGCCAGAACCAACACAAGATATTGCTAACTCCTGTCCCCTTGAACAGTGTGTCTGGTTCACCCACTGGGTTGAAACTCTGCAATGAGCAGGACACAATCCCTGCCTCAGTACCTCTCTGCCTGCAGGACCTGCCCTGCCCTAAAGGATAAATTGAGGTCAAGCCTGGCCCCTCCCAGCACCATTCATCCCATCCCCACACCCCATCACAACAAACCCTGTTATACAGTAAGTGGTATTGTTAGCTCAGTGGGATCTCAAAAGTAATAACTGATATTGATTTCTAGTGTCATACCATTATGGTTTGAAACAATCCTTGTCATTATTTTGATTTTTAAAAAATTTGTTAAGACTTGTTTTGTGTTAGTTGTCACACTCAGAGAGAAAAGATATATATATTAAAAAAAAAGACTTGTTTTGTGGGCCACCATATGGTCTATCCTGGAGAATGTTCCATGTGCACTACAGAAGTATTGCGGGATCTGGCCAACAGCCTGCAATGCAACAGGGCTCTCTCTTTGTTCCCTGGTGGATAGGCAGGTCGAGAGATAATAGACACACACAAGATAGTGAAAGCTGGGTCCAGGGGGATCACTGCCTTCTGGTCCTGCAGTGCCAACAATGCACTGGATATGCCAGCATTTATTATTAAGTTTAGTGAGGGTGGGGGTAGGTTAGTGAGGGATTTAGGGTCATTTGATTATGAGGTGAGATGGTCACATGGGGATGAAGTAATTCTTTAACATAGCATCTGTATGCAGAAGTACAGTATACAGAGATAAGAATTTACAATATAGCATGTGCATCAGTAATTTCTAACAGCATCTTAAAACAGGAACACAGTCTTTCCATAACCTATGATTAGCAAGATATTAATCAGCAGTAACAGTTACAGCAAAAGCTGGTTACAAACAATTCACAGAAAAAGGACGTGAAGTTAGACAACCAGTTAGACCAGAATTTCTCAGAAGGGAGTATGCCTTAACCCTAAAGAGTCCCAGAAGAGCCGTGGCAAGATGAGGGTGTTTATAGCCCTGTCTTATCCATATGGACAGGCGCCCTTCTTGCGTCCATTTATAGGCTCTCCACGAGGGTCGCATTCCACCCCAGAGCTATGAACATCTGCTTTTCTGGGATAGGAATCTTGGTGATGTGAAACCTCCCTGACTGCATGTCCATTCATAGGCTCTCTGCAAGGGGAAGCACAGCGTGTGCTGTTGGCTCGTTCTGGCAGTCCAACCTGGCATTGTCTTTACACAATCCTGCATGTAATTTTGTATTTACAATAATCAGGAGCATTTCATCTTTTATTCCATAGCAATAGTTTCCGGGAGTCTCCCTACATTGAAGAATGTATATTCTGCTGCACTTGGATGGAAAGTTCTGCATGTATCTGTTAGGTCTATTTTGTCTAAAGTGTAGTTCAATTCCAGTATTTGCTTATTAATTTCTGTTTGGTTGATATGCCCATCATTGAAAGTGGAACATTAAAGTCCCCTACTATTATTGTATTGCTGTCTATTTCTCCCTTCATGTCCATTAATATTTGCTTTATCTATTTAGGTACTCTGATGTTGGGTGTGTATATTATTTACAATTATTATGTCTTCTTGATGAATTATACCCTTTATACATTAAATAATGTCATTCTGTGTCTCTCGTGGACTTTTTAAATTGAAGTCTATTTTATCTGATATAAGTATAGCCACCCCTGCTCTCTTATGATTACCATTGGCATGGAATGTCTTCTTCCACCTTTTCACTTCCAGTCCATTTGTGTTAAGGCTAAAGTAGGTCTCTTGTCAGCAGCATACAATTGGATCTTGTCTTTTTTTTTTTTTTTTAATGCACTCAGCCATTCTGTCCTTAGATTGGAGAATTTAATCAGTTTACATTCAAAATAATTATTGATAGATAAGAACTTACTACTGCCATTTTGTTAGTTGTTTTCTGATTGCAATCTTGAGCAAAAAGAAGAAAGCTGGAAGTATCATACTACCTGACTTCAAAATATACCACAAAGCTATAGTAGCCAAAACAACATAGTGCTAGCATATAAACAGACACATAGACCAGTTGAACAGAATAGAGAGCTAAGAAATAAATCCATACCTTTGCAGCCAACTGATTTTCAACAAAAGGACCAAGAACACACACTGGGGAAAGGATAGTCTTTTCAACAAATGTTGCTGAATAAATTGGATATCAGCATGCAGAAGCATTAAACTAGACCCCAATTTCTCACCATATACAAAAATCAACTCAAAATGGATAAAAGTTTTAAATGTAAGACTCAAAACTATGAAACTACTAGAAGAAAACATAGGAAAATGCTTTATGACATTGGTCTTGGAAAGAATTTTTTGGATAAGACCTCAAAAACACAGGCAACAAAAGCAACAAAAAAGGAAACAATTAACATACTGAAGAGACAACCTACAGAATGTGAGAACATATTTACAAACTATACATCTGACAAGGAATTAATATCCAGAATACATAGGGAACTCAACTCAATAGCAAAAAAAAAATCCATTAAAACATGGACAAAAATTCTGAATAGATACTTCTCTAAAGAAGACATACAAATGACCAACAGGCATATGAAAAAATGCTCAATATCACCAATTATCAGGGAAATACAAGTAAAAACCACAGTGAGATATCACTTTACTCCACTTAGAATGGCTGTAATAAAAGAAAAAACAAAAGATAACAAAGGTTGGCAAGAATGTGGAGAAAAGAAAATCCTTGTGCACTGTTGGTAGCAATATAAATCAGTACAGTCATTATGGAGTTTCTCCAAAAAGTAAAAAGTAGAATTACCATATGATTCAGCAATCCCACTACTGGGTATACATCCAAAGGAAATGAAACCAGTATGTCAAAGAAATATCTGCACTCCCAGGTTTACTGCACAATAGCCAAGATATTAAATCAACCTAAGTGTACATCAGCAGATGAATGGATAAAGAAAATGTGGTATATGTAGATATAGATATAGATACAGATATAGATATATACAATGGAATACTATTTGGCCATTAAAAATAATGAAATATTGTCATTTACAATAATATGAATGAAGCTAGTGGATACTGTGTTAAGTGAAATAAGCCAGGCAGGTACAGAAAGACAAATACTGTATGATGTCACTCATATATGAAATCTAAAAATGTTGATCTCACAGAAATGGAAAACAGAAAAGTGGTTACCAGCATCGGGGGATAGCATAAGAAAAGGTTGGTTAATGGGTACAAAGTTACGGTTAGACAGGATTAATAAGTTCTGGTAATCTATTGTCCAGTAGGGTGATTCCAGTAAATGATAAAGTATTACATATTTCAGGCCAGGCGCGGTGGCTCATGCCTATAATCCCAGCACTTTGGAAGGCCCAGGCGGGCAGATCACAAGGTCAGGAGATCGAGAACATCCTGGCTAACATGGTGAAACCCCGTCTCTACTAAAAATATAAAAAATTAGCTGGATGTGGTGGTGGGTACCTATAGTCCCAGCTACTCAGGAGGCTAATGCAGGAGAATGGCATGAACCCGGGAGGCAGAGCTTGCAATGAGCTGAGATCACGCCACTGCACTGCAGCCCAGGCGACAGAGCGAGACTCTGTTCTCAACAACAACAACAAAAAAAGGTATTATGTATTTCAAAATAGCCCGAAGAAAGGATTCTGAATGTTCTCACCACAAAGAAATGATGAATTTATGAGATATGCTAACTACCCTGATTTGATCATGACACAAATTATACATTATCAAACCATCATGTTGTACCCTATCAATATGTACAATTGTTATGTGTCCGTTTTTAAAAAGCGACAACTGAAATTGGGATATGGTTTTGTTCCTCCTGTAATCTATTCCTTTCAAGGCTACACAGGCCCAGGATGAAGTAGAACAGAGAGAGGAGTTATAAATACAGATGGAATGATATTACAGAAATGAAGAGTTACTTTTTGGCTCTTACTACTATATAGAAGTTTGAAACTCCAGAAATCTTATGTTTTATCATCTTGCCATTTTAATTCTGTAACTATGATGCTATATTATAATGAGCATTGTAGATGCAAGCATTTGTTAATTGAGTTGATTGATTTACTGATCACTTACAAATCTCCTTTTTTTTCTTGAGTATTCAGTAATTCAAACTTTGCACTTTTACTAGTATTTGTACTAATTAGTCTGAATCAATGAAGTTGATATCTTATATAGTTACTTTCTTAGCCATTACCAGCTCATGGGAAAAGGGGGCTTCTATACCACTTTGATCTTCCTACTAACCCCCATCTATCCTTCCACACTGTGTCAAAGGATGATAGCCACATCTAGGCACCAAATGGAAAAGAGGAATAGTGATAATAAATGTATTAATATTTTTACATACTTGAGGCTTACATTTAAGGCTCATGAGTGTCAATGGATATAGGAGAAGAGCAGGGGAGGACAGGACGTTCTCTGCTTCTAACACAACTTTCACTTTTTCAAGATTGTCCAGGTGCTGGCTGAGCTGAAATTTCACTAATATAAAATGATTCTCTGTGTCTGTGAACAATTCTGACTTCCAACCACATTTACTAAGAAGAGCTCCTGATTTCCAAATGGCCTTTTCCTTCCCTTCCCTCTCCTCAAATTATAACTGTCCATCAATATCAACTCAAAATCTCACTTCCTGCACAAAACTTTCCCAGCCCTCACTGCTGACTTTCAAGAAAGGTGCAAAGGTACATATATTCTAGTGAACTTGGCATCAATCCCTTGTGAATTTTAGAATGAATTATTGAATAAGTGATAAATGAGCAAGGGCAAGAGAAAGTACTAATTGTTAAGTGGTTGTGTGGGTCCACTACATACAATTCACTATATTCTCCAGGACAATTCAATGTAAAACAATAAACGGTTATTGGGTACCTCTTATGTTGCACATCCAGCACTGAACTAAGTACTACAAAGAATGCAAGACAAAATAAAGTGCAAGCCCTTTCCTACATGAGCCAAGATGAAAGCCAATACAATCAGATGGAGGTAGTATATGGATGATGAAGGCAAGATGTCCATTAGGAATTTAGTATCAACCAGGAAGTAGACATCTTGAGGTGAGAGCCAGAGTTCCATCTCTTGCCTTGCACTAGTCAACACTGCAATCCCTAACATAGACAAAAATATAAAATACCTGCTTATTGGGTGTGAATGACTGGTATAATTGAGAACAAAGTTTAGTTCCAGAATTATCTCAGTGAGTTGAAATGATGGAAATATTTTTCCAACAATAAACAGAGATAAATATAAAATCGTATAGGTTTAAACTAATGAAAATCAGTAGAAAATAATGCTTATGATATAGTGTAAAATTTTAAAGTCAAAACTAAAAGAGGTGGAGCAAGATGGCTAAATAGAAGCCTCCACCAATCATCTTCCTCATAGCAGCACCAAATTTAACAACTATCTACCCAAAAAAGCAGCTTCATAAGAACGAACAATCAGATGAGCAGTCACAGTACCTAATTTTAACTTCATATCACTGAAAGAGGCTCTGAAAAAGGTAAGAAATACACTCTTCAATTGCCAATGCCACTCCTTCCCCATCCCCCAGCAGCAGCCATGTGACACAGAGAAAAGCTGTGCAGAGAGAGAATGTGGGGAGAGATAGCACAGTGATTGTGGGACTTTGCATTAGAACTCAGTGCTGCCAACAGAGAGCAGAATTCAACTGATGTCCACTGAGGGAGCATTTAGATGAGCCCTAGCCAGAGGGGAATCATCCATCCCAGCGGTCAGAAATTGAGTTTTGGCAAGCCTCACTACTGCAGGCTAAAGCGCTCTGGCATCCTAAATAAACTTGAAAGGCAATCTAGGTTACAAGGACTGCAACTGCTAGGCAAGTTCTGGTGCTGTGCTAGGCTCAGAGCCAGTGGACTTGTGGGGGCACACGACCTAGTGAGATACCAGCCAGAGTGGCCAACTAAGTGCTTGCACCATCCCTCTTCTAACCTTAGGCAGCACAGCTCACAGCTCCAAAAGAGACTCCTTCCTTTCACTTAAGGTGAGGGAAGACTAAGGAGGACTTTGTCTTGCAATGTAGAGACCAGCCTAGCCATAGTAGGATAGTAGGCGTATTTTGAGGCCCCCATTCTAGGCCCTACCTCCCAGACAACATTTCTATATATACCCTGCACCAGAAGGGAACCCACTGCCTTGAATGGAAGCAGTCAGTCCTAACAGGATTTATCACCTGCTGACTAACGAGTTGTTGGGTCCTAAATGATCAGCAGCAGTACCCAGGCAGTACCCAGGCAGTACTTGCTGTGAGCTTTGGGTAAGACTCAGAGCCATGCTGGCTTTAGGTGTGACCTAAAACATTCCTAACTGTGGTGGCTATGAGGAGAGATTCCTTCTGCTTGAGAAAAGCAGAGTAAAGAGTAAACAGGACTTTATCTTGCACCTTAGGTACGAGTTTGGCTACAGTAGGGTAGGGCACAAAGCAGGCTCCTGGAGTCCCTAATTTCAGGCCTTGGCTCTGGGATAGTATTTCTGGAACTGCCTTGGGCCAGAGTGGAGCCCACTACCCTGAGGGGTCAGTCCCCCACCTGGCATTATTCACCACAAGTTAACTAAAGAGCCCTTCGGCCTTAAGTGAACATTGGCGGTAGCCTACCAGTACTGTCCCTGGGCCTGTGGTAGTGCTGGCCCTGGGGAGAAACTCCTCTTCCTGAGGAAAGGGGAAGGAAGAGTGGGAAGGACTTTCTCTTGTAGTTTGAGTGTCCACTCAGCTGCCATACAATAGAATACCAGGTAGATTTCCAAAGTTTATGACTCCAGTTCCTGACTCCCGGACATCATGTCTGAACCAGCTTGGGGCCAGAAGGAACTTACCACCATGAAGGGAAGTACACAAGCCTGGCTGGCTTTGCCACTTGCTGATTGCATAGCTCTAGAGCCTTGAGTCAACATAGGTGGTAGCTGGGCAGTGGTACAGTGGGCCTTTTGGCAGGACTCAGTGCTGTGCTAGCTTCAGGTCTGAGCAAGCACAGCCCAAGTAGTGGGGGCCACAGGGGTGCTTATGTCACCTTTTTGCCAGCTCCAGGCAGTTCAGCCCAGAAAGAAAGAGAAAGACTCCATTTGTTTAGGAGAAAGTAAGGGAAGAGAACAAGAGTCTCTGCCTGGTAATCCAGAGAATTCTTGCAGATCATCCAAGACCACCAAACTGGTACCTCTAAAAATCTGCAAGAATTGTAGTGTTACTGCGCTTGGGTGCCCCCAATGCAGATATGGCTGCAATGACTAAAAACTTAGATCACAACACTGAAGTCCCTTTGAATATCTGGAAAGCCTTTTCAAGAAGGATGGGTACAAACATGCCCAGACTGTGAAGACTTCAACAAATACCTAACTCTTCAATGCCCAGACACTGACAAATATCTACAAGCATCAAGACCATTCAGGAAAACATGACCTCACCAAATGAACTAAATAAGGCACCAGGGACAAATCCTGGAGAGACAGAGATATGTAGCCTTTCAGACAGAGAATTCAAAATAGCTGTTTTGAGGAAACTGAGAGAAATTCAAGACAACGCAGATAAGGAATTCAGAATCCTGTCAGATAAATTTAACAAAGAGATTGAAATACAGAGAATCAAGCAGAAATTCTGGAGTTGAAAAATGTAATTGATATACTGGAGAATGCATCAGTCTCTCAATAGCAGAATTGATCAAACAGAAGAAAAAATTAGTGAGCTTGAAGACACACTATTTGAAAATATACAGTCAGAGGAGACAAAAGAAAAAACAATAAAAAAGAATGAAGCATGCCTACCAGATTTAGAAAATAGCCTTAAAAGGGCAACTCTAAGAGTTATTGGCCTTAAAGAGGAGGTAAAGAGAGAGGAGTAAAAAGTTTATTCAAAGCAATAATAACAGAGAACTTCCTAAACCTAGGGAGAGATGTCAATAGTCAAATTCAAGAGACTATATAACCAAGCAGATTGAATCCAAAGACTACCTCAAGGCATTTAATAATCAAAATCCCAAAGGTCAAGTATAAAGAAAGGATCCCAAAAGCAGCAAGAGAAAAGAAACAAATAACATACAATGGAGCTTCAATACATCTGGCAGCAGACTCTTCAGTGGAAACCTTACAGGCCAGGAGAAAGTGGCATGACATTTTTTAAATGCTAAAGGAAAAAAACTTTTTTCCTAGGATAATATGTCTGCTGAAAATATCCCTCAAACGAAGGAGAAATAAAGACTTTCCCCGACAAACAAAAACAGAGGGATTTCATCATACCATGCCAATCCTACAAGAAATGCTAAAAGGAGTTCTTCAATCTGAAAGAAAGGACGTTGTTGTGCAATAAGAAATCATCTGAAGGAACTAAACTCACTGGCAATAGTAAGTATGCAGAAAAACCCAATATTACAACAATGTAATTGTGGTGCATAAACTATTAATATCTTAAATAGAAAAACTAAAAGATGAACTAATCAAAAATAATAACTACAACAACTTTTCAAGACATAGACTGTATAATAAGATAAAAATAGAAACAAAAAGTTAAAAAGTAGGGGAATGGGCTGGGCATGGTGGCTCACGCCTGTAATCCTAGCACTTTGGGAGGCCAAGGTGGGTGGATCACGAGGTCAGGAGATCGAGACCATCCTGGCCAGCATCCCGTGTTTAGTAGACACATCCCGTGTCTACTCAAAATGTGTCTACTCAAAATAAAAAAAAATTAGCTGGGCGTGGTGGTGGGCACCTGTGGTCCCAGCTACTCAGGAGGCTGAGGCAGAAGAATGGCATGAACCCGGGAGGCAGACTCTATCTCAGAAAAAAAAAAAAAAAAAGTAGGAGAATGAAGTTAAAGGTAGAATTTTTATTAGTTTTCTTTTTGCTTTTTTTAATTTTGTTTATGCAATCAGTATTAAGTTGTCATCTGTTTAAAGTAATGAATTATAAGATATTGTTTGCAAGCTTTATAGTAACCTCAAATCAAAAACATACAACAAATACACAAAAAATAAAAGGCAAGAAATGGAAACATATCACCAGTGAAAATCACCTTCACTAACAGAAAGACAAGAAGGAAGGAAATAAGGAAGATAAGACCACAAAACAAACAGAAAACAAATAACAAAATGGCAAGAATGTTTTTACTTACCAATAATAACATGGAATGTAAATGGACTAATCTTTTCAATCAAAAGATATACAGTGGCAAATTAGATTAAAAAATAAAATAGGCCGGGCACGGTGGCTCAAGCCTGTAATCCCAGCACTTTGGGAGGCCGAGACGGGCGGATCACGAGGTCAGGAGATCGAGACCATCCTGGTTAACATGGTGAAACCCCGTCTCTACTAAAAAATACAAAAAACTAGCCGGGCGACGTGGCGGGCGCCTGTAGTCCCAGCTACTCGGGAGGCTGAGGCAGGAGAATGGCGTGAACCTGGGAGACGGAACTTGCAGTGAGCTGAGATCCGGCCACTGCACTCCAGCCTGGGTGACAGAGCGAGACTCCACCTCAAAAAAAAGAAAAAAAGAAAAAAGAAATAAATAAAATAAAATAAAATAAAATAAAATAAAATAAAATAAAATAAAATAAATTAAAACCAAGCCAATGATCTGTTGCCTACATGAAACACACTTCACCTATAAAGACACATATAGACTGAAATAAAGGATGGAAAATGATATATGCCAATAAATAACAAAAAAGAGCAGGAGAAGCTATACTTATATCAGGCTAAATAAATTGCAAGACAAAACTATAAAAAAGAGACAAAGAAAGTCATTATATAATGATAAAGGAGTCAATTCAGCAATAGGATATAACCATTGTAAATATATATGCACCCAATGCTGAAGCACCCAGTTATATAAAGCAAGTATTATTAGAGCTAAAGAGAGAGATAGACTCCAATACAATAATAACTAGAGACATCAAACACCACACTTTCAGCATTAGGCAGATCATCCAGACAGAAAATCAACAAAGTAACATTGAACTTAATCTGCACGATAGATTAAATGGACCCAATAGATATTTCAGAACTTTTCATCCAACAGCTGCAGAATACACATTCTTCTCCTCAGCACATGGATCATTCTTGAGGCTAGACCATATGTTAGGCCACAAAACAAGTCTTTAAAAATTCAAAAAATTGAAATAATATCAAGTATCTTCTCTGACCACAATGGAATAAAACTAGAAATCAATCACAGGAGGAATTTTAGAAACTATAAAAACACATGGAAATTAAACAATATGCTCCTGAACAATCAGTGAGTCCATGTAGAAATTAAGAAGGAGATTGGAAAATTTCTTGAAACAAATGATAACGGAAACACAACATATCTAAACCTACCAGATACAGCAAAAGCAGTACTAAGAGGGAAATTTATAGCTGTAAGTACCTACATTTTAAAAAAGTAAAAAAACTTCAAATAAACGATCTAACAATGCATCTTGGAGAACTAGAAAAGCAAGAGCAAATCAAACCCAAAATTAGTAGAAGGAAAGAAATAGTAAAGATCAGAGCAGAAATAAGTGAAATTGTAATAAAGAAAACAATACAAAAGATCAATGAAATGAAAAGTTGTTTTTTTGAAAACTGACAAACCTTTAACAAAATCAAGAAAAAAGAAAGAAGATCCAACTAAATAAAATCAGACATGAAAAAGGAGACATTACAACTGATACCAGAAAAATTGAAAAGGTCATTAGAGTCTACTATGAACAACAATATGACAATAAATTGGAAAACCTAGAAGAAATGGATAAATTACTACACACACGCAACCTACCAAGATTGAACCATGAAGAAATCCAAAACCTGAACAGCCCGATAACAGGTAACAAGATCAAAGCCATAATAAAAAGTCTCCCAGCAAAGAAAAGCCCGAGACCCCACGGCTTCACTGCCGAATTTTACCAAACATTTACAGAAGCCTAATACCAATCCTACTTAAACTATTCTGAAAAATAGAGGAGAAAATACTTTCAAACCAATTCTATGAGGCCAGTATTACCCTTATACCAAAACCAGACAAAGACACATCAAAAAATAAAACTACAGGCCAATATCCCTGATGAACATTAATTCAAAAATCCTCAACAAAATACTAGCAAACTGAGTTCAATACCATATTAAAAAGATCAATCATCATGACCAAATGGGATTTATCCCAGGGTACAAGGATGGTTCAACATACACAAATCAATCAATATGATACATCATATCAACAGAATGAAGGACCAAAACCATATGATCAATTGATGCTGAAAAAGCATTTGACAAAATTAAACATCACTTAATGATAAAAACCCTCAAAAAACTGGGTATAGAGGGAACATAACATGATAAAAGCCATATACAACAGACCCACAACTAGTATCATACTGAATGGGGAAAAATTGAAAGCCTTTCATCCAAGATCTGGAAAATGACAAGGATGTCCATCTTCAAAACTGTTATACCACATAGTACTGGAAGTCCTAGCTAGAGCAATCAGACAAGCGAAAGAAATAAAGAGCATCCAAATTAGAAAGGAAGAAGTCAAATTATCCTTGTTTGCAAATAATACAATATTTTATTTGGAAAAAGCTAAAGACTCCACCAAAAAAAAAAAAACAAACAAACAACAACAACAAAAAAAAACTAAAACTGACAAATTTGGTAAAGTTGCAGGATACAAAATCAACGTACAAAAATTAGTAGCATTTCTATATGTCAACAGCAATGAATCTGAAAAAAGAAATTTAAAAAGTAATCCCATTTACAATAGCAACAAATCAAATTAAATACCTAGGAATTAATTTAACCAAAGAAGTGAAATATCTCTACAATGAAAACTATAAAAGATTGATAAAAGAAATTAAAAAAGACATAAGAAAATGAAAAGATATTTCATGTTCGTGGATTAGAAAAACCAATATTGTTAAAATGTTCATATTACAAAACCAATCTACAGATTTAATGCAATCCCTATTAAAATACCAATGACATTCTTCACAGAAATAGAAAAAACATTCCTAAAATTTATATGGAATAACAAAAAACAAGAATAGCCAAACCTATCCTGGGCAAAAAAAAAAACAAAACTGGAGGAATCACATTACCTGACTTCAAATTATACTTTAGAGCTATAGTAACCAAAACAGGATGGTATTGGCATAAAGACACATAGACCAAGGGAACAGAATACAGAACCCATAAACAAATCCGTACATTTACAGTGAATTATTTTGGATGAAAGTGACAAGAACATACAATAGGAAAACGACAGTCTTCAATAAATGGTGCTGGGAAAACTGGATATCCACATGCAGAGAATGAAACTAGATCCCTATTTCTCATCATATACAAAAATCAAATCAAAATGGATTAAAGACTTAAATCTAAGACCTCAAACTATGAAACTACTAAGAGAAAACATTGTGGAAATTCTCCAGGACATTAGACCGGGCAAAGATTTCTTCAGTAACACCCCACAAGCACAGGCAAACAAAGCAAACACGGACAAACGGGGATCACAAGTTTAAAAACTTCTGCACAACAAAGGAAACAATCAACAAAGTGAAGAGACACACCACAGAATGGGAGAAAATATTTGCAAACTATGCATCTGACCAGAGATTAATAACCAGAGTATATAAGGAGCTCAAACAACTCTACAGGAAAAATTTGATTATCCAATTTAAAAATGGGCAAAAGATCTGAGTTGACGTTTATCAAAAGAAGACATACAAATGGCAAACAGCTATATAAAAATGTGGTTGGCTGGGCATGGTGGCTCACACCTCTAGTCCCAGCACTTTGGTAGGCCAAGGTGGATGGATCACTTGAGGTCAGGAGTTCGAGACCAGCCTGGGCAACATGGTGAAACCTCATCTCTACTAAAAATTCAAAAAATTAGCCAGGTATGGTGGCACATGCCTGTAATCCCAGCCACTCAGGAAGTTGAGGCAGGAGAATCACTTGAACCTGGGAGGTGGAGGTTGCAGTGAGTCGAGATCGCACCATTGAACTCCAGCCTGGGCAACAAGAGTGAAACTCCATCTCAAAACAAACCAAAAAAAAGGTGCTCAACATCAGTGATCATCGGAGAAATGCAAATCACAACTACAATGAGATATCTTCTCACCCCAGTTAAAATGGCTTATATCAAAAAGCCAGGCAATTACAAATGCTGGCAAGGATGTGGAGAAAAGGAAACACAGTTGGTAGGAATATAAATTAGTACAACCACTATGAACAACAGTTTAGGGACTCCTCCAAAAACTAAAAATAGAGTTATCATATAATCTGGCAAGTCTACTGCTGGGTATATACCCAAAAGAAAGGAAATCAGTATATTGAAGAGGTATCTGTACTGCTAGGCTCCTTGCAGCACTAGTCAGCTAAGATTTGGGAGCAACCTAAGTGTTCATCAACAGATGAATGGATTTTAAAAATGTGGTGCATATACATAATGGAATACTATTCAGCCATAAAAAAGAATGAGATCCTATCATTTGCAACAACATAGATGGAATTTGAGGGAATTATGTTAAGTGAAATATGCCAGGCACAGAAAGACAAACTTCACATGTTCTCACTTATTTGTGGAAGCTAAAAATTAAAACAATTGAACTCACGGAGATAAAGAGTAGAATGATGGTTACCAGAGGCTAGGAAATGTAGTGGGTGGATGGAGTGGGGATGGTTAACGGGCACCAAAAAAAAGGTAGAAATAATGAATGAGGTCTAGTATTTGATAGCACAACAAGGTGACTATAGTCAATAATGATTTAATTGTACATTTTAACATAACTGAAAGAGTATAATTGGATTGTTTTTAACACAAAGGATAAATGTTTGAGTTGATGGATATGCCATTTACCCCAAGATGATTATTACGCATTGTATGCCTGTATCAAAACATCTCATGTACCCCATAAATACATACAGCTACTATGTACCCACAAAAATTAAAAATTATAAAACCAATATGCTAAACAAAACATAAAAGTAGAAACAAGACCATGCTGAAGCTTACATTACAGTTATGTAAAAATCCCACATGAATTCTTTAACTATATAATCAATTATTTAAACACAAGTTAGGAGCATTCCCACTTCATAGCTGTTCAGGTTAAAAGACGTAGGGGTTTTAGTTAATTACAGAGTTAAAAGACAATAGCAGTCTGCTATCAAAAGAAAGTAGCAACTATCTCTTAAAGCTAATGAAATTGTCAATCACATTAAAACTAGTGTAGTGTTCAAGTCAAAAGCAAAAATAGTCTCATTATATTGGTGAGGCAAATCTAGCCAATATACGGTATCTTATGTCAAAATGACTATTCCATTTCAAAAAGGACATTAGCATCCATCAATAGGAGATTGGTTAAATAAATTATAGGAATCCATACAATGAAAACCAAGTAGCTAGTAAAATGATGATGTAGAGCTACACTTACTCACATGGAGAGATGCCCACGACAAGTTAGTTAGTGAGGGAAAAAAGCAGACTACAGAAAAACATATATGTTATTATCTAGTTTGTATAAAGTTGTGGGTCTATATAGTTTGACATTTTTTAAATGTTTATTTCTAAACTTAAAATATAAGACTGAGGGACTGTGCCTCTAGCCCAGGAGAAGGTTGCTGGGAGTGTGAGGAGATGGGAAGGTGTACATGATCGTAATCTTCAAATACTTCCAAGTCCATGTAGCAGGTGAGGCAGCTTAGAGTCACTTCCTATTCACTGTTTCTACCATGCAAACATAAACTGAGCACCTACTATATGCCAGTCATCAGACTATGCACTTAGAAATACTTAGATAAATAAGATGCTGTGCCTTTTGGAGACTAGGGTAGAGTGGAGGAGAGAGACAGTATATTCGTTTCCTAAAGCTGCATAACAAATTACTTCTAACTTGGTGGTTCAGACAACAGAAATGCATTCTCTCACGGTTCTGGAGTTCAAAAGTCCACAGTCTAGTTTCAGTCCAGGCCACGCTCCTCACAGACGCTCTCGGGAGAATCCCTTCCAAGTTTCTGGTGGCTATTGGCATCTGTCGGCATTCTTTAGCTTGCAGTCACATCACTCCAATCTCTGCCTCTATGTTCATGTGGGCATCTCCTCTGTATCTGTCCCAAATATCCTTTGCCTTTCTTTTATAAGGACACTCACTTGTCCTTGAATTTAAGGTCTATCCAAATAATCCAGGATGATATCATTCCAAGATCCTGAATTACATCTGCAAAGACTCTTTTCCCAAATAGTTATATTCAAAGGTTCTGGGTAAACCATATCTTTTGGGGGAGGGTCATCATTCAACTCACTACAAATGGCTAAGCAAATAAATAAAATAAAATATGAAACAGGCCTTTTTTTTTTTTTTTTTTTTTTTTTTTTTTTTTTTTTTTTGAGATGGAGTTTTGCTCTGTCACCCAGGCTGGTGTGCAATGGCACAATCTCGCCTGACTGCAGCCTCCACCTCCTGGGTTCAAGCACTTCTCCTGCCTCAGTCTCCAGAATAACTGGGATTACAGGCACGCACCACCACACCCAGCTTATTTTTTTATGTTAGTAGAGATGTGGTTTCACTATGTTGGCC
Organism: Chlorocebus sabaeus; assembly: GCF_047675955.1. Taxonomy (NCBI): domain Eukaryota; kingdom Metazoa; phylum Chordata; class Mammalia; order Primates; family Cercopithecidae; genus Chlorocebus; species Chlorocebus sabaeus. The sequence continues at coordinate 33,499,445 of NC_132924.1, forward strand.
AGGCTGATCTCAAACTCCTGACCTCAAGTGATCCACACATCTTGGCCTCCCAAAGTTCTTTCTAAAAGCATGTGCAAAAAGCAATAGGAGATTGCTTTTTGTTCATCAACAGATGAATGGATTTTAAAAATGTGATACATATATACAATGGAATACTATTCAGCCATAAAAAAGAATGAGATCCTATCATTTGTAACAACATAGATGGAACTTGAGGGAATTATGTTAAGTGAAATAAGCCAGGCACAGAAAGACGAACTTCACATGTTCTCACTTATTTGTGGAAGCTAAAAATTAAAACAATTGAACTCATGGAGATAAAGAGTAGAATGATGGTTACCAGAGGCTAGGAAAGGTAGTGGAAATGCAGGAGTAAAAGAATAAGGACAGAGGGAAGAGTATGCTGGCATCCCCATACAGGATTTTAGTCATTTGCACACACGTCTGTAGTTCCCATTAGACCATGCATTCCCTTCCCCAAGGGGCAGAAATTGGTTCATGAGGGGCGAAAAACCTTACTTTTTTATATAATAAGCACAGGTATACCTAGAGCACATAAACAGATCTACAATATTAAGTTTTCATGAGATGGAGAGGTAATTAGGGGAAAAATTCTAAAAAGGTTCCTTAAGGGAACAATAATAAAAAATGTCTTAGGAGCACCAAACTATGGTATTAAATTTTCATGGGGTGGATGCGTGATTAGGGAGGAAAAAATCTGAAAGGACTCCTTTAGGGAGCAATAATAGAAAATTGTTGAGGAATACTGAACTAGAACTCTCTCAAAACTAAGAACCATGTCATGGTCATTTATGAGTAATGCTCAGTAACTGTTAACTCAATTATTGAATAAATGGATAAAACTTCAGGGAGACAAAGTGGGCCTCACTAATGAGGAGAAGCATTGTAACTGATACAGTGACTCATAGTGAACCAGGTCTGTCCCCACAAGGTAGTAAATACCCTGTCCTTGGAAGTTTGCAAGCAGAGGCTAGATGAGGATTTTCATGAGATAAGTGTCAGGATTAGTAAGGAAATATTTATTAAGCTTCACAAGTACATGACACACCAATGTCATAACACCATAAATTTCCTTGGATATTTTTCCAGCCATTTTGGCTCTCAGACAAAACAAGTCCAATTATTGCAAATTCAAATGTCTCTCTATGACCATGGCTACACCCTAACCATCACTTTGGAATTTGTACCACGAAGGAAAATATAAGAACATGATGAAAATTGGTGCTTCTGCTTTCAACCTGCCCTTCAGCTGGGAGGCTGAGTTCATAGTCTGTGGTTGTTTCTTTTTGCTACTTCTCTTTCACTTTTCTATTTTGCAAAGATCTCAGATCTTGCAAACTAAATGAATCATCAAAGAATGCAAAACTTAGATAAGTCATTCTATTACTTTCAATCTGTCATTAATAATATTTCCAGTTTGGTCTACCTGCGAAGCACTATGAGATATTATTAGGAAGAAAAGGCTCCACTGATGATGCAAACTAAATATGAAAAAAAAAAATAGTAAGCCTCTTTTAGCACATGCTAAAAGACAGAATTTTTAAACAATTAAGTCATATTTACATAAGGAGAGAGTTTAACCCTCCTCTCAATTATCTAGAAATTGAGTAACATGACAAGATAATTGATCAAAGGATCTATAAATTCGAGTCACTTAGAGCAGCTGGCATTTCACAGCCAGTGTACGATACCAAGGAAACCTTCAAAACAGGAAATATCACACTCAACACGAGAGAATCGAGCTGTGGTGAATTTGTACTTTTCAGTTTTGCACAATGATTTGCAGATGTCCTTTGAAACCTGTAGCCAAGCAAGGGCATCTTGGGCCACGCTCGCCCTTCAGGGGACCTAATGTTGCAGGCATCAAGAATAGTGAGGCCCCATGGAGCTGCTTAGCTGCTGCCAGAGTGGATGAACTGGTGGGAAAGGTGTTTCAAATTATTCCTTCCTTAAGAGAAAACAGCTCCAGAAACCCATCAGTGTAAAAAGTATTTAAGCATCTGCTCTTATTGGAGGTGTTTGGTTTGGTTTCCTTCTCTGACCAGCACCACATGGGATGGCACAGCTAAAGCTGTGAGAACTATTTCTGTATTAACAACAGAGAATTCATGCCCCTCTGTCCTATTAACACTGCAAGGTGCCAAGGGCATAAATCATCACATTATGTGGGGGAGAATTACAGTGTTATCTTTGACAAAGCGCTGCACCCTTTCATGGCTAAAACCAGATGCAAAAGTTCTCATTCTAGGGAACTTTTTTCAATGGTGGAGAGAAATGCTGGCTCTAAAATCTCTCACACACTATATTCCAGCAAGTCAATTTTTTAAAAGATAGAAGTTGAAAAGTTTAAACAAGTTGGCGAGAAGTCAAAAATGTCATTCTGATTTTTATGAATGTTTACAATTTGAATCTACATTTGTTTTCCGAATGCAAGAACCTTGGGCACTGAGCCAGCCTGAGAGGCTTCAGCCCCAATGCAGTCTATTCTTTCCAGTGTTACCCCATTCTGTAGCTGGAAGGCCAGTGGGAGGATCAACTCTGGAAATTTCTGGAAATGCAAACACAGCCTCTACCTCTGTCTATGATCTGCTAGCAGCAAAACTAGAACCATTTCTGTAGTGATGAAGAGCATGATGTCAAAAAAGGAAACCCCAGTCATTTCAGCTCGTAGATTTGACAATTGTCATGGTGTCATGAGACAGAATGGTGGTTCCCTTTCTGTGAGAAATTTCCCCATATGCTAATCCCTATTCATCTATTAAGGGTGGTTATTTACCCAAGAAATGGATTCTCAGCTTTACAAAATGAACCACTAAGATATTCCTCTGAACAGAGAGCTTCATGGGTTACACTGAAGTGATGTTTACAGACACCTGTGTTACTTGACATAACAAAAGAACAGATGACACACACCTCTCAGAAAGGCGGGGTAAGTCACTGACAAAATTCAACTGGCTTCACCAAAAGTGTACTTGCATATGACTCTCCAGGAATACTATCCATCACATCATGGTGTATAGAGTGATAGCCAAGAGCCCTCTCAATACCCTAAACAGTGGTTTTCAAAGTTTGACCCATCATAGCTGAAATTTGCCAGCCACTTTTGAACATTTTCGGTTCCTGAGCCCCATCCTAAGCACGCAAATCAGATATCTGGTGGTGACCTGCCTTTTAAGCAGCTGATGACTTTTGATAAGTATGAGAACCACTTCCCAGAACAGAGTGCCTAACAACAGCATATGGCTGTACATAAAGCAGAATCCCTCTAACCTTGGAAGTCATTGCAGATCATAAGTGCTCAGCAAATATTATTCCTATTATTTTTGTTATTTGGAAAATGCATTTAAAAGCCTTTTGACAGGGCATCCTAATGGAAAAGAAGAAAAGCCAGGTAGAAACATGGCCACACCTTAAAAATATACAGCAATTAGTCATTCATTCACACACCTTGTTTGAAGGCTTTTCTCTTGCCAAAGATATTTGAAACGATTTGAAAATGAGGTCTGTGCCTCACCAAAAATGACAGTTGAGACACAGTCATAACCCTTTTGTGTGGGAATCTGTCTCAACTGCTCTGTTTCTTAGTTCTTTCTTGTGGCCAACTATAGACACGACAATAAAGTTTATAAATTGGATTTTACTAAGAAGGGAGGCTAAAACCAAATGAGGATGATGGGCTTAGATTGAAAGCAGTCATGAAAAGTTGCCATGGAAAAGGAGTAGCTTGTTCTCATCCATTCTTCCAAGTTCACTTGATATCGCAGACAACTGACTCTGGTTTGCAGGAAATCCTAGAAGCAAGTAGGAGATAGGCCCATGTGTTTGAGGGGTGCTGCAGCTATTTAAACAGCAGGCTTGAGAACAGAAACATTCTCAATCTACACCAGAAGATTTTTATTTTTTATCTTTCAGCTAGTAATTTTGATGGATTATGAGAGCAGAGGCTAAATGTAATAAGGGGTCTGAACAAAACCAGACTTGTTTTTTGAAAAAGGAAATGGAATATAAAGTAACTCATTTATCCCCAAATTGAGTCTTGAAGAAGCCATCTTATCTGCCACAAATCAGGCCTCATAAACAATTTCTAATATCTGTGTTAGCATTTTCTCTCTCAGGGGGAGGTGCAAAAATTATTTCAGTGAAATTCTGAGAACTTATATTTACAGATATTAAAAGGAGGAAGAATGTTTTTGGCAAGACTGTTTAGCAGGAAGTGCGGCCATGGTGAAAAGAAAAAGGCAAAAAAGAATTAAAGCTCTCAAGGGATCAGATTGCAAAGGCAACAGAAACGCCCAATTATGGGAGAAGTGGGAAGGGCAGAGACAAATAAGCAATGCTATTAATAAGTATCTTAACACATACTACAGCAGAAGATAAGTTATATAATAACAAATTTTAATTCAAATAACCACTTTTTATCCAACACCTACTGTGTGCAAGGAAACCGCTGACTTGCAGATGAGTGTTAGGCCTATATATTTAAATCTCATTTCCTTTAGAGCAGCCCATGGTGTTTTATTACAATGTATGAGGCAGGTCATCAAGTCACTCTGAGGTACGTGACAAAATGCAGATTCATGGGTTGGAAGCATTTCTTGGAGCCAAAATTTACAACTCTTGAGTATGGCTAATGCATAACATAGCAGAGATTAATAAGCATTGCTCACTTGGTTGTGCCTACTCCACCTTCCAGAATCATATTCAGATAAAGTCCACTAACTACAGTTTCTTTTCTTTTTTTTTTTTTTTTTTTTTTTTTTTTTGAGATAGAGTCTTGCCCTGTCGCCCAGGCTGGAGTGCAATGGGGTGATCTCAGCTCACTGCAACCTCTGCCTCCCAGGTTCAAATGATTCTCCAGCCTCAGCCTCCCAAGTAGCTGGGATTACGGACAGCTGCCACCATGCCCAGCTAATTTTGTGTATTTTTAGTAGAGACCGGGTTTCACCATGTTGGCCAGGTTGGTCTCAAACTCCTGACCTCCTGATCTGCCTGCCTCGGCCTCCCAAAGTGTTGGGATTACAGGTGTGAGCCACTGGGCCCAGCCTAAATACAGTTTCTATATGTTTATCCACCTGTGTCTACCTAGGATATTCTTTAACTTAGAACTGTATGGACATCCAAAGGGTATATTAAAAATAATTGAGCCCTAATTCTATAATAAAGATTATATGTAACCTCAACCTATTTATGTTCAACAAACTTTTAAGTTTAATAAAGATGAATTGTCAAGAGCAGAGACACAAGGTCTAGGGTAGCAACCATGAGGACAGATATTCTGGCTGCCTTGTTCACTGGTGTCTATGCAGCATTCAGCATTATGCCTGATGTGACTAAACACTCAGTAAATATTTCATAGGTGAACGAATGAATGAACAGACAGAATGAACGTACCTACTGGAAAGTTACAAGTTGTTAATATCAAACAGCAGTGGGGCTGGAAGCATGGATTCCCAACTGGCATGAGCTTGTGTGAACCAGCAGTGCTGGGCCAGGGAGACAGTCCAGGTAAAGAGATTGGCTACATATGGAGGGACTTAGCAAATAAATATATCAAGGATAATGGGAGCCAGGATTCTCACTGCTGGAAAAATAAAAAGCTATAAATATGGAAAGGAGGTTGGTTTTAAAAAGTATGTAGTATTAGGTTGGAACTGTGGGTATCAGTGTGAACTCATGTTTTTAAAGATAGATAGATGATAGATAGATAGATAGATAGATAGATAGATAGATAGATAGATAGATAATGTGCGTGTGTACCAGTTCTGTCTGCTGAGAAGGCCTAAAAGCAATGACATCACAGTAACGATGAGTACATCTAGAGTCCATGACTTGGTTACTAAATCCTCCACTAAAAGGAATTAAAGCTCCTTGAAGAACTGATTCCAGAGAAAGAATAAAATGAGCCTGAAACATCTTTCTGTGGCAGAATATAATTAAGTACTCAAAGAATGACAGAGATGTGTCAAAAGGACACAGAAGCCAGCTTGAAGGGATTCCTAATACCTTTGGAAATTAGGAAAAATTCCTAAATTTGGAACAATTTGAGCATCAAAACGCATAATGCTAGTAATTGATTATAACGCACTGAATACAACAGGAATTCATTGCTACATAATGACATAAATAACAAGGGTGACATTTAAGTCATCATCTGAGTGAGAAGAAGCTGACCATATGGAAATCAGAGGCATGAGCATTCCAGGCAGTGGGAACCTAGAGTAAGTGTCCCTTAGTTAAGATGACCTTGGCATATTAGAGGAACAAAGAGAAGGCCAGAGTGGCTGAAGTGTGCATAGCAGGCACAGGAAGAATCATATGAGATAGATGGAGATGTTGACAGGGTCTAGACCAGGTAGGGCATAACCAGTGCAAGAAGGTGAGATTTTATTCCCAGCATCAATGGAAGCCTTCAGAATGGTTTAAGCATGGTTTGATTTACATTTTTTAAACATCTCTCTGGTTGCTGTGTAGAGAAAGGACTATAAGCGTATAAGTGTAGAAGCGAAGAAATTAATCGAGAAGTTATTGCAGTTGTTCAGATTAGAAAAGATGACAGTATGTAGTAGAGTGATACATAGGAGGTAGAAGAAGTGGGCAGTTTAGGGATGAGTTCTGAAAGAAGTGTTGACAAGTCTTGCTGATACATTTGACATAAAAAGGTAAAGAAAAGAGAACATCAAGATAGTTCCTAGATTTTTGGCTTCAGTAGCTAAGTGGATGACAGGGCTATTTACTGAGATAGGATGATTGTGAAAGAACCAGATTTGGGAGGGAAAGGAAGTATCAGCCTTTCTGTTTTGACCATAGTAATTTGAGCTTCCTAGCAAACATCCACGTGAAGATGATGTCTGTAACAATTGGATATAGAACATCTGAACGTCAAAGCAAAGAGCTAGAGACATGGATTTGGGAGTCATTGGTGTGCAGATTATATTGAAGACCTTGTGGTTGGATGATATCATCCACAGAAAAAAAATATTACTTGGGATTAGAAGAGGGCTCAGGAATGTGCTCCAAAAGCCTCCAGCATTTACAGTTCTAGCAGGGAGGAAGAGCCAGTGAAGGAGACAGAAGGAATAGCCAGTGATGTGGGAGAAAAACCAGGAGTATGTGGCATCATGGAAGTCAAGATTTTTTTTAAAGGCATATCAAAAATGAGGCAATAATATATAAAGTAAAACCACTGGACTTGAGAGCATGGAGGTAATGGTGCCTTGACATGAGCAGTTTCAGGAGGAAGAGTGGGGACAGAAACCCAACTGGAACGAGTGAAGCAGAGAACTGAAATGAGGGAGTGAAGATAGTGCTTATAGAGAACTCTTAAAGGAGATTTGCTGTGAAGGGGCGCAGAGAAATGCAGCAGAAGCTGGAAGGATAAAATGGGATCATGTAAGGTTTGTTTTGTATTTTGTTCCTTAAACAGGAGTTTTCAGAGCACATTTTTGGCTCTAGTTGTATATCCCTTAGACTGGGGTTCCTCAGCCCCCACAGGGACAGCACAGGAGGAGGTGAGCGGCGGGCGAGTGACCAACGCTTCTCTGTATTTACAGCCACTCTCCATTGCTCACATTACCACCTGAGCTCCACCACCTGTCAGATCATCAAGGACATTGGATTCTCGTAGGAGCATGAACCCTGTTGTGAACTGCACATATGAGGGATCTAGGTTGTATGCTCCTTATGAAACTCTGATGCCTGATGAACTGTCACTGTCTCCCATCACTCCCAGATGGGACCATCTAGTTGCAGGAAAACAAGCTCAGGGCTCTCACTGATTCTACATTATAGTGAGTTGTATAGTTATTTCATTATATATTACAGTGTAATAATAACAGAAATAAAGTGCACAATAAATGTACTGCACTTGAATAATCCCGAAACCATCCCTTACTCCCCACCCCAAGTCCACGGAAAAATTGTCTTCCATAAAACTGGTCTCTGGTGCCAAAAGGTTGGGGTTCACTGCCCTAGATGGAGCAGGGATGTTGGAGGCACAGCAAGTGATGCAGGAGGGGAGATATTGGAAAGAGTTTATGGGCTGAAAAGTAGTACAGAGTAGGAATAACTCCTTGAGAGGATGAAGGGGCACTTTGTTTATGACACAAGAAGGAAAGGAAAAGGGTATAGATAGATTAACTGCTGAAAAAAAGCGAAAGAATTACTATCTAGTTGCTTCTATTTTTCCAGTGAAGAATGAAGCAGGGTCCCAAGATAAGAACAGGGAGGAAGGGAGGAGGAGAAAGAATAAAAAGAGTAATTTTGAAGCATGGAAAAATGAAGTAAATAAGATTTGCTGCTACGTTGAGTGTTCATTTGAGATTTGAGGGCAAGGATTTAAAGTGAGAACAGTCAGCACAGTTGTGGGTTTTTCTCCAGCCAAGTCCAGAGTAGGTGGTTGTGGGTTGTAACCAGGATTGGGGCTCTCCCAGCCAAGTTTGGTGAGAGGAGGTTATGAAAGAATTAGGGTGTTAATGTCCCTAATGACAGGGCATGGTCATTAAGCTGGATACAGAAGGAAATGAGGGCACTAAGGGAGGTATTAAAGTGCTGGTCAATGATTTGTTGGTGGTCAGTTCATCAACAAGGCAGAAGAATTACTAGTGAGTATAGAGTTGGTTAGCTAAAGGACAGAGGGAGGGGACTAAGAATATGGTCTTAGGGGTGGATAATTACAGAAAATGATCATTGGAGGTGACATGGTGAAAGAACTGAGAGGCCAGTTACATTTAAGATTAAAAATTCATTTTGGATAGACTGGGTAAAGAAAATGTGGCATATATACACCATGGAATACTATGCAGCCATAAAAACAGATGAGTTCAAGTCCTTTGCAGGGACATGGATGAGACTGGAAACCATCATCCTCAGCAAACTAACACAGGAACAGAAAAACAAACACTGCATGTTCTCACTTATAAGTGGGAGTTGAACAATGAGAACAAGTGGAGACAGGAGGGAAACATCATACACCAGGGCCTATCGGGGAGTGGGAGGCTGGGGGAGGGAGAGTATTAGGACAAATACCTAATGCATTAGGGGGTTAAAACCTAGATGACGGGTTGATAGGTGCAGCAAACCACCACGGCACTTGTATACCTGTGTAACAGACCTTCATGTTCAGCACATGTATCCCAGAATTTAAAGTAAAATTTTTAAAATAAAAAAATTAAATTAAGTTAAAAAAATTCATTTTGAAATTTGACAATATCTCAGCTTGCTAAACGGACTCTGCTTCCATGTTTCCCCTCACCTTCCAAAGTCTAAGATGATTAATTAGAAAAGAGTAAGACCTAAGGCAAATAAACAGAAAAACAATTAGACTACCTACCAAGTAAGTGGGTTGTCCTGAATTTCAAAAACCTGTTAATTGAGTTTTACCCAAGGAGCCAATTGTTCCTCACAGAACCCTTTTCTCAAGTAACACACTTTGGAAAATGCCCATCTAATGCTTTTGGGTAGAAGAGCACAAAGATCTTTGTAAAAGCTACTTTTTTACTACATCTCTGTGGTAGACCAGTTGGTTAAAATGTGCATTTTTCCCCCAAGTTTAATAAATGGATAAAATGAGTTACCTAATTTGTGTTGGTCTCACTAAAACTGATGATAAAATTCAATTTCTACATCTTAAACCAAAGAATCGCTTAATAACCAAAATGGGGCTTTAGTTGATTGCTAACTTCAAATCTTTTCTGCTACCGTCAGGGCCAGCTTCATGGACATCTGACACAGGGTCCCACACTCAGAAGGGGGCCACCCCCTGGAGCGTCAGTGCTCTGTGATCATGTTGAAAATTCTTAATAATTTTACCTTTAATGTGTTTTTCCTAAGTGAAGTCCAGTGGAACAATGAAGCCTGCGCTAGGGCTTGGGGCCTCTGCTTCCGTGCAGTACCCCGCTCACCACCTCCCTACCTCCCCGGGACGGGTTCTCTGCCAACCCACTGCTGCCCCCAGCCCAGTGATCTCTGTCACCCCACTCCTGGCGAGAGCCTGGACACAAACATAGCAAGGGATGGAGTTGGGCGCACACTTACACACCAAATTTCCAGGAGGGACTCCGGGCACTCGTGAGTCTATACTTGCCCAGAGAATATCCTTGTGCCTGAGAGAAAATGGGTCAATAAATAGCCAACAAAGAACCCCGTGATAGATTGGGTATGAGAGAGAGCTAGAAGAAAGAGAAATGTTTTTTCCCCTGATTTTTGGACAAGAGGCCCTGAAATTTCATTTTGCCCTGTGCTCCACAAATTATATAGCCAGCCCTGGCCATTTAATATGTACAATCATGCTGATAAAGAAGGAGAAGGAAGAGAAGAGACAGAAAGAGGAGAAGGAAAAAGAAGAGGAGGATGAACGGGACAAAAGGAAAAAAGAGGATGAAGAGGGCAAAGACAATGCTTGCATTAGGAAGCTAATACTTTCACAGCACTTACTAAGTGTCAAGCAGTGTGTCCAAGTTCTTTACATGCTCTAGCGTATTTATCCTCTCTACGATCCTTTGGGACAAGTTCTATCATTGCCCCATTGCACAGATGAGGAGACAGCAAGGCCCAGAGAGGTCAGGTAATTTGCCCAGGGTTTCCCAGGCAGTCAATGGCAGAGCCATTCTCCACACTCAGGCCATCTTGCTCCTGAGTCCGTGTTCTCCTCTGCTCTCCCATTCTGCCTCTCTGCATTATATATCAATTACATATACTTGCACCTGCATCTTGGTTTTCACATAAAACTTTCAGAATACATATCCACTTTGCTTACATTTGTTTTTCCACTCATAAAACTTTTCTTAAGAATTGTCTTCTGCTTTAGTAATCCACAGCTAATGGAAGTGCTGAATAATGTTGACTCTGTAGAGTGAAGTGGACATTCTTCTAATGTTTAAAATGTTGTCTTTGCTTGAACAGACAACAAGTGCCGGCAAGCCTAATTTATTCACCCACCAATAATTACCTTAGCTGAGGATATGGGCCCGTACTTGGCTTGGAACCTTAACCTAGAACAACCTCCACCATATTTCCTGTATTCTGGAACTAGATCTTTATGCAAGACAGGCCAGTAGGATGCAGGCAGGATCAGGACCTGCAATTCAGCAAAGGGGAAGGGAAGCCTGGTAAGGGCAGCTTGAAGCTAGGCTCCTACATGGTCCATGTACTTATAGGTGTTTCTTTCCAAACTGCTGGCTTTTATCCCTGCAGCTACCAGCTTTCCTGGTGGGATCCTCTGGCATTGAATGGCCCCTAGATTCTCTGTAATGGAATTATCTTCTCTTTGAGAAGGGCATTATTTTTTCACCATTTACACCCTTTATAATTTGTGCTGACTACATGAGACTGGTGTTACATCAAGATTACACAAAAGTGGCCAGGTGTGGTGGCTCACGCCTGTAATTCCAGCACACTGGGAGGCCGAGGCAAGCGGATCACTTGAGGTCAGGAGTTCGAAACCAGCCTGGACAAGATGGCAAAACCCCATCTCTACTAAAACTACAAAAATGAGCCAGGCGTGGTGGCACGCACCTGTAGTCTTAGCTACTCGGGAGGCTGAGGTATAAGAATCACTTGAACCCAGGAGGCAGAGGTTGCAGTGAGCCAAGATCATGCCACTTCACTCCATCCTGAGTGTCAGAGCGAGACCTTGCCTCAAAAATTTTTTAAAAATAATGAGAAGAAGAAAATTACATAAAAGAAAAAAACACACACTATTTGTAGCAAAAAGATTTATAAAGGGGAATGTTTTCCATGAGAATAAATATGAAAAAGCCTAGCCATCTTCCCACCCTCCTGCAACCTAGAGTTTTCATCAATTAAACAAACACATTACCACAAGCACATGGAATAACACTTGAAGCAGACCACGGAAGTAATAAAGACACAGACTCCGAGGATGCTCACTCTACCCTTCTGGTGCTGCCTTTGGACTTGATGGGGAAATAGTGGGCATTCCTGAGAAGAGTGGGCTGGGCTGTGAGCATGGGTAGAGCGGAGTCACCTGCATCCACCTTCATCACCTCCAGATGAATACCAAAAGGTGCCGTGTGGATGGAGTGCTAGAAATTGCATTTTCACAAATCCTCGAAAGTCCAGCTTCCTCTTTATCTTCTGTTCAGAGAATAACAAAGAAAATGCTTCCACTAGGAATCTTGAGAATCAAAGGATGACACATTTTTGCTCTCTTTTACCCTAAAGCTATCTTGCAACTTGCCAACATTGAGGGGTAAAAATACTCCAACTTATGGACAAAGGTATTCTATGTAAATGAGTGGCACAAGTGAAAGATAAATAAGATATACAGGAATTACTCTATAAGAGAAACAAGCCCTTTTTGCCCTTACTAGTGAGTTTTTCAGTTGCCCTTGACCCACTGGTCTTCTCTACAGGCCATGTAATATGGCAGACCTAATAGGAGATGCCATTTTCTTCCTTTCCCTCCGCTGGAGTTTTTCCTTATAGCTTTCTGTCCTTCTCGAGCTAGGGAACAGGTCTCAAGGTATATTCTAGGCCCTGACCTTAAAGAAACTAGAAAAGAGTATTGGAATGACCCCATGTGTCACTCCACCCACTGAATTAGTACATTTAACATACAGATAAGCGAGCTTCCTTTAGTCGAATTGATTGAAATGTCACAGATAGAATGTCAGTCCAGAATCGAAATCTGTTGAGTAGATGTAAATATTTGGGAGGACTTGTCTGGTACTTTTTATTTTTCTTCCCCACGTAATTACTTCCAGGTGTTATATTATCAATCTGCAGATGCCTAAGCAATTTGATTTTGGTAAGCCTTGAAATTCTTCCTCTTCAATGTAGCAGCATAGGATGCTGTATTTATGATGATATTCTGTGCCTCTTCTAAGAGTCTAGTATTTCATTCTGTAGAACTAGATACAGGACATTTTGGGCACAATCCCTGAACTAGGAAATGATTCTGTCTCTCGGTCTCTTCCAGCCTAAACATGCCTCCTAGGTCAAGCCATGTGGTCCAGCTCCCGCCTCAGGCAACCCTGAGAGTGAGGCATTGTAGCAGAGATGGGAGGCTCTATAGAGAATCAGTGATGTTGGAAATATGTGTATTGTTGGTCATACTTTTTCTGAAATGAATAATACATTTTCAATTTAACCCACCAATGCCTCAAGGCATACAGTAAACATATTTTGAAACTTAGAAAATAATTTTGTATACTTTTACAAATAGCACCTATTCATTTTTACAACACACTTTTGTCTGGTGTGGATATTCCTAGAACATCTGCACCTTATTTGCTGAGGCATCACTATTGCCGCCTGTTCTTAGAACCAACACATTGCAGATTGGCTACGTCAATAACACAACATTCATGTATCAAATGGAACAGCCCTCTGTGGTAATCTGAACTGAGGGAATGAGCTTAATATCATAGGATTTATAGAAGAATCATAGGCTGTGGTAGATTGGAATGTCGGAATCATTCCAAACTTAAAATTCTAGGAATAAATACTAGGAATATCTGGCAGGTTTTAAAATCAGATAACTTCATATATTTGGAAAACTGTTGGCTAGAAATATAAGAATGTATTGGAAATTTGGGAATTTTTTTTTTGGTATTACTGGCAAATTTCAGAAGTGTATTTGGAAATTTCTTTAAAGGACTTAAAGAGCTTTAAATAGATTCAAGATCCATCTATCTCTGCTGATAGTCAATGTTACAAATATTGAATGGCCATCTACTATGTGGTACAATTAGAAATGCAGTAATGCCATAGAGAACTCAACAAATAGAAACACAGTCCTTCTCCTAAGGTGCTTAGAACTGAAATGAAGAGATTAGCCTGACAGGTACGGAACAATAATATAAAACACACTGTACATCATTATTGAAAAATATTTACTGATGTTTACCAATGTGCAGTGCACTGTGCTAATTACATACATTACCTAATTTAATTCTCTCAGCACAATGAAGGAAGAAGATAAATGGGAATCAGACAAGTAAATGAATATGCCCCAAATTACATAATCGTAGATTGTGAAGCTGAGCTTTAAGCCACGTCTGTCTGAATAAATTCAAGCCCATTGCTTTTAGCTCCCGTGTTCTTTTGCCTCTTGATGCCTATACCACAGCACCAGCTATTGCTGCCTTAGAAATTCAGAGATGAGGAAGGTCAAGGCTATTAGGAAGACGCCTCTTCCCCTGCCCACTCAAAGTGTGTTTTGAACTTTGAAGTTTATGGGATGTCCCAGGTGGAATAAGGGAGAAACTACCTGTTGGCTCTTTGTCACATGGGAAACAATAGCCAGAAATTCACCTCTGATTCGAAGGTTTTCATTGCTTGTGCCCACCCTGGTTTCACCCTGACGAAGATTTCTCTGCATTACACTTTCCGAGGGTAATCTGAACCCTCCTTTTCTGTGTGAGATGCCAGTTTATACCATGCAACAGGGAGAAACTGAAACTGAAGCAGAAATATGGGCAGCAGAAATAAAAAAATTGTCAGATAAATACTGTCAGGGAGGAGATGGGATGGGTCTCCTTTTATATTTCTGCCAAATACCTATGTGGGTGTCAGTTCTGTAAGCATCAAGTATGCCAGCCAGAGAAGACAACCCATAAACCAAGACTCACCTTCAGAATGAAAATCTTGCATTTTGTGGGAGGCGAAGTCATATTTATTGTTGACCTAACCATGTGTCTGCTCTTTCAACAATCTTCAAGACAAGTATTATCATATCCCCCTTTTAAAGATTAGAATATTGAGGCTTGAGGAAGCCACAGAAACCCAGCTGCCATCTACTATATACATTCCGCACTGTGAATCAACAAGGAGATTTTGAAAGTATTCTGAAATGTAACCACAGTTAGAGCTGTTGACTTGATCATGCTGCACTAAGCAGTAGAATTTTCAGCTAGAAAATACGATGTAATTCTGCCAGTTATACACTAAGAAAAATGAAATGCCCTAATTGAGTAAATCTCTGAAACCACACACTGGGGACTTCTTGGGCCTTGTTGCTCAACTAAAGCCAGGCTGCTGGCAGGAGTGATACGAGATGCCCAATGGATGGCAGACACTGCCAGGATCTGGCGGTGCATTTCTGCAGCATTCACTGACTCCTAACAAAGACGATATTTAGTTCCCAAGCTCCCAATCCTGATTGATTTGTCTCTTTCTTTTTTTCCTCTCTCCTTTTTTTGCTCCCAATTTAAATTATAAACTATTTATTACTGACACATCCTTTTCTTCTGGCCCAGCAGTGTCCCAGGCCAGCTTTTTGGCTCAGGTTTTCCCAGGCATCGTCAGGCATTTCTCTGGCTCCAGTGACTCCAGTGTTTGTCTGCAAGTGCTCCAGGCAGATGTCTGAAAATCACCCACTGACAGATTTATGTTCATCAACCTCTGCAACACCCTCCACCCCCAGCCCAAACCATATCATACTTGTGGGTGAAAGCACTTGGAGGCCAAGTTCACCAAGTCCTCTCAAGCACATGCAAAACTAAGCCACGGAATCGCAATGGCATCCCACCCGCCTCCTCGGCAACGCACGTTTCCCTGGCCTGTTTTCTACTCAAGATCTGGAACAACTTGGGTCTCCAGGTTTTTGAAAGAAGATTAAAAGGTCTCTTTTACAGCACTTGCCGAAAAACTCCCCGGAGGAAACGTGGTTGGCAGGTAAAAAAAACCAGGACCTGTCTCCTTGAAAATCACAGCTGTGTTATCTTTTTCCTCCACTGATCACTTCCAGATTATCACTAGGGCAGCCAGCCAATGAGCCAGTCCTCCGTGTCCCAGAGCCCGACTCTGGCAATAGCTCATTTCCCCACAGAAGGGAAGGCATTGGAAGATATATAGCTGGGTGATATGCAGAGCGCAGGGAGGAAGAACTTGTTAATGAGTGTGACTTTGCCACCGAGGCAAGTCCACACAGGAAGGTGAATTAAGAGCTGGTGCAGCAGGAAGTTTTCCAACGCGTTGGGACGAGGTCAAACACAAAAGAACCCTTTCTGGGAGGAAAGAAGATTGAAACTGTAGGGGAAAACAAAATGAAAACACACCCCATGTGAACCTCACAATGATGAAATCTGTTGTTGGAGAACAGAGTACTTCATTCAGTGTCTCCTGTCTGCTTTTGCAGAACAAGTTTTCTGCAGTGCCCAGCTGGAAGCATCTTCTTCTCCAGGTTTCTCTGGCACCTGCCCATTGCTCAGGTCCAACTAAGAGGAGTGGCTAACAGAAGGCAACCTCAGCTTTGGACAACTGCTGCAAACAGAGACATCATAGTGACTTTTTCAGAAAAAATAAAATTGTCAAATCAGGACCCTGGCTGGTCAGAAGTTTGTTTAACAAAATTCATTAAACTGGCAACATAGTAGCAATGCCAGCTTATGTGGGTAGGATTTGTGCTGTAGTCCCTGTTGGTGGTGAGAACTCAAATGAATTTTGCCCACAGGAAGTCATTGCTTTGGCAAGAATCATCAGGAAATTGACATATACATTGAGCCATTTATTCACCCAGCGTCTGTTCCATACCTACTATAGGCTGGGACCGCAGTAAACACCAAGGATAAGATAAGATCCCCTTATCTCCTACTGACTTCAAGGGCTTGGATTAGCAGCTCCCAAACAGTGTTTTGAGACATACCAGTCTTCAGGCAGGAAAATATGCTCCTGTCACTGGAATATGATTAGAAAAATGCTACATTAAACCAAGTTGAACAGGTTTCTTTACTATTAGGCTTTCTACAGCCTTCAACATGCTGATGTGCCCATTAGCAGCATTTGCCAAATTTATTGACCACACAGCACTTTTCTACAACATACTTCTTAAGGTCAAATTGCACACCAGTGATCCAACTGGGAAGAACAGCTACAGGCTCTCAGTAATGAGACACTGGGGACCTAGAGCAAGATTCCCCTTCAGGAAGTGCCCTTCTGGTTTTCTGTGCCTTGGGGTAGGTGTGTCGCTGCCCACTAAGCCTTACCCCATAGTATATGAACTATGACAGAGGCATGTCTTGGTCACCAGACACTGTGCTGTGTGTGTTGTCATATAACAATAATCTGTGTGGCAGATGTTACTCTCCTGGTTTTGACCAGACAATGAAAATGAAGCTCAGAGATACTGAAGAACACAAAGGCATAGTGCTTTCAAGCTCCATAGGACTAAGATTCAGGCCCTATAATCAGCAGCAAGAAATCAACCATTTTAACTTGGAGCAAGTGATGAAGATGGATGATAAAGACAGCACCATCTCCCATGAAAAAGTGATGAATGTTCTAATACTCGAATTTCCAGCCTTTGAATGTAGGAGAGCACTGTCATCTCATCTTGAAGTGTTTTCCTAAAACATGTCTGATTTAACAGGACTGTTGTGCTCTTAATCACTAATTAAGCTTTTTCACCAAATCTGCACAAAACAATCTCCATGATCTTTCTTCACGTAGCTATAAGAAACATCAGGATAGCTGCACTCCAAAGGCAGCAAATATCTGCTTTTTCCTTGGAAACACAGATATGTTTCCTTTAAAATGAGACCCTGGCCAAAGCTCCACTAGAAAAATCAGCCCTTAATAATTCTCTGATTCTTTTCTGAAACTTTCTGCAGACTTTTATGGGAGTTGCTTTGGCATGGCCAATATTTTTTCAGTGGTGTCAATGTTTTATGCTTACCTATTTCTATTAAAATTATATATTTTTGCAGCTCCCAATAAAACTCATTGTATGGTATGCTAGAATAAATCTCAAAATCTCCCTGAAGTGCTAGAAACTTTCAGATATATGTCTATTAAATTTTTATTTCTTCAGCAAGTGGCATATGTGCCAAAATATGCATTTCATTGCTGAAATGGTCACAAGTCCACAAAGCTGTGTTAAAACCATGAAGGGGTATTGAGTTGTCCATCACTAGAAATCTACATCCATTGAGTGAGGAGTGGTTATTCAGTGGTTATTCTCACCTTCCACAGAAATCCCTGAAGTGGTTGTTCACCTGTGCATCTCCCACATCCCAAACACATTGGGCACTCAAAATACGTTTGCTCAATTGAAGTTGTTTTCCCAGGAATAGATGAGATTCTTTTCTCCTTAGAATGGCTTGAGGTTTTTGCCATAGTTTCAGAGTGCCAATACAGTCAGGTCGTCTTTTATTCTTAGGATAGTGAATCACAGACCAAAAGTAATAACAATACTTTCTGTTAAAACTATGATGAATACAATTTAACTCTACTGTCAAAAGGGCAAGACAAACAGCCTATAGGTAAAAGGAAAACAGGTTTCAAGTTCATATGAGAAGAAACTTTCCATCAGATTAACTGTGTTCGTGCTTCAGGCTCTCAGAAGATGGCATGAGCAGGCTCATGAAGCAGGAAGTTCTCTGTCACTAGAGGTATTCCAGCACCATCTAGATCAGTGGTTCTCCAACGGTGGTGCCCAGACAGCTGGGTACATACTAGAAACGAAATTTCTCAAGACCCATCCCAGACCCACTAATTCAGAAACTCTGTGGCTGAGGTTCAGCACTGTGGGTTTTAGTAACTCCAATGTCTGCTGGAGCTTGAGAAACACCGACCTAAACTACCACTGGTCAAGAATACTGCAGGTAGCATTCAACCATTGGATAGGAGATTGGACTGGATGGCCATTCAGTTCTGTAGTTTCACGAGTCTCATAAGGTTCTTTGGTCTGCATTATTTTCTTTTTGGGAATGAGGAACTGATGCTCTACCAACACTCAGGCTTGACCACTGGCAACACTATGAGTTATGGAAACAGAACTGGAATACATCACTACAATTGTTATAAACTCTGACATTAGAATGGCCTGAGGAGCTTTAAAATAAAACAAAATACCAATACTTGGGACCAATTTCTGGAGATGACACCGGGACCTACTTTTTACCAGGCACTTTCATATTAATTATTTCATTTAGTCTCCATAATAACCTTATGAGATGGGTGTTATTACCATCCCTGTGTTTACAGATGAAAAAGTCTCAAAGTGGTTGAGTGACTTGTCCAAGTTCAGAGAGCCAGTAAATGCCAGACTCAGCACCCGTGTTTCTTCTCCTCTACCCGCTTCCCTCCTCCTTTGTACACCAGAGACTTTCTGCATGCCCATGGTTCCCCAAGCCACCGTGCTGCTGCCCTCTGGCTGCACTGGTCTTGTCACTGAGCCCCCTCAGCTCATGCTAGCATTTCTTGCAGCTCCACCACTCTGTGCCTCCCCCTCTGTGAAATCCGAGTAGGTATCATGGGTATTTCATTCTCTCGCAAACATGCTTTCATTGGCTGCCCTCAAAACTCACCATCCATGAGCAGAAAAACAGGCTGCCTTTGGGTCGTGATATGAGGGCCTCCAGGAAGACCCTTATAAACCAACTAGGCACTACTAGCTAAAATTCCACTTTTTCATCAATTAGCTAAGTATTTCCTTCCACTAAAATGAAATGAAATGAAAATGATCCCAAAGGAAGAGCACATCAAGTTGATAAGAGCCAATTACATCTTAGGGTGTGAATTCACTTAATTAGATCTTTTCCAACTCAAAAAAATCGTCTCTACATGAGGTAGAAGAACAAAGGGGTGCAGAACACAGGACTGACTCCGCAGGAGGTGGAAGGAAGAAGGGAGAAGAAGTCAGGGTCCTAACAGCCCAAACCTCCTGAGAAGTACAAAGGGCCTATGAGAGGGGCCGCATCAGCAGGGAGACTGTCACTGGGGAGGGAGGAGTGCAGACAGCAGAGACCGTGCCTGCCACATGACGCTTTTGCTGCAGAGAAGGTTCTGGTCAGCGACTCCATGCACTGGTTAGTTTAGTCAGGGTCTTCAATGACAAGCCACGGAAGTCCAGAGAGGTGCCATACCTTGCCCAGGAGTACACTGGCCAGGCGTGGCACAGCCAGGACCAGCACTCAGGGCTCCTGACTTCCTGTTTTCTAAAGGAATGTGTCTTAACACAGTATTAAATCAGAGTCTGTGGCAAACTGGTCAACATTAAAGAGACTAAGAACATAGTGGCTACAATAATTTGCTGGGGTAGAATATAAAGTACACTGTGTAGGACCAAAAAAACGTTTTAAATGTGTAAAAGGAGGACAGATCCAAAGGTCTGTTTCTGATCAATGTTCCACGGGAAGAGGGAAGAGAGGACAGTGGGGGATATGTTTTCAAAGCACTGCCCAGAGTTTTAACTGCTCAGTGCCCATTGGTTTTAATGATGCAGACACAGCTAAAGTTCAGCACAGTTCTTTGAAAATACGTCCAAAGGGCTCAAGAGTCCATGAAAAAGGAGCTGAGAGATAGAAACAGTACCTGCCTCCCTTAGATAGGAAGCCAACCCAGGGGTGTCTGCTCACAACGCCGTTTACATTGTCTCCTGAAATGCAGTGTAGGCTCACTCTTACTGGTTTCACAAAACCGCTTTTACATTTAAATATTTATTCTTTTTTTTTTTTTTTTTTTTGATTTTTAGTAGAGATGGGGTTTCACTGTGTTAGCCAGAATGGTCTCAATCTCCTGACCCTCATGATCCATCCACCTTAGCCTCCCAAAGTGCTGGGATTACAAGCGTTAGCCACCACGCACAGCCTAAAATATTTATTCTTTAAAAGAGATTAAAGAGACATAATGACCAAATGTCCCATGTGGACTCTATCTAGATCATAATTCAAACAAAGCAACTGTAAACAGATATTCTTGATACAATTGGGAAAATTTGGTTATGATCTGCATATTGGATGATACAAAGCTGTGTTCATCGAGTGTAATAATTATTTGTAATTCTTCTTTTTAATGCCTGCATAATTCAGAACACTGAAGCACGTAGAGGTAAAAATGACATGAAGTCAGTCTTTTAAAATAATTCAACCGAAAAGAAGAAAAGAGGACTGAATAGATGAAGCAAATAAAGCGAGATCTTAACAATTAGGTAAACATACTTTCGTGTATGTTTAAAATTGTGTAATTTTAAAATCCTTAGACAAATATATAGAGAAATGTATCATCTTGCTCTTGCAATTACTCCTAAGAGCAAAATTGATGGGAAACTCTAAAAATTTCATAGTTGAAAAGAATGTTAGACCTTGTCCAGTCCACTCCACCCATCTCTGTCTTCCAGATGAGGGATCTCAGAACTCCAAAGCTCTTCCAACTATTTAATAGCCCAGCCAGGACTAGAATCTGGTTCTCTAGGCTTTCTGTCCAGAGCTCCTACACCAAACACCATTAGACAAGCATAAGAATGTTGCTTTCTAATCTCTGTGCTATAAACTCTCAGACAGGGTACTATGATTATTTTACAGAAGCGGGTCTGGTCAAAGGCCAAATGAACACTTCCTTTGCTCATTCTGAGTAAACGTTTGCATGAAATAATTCTCCCTATTCTCTGCAGACTCATCCCCCCTCTACTCCCTTCCACTCCTTTCTCCATCCCCAAGGACACCCCATCCTCCAGGATCCTTGCATTCTTTGATGCTTTTGACCTCATACTGAACTTTGGGTGTCTGTGTCCACCTTCCAATATCTAGCCTCTCCTGCTGAAACGTTGCTTAGCTCCAAAGCCCAGGACAATGCAGCTACTCCATGAACCCTTTCATCCCTTTACCAGTGGAAAGTGTTCCCTTCCTTCTCTGGACACCCCTAGCCCTTGTTTTGAGCCTCATTATTGTCCTTATCTCCTTCCTTGTTAATGGTTAAACACATGTATGACCTGCCCTTTCAATGCTCTCGTGTCAGGCATGCTGAGATGCAGTGGCAGAAATCAGAGAAGAAAAGGAGGAAGCCAGAAGCAAAGAGGCCATGTAGGGCCAGGAGTTATGATGTGGCTTGTCCTGGAAATAGCAAGGGAGGGATAGAGGTTTGGGCCAAGATCCAAACATCATTTCTAAAGAGTATGAAGGAAACCTGAACTTTTCCTAGCTGGGAGCATCGGCATCCAAAAGGAGCCAGCCTGAGGGGTTAGGGATGGTAGGTGGACTCTCCTGGCATTGGCAAAATCAGGTCAGGCAGCTCAGCAGTGAGGGCAAGGCAATACCAGCCAGGCTCTCAAACTGGGAAGCTGGTAAGGGTTAAGTAGGATGTCATCCAGGAGGCCTGGGTCCAGGAAAGCCTCTATCCCTGGAAAGGAAATACAGAAGAAAGTGGACACAAATCAGGAGCATGTGCCAGAAAGCCAGGCAAATTCACTGGCCATGGTGATGGCATCAAGAGAAAAGAGGGGCCTGGGACTAAGGCTCTGTGAGCAGGTGTTCTAAGTGCATTAATTTCACTCATATTTATTAAGCACATACTCTAAGCCAAATGCCAAGGATACAGGGATGTATTAGTCAGAGCTTTCCAGAAGAACAGACCAATAGCATGTGTGCATTGAAAGAAAGACATTTATTATAAGGAATAAACAAATGTCTCACATGATAAAGGAGGCTGGCAAGTCCAAAATCTGCAGGGTAGACTGGCAGACTAGAGACCCAGGAGAGCCGATGCTGCAGTTCCAACCATAAGGCAAAATGGGCAGTCTGGAGACCCAGGAGAGCTAATATTCTGGTTTGAGCACAAAGACAGTCTGCTGTAGCATTCTCTCTTGCTGGGGGGATAGTTGGTCTTTCTGTTCTACTCAGCTGATTGGTTAAGGCCCACCTACATTATGGAAGTCTCAAAATCCACCCACTTAAATGTTAATCTCATCCCAAAACACCCTCACAGAAATATCCAGAATCATGTTTGATCAAATATTTGGGCATCCCATGGCCCAGCCAAATGGACACATAAAAATAACCATTAGGGACAAACAGAAAAGATCTCAACTCATTGCAGAAACTGGAAGACTAAAAGGCCTTATACCTGGATGAAGACCCAGGTCATTATATGATTCTTGCAATGGGCAAGAAAGGATGAGCCCACAAGCTTGTAGGGGTGGATATGAAGGGGCGGTGCCAGGGGACTGACATAAGACAGGCAGCTTTTTAAGCTATTGGAGGGAAGGGAGGAAGGGAGCAAGCCATTCACCACTAGCACACAATACCGGAACCAGGCAGCCTGGGTTTGAGTCCAGGTCTACCCGTTGCTAACTTGTATAAGTTACTTCACCTTTTTGCATCTCATTTTTCTCCTCTGCAAAATGAGGCTACTGGTAATACCTAAATCAAATATAATATCTAAATTCAACAAGTTAAATTATTGTAAAGCACAAATAATATTTGTAAAGCCTGGTACATGGAAGTGCTGTGGAACTGTTTGCTAGTATTAGTCAAAAGCACTAGAGCAGCTTATATATTGTGCTCTAAGCACTCAGGAAATTTTGAACTGAAATTTTTCTTCAAATAATACAAAACAAAAAGGGACTAAGCCATATAAAGACTGTCTTATATTTCAGTCCTGTCTTTTTAAAAGGCAATTTTATTTAAGCTACCTAATTAAAACTCTTCCAAGATTTCCTGTTGCCTTAGGAAACAGACTCATGTTCTTATCAGGGCCTCTAAGGCTGCCTGATTTGTTCTGGATGTGTCTCTGCATTGACTCACTTCTTACCTCTCTCATCCAGGATCCGCAGGCACCAAGGCTGCCAGGTTTCCCCATGTTCCCTGAATTATCTTCAGGGCCTCTGCAGTGCTGTGACCTATGCCTGGAGCAGCCCTCCTTGGGTCCTGCCCTGCTTACCTACCAGCTCCCATGCATCATTAGGGGTTCTGTTTAAGGAAAGTCTCTCCAAGGTATACTTCTGTAGCCCCTGCTCTTCTTCGCATCAATCATCAGTAGCGTTAGAATTAGATGTGCAATCGTTATCTGTCTTCCTTCTCACCCAGCTCCCTAAGACTAGAGATCAAGTTTGCATCATTCACAGTTGAACCTCTGGGACCCAACACAGTGCCAGGCACATTGTGCTCAGCAAATACATGTTTGCAAGAATTTAATAAATCTAGAGATGACAGGTTTCAGCTCTCAGCTAAGTCCAACTAATTTCCAGTGGCATTTTAGAAGCCGGGTTGAGAAGGATTCTGGAGCTTTGTCAGATGGCAACTGTCTAAGCCCATTTGTGCTGCTGTATTAAAATACCTTAGACTGGGTAATTTATAAAGAACAGAAATTTATTTCTTATAGTTCTAGAGGCTGGGAAGTCCAAGATGAAGGCATTAGCAAGTTCGGTATCTGGTGAGGGGCCCAGTCTCCCCTTTTGTGACAGCATCTTGTTGCTGTGTCCTCTGGAAGGGATGAACACTGGGTCCTCACATGCTGAGAGGGATGGAAGGGCAAACTTGCCCCCCAAACCCCTTTATTAGACACTAATCCATTCATGAGGCTAGAGCCTTCGTGGTCTAATCAGGTCCTGAAAGCCCCACTTCTCAGTAGTACCACCAGGGGTATTAAGATTCAGCATGAATTTTGGAGAGAATGTATTCAAACCACAGCACTGGCTGAGTGTGAAAGCGTCCTACCACAAGCAACATCTGCCATGGACAAGGGACGTTAGAGGAGGAGCAAGGGCATCTGACATCCATCTCTTTATCGGCTAACAGTGAACATTCCGTGAAACACTGTTAGGTTTCATAGCAGTCAATAAAGTTTAAAGAAAAAGTATGAGGGTGGCTCTTATCTGAACAGGTAAAAACTGCTAGAGCAATCATTGTACTGCAAAAGCAAGTAAACCAAGATGTTTCGTCTATTAGATTCCTACTCCAATCATCATTCTCACATTTCATATGTATTCATGACTACGTTTTTATACCTGTAAAACTGTATCTGTATGTACTGACACCAATTTTTTTTCATCACCCATTTAAAATCTTGTGGCATTATAAGCAAAAAGATTTTTGATTTGGGAGTCTGCCCTGGTGGACATCAGCCCAATTAGGAATGGGCTGTAGTTTCAGAGGGAAGTTGGTGTGGTGGAATAAAAAAATAACAGAGGTCAGAGTCAGATATTTCAGAGTTGTGTGATGGTTCACAAGCTATTACCTTCTGAGCCTCAGTGTCCTCCTCTGTAAAATGGGTGTGTAGAAAAGAGTAACACAGCAGGCACATAAAGGGCTCTCAGTAAACAATAAATATTACAACTAGTATCCAGTTTCACACTTTGTGGGTTTCTGCCTACCCTAGGCATGAAGAGCAAGTGTTACAATTATGGACGCTTTGGCTGGCTGCAACTAGAGCCCAGGAAAGAGTCTGTCTTTCTCAAACAGGTGGCACAAAGATACCATCCAGGAATAACTGTAGCATTGGTTGTAATAATGAAAAACTGAAAATAACCTAAATTGCTATCAATAGCATATCATTTTTGCAAAAACACTAATTAAAATCTGCATACATGTCCATACACATATGTGTAAATGCACACACACACGCACACACTATTTTTGGTGTATAGACAAATATCTGGATGGGTTCATGCATAATATTAGTTGTTACCTCTGGGCAAACTTTATATACTTCTGTGGTGTTTGAATTAGTTCACAAGGAGAATATGTTACTTGAATCAATCAAAGGTAAATAATTGAATGAATGAAATAGTCAGTTAAAATGAAATAATGAAGTTTTTAATAAATAAATAAATAAATAAATAAATAAATAGAAAAACAAGCAGACAGGTGATATTCACCATGAAGGCTAATGCTGAGTGATCCAGGAAAGGATGAGAAAGTGTGGCTACTGGGAGCTCTGAATAGCAGAGTGCCCATCAAGTCAACTAACTCACTTCAGGAGGTCTTCTTAGTCTCACTCTTCACTGTCAGACCAAGAATGCCCAAAGGGAAAGCAGTAGCTTCGGGGTAAGTGCCCACTCCTCCACAGCACTGGGGCAACTCTACTGAGCTACAGAGCTAGAATCCCCAGGGGAAAGCTGGGTTCCTCTGACATCTACACTGTTGTTGAAGGAAACAGTGAGTTGGCCTCCAGGCGTGTTCAGTAGTGGACTGTAGGTTGTCCTGGGATGTTCTCTGAGAGACTCAGAGAAGAAAGAAAGAAAGAGCAAAAGGCTGGACAAGAGATACTGTAAAGATCGGAGATGAGAAAGCCAAGGTGTGGATTCAGAATTGTGTTTCAACATGAAATCAAAGGTATTGTAAAAAATAAAGACAGTTCTACCCCAGAAAAACATGGGAGACTATGAATGTGAATTGTAAGAGAAGTGTATTTAAGAACTTCGCTGAAAGAGAGATGCTAAATATTCCTAAGTTATGTTTTAGGACAAGATTGGCAACTCATAGCTTTGTAATTTAGAACAAGAGGCTGGAGGAGCTAAACTTTTTTTAAAATGTATTTTTTCCTAGTTATAAAACTTGACAAACATGTTGCAAATTTGGGAACTATGAAAGATTTCAGTGAAGAAATACTTCCCAGAGTACGTATACTACCCGGAGATAATTACTGTGCACACTTCGGTGTATATTCTTCCAGCCTTTCATTTCTACAAATACATACATATTTTGATAAAAATCAGAACCATACACTATTTTCTGTCTTACTGCCGGCTTTTCCCCACTTAATAGTCTATCATGGAAATGTTTCCATTCTATTCAGTTTTTCACAATGTGAGTTTTAATAGCTATAGCATATTCCATGGTACGGGTATACGGTACTAAAATTTATCTACTAGTCCACAATTATGGGATATTTATGTGGCTTCTCTTTTTATGGACTTACAAAAACATTAATCTTTATGCATGCCTCTCATTGCTTTTGAGATTTCCTAGGTGAAAGAGATAGGAACAAGTTTGTGGTTCTCCATAACCATTGCCCAACTGTACTCCAGAAAAGAATCAACAAATACTCCCACCAGCAGGCTAAGAAAGTGCTTTTCCTTCCATCCTTCCACCCCAATCAAAGGGGGTATTCGCATTTGAAGGAGGAGATGAAAAGGAGGAATTTAAAAGGGAGAAAATGAAATATCTACTATAAATGGTAATGTCTTTGTTTACTCGTGAAGAACATTTTTCCACATGCCTGTCATTAGATGGATTTTTCACATATCCTCTTGCACTATGAGTCTATGATTGAGACAGAGCCAAATATATACATTCATTTTCTTTTCTTATAAATCTTCATTTATTTAAATAATAGTTTGGTGGATGGTTAAACCATGATATTCTTCTATGTCCTGGTCACACACAAAAATTGCCAGGACTCTCACTTATTTTTCCCCTGAGACCAGACTCACATCTTTAATAGAAGACTTATAGATAAAGAAAACAGGATGAAGCCTTATGTTTATTCTTGCTATCATTAGGTACTAGAATAACACTGTTTGATTTATACATTTGAGCTACATTATAGCATTCCAAATGCCAATATTGGAATCATAAAAAAGCAGCTGTTCTTTTCAGCTATTTATTCTCTTATTAGCAAGGTTGCCTGATTTTTATTCTAAAACTGTATTTGTTTTATTCCATTTTTATTGCCAATGTAAATTAAATGTGTGTTTTTCTTTGCATATATTTAAATTTTATTTTTGAACACTTGTGCAAAAAATACTGTAAAATCCCATTAACATTAATCAGGTCCACATTTCTCAAATTCTTATCTACAATAACATTAAGTTAAATATGTATGTATATGTGTATATTTTGGATTGTATCCATAAAGTTTTAGAAAGTGAGAAATTGGCCACAGGGAGGCAAAACTAGATATTTATATCAATCCTATTATTTTACTGCCTCATAGAAGGTCCAACACAATATACAATTCCTGTTCATCTTCAGCAACAATGCAAATATTTGTGTCAAGCAACCTAATCAAAAAGCACATATGTATTTATTAGGTGTTCGTGTATTTTTACATCAGCAAAGTTAGAAAAGCAGAGGGAAGAGCCTCTCTACATTAAAATGCTCAAATGTTAACTAGATAAAGGCTGGCTAATTTCCCCCTCTTGACTTATTGTTATAGTATTTTTTAATGTTTGATTGCTTTTATCTTGTAAAATGAAATGTAATTTTATGTTACTTTGTTTTTCTATTGGGTCTTAGTTAACTGCGCCAACATTTAAGTGAAGACCTAAATTTTCAACTGGCCTCAAAAATTATGCCTATGAATTGGGGCAGTCCAAAACCAATCACACTTACCCAAATAAATACGGTTCATCACAATCTGCTTACTATAAACATATATTGTACAAACATTTGGGATTAGATAAGCTATAACTAATTCTTTTTTTTTTTTTTTTGAGACAGAGTTTTGCTTTTGTTGCCCAGGCTGGAGTGCAATGGCACAATCTTGGCTCACTGCAACCTCTGCCTCCCGGGTTCAAGCGATTCTCCTTCTGGCACCTCCCAAGCTACAACTAATTCTAAGATTAGGACTAGTAATATAGACCTATGCTCTGAATTTTCTTAAAAAAAATTGGTGAGGGGGGATGGGAGAGCAACGCTATATTCTGCCATCATCCTGTGAATAGCTTTCCTTTTCTTTCAAGTTTGATTTTTATAGTAATTTAATCACCATAATTGGTGGGCAAAGAAGAGGTGATTCATGTAATTCTTGTGGGTCCAAAGCCAAACAGATGTGGTTTTCTGTTCTCCTAAAGTGATTTTCCACATTGGTCTTTAAAGGTGGTGTTTGAGCGGTTGTTTTCCATGCTGGAGAGAGGGCTGGCTCTCCATGGAACGTGAAAGGGGGTGTGCACAAGCTCCTGAGCAGGACGTTCATGGCCTTGCCTGCCTCTTTTGGCCCCAGCCCATCACATACTAAATCCTCCTTTCTGGGACTTTGAAAGAGGCATGAAAACTTTTTGGCTTTCAGCTCCCCTACATATAAAATGAAGGGATTGGATTCAAAATCTAAAATCTCCTCCAGTTTTAAATCCTATGAATTCATCATATTAAAATCCTGCAATTTAGATAATTATGTTCCATGTAGTTTGATTTCCAAACAGTAAACATGACAAAAATACATTAACGTCCATTGTCAATTTCAGCTTTAACATGTATGAATCATTTGAACTAAGGCAGATTTTTAACATGTGATATTCGATAAAGAGAATTGCATAAATGTTTGTTTTGAAATTAATTTGACATGGGTATCTCTTCTCAGTAGAAACCAAAAATCAGTCTAAAAAACCCCTCAAATTATTAATGAAATACTTAATGTGATAGGAAATAAGTAGCCATTTATTTGGTGCTTTAAAATTAGAGGATTAATATTTTAATGCGATATATAGGGATTCTGAAATTTCACATTTTGTTATTTTTAGCTTAAATAATATACCACATTTATTATGAAAGAAATTAACTTTGCTGATGATACATAGGCCACTCAAATACTCTCTGAGTTTATCTATTTTAAAGAATTTCCAACCAATTGCTTATTATTTCTGAAGTAGCTTCCATTTAAAACACCTCTCCAGATATCAAAGCTCTGACTTCACTCAGTCAATTTTCCCATTAGGCAAACCTCCAGAGAATTTGTCTCAAGGTGAAATTTTTTAAGAATAGACATCAAATCCAAAGAAATTCTTTTTAAACAATTGTTTCTCTCACTTTAGTAACCCTGGGAACTCAGTCACATGGATGTGCCTTGTGCATTTTCCTCCTCTGAGCTAAACAAAACAAACCTGTGAACAACAGAACAAACATTTGGAATTAGACAAGCTATAATTAATTCTAGGATCAGGACTGGCAATATAGACAACAGAAATTCATAGCCAGGCTGTGTCTTCCAGAGATGAGAATGCTTTCTCTTCTTCTAGAATATAGAGTCCCTCTAGACAATAGGGATCTTATTAAAATGTAGATCCTTATTGAGTATATCTGGGGTTGGACCTGAGTCGTAATTTCTAACTCACTGCTCAAAGTTCCAGAGTTTACAACATTAGCACCTCAGAGTTTGTTAGAAATGCAAACTTTCAGACTTTCAGGCCAACGTGGGCCTACCTTGGCAGACTCTGCATGTATAATAACAAGATCCCCAGGTAATCTGTATGAACATTTGTGTTTGAGTAGCACTCATCTACCTCAGTTTAGGAATTATTTTCCAATGGGTTTTGGTCAATACTAAAGTTTGCTCCCACAAGCACTAGTCTAAAGTGAGTGGATTCTTCCCCTAATGTATTTGAAAGGCATGAAAATCCCTGCCAGACACTTTGACCACAATCCAAGGACAGCTGAAACAACTAGTTCTCTGATGTCACACCAACCTGAACCGTTCCCAATCAAAAAGTAAGCTTGAACGACTTTTCTGCTAGAGCAGTGGTTCTCAAATCTGTCTACATATTACAGTCACCTTTAAAAAGAGCCTTTAAAACAATCAATATGTAGATCCTACCCTGGACCAATTAAATCACAGTCTCCAGAGCAGTAGTTCTTAAATTTCTAAATATCTGAATCACTGAAGGAGTTGTTAACACACAGACTGGTAGATCCCAAACCCAGTCTCTGAGTCAGTGAGTCTGGACCAGGGCCTGAGAATCTGCATGTATGACAAGTTCCAAGGTTTTATGTGTCTGTGGACCACACTTTGAGAACCACTATTCAGGAGTTGGCCCTGAAGAGTAGCATTTTTTTTTAAAACCCCTTCATGAGAGTTTAATGTGCAGCCAAGTTTGATAATCACTGTCCTAGAGAAAGATGAGCCCATAAAAAAACCATATTAGTTCCCATACTTCGTGTGAAATGTGTTTCATCACATTAAATCACACACACTAAGGCTCAACCAGTTTCAGCACAGACTATCCATGGCTTCAAAATGTTTCAGCAACAGGAAATGTTCAGTGGGATTTTTGTTGAAATGTGTATTTTTTTACTGCTAGTATGAAAACTCCTCAAAAGCATGGGCTTTCTGGAATGCACCTTTGTCCCCACAGGTACTACACACGGGGGCATGGCACATAGACATGTTCAATAACTGGAGAGCTGAATCTGTTTATTGTCCACCCAACACCAGCCACCTGGAGATGGACATATGCTCTGTTGAGAAAAGGACAAAATTGCCTGAAATTTTCATTTTTCACCAAGCTGCTTTGACAGCATATAAATGTAACCAAAACTCCTGAATGTTGACACAAATATTAGACAAGCAAATTATCTTCTCACAGCCCATTCAGTCGATGTGTAAATGTGATATTCTCAATGGGAGCCAAAGCTTGAGAACTAGCACTACACAAGGAAAGAGAGAAGCCTAGTTCAAACAATGCCTGTACAGGTAATGGAGGGTCAAAGTTTGACAAGGCGAGCATCCTTCCCTGTATGACTGAAAAGAAACATCTAAAGTAGTAATAAATAAATAAATAAAGCTAAAAAGCAGTATAAATAACAAAATGGAAAACAGGATGAAAAGGACAACACATTACACAAAAATGGATCTGGAGAAATTAGGATTCACTGAATAATTACATTTAATTATCAAAATCTTAGTGGTATAGATTGATTCTTACAATATGCAACACGCAAATTCGATTTCAAGACCATGTTGATGTCCATCAAACACATTATCCAATTTACCCTAGCTCCTAAACTTTGGTAACAAAACATCACAGCATTGCAAAATATATCTATCTAACATAGGATAAATGTCAAGCAAATGTTTGTCGGGTCACATCACACAATTAATACTAGTGAATAACACTTCCTAAGGTTTTCAGGTAGCATGAACAGAAAATATCCAGTATTTGTCTATTCTTTTGAGGACTATAAGAAAAGAATATCAATAGCCCTGTCTAGAACTTTCTGCAATGAGGGAAATGTTCCATATCTGTATTGTACAATATGGTAGCTAGTAGCCACATGTTGAGCAACTGAAATGTGGCTAGTATGACTGAGGGTTTGAATTTTTAATTTATTCAATCTTAATTAATTTTAATTTAAATAGTTACACATGGCTGTTGCCTACCGTACTGGACCTCCAGAAACAGGGAGGAATGCCAGTGCATAAATGCTTTAGGCACTTTCTGTCATTCTCATAACCGTGTCCAAAGTCTGCCTCTTGCTCCACTCCTTGGATTCATCAGATCAAAAATAAGACAAACCTAAAAAATATTCCAGTTTATTTCCTATAG
Organism: Chlorocebus sabaeus; assembly: GCF_047675955.1. Taxonomy (NCBI): domain Eukaryota; kingdom Metazoa; phylum Chordata; class Mammalia; order Primates; family Cercopithecidae; genus Chlorocebus; species Chlorocebus sabaeus. Next base: position 33,531,402 of record NC_132924.1, read on the forward strand.
AATAACAACACAGAGGCTTCCACTGTGAAATCCACACTCTTTGAAAGGTCACAGACTCCCCTCACTTTTATAAACAGTCCCAAAGTAAAAGTAATCACAATGGCCGCCAGCTTTAGTATTTATAAATCACAGTCCTTTGGACAGAGGGAAAAAGGCCCTTTTAAAGCCCAGACCTCTTTAGAGATTTCCAATTGTGCCACCCAGTGGCAATACGGTTGGTTGAATTTCTGACTCCAGCAGAATCCTCTCTGACCAAGGAAGAATCCTGCACCATCGCGATGATAAGCGGTAAGCAGTCAGGTAAGACAGTGACAATGATGGCATGGGGGACCTAACCTGTCTATTCACACTGTGACTTTGTCACACGCATTTCCACGTTCAGTCAATCCATGCTTTGTCTTATAGCCTTTCTCAGAAAGAATGTAAAACACCAGTGATCATCATCTTGGTGGGCTGTGTTTAAGATTCCAGAAGATTGTCTCTGAATTCCTTCAGCCCGATGTATTTACATTACAAGAACTGTATCTCCCACTCATCAAATTTTATATGAAGGTGCTGGATGAGTCTTTGCCTTTGATTAAGAATTTTTTAAAATAGAACATTTAGTGAGCCAGAAACATTTGGTAACATCATTTTCTGAGGATTTAAAAACACTTCAACATAAAATTAAACGCAGATGTATAATTTGGGAGTTCATGAATCATTAGTTATGTACATTTATAATTACGCTAAACCTAAATATTTGAAAAGCCACATTAGTCTCTGGCTATTGTAGCTAATTCTCGGGTAAAGAATTTGAATGGCATTCTGGTATTGCATTTTACCTGGACTACACTGTTACAGAATTGCTTGTAGGATTAGTTGATTTTTTTGTTTCAATTTAGAATTTCCACACATGGGAAAAATGCTCAATATGAAATATAGCTAAGCTCCTTATAGATGTAGTTTCCAAGAAGCAAATGTCTAAGGAACAGAAAGTTATATAGAAACTGAAAATAGGGGAACAACACACACTGGGGCCTGTAAGAAGATGGGTGGGGAGGAGGGAGAGCATCAGGAAGAATTGCTAATGGATGTTGGGCTTAATACCTAGGTGATGGGGTAATCTGTGCAGCAAACCACCATGGCACATATTTACCTATGTAACAAACCTGCACGTCCTGCACATGTACCCCTGAAATTGAAATAAAATTCGGAAATTAAAAAAAAAGGAACTGAAAATAACCAGCTCCATACAGCATTCATTGTGATTGTAAAGTAAAGAGATGGCGCACCTCCGGCTTCCACAACTCAAGAGACCCCAAGACTATGCTAAGTCTGGCAGAGAATCTTGCTGGAGCTCAAGATCTTACAAAATGTAACTCCAAGGGACGTTTTAAAGTGATAGGAGCTGCAGCTGGGCGCGGTGGCTCACGCCTGTAATCCCAACACTTTGGGAGGCCGAGGCGGGCGAATCACGAGGTCAGGAGATCGAAGACCATCCTGGCTAATACGGTAAAACTCCATCTCTACTATAAAAAATACAAAACGAATTAGCCGGGCGTGGTGGTGGGCGCCTGTGTAACACGGTAAAACTCCATCTCTACTATAAAAAATACAAAAAGAATTAGCCGGGCGTGGTGGTGGGCGCCTGTAGTCCCAACTACTCAGGAGGCTGACACAGGAGAAAGGCGTGAACCCGGGAGGCGGAGCTTGCAGTGAGCCGAGATGGCGACAGAGCGAGACTCCGTCTCAAAAAAAAAAAAAAAAAAAAAAAAAAAAGAATGACAGGAGCTGCAAATCTTCCCCGGCACAAATGCAGAGAGAGAGAGCAAGCTTAAACCTAAGAAAATGACATGAACACAACATTGACCCACTTAGCATGTGTTGATACTTTTGTTGGCAGTCTTAGCAGAAAGACAAAGACTGAACAAACACAATTACCCAGACTGGCGCTAGGTAAGTAGTGCAAAGATCTTCGTTACCTCTTGAAATTTTTTTTTTTTTTTTTTTTTTGTTTTCCAGACAGGGTCTGTTTCTGTCACCAAGACTCTGCAGTGATGCTGTATAGTCCCAGCCTCCAACTCCTGGGTTCAAGTGATCCTCCTGCCTCAGCCTCCAGAGTAGCTGGGACTAGAGGCCCACACCACCAGGTCTGGCTATTTCCTGAGGATTTTGAAGTCCTTCTCAGAAGGGCTCTGCTCCAGTTTCTCCATTGTCATCCGCAGAGCGTGTTCTCAGCACACAGTGGGAACCTAGCAAATTTGTTTTTTGACAGTAAATCAGTCCTTCACTGACTCCACTTATTGTCTGGGTGTCCTTGGGCAGGCCACTTACAAGCTCTGGAGGCGTATCTCCAGAGACGTCTGTGAATCCAAAGAAGGTACAAACAATCACCGGAAGTATTTTGGATCCTGAGACAACCCTTCGATAAGTAGAAGAGGGGGATTTTACCAGACATGAGGCTACGTGCCAATTCTGAGTTTAGGTGAAGAAGCATAATCTATAAGAAACAAGATTCGAGGTGGAGGATTCAGCCAGAAAGTCTTCCCTGAGGCCCCCAGGCGCCCCCTACTGTGCATCTTGAACATGCTTCTTTTATAGGCCTTATCTTACAGCCTACCAATTGCCTGTTTACTCCTCTGTCTCCACCAAACAAAAGCCTTATCTCAGCCATATTTTTATTCCCCACATCTAATTTAGTCACTGGCCCGTAGAAGGTGACCAACAAATGTTTGTGAAATGTATTAATATGATTCAAAATACTGTTATCTAATTTCTCAAATAGCAACATCATTTGAAAAGCTCAGTCTCCTTAGAATGTATTTTTTATTCAAAATAGAAATAATTTATCAACAGGATAAAACATTCAGAATTTTGTGACTAAGTAGAAATATAGCTGGACTATTCTGGCAATGGCGTAGCTGAGTCAGAGAAAAATACTGTAGCTATTAAGGAGAGACTCATGAGAAAAACAGAAGACCTAGCACAAAAGGAAGGAAGGAGAGAAAAAAGGGAGAGAAGAAGGGAAGGTGAGAAAGAGAGAAGGGAAGAAAGAAGGAAAGAAAGAAGAGAAAACAAAACAATCTCATTTGTGGGCTTCAATTTTTTAAAATCCTGAATATAGTATTAGCAAAAAGAACCCAACAGCATTTAAAAATAATTAAACCATAACTTGGTTGAGGTTATTTTGTGAAATGCCAAGAAAGACTCAATATTAGGTGATCTATTGATTTAATTCATCATATAACTATAGCACAAGGGAAAATTCATATGATCCTTTTTATAGATGCTGAAAAGATACTTGTTAGAACTCAATATCCCCACTTTCTATTGTTATAAAATATATATAATACAAAACTTACCACTTTAACCATTTTAGGTGTACAGTTCAGTGGCATTAAGGACATTCACAGTGTTGTGGAACCCACACAACAATCACAAAAATCATTCATCTTCCCAAACAGAAACTCCATACCCATTAACATTAACTTCCAATCCTCCCATTCCACAGCCTCTGTCTCTATATCTCTATGAATTTGATTACTCTAGGTACTTCCGAAAAGTGAAATCATACAATATTTTCTTTTTGCGACTGGTTTATTTCACTTAGCATGTCTTCAAGGCTCATCCATGTTGTAGTATGTGTCAGACTTCCCATTTTTTTAAGACCAAATAATATTCCATTGTGTGGATATACATTTTGTTTATTCATTCATTTGTTGATAGATACTTGGGTTGCCCTCACCTTTTGGCTGCTGAAATAATGCTGCTATGAACGTGGGCGCACAAACACTTGTTCAAGTCTTTATAAGCTTTAAATCTTTTGGGTATGTACCCAGAATTGGAATTGCTGGACCATAGGGTAATTCTACTTTTAATTTTTAGGGGAACTGCCATACATGAAGACATGAAATATGACACAATGTTCAAGTATATTCGAGATATCAGTTAAAATGACATTAACCATTCCATCTACATCAAGTCGTCCTCCATCCACCCATGCATCCACCTCTTTATTTATCCAGTAAACATACGTCGCATGCCTACTGTGTGTTGTTTGTGACTTCTGTATGAGACTCTGGAGAGAAGATCTCTGGACTAGAAGACAGTAGAACTGGATTCTATCTAGATCCAACTCCTGATCTGCCTTCTCCCAACACTGTGAAAGCATTAAGATATAATTTTCCACTTTCAGGTTAGCAAAAGTGAAAAAAGACTGACGTACCTTTTTTTTTTTTTTTTTTTTTTTTTTTTTTTTTTTTTTTAAGACACAGTCTTGCTCTGTCGCCCAGGCTGGAGTGCGGTGGCATGATCTCAGCTCATTCCAACCTCCGCCTTCTGGGTTCACGCCATTCTTCTGTCTCAGCCTCCCAAGTAGCTGTGACTACAGGCACCTGCCACCACGCCCAGCTAATTTTTGTATTTTTAGTAGAGACGGGGTTTCACCTTGTTGGTCAGGTTGGTCTCGAACTCCTGACCTCAGGTGATCCACCGGCCTCGGCCTCCCAAAGTGCTGGGATTATAGGTGTGAGCCACTGCGCCCGATCATGGCTGATATACTTTTAACATGCTATGTTATTACAGCTATGTTAGGGTGGATATGAAGAAATAGGCATTCTCATACATTGTTGGTGGAAAAATAAATTAATACAGCCCCTGTGGAGGGCAACTTGTCAATGTTTATCAAAACTGAAAATGTATGAATATATCCAGAATTGGAATTGCTGGATCATATGATAGTTCCATTTGTAATTTTTAGGGAAACTGCTTCCCATGAAGACATGAAACATGACACAATGTTCAAGTATACTTTTTTTTTTCCCCTTGAAATGGAGTCTCACTCTGTTGCCTAGGCTGGAGTGCAGTGGTGTGATCTCGGCTCACTGCAACCTCCACCTCCCAGGTTCAAGCAATTCTCCTGCCTCAGACTCCCAAGTAGCTGAAATTACAGTGCACGCCACAACGCCAAGCTAATTTTTGTATTTTTAGTAGAGATGGGGTTTTACTACATTGGTCAGGCTGGTCTCAAACTCCTGACCTCAAGTGATCTGCCCACCTTGGCTTCCCAATGTGCTGGGATTACAGGTATGAACACTGCACCCAGCCTCAAGTATACTTTTGATAAGAGAGATGTAAATTAAAATGACACTAAGTCATCTACATCAAGTCATCTTCCATCTGTCCATGCATTCATTTTTCCATATATCCACTAAATACATGTTGCATACCTTTTGACTCAGTGATCCCAATTCTAGTAATGTATTCCCCTATCGCTATGCCAATGTATAAGAAAGGTGACATTTATGCAGTTATCCATTGCACTTTGCTTGTAAAAACCAAGGCAGGAAACAAATCCATCAATAGAGAACAAGTTAAATAAATCATGGTACATCCATGCAATGGAATACTAGGGGATCATTAAAAAGAACAGGGACATTTCTCTTTGTGCTGTTATGCAAGAATCTCCAAGAAATATTATTATTTGGAAAGCATATGTATATAGTGTGCCACTATTCATATTAAAACAAAAAACAGATATTCTTTATGTTTTTGCTTGTTTATGCATTTCATATCTCTAGAAGGACATAAAAGAAAACTGGGGACTGTGGATACCTATGGGGACTGGAAGTGGTACCTGAGGGACTGGGATGGGATGGAAGCTTTTTACTGTGTATCCTTTGTACTTTCCTAGTTTTTGTAACCTGTGACTATGTTACCTATCGTTTTATTCATTTTTTTAAAAAGAGGTATCCATCCTGATACTGGCCTAAATTACCAAGAGAACTTGCATCCACATTCAATTGCTAAGACTACAGTTTTAGGTTAAATACATTTTTCAAGTTGATTTTTTCCACACTGTTGTCAAGACAACCTTCCCTTTCTCCACAATATTGAGAGAATTAGGTGTCAGCCTGGCATCTAGACAGAAATAGCTGCTTAATTCCAAACATGGATGGGTTAGGAAGGCCAGAAAGTTATTGTTCTTATAGATTCATGTAACACCTTGTAAATACTTTCTGCCCAGTGGGGGCTCAATAAATGTTGCTGACTCATCTGTCACAGGGAAGCAATATTAACTCAGAAGGACTAAGTGAAGTCATTTAATCAGAAAATCAATTTCATTTTCCTTGTCATGGGGGAAATATTTCTGCTAAGTTGAGAAAAGTGTAGAGTTAATTAGTTTGTGTCAAGGATTCAAATGGAAAGCCAGGAGTTCAAGTGGTAAGAACACAACAGTTGTGAATCAATTTGCTTTGCATTACAGTTGGCAGTCTTGGGCACACTTAGCCACATATGGAAGTCATGTTTACTATTTCAAGAATACAGTATCACTTTACAGTGCTTAGTATTCAAAGTCCCACATTATATTGCTTTTTTGTAATTTTTGAGCAATTTCTGTGCCAACATTTGGCACAAGGGGTACTAGAACCCTAGAATAATTGCAAACTTGCTTCCCTCCCCCTAAGCTTTACTTCTTGTGGTTCGAAGACCATGATTGTATCAGATATTAATCTAAAACCCAACCACCAAATGGATTTTATTGAAGCTGCTGTAATTCCACCACCAGAAAACATGACAAATAGCCAACATGTCACTGAAGATTTATGTTTGGTTTTGAAACCCATTATCTTTCAGGAAATATTGCATAGTATGATTCACTGAGTAGTAGCAGTTTCATATAGCCCAAGGTTTTTCGATATTGATTTCACGGTGTCGTTATTACAAATCAGAGTGTCTGTGTTTTGCTGGAATCACATGATTGAAACCAGTCAGCTTCAGGGATCATTAGCAAAAAGTAAATGTACCCTGCAATACTAAGAATCTCAAACAGAGCTTCTACATGCTGGGAATAATGCAGCCTACATTTCCCCCTCTGTTGAAGGTAAATTCAAGAAGGGGAAATGTGTTGCTTTGACTAAATTGACAGAACAGCTGAGTGCATGCTGCTTTTCACTGCCAGTAAATGAAATGGAACCACTTCAGATCTATGCAATATTGGAGCCCGAAGGGGTCTGAAAGATCCTCCAGTCCCAAACTCTCCCTTAACATAAGCCAAGGCTCAAAGAGGTAAAGTGGCTTCATACCAATGCTCTGCTGCTCCGCCATGTCTAACAGCTCTGCCCACACCCAATGTAGTGAGGGCGTGGTGTGGAAAGGAGGCAACTCAAGGGATTGTGAGCACAAATCGCCTAAGGCCATGGTTCTATCACCTCTCCCTTTCTGTTTCATTTGGGGGCATCCTCTTGATTAGTTAGGAGAGGGCATTAAACACTCTTGTAATGATGAAAAGCTCAGGGCCTTGCAATTTGGGGTGAGATGAAGGAAGAGAAGGCAGGGGACAGTGGCAGAGGGTGTTCAAAGTTACCTTTACGGACCATTTCAGCAGACTGTTATTAATCAATGTACTGCAGCCAAGGCACAAACTCTTACCATCGCCAGGTGGGTGTCCTAGCTGCCTGTTCCTTTCTCATTTAATTTTCTGAGTTTGGGAATCTAACTTCCCTTCTCTGTTCCCACTTTACTAAAACCTCTCTTCAACATTAGACACAGCTGACCAGCTCCTTCTTCTTAAAATACTTTCCCCTCTTTGTCCTTAACCCTACAATCTACTAGTTTTCCTTCTATCCCATGGGCGGTTCAATGTCAATCAGATTTTCTCCCTATCCCTGACCTCTCGTTTCCTCTCACCCGCTTTCTCTACTTAATGGCTAATAGGTATCTTACACTTGACATATCCAAAAAAGAACTCATCATTTATTTTCTGCCACCACATACTTTTCCCCCATCTCACCCTCTGAATGAAAACAATTCAGGAAACCGTAGTCTAAGCCCCCAACTGTGTCTCATTCCTGAACAAATGGGAGAGGAGGAGTAAGCAGAAGTCACCAGGTGCCTGGCCCTCACTGGGGTGAAGGCTTTGATTCCTCAGGGAGTCAGCATTGGCCTTCAAAGGCACAGCACAGTCTGCAATGTCAACTATTTGCTGAATGTGGCACATTTGTAATGCAAACTCAGTCTGGCCTGATTTGGGTCAAGAAATAGCTCCAGTTCATGAAAGCATGAGACCTCCCAGCACTAAGTCAAGGAGCAAATCAGCTATTTCTTAGTTAATGAAAAATTCCTTCCCAAAAAGAAATAGGTGAATAGAGTCATTATTGATGTGGAAACAAGGGGGATGGGGTAGCAGAAGCAGATTGGCAGAGGAAAAACTTCATTTAAAAAACACTATCCCAGCCTGGGCAATATAGGGCAAACTTGTCTCTACAAAAATTAATATAAAAATTAGTCAGGCATGGTGGCACATACCTTTAGTCATAGCTCCTTGGGAGGCTGAGGTGGGAGGATCACTTGAGCCCAGGAGTTTGAGGTTGCAGTGAGCCATGATTGCACCACTGCACTCCAGCCTGGGCAACAGAGCCAGACCCTGTCTCTAAAAACAAACGAACAAAAAGGAAGTAAAGAAACGCTCTTAATGAGAAGTGCTGCTTCATATTTTCCAGTGTTGTCTGCTGTAATTGGTAATAGGAGAAGTTCTGGGGCCTTACCACAGAGGGCATTTTTTGAGCAAACTGGTATCTGGAGTCAACAGCCACATGGAAAGAAGAAATGAGGCTGGCGGAGGGAAGCTGGAGCTCATGATCATAGGTTTTCTTCTCACCTTAAGCACGATTTGATAATTTGAATTACAACACTTATTTTCCATCTTCTTTCTTATACTTGGATATAAAGAGCCATGATCAAAACATATATAATCCAGGGTTTCTCCACCTCTACCCTATTACATTTTGTGGTGGATAGTTACTTGTTGTGGGGGCTTGTATTAGTCTGTTCTTACATTGCTATAAAGAACTACTTAAGACTGGGTAATTTATAAAGAAAATTGGTTTAATGGGCTCACGGTTATACAAGCTGTACAGGAAGCATGGCTGGGGAGGCCTCAGAAAACTTACAATCATGGCAGAAGGTGAAGGGGAAGCTGGCAAGTCCTACATGGCTGGAGCAGGAGGAAGAGAGAGTGAAGGAGGATGTGCTACACACCGTTAAGCAATCAGATCTCATGAAAACTCGCTATCACAAGGGAAAATCTGCCCCCATGATCCAATCACCTTCCACCAGGTCCCCACCCCAACACTGGGAATACAATCGACATGAGATTCGGGTGGCAACACAGAGCCAAACCATATCGGGGCTGTCCCGTGCATTGTAGAATGTTTAGCAGCATCCCTGGCCTCTACCCACTAGATGCCTCTCCCCACTGCCACCCTATTTGTGACAACCAAAAATGTCTCCAGACTTTACCTAATGTGCCCTAGGGGACAAAATTATCCTGAGCTGAGACCACTGGTCTTAGGTTACTGAAGTCTCAGAAGGTAATCCTAAAGAAGTATCTTAGGTCAGGTTCCCTATGTAAGGGGTTTACTGGGAGTAACACAAACAGTATCTATAGAAAGCGGGTTGGACCCAAATGTCCATCAGTGACAGACTGGATTAAGAAAATGTGGCACATATACACCATGGAATACTATGCAGCCATAAAAAAGGATGAGTTTGTGTCCTTTGTAGGGACATGGATGCAGCTGGAAACCATCATTCTTAGCAAACTATCACAAGAACAGAAAACCAAACACCGCATGTTCTCACTCATAGGTGGGAACTGAACAATGAGATCACTTGGACTCGGGAAGGGGGACATCACACACCGGGGCCTATCATGGGGAGGGGGAAGTGGGAAGGGGTTGCATTGGGAGTTATACCTGATGTAAATGACGAGTTGATGGGTGCTGACGAGTTGATGGGTGCAGCACAGCAACATGGCACAAGTATACATATGTAACAAACCTGCACGTTATGCACATGTACCCTAGAACTTAAAGTATAATAATAATAAAAAATAAATAAATAAATAAATAAATAAAAAGAAAGCGGGTTGGACAGAGAGTAACACTGAACAGAGATGCAGTTACAATAAAGGTTTCAACAGATCCCTTGAGTGGCTCTGGAGCCCTTCAGTGTTGTCCCAAATACAGGTAAGGAGCTGAGTTCTTCCCCCTCTACCCCTCCTCCCCAACCATCATTGGATGGGCACGACTTTGTCAAGGCTGCTGTCTTCCATTAGTGGGCCATTCCCCAGGACAAGCCCAGCTATGAACATGCTCTTGGCAGTTGAGAGGATGAGCCCCCAGTCCTGAAAGGGGGATCTAAAGAAAGTGCCACAACATTAACTATCAGAACAGAATAGCTTCAACTGCTTTGAGGCCATGGTCATAAAGATCGAGCTTGGCTGTCTTCAGAATAAACCCGGAGAAGGCCTCAATTTCACAATCACAATTTTCTTTCCTAATCCAATGCTGTAATGGCCCAAGAAAATTAGAAGAGCTACTTCTGACCTCAATTATTTTTGAAATGTATCTAACTTGAATGTGGTTTTCATAGATTGATAAGTTGGCTTTTATAGGTTAAAATGCAGCTAAAACCTTCATAAAACTGCCTAAAGCCATGCCAAGCTCTTTTTCAAGAAGTGCTTAAAGGCCCCCTTGGAAATGATCCGTGGCTACTGATTATTAATTTGTTTTGTAAAAGAATAAATTTAAACGATTCTCTTTGACTCTGTGAGCCAAAGTGAGTGTTCCACGGGTGGTGGGATCGTTCCAAATCGTTCCTGGAAAAATGCTTGCTGGGCTGGTCATAACAAACTGTAACTTGCCTCTGTCACTGTATGTAATTTAGTCTCTTCCACTCAAAATGTGGTCTGCAAACTGCAATTCCACAGCACCAAGTGGTTGGCCTTGCATTATCTCATTTAATTGTAAAATGACAATCCTATCACCATGTAAGTCACTGTTATTTGTTCCATTTACCCAAAGAGAAAGCTGAGATTAACAGCGTTTATGCAATTTACACAAAGACGCCCAATTGGTAAATGACTGGATAGGGACCAGAATCCAAGTCTCTCTGACTACAGAGCACCAGCTTTTGTTTCATGGTATAAATATTCTGTATCACAAAGTCACTAGTTTCCTTTATATGCAAATTTCTAGACCCTGGGACTCCTGAAGGAAGAATCATAATAAGCACTGATTTTTGTTCACCAGAGACATATATTCCTCAGCTGTTCCTCGAGATCGTGACAGAGTAGAGGAGCTTTGGTTATGTTTACAAAACCCTTTCCCTTATGTTTTCCCAATCCTTATTCCAACCACCTGAGGCAGGGAATAGTATCCCGATGTCTTAAGTGACAAGAAAAGGCCCAGGGAAGGACTTGGTCAATCAGCAACTAAATGGAACAGACTTCATTCTGACTTAGGCTTTTGTCCCTGACCTCTGTCTTCTCAGCACCACTGGCAGATGCTCCAAGGCCATATTCCTGACAAGTCTGTACTCACTTCCAATGAGCCGTGGCGCATTTCTCCCTTTGGGAAAGCCCTCTTCCAAATGGGTTCAATCTGGAGTTGGTCAGACCCACTCTTCGTCACCGGCCTGGTTTTGGAGACATGATTATCACCTTGATCTGTCTGTTTTTATACCACCTATAACTAAATAAATATCATATCAAAAAGATCAGGATGTAGAAATGTTACATAGCATACATTGTGCAATGGAAAGAGAGCAGAGGGAAGTACTTTGTGTGATGCCACACAGAACAGGTAATGGAGCAAGAAACAGAAAACAGGCCAAGCTGTTCTGGTGCCTTTAGCCCATACTGTTTCAAGATGCAGGCAAATTAGAGCATTTGACTTTTACCTGTGGTTACAGATTATGAAGATTTCATGTATCATTTGAAATTCTTGGGATTGAGAAGGAGCAGGATAACTCTTAACAACTGTGATACACACACAAAAGCTGTTTCAATAAATGAAAGAGGAGAAAGAAAAATGATGCAGCTTCAATTCTCAAAGATGTGAATGCTATGCCTACAGGCAATCAGACAATGAAGGGCAATATACACCCACACACACACGCATATGCACATGCGCGCACACACACACACACACACATACACATGTTTGCACAAACACATGGCAAACATTTATTGAGCAATACTATGCCAGAGCACTTTACATATATATTAGCTCACTTAATACAGTTTGGTGATATTATTTTCCCCATTCCACAGGTGAAGAAACTAAAGCCCAGAGAAAATAAGTAACTTGCCCGTGGCCTTTCAGTTAGTAATTAGCAAAGCAAGGATTTAAATCCAGATCTAATGACTCTAGAATCTACACTCTTAATCACTGCCCTCTACAAAGACAATGTCCTTGCTATGGACAGGACCCACTGCACAGACCCACTTCATGGGCCTACAACTTATACAGTCTCACAGGGCCCTGGGCTCAGAAGAACCCACACTTGGATCAATGCTCTGCTGTTGCTGTCTTTAAAATTCACGATATTTGGAACAAGGGACCCTGCATTTTTATTTTTCACTACACCTAGAATTTATGTAGTCAGTCCTGGGTAGGGAATACTGAATTGCAAAATCATTAGGTTAGCTGTGTCCTTATTTTAAAATAAAAAGGAGGAAGAGGAGATCAAAATAAAGTAGAAAGAAACTAAATATTGAAACCAGAAAATCTGAGACATAATCACTATTATAAAAATTAGTGGAATCTGGGGTTAACAGTTAAGAAGAGACATGAATAATGAAAGATTAAAGTTGATATGTTTTGACTCTGTGTACCCACCCAAATCTCATCACCAATTGTAATCTCCACATCTCAAGGAAGGGACCTGGTGGGAGGTGATTGGGTCATGGAGACGGTTTCCCCCATGCTGTTCTCATGATAGTGAGTGAGCTCTCACAAGATCTGATGGTTTTTAAAGTGTTTGGCAGCTCTCCCCTCATGCTGGCTGTCTCCTGCCACCATGTAAGATGTGCTTGCTTCCCTTTCACCTTCCACCATGATTGTAAGTTTCCTGAGGCCTCCCCAGTCATATGGAACTGTGAATCAATTAAACCTCTTTTCTTCATAAATTACCCAGTGTCAGGTATTCTTTATAGCAATGTGAAAATTATCTAATACAGAAGTCAAAATGTGCAAAATTTAAATGTTTTCCTTCATTTAAATAGAAAGAAAATGATTAAATGAATCATGTGGAAAAAAATCCAGAGGGTGTTAATTCTTTTTGCATTCAACCACATCCCCAAAAAATGTTAACTGGAAAATTAAAAGTTGTAATTTCCTATAGAGTTAGCCTAGATTAGAATGCATTTTAGTGAAAACAGGAGCTTTATGTATTTCTTTTATTTATTCATTTTTTAAAGACAAGGTCTGGCTCCATTGCCGAGGCTGGAGTGCAGTGGCACGATCTCGGCTCTCTGCAACTTCTGCCTTTTGGGTTCCAGCCATCCTCCCACTTCAGCCTCCCAAATAGCTGAAACTACAGGCATGCCCCACCACACCCAGCTAATTTTTGTATTTCAAATAGGGATGGGGTTTCGCCACATTGCCCAGGTTAGTCTCAAACTTATGAATATAAGGGATCCACCTGCCTTGACCTCCCAAAGTGCTGGGATTATAGACATGAGCCAGTGTGCTCGGAAAATTTCTTTTCAATTGTTTGAATACTCATTGAGCATCTGTAATGCTCTGATTACTTTGCTAGATACCCAGGAAGATGCAGAAAAATAGACACAACCCCTGATTAAGACAGACATAGAAGCACAACATAGCAACAGTTGTTAATATCTACAAGCCACCATGCCAAGAGTGTTATACCTTATCACATTTGATTCTCACAGAGACGTAATTGAGGACATTGAGGTCTAGCAGTCACACATGTCTTTAGTATTGGAAGTGGAGTTTATCATAGCAAGAGGGTGAGCAATGATACCTACCCACATGAGTAAGTGCTGTGAGTATACAAAAGAGAGGCCGGAAGGGCAGTAATTATTTTATTAATTTGGTTTTTTAGTTTGAACTTGGGAGTGTCTCTAAGAATTTTCTCCTTACCCATTCACTCCCATACCCTGCCTCATTTCTCCTAAATCATTCCCTCTTCCTTCCCCTACTCCCTCAAGTAATAACATTTCAGACTCTGAGAAAGGAAAGAGAGAGTGTGTACCACTTTTTAAAATAGACATAGCTTCATTATCTGCAGGAGATTGATTAAAAATTGCCCAATGTTGTATTGTCATTGACTCATTGTTGAAACAAAAATTTTGTGTGTGTATGTGTCTGTGTACATAAGTAAATACACAAACTAATGTGTTCCCTTAACTTGTTCTTTCTGGTGAAAAATAGTGTAACACAGTCGAATCTGGAGACTGGAAACAAACCAATATTGTATTTGCACATGGCTATGAAAACCAAGGAGCCACGTCCAAGGAGAAAAAAAAGAAGTAACACAGGTCACCTCTGCCAAGTTAGAACAAAGGTCTCCAGAGAACCTAAGGGCTTCCTAATGTAAAGACATATCAGGAAATGAAGATATAAGATTAGATATAATTTTATCTCTGAAACTTTTCAGATTATAAAATCCATCCAATATGTTTTCATAAATTTGATCCAGAGCCCATTTTTGACACAATATTTGGTCTATATAGTAGAATGTGTTGTTTGGATGCCTACCAAAGTATTGAAATTTCTTTGACAGGAGAAACTGCAGATTTCTACATTCAATTCTCACCCAAAACCTAAGATGAAAAAAACTCCAACATAAAAGAAAGAGTTTATCCAACAAAAAAATACAGAATAAACTTTCAACCATGGAAAACAGTGATGACCTGGGATTTAACTACAGACGGGATGTCTTCCTTCACAGCATAAGCTTGTGTGAAAGTGAATGACAGCATCTGAAATTTAGAAAGTATCTTTTTTATTATATCAGTTATTTTATTTTTTGTAGGAATGAAGGTTTCAAATTCAGACCAAACATTCCAGGTAACTCTCATTCACTCAAAAAAACTTTTATTCTTCTAATAATACAAGAAATATCCTTTTTATGGAATGTTTTAAAAATACATATGATACAATGTTTAAATAAGTTTAAATAATTTTAAAAGGAGCCACAATTAATATTTTGGTATATAGTTTTCTAAATATTCTTCTATGCATTAGAGAACTATATAAAAACATATATATTTTATTTTCAAAAAATATATGCTCACTGAAACTATATGTCAATGAATATATTTCTATAATACCACTTTGATTATCTATCTGATATTTCTTTGAATGTACAAATCATAATTTATTATACTGGTCGTTTTTAGGTATTTATTTTTGTTCCCAATACATTGCTAAAATTTATTTTACGTTATTTAAGTTGCAATGTAACTAGTCTTGACACACATCCCTAATTATTTTCTTAAACTATATTCCTAGAAATGGGATTACTGATTGAAAGGATATCAATATTTCTAAGACTTTTGACCTCTTTTGCCAAGTTAATCTCCATTTATTCAGTCAGCAAATATACATTGATTGCCTATTATCTGTTTGCTTCTATACCCAAGTCTGAGTTACAGCTGGAGGATGACATAAATACAGTCCTTGCCTTTATAAAGTTTATAATCTAGATAGGGAGAGAGACAATAAGCAAATACCCAATATTCATGACAATAATAAATCATGAGCAAAACCAACAAATTACCATGAGAAAATATAATACAGTGACCTCACTTAGGCAGGGCCCGAGGAGGAATACCAAGGAAGTTCCATTGGGACATTGAAGCTAAGATCAGAAGGTGAAGAGTGGCAGGACAAGCATTCTCAGAGAGGGACTAGCAATGTGTGCTGGCCCCACAAGAAGAGCTCTACAAAGGAACTGAAAGAAGCCACGGGTCCAAAGCTCATTGACGGAGAAAGCGGGAGCTTAGCAGGGACCACACTAACTGCAATGAAAGCTGTCACTGAAGGGTTTTAAGCAGAGGAGTCATGTGGTCTGACTAATGTTTTTTAAATGATTCCTTCTGGCAGCTCTAAGCAAGGTAAGTAACAACACCATTTAGATTAATTCAGTTGTCTAGAAAGTCAATGACAAAAATTTTCTCCCATTCAGTAGGTTGCCTGTTCACTCTGATGGTAGTTTCTTTTGCTGTGCAGAAGCTCTTTAGTCTAATTAGATCCCATTTGTCAATTTTGGCTTTTGTTGCCATTGCTTAATCTTTGCCCAGGCCTATGTCCTGAATGGCATTACCTAGGTTTTCTTCTAGGGTTTTTATGGTTTTATGGTTTTATTGTCTTATGTTTAAGTCTTTAATCCATCTGACAAAGGGTTAATATCCAGAAGCTACAAAGAACTTAAACCAATTTACAAGAAAAAAACAAACAACCCCATCAAAAAGTGGGCAAAGGATATGAACAGACACTTCTCAAAAGGAGACATTTATGCAGCCAACAAACATGTGAAAAAAAGCTCATCATAACTGATCATTAGCAAAATGCAAATCAAAACCACAATGAGATACCATCTCATGCCAGTTAGAATAGCGATCATTAAAAAGTTAGGAAACAACAGATGCTGGAGAGGATGTGGAGAAAGAGGAATGCTTTTTACACTGTTGGTGGGAGTGTAAATTAGTTCAACCGTTGTGGAAGACAGTGCGGCAATTCCTCAAGGATCTAGAACCAGAAATACCATTTGACCCAGCAATCTCATTACTGGGTATATACCCAAAGGGTTATAAATCATTCTACTATAAAGGCACATGCACACGTATGTTTATTGCAGCACTATTCACAATAGCAAAGACTTGGAACCAACCCAAATGCCTATCAATGATAGACTGGATAAAGAAAATGTGGCACATATACACCATGGAATACTATGCAGCCAAAGAAAGGATGAGTTCATGTCCTTTGTAGGGACATGGATGATGCTGGAAACCTTCATTCTCAGCAAACTAACACAAGAACAGAAAACCAAACACCACATGTTCTCACTCATAAGTGGGAGTTAAACAATGAGAACACATGAATGCATGAACACAGGGAGGGGAACATCACACACCAGGGCTTGTCAGGGGGTGGGGAAATAGGGGAGGGATAGCATTAGGAGAAATAGCTAATATAGATGATGGGTTGATGAGTGCAGCAAACCGCCATGGCACATATATACCTGTGTAACAAGCCTGCACGTTCTGCACATGTATCCCAGAACTTAAAGTATAATAAAATTTTTAAAAAGTCAATGACAATGACAATGGTATCTTAGAAGGAAGCAATGGCAGAAGACATAGAGAGAAGTGGAACAACTTAAGATATATTTGGAGGTAATATCAACAGCTACTAGTGGCTCAAACACAGAAGAGGGCCTGGTTGTCCTAAACTCACAACACTGTATTTTTTCCTAATTAAAATAATAAATATAATAAGATAAAAAGAGCATTTCAATGTTGTGTTCATTTTGCATTGCTTTGATTACTAGCCCTTGAATGTTGTTTGTTTATGAGCAATTTGCATTTGTTTGTGCACTACCTTTGACTGGGTTCTTTGCCCCCTTTGCTACTAGATCATTCTTTTTCTTGTTGCTTATGTGTCAGTTTACTAGGGCTGCTGTAACAAAATACCACAAACTAGGTGGCTTAAAACAACAGAAATGTATTCTCAGCATTCTAGAGACAGCAAGTGCAAAATCAAAGCATTGGCAGTACATACTCTCGCTGAGGTCTCTAGGGAGGATCCTTCCTTGCCTCTTCCAGTTTCTGGCAGCCCCAGGTGTTCCACAGCCTGTGGCTGCACCAGTTGAATCTCTGCTTCCATTCATACATGAGGTTCTCCCTGTATGTCCATGTCTCCTCCTTTTATGACACCAGTCATATTGGATTAAGAGCCCTCCCTACTCCGCAGCTTAACTAATTATTTCTGCAATGACTCCATTTCCAAGTAAGTTCCTATTCCGAGGTACTGGGGGTTAGGACTGTGACATATCTTTTGACAGACCCAACTCAAATCGTAGCAACTCATAAAAGATCTTAATACACTGCAAATATCTTTCTCAGTTTATCATTTGCCTTTGTATCCAGTTTATGATGTTTGGAATGGATAGAAGGTTTTAATTTTATGAATTTAATCTATCAGTTTTTCTTTTATCCAGTATTTGTTGAGTGCCTACTCTGTGTGTGTGTGTGTGTGTGTGTGTGTGTGTGTGTGTGTGTGTGTGTGTGTGTTTTACCAGATACTGTTCTAGGTGCCCTTGATCCAAAGATGAATGAGAATTGGCTGTCTTATCCCTACATGCTCAGAGTCTAGGAAGCAGGCATGTAAACAAATAAGTATCATTCGAATGATGACTACAACAAGAAACCATTTGAACCAGAGAAAGGGAGCAAATATAAGAATGCTCAGCAAAGTTTGGGCAGTTGTACAGAGGAAATCAATCATGCCAGACCCCTCTCAGCTCCAATAGGGAATGCACCAGCTTCAAGAGCCGGAACAAGAGACCCAGAGCCAGCAAAGCAGACATGGGGTTTATTGAGGGAAACTTACTTACATATAGGGATGGTTCAGTGACAGTGGGCTACACGGAACTGCTCTCCCCAGTGGCAGTGGGCAAGGGCAAGGCAGGAGAGCCGCTTATAAGAAGCACACAGTTGAAATAGTGTTTTCACTTAGCACCCTCCTCCTAACAACCTCCAACTGGTAACCTTCATTTAACCCAAAACACAGGGCTTTGATCTTCTGTACAGCCTGTGTTCCTTGGCATGGGTGAGGGGCTCAGATATTCCTCATGGATAAGAAATGAATCTCCAGGCTGGCAACTTCTGAATTCCTTAGGTCAGAACTCCAAATACACATTTGTGTGCATCTACCATGCAGGGTCATTCTCAGGGTATGCTGAAGTCAGGTTATCACTGTCAGGTGCATCTACCATACACAGGTGCATCTACCATTCAAGGCCCTTGGGCAGTAGTTAAGGAATATGAAGTTTCACTAATTATGCCTCAAACTGAAAGTTTCCTGGCTGACTGTCCATCAAGTAGGGTCTCCTCAAAGTGCAGCCCAGCAGACCACAGCATCAGCCTCACCTGAAACCTTGTTAGAATGCAGAATCTTAGGCCATGCCTCAGACCTAGGGAATTAAAACCTGCATTTAAATGACATACCTGGATGATGTGTATACACATGAAAGTCTGAGAAGCACTGCCCAATGCTTTGGAAGTCATTTTTTCAGATTTACAGTCACAGGCTTTTGTCTGTGATTACAAGGACCTAATTAGAAAGTACCCTAGAAGCCTTGCAGTACAAAAGCAAACGTTTAAACTCTTCCCATGTGTTATGTCAAGATGCTGATTAGTACATCAAATGAACAGCCTTCACCAAACAGCTTCATAATCCATGGGAAAAGAGATCCAGTGTGCACATTTCAGGGTAAGCTCAGTGGAAGCCAAGGGGACAATTTGCTCTAGGGATGACCCCGGTGTGACCCTGTGATTCAGACCGAAGATAAGCCTCCAAATCCATTCCCTGGATCAGCTGTTCAAAGGGGATTTGTCTCCTGGGTTATAATTGGTCTCCCGCTTGTATTTTGAGCAGGTGGTTCAGGGGAAAGGGAAACTTTGTTTTACTTATTTAAGCAGTTGAATAAAGGAAGCATCTCTTTGAGAAAGGAGATAGACAAGAATTGTTTCTGGTATGGTAATTGGGTAGAGCAAGCTGAAGAGGTGGGAGTAGAAGAGAAAGTCATGGAGAGAGAAATGGAAAACAAGACTTGGGTGGAGAAGAAAACTCTCACCAATGTATAACAGCTGCTGGATCACTCAAAAACCAGTATTGTTTTACTTCAAAGCCAAGTTCAATTCTGCATTCTGAAAACGAAGGAATGCAAGGTACACACAAGGTAGATAACTGGGGACAAAGATGTGAGACACCATAGCCTCTAGATGTAAGATATTCCTTAGGAAACATTGTAACATGGATGAAGCCAGCCTCCTGGCACCCTCCAGAGTGTGCACGACCAACCGGCAGTCTCGTCCTTGGTTCACTCAGTCGTGGGTTTTACTAGAACAAGACTAGAGTCCATTTTAATGTATGCTAAAAGACATAAGAGAGGCATTCAATGCAAATATTAACTTGGACTAGTGTTTAATGCCAGTCTCCAATGCCTTCTTCCCACCGAAAATCTGTCGGTAATTTTAGAGGGAACTTATGGGAATCATTTTAACCCAGCAAATAAATAAAAAGACTTGCTGCCTGCAGTTTATTGTGACAGTCCGTGCTTCCCTGTACAGTGAGATAGATGTGCACTGCTCAACCCCAGGCACTCTTTAGAGCTGTGTACTACACAATCCGTAAAAGCAAACATGGCTGCCCTGGGGATGGAAAAAAATAAAAACAAAGGGGATTAAGACAAGGTACCTACAGTCAAGAATTTACCATTTAATATAAAAATAAGTAGCTAAAACCTCCATCTAGGAGAAACTCTCAAATTTCTATGACCAGCTTTGCAGAGGCTACTGTCGCCAGGAGTCCTGGTACTATCAGCCATGGACAACCCCACCATGTTCTTCGACGTTACTGTAGGCAGCGAGCCCTTGGACCACGTCTCCTTCGAGCTGTTTGCAGAAAAGATTCCAAAGACAGCAGAAAACATTTGTGCTCTGAGCACTGAAGAGAAAGGATTTGGTTATAAAGGTCCCTGCATTCACAGAATTATTCCAGGGTTTATGTGTCAGGGTGGTGACTTCACACACTGTAATGGCACTGGTGGCAAGTCCATCTACGGGGAGAAATTTGAAGATGAGAACATTATCCTGAAGCATACAAGTATCTTGTCCATGGCAAATTCTGGACCCAATACAAACTATTCCCAGTTTTTCATCTGCACTGCCAAGACGGGGTGGTTGGATGGCAAGCATGTAGTCTTTGGCAAGGTGAAAGAAGGCATGAATACTGTGGAGGCCATGGAGCTCTTTGGATCCAGGAATGTCAAGACCAGCAAGAAGACCACCATAGATGACTGTGGACAGCTCTGGTAAGTTTGACTTGTGTTTTACCTTAACCACCAGACCATTCCTTCTGTAGCTCGGGAGAGCACCCCTCCACCCCATTTGCTGGAAGTATCCTAGAATCTTTGTGCTTCCACTGCAGTTCCCTTTGGGTTCCATGTTTTCTTCATCCCCTTTCATACCTAGCTGGATTGCAGAGTTAAGTTTATGATTATGAAATAAAAACTAATTAACTATTGTCTGTCCTTGTTTGAGTTAGGGCATTGATGTAGGCCTTACTTGAAACAGAAACAGGTTACTTCTGAAACATCACTTACATGCTTGCTTAATTCTACATAGTACTTAGTTTTTTTTTTTTACTTTCCAGACCCAGGAAGTCTCAATGTTATTTGTTGAGTGGAATATTGAAAATGTAGGTAGGGGCTGGACATGGTGGCTCACAACCTGTAATCCCATCGCTTTGGGAACCTGAGGCAGAAGATCACTTGAGGATAGGAGTCAATATCAGCCTGAGCAACATAGTGAGACCCTACCTCTACAAAAAAAAATTAGCCCGGCCTGGTGGTTCATGCCTGTAGGCCTAGCTAATCAGGAGGCTGATATGGTAGGATTGCTTGAGCCCAGGAGTTAAGGCTGTGGTGAGCTATGATCATGCCACTGCACTCCAGCCTCGGTGACAGAGTGAGACCCTGTCTCTTAAAGGTAGGCAGGGGCAGGAAAAACAAGGAGCCAGAAATTCGAGGTTGGACCAGTCTCAATGAGTTCATGCATTTAGAGGTGTTCTTCAAGGTGACTAGTGTCACAAACTGAGAAATCTGTTATGACTCATTTTCTGTAACAAAGCTAAACTTGAACACTGCTGGTATTCCTTGAGGGAAGGATATTGGGCTTTAGGCTCTGTGGGGAAGGGTCCTGGGCCCTTTGAGTTATCTGAGTTGGAGGGTGTAGGTCAAGTTTATACATATTTTAATTATGGTGGAATTCCTAGGTAGAGTCTTAAAAGCCAGGTGCTGTAGTCAGTCTCCCTGCAGAGGATTAAGGCCCAGACCACATGCAGTGACTAGTCACTGCTTTTAGCATATAGAGCCTCTCTCTAACTTTGGTTATGGAGACTTTAAGATCTTGCCAACCTGCCAAATCTGAGCCATAAGATCTGGTCAAAGCGATTCCCTTCCCTTAATTGAGGACTTCGTTTCTCATGAAATTAAATGTACAGTGCTGGCAAGTAGATGTACAGGCTGAAATATACATATCAGAGGACAATCTAAGCTGAGAAAATGCCACCACTGCCCACCTTAATTGACCTCTAAGGTTCTTAACCCAGCAATCAAGTTTGCCTATCCTGAAGATGTGAGATTTGATCACTTGGTGTGTTCTGCAAATTTTTGTTTTACTGTCTGCTTGATTCCTTCTACATGAATTACTGATGCAACCCCCTCTACCACCACCACCACTTGTTCATCTCAGTCCTGTATATTGTCTGGTTACATATCCCCGGGTGACATCATTCAATGTCTTCATGTACTTTAGCTCAGGCCTGAGCACAACATGGAAATAAATATTCTTTCATTATCAAAAAAAAAATTTTTTTAATGTCTATCACCTCTGAAAATGAAAACCAGAAAGTTTAAGATCCATTTATCTCCATATAATGTGCATAAAAGTTATTTGGGGATTCCTGGACCATTTTCTAATATGATTTTAACTGGATATTTCACAATCCTGTTATTTTTTAATTGCCTGTTTGCTTAAAATTTATCACCTAGATCTTCATGACTATTTTTAGCTTTCTTGTGAATAATGAGATTGTTGGGAGGAGCAAAAAACACATGCATATACTTTGTTGATAGAACAATACACAGATGGCAGCCATCTGACAATTCCATTATTCAATCTTTTTAAAAAGGAAAAAGCTGACTTTGTTTTTGTAGATCTTTTTCTAATTCAATCTAATGATGATCAATTTAAATTTCTAGCCTACAGGCATACAAATTTTGAAACAACAAATATTAGGACTTTGAAAGCTATCAGTTCATTATGATCATAAACTTATTTTTAAAACTTTTTATTCTTAAAAACATTTTATTCTGAAATATTTTTTCTTAAATACTTTTATTCTTAAAATATCATATGTCCCTACCTCACACCATATGCAAAGATTAACACAACATGAATCATAGATCTACAAATAAGAATTAAAGCTCTACAACCTTCCTAGAAAAAACATAGGTATAAATCTTCATAACTTTGGATTAGCAATAGTTTCTTAGATGTGATCCCAAAAGCACAAATGACAAAATAAAAAAAAATTAATTAGACTTTATTAAAATTAAAAACTTTTGTGCTTCAGAAAACATCATTAAGAAAATAAAAAGACAACTCACAGAATGGGAGAACATGTTTTGAATCATATGTTTGATAAGGTACTTGTCTCCAGAATATATAAAAACCTCTTAAAACTCAACAATGAAAGGACAAATAACTCAACTAAAAAATGGGCAAAGAATTTGAATAGAATTCCTCCAAAGAAGTTACACAATTTGACCAATAAGCACATGAAAATATGCTCAATATCATTATTCATTAGGAAAATGCAAATCAGAACTATGGTGAAATTTCATGTACATTAGGATGGCTATAATAAAAAAAGGTGGACAATAACAAGTCTCAGTAAAGATATGAAAAAGTTGGAATGCTCATGCATTGCTAGTGAGATTGTGAAATAGTACAGCCACTTGGGAAAACAAGCTGACAGTTTCTCAGAAAAGTTCCTCACAAGATTAAATGTAGTTCCCAAATGACCCATTCCAGTTCTAGGTATATTCCCAAGAGAATTGAAAACATATTTCCACACAAAAAACTTGTATGCAAATGTCCACAGCAGCATTATTTATGATAGCTAAGACATGAAAACAATATGCATGTCTACCAACTGATGAATGGATAAACAAAATGTAACCTACCTATATAAAAGAATATTAATTGAAGTTTTGATACATGCTACAACATGGATGAACCTTGTAGACATTGTGTTAAATGCAAGAAGTCAGACACAAAGAGCGACATATTACATGATTCCATTTCCATAAGATGTCCAGAACAGGCAAATCTATGGAGACACAAAACAGAATGAGTGACTGCCAGAGACTACAGAGATGTGAGAAGGAAAAATCACTGCTGACAGGTACCTTTTTGAGGCAATGAAAATGTTCTGTAATTAAGTAGTGATGACAATTCAACATGTGAATATATTTTTTAAAACCCACTGAATTATGTACTTTAAAAGAATGAATTTTATGTTAGGTGAGTAATATTTCAATAAAGCTGTTATTTTTTTAAACTATGTATACATTTCAGAAAAAAGAAAAACTAGAATGGGAAAAATTTACTCCAATTCTAACACTACAAAATTTATTTTCTAAAAGAAATATTTTTCTTTTATAAAAATGAAACAACTGAAAAGCCTGTGTAATTTGTCAATTTATAGTACAAAAATGATCTGGTAACTCCACAAACTACTCAAGTAAACTGTACATGGAAATGTTGCATCCGGTAGACCCTGAGGGTCCTTGCCCCAGACTTCAGCACACATTAAAATGAAGCTTCCTAGCCCAGGCACGGTGGCTCATGCCTGTAATCCCAGCACTTTCCAAGGCCGGGGCAGGTGGATCATAAAGTCAAGAGATCGAGACCATGCTGGCCAACATGATGAAACCCCGTCTCTACTAAAAATACAAAAATTAGCTGGGCGTGGTGGCACACACCTGTAGTCCTAGCTACTGGGGAGGCTGAGGCAGGAGAATCGCTTAAACTCAGGAGGTGGAGGTTTCAGTGAGCTGAGATCTTGTCACTGCACTCCAGCCTGGTGACAGAGTGAGATTCTGTCTCAAAAAAAAAAAGAAGAAGAAGAAGCTTCCCCAAAAATGCACTTACACACTGAAAGATCAAGAAGTAAAGAGTCATGATATCTATAATTTATTCTCATATTCTTCAGCAATAACAACAATATTAATAAATATCAGTATGTATATATAGAGAAAATAAACATGGCAATAGTAACTAGTGAATCTGGGTTATGGGTATACAGTAATTCATTACATTATTCATGCCGACTTTCTCTAAATTTGAGTTTTGCTTTTAAGATAAAAAGTGCAAAACGTAATAAGGTGGATTATATACAGTGACTCTCATTTGAGGGAGCCTAAAGCAGGGGCTCTCGAATTTACTATGTGTATCCACTTGTTACCTGAGAAATTAAGTGGGGAGGTGGCAAGGGGCAGTAAAAGGAGGGTCCATGCCAATATCATCTTCCCATTCCTGGTTTCTGATGTGTGTTTCTTGATGATCAGTGGCATTTGAAGAAGAAAACATATCCCACCCTAGCTAGTAACTTAGGAGGGGCCCAGTCCTCACTCTCCAACAATTAAGGCACCAATCTGGAGTGCTGTCATATGTGCTTGCATTCAAGTTTCTTCTCTTGTTCCTTTATTCCAAAATTATGTTTTAAGCAGTTAATCTAAGTTATAAAAAATTTATTCCTATATACATAAGAAAAAAACTGAAAGGATACCCACTAAACTGGCAGGGGAGAAGGGGTGAAGAGGGATTTCTACTTTTTACTTCAAGTATTTACACATTCTGTGTTGTTTTTATGTGCTTCAATATTCATCATGAACATGAACTAGTTTTATAATATTTTTGAACCTGATTCTCTGGCAAACCGTTTTATAATTTTTTAAAAAAATGACTGCTCAAGTGGGATGGAATTTTACAATCTCTATTAATTTACTTTAAAGTATTTCAACAAAGGGAAATATTAGCTAAATGTGGCCAAATCTTGGTAACTATTCAATCTGGATGAGGGATATATGGCCATATTGTACTCTCTATGTGTATTTTAATTTTTTATACTGAATATTATTTAAAGGATCATTGTAAAAAAATGTTTAAAAGCAGGAGAATTAAGAGAATAAAAGTTGAATTCATCCATAAAATTATATGAACAATAATTTTGCCTTTTTTTTTTTGAGACAAGGTCTTGCTCTATTGCGCAGGCTGGAGTGCAGTGGCACAATCACAGCTCACTGCAGGCTCAACTTCCCAGGCTCAAGTGATCCCCCCACTTTAGCCTCCTGAGTAGCTGGGACTATAGGTGCGCACCATCACACTTGGCTAATTTTTAAATTTTTGGTAGAAATGGGGTCTCACTCTGTTGCCCAGGCTGGTCTCAAACTCCTGGGCTCAAGCAATCCTCCTGCCTTGGCCTCCCAAAGGGCTGGGATTTTGGCATGAGCCACCATGCCCAGCCTTGCTGTCTATTTTTGAAAAGCATTTAAGGGTATTGGAAAATGCTTATTCAATACCAAGCGGTGACCAACTTTCTGTAAAGGACCAGATGGTAAATATTTTAGGCTTTATAGTGCTATAGTGATACGGTCTGGCTCTGTGTCCCCACCCAAATCTCATCTTCAATTGTAATCCAAATTGTAATCCCCACATGTTGGGGGAGGGACCTCATGGGAGGTGACTGAATCATGGGGGCGTTTCCCCCATGCTGTTCTCCTGATAGTGAGTTCTCACAAGATCAGATGGTTTTGTGAGGGGCTTTCCCCCTTTGCTCTTTACCCCCTTTACCTCATTCTTCTCTCTTCTGCCACCTTGTGAAGAAGGACATGTTTGCCTCCCCTTCTGCCATGATTTTAAGTTTCCTGAAGCCTCCCCAGCCCTGTGGAACTGTGAGTCAATTAAACTTCTTTCCTTTATAAATTACTCAGTCTCAGGTATATCCTTACAGCAGAGAATGTGAGAATGGACTAATACATACAGTCTCTGCCACAACTGCTTAATTCTTCCACTGTGCTGCAAAAACAGCCCCAGAAAATATATAAATGAATACACATGACTGTGTTCCAATAAAACTTTATTGATGGGAAGGGAAATTTGAATTTTATGTAATTTTCACATGTCAGGAAATGTCATTCTTTTTTTCAACCATTTAAAACTCTGAAACCATTCTTAGCTTACAGGCAATACAGGCCCACAGAATGTGGACTGGATTTGGTCCACAAGCCATATTTTGCCAGCCTCTGCTCCCATCTGAAAACATGTATCATTTATACAATGCAAAAGTGTATATTTAATTTTTCTCTATCAAAAAATATGAAGAGGAGTTAAAGCCTTAAATAGTAATTATCTCTGGGTGATGGGGTTATAGATGATTTTTATTTTCCTCATTACATTTTTCAATGATTTCCAAATATCTTAAAATAAATATATTTCTGATAAATAATGTTTTTAAAAGAATCCTTTCATTATCTTCAAAAAGAGACAGGAAGACAAAACATGGAGATTAGGAGATTGCCCATCTGTCTTGAATGTCTTCTGGAGTCCAGATTGGATTAAATAACTTCTGAGGATTTCCTTCCTGTTTTGTGATTCGGTCTCCTCACACAATCAAATGCCTGTAACATAATTCTCTTTAATTTGGAAAGCAATCCTCTCTCTCGATTCTCTCTGAAAGTAAATTTCCGAAATTAAGTCCGTAGGCTGAGGGACCCCCTTTGCCATCTGGGCAAATGTAATTAGCAACCCCGTCTGGTGTTCAGGGAACCAGGCAGCCGCGCTCTTCTCAAACCAGCCTGGAAATGCAAAACGCAGTAGCATTAAACACACACGCCCCCAGAGGAAGGAGAAAGGCCACAAGGGGGCAGAGAATCTGCAACCCAAAGAAAAAGCAGGTTTCGCCCCAAATAGAACATACTCTATTGTAAATTGCCCAATTATCTAAATGTCTCTCAGAAACCAAATTAAGAATGCTATAAGACTTCAATTTGTTCACATAAAATGGTATTTCACAAAATTGAGCGTGCCTTTTTCTTGGAGCCTAGATAACTAGGGTCTTTCAAAAAGGTCGAAGCAAATTGTGTTGTTTTTTTGTTGTTGTTTTTTGTTTTTCTGTATGGTAAAGGATTGGGAAAATTTATACATTTTTCTTGTCAAACGGAGATTTTTTTTTCTAGCTCACAAGCAACCATTGCTTTACAAAAATAGTCTGTTTTATTTTTTCCTATATAGCAAAACACAACCAAATCAAATTTGAAGGGGGAGATTCCTGTTTCTTATAATTCCCTCATAAAAGATTCAGGAATCAAGTAGAAAAGTATCAGGGATATGGACAAAGGAATCTCCACTAAATCTGTTTAACCATATAAGTCACTCTAGTAAAATAGCTAACATTGTCTCCTAATTCACACGTTTAAAAGTAATATGAAAGATTTAAGTTTTGCCTTTTCCAAGTAGCAAATAATGAAGAATAACAAATAATAATTGCACCTACCATTTATTCAGCACTAACTGCTCAAGAAAATACGTTTCATATACGTTTTAATAATCACCACTGCCCTAGGTGTAGATAATATTATTATTCCATTTTTCTAAATGCAAAAATTCATCTGGCCATCTCTCACCTGGACATTCCTGACTCAGACCTATTCATATGCACACCCTGCTGTCTTCAATTTTCCCACTAAAAGAGAGGCAATCTATGTAAGCATTCTTAAATTAATAAACATAACTCTTCATAAATATGAACAGACAACCCAGGATCACAAGAACAAAACACTCTTGGTCTTATTTCTACCTCTATTTTTCTCCTTTCCTTCACAGAAAAACTCCGCAAAGGATTCTATACTTTCTGTCTCCAATTTCTGTCTCTCATTTCTTTAACTTTTTAAATTTCTAATTATGATAAATACACATAACATAAAACATACCATCTTTTTAGTGTACAATTCAGTAGTGCCAAGTATACTCACATTATTTTGCAGTCAATCTCCAGAGTTTTTTCTTCTTGCAAAACTGAAACTCTTACACTCATTAAATAGCTCCTCATTCCAACATTCTACTTTCTGTCTCTATGAATTTGACTGCTTGAGATACCTCATATGAGTGGAATCTTACCATACTTATAATTTTGTGACTGGCTTATTTTACTTAGGATAATGTCCTAAAGTTCTATCTGTGTTGTAGAATATGTCAGAACTTCCTTCCTTTTTAAGGCTGAATAGTGTTTCATTGTAGGTATATACCACGTTTTGCATATCCATTCACTCATTGATAGACATTCAGGTTCTTTCTAGCTTTTGACTATTATGAATAATGCTGCCAAAAACATGGGTGTACCTCATTCTCTCTTGAATCCACTCTGATCAGGTTTTCATCCCCGTGACTCCTCTAAGACTACTCTTATCAAGGTCCCAAATATCGTTGATGTCACTAAATCCATTGAATGTTTCTTAGTCTTCATATTGTCACAGAATCTTTGGGGTGTTGCTTTTCTGGCCAGAAACCTCTGTGGTCAGTGGCACCTTTGCCCAAGTTTTGCTCAGGCCCACTGGACTCATTCTACCCACTCAGCCTGGCAGGTTGCTCTTGACTTATGGTACCAGCATGGATCCCACACCTGCCAAGGGAGACTGCATGGGGCAGTAAGGGGTGTGTAAGTGAGTATGGGGTCTGGCCACCATACAGTCAGACGTGCCAGCTGCTGCAGCGGAGCGGGCAGCTCCAGGTGCCAGCACCGGTGCCAGCTGTCTGTAAGGCTGCGACTAGACCAGGTGCACTGCAAGCAGCTTTCACAGCTGGCACCAGGGAACACGGTGGCACCCTGAAGCTTGGAGATGCCAGGAACCTCAGGGACCCAAATACCGCTGCTATCAATATTACTTGGCCTGTCATCAGCATTTGACATTCCTTGATTCACTTGCCTCACTTGGATTGCAGGACACCACAGCTGTCTGGTTTTTCCCCGACTTTCCTGGTTGGTCTTTCTAGGTCCTTTTTCTGTTTCCTTCTCATTGTCTTGATTTCTAAGCTTTAGAGACTTCCTGGGCTTAGACTTTAGACCTCTTCTCTTTTATATTTTCTGCCTAGTAATCACATTCAATCTTATTGCTTTAAGTACCATTTCTATGCCAACACTCCCAAATTTATATCTCTATCCTAGATCTCTACCAGAACTCCAGACTCATATATGAAACCACCTACTGGCTGTCCCCAAACGGATGACTAATAGCATCAAAAATCAACATGTCTAAAACTGAGCTCTTGACTTCCTCTTTTCATTTCACAAACCTCTCTGCCCATAAACCTCCTTCATCTCAGTGCCTGGCAGTTCCATCCTTCCAGTTGCTCAGGCCCTTTTGGAGTTATTCTGAACTCTTCCGTTTCTCTCACGCTCCCCATCTAACCCTAAAAATCCTCTTGGTTCCACCTTAAAACTTAAAACTATAGATGTATAAAAATGTGATCACGTCTCACTATCTCCATTGCCCCTACCATGCTTCAAGCCAATTCATGTCCTGTCAGTATTACTGAAATAAGTTCCAAGAAGGTGCGCTGATTCTACATGTACCTCCTTGATATCTATTCTCAACACAGAAGCCAAAATGAGTCTGTTAAAACATAAGCTAAAGTGGTCATTTCTCTGGACAAAATCCTCCAGTGGCTCCCCAACTCATTCAGAATGAAAGCCAAAGTCCCTATTTTGACCTACAAGACTCTATATAATCTGGTCCTCAATGCCTCTCTGGCCTCATCTCCCAGTCTGTTCCCCATTGCTCACCATCGTAGCCACTCTGCCCCTCACTGTCACCTGGAAGTCAAGAACCCACCTTAGGGTCTTCTCACCTACTATATTCTCCATATAATGTTCTCCCAAATATCTGCCTGTCTAGATTCTTCACTTGAGACGCCTACTCAAAATTCATCTAAATGAAGTCTTCTTGGCAATCCTATCCAACTTTTCAAACAAACGAAAAAACCCATAACCCAACACTTCACACTTTATATCCCACTTATTTAATTTATCCTTAAAATTTGTCATCATATAACATATATTTGACATATTTATCTTGTTTATTCTCTCTCTCTCTCTCTTCTTCTCCTTCATGTAAACTCCATGAAGGGGATTTTATCTACTTTGTTTACTTCTGTATGCCCGACATACAAACAAAGGCTGGAGAGAGTATGCACTCCATATCTATTCACTGAATGAATAGAATAAATAATTGACTAGATAAATATGAATTAGTAACAAAGATCAACAAACATGCAAGAAAGCAAGACACTATGAGAGTTCACAGAAACCACAAAATAACCAGTAGAACCCCTTCTCCAAAAGACCTCAGATACTGAAGTTATCAGCACAAAATATAACTATCTAGAAATGTTTTTTTTAATTAAAAATGAAGTATTTACAAATAAGCAAGGAAAAAACTACCAAAATGGCCAGTCAGATTCATAAAATAATCAGATTAGATTTTTAGTAAAAACATAATAATTGTTGAAATGTTAAAACTGTGAATCAGTTAAACAGAAATTAGACATAGCTGAAGAGAGTATTAGTGACTTATTTTATACCATATACAAAAATTAACTCAAAATTAATCAAAGACCTAAACATAAGAGTTAAAACTAAAAATTTCTTAGAAGAAAACATAGGAGCAAAACTTTATAACAATGGATTTCACAGTGATTACTTGGATATGATACTGAAAGCATAGGCCACAAAAGAAAAAAATAGATAAATTGGATTACATAAAAATATTAAAACTTCCGTGCATCAAAAAACACAAGGAACAGAACAAAAAGGCAGGGGGGGGAATATTTGCAATTCATATTTCTGAAAAGGGTTAATAATATCCAGGATATATAAAGAACTCCTACAATTCAACAACAACAAAAACCCCAATTTTGAAAATGGGCAAAGAGGCCGGGCATAGTGGCTCACGCCTCTAATCCTAGCATTTTGGGAGGCCAAGGCAGGCGGATCACAAGGTCAAGAGATCAAGACCATCATGGCCAACATGGTGAAACCCTGGCTCTACCAAAAATACAAAAAGTTAACTGGGTGTGGTGGCGGGCGTCTGTAGTCCCAGCTACTTGGGAGGCTGAAGCAGGAGGATTGCTTGAACCCAGGAGGTGGAGGTTGCAGTGAGCCAAGATTGTGCCACTGCACTCCAGTCTGACAACAGAGTGACACTCCATCTCAAAAAATAAATAAATAAAAATAAAATAAAAATGGGCAAAGGACTTGAATAGACATTTCTCCAAAGAAGATCTACAAATGGCCAATAAGCACATGAAAAGATGTTCAACATCACCAATGATCACAGAAATGCAAATCTAAACCCCATACCCATTAGGACTGCTGCTATCAAAAAAATCAGAAAATAACAAATGTTGGCAAAGATAGGAGAAATTGGACCCTATATATGCTGTTGGTGGGAATGCAAAATGGTGCAGCCATGTGGCAAACAGTATGGCAATTCCTCAAAAAATTGAAAACAGAATTACCAAATGATCTGGCAATTCAACTTGTTATATAACCAAAAGAGTTGAAAGCAGGGTCTCAAAGAGATATTTCTACACTCATGTTTACAGAAGCATTCACAACAGCCAAAACAGGAGGCAACCCAGTGTTCATTAAAGAATTAATGGACAAACAAAATGTGGTATATACTGTACACACAATGGAATACTATTGACCTTTAAAAAGGAGAGAAATTGGCCAGGCTCAGTGGCTCACGCCTGTAATCCCAGCACTTTGGGAGGCCGAGGTGGGCAGATCATCTGAGGTCAGGAGTTCGAGACCAGCCTGGCCAACATGGTGAAACCCTGTCTCTACTAAAAACAAAAAAATTAGCCAGGTGTGGTGGCAGGCGCCTGTAATCCCAGCTACTCTGGAAGCTGAGGCAGGAGAATCGCTTGAACCCGGGAGGAGGAGGTTGCAGTGAGCCGAGACTGCACCACTGTACTCCAGCCTGGGCGACAGAGTAAGACTCCATCTCAAAAAAGAAAAAAAGGGGGGAAGTTTTGGCATGCTATAATATGATGAACCTGGAGGACATTATGCTTAGTGAAATAAGCCAGTCACAATATTACAAATAAAATATGATTCTACTCATATGAGATACCTAGAGTAGTCAAATTCATAGAGACAAAGTAGAGTGGTGATTCCCAGAAGCTGAGGGGAGGAGGAATGGGAAGTTTTTCTTTAATGAGTGTAAGAGTTTTGGTTTTGCAGGATTAAAAAAGCTCCAGAGATTGGTTGCACAATATGAATATATTTAATACCACTGAACTGTACACTTAAAAATGGTTAAAATGGTAAATGTTCTGTTATATGTATTTTACCACAATTTAAAAAGAAAAACTAAGTGTGGGAAAATATTGTCTATTGTGGTTTTTCAGTGTCCCTAACCATATAAAATACCTTGCAGAGGTTATTTGTCCCCTGAGGGCAGATGATGGTCAAATCAAATGAATTTCTAGTTGGTGAAATTTCATACAGTAAAGCAGACAGTGAAAAAATTCAGTCAGAAAATACCAGTCAGGTTTAATTTTACATATGCTCATAGCACTCTGTACCTTGTTTTCCTAGTACTTGCTCTAGCTGTTATTTTATTTAATTTGACTGTGTTAAATTAAACTAAATTTGGCCTGAGGCTGTCTCTGTACTGAGTCCCTAAATAACAAATGCAATCCAATTCAGTACCTAAATAAACCAAAAGCCTAATTTAAGAGTATATTTTATAACAAATAGCTGTACTTCAGCCAATCATAGAAGCTGAGCTTCAGCCAATCACAGGCTGCCAACTGATCAGACCATGTCCAAATAAGGCAAACGCTGAGCTGTAATCAATCAAGCTGTTTCTGTACCTCATTTCTGGTTTTTGTCTATAAATGCTGCCTGCCTACATTGCAGAGCAGAGTTCTCAACTTCATCTGGTTCTGACAGCTGTCTGATTTGTGAATTGTTCATTGCTCAAATAAACTCTGTTGAGTTTGTCAAAAGTCTTCCTTTTAACAACTGATTATTTTATCAATATCAAACAGTAAAGTCCATGAGGACAGGGAGCAAGCCTGGCTTTCATTCACTTTTATATTCCTAGTGCCTAGATACATCTCAGTAATACTTTAGTAGATATTGAAAACAGAGGAGCCACAATGTAACAGTATCAGTAAAAGCTACCATTCATTAGACATCTAAGTACTTTACATGTAATTTCTTATTTGATCCTCACCACAACTCTACCAAGTAGTTTCTGTTGTTTTCTGTGTGGTTTCCAAAGGTAAGTAATAGAATTTATCTCTAACAATTCATTAGTCTCTTTTCCAGTATTTTGACTTCAAAGACACTTTTTCTTTTTTTTTCCCTCGCCCAAGACGGAGTTTCGCTCTTGTTGCCCAGGCTGGAGTGCAATGGCGCTATCTTGGCTCACTGCAACCTCCACCTCCCAGGTTCAAACGATTCTCCTGCCTTAGCCTCCTGAGTAGCTGGGATTATAGGCACCTGCCACCACACCCGGCTAATTTTTGTATTGTTAGTAGAGACAGGGTTTCACCATGTTGGCAGGCTGGTCTCGAACCCCTGACCTCAGGTGATCTGCACTCCTAGGCCTCCCAAAGTGCTGGGATTACAGGTGCGAGCCAGGCTGGCTGACCTCAAAGACTCTTAAACAGTGGTTCTTAATATGGGAGCCCTAGATCAGCAGCATCAACATCACCTGGGAACTTGGTAAAAATGCAAATTTTGGGGTCCCACCTGAGACCCACTGAGTCAGAATCTCTGGAGTGGGATTACCAATCTGTGTTTAAACAAGCCCTGGGGGTGATTCCGAGGCAGGCTACACTTTGAGGACCACTGCTCTAAAGTCTCCAGTTGGATTTTTTTTTTCTTTTTTAGACTTTTCTTCCAAAAATCACTCTCCTGAGTTATTTTATAATACTGGTTATAAAAGTTTGAGGGCTCAGAACAAGGTTAGCTGTTTGGTGTGTCATTCCTAAGTCAAGTGTTTGCAAATTGGTAACTATACACACATTATGAACGTTTCAGCTAAAAGCAAAAGAAAAATGCTTTGGGCTTATATTTTGCTACAAGGCCAAAAGTTATTGTTTCATTCATTTTATTGAATATTTATGTTTTGGATTGCCTCTGTAAATTAGTTCTTATATGAAATTCTCTCCATAAGAGTTTATATTTCACCAAGTTCTTTTCCTTATGTGGTGCCCCCTACCCAAAATAAATTTGAAAGTTATTTAGCAACAATAGTAATGTCAACAATAATAGCTTCCTTTGTTTTATAGTTAAAGGAAGTTTTTGGAGACTTGTTTAGAATTTTAATATATATACTGCAGGGATCCATTTTTGTAGACATAACTTTGTTATATTAATATCTGGTGCTGTGAGAAAGACAAATATGTATGCATGAGAAGAATCAACTTGATATCAGCCAAAAGTGAGTCTGAAAATTTCTTCCAAAGAAGCTTAAATTTTTGCAAAAGTGAGTTACCCACTCGTGATAAATTCTGCAAAATTATGTTAAATTGTGATTTTCTGAAATGTGGTTTGGAAAATGTATGCATCAGGGAAGTAAATTAATTGAAAGAGAAAGGATTGCATTCACAATATGAAAAGATACAAAATGGACTAACTCCCTCTACCTAGAAGTTATATGTAAAGAGTACTGATAGAAGAGAAAGGCAGCAACATTCCTCCAACAACATGTTGGTAAGCCCCAGCAAAAGTTTTCTAGTCTCTCGAGTTGAAACAAGTCAAAATAATCCAGTAAATTGGCTTTAACTGATGTGTAATATTATTAAGTGCTGAAGTGAAGTAACTGGTGACTTGGCTTCCGTGACCTGATCAAAATTAAAATCCCCCTCACTCCCATCTCCTTTTTGTAAAAAATTATATATTTTTTCTATTACTTTTCAATTACTTTGCTTTTTAAATCCAGTTCTCAACTTTGTGTTATGTTTATTGAATACTAATAGCTCACTTGATTGGGCCATTGTTCTGTGCAAGTATACACTAAGGACTCTCCTTACATTATTTAATTCAACTCCTACAACACCCTTGTGAAATAGAAGTGTTACCAGTGGAGAGTGTCCAGGTTCTTGGCATCTTGAACAAAGAACTGGACAAAACGCACAAATAAAGCAAGGAAAGAATGAAGCAACAAAAGCAGAAATTTATTGAACGTACAAGAACACTCCACAGTGTGGCAGCGGGCCTGAGCACAGGGGCTCAAGGCCCGCATTACAGAATTGTTGGGGTTTTAAGTGTCCTCTAGAGGTTTCCATTGGTTACTTGGTGTACGCCCAATGTAAATGAAGAAATGATAAAGTAAAGTTACAAAGTCACTTACTTGGCGTATGCCCTATGGAGAGGATATTTCCTGTCATAGCTGAAGTGTGAATCGGCCATAAGTTCCCTGCCTCCAGACCCTATTTTCCTGCCTCAGAAGATGATACCCTCTTTGTGGATGACAGAACCAAAGATAGATTAGAAAACTTACCCAAGATCACACTGTGGTAACTGGTGTAACCACTACCAGGAAGCAAAAAGTGATCCGTCTTTTGCAAAGTTAATGTTCCTCACCAAATTAAAAAGCAAAACCAAACCCAAGACAAACAAAACACCAATGCTCTAGACCAGAGATGAGCAGTCTGGGAAGTACTTGCAGAGACAAAGTAAAGTAGTAATGGAGATTTTAATTCAATTAAAGAGATCAAGTTGTTTATAAACAATACTATAGTTCCCAAGAAACCACAGGAAAGCTGTGTTTCTCATAGAAAAAGAAAGGAAAAGAGGAGAATTTTTCCTCTATACAATTACCATGAGCTCCTCAAACCTGTAAAGCAGTGAGTGGTTCTCAAAGTGTGGTATGAGGGCCAGAAGCATGGGCAGCACCTGATGGCTTGCTGGAAAAGAAAGTTCTAAGTTCCCTTTAGAGCCACAGAAATACAAACTCTGGAGTGAGGCCCAACAGCCTGCGTCTTAAGTCCTGCAGACAATGCTGAGGCACATTCAAGTTTCAGAATTACTGTGCCAGAGTTTCTTTTGTTGAAGTACTGGGAAAACTGATCGGTACAACTTATTACAAACAACATTTGCATGTTTAAATCTTGGACCTGCTTACAGTGAAATTAATATTAACTCATTTAAGAATATTTATCCAATTCAGCTAAATGTTTTACCAAAAATACCTAAGCTAATGCTTCGATCCCCTAGGTTTAAAATCACAATAGCAAACACTTTCCAAACATTGACAATACACCAAATACACTGTTCTAAGAGTTTTACATTGATTAACTCATTTAGTCTTCATAAAAACCTATGAGATATGTACTATTTTTACCCTCTTTTTACAAATAAAAACACTGAGGCTGAGACAGATTAAGTAACCTGCCCAGGTCCCAGAGTGAGTAAATGACAGTTGAGATTTCAACCCTGGCCACACTAGAGTCCCTGTTCCTAACTGCTAGACTATCTTGGGGCAAAAACTTTGTAAAATAAATCTATTTAAGGGATATTTCTAGGAGAAGGAAGGAAGGAAGAAGGAAGGAAGGAAGGAAGGAAGGAAGGAAGGAAGGAAGGAAGGAAGGAAGGAAGGAAGGAAGGAAGGAAGGAAGGAAAGAAGGAAGGAAGTTGAGAGAGAGAGGGAGGAAGGAAGGAGAAGAAGGAGCAAGGAGAGGGGGAAGGAAGGAAGGGAGAGAGAGAAAGAGAGAGAGGAAGAGGGAGGCAAGGAGGGAGGGAGGGAGGAAAAAGAAAGCTACCTATGAAATTTGAATTTCGAGGAATTTTAACCATACTTATCAAACCAGTCAACCATTAGAGGCAAAAATTAGAGTCTTTCTAAATATATTTTCATGATGCGAAAAGACTCTTCTGAAATGTATCTTACAGTTCCTTGGGACATTTGGAAGAAATATTAAGCTTAGGTGATTTTGTGGCTCTACTGATTTTAAGATTCTATGAAGGCATTTCAGAAGCAATTTCTTTCTCTTCTTCTTTTTCCAAATTATACGATCATCTTCATCCTGTGGCAGTGTATTTATCCTCAAGTATAACCAAGAACCACTTCAGAAAGCAAATTGCACTGATAGATGAAATATCCACTCGGTTTGTCACGTTTTGGCCTACACAAGGACCATAATAAGTAGAGAGGAATATTTTATTATGAGTCCCACAACTCCTATTCTCAATCTTTAATTACTGCTTTTTCAGACCCTTTTTGAATCTCTGGCTTCTTGGTTCTATACCAATATTAATTTTTGCTGTACTAGTATATATTTAGTTAACCAGAAAACTTAAAGTAAGAGTGTTGTGAATTCAAAAAGTTTGAAGAGCTCTGTTGCTTGTCCCTGCCTACTCCATGGAATTTCTGAGGCTCTGTTTACTTTGAGGGTCAAAGCTGGATATCCTCTACCCGCTGAAACTTGGAAAGTTTTCATCACTGCTACTTTACAAAAGAAGTCAGTTTTCTGGTGACCGAGGAGGAGAAAAAAGGCTGGTACAGAGGGTGGGTGCCAGGAAAGATGGTGCCCAGGCAATCCCAGAGCAGCAGCCTCTCCACATCACAAAGAATGTGCTAGGATTTGGTTCAGTGCTGAAAGGAAAGGCATACCAAGAAAAAATTTACTTAAAATAGTGTCTTTGCTTTTTACATGACTGGAGTATTGCCCTTGCAAAATTCCCACCACCACCATCACTTCATCTGGGACTTCTTGAGACATGGATAACAAAAGCGTATGCGGCCACTTGCGAATGAGAGGGATGAGAATGCATGTCATTCACTGGAACTAGAAAATAAAGAGGCCTCTGAAGTCACATGTCTCATCCCGTTTCCTTTACCGGATCTTCCATCCTGTGTCCTACCTAAGTGGGGAGCTCTCCCAGATCCTTTGTGAGATCTTTGGAGTTTTCCTATTTCAAACATAAGACTCTGGTCTCTTCTCACATATTGGTAACTGTCAGTGGCTTGCTCTGGTTCCACCTGAAATATGCTCTGAACATATCATTGTAATATCCAAAAAATTACCCATAAATCCACCTCCCAATGCATAACCAAAGTTGGAGATCTTGCTGAAGAGTTCCAGGAAAAGAAAAAAGAAATTTTATGCCATAACCTTGGCTAAGGTAGGTTCATGGAAGATCCCTTTTAAATGATAATATTCTGAGACCTAAACGTTGAGAAGGACTCAGGACAATCCAGAGTATAGGCATTCCAGGCGGAAGTAGTAAGTGCAAAACCCAGAGACAGAAACCAGGCCGGCATGTTTGAGAAACAGAAAGGTGAGTGTGGCAGGGCAGGGTTGTTCAGAGCGTTGTCTGCAACAGGTTGTCCACAACAAGGGAAGGGATTTGTGCCAGCATATAAATCAAAGTACTGCTCTTTCGGCAAGAAAATCTTCCACCCACCCAAAAAAAAAAAAAAGCAGCTGAACTAAACAGTATACTTAGTGATGTAATTGATTCTTTTATGGTACTTTTTTTGGCGTTTTGAAAATACGTGAAGAATCACTTTGGTTTAAGATTACAAATATTTCACAAAATTTCTGTGGTTTTGCAATTTAAAGATACTTTAATATCTTTTACTGTTAAAATAGTGATTAAGCAATGAGCTGGGCACAGTGGCCGATGCCTGTAATCCCAGCACTTTGGAGGCCAAGGAGGGGGATCACTTGAGTTCAGGAGTTCGAGACCAGCCTGGCCAACATGGTGAAACCCTGTCTCTACTAACAATACAAAAATTAGCCGGGTGTGGTGGTAGGTGCCTGAAATCCCAGCTGTTTGGGAGGCTGAGGCATGAGAATCCCTTGAACCCAGGAGGCAGAGATTGCAGTTAGCCGAGATCACACCACTGCACCCCAGCCTGGGCAACAGAGCGACATTCTGTCTCAAAAAAAAGAACCAGGCAAAAAATAATTTAATATTTCAAAAATCTTCTACAATTTGATCACCACCACACTTTTATTTTTAGTAACATTTCATTCTTTGCTCCTATAAATATCCTTATATAGTTTCAATCATATTAGACACACATTTTTGCATGTTCAGTTAATATCAAATCATAGGCATTTTACGTGTCTATAAATAGAAGTAATAAGAGTCAGTTTAAAACTATAATCACTCATTGCATTTTTAACAATTGATTTAAGCATCTATCTTTCATGAGAAATTTATTTCCTTTCTCTTCTGTTACAAACAGCCTTGCTATGAAAATATAGGTACATACTCCTTTTCCTTCTTTTGGATGATATCCTTTAAAGAATTCCCAGAAGTTGAATTACTAAATCAAAGAATATGAGCCCACAGTTACTATATATTGCCTTGTTGCTTTCTAAAAGGGTTATAGATATTTGATAATTTAGAATTTTATCTGCAGAATTTTTAATGCAATACAAGACATTGGGTACCTGTTAAACTGTTTTCTTTAGAATTCTCAGTTCTGTGACAGTTGGACTCCACAAGTGAACTTATGCAAAAGATTGTATGATATATATGCATATGTATATTTCTACAATTCAGTTAATAAAATGATTAATAAAACTGCTTATTGCAACAATTTCTGAGAAACATTAGTCATTAACAGCTAAAATTTTAAGCACGGTACTCAAAAAGCAGACATAATCCCTTAATAGCTATTGGCCCTTCTGGAGATTTTCTGTAACCTTGCCATTTAAACCTAACCACACGGGCCACTAACAAGTGATACAGGAGCTAAAAAAACCAAAAATTATTTAGGCAGTTAGTAAGGGTAAGAGAGTTCTCAGTGGAATTTCCTTTTAACAAAAAGCAGCCACCAAATCATTTCTTTTCTAACAAAGACCAGCTTGTAAAATTGAGCTGCAGACATAGATAAGCAAGCTGGAAGCTTTCATAAGTAAATGCCAGCGGCTGGGCCAACAGGGAAAGACTACCTGGGGGCCAGGTATATTCAACATGGAGGTTCTCTCTTCCCTTTTCTTTGTTGCCACGTGTGTGCAGTAAAAAAGCAGGCAACATGGTGCCAGCCAGGTAAAGACTCCATCTGCATAATAAAAAATTAGGGTGGAACGTCCAGCTTCTTCACAGGCGATGTATATGATACACCTGGTCCAATCAATCTTTGGACCCTATGTAAATCAGACACCACCTCCCTAAGCTCATCTATAAAACACACCGCATCTCACTGAGAACCCAGAAACCTGTTCAGGACCCCTTCCTTTGCACAAGGAAGCTCTCTTCTTTCTTTCGCCTATTAAACTTCTGCTCTTAAACCCACTCCTTGTGTGTCCGCATCCTCGATTTCCTTGGCGTGAGACAACGAACCTTGGGTATCACCCCAGACAAACGAAGCCGCTTCACCAGGATAACTTTGGCTTGTGACCCAAGTTCACTCTCCTACAAAGGAGATAGGCTTGCACCTGCAGAACTGGGAAGAATCTAGTTCATTACACACAGAAATAGGGAGATTAGTCAATAGAGGAATTCACCTAGATACACCCAGGAACAAATCAACCAACCAAATTGAGAAAGAGGAAGCATTTAGTTAATCTTATTTAGCTTTTTAAATAGTAAGATTTAATTTTTATGTATTAACTAAATTTTACTCATTCACAGAGCTAGACATGAAGAGTCTTCTAGTTAGTTTTTTGAGGACATTAAGATCCTAGCCATTTTGCATTGGTAACAATATCATGGAATTTCAAGGTACATCTTTTCTTTTCATCCTTTTCATAACTTCCCAGTCCCTAACAGTTGTGGCAGGCTCACACAGGCAGAAGTAAAAGATATCAATTACCCTGTGTATGGTGTTTGTCTCTGTGACTTTAAAAAGAAGACATAGTATAGCCAAGTCCGAAGCCAAAGTGGGATTCTATTAGGTTCCCCTCAATGTCAGCACTCCAGCCCATTTTGGCTTTTATCAGTCCTGAAAAGACTGATAATTTACTGCATTCAGCAAACAGTTTTTGTAGATATCATGCTGGGCATTCAATAACATCCTTCCCTCTGTTCTGTGTATGACTTTGACACTAACCCCTCATTAAATCCATTATATAGAAGACACAAAATATCATTTATCCGTTGAAATGCTTACTTGTGGGATTCTGCAGTGTTGGGTGCTGCTTGACACCTGCTAAGGTTATCATTTCAAACTGTAAGTCAAACTGTACTTTGAAGAACCTTCCCCAGAAAGGCTTACTTCAGACACAAGTTCGGCAGTGCTGAATGGAGTTGCTGTTTGTGGACAAAGTTTTCAGGCTAATGGTGGGGAAAAGAGATAGCATCGTGAACTGCAAAAGGCCTTAGCTAGCAGCCTCTTCCACAATAGTAACTAATCAAAGGG
Source organism: Chlorocebus sabaeus (assembly GCF_047675955.1). Lineage (NCBI taxonomy): Eukaryota > Metazoa > Chordata > Mammalia > Primates > Cercopithecidae > Chlorocebus > Chlorocebus sabaeus. The sequence goes on from NC_132924.1 coordinate 33,573,453, forward strand.
CTGGCTCCCCACGTGCACAAAGTGAAAGAGGCTTTTCATTTCCGTGAGGTCTCTTCAGGCATGCATATACAGGCACACATGCCTCATAAATCTTAATAACCATCTTAAAAGATGAGGGAAAAATTAAGTGCACCTGCTATGTCAACTCGACTTGCCATGGGCAAACTGCAGGCAGGCAACACCAATTGTAGAAGCTTTCTCAGAGCCTATATCAAAATAAGTCTTATTACAAAATACCCTACTTGAGGGTTTTGTTTTTAAATACATTCATTAAGTAAACAGGAATTTTAAGAAAAAGGAAATTACTAAAACAATATTCCTATTGAAATTTAAAAAATAAAGCAAGTTTGTCTTAAACATGTTTTGAGATCTATATTTTCAACTCAGTAACATCAAGTGTTTTTATATTTAGAAGCAAAAGTTTCTCTGCATTGGAAATATCCTATCTGGTAGTTTTCATGCTGCTAAGGAAATTGGCTAATGGGTAGATCAATTTATACTGTGACATATAGTCCGGTTAAAAAATAAGTTTCAGGCTGAGCGCAGTGTCTCACGCCTTTAATCCCAGCATTTTGGGAGGTCAAGGTGGGCAGATCATGAGGTCAAGAGATCAAGACCATCCTGGCCATGTGGTGAAACCCTGTCTCTACTAAAAATACAAAAATTAGCTGGGTGTGGTGGTGTGTGCCTGTAGTTCCAGCTACTCAGGAGGCTGAGGCAGGAGAATCGCTTGAACCCAGGAGGCAGAGGTTTCAGTGAGCCGAGATCGCGTCACTGCACTCCAGCCTGGCAACAGAGCGAGACTGCGTCTCAAAAAATAAATAAAGTTCAAAAAAATAAGTTAGGGAAAGCAGTCACATTGCTTCGTTTAAAAAGACAAACACAGCCTGATCTCATTTATATGTGAAATTGGCAAACTCCTAGAAGCAGAGAGTAGAATGGAAGGTGGGGATTCAGCCGGGAGGTAGCTGGTGGGAGAGGTGAGAAAAGGGGAGATGTCAAAGGATACAAAGTATCAGTTAGGAGGAATAAGTTTTAGAGATGCATTGCATAGCAAGGTGAGCACAGTTATGCACTGTATATTTCAAAATTGCTGTAAGAGTAGATTTTTAAAATTCTCACCACAAAAAATGGCAAGCAGGTGAGGTGATAAATATGTTAATTAGCTTGATTTAATCTCCTATGATATATACATGTATCAAAACAAGAGACCATTCTGGCTAACATGGTGAAACCCCGTCTCTACTAAAAAAATACAAAAAACTAGCCGGGCGTGGTGGCGGGCGCCTGTAGTCCCAGCTACTCGGAGGCTGAGGCCGGAGAATGGCGTAAACCCGGGAGGCGGAGCTTGCAGTGAGCTGAGATCCGGCCACTGCACTCCAGCCTGGGTGACACAGCGAGACTCCGTCTCAAAAAAAAAAAAAAAACACATTGTACCCCATAAATGTTTCAATTATTGTTTGTCAATTCAAAGTTTTTTAAATAAATAAAATTTTTAAAACCCCAAACTGAAACAAAAACAAGTTCAGATGAAGTAGTTGAAATATATCTTACGTAACTGTCAACAGAATATTTTAGAATGGTGATATATTGTTAAAAAATAATTGGAGGGGTGAGGGGTGAGGGGAGGGAACTTAGAGGATGGGTCAATAGGTGCAGTGAACCACCATGGCACACGTATACCTATATAACAAACCTGCACGTTCTGCACATGGATCTTGTTTTTTTAGAAGAAATTTTTTAAAAGTATAATAAAAAATAATTTGCTTGACCTCATACAAATAAAAAATAATTTGCTTGACCTCATACCATATGAAAAGGTTAACTTGTAATGAATCATAGATCTAAAACAGGAGCTAAGACTAAAAAATATCTAGAAGAAAATATTTATGAACTTAAGGAGGCAAAGAATTCTTAGATATGACACAGGAAACATGATCCTTAAAAGAAAAACATTAACAAATTAGATTTTATCAAATTAGAAAGGTCTGCTCTTTAAATAACCTGATTAAGAAAATGAAAAGGCAAATGACAGACTAGGACAAAATGTTTGCACACCACTATCTCATGAAGAACTTTTGTTTACAACATATAAGGAATTCTTACAATTCAATAAGTCAATAAGAACACAAAAATCCAATTAAAAAACAATGCTTTATGAAAGAAGACATGCAAATGGCAAATAAACACATGAAAAGATGCTCAATGTCATTAATCCTAAGGGAGATACAAATTGAAATCACAATGAGATACCAGCACACACCCATTTGAATTTTTTTAAAAAAAACACCAATAATACCAAGTGCTGGTGAATGCACAGATATGGAAATCTCTTATATTGTCGATGGGAATCACCAAAAACTGAAAACACCCCAAATATCCTTCAGTGAATGATGGATCAAATTGTGCTACAACCATACAATGAAATACTATTCAGCAATAAAAAAGGAATGAACAGACTACTGATTCATACAATGTGGATGAATCTCAAATGCATTTTACAACGTGAAAGAAGACTCAAAATGCCATGTGTATGCATCTGACATTTATAAGACCTTATAGAAAAGGTAAAACTACAGAGACAAAAATAGAGCAGTGGTTTCCAGGGATTGAGGCAGGGGAAGAAGTTGATGACGAAGGAGGTTGGGGGACTTTATGGAGTGAGGGAATGGTTCTCTATCTTGATGATGGTAGTGGTTTACCCACCTGCATTTGTCAAAACTCATAGAACAATAAAAGGTGAATTTTACCGGATATAAATCACACCTCAATAAGAAAAATTAAATCTGATTCCTTTTTCATGCCAGATTAAAAATCAATTTTAGGTACGTTAAAGATTAAAACATAAAAGACAAAATAAACTTTTACTATCCAACACAGGAAGATATAACTTAAGATCTTAGATTAGGGAAGAATTCCTTAAATAAGACACAATGTAGGAAAAGATAGATATATTTGATTACTTCTGTTCATCTGTTCGTTACAAAGAGAGTTACAAAGAGAGTGAAAAGTCAAGCCCCAAATGATAAGATATTTCCAACACTTATAATTATTAAAAAAATCAATATCAAAAATATACAATTAACTACTACAAAAGAATAAAACAAATAATCAAATAGAAAAACTGGGCAAATATCAAAGTCAATTAACTTTAGTTAAGCACTTTAGAGTGCACACATTTGAATGTTGTGTTGATGCCCTGGGATGTTGAGTGAATAATACAATTAAGTCACAGAAGAATACCTAAAGTATAATCTCATTGGCATAAAGTTCCAAAACAGACAAAATTAACAATGTTTTGCTTAATAGTACATGTATCAGTGATTAAACAATAACGAAAAGTGAGGGAATAATAGCACAAAATTCAGGACGATGGCTAAGTTTGAAGTGATGGGGGAAAAGAGGGAGTTACAGGTTATTTTCTATTTCTTAACCTAGGCGGCAGGTTCATACATCTATTTTTTTATTATATAAAGTGTACATATGTGTTTTATACACTCTTACGTTTATGGAATTGTGTTTGCTCAGGTCTCCTAAGAAACAGATGCCAAAATGGGGTTAAACATGCAAGAAACCACGGTGCAGGTCTGATACCTCTGAAGGAGAAGGAGAAGGAAGCAGGATTAGATAGGCAGAGCCTTGGACTGCAGCATGGTTCTAAGAAAGTTTCAACCAGATCCATAAGGAGTCAAAGTCACCCATCAAGGAGTCCCCATTTTGCAGGGACAGTGTTCTTGTCATACCCAGCCACAGGTTAGGACCAGCCTTGGAAATCATGGTCTTGGTATGAATTCAGAGGTGCTTTCAGAAAGCAGTAGCTGCGATGTCAGTCAGTTACATTACCCACAGCGGGAGATTTGAAAAGTGCATTTTTGTGGCTGCCATGATAGTATGTTTCAAACTTTTTAAAAACTAAAGGGTAATGAAAATGGGCAAAGGGTATCAACAAACAGTTCCAGAAAAGAAAATCAAATGACTCTTAAATAAATAAAATAATGTTCAACATCCCTCAAAGCAGGACCATTAATTTTCAGATTAAATTGCATTGAGAGGCTCCTTGAGGATCCAGGTGACTCCAAGTTTAGGGCAGGGAAAGTACAAAGGCAAGCCTAGCTTTTTGTTTGTTACAGAACAACGTCATCTAGTACACGTAGAAGCAATACTGGAAGTAGAAAAAAAATCATCTTTTTCTAGTCCCCAAGGTAATAACTGATTTGGCAAAGATAGCCAATGGATGCTAAAACATGGTGCAAAGTCTCACCCCATCAGTTACCGACCAAGTACAAAGACAAACTGTACATTCCCAGTGGAGAGATTCAGTGGTCACCAGTCTTAACCAAGTAATCAAACCTGAGGATGGATTCAGCGGGGAAACCTGAGTGTGTGTGTACCAGCTCACCCCACACTTACAGGGCCTGGAGCTCAAGAACACACAGAAGCCCAATGCCATTGTCTAGACATTTAAAACTTGCGAATTGAACTACCAACGTTTGAGTAAAGTACATTTTATTCTCATATCTTGACAAATATACCTTTATAATGTATATTAAATGCATGTAAGATGCATGTAAAGCTATGATTTTCAAACAAGGTATTTTAGATAACTGAAAGTGGGAAAAACATCAAAGACAACTGAATTTTATGATTAATTTTATTTTTATTTATTTATTTTTTCAGATAGCATCTTGTTCTGTCACCCAAACTGGAGTGGCAGTAACATGATTATGACTCACTGCAGCCTCGACATCCTGGACTCAAGGGATCCTCCAATCTCAGCCTCCTGGCACTACAGGCATGCGCCACAATGCCTGGCTAACTTCTGTATTTTTTGTAGAGACAAGGTTTCACCATGTTGCCCAGGCTGGTCTCAAACTCCTGAGCTCAAGTAATCTGCCTACCTTGGCCTCCCAGAGTGCTACGATTACAGGTGTGCCCCACTGTGTTTGGCCTTATTATTGTACACATCTGAATGTTGTATTGCTATGCTGTGATGTTGTAATAAAATAGACATACATAGTTTTATAAGTAATATATTTATTTGACAAAATTAATATAATGTTAACTTCATTATATATATGAATTACAATGTTAAATTCATTATATATATAATAATGTTAAATTCATTATATATATAATGTTAAATTAATAACGTTAACTTCACTTTAATGAATCACTAACTAGGTTGTTATAATGAATAATTTCACATGAATTGTGGCCTGTAGAAAGTAATAATCTAAAAGATTAAAAATATAAAATGTGATCGTATTAAAATATCCAAAATTTGAATATTTTATCAAAAAATATAAGTTAAATAAATATAAACATATAAGATTTAAATTTACTTTTTATATGTGCTTTCCAAAAATATTTTCTTCTAAATATTAAAAATAGTCTATTAAAAGGCAAATGCAATTTATTATTAACAAAAATCAAAGTTTTATGTAGGGTTAAATGAAAAGTATTTAATAAAGCTGAAAGTATATTTCAGTTTTTTTCAAAACTTAGTAAAAGCTTATTACATACTTTTATAGAAATAAGGGGTTTTTTTGCAATTCAAGTGTTCAAAAGTCATCTGGTTGCCCATATAAATATTAGATGTCACACTTCACACTTCACACATATATATATATGAATTGTTTGATACTAAAATGTGCAACTGTTACAAACACCACACAAAGTTATGAGGATTTCTGGAACCTCAAATTCCAAGGTTAAGAAAAGCAAGAAAATGGATGTTTGGTGGTACTGGAGGCAATCCTTCATTATGCAAGATTTTTTTTGCATTCATGCTGACAATGATTTGGCAAGTTAATTTGTCTTGTCTCCTAAGTACTTCTATCCCTCACCTCCACCTTGCTTGCTAAAGCAGTGTCCCTCCGTCATTGGCAGTAGGCACAAATCTAACTTTTCAGGGCACTGAAAATGGACGCTATTAAGGTAGTGTTATAAAACGATCTCTATTACTAAGTGAAAAAAAAAAGCAAGGCACTGAAATTATTATAGTATGCTCCTATTTGATTAACAGAGGAGAAATGTTTATGCCTAAATTCTTTTTTGGCAGGATGCATAGGAAGTTAATCACAATGGTGTCCGAAAGGAGGAGAATTAGGTAGCTGGGATGAGAGGGATACTTTTCCCTGATGACCCTTTCATACTTTTTGAATTTTAAACATGTGAATGAATCACTTACTCAAAGCAATTTAAAAACTATCCACAAAATGAAAGGGCAAATATCATGAATGTCAGACAAAGGTTTAATAACTGCAATATATAAAGAATGTATAGACCATTAAGGAAAGAAAAGAGAGGGCTGGGTGGAGTATTTTACATTGACATTGTTTAGAATGCTGGTGTAGGTTGACCTTTAACAGGTTTCACTACTGGTTTTAAATTGCCTACAGTCGGCCGGGCGCGGTGGCTCAAGCCTGTAATCCCAGCACTTTGGGAGGCCGAGACGGGCGGATCACGAGGTCAGGAGATCAAGACCATCCTGGCTAACACGGTGAAACCCCGTCTCTACTAAAAAATACAAAAAACTAGCTGGGCGAGGTGGTGGGCGCCTGTAGTCCCAGCTACTCGGGAGGCTGAGGCAGGAGAATGGCGTAAACCCGGGAGGCGGAGCTTGCAGTGAGCCAAGATCCTGCCACTGCGCTCCAGCCTGGGCGACGGAGCCGGACTCCGTCTCAAAAAAAAAAAAAAAAAAAAAAATTGCCTACAGTCAATACACCCCCATATGGCCTGTACCCAGGATAGACTGATGCCATTGTCCTGCCCTTAGTGTGTGTCTGTCCCAACAGAACACTGAGCAAATGTCATGGGCTGGCAATTGACACACAGAAAAAAAAAAAAAAAAAAAAAAAAGGAGATGGGGGTCAGGGGGTGGGTAGGGGAAGAGAAAAAGAAATGCCATGTCGAAACACATTCAACTTCATTACTAATCTTTGAAATCCAAATTAAAATATCTATGGAATAGCATTTTTCATGTGACCAAAAAAAAAAAAAGTTTTTAAGATAGTAACATGCCATAGTGGCAAGTAATTGAAGAAGTGAGAATCCAGATTTTTAAATATTTTTAAATGTTCATAACCACTGATCTCAAAATTCCATTTCTGGAAAATTATCTAAAGAATATAATCACAGGTGGGAACAAAAGTGTATTATTTACAACAGAAAAAAATTGAAAAGGTAAATGCCCATAATAAGAAATTAAGTAATTTATATCTACATTATGAGAAACTATATAAGCAATCATTAAAAATAATGCTACAGGCTGGGTGCGGTGGCTCAGACTTGTAATCCCAGCACTTTGGGAGGCCAAAGTGGATGCATCACTTGAGGTCGGGAGTTCCAGACCAGCCTGACCAACATAGAGAAACCCCGTCTCTACTAAAAATACAAAATTAGCCAGGTGTGGTGGCACATGCCTGTAATCCCAGCTACTCGGGAGAATTGCTTGAACCCAGGAGGCAGCATTTGCATTGAGTTGAGATTGTGCCATTGCACTCTAGCCTGAGCAACAAGAGCAAAACTCCATCTCAAAAAAATAAAAAAATAAATAATAAATAAATAAATAATTAAAATAATGCTACAAAATAATGTTTATTGACTTGGAAATGTTAACAAGGCAATTAAAACCATATGTAGGAAAAGAAACCATTTTTATCATGATAAAATTAACACAAAATTTACTGCTTTAACAACTTCTACATGTACAGTTCAGTGGCACTGGGTACATTTACATTGTTATGCCTCTTTTACCACTACCCATCTCCAGAATCTATCTCATCTTGTAAAACTGAAACTTCGTATCCACTAAACAATAACTTCCCATTTCTCCCTCCCCTCAACTCCTAGGAACCACAGTTCTACTTTCTGTGTCTATGAATTTAACTATTCTAGGTACTTTATAGATAAGGGAACTCATACAGTATTTGTCCTTTTGTGACTGGCTTATTTCATTTTATATGATGTCCTTAAGGTTCATCCATGTTGTAATGTGCATCAGAATTTCCTTTTTTTTTAAGGCTGAAAAATATTTCCTTGTTTGGATATACTATATTTTGTTTATCCATTTGTCTGTCAGTGAACACGTGGGTTGCTTCTACCTTTTGGCTATTGTGAATAATGTTGTTATGAACATGAATGTACAAACATCTGTTCAAGTCCTTGCTTTCAGTTCTCCTAGGTGTACACACAGAAGTGGAATAGCCGGATCATATGGTAATTCTAGTTTTAATTTTGTGAGGAACTGCCATACTGTTTTCTGTAGCAACTGCACCCTTTTTCATTCCCACCAATAGTGCATAAGAGTTCCAGTCTCTCCACAATCTCACCAACATTTGTTGTTACTGTTTTTTTGAAAATAGCCATCTTAATGGGTGTGAAGTGGTATTTCATTGTGGTTTTGATTTGTACTTCCCTAATATTAGTGATGTTGAGCATCTTTTCATGTACTTATTAGAAAGAACCTGTTTTCATAACAGAAAAAAAGTTTTTATATAAATACTATATAGGGGGGAAAAGAAAAGAATAGACATCATAATCTTTACAGGGTACTAATACACTGTTTAGCAAATACTGGCTCCCTTTCCCCAGTATCACCATGGGAGGAGTATGCTTCCCCGCACATTCAAATTGGACTGCTCCACGTGCCTTGAGTATGGCAGGTCTGATTGCAGGTCTTAAGAAATATCACGTTTCCACTAATCCTCTGAGTAGACATGTTCCACGTAATTACTGAGTTTAAGAAATAAAGTGACATCTGGGAAGCAAACCTAAAATTGGCCTGTAGCATGAAACAGAGCTGCCCGAGCCTACCCATAGAACTATAAGCAAGAAATAATTGCTCATTGTTTTATGCCACTGAGATCTTTGAGGCCATTTGTTATACTGAAAAAGGTAACTAATGCATAGAGATTATCTCTGGATAGTGAAATTAAGTGATTTTTAAAATTATTTGTGCTTCTAAGTATTTTCCCTTTTCCACTATAAATATTTATTGTTTCTAATATGATTTAAAAACCTGAAATATTTCATGCCAAAATATAACAGTAGTTTTTTTCTGCTACAAATCACATATTTTAAAAGTACTTTTCTTTAAATTTTGAATTTGTTTCACAATAAGCATGTCTTACTTTTGTAACCAGGAAAAAAATAATAAAGGTTTTGTTTCCTTTATTTTTTTCCTGGAATGATGGTCATTCACGAATCCCAAAAGGGACTTTGAGGATTTAGTAGTGAAGCCAAGTAGACTAAGGATAAATCATCCTTCTTTATTGGTTGCCTGGGGCTGGGGTGGGACTGGAAAGTGATTAAAATGGTACTGGGTTTCTATTTGGGGTGTTAGAAATGTTCTAAATTTGGATTGTGATCACAGTTATAGAGCTCTGTAAATTTGCTAAGAATTATTGAATTATATATTCAAAATGGGTGAATTTTTGTGGTATGTGAATTACCTCTCAATAATTTTTTTTTTTTATTTCCTTTACATGACAATTTAAAGGAATAGACTTTAGTTTCAAGAACTGGAACTACAAATAACTCTTTGTCCTAATGAAAACACAAACAACAATAACAATAAAAACAAAAAATAACTATATAGACTCTCATTGAAAAGGTAGACTAAGAATCTTTGTGGGGGATTGGGGAGGGGGCAGCAGCAACCCTGAATTTAACCAGGAACACCTTCCTTTCACTGAGAAAATTATGATTTGCAATCACATTCACCCTAAGAGTCCCAGATAGTCCCAGAGAGTGTGTGGGAGTCAGGCTTCTGGACAGAGGTTTAGAAATGGGTTGGATTCATGTTTTAGGAAGCCAGTAAAACTTGAAGATGGGTTAGGAGACATGAGAAGCAAAAGCACAACCGAACGCAGCTTGCCAACAACTGCAAGATGCAGACACCATCCACTGCCCCCACATCTACAGGCTAACTAGTTAGCTGCTAGTTGAAACTTATAGAATATTAATGAATGAATTGAGTAGCTCCTTGTAGGGACTTGGAATGTAACCAAATACTCTATGGTTGGTTCAGAGGTTAGCTTACTTGAACCAAAACAATTTGCAAATTATGTAAACTAGTTCAGAGTACAGTAAAAGCCCTGTGTCCCCATCCAAAACTCCTAAATCAGCCCCTCTGTCTGGAAGTCATCTGTTTGTCAAACCTCTGGGCTGACATCTAACTCTTGCAATTTGAAAGTTGCTATAACAACCAAGGGGAAAGTTTTGCTCAACAGAATATAATCCAAAAGCAATTAAAAAAAAAAAAAAAAAAAAAACCCTTCGAGCAGCTTCTAGAAGCCAAAGGGAATGTGAATGATGCACGCCCAACAAGTAAAATGTCTCCCAGGTATAAAATCTGGGGATCACAAGACAAGAAACAGAAAACTTAACAAATTAACAAAGTTGGAAACATGGCTGGCTCAGCCACCTCTCTTTATCCTGGGCACCTTACACATAAGGTGTCCAAGAAATGTTTGTTGATTTGATCTGATTGGGAGCAGTTCAAATCCTTATTTCATTTCCCAAAGAAGAATGAGCTTATCTCATTTGAACTGGGACCCAAATGCACTAAATGAGTGTGAATTTCAGAAATCCCAGTACCTGAAATGATTGGGCTTTTATCATTGTGCGCCCTCAAACACCTTTGAGTTAGTATTTGATTTGACATCAGTTAAAAAAAAAAACTGCTTTTGCAAAAATTAAATTCAATTAAGACAAAATAGAAAATAAGACATTTGAAAACAACTTGTTTTTGAAGTGTATTTTAGGGGAAATTCTTTCTCTGTGTACAATGGGAATTTTCTTATTTTTCTGTGCATCATTTATTCTGTCTTGTCTGATGAGGGCCCTTGATTTTTTTTTTTTTTTTTTCATCTCCTATTTTTAGCTTTGTGTTTCAGGGAACCTCCCCACGTTTCGGGGGGAGGTTGTGACTAGGTCCGGCCAATCAGAAGTTTTACACTGCCCTTGCCACAATGATTGGTTCAGGGTTATACACATGACCCAATCAGAACTAATAGAGTCAATGCCGGCCCATTGGCTGAAGGAACTGAAAGTTTACATAATCTCATCAGGTTTATCTCTTGGATTGTGAGGGACTGTGGCATGCTGCAAATAACACTGCACCAACAGATAAAAAGACTTGAGTTTTAAACTTGGCCTTGCTGCCTACGAGCTGTGTGGCCTTGGACAAGTCACTTAACCTCCTGGGATCTCATTCTTCTCATCTGCAAAATTCCTTGGAAATTTCTCTGAGGATTTCATAAAGGATGCATATGTGGAGCCACTCTGTATGTTATAATGCTTTACTGAAACGTCAGTCCTTGCCTTTTGTCTTCATAGCAGCCCAAACTGAAATTAGCAGGTAGGGCTATTTGGATTCAGTGCCCTAAAAACCGAAAACACTGCCCAAGAAGAAGAGAATCTGAAGCTACAGAATATCACAGCCAAAAGGGAGCTTGGAGGATATCTGGTCCAACCCCCTTCATTTCTCAAATGAGGAAACTTGCTCTATCTACCCTTGAAAGGGAGGAAATGACGTAAGACAACTATTGCAACCATTCATGCGGGTTTCCCACGTTAACTTAGAGCAATCAGATAACAAACTACGGCCTTTTAAGGCAAAGCGCATGCATGTGTTTGCATAATGTGCTTATCTTTTCCTGTGGTAAACAGCATCACCTGCATATAAGGGACAGCTACAGAAAAAAAAAAAAATGGATTTACAGGACAGTTCAATTCCTCCTCACAGCTCAGCCATCCAAGTTCAAAGATGGAAGGAAAAGAGCTTTGCAGTTGAAAAACTTGCTGAGCCGTGTGTCTGAAATGTGTTAAATAATTGCAATAGGGATTTTATTTATGTTTTTACATTTTCCCTGTTGGTGAGAGCCACTCCTGCCAAGAAATTATTTGCCAAATGGTGACTTCACTTATGATGCCGGTAATGCGATGTTTAACAGTTGACATGTGACCAGTACTTCAAAAAAACTGGGTCCCTTAGCTTACACGGCAACAGAAGTGTTGCAAAAATTCGGAGATCCACATGTAATATTCAAGAATTTAATATGAGTAAGAGTTATTGAAAGTCACATCTGGTCAATTTTTCCTCATTTATTATTTTATTATTATTACTTTTTTGGAGACAAGGTCTTGCTCTGTTGACCAGGCTGGAGTGCAATGATGTGATCATAGCTCACTGTACACCTCAAACTCCTAGGCTCAAGAGATCCTCCTGCCTCAGCCTCCTGAGTGACTAGGACTATGGGTCTGCACCACTGTGCCCAGCTAAATTATTTTTAAAGATTATAATAAAAAACCCTAATATTCACTATGTACAAAAAGCAGTTTATGTATATTAAATAATTTAATCCTCCCCTTTCTGGAAAACTGGGACAAACACTATGAAGTAGGGGCTATTTTTATCATCCACAGGTTTGAAGTGAGGCCCAGAGAAGTGGAGTAACTTTCCCAAATTCTCACAGCAGGAAAATAGTAGAGCTGGGATTTGAACCTAGGAACTTGGCTCTGTGGTCGGACTGCTTAACCACTCTATTATATTGACCTTTTTGTGATAAGCTTACACATAGAATACTGTATATTTTCATTAAAATATAGCTTGTATATGAAATTAAAATGAATTAAAACAACTGTTCAAATTTATCTTTCTAGAACACTCTTTTAATGACAGCATCAAGAGAAAGCAGACTAAGAATGCAAGATTTGGAGCCACATCACTTGAGTTGAGGCAACTAACTAGTAGATGTTATGACCTTGGGGTAAGTTCCTGAAACTCCCTATGCCTCAGTTTCTTTGTCTGTAAAATAGGGATAAGAGTGGTACCTAAATCCTAGAGTGTTTGCTGGGGAGTTAGTGAGATAGAAAGTGAAATAGTTTGTATAAAGTGCATAGCCCAGTGTCTGGCACATAAAATATGCTCAATAAATATCACCCATTATCAGTATCCCTATTATCAATACCATTATTACCTTGTGTATTAGACACCACTTCAGCTTTGCTTTTGCTCCTCCCAGCCTTACCTGTCTCCCCTCCCCACCTCTCACCCCCTGCAGTCCACTTCTGCACAGGCTCCAATCTGCTTCTAACATCTGCCACCTACTAGGGCCTTACCTGAAACCCAGCTGTGCTCCTGTCATCTCCTGCCCTGGGACATCTCTGTTGACCCCAATGCATGAGACTCCAGGGGAAATTGCTTCATACCCAAGCATATGCAACCCAGAGGCAACGAACCCTCTAAGAGTCAAAACTTGAAGTCTTCCTTCTTCCCTGTCAAAGAATGTATGAGTTGGCTAGAGCTGCCATAACAAAGCACCACAGACTGGTAACTTAAACAACAGAAATTTATTTTATCATAGTTCTGGAGGCTGAAAGTCCAAGATCAAGGTGTCAGCAGGTTGGTTTCTTCTGAGGTCTCTCTTCTTGGCTTGCAGATGACTGCCTTCCTGCTGTGGCCTCACCTGGCCTTTCCTCTGTGAACATGCATCCTTGATGTCTCTGTGTGTGTACAGATTTTCTGTTCCTAAAAGGACAGTAGTCAGATTAAAATAGTGCCCATTCTATGAGGCTCACTTATCTTAATCACTTCTTTATAGGCCCTATCTCCAAATGCTGTCACATTCTTAGATACTGAGGGTCAGGGATTCACCATATGAATCCTGGAGAAACACAATTCAACCCATGACAGAGGGTCCTGGGCTACAATTCATTAGGCTCCTCACAGGGTCCTGATGGGCAGAGCAAACAGTTGACTTCAGTGACCGAGTTACCCGTCTTTCCTGGTTTACATCCCTACTCCTCTTTGGGATCATACTCGCCAATAAAGACTTCATACATAGGCTTGCTCTCAAGCCCTTCTTTCTGAGGAATTGGGACTAAGGCACTTAATGGAAATTTTGGATGGTGTCCTACTGCAGGGTCAACCAGACCTGTCAAATGTGGCCGCAGCAGTCCTTTCTGCTCTCACTGCCCCATCTGCACAGAGCTGGGCCTGTGCTTACCACACCAGACTCTGCATGCTCCCTTGCCCTCCTGGGACACAGAGTCCTCATCTGTAAATGACAGGGCTGCGTCCTGTCCTCCCTTCCAATTGTATAAGAAAGCCATGCTCCACCTTCCTGTGAGTGACCTTGTTCACCCTCCTGGCGATGAGTTATGATCTCCATAGAATTCTAAGTAAGAAAATATTCCAGGCAAATTGGAAAAAAAAAAAAAAAAAAAAAAAAAAACATCCTAGATTTACACAAAAAGGAGACAGACAAACCACACAGTAGTTCAAAATCTCTCTAAATTAGTGCTCCAGCACTATATGGGAAGGTTAACAGATATGGAGCTGGCCAATCCCAGATTTTAATTAAAACCCATCTTTTAAGCCAGGCATGGAGGCTCACGCCTATAATCCCAGCATTTTGGAAGGCCAAGGTGGGCAGATCACCTGAGGTCAGGAGTTCCAGACCAGCCTGGCCAACATGGTGAAACTCCATCTCTACTAAAAATACAAAAATTAGCTGGGCATGGTGGTGCATGCCTGTAATCCCAGCTACTCCGGAGGCTGAGGCATGAGAATCACTTGAACCTGGGAGGCGGAGGTTGCAGTGAGCCAAGTTGGCTCCACTGCTCTCCAGCCTGGGTGACAGAGGGAGGCTCGGTCTCAAACAACAACAACAACAACAACAACAACAAAAATTAATTAAAATTTTTTTAAAAAAACATATTTTATTAGTCAAAATATGAGATTAGTATGGCCACCCAGCCAAAAGAGAGAACTCGCTTAATACACATGTGTTCTCACACACATACACACAAATACATACTTCTTAGCATTCTGTTATTTCATTCTATGTGGAAGCAGCAGGATGTGGATGCAAATGGATTTTTCATGTATTTCTCTTGGCATTATGGCCATACTTAATGTAACATCCAGTAAAGCAGAAATTTTAATTAAGTTTATGGCCCGACCATCTGTATTTGTTTGAAATTTCTGTCCCTTCAAAGCAAAATGTGAACCTGGCTTTAGACCTGGAAATATCTCAGGCTGCAACCAAAAGCATTATCAATGAACTGCAAATGTGTGGTCTGAAGTATGAAATAAGTTTAGAAGAAGTTGAAGCCTATTATCCAAATATCACAGAATACCTGGATATTAATTATGTAGTCACTAACTTATTTGGATATGCTTCAGGGAAGATGAAAAGAAAATTTTATATATTTTTAAGGGGGGAAAAAAACTATCTCAGCATCAATAAACTACTGAAGAATCATTTAAATGCATTTTACTTATGTCTCTGGGTTTTGATGTGATTTTCCTTTTAATCTTAATTTCTTTGCATTTTATAAATGAATAAAGCCTACGTACAATTCATATTTAAATGTTTCAGTTAATCTGGAGGTTTCTTTTCTTCCAAAGAGTAAAAACTCACTAATGAGTACCAAATAAGAATAGTGAATGTGGCCAAAATAAATTAGTAAGAAGCATTTGTATGAACTTGGAAGCAATGAAAAACACTTAAAATAATCTCTACTATGTAGTATAGGCATAACTTGGACCTGCCATCTCTTGTCTGCCTCGGGGGGATGAATTGAGCTGCCCATAGTTCAACTTTGTATTTTCTGTGAAGTATTTGTTACACACATTAAAGGTGCAAATAGATATCCAATTTGAAATGGAAATCTGGATGGAAGCATTGCTCAGCTCCCTACTAAAATCCACATGAAGGCAACAATTCACAATGCTGAAAACAAGTACAGTCAACTCACTGCCAGAATCTGGTAGGCCTTCTCCATTCTTGTCTCCAGGAAAAGAAACTGTCTACCGACGTAGAAATGCCTTTATCTTTTTACCACCACCATCTTGCTACATGAATTCAAGTTGAAAGTCCAGTACAAGTCCTAGGCCAGGCAGAAAAGTAGAAACTCTGTCCTCTTACAGTACTGCTGCTTTTTGAAGTAGTCAGGGCCCTGTCCCTCCCACTAAACTCTCCTGTTTCCAAACTAATTTTCTTCTCCCAAACTTGTCCATTATATATACTCATAAATTTATTCATGCCACTGAGTGCCATGCCAGGCACTGTTCTAGAAGCTAAGAATACAGCAATAAACAACAACAACAGCAACAACAATATAGACTGCTCTGGTGAAGCTTATCCTCAAGCAGGGCACAAAGCAGTAGATTTTCCATTCAGAGACTCACACTCTGAGAAAATAGCTCGGCACGAGGTAAGAGTGAGATGGGAATAGAATATTGCATGTGGGGAGATGTGGCATCCACAAGAAAGTGCTGTAGAGGGAACAGGAAAATCCCATTTTTGTGTGTTCCACCCTTTCTGAGTGATGAAGTCCAGGAACTGGGACTTACTTGATACAATCCAGCAAAGCAGAACTAGATAAAAGCCTGCTAGACAACAGGGAGATAAATCTGTTCTGTGTCAGGTAGGATAAACCACAGCAGAGTGAGAAGGACAGAGAATGCAGGGGTAAGGGTTGGGAGTGAGGACAGGGTAGTCGGGGAAGGCCTCCTTGAGGAGGTGACATGTGAGCAGAGCCTTGAAGTAGGTGAGGAAGTGAGCCACGTGGACACGTGGAGAAGAGCTGCCCAAGCCTGTGCAAGGGCGTCAGCCTCCACCCAGTGGCCTCTGCTCCTGCAGGAACTCTTGGTTTGTTTAGTCAAGGTCAGTTGTTTCTGCCAACAGCATCTCCACAACACATCTTCCTGCTTCTGTACTCCAAAACCTTCTTTAATACAAACGTCCCCAATCCCTGGGCAATAGACTTCACGGCTCACCTTCATGGTAGAAGGGCTGCAGGAGAAAGGGGAAAAAAATTGGATTACACAGAAAGTAAGTATAGTTGAGGAGTTTACAAAAGAATTATCCACATTATATATATTCTAGAAAAATTATTAAACTAAAAATTAAAATACGAAGAACAAAAGGTTCTACAGAATGATACAAATCAGGCTTTGCTCAGTCTTGACATCTATAATAGTAAATTTCAGAAGACAATGAAGACTTTAGGGAAAGGGTCATGACACCAGAATGCATGCACATAAATGTGTGTGTGTGTGTGTGTGTGTGTTTATGCACACACACATATATGAAGACAATAGTAAGTCATTCTCAAGTTTGTGACATCTCAGAAAGTGAATCATCACAGTATCTTGAGGAAATTTCTAGAAAATATATGCCGATGAACAAGACATAGATGACAAGTAAGACCTCTAGAAGAGGAAGTTGTAGCTAACAGACCAGAGGAATCCTCGTGTACTCAGGCTGGGACCTAGAATCAAGAGGCCCAGCTGAAGGCCCACGTCGGGGGCCAAGCATGGCCCTGCAGTGCTTCCTTCATCACGGTCTCTTCTGCAGCTCTCTCTCCACTTTCCAGTGCCAGGAAATGGGCTTGTTGCACCATATTCTTCAACTCTCAGTTCAGAGGAAATCTTCTGCATGTTTAGTGGCCACTTAAAGCCGTAATTAATAGTGTTCTCTTCCAG
The DNA here is from genome assembly GCF_047675955.1 of Chlorocebus sabaeus. Taxonomy (NCBI): domain Eukaryota; kingdom Metazoa; phylum Chordata; class Mammalia; order Primates; family Cercopithecidae; genus Chlorocebus; species Chlorocebus sabaeus. Next base: position 33,590,956 of record NC_132924.1, read on the forward strand.
TGCTTGCTAACAATGGCTATGTGGGTCGCTCTGTTAAGAAACTGAACCAGGGGAATCACTTTCAAAAGGTGTTTTCCCTGCACAAAAGTAGAATGACGTAGTGCAACATAATCGTCCCTTTTTTCTGCCATGGAACAAGAATGATTGTTTTCTGCACCTTTAAAAGTCATACTGAGAGTCCTGAGTCATTGAGGTTTAATTGGGAAAGACTGCTAAACCACCAATAACAGATATGATCTGCAACTGAGCCTCTTGAAACTCTTTCTGACAAGATCTGTGCACATTAACAAAACTTTAATCCAGCATAAACACAATTACGTTTTTTTAAAAAAGGAATTATAAAAGAATGCACCCAGATGTTAAAGGAAGGGATACTTTCTCTGGGAGGCAGACTTCTATGTGATATTTTTCCTGCTTTATATAGTTAGCAGATATTTTAAAAACAGATTTTTTAAGAAACCAGCCTATGCAATTGCACATATACCATGAAATTGCAACCGTGTAAAAATTAATACAGATGCTTCTCAATTTACAATGGGGCTAAATAAACTCATCCTTAAGTTGAAAATATCATAAGGTGAAGATGCATTTAATACACCTAACCTCCAGAACATCATAGTTTAATCTTGTCTCTCTTAAACGTGTCCAGAACACTTACATTAGCCTACAGTTGGGCAAAATCATCTAACACAAAGCCTGTTTTATAATAAAATGTTGAATATCTCATGTAATGTATTAAACACTGTACTGAGAATTGCCGTGTGGGTGCTTGGAGTATGGTTTCTACTAAATGCATATCACTTTTGTACCAATGTAAGGTCAAAAAAACGCAGGTCAAACCTTCATAAACTGGCAACTGTTTGTATGTCAGAAGAAGAAAATAAATCACAATGGATATGTAAGTGAAACTATTGATAATCTTTTTTCCTTCTCTTCATTTTTATTTTCTAAATTTTCAATAGGAGCATATGTTACATCTATAATTAAAAAAAAATTTTCTTAAAGTAAGATGGTGAGTGATTCGAGCATGCTTCAAGAGAGCAAACGGGCCGCTATTTGGATGCCAAACAAGTGATTGCTAATTACAGACAATTCTCATTATCAAGTCAATCAGGCAGTTTTTACTTAGACTTCAAGTAGAAGCCAATGTTTTTAGTTGCAAAGAGCTGAATTGCTTCTATAATAGAGTTCAAACTGCATATGCCCGTTCTTTGAGGACATTAGTAAAGCTCTATAAATCTTTAATCCAAATTTAAAAGGTTTTTCCATAGGAGAGAAGGATAACAGACCATCAGTGGTAACTTCACGGTGAATTGAGTAGTCAGATCTGTGTAGCTCCAGGCAAATCCCGCCAGGTGCACAGAAGGAGTGTGAACCCTTTGTGTAGCTCACCTCATACAACCCAGTCCAATTTTGGATGTCAGCTCATTCCTTAATTCCCCTCAGACCTCAGGATCTAAAGTTAGAAAGCCCATAAAGATAGGACACTTGTCTGCCATGCTCACTTCAGTATCCTAGAATATGAGAGGTGCTCTTCAATTTGTGGAACTGAAAAATCTGTTCAAGTGCCCAACTTTACTGAAGGATTGGAAATAACAAAAAAGAATAAAAGATCAAAGAACAGCAAAGACCTTCACACTGGATGTGACTGCCAGCAGAGTCGTAAGAGGAGCCCTTCCAGAGGACAGTGGCCTACCAGCACTCTCCTTCATCCCTGGCCTGCACCACCACTTTGCAGCGGCCAGTGCCTTCCCCAGCAAGAGCCCCTAGACCAGTTGTCTTCTCCCAGAGCCCAGGCCCTGACCAATATTTAAGGGAAACCTTTGCAGTTCACAAACGTCTGCCTTCCAGGATGGCCAACCATCCAGGAAGCCCTGACATTCAGGAAGACCCCACCTCCTATTGGCAAAAGGACAAGGCATCCGAATTCAAGCTGACAGTAGCATCTTTTTCACATTTTGGAACATCCGGTATAAAAAAACACCAAGAGGGAACTGTGCACAGAACTGAAGGTGTTGGGCTCTGGAACTACCAGGCCCACCTCTGTGTTCCCTTCACATCAGCAAAGAGAAACTAGACTCCTTAATCCTTTGCTCATTCCCACCTCTACTCCAGCTTTCCTGGCGTAATGATTTGGTTCTTTGGGAACCAAAAGAATGTCCAGATTTATAGTAGCCCAAATCTATATTAAGAACAAGAAGCACTTCCTTAAAGAAACACATTGCCAAGATTTCACTTCACAATGAAAACGGACTTTATTTTACTTTGCCAATCAATTTAGTTATTCATTGTCTTAAATCTTTCCACTTTGGAAAGGAGTTTTGCTTTCCATTTATATTACCAAATAGCACATTAAAGAGACTCTCAAACAGTGTGTTCTCAAAGTGGAAATCAAGGTACACTCTCTCCAGCCCTGTTTCTCCGAGTTTGCCCACAGCTGCCCAGCCTCAGAATGACCTATGGAATTTTTTTAAAATGCAGATTCCCAAAGATCTTCTGAATCAGAATTTCATAGGACTGGGCCCCAGAATGTGCATTTAAAAACCTATTTCCTGAGGAAAAAGCTACGTGGTTTACATGTTTCCTGTTCATTGTGATAAATAAATGAACATTTAAAGGTGGGGAGGAGTTTCTTGAGTGATTCTAATGCAAACTAAAGACCCCACTGTTTCGCTCTAGAAAAACAAACTGAAGTTTTAAAAAAAAAGTCTGCTTTTGCCGCCCGGTGGCTCCTGTCTATAATCCCAGCACTTTGGGAGGCCAAGGCAGGCGGATCGCTTGAGCTCATGAGTTTGAGACCAGCCTGGCTAACACGGCGAAATCCAGTCTCTGCAAAAAATACAAAAATTAGCCGGGGTGGTGGTGCATTCCTGTAGTCCCAGACACTCGGGAGGCTGAAGCATGAGAATCGCTTGAGCCTGGGAAACGGAGGTTGCAGTGAGCCAAAAGGGCACCACTGCACTCTAGCCTGGGTGACAGAGGGAGATCCTGTCTCAAAAACAAAAACAAAAACAAAACAAACAAAGTCTGCTTTTCCCACTCTCCCTTCATGATTTTCCATCAGTATTCCAAATTATTGGGGTTCAGACTCAGCTGAAAATCCTGTTGTACCTCATTTTACAGAAAGGAAAAGGCATTCAGGAAGCGCTCATATGCAGAATTTGCAGGCACCTTTGTGGTCTGACTTCATGATGGCACAGGGACAGCTCATGTGGTCCATGTTCTTTACATACATTATCATATTTAATCCTATAAATAGAAAAAATCTTATAGATGTCATTGTTCTCATTTTGTAGTTGAAGAAACTGAGGCTCAGGAAGAATTTGGACCCAGGTATGTTCTTTCATCCAGATCTTGGGCTTTCCCTACTGCACCCAGATGCCTGTCATCCACCCACCTATGTTTAACTAGTTTTCTCTTATTTTTGTTCTCAAGTTAATTTATATTTGGGCCGGGCGCGGTGGCTCAAGCCTGTAATCCCAGCACTTTGGGAGGCCGAGACGGGTGGATCACAAGGTCAGGAGATCGAGACCATCCTGGCTAACCCGGTGAAACCCCGTCTCTACTAAAAAAATACAAAAAACTAGCCGGGCGCAGTGGCGAGCGCCTGTAGTCCCAGCTACTCGGGAGGCTGAGGCAGGAGAATGGCGTGAACCTGGGAGGCGGAGCTTGCAGTGAGCTGAGATCCGGCCACTGCACTCCAGCCTGGGCGACAGAGCGAGACTCCGCCTCAAATAAAAAAAAAAAAAAAAAAAAAAAAAAAAAAAAAAATTTATATTTGGACTTTTCTCCTGCCCAAATATATTCTATATGCTAATTAATATCTTAAATTACATATGTTGGGCTATCCCTTTGATTTAAAGGTTTGTTTTCTGCTAAATTCACTGTTTTGGTTTTTGCTAAAATTCACGTTTTATTATTCTTTGGGCATTAATACTTGATCAGTTCCTGAAAACCTTTTAATAAGGAAAGGATGGCACAAGTATGAGACACTGGATGCAGAGGGTGGGAAGGAGGTATCTTGTCACTCCAGGGAGAGGCAACAGTGATCAGCGACCATTACCCGCGCAGTTTTACCCACGACCAGCTTGCCCTGGGAGCCTATATGGATCTCTTAGAATCCATGGTCACTGACAACAGTCGTGTTATGCCCTTAGCTGAGTTTTTCAGAGGTTCTTTATGTTTAAAATGGCAAGGGGAAATATTAATTGCCTGGAGAGAGACTAAGAATACAATTGACATCCATTAAAGCAAGTATGTTTGTTATTCATACCACATCTTTGTTTTATGCCATAAAAATAGATGCATTTGGGTTGTGAGGCAATCTGGCAAATCAATTTTATGAGCTTTTCCTTATAAGTTAGGCCAGTAGCAGGCCCTTCATTGTTCAAAAAGGAAATGATGCTGAGAAAGCAATGGAAGACCAGAAGAGCAAGTAGAAGTCTGGGCATTTGCTTCTTTCCTTCCTTATTTCCATTGGAGTATGGTTTTTAATTGCAAGCTCTATGAGACTAGGGAAGGTGTCTGGGGTCTGTCTGGTTCACTGCATTATCTCTGGTGCCTAGCACCACAACTAGAACAGAGAAAGTGATCAGTCAACATTGGTGACAAATGTTGAATTGAAGCCTTTCAGAAATCTCATGTTGGCTTTGTTACACTGACTTTGTATTTTCTAATTTCTTGCAGTGCAATAGAATTGAATGCAGTACAAATGTCTTAAGTTGTTAAATACCTGAGCACATATGCAAGATTTCAAACATTATGTTTTTGTCATTAAAGATCTGACTAGGGAAAAAATGTAATCAAATAGAAATATGATAGTTTAGAACAGTGTTGAAGGATCAAATCAATCCAAATTCAGAAATATCACAATGTTTGTTACTATTTTTCTCTTTCCTTTTGTTCTGGAATAATATTGCTTTGCTCCAGAAACAATGAATCATTTGTCATCTGCATTATGCTCTCTTCCAAATAAAATAGCTATGTAGAATGGATTTATAGACAAAAGTCTTCTTGAGTCTGAAGACATGAAGATAATATATTTAAGACTGGTGATTAATAGCAGTTATAGAAATGCTTTAAGTTTTAAAGTCTAAAGAACTCAATTTTTAGTTTGCTGCAAGTTTGTTTTGTTTATATGAATTATAAATATGGAAAAACATTATTTCTTTGGGTAGAGATATTAAAGTAAAGTAGCTTTGTTTTGTTTTCAAAGTACGTATTATTCAGGGCTATTGGATACAGAGTCATAAGCAATCTATTTACTTATTGTGGTTCATGCTAGTCTTACAGGAATCATTGATACTTCTGCATTGGAATGAGAGAATTATAGAATAATAAAGTTAAAGGCCGAGCATGGTGGCTCATGCCTGTAATCCCAGCACTTTGGGAGGCTGAGGTGAGCAGACTGATTGAGCCCAGAAGTTTGAGACCACCCTGGGCAACATTGTGAGTTCCCTGTCTCTACAAAAAATACAAAAAATTAGCCAGGCATGGTGGCGTGCACTTGTAGTCCCAACTACTCAGAAGGGTGAGGTGGGAGGATCACTTGAGCCTGGCAGGTGGAGGCTGCAGTGAGCTGTGTTCGCACCACTGCACTCCAGCCTGAGTGACAGAGTGAGACCTTGTCTGAAAGAAAGGAAGAAAGAGAGAGAGAAAGGAAAAGAAAGAAAGAGGAAGGCAGGAAGGCAGGAAGGCAGGCAGGCAGGAAGGAAGGAAGGAAGGAGAGGAGAGGGGAGGGGAGGGGAGGAGAAGGGAGGGGAGGGGAGGGGAGGAAGGAAGGAAGGGAGGCAGGCAGACTAGAAAAGACTTCAAAAGATCATAAGGTATGGGCTTTGTTGATACACATATTCTAGGCTAGGCAATCTGTTCAGAAGACTTAGAAATAGCATGCCCTCTGACCCAGTAATTCTACTTCAAGGAATTTATCAGTGGTATACAGATATATGTACAAATATGTACATCATGGCCCTATTTGTAATAGCATGAAATTGAAAACAGCCTAGGTGTGCAACGGTGGAAAATTAGAAAAGACTCTATGGTATATCTAATACTTCACAACCAGTAAAGTAGTATTTGTTTACATGGAAAATGTTCACCATTTATCGTTAAGTAAACATAAAAAGCTGAGAAGGAGACAGAGTATGGTTGGTAAGATGCCATTTTAGTAAGTTTAAAACTGTGTGTTTTTATATGTGTGCATGCACAGTACATGAAAACTGCCAAAACATCAATAATGCTTGGATTAGACACCTCTGGGGCCTCACATCCCCTCAGCCGGCCATTTTACTTCAGTCATTGCTGTGGAAAGCAGCTACACAGGTGTAAACTGACAGCATATTGCCTCGGCTGGGAGGAGGTCCTCTCAACCCTGTGGGTTGTCTGCAGAAACCCTCTCAGCCTTCTGATATCTCTGCAAATTTGGAAGAACAAGGGAGTTCCTTATGGAGTGACTCTTGACTAAGAGAAGATAGGAGCCAGTGGATCGATGTTTCAAGTGATGTGCCAGTAAACCTTTAGACAGCTGTCTAACAAAAATAGCCCTGATCTGTGGATTTCACCAATTTCCACGTTGTAAACACTCCCACTGTGGATAAGACAGAGGTTGTTTTGGGATATAACAATTCTGAATAATTTAGATTTTTTTTTTATGTGTGCTTTCAAAATATTGTCCGTTTCTGGGCTGGGCACAGTGACTCATGCCTGTAATCCCAGCACTTTGGGAGGCCGAGGCTGGCAGATCATGAGGTCAGGAGATTGAGACCATCCTGGCTAACACCGTGAAACCCCGTTTCTACTAAAAATACAAAAAAAAGAAAAAAATTAGCCGGGCATGGTGGCGAACGCCTATAATCCCAGCTACTCGGGAGGCTGAGGCAGGAGAAGGGCGTGAACCTGGGAGGCGGAGCTTGCAGTGAGCAGAGATTGCGCAACTGCACTCCAGCCTGGGTGACACAATGAGACTCCTTCTCAAAAAAAAAAAAAAAAAAAAAAAGTCCATTTCTTCCATCGGGCATGCCACTTATATAATATTAATATAAAGGAAAAATGCATATTATTTATAATTGTGATGGATTTTTATATATCATAACAGGGATCCTGGTAAGTTGGAAAACATACAATTTAGAAAGATTTAGCCATCTCAAGAGTACACATTTGTTGTTCTCCACACCTGCTGTTCCTATTCTCCTAATATTGCAGATATGAGACTGATCCATAGGAGGGGAATAGAAAGAAGGATGGGACCAGAAAAGTAAGGATTAAAGACAAAGACAGTTTTCCTTATTTTTTTTTGTTGGCTTCTTTTCCCCTTAATCTCACCAAGCCTCCGTTAAAAGATAATGAAAATAACAGCTACTGATGAAAAAACTGATACACAGAGTCTAATGAGCAGAAAAAGTGTTTTGGCATATTATTTATATTTAGAGATAAATGCTATATATAACTGAGTCTTAAAAAACATGTCCATCAACAAGCAGGAAATAATGTTATTATATCCAGGATACATTTTATTCCAAGGAAACCTTCATAAAGAAAAAAAATTATTATTAAAAGAGAATTTAGTTAAGCATCCAGAGGCAAAAAAAAAAAAAAAAAAAAAGTATAAAAATCTGTAGATATTAGAAATGGCCAGGGAAAAATATAGTAAAACAAACATTTTTGTTCACAATATAAAAAATAACACATATAGTAGTATTAAACTCCACAAGAAATACGTGGTGTTTATATGTGGAAAATTACACAATGATACTGAGGAATATGAGTCTTAGAGAAACCGAGGGACAGCCATATGAAGCGACTTGGAGTCCTTAATTCCCTTTCCACCCATGGATAAGACCAAACAGACCCTATTAAACCCCCTGCGGTTACACTGCAGGGCCTCAAAGAATCTTTTCAGCTTACCTCTTTTCAATTTGTTTTGTCTGTAGACATTCTCTCTCTCATTTTCTTTCTCGCTACATATATGGATTTATCTGTATATAAATATAGATAGATATACACACAAACATATACACATACACATATATATACACACACACACATAAAACCCTAACTATGGAAAGAAATACACCCAAAGCCTTGAAAAATTCTACATATTGTACTTTTTTTTCTTTTTTTTTGAGACAGAGTCTGTCTGTCACCCAGGCTGGAGTGCAGCATTGCAATCTTGGCTCACTGCAACCTCCGCATCCCAGATTCAAATAATTCTCCTGCCTCAGCCTCCTGAGTAGCTGGGATTACAGGTGCCTGCCACCACGCCCAGCTAATTTTTGTATTTTTAGTAGAAACAGGGTTTCACCATGTTGGCCAGGCAGGTCACGAACTTCTGGCCTCAAGTGATCTGCCCGCCTCTGCCTCCCAAAGTGCTAGGATTACAGGCATGAGCCACAGGAAGGAAGGCTAGAAAAGACTTCAAAAGATCACAAGGTGTGGGCTTTGTTGATACACATATTCTAGGCTAGGCAATCTGTTCAAAAATTGTAGAAATAGGCATGCCCTCTGACCCAGTAATTCTACTTCAAGGAATTTATCAGAGGTATAAAGATATATGTACAAATATGTACATCATGGCCCTATTTGTAATAGCATGAAATTGAAAACAGCCTAGGTGTGCAATGGTGGAAAATTAGAAAAGACTCTATGGTATATCTAATATATACTGGCCTTATATATTACAGATTTACAGTGGCAGTTTTTTCTTCTTTAAAATTTCCATTTTCTACAAGAAAACTATTATATATTACCTTTTTAATCAGAAAAAAATATTTAAAATCAATTGAATTTTATGTTATGTGGTTTTCTTAATTACAATAAGAAAAAAATTTTTAATCGAGTTCATCTGGGATACAGTTTCAGACTCTCAGATATTTACACATAAATTCTCTCATCAAGGCTGTATTTCTACCCTCCTCGTGGCAGTCATCAAAATTCAGTCATCTAGTGTGAGGCACTCATGGGGCCAGGCGTTATGAAACCAGCCGATGTCAGTGGCAGCACTTGTCACAACAGAGAAGCTTGAAAGCTCCGCAGTGGTGTTGAGGAGTGACTTAGCACTATCTTGGCATTCAGGGACAGACACGGACTCACTGACAAAGAGTGCCATTCTTCCCTTAGGTAACTGGTTTTTGTCTTGCAGATGCTACGGATCAGGTGCTGTTTTTTATGTCCCCCTTTCCTCTGGCCTTGAGGAAGTTCAGAGTCCAATTGTGTCGCATCTTTTCCAACTCCATATGACCCTAGGTACACATTTTTGGGACAACTTTATTTTGTTGCTTATACTTCCTCTTTGACTTGATTTTTTTTTTTTTTTTTCATTTTGGTGTTATTCCACTGTATTTGATGTTCCTATATAAGCTGCCTAAAATCGTTTTGGAAGGAAAAAAACCACAGAAATTAACAAACTAAGCAGAGTCAGGAACACACTGCATTCCCTCAGGGCCTTTGCAAGCTCTGTTGAGCTCCCTGAGAAGCACAGCATGTGCAGTGCAAAGAAAATTCAATGGAAAGCAGGAAGATGAAACTTCTAAACACACCCTTCTCACAAGCAGGGCCTGAGTCAAGCTACTGATACTCTTGGACCTTAGTCTATGAAAGATTTGCTTTCTTCCCTAAGATTCCTTGGAACTTTCTCTTGTCCTAGCTTCTCTGACTTCTAAGAGCCATCAATATTACCTGCCATAAAGTATTAGGTTGATGCAAAAGTAATTGCAGTTTTTGTCATTGCTTTTCAATTTAATATATTTGATGAGGTCCATTCATGTAACAAACATTTATTGATGGCCTACTATATATAGGAAAGTGTGTTACATTAAAATTCTCATATTCCTGATGCCCAGAACACAGTTTCTCTGAGTTAATTCTAGAGAATTTCTTTCAAGACCTGCTATCAAGATATTTACAGACATTTCATTTATAATGGCAAAAGAATTTGATACAACATAAATATTCCATTATATGGAACCAGGATAAGTAGTTTCTTAATTTGAAAATTAAGATGGTATAGAAACATGGAAAAGAATATAGATAGAAACATAAATATATTTCTATTTTATTAAGTACAGATGTATTTTATTATGTCAAAAGTAGATATAATCATATTAAAAATTATTTAATATAAATACATTTTAGTAAATTATGGCTATATCTGTATATAAAACCAGAAAGGTGTACACAAGAATTTATTTATTTTTTATTTTTTATTTTTATTTTTTGAGACGGAGTCTCACTCTGTAGCCCAGGCTGGAGTGCAGTGGCTGGATCTCAGCTCACTGCAAACTCCGCCTCCCGGGTTTATGCCATTCTCCTGCCTCAGCCTCCTGAGTAGCTGGGACTACAGGCGCCCGCCACATTGCCTGGCTAGTTTTTTGTATTTTTTAGTAGAGATGGGGTTTCACCATGTTAGCCAGGATGGTCTTGATCTCCTGACTTCGTGATCCGCCCGTCTCGGCCTCCCAAAGTGCTGGGATTACAGGCTTGAGCCACTGCGCCCGGCCTGTACACAAGAATTTAAAAGGCTGAGTTTGAGGTAGAGTTTTTGTTTTGTTTTGTTTTTGTTTTTGAGACAGAGTTTTGCTCTTGTTTCCCAGGTTGGAGTGCAATGGTGCGATCTCGGCTCATTGCAACCTCTGCTTCCCAGGTTCAAGCAATTCTCCTGCCTCAGCTTACCAAGTAGCGGGGATTACAGGCGCCCTCCACCATGCCTGGCTAATTCTTCGTATTTTTAGTAGAGAGGTGGTTTACCATATTGGCCAGGCTTGTGTTCAACTCCTGACTTCAGGTGATCCATCCGCCTCAGCCTCCCAAAGTGCTGGGATTACAGGAATGAGCCACCGCACCCAGCCTGAAGTAGAGTTTTAAGTGTACTTTTTGAGTATGACAGGTCAGAAACAATTAAATGATTATTACTAATATCACATCATTAGTTGCTTTGAACCTTTAGTTTCAAAATTTTGGAAAGACTTTAACTTGTAAGGGTATTAGTGCCCATAAATGTGTTCAAACTATAAATTCTTCAACAACTCATCTAATAATTATTTCAGAAAAATTCATGATAACTTATTGCCTCATGAAAAACTTTGGACAACTTTGCTTCCGGTTTTAATAGTGTTAGTCTTATTTTGGTGTCAGCAAGACTAAGTTATTTTCCACGAGTTCATTGGCTTCTGCTGCTTATTCTTTACTGTAGGTCATAATTCTCTGTTTGTGGCAAAATAATCATTTCCATAGCAACCCACTGGGATGTCTCAAGGAGAGGATTAAGACTTCAGGAAAGGAATAAACAAGAGGAGCAGATGAGTAACGAAAATAATCATGATTCTTATTCTCAATCAGAATAGAAGGAATATTAGGATGAGAATGTACACTACAGGTCTTTCAGAATGTCTTCAGCCTTCAAAACAATTACTTCAGTTCAGTTTTCTAGGAGACCTTACCTACCCTAAGATGCAGCTACTCCTATACTGTAGACATTGTATAAATAAAAGGGGCAAGGGGAAGCCTAATCAAAGCTCCATAACATTCCAATCAGGTACACGCCAATTGTACAGAAATACTCTCCAGTAGCATCTTAGAAAGAGATTTATAGGTGTATGTGAGTTATTATGTGTAGCATACTACAGGGCCAGAGTTAAACTATTTTATTGTGTTTATTTACTTTTTTTGTAACAAAAGGGGTGCATAGGGAGTAGCTTAGAAAAGGGTAAGTCAGCCAGGCATGGTGGCTCACGCCTGTAGTCCCAGCACTCTGGGAGGCCGAGGCGGGCGGATCACCTGAAGTCGGGAGTTTGAGACCAGCCTGACCAACATGGATAAGCCCCGTCTCTAGTAAAAATGCAAAATTAGCTGGGCGAGGTGGCACACACCTGTAACCCCAGCTACTCGGAAGGCTGAGGCAAGAGAATCGCTTGAACCCGGAAGGTGGAGGTTGCGGTGAGCTGAGTCATGCCATTGCACTCCAGCCCAGGCCACAAGAGCAAAACTCCATCTCAAAAAATAAAGAAAGAAAGAAGGAAGGAAGGAAGGAAAGAAGGAAGGAAGGAAGGAAGGAAGAGAGAGAGAGAAAGAAAGAGAAAGAAAGAAAGAAAGAAAAAGAAAGAAAGAAAGAAAGAAAGAAAGAAAGAAAGAAAGAAAGAAAGAAAGAAAGAAAGAGCAAGCAAGCAGGAAGGAAGGAAGGAAGGAAGAAAGAAAGAAGGAAGGAAGGAAGGAAGTCTTTTGAAGAATGGATTTAAATGAAGCACGGATTAAATATGGTCCACACTTTTCCTATTAAAAAACACTCTGGGCCAGGCGCGCTGGCTCAAACCTGTAATCCCAGCACTTTGGGAGTCCGAGGCAAGCGGATCAAGAGGTCAGGAGATCGAGGTCATCCTGGCTAACACGGTGAAAACCTGTCTATACTAAAAATACAAAAAAAAAAAAAAAAAATTAGCTGGTCATGGTGGCAGGCGCCTGTAGTCCCAGCTACTCAGGAGGCTGAGGCAGGAGAATGGCGTGAACGCAGCAGGCAGAGCTTGCAATGAGCCCACATAGCGCCACTGCACTCCAGCCTGGGTGACAGAGTGAGACTCCCTCCCAAACACACACACACACACACACACACGCACACATGCACACACACTCTGGATAAATAAAAAATTCAAAAGAATATTGATGGGATTGGCTTGTGTTGTCTGCATTTCAGAGCAAGTATTACATAATAAAGTGATTAATAACATTACATGTGGGCAACCCTAAACGTTTAGCTCTTCAACTTAAAGCAATTTGCATGTTACACAATGTGCGGTTACGGCACTATGCTAGATATACCTATGCTGTTAGTTACCTCAGACACCAAACCAACATGCAGTCAGCCAGTTCTGGGGAAAGCTAGCTCAAGAAAAGGCCAGGAAATGTTTTTTAAATTGTTTTCACTGTGTTATAATTTACATGTGGCTAAATGCACATCTCTGAAGTGCACAATTCTAGTAGTTTTGACAAACGTGTAGGTTCTGACATCAACACCCAAATCAAGATAGCATTTCTACCTACCTAAAAGGTCCCCTCATGCTTTAATCTTCTCCTCTTACCCCCACCGAGGCAACCACTATTCAGATTGTTTTATTGTAGATGAGTTTTGCCCGTTTAAGAACATGTGAATGGAGTCATACAGTGTATATTCCTTTGTGTCTGGTCTTTTGCTCAACAAGTTTTTGAGATGCACGCACGTGATTGTATAAATCAGTAACTCCTTTTTATTGCTGAGGAGTCTCTCATTGTGTGAATAGGCCATTTTAATTCATGCATGCTAATTGATCATTTGTGGCCAGTCTGTATAATATAAATTGTAAATCATAAGCCAGCCTGCCTATGTGACCCACACCCTCTCTCATCTATCACTATTTTGCACTTCTAAGCATTAAAATGAAGTTAAAACCTCATCATTTGGAATGATAGAAAAAGTCAAAATGGGATCATTTTTGTTAAAGCAATGAGTTTCATTACTTTCATATTTATACCCAAACTACTGGCTGGGCAACCTAAGTGCAAAGCAGGGATTTTCTCGGGATTGCTTTAATGAATCTACAGAGATTTTAATTAGCACATCAATTATTTCAGGGCTACCACAGGGCAAATGTTGTGGAGCAGATAAACTTTGATTTGGAAGGTCTTCCACTCCTGCCTCTCTCATTGCCCCCTCCCCTTCCCAGGGTGCTCCCCAGGACAGCTATCCTGACGCCAGTCTCACACGGCCTTGATCGCAGCTGGCTATGACAGATGGAAATGGTTCTAATAAGTTAATTCTAGGGGTTAGATAATGAGGGCTTAAGGGTTTTTCCCTGCCAGAGGGAATTTACATTTAAAGGGGCCTCTTGGAAAGTGATGCCCAGCATGTGGAAGGTAATCAATAAATGCTCTCTCCATTCCGTTGAAGGACCAAAGCAAACTTAGAAGGTAAGAAAGGTATTTTCAGATCCAGAGGGACATCAAAGCATCCTCTGAACTTGATTGAACTCCACTGATAATGTTGTCGTGGAACTGCCAGTGTCCATCCTGCTGCTGAATAAAGACAAGCAGGAGACTAGACTAAGACACAAAGAGGGGCAGCCCGCAAAGTCCTCCAAACCCTGTATTCAGACAACTCACTCATAGCTACATGCAGTCCTTTGCAAATGGGGAAGAATGGGAATTTGAAATAATGACTTAGGCCTATTCCTTCCCCAGTATTCCAGGTCTACCCTTCAACCTTCCCCCAATTTGGGCAGCAGAGATGTCATGTGTATGTGCATGTGTGTGTGTGTGTGTGAGCATGTAGGTCTGTGCCTGCCCTCACAGTAGGGTTGCTATGGCAGAAATGCAGAGATAGAAAAGAGAAATGACTTTGTCTTAGTCCATTTGTGCAGCTATAACGAAATACCACAGACTGAGTAATTGAAGTTTATTTCTCACTGTTCTGGAGTCTGGAAATTCCAAGATCAAGATGCCATCATTCAGTGTCTGGTGAGGTCCTTCTTGCTGTGTCCTCACATGGCAGAAGGGCAGAAGAGCAGAAAGCGACCTAAGCTAATTTCCTCCTGCCCTTTTATAATGCACTAATCTTTAATCACTCCCCAAAGGACCACACACCTTTTCATACCAGCACAGTGGGGACCAGGTTTCACAGTGGAGATGAACAGGAATTTTGAGAGACATTCAGGCCATAGTAGAGTTTCGAAATCGACTTTTTAAACTAAAGACAATAAACTCAAAAAGTTTAACTCAAAAAACATTTTTGAATTTCAAAAGCCTGGATTATCAGAATCAAAACCAAGGTTCTTAAGGACTAGAGGCATGAAATTTATACTGTTAGCCACAGATTTGGAAACAGTGCCTCCCAAAGCACATACAGACCAGACCCTCTGTACTAAGGGAGGAGGAGGAAGAAAGCTATTGAGACATTGGTGGGTGTCCCAAAGAAGGAGTCACACCTGCACCTGGCCAAGTCTGACTAGATAGAGCCCCCAGTAAGTTTGGTAATCTGAGCATGATCAAGGGCTATGTCTCACTCCTTAGTTGGGGTTCACAGAAGAGCCAAATCTTCCAGCCGTCTCCCACAGCAGTGTGGTAGAGCAGCAGCAGAAGACAGTGATGATAGCACAGCCTGTCTGGGCAGAGTCACCCTGAGGCAGTCTCAATCCCATCTACCCCCAGTGTCATGAGGGAAATTACCTTCATGCCATGATGGCCTCTATGCTACCAGTACACTGTTGCACAAGCTATCCTAGAGATGCAGGACTAAAAAGGATCAGAGACCAAACTAAAATACTCAAAGCACACAATTTATTAAATCAATGTATCCACGCAGCAATAAAAAGGAGAAAAGAAATGGGGTGGGGTAATGTGCTTAGGAAAGGGTGCAGGAAAGGTAGAAGGACCACACTACATAAAACCTGGGTTACAAAAGACCCATAGACATTGCTCTTCCCACACCATCCGTTTTCCCTCCTGATGGTGTGGCTATATTTCCTCAAAGATGAGCAAAGAGGTCCAAGACACAGAAGATGCCTGGGACCAGCACAAACAATTGTTTTCTAGGAGAAGCACATGTATTTATTATATCTGGCTACAGCTATTCCTCACCAGTTAACCTGTTGAACAGCTGTGGATTTTATCTGGCAGTGGACATTTGGAGTCAGAATGGGTGTCATCAGTGGGTTATCAATTTCAGATATCATAAATATAAAGGGATTCATATACCTCTATTATATTTAGTGTATCATGAAAATTAGATGCCTCTGGTACCCCATGTATATTTAGCGCTTCGTGAAAATTAGGTGTCTCTTAATTCTTCCATCTCTCCCTATCTATGTTCAGTATGCATAAGCCCTACTTATTTTATCTACGTTTAACACATCTCAGAAGTTACTAACTTCCTTATCTATATTTAACACATCTTAGGAGTATCACCATCCCATTTCTATTTTCTATAGCAGAATTGAATATTCTCAAATTTAGAACAAATGCACATTTATCTAGCACTCACACACACACTCACATACCCCACAAGGTCACAAACAAAAACACCTGTAGTGTACATTCTCATCCCAAAAAATCTTACGGGATGGTCAGCAAACCAGAAGATACAGTCACCTGAGAGACCAATGACCAGGAACCAATAAGAACTCAGACTGCTCAACAGATGACAATTGGAGGATTGAGAACCAGAAACTCTCAAGGAGCCTTGTAAGACTTAGATGCAACCTAGGGATAAAGAGAGGAGGGAGATCCCCTGAAATGACAGAAATCCTTGTTTTGACTGAGTTTGCCCTGCGCTGATTATGTTTTCCACCACTGGGAGGAATGGGGGCTCTGGATCTGTCCTGTCCAAGAAAATAGATGGCTTCTCTATTTGACCCTGCAGACAGCAAATGCTTCCATCATCTCAGAAGATTCTACAGGACGCACGCTGCCGTAGATATAAATTGAACTGTAGAAACATAAAGTTACATCTTTGGAATATCTAAGCTTACAGACTGAGATTATTACTTGCTCTATGTATACACATTCATCATTAATAGGGTATCATAAATTCTACTCTTTTTTTTAGTCTTTTGATTAAAATACACTGATTCAGCCCCTTGCTTTCACTGAATTTTCTCTGTGTTCAGTGGCCTATGTGTTCAAGATAGCTAGCTGCAGGAAAAGGATTTAACAAGAACAGAGCGAAACCAACACTGATTAGGGAAAGAAAACCATGGTATCGTTTGCTAGATAAGGCCACATCTTGGGGGAATATGTAAGGACTTTAGCTTTTTCTCTGAGTAAGATGGGAGTCGTGGGTGATTTAAGCAGGGAAGTGGCAAGATCTGGTGCATATTTTAAGACACTCACTCTGGCTGCTATGTGGAGAATTAACTGAGAAGGTATTAAGGTGGATGTGGGGAGACCATTTATTGTAATACTTTAGGCTGAAATAATGGCTGTTTGACTCAGGGTTGTGGTAGTGGAGATGTTGAGAAGTGGTCATCTTCTGAATATGCCTGATGGGAGAGCTGCAGTATGACTAATGGATCACACCTGAGGAATGAGAGGAAGAGAAGGACAAAGAATGAGTCCGTGTTGACCTAGGCAGCTAGAAAAAGGACATTTCAACATATTGAGCTGGCAAAGCTTGCAAAAGAGTAAGAGTTTGCAGAGGGAATGTTTTGGAACATGCCACGTTCGAAATGGCTACTTAATCACCCAAGTGGAGACATTACATAGACAGCTGGAGGTATAAGTTCAGAGGTAAGAGCTGGAGATAAAATGTTGGTTGTTACCGGCATATAGACAGCATTTAAAGTCATGAGACTTACATAAGATCATTTGGGGAATGAGTAGGTGGGTGAAGCTAGGGAGGAAAGGAGATCTTCAGACTGATCCCTGAGGCTCAGCAAGGTTCAGAGACACAACCAACACAGAAGATTAAAAAAGAAGCCATCAGGAAAACCTGAAAACCAAGGTAGTGGGGTGCTAGAAGCCAAGTGAAGATAGTCAATGAATAAATGGTCAGCTGGGGTTGGTAGGTTGAATAAGATGTACACCAAGAAATGAGCTTTGAGACTGAAAGCACGAAGATTATTTGGGCCTTGAAGGGATAGATTTTGGAGAAATGATGAGGCTGAAGGCCTGAGTGAAATGTGGCCCAGGCTTCCTGGGATGCTCATCTCCATGAAGTATAACAGCACAAATAATTTAGCACATGAAGGAACCAGTGGATACTATTGACTTGGGTGGACCCAGCAAAACAAATCTATTGAGAGAGATGTTACGCACCTAAGAGACAGGACAAGAGCAAATCGAATTAGAAAGAAAAATAACTAGAACATCATGACTCTTCAGGTACTAACACACAACGAAAAGATATCAGCTATAGAGCTTTAGAAACACCCAAGATTACTTGTGTTACTGTTAGATGACTTTTTTCTCAGATTAAATTTAATTCTCTGGCATTACCTCTTAAAACTCTTGGTTTTTCAGATTCACTCATAAACTGTAGCTGATGTCTTAAGGGGTATCAAATTAGCGAGACTAATAGCATAATCTACTTCACTAGAGAGTTAAGTGTTTTTTTTTTTTTAAATAAACATTATATTTTTGCCTGTTTTAAAAGTGCAGACGGGCATATAATTAAAAGCTCCACACTGACCACCTCATCAAAGGAAACCTAACCATTTCTGGGTTTAGTTCTTCCTTACGTAATAAGTTTATATATTTTTTCAAAAATCTATTTGTCAATTTAAGAGATTATTGTTCAAAAGATTCAAGAACATTCAAGAGATTGCCAGAAAGGCAAAAACGTAGTTCACTTTCATTATTCTTTTTCTCCCCTCCTCCAAAATGTTGATGACTATCACTCTAGTTCCTTTATAGGCTACTTTCATTATATGCTTAAATAGACTTCGAGTTTTTTTCCTCAGCTTTAGCCATTACTTCCTGATTCATCACTTTAATAGATAAGTATATTAAGACCCTTTTAGAAGTGTTTCCACCTATAGCTAATAATTCCACGTCTGTCTCTTTATCCTTACTTGAAGCCACCAGTGTTCAGGGTCACCAGTGTTCACTGTCATTTCACCAGTGTTCATTGAAGTAACATCCTAAATGCTCTCCTTCAGTCCTTTCATATTCTCTAATCTAGAGACTCTCAAATTTGAGCGTGCATTAGAATCCCCTGGTAGGCTTGTTCAATCACAGATTGCTGCTCACACCCCCAGTGTTCCTGACTGAGCAGATGAGGAGTAAGGCCTGAGGAGCTACATTTCTAACAAGTTCCCAGGTGAGGCAGATGCTGCTGGTCCAGGAACACACTTTGAGAACCACTGCTCTAATCCATTCTCTGCACTGACACGAATCTCCTAAGCATTGGCATACAGATTCCTTTTACTCTGGCACACACTGTCTTTTGAAAACAGTTTTACTGAGATAGAATACACATATCATCCAATTCACCATGTAAGTGTACAATTCAATGATTTTTAGTATATTTATATACATCACCACCATCAATTTTAGAATTCTGAAAGAAACCCTCATCCCTTCGTCATCACCCTTAATATTTATCTTGATAATGTCAAGTTCATATTGTGTCTTATTGGTCTTTGCATCCCTAGCACTTAACACAATACCTACAGTAAACATCAACTAGTGTTTGTTGAGTGAATGCAAAAAATGCAATCAATTCAGTTAATAGGCTCTAGCTAAGATTTTATCACATAATTAAAAAGCATAGAATATATTACAACAAAGACTGTTAGTTACCTTCTAGTAACAAGACTCCTCTTCTTAGTAACAGAACCTCAATTTACATTTGGGTACACTGCCCTCCAGCTAAAAGATCACACTTTCCATTCTTCCTTGTAGCTAGGTTGGTCATGTGACTAAGTTCTAAACAAAGAGATGGAAGTTAAAGTGTTATGTAAAACATTTGAGAAGTCTTCCAAAGGGAAGGGGCAATGCCCCTTTTCAGCCTTTCCCCTCTCCTGCTGCCTGGAACTACGATGTGATATCTGGAACTCTAGCAGCCATATTGGACAATGAGGATAAGGAAACAGAAAGCTGGAAGAGTCTTTGACCCTGAAGACCAAGGAATTTCGTGCCACCTTTTACAGGAAAATACTTTTAATTCTTAAGCCTCTATTTTTGGAATTTTAATTGATTGGAGACTAACGTGATCCTCACTGATTTATCAAAGCCTATGCTCTTTCCACCACAGTACAGGATTAAAGGCACAAAAATGCCTTCTGTTATTACTGTTGAATTGAGCACACTTTTTATTGTCACCTGTTAGTGCTCCTTTGGGCATCCCTTGAACTTGGGGTCAGTATCAAAGTGTTTCAGTTTGTTGGAGTAGCATTGATTCATTGAAAGAGAATGGGTAGACAATCTTAGAGTTAATCTTGGTTCTGTCTCCTAATAAACCTTGCTAAGCCTCAACTTCTTCCACCAAAGAGTTGTAATAAGACCCTACATGTAGGCATGTTGGGAAGATGAAAGGAGAAAGGCGTATGACACATCCAAAGGAGTGGCAGACACATAGCTCAGAATGCTGCTTCCTGCTCACGCAGGGTCTCTCTAGGGAGCTCAGGTCAGAAACGAGTTAATGTGAGACATCTTGATCATTTCATAGAATCTACAGGAAACATTAGACAATTCTGATTTACAGGACTCTCCGCCAGATTATAAACTACACAAGGGCAGGGACCGTCTTGTTTACTGCTATATACTTATTGTGTCGAAACAGCAGCACTCAAGGAATGTTGGCCGAATTGTGGATAAAAGCATCTTAAGTTCTGTGACCCCAATGTCTCAGAATCAGTATTTTCCTGCATGTAACACAGACTAAGTACAGACCAGTGTTACTTGTAAAGTGACCAATCAAACCTCTATCAGGATCTTCTGAGGCCATTGCTAGACCAGTGTCCAAAACACCCCCTACAGCTGGTTCAGGGTCCTTGAACTCTGCACCCAAAAGATGGGACATTATACACAACCACCATTTATAAGCATTAGGCAATGGGATGCACGTGAAAGTCACAACATGGCAAAATAGAAGCAACAAGATTAAATCAACCTTAATCTCCAGCACTTGGGAACACTCACATACTTTTTTTTTTTTTTTTTCATTTTTTTCTCCTCTTGGGAAGAGTATTGACTGGATGATAAATTCTGTACCTAGACCCTGACTCACCTGCTCTGTGAGGAAAAATAAATCTTCTCACCCCCAGAGCTCTTATGACCTAATTACTGGAAACCATTATGAGCTTTTTTACAAAATACAGTATCCCTACAGTGATTCTAGTAGCTGCCTCAGGAGAGCAGCAGTATTCTTTTTCTTGACTCTTTTTATATTTTCAAAGGTTTAACTGAAGTGCCATGCAATCCCCTTGGAAATTCCCTCTTCAAGTCTGTAAAATAAGCAGGAAACAAATACAAGTGTCTCGAACTTCAGATACTCATTTTGAGAAACAGGTGCAAGCCTTGTGTCCCTCATATCCAAGAAAAGTATCAGTGTTGATCCACCAACAATTTTCAGGAAGCAGATTTTGCACAGGAGATCAACTCTGTGTGTGTACAAAGATTTGAAGCCCAAACCATAAGAAGTTATGGAAGAAAGGAAAGAATATGGCATTTCTCTCCCAGGCAGGGCATTTCCTATCCTAGTTAAGCTCAAGGATCCCCAGGGCACCAACTCACCACCCTGCCCCTCTTAATACTTTCTTACCTTCCTGGGCTTCTGTCCATCTTTAAAACTTTAAAGGAATAAAGTACTAGTACATGCTATAACATGAAAGCCTTGAAAATACTACACTGAGTGAAAGAAACCAGGCACAAAAGGCCACATACTGTATGATTCCATTTACATAAAATATCTAGAATAGGCAAATCTGTAAAGACAGAAGATGGATTAGTTGCTCCTTAGGGGTGGAGTGGAAGGATAGAGGAATAGGGGATCATAGCTAAAAGGAATGAATTTTCTTTTTTGAGGCGATGAGAATGTTCTAAGATTCACCATGGGGATGCTTGCACAACTCTATGAAGATACGAAAAACCATGCAATTGTATACTTTGAATGGGTGAATTGTACGTTATGTGAATTATATCCCAATAAAGCTCTTACCAAGAAAAACTCATTTATGACTAGTTTTAAATCACATTATGCTTTATGTAAAATTTTACCTAACTCTTATTGCAACTCCATTCCAGAAAGGACACTGTGGATGAGCAGGGCAAGTGAATGTATTTAATTGACGTCATTCAGAGTTTCCCAAGAGGTACTCCAAAGGACAGCACGTTTGCAGCTGTTAATAGGTGAAATAATTATTTTAAAAGGCTCCACAGTCAAGGAAATTTAAGAACGGCAAAGTTAAATTTCAACAGGATTTCTACTGCTGGAGCACTCAGAGATTTAATGGGCAGACATGCGTTGTGTGTCTCCAAGAAGAGGATTTACCAAACTGGTTTAATCTTGAAGCCTTTTGTCACAGAGCATGGTGCAGAGTCAGTCTTCCACGACATGTATGCTGGTAAATGCATTTACTTTAATCTCAACAGGAACCCATGGAAACAAATGTTATGCAAAAATTAACATAGGTCCTCATACAACGGTAACATTTTCATTTACATGTCTGCATCTGATTTTAAAAGTTCAATTATAAACATTGTTTTTGCTTTCTAAATTCTTTTCATTCTATATTTAATATATGTAAATATAAGGAGTGTGATTTAGGGTAGAAATTCTCTTTTTCACTAAGTAATAAGAGATTTTCTGGTATAACTTGGCTTGCTGCTATAAAGTGGAGTTTGTTTTATGTTTGTTTTATTTTTCTCCCGAAATAGAAAGGCATTCTAAGAACATATAAAAATCCTCAGTAATCCTTCTGTCCCTGGCCCATAGATCAAATCATTCTCTCAGAATTCCACTCACTGCATTTCTCAGCAAAGATGTATTGGCAAGCTAAATGGAGAGGTTTCAAATGACTCAGGCTTTATTAATTTTATAAAATATGCTTTGAAGTATTGTAATAAATAATTAAAAGTAAATGGCACATTTGAGATTAGTGAGCAGATGCTTGCAGGCATTACTGTTTCTTTCCTGCCCTGTTCTTCTCCACTTTTAGTGCCGCAGAAAGGGCAATCTATTGCTGCGTCTTCCTCCCATCGCTGCATCACGGCTTGAGTTCCATTGCCCAGACGTATTGAGAAATAACAATTCAAGAAGGGAGGGAAGGAGACTAATAATTACTGAGCATAATAACTGGATAGATAGAATGACAAGAAAAAGTACTCTCAGCCGGGGAAGGCACCAGGTTGAGAAACTTCAGGTACTCATCTAAAGTGTGACACCTATCAGTAACTCTGTTTGGCAATTAATATTAAGAATTGTTTGCAGTGGGCTTTGCACTTTACAAAGCACCCTCAGATGCAATATCTTAATCTTCAAAACAATTGTGAGAGGTAGCTCCTTTTTCCCTATTTTACAGATGGAGAAATTGGGGCCCAGAGAAATTAAGAAACTGGTCTGAGTTTCTCAGATAGAATACTGTGGAACAGCAATTTGATTCTGAGGCTTCTGAATTCCAAATGTACTCTTTCCACCTTCACTCAGCTGGGAGAAGTTAGAAGGGCAGGCTGGAAAGAGATTGCAAAGGTCTTTGAATAACAGAGAAGTTTATTCGTTACCTTGCAGGCACTATAATTGTCATCTAAAGGTTTACAGCTACAACAAGCTTAGGCAAATAGATTAGCCATTTCTGATTCTCTTAAGAAAATTTCCCAGTGTATTTAACCTGTAAACGAGTTCAAATAATCATTTTTGAAAAGCATCTAATGTTTACTTGCTTTTTGTTGTTGTTGTTTGTTTTGCATTTTTTGTGGGTTTTGTTTGTTTGTTTTTGGTTTTGTTGTTGTTATTGAGACAGGTTCTCACTCTGTTACCCAGGCTGGAGTGCAATGGCACAATCTCAGTTCACTGCAGCCTCAACCTCCTGGGCTCAAGCGATCTTCTCATCTCAGCCCCCCGAGTAGCTGGGACCGGAAGTGTGCCACCACGCTGGCTAATTTTTGTAAATATTTTTTGTAGAGACAGGGTTTTGCCATGTTTCTCAGGCTGGTCTGGAACTTCTAAGCTCAAGCCATCTGCCCCTCTCAGCCTCCCCAAATGCTGGGTTTATAGGCATGAGCCACTGTGCCCAGCCTACTTTCTTTCTGTTTTTACTCTATCTTACACATGTTCATTGTGTAGGTAGGCCAGGATCCTTTTAAAAGAGGTTCATATCTATCAGTTATTCATTAAGGATACAAATAAACTAATTTCCTAAACCTATGTCTGTCCTTGCAAGTTTTACGCTGGAACAGGATGCAATATAAAGAAAGTTCTAAGTCCAATATTATGTATTAATTTTATTCAACACACATTAATTGAGCAATTACTATGTGTTAGGTAGGCATCTATGTCAGGGACTATGCATTCAAAAAATGAAGACCGCAGGTTCCTACCATTATAGAGCTTACAGCCGAATATAGCAAAGCATCCAGGCAAACAGAGCACAGTGTGATAAAGAATAAAACAGAAGGCCGGGTGCGGTGGCTCACACCTGTAATCCTAGCACTTT
The DNA here is from genome assembly GCF_047675955.1 of Chlorocebus sabaeus. Lineage (NCBI taxonomy): Eukaryota > Metazoa > Chordata > Mammalia > Primates > Cercopithecidae > Chlorocebus > Chlorocebus sabaeus. Next base: position 33,615,063 of record NC_132924.1, read on the forward strand.
GGGAGGTCAAGCCGGGCAGATTGCCTGAGCTCAAGAGTTTGAGACCAGCCTGGGCAACATGGTGAAACCCTGTCTCTACTAAAACGCAAAAAATTAGCAGGGCGTGGTGTCACGCGCCTGTAGTCCCAGCTACTTGGGACGCTGCAGCAGGAGAATTGCTTGAACCTAGGAGGCGAAGGTTGCAGTGAGCCGAGATCATGCCACTGCACTCCAACCTGGGCTACAGAGCGAGACTCCGTCTCCAAAAAGAGTAAGACAGAAAGCACAGAGAGACATAGGAGCACATCGCTAGACTTAGGGGTTAGGGAGGTTTCCTCGGGAAATGACATGCAGGCTGAAGGACCAGTGGGAGTACAATGGTGTCAGGGCTAGAAGCAGGGATTGCAATCCTGACTTTTGCATTAGACTCACCTGGAGAGTTTTAAAAACTACTGCTGTCTAGACCCCACCCAAGCCAATTCCATCTGAATCTCCAAGAATAAGGTTCACTCAGGCAGCAATTTTTATAAATCTCTGCAAGTGATTCTAATGTGCAGCCCTATTCAAGAATCAGTGACTTCAGTCTTTACTAAAAAGTGTTTCAGAGTAGAAACGATGTGAACCATCTCTAAATTCAGATTTCAGTTCCATGTAAATTCAAAGTAAATAATTTTTAGATGATTTTCTTGGTAATTGTAATGTGACCTTTATCTTAATTATCTTGGATTTCAAGAATATTTATGGCAAAAGCGACATGATAAAATTTTTTGACAAAAAAAAGATGAATCTGAATAGTCTCAATATTGCTAGCTTTTCCTCACAGTTGGTAGAAAACAGCTTTTGTGGTAACTATCCCTGTGCTTACCAGCATTTTCTGTTCTGCTTCTATGGGCAGTGGGAAGACTATTCTTCCTTGCCCCTTTAAAATTATGAGTGATCACCTAACTCTTTAACCAATAAATAGTGAGCAGAATTGATGTGTGTCTCTTCCACGAGGAAGTATGTAAGAGCTGGTCACATGTTCTCTTCTCCCACTTCAGTGATCCCTGAAGGCTTGGATCGCAATGGTAACATCTTAAGACAGACTGATGATGAAGTCAAAGCACTCTGGAGTGTTGAGCACCCCACAAAGAGCACTCACCTTGCAGAACCACTCATGACATGCATTGTTTTAAACCACTAAGATTTTAGGGTCTTTATTACTGCAACACAACCTAGTCTCACCTAGTAACTACCTTCTCAACCAGGCAGATCCTTAATTTTGTATTTTCTTTCCTGATTCTGAATTTCCTACTCACACACTTTTTCATGATCAATATTAACAATTAATATCCATCCTTCCTTATTTACTTTTTTCTCTCTTCTTTTCCTCCTCCTTTTCTCCCTCCTTTTTTCTTTCCTTTCCACTTAATCACTCATTTTAAAAATCACTGGAGATGCCCAAGAAGAAGGAAAGTTAGAAAGTAATTGAGTGGATGGTGGCCCAGCAGGCTGGAGGATTTGTTGCATACAGGGGGACTGAGCAAATAAATACAGTCGGCCCTCCATATCTATAGATTCCACATCTGTGAATTCAACCAACCATGCATCAAAAATATGTTTTTAAATCACATCTATACTGAACATGTGCAGACTTTTTTCCTTGCCATTATTCCCCAAATAATACAGTATAACAACTATTTACACAGCATTTACATTGTATTTAGTATTATGAGTAATCTAGAGATGATTTAAAGTATTCAGACAGGTTGGTCATGATGGCTCATATCTGTAATCCTAGCACTTTGGGAGGCTGAAGGGGGAGGATTGTTTGAGGCCAGGAGTTTGAGACCAGCCTGGGCAACATAATGAGATGCCATCTCTATAAAAAATTTAAACAATTAAGTGGGTGTGGTGGCACATGCCTGTAGTCCAAGCTACTCAGGAGGCTGAAGTGGGAGAATTGCTTGAGTTCCAGAGGTTGAGACAGCAGTGAGGCATGCTTGCACCACTGCAATCCAGCCTGAGCAACAGAGAGAGACCTTGTCTCCAAAATAATTTTTTAAGTATTCAGGAGGATATGATTAGGTTATATGCAAATACTATGCCATTTTATATCAGGGACTTTAGCTTATGCAGATTGCGGTATCCTTGGAATGTCCTAAAACTAATCTACCCATGGATATGAAGGGATAACTGTATATTAAGGATTATGCAGCCAGGTTCCTTTGCTGCCTAATAAGAGAATTTTAAATATGAAAAGGCGAAAGGATTGTGTTTGAAGTGGAGGAACTGCTATAAACTCTTATATATATATATATATATATATATATATATATATATATATAAAATTAGATATAAAAATGAATAAGATGTTGGAATGTTCTGTCCTTGTTCTGTCCACTGAGGGATCCTGGAAGCAGCAATAGGCCAATAGCAGTAAGCCTACATAGCACACGGATTTCTAGAAACCATTTTCCACTAACAGAAGAGATCTTAGAAAAAAAGAAAGACTGATTTCAGGGCTGGTGCAACAAAAGCACAATTTGCTTCTGCTTTTTTTGAGTCTGAAAAATAACTTGTTATTATTATTATTATTATTTTTGGGTCTGGCTCTCTGTTGCCCAGGCTGGAGTGCAGTGGCGCAATCTCAGCTCACTGCAACCTCTGCCTTCCAGGCTCAAGCTGTCCTCCCACCTCAGCCTCCTAAGTAGCTGGGACTACAGGCGTGCACCACCACACCCAGTTAATTTTTGTATTTTTTTGTGGAGATGGGGTTTTGCCATGTTGCTCAGGCTGGTCTCAAACTCCCGAGCTCAAACAATCTGCCCACCTGGGCCTCCCAAAGTGCTAGGATTACAGGCATGAGCCACTGCGCCCAGTCTAAAAACTAACTTAATGTCAGGAAGTAATGAAGTACTCAAAAATGATGGGGGCATGTCAAAAGGACATAGAAGCCGGTTTGAAGAGCTAACCACTAACCCATTGAATAAAGTATCATTGAGTCCAAGCATATTTAAACAAACTAATAAATAAATGGAAAAAAGAGAAAGTTCCTCTCCATAGCAGATGCTAGCTATTAAATGTAGAAGAAATAATAGAAAATCACCATTTGGCAATGATCATAGTAATAACTTATTCAGGCAAGAAACATCAATGAATGCTAACATTTGTGGGCAAGAGTCAGAAGACAAATGAAATATTTACATAGTCTCTAAGTATGTTTCCACAAAGACATATTCATTATAAAGGAAAAAGAATAACTTTCTAATAAAGTAACCTGGCAGAAACCACCTTATTCAAGTATAGCATCAAATGTAACATCACCAGATTGAAATCATGTGCCAACTGCCAGGATGTAAGAACTTAGCATTGCTTTTGTAATGTTCCCTCAAAACTGCATGCATAACCTGACTTTAATAATGAGGAAACATTAAAGTCCCCTAAATTGAGGAATATTCTACAAAATAACTTGCCCATGACCTGAAAAAATGTTACAGTCATGAAATCCAAGGAAAGACTATGGAATTATTCTGGATTGAAAGAGACTGAAGAGGCATGACAACCAAAGGCCACACATGACACTGGATTAGATCATTTCCCTAAGGACATTATTGAGACAATTAGTGAAGTGAATGGGATCTCTGAGAGATGGACATATAGGAGTTCTTTGAACTGTTCCTGCAACTTTTCTGTTATTTTGAAACTATTTCAAAATAACACATACTGTTTTTGCAATTTGTAATAATTTTATAGACTTGCAATTCAGATTTACGTTATAATCTGAAAAATTATGGGAAGTCTGAGAATAATCTCAAATTATTTGGAATTAGCTATGGTGTGTTTTCTTTGTTTTTAGTAAAGTTATTGAGGTTTGATAATAATATAGTTTGGCTGTGTCCCAACACAAATCTCATCTTGAATTGTGGTTCCCATAATTCCACATGTCATGGGCAGGACCTGGTGGGAGGTAACTGAATCATGAGGGCATTTCCCCCATGCTATTCTCATGATAGTGAGTTCTCATGAGATGTGAGGGTTTTATAAGGGATTTTCCCCCGCCTTCACTTTGCACTGCTCTTTGCTACCGCCATGTGAAGAAGGATGTGTTTGCTTCCCCTTCTGCCATGGTTGTAAGTTTCCTGAAGCCTCCCCAGCACTGCAGAACTGTGAGTCAGTTAAACCTCTTTTCTTTATAAATTACCCAGTCTTGGGTATATCTTTAATAGCAGCATGAAAACTGACTAATACAGATATCTTATTTTTTTTAAGATTGTTATTATTCAAGTTTGTCTTTTATATTTAAGTTTGCACAATCACTTAATGGTTTCGGAACAGTGATATGCTCTAGGGAGATATGGATATGATAATTAGGCATGTGTAACAAGACATTATTTTCACCCGGGTCTTCAGTAATTTGAATGAATATCTATAGTACCTGCCAACAGAATATGACTCAGAAAGCCATTAAATTCAAACTATAAAACAAGAAAGACCCCAAGCGTGGAGCTTTTTCCCCATGCTTAACACAAGTAAATTCCTTTGGCCAGAAGAATATGAAATGAAGATTTTTAAAAATTGTCTTCAAAAAAAAGCAAAATATTTTCTTAAAAGCAGTCTGCAAAATAAAAAAAAAAAACAGAGAATTTTATTAAGCAAATATTTTATTTTTCTGTATTCATAAACATATGTCAACAGTTTGCAAATTGTGCCCAAAGGGGCTGCCCTTCAACTTGCTAGTAAACAAGTATGCTGCAGACAATCCCAGCATGCACCTCCTGACACTGCCTTCTGGGCCAAATTCCACCCTCATCTACTGAAAGAGACACAGTGAGAAGTTCAAAATCTTAACTTATCAGGTGTAGGAGCTGGTCTCTAAGTAATCCTTCAGAGAAAGGATTCAGGTCCCAGATCACCTCCCTCAACAGAAGCATGTGTAATCCATCCCACTCAAATGGCCAGTCGTACAGTGTGAGGTTTGTATTGAACGTGTACCTATGCTAGGGACCAAGGGTCTACCTGGACCCTGCTTTCCATGATGAGGGAGCACAGTGCCCAGAGAAGTGTTAAGTCCTGCCCTGTCTATCTTACAATCATACTCAAAAAGTTCTAGTTGTCATGTATCCATCATGTCATTTAATATCATATTACTTTCATAAAATGCAAGGATAAAATATCACAGTTCTGAAAATTTCAAAAATTTTTTTTCATTCATCTCAAAATTATTTGGTTGGTGTAAAAGTAATTGCGGTTTTTGTTTTTACTTTCAATGGCAAAAACTGTAATTCTTTTTGCACCAACCTATAAATCACTCTGTGTACTCCTTAAGAACTGTACTAAAATAAGTAGAGCAGAGGCAGGCAAGTAAATTATGAAATAAGTTTCCACTCATCATATTTTCTTTAACTCAGAGTTTCAGGCAGTTTAACATCAGATAGGATGAACAATTCCTCAGCCATCCTTAACTGTTTTTGTTTGCCAGGGGTGCCATAACAAATACCCCAGATTGGGGGAGTTAAACAACAGAAATTTATCTGAAGTCCAAGATCATGGTAGCAGTAGGGTCAATTTATTTTGGAGCCTCTCCCCTTGGTTTGCAGATGGCTGTCTTCTCCCTGTGTCTTCACATGGTCTTCCCTCTGTGTATATCTATGTCCTAATCTTCTCTTACAAGGACAGCACACACTGGATTAGGCTCCATTCCCAAAACCTCATTTAACCTTAATTACCTCTTTAAAGACTATCTCTGAACACAGTCACTTTCTGAGATATTGGGGATTAGGCTCACGCCTGGAATCCCAACACTTTGGTAGGCCGAGACAGGTGGATCACCTGAGGTCAGGAGATCGAGACCAGCCTGGCCAAGATGGCAAAACTCCATCTCTATTAAAAGTACAAAAATTAGCCAGGTGTGGTAGTGGGTGCCTATAATTCCAGCTACTCAGGAGGCTGAGACAGGAGAATTGCTTGAACCTGGGAGGTGGAAGTTGCAGTGAGCCGAGATCTCGCCACTGCATTCCAGCCTGGAGGACAAGAGTGAAATTCTGTCAAAAAAAGAAAGAAGGAAGGAAGGAAGGAAGGAAGGAAGGAAGGAAGGAAGGAAGGAAGGAAGGAAGGAAGGAAGGGAGGGAGGGAGGGAGGGAGGGAGGGAGGGAGGGAGGGAGGGAAGGAGGGAGGAAGAGAGAGAGAGACAGAAAGAAAGAAAGAAAGAAAGAAAGAAAGAAAGAAAGAAAGAAAGAAAGAGAGAGAGAGAGAGAAAGAGAGAAAGAGAGAAAGAGAGAAAGAAAGAAAGAAAGAAAGGGAATCTGGGGTGATATAATTCAGTCCCTAACAGTAGGTATTGATTAAGAATTGTTCTTTTTTCCTGGATTAGAGCCTTTATCAATAATAATATCCACACATTTTAAAAATAGACAAACCTTATTCCATGATTAAAGTTTCTAGAAAATTTTCAGAGCTATGTGGACAACTTCACTATTAGAGAAGTAGTTTCCTAGCCCACTAATTCAGAGGCCATTCAGGTCTCTCTGCACCATATCTTCGAGACACCAGCATTGGTGTTAAATTCCAACTTGGTCAATATCCTTCCTGGGCTTACCATTTTTTTTAAGTCCAGATACTATGGGACTTGAAGATATGATTGAGCCTTCAATTAATACTCATCTTATGATAGGTTTTGAAAGCAGCTGTGGTCCTACCCAGGAAGGTCCCCATCTTGATCACAATCGCATGGTCACAATTTCTAGACAAGCCAAAGTGGCATGCATTTGAGAATATAGCTTTAAGAACTATCTGCCTTCCCCCAAATTCAAGGCTGTGGTGAAGCTCTCTTACATTGCTAGTATGTTGGAGTGTAGCTTGGTGATAGCTCTCAAAAGTAAAAAACAAAAGAAAATCTATAATAAAATCTGATCCTGAAATCTACTTGTCAACACTTACCATACAGAAATACGTGTGTGTGTGTGGGTGTGTGTGTGTGTGTATCTATGTGTGTGTGTATAGTATACATGTGATGTATACATAATGGATGAATAATTTTCACTGCACTATTATTTATAATATGAAACATAAAAACAACATAAATATCCATCGTAGGAGAGTGGTTAAATGACACTGGTATATGCATACAATAGAAAAGTATGCAGCTGTTAAAAAATCATACTGCTATTTTTGGTAATGGCAAACTAGGTTATTCATACCAACTCTCCCACTGAAAGCAATTTAAAATGCTGGCTAAAATATTTTTAAAGTAACCCTTAAGACAAAGGAGATCCAACAAATAACAAAAGATATCTGAACAAAAGTGAGAACCCAGAGAGGTAAGTGATCACAGCAACCATCTATATCCTGAGATCATTTGTCAGTCCCGGCAACTTCAAAATTCTACTTGTTGGGGTGAGGGGAAATAAATCAAAACCCTCAAGGTACCCCAAGACCAGAAATACAACCAACACCAACACCATCTCCAGGGGAATGCAAAGGAAGTTGCCTTTATGCTGAGCTGAACAAGGGGGAAATCCCCATCCTGAGTTTTTTAACTGCAAAGTAGCTCTAACAAAAAGTTTTACCTAAAATTTACATCATCTGGGTGGTCCAAAGAACCTCAAGCCATGAATTTAGTTTAAAGTGATCCCAGGCTAAATAGTACAGTTTTTATGCAGCAACAACAAAAACAAATTCTCTACAGAGGAGGCATCTTTATCGTTGACCTCAAAGAACCCCCACATACAACTTTTCTAAGCTGATGAGAAGCACACAGTCAAAAATAACATACCACCAGAGGAAATGAGGCATCATGAGCAAGAACAGAAACAATAGAAAGTAGAAACAAACCCAAATAATTGAAGTATTGGACTTATTAGACACAAGTTTGAAAAAATTTCTGCAGATATAGAAAATATAAAAGGTGATCTAGTATAGTTGAAAAAGAACTCAGTGTTTAGAAATGTCCAGAATGTCTAGGAATGAAACCAATAACTCAAATTAAAAACTCAATAGATGGGCTTAACAGTAGCATTACGTACAGAAAAAGTATCCACGGGTTCAGTGTTATCACAGCACTTTGGGAAGCCAAGGCGGGAAAATCACTTGAGCTCAGGGGTTCAAGACCAGCCTAGGCAACATAGCAAGACCTACTCTCTACAAAAAAAAAAAAAGTTAGCTGAGTGTGGTGGCACATTCCTATAGTCCAGCTATTCGGGAGGCTGACATGGGAGGATTACTGAAGCCAGGGAGATCGAGGTTGCAGTGAGCCGTGATCAGGCCAATGCACTCTAGAGTGGGCAACAGAGAATGACCCTGTCTGAAAAAAAAAAATGTATCCAGAACACACTAAGAGGAGAAAAAAATGATGGGAAAAAATGGAAGACAGCTTAAGATGCCTGGACTGTAAAGTGATAAGGTCTAACATACATTTAACAGAAATGATAATAGCTATCAGTGTAGAATTGTATATATTTCTCAGTGACAATAACTTTCAGTAATGAAGGCAATAAAGACATTTGTAAAGGAAAAATATAATTTATTACCAGATGACCCTTATTCAAAGAAATTCTAAAGGTACAGCAGTCAGAATGTAAGTAACTCAGATGGAAGGTTTGAGATGTGAGAAGGAAGTAAACACAGAAAAAGGCAGAGGACATAAGAATGGCAAGCAGAGCAGGGTGGGGTAATGGCACACGAGGGCAAAGGCAGAGGTTGGACAAAATGTTGGAGTGAACCAGCCCACACCTACAGCATCTTTCCCCCATCCCACATAACTTTTGGAGTAGGAGTTTCGAGTACCTAAAGATAGAATTAGTCGACAAAACAAAAACCACCAGTTAGAAACTGAGATAAAGGGGACCATGAGGTTAACTTGTAGGCGTAGCGGGAAAGAGGTGTCAAGCATCCTGAATGGGCAATATGACAAAGGAAATAAAAATGAAATGACCACCAACAATTCTATGTAAAAGCGGTTGTGAATCTTGACAATGAATATGTAAAAAACTGCAGTTCTTCTATAGAGGCAAGAGAGTAAAGAGATAAAGGAGACCTCTATGAAGGTATCAAGGCCAGGTAGCTGGGCCTTGATGTAGTCACTGCCTCTCACGGGCTTGTCTTTAATTCTGCAGGTCCCAATCCTCAATTTGTCAGTGGACTCAGAAGGTGAATTGTCTTTTAGAGCTTGACTCTGGGCTGCACGCTTATTAAAACATAGCCTCCATAGTGACCAGAATGCTTGCAACCACCTTTAAGGTCTCTGATGCCAAAAACAAGGTAAAATAAGAATATATATTGGTATTTTCTTGCATGTGGCTAAAGAACTCTTGGAAGGATGTTTCCATGTGTGGGGAGCTGGCTGGCTAGATGACAGGAGCGGAGGAAGGCTTTTTTGGTGTATGTATTCACATGGTCCAACAATATTTGGGTCATCTGAATTATCTATAAAATTTAATTGAAGCAATTGTTTCCCCTTTTTCCCCTTCTCTGAAAACTCTCAAAAACATACAGTGTTTAAGCAACCTGGTGTACTTATGAAGGTGGGTAGTGATGGATCCTTTCATCTGCTGGTAGAACATTGCCATAAATCGAATCATGTATGCATTCCTGGCTTAAATTGCACACTCCTTGCCTCATGGGGCTCAGACACATCACAACCCGAATGCTTCACTGTTGCCTCTTCTGGGTCTCCAAGGAATTGCCCTCTCCTGAGCCAGGAATAAGCCTACAATTAAATTAAGCTTTCAGGAATTAGAGATGACAGCCACTAGAGTGACCAACTCATCCGTTTCCCCAAAACTTTCCCCAGTTTTAGCAATGAAAATCTCATCTCCAGGGAAACCTCTCAGTCCCAGGCTAAGGGGACAGTGGGCCCTCCTGGCTGCCACCAGCTTGGCTGATGTCCCATCCTCTAAGAGTCCAAATGACTCCAAATTTATGAAGAAACAAACCTGGTTGACTAAAACCCAAGTAATACTAATAATGATATCAAACAATACATATGTAACAATTACCATGTGCTAGACAGTGTTGCAAGTAGTCTATTCATGTAGACTCATTTAATCATGCAGACTCATTTAATCATGTAGACTCAGTCATCGATGAGAAAACTGAGGCCTAGGGAAATTAAATAACTTGCTCAACATTACAGAGCTAGTATGTAGTAGAGCTGGGATTCAAAGTCAGGTAGTCTGGCTTCAGAGAGCAACAACTAAACAATTTCACTATACTGCCTTTTGCTGTATTATGCTCCCTACATGACTTTTATTCCTCAAATGTTGCACCCTCTTCTCCCATTTCTTCTCTCTGTTGCCCCGCTGCTCATATCTTGGCTCCAATTCCTTTATAAATCTCTGCCTACTTCTATTCTATTCTTCGTTCATTCAACAAACACTGTTGTTGTGCCTACTGTGTACCAGGCTGCTCTCAGGAGTTCTCGTTCTAGAGGAGGTACCAGACATGTAAATAGCCAATAGCATAGTGAAGAAGTTCCCAAGTGTTCTCAGCTCATGGTGCTTCTAGCATCTCCGTAATATTTCACAGTGTCCCGAGGTCAAAAGAAATACCTAATGATTTTATTTATTAGTTTAATTCCAAACAACTGAATAGTAGTAGTAAATGTGATTCCTGAAAGATCGGTCTGTGTTTCTCTCAAAAGGTAAAAGATTCTGCAGGCCATTCCTCCCTGTGACCCTCTAGGGCACCCCGGTTTGGGAACCGTGGACAAAGCAGTTCAGTGCTCAGCAACTACAGTGAGTTTGCTTGGGTTATCTTGGCCCACCCCTTACAGTGTGAGCTTAGAGGTATAATGAGGTCTCCTGTTGTCCCAGCACCATTTGTTGATAAGCCTATTATTTCTACTAGTTTTCCTCATGGGTAATGGGTATTATAATAGCAGCTATATCATAACAATGTGGTATGGATTTAAATAAAAAACATGTCACACTCCTGGAAAAGAGGTTGGCATCAAGTGATTAGAATATATGTTCCACAAGGGCAGGAATTTGGCTCTGTTTTGTTTACTGTTGTATTATCCAGCGCCTTGGACAGTGCCTGGCACTGTTCTTTTACCTTCTTTTTTTCTCTATTTAAAATAAACTGCCTGACACTGTTCTTTTACCTTCTTTTTTTCTCTATTTAAAATAAACTGCCTGGCACTGTTCTTTTACCTTCTTTTTTTCTCTATTTAAAATAAACTGCAAAGAGGGCAGTCCTGATTCTGATGTAATTGGCAAGGGGCAAACCTCAAAGGAAGTAGATTTCTACAGTGGGTAAAAACTAGGAGTAATTTCTGTGTTCAGTTCCTGGATGGAAACCTCATCTTTATTATGGGAATAAGGGAGGCATGTAATCCTTACACCATTGCTTCTGGTCCTTGGTGCATCATACTTTGCAAGCAAGTCTTTTACTGGGCCTTTCCCTGTGGGTTTTATCAGTGGCTCCCTCCTGTGTGATCTTAAAGTTTCATCAGACTATCATCAGACTAACTTATAGACCAGACAACATGGGAGGTGTTGGAGAGGGTGGGACCTTCAGCAGCACCATTTCCTGTGATACACTTGGTGCAGCTGGTATGATAAGGTGAAAAGCATTTTCTCCAACCCTTACTAAGAGGTGCTAAGTTATCATCATCCCCAGCTTCTGTTCTCCATAAGACCCTCTCTGATGAAGTTTTTATAGAAATCCTGTTTTTCTGTCAAGAGTGGGCGTTTTTATTTTTTGCATTCCAATTGCTCTGTCATTTTTCTAGTTTATTCTTTAAATGTACAATTTAGTGGCTTCTAGTATATTCGCAATATTGTGCAACCATCACCACTAACTATTTCCATAACATTTTTATCATTCCGAGAAGAAACCCCATATCCACTAGCAGCCATTCTTCATTACCCCATCCCCCCAGTCCCTGCCAACCATTAATCTACTTTCTGTCTCTGTAGATTTACCAATTCTGGACATTTCATTCAGTGAAATCGTACAATATGTGGTTGTTTGTATGTGACTTATTTCATTTAGCATGTTTCCAAGGTTCATCCATGAAGTGGCATGTATCAGCCCTGCATTCATTTTTATTGTTGAATAAAATTCCACTGTATGGGTATACCGTATAGCACATCGTGTTTATCCATTTATCAGTTGATGGGCATTTGGGTTGTCTCCACTTGTGTCTATTATGAAGAATGCTACTACAAACACTTGTTTGTAGAAATGTGTTTCAAACTCTCATTCATATTTCTCATATTTCATTATCATATTTTAATTCAATACCTAGAAATAGGACTGTGGAATCACTATAACTCTATGTTTAACATTTTGGGGAACTGCTAAACTGTTTTCCAAAGCGACTGCATTATTTTACATCACCACCAGCAATGTATGAGGACCCCAATTTCTCCACATCCTTGCCAACATTTGTTATTGCCAGGTTTTTTTGTTTTTGTTTTTTTGATTACGGACATCCTAGTGGGTGTGAAGTGGTATCTTATTGTGGTTTTGATTTGCATTTTCCTGATAGCTAATGATGTTGAACATCTTTTCATGTGCTTTTTGGCCATTTGTATAACTTCTTTGGAGAAATATCCATTTAAATCCTTTGTCTCATTTAAAACTGGATTGTCTTTCAATTGTTAAGCTGTAAGTGATCTCTGTGTATTCTGGATACAAGTCCTTTGTCAGATATATGATTTGCAAACATTTTACGTCATTTTGTGGATTGTCCTTTGAAGTACAAAATTTTTAATTTAAATGATGTCCAATGTGTTTGCTTTTGTTTGTTTTGTTGCTTGTGCTTTTGGGGTCAAATCTAATAAACCACTGCCTAATCCAACATCATGAATATGTACCTCTATGTTATCTTTTACGAATTTTATACTTTTGGTTCTTACATTTAGGTCTTTAATACATTTTAAGTTAAATTCGTATATAGTGTGAAGTAGGGGTCCAGCTTAATTCTTTTGCATGTAGGTATCCCGCTGTCCCAGCACCATTTGTTGATTTCCATCGTTGACTCTCTTGGCACCCTTGTTGAAAAGTCATTTGACCATAAATATAAGAGGACTCTCAATTCTTCTTCTTCTTCTTTTTTTTTTTTTTGAGATGAAGTTTTGCTCTTGTTACCCAGGCTGGAGTGCAATGGTGTGATCTGAGCTCACCACAACCTCTGCCTCCCAGGTTCAAGTGATCCTCCCTCCTCAGCCTCCCAAGTAGCTGGGATTACAGGCATGTGCTACCACGCCCAGCTAATTTTGTATTTTTAGTAGAGAAAGGAGTTCTCCAGGTTGGTCAGGCTGGTCTCGAACTCCTGACCTCAGGTGATCCGCCTACCTTGGCCTCACAAAGTGCTGGGATTTTAGGCATGAGCCACTGCGCCCAGCCGAGGACTCTCAATTCTATTCCATTGACTACTGTCTGTCCCTCTTTGTACCCATACCATACTGGCTGGATTATTGTCAGCTTATAGTAAATTTTAAAATTGAAAAGTTTAAGTTATCCAAGTTTGTTCCTCTGTTTCAAGATTTTTTCAACTATTCTCGGTTCTTTGGATTTCTATACGGATTTTAGGATCAGTTTATCAATTCTTGCCAACAAAAAATAGCAGCTGGAATTTCTCTAAGGATTAAGCTGTTAAATTTGGGGAGTATTGCCGTAGATCAGTTTGGGGAGTTTTGCCATTTTACGATATTAAATCTTCTAATGAAATGTCTTTCCGTTTAGTTAGGTTTTCTTTCATTTCTTTCAACAACGTTTTATTTTACAGCTTTTCATGTCCAAGTTTTCTACTTCTTTTGTTAAATTTATTCTAAGCATTTTGTTCCCTGTGATGCTATTGTAAATGGCATTGTTTTCTTAATTTTATGTTTAATTATTCATTGGAATTGTTTTCTTAATTTCATGCTCAATTATTCAAATCAATTGTAGAAATACAGTTGATTTTTATATATTGATCTTGTATCCTGTAATCTTGTTGAACTCATGTATTAGTTCTAATAATTGTGCAAGTGTGTGTGTGTGTGTGTGTGTGTGTGTTCCTTGGGGTTTTCTACATATAAGATCATGCCATCTGTTAAGAACTAATTGGCTTTTGGACGTTGAATTCACCAGTCAGAAGTCCTGTCTGCACTGGAGTGGCAGAAGTCTTGACTGTGAGAAGCAAGATGCCCAGATGGGCATCTTGCTATTTAGGAGAAAAGGAGGGTTTTCATCTTAGAGTATTTACTGGAATGTCGGATTAAGCACCAGTTCTTGAACAGAGATTTTGCTCCAGGAGACATTTGGCATTACCTGAAGACAATTTTCGTTGTCACAACTTGGGGGGCAGGAGCAGGACAATAGCCACAGATGTTGCTGAATATCCTGTAACACATAGGAAACCCCCCAGAAAAATAATTATCTTGCCCAAAATATCAGTAGCACGGCGGTTGAGAAACCCTGGATTAAAGGAATAGCTTCTGAAAATGGCCTCTTCTCTCACTGACTTGAGCCACTCTTCTCAAAGCTGCAGGATTCTGAAGAAGAAATGTGGAGTGAAGTTTAGGGAATGAGTTCTCAGCCCACAGGGGCTGCCTGATGAAAGTAGAGATGGTGTCCTAGGCCCTGGGTTAGCACCTCCATGAACAATTCGACCAAGTAGTGCACAATCTTCTGCACAGCAGAGATCAACACTTGCCACAGAACACACACCCCCCGCCCCCACAACCCTGACATTGCAGCTGGATCAGGCATCAGTGGCCAAATGTGATAATTACTATGGCACCAACAGAGGATATGAGGTTACGTGGTGCTTGATGCTAATATGTCTGACGGGGAAACTCTTTAAGAAAAAGAATACAGCATTAGACACAGGGTCTTGGTAGGACTCATGCAAGCAAGGTGCTTGAAAACTGTCTCAGAGCAGAAGTACAGACTGTAGTGGGACCGCCTGTAAATTACTTCTTTTTTCCTGCTTTTCTGAAGAACTCTAGCTAATTTGCATTAAGGAAAATATAAGCAGCATGGTGTGTTTTGTTTCCTTACTCTTTTTTTTCAACTTCTTCTCTGGTGAAAACAATCTAAAGTTCTGTAGTTTGGCTTTAAGATCGAAGTTGACAGTTGCAGGGAGATAAACAACAGCCCTAGACACTTAAAAGCAGATGCTAAGTGGTTAGTCAGTACAACAAATAGCTTTTATAATGTATATTTCCAAATGTTGCATGGTGAATTTAGTACCTAAGAGGTAAGCTTTGTAGATACAAATGAGTCAGGTAACCCATATTACAATGAAAGCAATGATATATGCATTTTATAGTACAAAGCATTATTTCACAGTTATATAGTGCTTTGTATCTGTTAAATGTTTTCTAACCTTTAATTGTTTCTGTTAATGATCTAGTGAGACCAATCCTGGTGGGTACCAGCATCACTTGAAAGGTGAGAGAAAAAGGCAGAGGCTACAAAAAATGATCTAAAGGGCAGAAAGATACAAATGCCATAGGAAGACAGACTCCAAGCAGTGAGAATATTGGAGAAATCCAAAGGCAAATATAACTGAAATGAATGCAATTGTGACCAGCATAGAAACCTGAATTTCTAGGCTGTGGCAAGGGGGTATCTTTCAGAGATTGAAATGTCAGAATCAATGACAGGACATATTAGTTATCTCACTTAGAAATAAGCACGTGGGGCCGGGCACAGTGGCTCACATCTGTAATCTCAGCACTTTGGGAGGCCGAGGCAGGTGGATCACGAGGTCAGGAGATGGAGACCATCCTGGCCAACATGGTGAAACCCCGTCTCTACTGAAAATGCAAAAATTAGCTGGGCATGGTGGTGCGTGCCTGTAATCCCAGCTACTTGGGAGGCTGAGGCAGGAGAATAACTTGAACCAGGGAGTCAGAGGTTGCAGTGAGTTGAGATCACACCACTGGACTCTAGCCTGGTGACAGAAAGAGACTCTGTCTCAAAAAACAAAACAAAACAAAAAGGCACGTAGAACATGAGGAGGTAGTATTTGGCCAAATTTACAAATGACCGGGCCATAACGAACTACCATGAGAGTGCAGAATTCCCCCTCAGTGAATGTCAGAGGCCTTCTGCTTGCAAATTTCCTTAGCGTCACCCTCTCAAGAAGTCTAGGGAGGGCAACTTGGACCTGAGCCAAGACAGCCACACATACATTACGCCTATCTCACTGACTGCTCAGAGCCTAAAGTACTTCCACAAACTACCAACTCCTCCATGATCAGTTCAGAACCAGTTGAAACATTTAGACTCACTCTGAGCAGCTGAAATTCCAGCACTGCAGGTATGCATGTTTAGAAAATAATAAGGGCTAGCACTAAGTGCCAGGCCCCATCCTAAGTACTTACAGACATTAACTCATTTAATCTTCATAACAACCTTGTAAGATAAGAGCTAAGTTGACAGATGAGAAAAGTGAGGCCCGGAAGAGGTGAGTAACGTGCCCACGGTCACATAGCTAGTAAACAGCAAAATCTGGATTTGAACCTTGTGCAGTCCCTTTCCAGAATCTGTGCTGTAATTGCTTCTCTATAAGGCCTTATTAAGGGCCTTATTTAAGGCCGGGCACGGTGGCTCAAGCCTGTAATCTCAGCACGTTGGGAGGCTGAGGCGGGCAGATCACAAGATCAGGAGTTCAAGACCAGCCTGGCCAACCCCGTCTCTACTAAAAACACAAAAAATTAGCTAGGAGGCAGAAGAATCGCTTGAATTCGGGAGGCGGAGGTTGCAGTGAGTGGAGATTACACCACTGCACTCCAGCCTGGGCGACAGTGAAAGACTGTCTCAAAAAAAAAAAAAAAAACGCCTTTAAAATTTTATTCATTGTATTATTCATTGTATTATAAAATGTCAATGAACATTTCAATATTTCAATAGCATCAAAAAAATGGACAAAGACAATGACCAAGCTATTTGTAAAGATGAGAAAAGAATTTATATATTCTTGCCTCCAGGATTACTCACACAATATATGTACTTCTTTTGTGCTTCTAAGTTGTTTTGGAACTTACTGTACTTGTTATTTTCTTGGTTATAGGTGGTTAGTGTTCCTGGGGCAAGTCCAGAAAACATTTCTGTGTTCTTCCATTGATGTGTGATGTACCTGAGACAGGAACCTTTAAAAAACAGTCCTTGTATCTCCTGGAGTATCTAGGAGATACAATGCTTCATACAATGTAGGCATTTAATAAATGTTAATTGAATTAGTGGTGTTTTAGTCTATTCAGGCTGCAATAACAGAATATCGAAGACCGAGTGACTTGTAAACAACCGTTTATATTTATTTCTCACAGTTCTAGAGGCTGGGAAGTCCAAGATCAAGACATCAGCAGAATGTGAAGCCTCACTTCTTTGTTTGTAGACGGCTCCTTCTCATTGTGCCCTCACATGGAGACAGGAAGGGGTGAGCGTGCTCTCTGGGGTCTCTTTTATAAGGTCAGTAATCCCATTCATGAGGGTCTGTCCTCATAACCTAATCACCTCCCAAAGGCCTTACCTTCTAATACTACTACCTTGGGGATCAAGTTTCAACACATGAATTTTAGGGGACATAAACATTCAGTCTATAGGAAAGAGTTAAATGCAGTCCAGGCAAGAGATTGGTCCTAATTTGATAGTGGATTAAAAGATCATGCTGTACCAACACTGTACAATGGAACTTTTTGCAATGAAGGAACTGTTCTATATCTGCATTTTCTAATGTGGCAGTCACCAGTCACATGTAGCTATTGGGCACTTGAAATGTGGCTAGTGTGACGGAGAAACTAAATACTTAATTTTATTTAATTCTGAATTACTTAAATTAAAGTAGCTACAGCTTTAGAGTACTGGGTTTTTAACCAAATAAATTGTTTCAGTTCCATGAATATAAAACCACTTCCTGAGACTCAGAGTCTTTGTTAAAGTCAAGGATCCAATCGTAGCAATCACAGATAAGAGAGTAAATTATATTATCTTCTAAATGGTTTAGTGATATTGTGCAGAGTTCCTCAAGCACAATGAAGGATAGTCACTGAAGCACTGCTTGTCATAAAAGATGATCTAAAAGCCCATATGTAGGAAGCAGATAAAATAAACCAGGACACTGTGGTAGGCAGAATAATGTCCCCTGCAAAGATATCCACATCCTAATCCCGGGAATCTGTGAATACCTTCCATGGCAAAACAGACATTTCAGTTGGATCTTGATTAAGCATCTGGAGTTGGGGAGACTATTATCCTGGATGATCCAGGAGGGCCCAATGTAATCATAAGGTAGGAGTATAACAGCCAGAGAGAATGAGATGTGATGACAGACACAAAAGTCACAGCGATAGGATTGGTGAACGGGGGCCATAAGCCAAGGAATGGGGGCAGCCTCTAGGCTGGAAAAGGCAAGAAAATGGATTTTGCCCTAGAGCTGCCAGAAAGAATGCATTCCTGAGGACACTTCAATTTCCACCCAGTGAGACCAATTTTGGACTTCTCACTTCCAGAACCATAAGATAATAAATATGTATTGTTTTAAGCCACAATATTTGCGATGGGTTTGTTATAGAAATAATAGGAAACTAATACAAGTACTTCTACATATAATGGAATACTATGCAGCCATTTAACAGAATGAAGAGCACCTACACATTTTCATATGGGAAGATCCCCATGACATATTATGAAATGAAACACATAAAAGTCTCAGACAATGTGAATATCATGCTACCCCTTGATTACAGGGGACATACACATGGGCCTGTACATATCTGGAAGGCAAAACAAAAAGTGAGTAATAGTGATTGCCTCTGGGAAGGGGCACACTGGGGAGGGTGTGGTCCTTGTTGGAAGCAGGACTTACTTTTCATGATGTACTTCTGAGAACTGTATTACATTTTGAGAACTGTCACTAGATAGAAAATCCGTTTCCACACCAAATTCTTTGGGCAAGAAGATGAAGAAACCATACTAAGCCCTATTGGCATTTTGCAGGTGTGTTGCTCTAAACTTCAGGGGAGAGTAGATAAATAACATTCCCTGACATGAGCAATTAGCTGCTGAGTGTGAGAACTGCTAATTTCTGGCCCAGCGCAGCCAGACTTGAAGTTCAGATGGAAGCTGAGACAGAATAAAAAAAAAAAAAAAATCCAAGGTCATTGTGGAAAAAGTAGGCACTAACTCCATGTTCAGGATCAAACCATTCAGAAAAGGAGATCGTGCTTCTTTCCCAGAAGTATGTGAAGAAGAAATGTTAGAAGAAGATTTTTGTTTTGTGTGCTAGAAACCTAGAACAGGAAATTTAAGAAGGTGGTGAGGCTATGGCTAATTATGAAGTGTGAACTGGAGAAGAAATGAAACAGTCTGCAGCCACTCCTGCAAACTGGTACAGTTATCACCCAAGGCAGCCAACTCTCCCTGCAGGGCGGCAGGCCTCACTCTCAGCAGGAACTACACCCCTCTCTCTGCAGTGAGGCATCTCCCCCAACCAAGATTTCATCAGGAACCCTGGCTAATGTGGCCCCAGGAGGGAGGAGGGGCCTAATTGTGGGTGAATGGTAGGAGCACTGCGACAAGGTGAAGGAATGTATTTTCAGTTTAGGTTTGAGGTATAGGGAAACAACCTGTGAAACTCAATATCAATTTGGGAAGTATGGGTGATGACCCCCAACCCATGAGATCTAGGGCTTCTCAAAGCAAAGGAGAAAAGGAGAAAAACCCCAGGTCCTCAAAAGCACAGTTGCTTAACATTTGAATCACTTAACCCTTCTAAACCTCAGTTTGTTTATCTGTGAGATAAGAATAAATGGTACCTACCTCTGTGGGAGGGTAAACAAGCTTCCTGTGCTTGGCAAGCACTCTGGCACCCGCTGTCTTACTTAGGGCTTGCATGAGCTTGGCGTTCACTATCTCTCTTGCTGTGGGCTTCTCCAAGTGTTTTAATACCATTAGCTCCCTTTCCCTCCATGATAGCCCTGTAAACGTACACTCCTTCTTTTCCCCATTTTACAAATGGAGAAACTAAGGCAAAGAGCCCTCAAACAGCTTGCCGTGGTTATCTAGGAATTCAGTAGCAGAAGCGTGGCTTGACCCTTGCAATTTGGCATTACAGATTGTATGTCTAACCACTAAGTCATACACGCCTTGTAGTAAATGGGGAAAAAAATGGTAGTTGTGGCTGTGGTGATAACGACTGCAATGTGAAGGTACCATGATTTATCCCCATCATGCAGATAAATAAAATGAGGTTTAGAAGGATTAAGTGATTCAAGTGTTAAGTAACTATGCTTTTGTGACCTAACTTGTGGGGCTCAGGTACCCATCAGAGGAATTCAGACAAATGTCACTAGGCCTACTCCAGTGACAGCTCCTGTGTGGCTGGTGGGAGCCAGAAAAAAGGGGCCCCCCGAGCACATTTGGAGATGGCAGATCTAGGGGCAGTCTGATGTGCCCTTTGCTGCTGGGACTCCTCACTCAGGTTACCAAGGTAGAGGAGGCCTCAGTGGGCTTGGCGTGACTCTGGAACAGGGCTCTGAGCAGAGCAACATTATGATAACACGTGCAGGACCCTGCAAGAACCCCTGGATTCTCCAGGTGGGGCTGCCAGGGACAGACATTGACACTTGTAGGAATGGAAGCCATTATAGGGCCCCCAGCAATTCACTGTCTTGTTTGGACCAGAAGGAGGAGATTTAGCCTGAGCAACATAGTGAGACCCTATGTTTACAAAAAATTAGCTAGGTATGGTGGCTTGCGCCTGTAGTCCCAGTTACTCAGGTGGCTGAGGTGGGAGGATCGCTTGATTCGAGGAGGTCAAGGTTGCAGTGAGCCATGATCGCCCCTCTCCACTCCAGACAGGGTGACAGAGCAAGACCCTGTCTCAAAGAAATAAAAATAAAAGAAAACAGAAAATGAAGGAGGAGATTGTGGGAGTCGGGACACAGAATGTGAGCTTCATTCCTCATTACCACTTTGAGCATACACCTAGCATGGTGGTCCAGGGAAACACCTGCTCTAGTTTCTATTGAAGTCTATAACACACTAAAACAGCGCTTTGAGTTAAATGTAGTTCGAAAAGCTGGCTCCAGCTCAGCTTAAGAAACCACAGGAGAGTGAAAAGTTTATAAGCTACACCATTACTAAAATGACTCTGGTATTAAGGGATATAGCTCAGATAATTAATTTAATAACTGGCAGAGCAAAAAAAAGTTCTTGATTTTGGAAATGGTCTTATTCATTTACCAAGCAGGTAGATCAGACCTGCTTAAGTTTAGACTCATTTCTTCCTTCCTTTTTGTTTTTCCCCCCTGCTTTAATCTTCAGTTTGCTTTAGTTTTCTGTATCTATAAATTGCTTTTGGGAAATCGTACTCACAAAATGTTTCAGTATGCAGTTTACCTGTTTTAGTTCCTACAAACATTTTCTATTGTAAACACTTTTTTAATTAATAAAATGATAAGGCCAGGCGCGGTGGCTCATGCCTGTAATCCCAGCACTTTGGAAGGCTGAGGCAGGTGGATCACCTGAGGTCAGCAGTTCAAGACCAGGCTGGCCAACAAGGTGAAACCCCATCTCTACTAAAAATACAAAAATTAGCCAAGTGTGGTGGCACACTCCTGTAATCCCAGCTACTCAGGAGGCTGAAGCACGAGTATCACTTGAACCCAGGAGGTGGAGGCTGCAATGAGCTGAGATCATACCACTGCACTGCAGCCTGGCCCAGAGTCGGACTCCATCTCAAATAAAATAATGTAACATAAAATAAAAAAATGATTTGAGAGAATAACATTTTAAAAATGGGGAAATGGAGTGGGAGATAGAAAGGGAATGGGAGTGAGAGCTGCCACAGTGAGCATTTTCGCTGCTCCTTTCACAACTGCAGTGATCTGTCCAACGGTGGTGGTGTTGGGGCGGGGGAAAGAGGGTAGAGAATCATCCCTAGTCTGAGGCCAGGTGGAAAAAGGCAGATGCAGTGAGAGAGTGCCTATGGGCTGATGACAGAATCCTTTACAGCTTCCAAAAGCTCTCGACATTTAGATTCAGGGGGTTTGATTAACTCAACAGGTGGGCCTGCAAGTCTCTAGTGTAAAAGCAGGGGGAAGTTTCATATTTGTCACAACACATTGTCATGGATCTCTCCTTCCTGCTATGACAACAGGCAGGGAGCTCTGCTGTGATGACCCTCAGACCTCAACTTTTGATTCCATCCTGTGGACTTCCCGACGCTACCTTGGAGTAGAAGGACCTGCCCTGCCACTCAGCCCCTTGTTCTATAGTGGATAATTTGGCTTGGCAGAGCCTTTAAAGCTTAGTCTTTCATGACCCAGGTCAGGCAGCCTCAGTGAGTTGTACGCATTTCTGTTGTATAGACTTCTGTTCCAAGTCAATTGTAAAATGTTGAACAAATCAAATGGGGGATTACATTGAATGAATATTTAGAATACCAGAATTGCATTCGACTATGAGTAATAGAAACCTGAGAAGCAGTGGTTTAAATAAATAGGAATTTATTTTTCTCTCACAGAATGAGAATTCCAGAAGTAGGCAGTGCAGGACTGATAGGGCAGTTCCAGTTCATCAATCTAGTGTGATCCACATTCTCACATTCATAAGATAGCTACTGTCACTCCGGCTGTCACATTGTGCTCTTGGAAACAGAAGGGAAGATGGGCCAAGTGAAAACAATGCCCAGCAGTTGAGTCAGTATGGTTTTTATTCTCATCCTGTTACTAAGGAGCAAGTGAGAATAGATATTGGATAGGCACCTAGAAGTCTCTGCCACAAGATGTCTGTGAATGTACGAAAGTGGGAATTGTTGAAAGTACCAACTGTAACATGGCAGGAACAAGTTCATAGAAAAATTCAGAAACTCCTGAGCTCTGTTCATGAGCTCCCAAAGGCTGGCAGGTAACACTGATTGATAATAATCCCACTAATCTAGCATATATGACAAGCCTACCTAATAGACAGTGAAAGACATTGCCACTGGAAACACGGACTCCAATTCATGAGGCTGCCACCCTCTACTCCAATGATGGAACCCATGAAAGGCAACATAGGAATATGTTAGGTAGTATTTGAGTGAACATGCATAGTTTTGTCAGTTTGCATGTTTTGCTTTTTAGGAGATATACATTTAAATGAAAATATTAAGTCAATTAAATTTATATCAACTCTCTCCTCCACCTTCAAGTAAATCTTTCATGCTTAACAAGCTGGTGCCACTAGTCAACTAAGCTCAATGAAATGAATTTTTTAGATAACTGAGGCATTATTTTAAGTAAAAATTGATAAAAAAAGTAACCAGCAATAGTATAAATAATACCAAATCTTATTGCTTGTTTCATCAACATATATTTAATAATTTAATATAATGGAATGTTGTTTTCTTTTGAACTGACACATAATTGTACATATCAATGGGGTACAGTGTGATGTTTTGATACATGTAAATATTGTGTAAAAGTCAAATCAAGGCATTTAGCATATCCATCACCTCATGGATTTAGCATTTCTTTACGGTGAGAACATTCAAAATCCTTTCTTCTAGTTATTTTGTGATATACAATATTGTTAGCCAGAATCACTGTGTAACAGAATGCCAGAACTTATTTCCCCTATAGAACTATAATTTTGTACCCATTGACTGATCTCTCCCCATCTCACTCTCCCTTTTTCCTCCCCAGCCTCTGCAGCTGTGAGATCAACTTCTTTAAGTTGCACCTGAGTGAGATCATGCAATATTTGTCTTTCTGTGCCTGGCTTATTTCACTTAGCATAATGTCTTCTGGGTTCATCCATGTTGCTGGAAATGACAGGATTTCATTCTTTCTTTATAGCTGAATAGTATCCCATTGTTTATAAATAACACATTCTCTCTCTCTGTCTCTGCTCTATTTCTTTCTTTCTTTCCTCAGGCTATCGCAGTGAAAATACCATATTTTCTTTATTCCTTCATTCCTTGATGATATTTATGAAAAATGCTCAACATCAGTAATCATCAGGGAAATGCAAATCAGACCACAATGAGATATAACTTTACCTCAACTAGAATGGCTACTAGCAAAAAGAAAAAATAACAAATGGTGGCATGCAGGTGAAGGGGAACCCTTATACACTGTTGATGGAAATGCAAATTAGTACAGCCATTATGGAAAACAGTGTGGAGGTTCCTCAAAAAATTCAAAATACAACTACCATATGATCCAGCAATCTCACTACTGGATATATACTCAAAGGAAATGAAATCAGCATGTCAAAGAGACATGTGCACTCTCATGTTTATTGCAGCACTATCTGCAACAGCCAAGACACAGAATCAACCTAAGTGTAATAAAATGTTTTTGACTGGCTGCTACTTGTGCAGAAAACAACCTTCCCTACCATTACCCACCCCTTCATCATTTGCCCCCCGCATACTCCTTCCCCTTCCCTCTCCCCACATGACTGCTATATCAGGAAGACAAATTTTGATGGGGGTGCTAAGATATTCCTATTTCATGGAGAATAGGTTAGAACCAGCAGGCATTCAGGCACTTTTGTTATACTTGCATTAAAAAAAAAAAAAAAACTTAAGAGAATTGAAATGTATTTAGCCTGTAGACAATGTAAATGTAAAATGCTCTGGGAACTCTGAACCAGTGATGATGAGTATGTAAATTGCTAACCTGGCTCTAGAAAATGGTTTGGCAGAATCTGTGAAAACTGAACATAGGCATATTTACGGACTATACCATGGCCATCAACTTAGTGACACAGCTTTATCCACAGCCCTACCCCAATGCTAGGACCCAGTTCAGCCTTCCTTCCTCTGTGATAGCTCAGGCCTCCCTCCTACAGTGTTCTCTCCATCAGCTGATCATAGGTGGCCCCACCTTAGCCCATCAGAGGCAGGTTCACTGCGGTGAACTTCATTAAGAAAGATTAGGAGACGGGCAGCTGCCTCTCAGTAAGCTCCCTGAACACTGTGTAAACTTTCCCACCCCTTCTCCAGAAACCTTCAAACTCTGTATCATTTAGGATGATGACTTCACCGTCACTATCTAGTACTCTAAAGCCCAACACAAACTGGCTTGTACAATAACGATGAATCACTGGATCGTGTAACAGCAAAGACCAATGTGGGCTTCCAGCACAGTTCTATCAGAATTCCAGTTCAGTTTCTCTGAGATCTCTTAATTCCGCATTCTGCTAAGTTGGCTTTGTCCTCAGGCAGAAGTCTCTCACGGTCTTAAGATGTCTGCCAGCATCAACTGGGCTAAGTGCTTCCTTCTCAAATGATGAGAAGAGAGCAGGCAGAGGCTTATCTGGATAGAAATGCAGATAACCACTGGATAAAAGCACTGAACTTAATTCCGATGGGACTTTCTGGCCACATGCCCACCTCCCGAACCAAACATTTTGGCAGCAAGATTCCAGCTGCCTGCAGTGCTGAAACCTCAAGCCCCAGTCAAGCAAACCAAAACCAAAACTAAAACAATACCTGTTGTACTCCCCCCAGAATAATAAGTGTCTTACTATGTCTACATCACTCAAAAGGATCCACTCAAATGGCTCCTCTCAAAATAAAGCAGGTATGCTCCAAAGTGATTTCACATCCTCATGATGTCTCTGAAATAGCAATGGTTGGCAACTTAAAGTTTCCTTCCTATAACTTAAAGCTCTACCTTATTGCTGCACCAGACTGTAACACCCACCCCCTCCTCCAAAAAAATCTAAGAAAATTTGGTTAGATGACCACATGCCATAGCATTTGTAGCGCTAGATTCAGAGATAATAATGGTAATACCTCATCTTTGATTAGCATTTTATAGTTTCCAGTGTGTTTTCACATGCAGCATTTCATTTCATCCCCAGAAGCTGGATAGGATCTGTACTGTTATATCCAGTGTGTAGGTAAGGAAGTCTCAGAGAGATTGAGTGACTTCCCCAAGGTTAATGATCTGCAAGTCAAAAAAAAAAGAGTTGGTATTAGGATCTAGGTCTTTTCAACACTGAACTTTTGTGAACACCTTTCCTCTGATCAGTCTTTTGGATCAGGGTACATAATAAGGAAGATAAGAGGCAAATGTGATTGTGGTTCATAAGAATAAGAGACCGAGTATAGGGATTATCTGAAGAGAGGATTCCTCTGCTGCAGGACTTTGGTGCACAGGAGAGAGAAGACAGAAAAGATCTCTCAACCTTTGCTTCTGCCCTTTTTTAGTTTTCTTTCCCAATTTCCTTTTTCCTGTTTCTTTCTTGAATTCTCTTCTCTGGTGCAACTTTCTCAAACACAATACCAAACACTCTCCATGCCTAGGCCCCATGCAAGAATCAATCCTGAAAAGTCACCATATGTTCAGGGGGTCGGGGACAGGCAGGGAAAGGTAGCAGGGGAGGGACGCTGGATTGGGAAGGGGAGAGTGAGAATGGTAATGGCGAATGAGAGAGAAATTGGAATCATGAGTTGGCTCTAACCCTGAAGACTGTAATCTAAAATGTTTGTTTACTATATACATTTTTAAAGAGAATATCTTGTAAGCAATGTGACTTTGAGCTGCAGACACAGGAGAGGGAATACTCAAAGACTGGGCAGCCCAAACCTACCAACTGAAGGGTTTTGTTAACTATTTTATAGATGAAGACTGGTCAGGTGCCATACAACATTATCTTTTACGTCACTCACTTTAGATAAATTTGGAGTATTTATACAGTCAGCTTGTTGAAAATTTTCTATGACTTTGATCTGCACTGGGTAATACAGAAAGATGCTGAAAACCAAGAAATGTTACAACCAGGAAGACAGTCCTTATCAACTATTTATTCCCTCTGATATGACCGTTTACCTGGGCAGCTCAGATATTATCTTCAAGATCTGTTTAAGGTGCAAAGGACCCTTCTTGAATTGTTTACAACAAGAATTAGATTACATCTCACAGTGATGAGAAATAATTAATCTGGATATTCTTGGGCTGTTGTGGCAATAAGAGTAATCTAATTTGGGCACTGTGGCATGGAAAGAAAAACACAGATTGCAAACTGGAAGGCTCATGGGCCAACTGTGGGCTGCAGGTAGAATGTGTTTGCTTTCCAGTGTTTTAAAAGAACAGTTCTGTCCAGGTCACCATTGCCCCACCATTCACACAATACAAATGTGCATTCACACACCTCTTCTCTCATTGCATCCTGTTTGACTCTAAGGTTTCTGAGTTTGAGGCCTCATAAATAAGAAAAGTCATTACATATATAAGGCGATACAGAGAAGAAAGAATCATTTATCTTGGCAAACACATAATGGGATGAAAATTACAGAAAGGCAAATTGAGTTATAAAACCCAGGGGGAAAGTCATTTCCTAGAGAAATGACTGGAATCTGGGTCCATTTTCTGTAAGGCAAAAGTAGCCTCCACATTGGTCCAGATCTGCAAAAGAAGGGATTGAGCTGCAGAGCCCTTTGAGATGATGTTTAATGGGACTGTTTGTTCTGTGACTCTGGGAACTAAAATTGCAACAGAAAATATAATTATGCCAAACAATTGGCTGAAAGACAACATGAGTTAAGTCCTTACAAAATAGGAGCAAAGACAAAGAGCATGACAAAAACAAAAGGGTCACCTTTCCTCATGATAGGTGATGCCTGTGTTCCCTATTCCACCCCGAAATCACCAGCAGGAAGGCACAGAGTGGAGGTTGTCAGGAACAGGGTGAAGGGCAACACAAGGGTATCTTTTAAAAGTCTGACATTTCTATAAAGTTTAGTTTTAAAATAAGGCATTTAAGACCAGAAACAAGCTTGGTAACAGCAATGAGAGGACGTCCCAATAGAGAAGGAGAGGGCAAAAGACAAGCCAAGAGCTTCAGTTCCTGCTGGAGGCCTCATGACATCTCCATCATCAAATCCCCATCCTGATTCTCAGTATCCTCACCTAATGCATTTGGCAAACTAGGATGCTTTTGCCCCTCTAGCCCAGTGTCTGTGATTTATGTGAGCATGGGCCTGCCCCCAGATTCAAGGGGAGAGAACAAAAGTGTTCTATAATCCACAAATTCAAGTATGGATAGAATGTTAAGTGCCAGGACTCTGGAGTCAGACAGAGCTGAGTTCAAATCCTAGTTCCAGCACTTATTAGCTTTAAGGACCTCAGCAAGTTACCTCATTTCCCAGGGTCTTGTTTTTTCTCATCCATAGTTTGGGCATAGCATTTGTCTACCTTACAGGATTAACAACTGCTCTGTGTTAAGGCATCAAGTCCAACAGTAGGCACTCAATGAATGTAGTAATAGTTATTTAAAATAATCATTATAGTGAATTTGAACATCTGTGAAAGGGAAAGATATCCTAGTCAGTCTACAAAAGGAGAGCTAGTGTCAGATCTCATGTCATGACTGAACGGCTCCCTGCTTATCTCTGTCCAGTTGAATGGCTTTGCGTCAGCAGAGACTAGGAAACCAGCATCATCAAAATAAATGAGACAAGCAGTTTGTAAGTGCCTGTTATTGGCACAGCACAGTCATTGCACTAGACCTTAGAAAGAGGTCTCGTCAAAAGTGGATCCACAATCACAGGAAGGAATGACTTGTAATCTATCCAAGCTAAGAGACTGAAGACTCTTTCCTTGATGCTACATAAGAGAAGAACAGTAACAAATTGTTAGAAATAACTTTAACATTGAAAACTGAAATCTTAGCACACTGCCTTATCACAGTGCTGAACTATACTTCCACACAACTTTTATTGAGCAGTGCAGGCCTAAAGATAGTTTCTCTTTGGGAGGCTGAGGTGGGCAGATCATGAAGTCAGGAGATCGAGACCATCCTGGCTAACACAGTGAAACCCCGTCTCTACTAAAAATACAAAAAATTAGGGAGGTATGATGGCACGCGCCTGTAGTCTCAGCTACTCAGGAGGCTGAGGCAGAAGAATTGCTTGAACCCAGGAGGCGGAGGTTGCGGTGAGCTGAGATCGTGCCACTGCACTCCAGTCTGGGCAACAGAGTGAGACTCCAGAAAAAAGAAAAAAAAAAGTTTCTTTCCTCAAGGAGGCTACCATCAAGTGCAGAGGCCTCCAAGGAGGAATACATTTACCCCAGGATGTGGGCCAGGCAATACTCTGCAGTATAGTATGAAGATACCAGGCCTTCTATTCCTACGTTTAAAAAAGAGTTTATTTCATAATATACATACTACATTTGGTTTTTGGTTTAGAGAGAGAATCTCGCTCTGTAGCCCAGGCTGGAGTGCAGAGGTGTGATCATAGCTCAGTGTAACCTTGAACTTCTGGGTTCAAGTTATTCCCCCCTTGCCTCAGCCTCCTGAATAGCCAGGATTACAGGGGTATACCACCATACCCAACTAATTTTTTTAATTTTTTGCAGACATAGGGTCTTGCTATATTGACCAGGCTAGTCTCAAACCCCTGGCTTCAAATGTCCTCCCACCTCAGCCTCCCAAAGTGTTGGGATTACAGGCGTGAGTCACTGTGTCTAGCCTATAATATACATACCATATGTGAAAAGTAGCACCTGTATATAATTTATAAATAAATATAAATATTAATGAGATCAAGTGGATTCTTGATCAAAAGGTTTGAGAACTACTGGTACACAGGAGATGGAAGACCAGTAAGCCAGCAGTCAGAATCTGATGCAGAGGAAATTTGGCTAGAACACAGATGACAGGCATCCAGCTCACCAGGGAAGGAAGAGGAGGCAGTTATAGGGAAGGCTTCCTGGAGGAGAGTACATGCTGAGTTGCTGCAGTATATTCGGGGGAGGGAATGGGGAAGAGGGAAAAAGAAATGTTCCAGGCAGGCTACACAACATTTGCAAAGAAAGGCAAGGTGGCTTTTGTGTGAACAAGTGAATGCATTTTGAAAACTAAAATGGCAGCATGCAGTGGCTCACGCCTGTAATCCCAGTACTTTGGGAGGCCAAGGCGGGTGGATCGCTTGAGCCCAGAATTTGAGACTGGCCTGGGCAAATGGCGAAACTCCATCTCTACAAAAAACACAAAAAATTTGCTGGGCATGGTGGCATGCACCTGTAATCCCAGCTACTCAGGAGGCCGAAGTGGGAGGATTGCTTGAATCCAGGAAGTCGAGGCTGCAGTGAGCCGTGATCGTGCCACTGTACTCCAGCCTGGGCAACAGAGTAAGATCTTATCTCAAAAAAAAAAAAAAAAAAAAAAAAGAAGAAAGAAAACGAAAATGATTTGGTACATCTTGAACTGTCAGTACACGTGGGAAAACTGTAGGAGGTAAGGCTGGGATCAAATTTTTCTGCAGAGATCAATTTTGGTCATTGAAAAGCAGGAAGCTTATTCTGGTAGTGAAAGTTACCACTAAGACATTCTAGCAGGGGAGATGAGATCATGGAGTAGTATCCCCAATTTGATCTTCTAGTCCAATCTCCACTGATACTTGTCTGAGTCCTAGAGGAAACGGACTGTAATAGTGTGAGCTGGTAAAACCTCAAAAAGCTACAACAAAAAAGGTGCTAGTAGCCTTTGAAGTTATAGAAATCCTCAAGACTGTGCATTGCTGTGTAAGAATCAGTGATGCCTAAAAACACATCTTTGGGCAAAAATGGTTGTGCAGTCTTTTACAAGCATTAGTGGCCTTAATGCCTCCAATACAGTCAACAGCAACTGAAGTTATCATCTGAGTGAGCCAAAGCTGGAAAGAAGGGAAATAATAGATACTAGAGCAGCCAAGAGGGTAGTACATGGAGTCCAACCAAGCCACCCCTAGCAGACCCTTAGAATAGATTGAGGAGGACTTTGCAAAGCACCTAGTGCTCTCTCGTGTGAGGACAGACTAGGCTTGTCTTATTCAAATTGTATCCCTCATATCTTGCACAGTGGAACAGCACTACAAGGCTGCACAGATCCCAGGGTCACTGTTCATGCAGTTGCCTATATAAATAGAACCTTCTGGAGTTGTGTAACAGGAGCCTTGCATAGATGTTCAATCAAGATAGGTTAAAGGCAAAAATGAAATAGTAATTGCTTAGCTGCTTTTGTTAACATTATTCTAAATCTCAGGTTGGGCTGGACTGAGCAGCAGTGGCTCCCATCAGATTTGGGTTTGGAGTTATCATCTGGATAGCAGTGTAGCACATAACGTAGGGGAATGGATCCAAGATGCTCAATTAGAACTGCAGTGACTGGTGGGGTGTTTTACTACTTTAGTTCTGGAAACGTCCTGAAAGGAACTGGAAATAAATGCCATAACTACGTATACAGTCAGTAGGCAGGAGGAGCCAGGTGGAGAGCTAGGGGCTAACACTCATGAGGTCACTGGTGGCAACTAACGAGAATACCCCCATTACTCATTCTAAGGCTAGCTCTTAATCCTAGGCAAAATGAGACTGGGGGACAAAATGAAAATTAATCAGCAGAGAGCAGATAAAGCTGATTCATTTCTGAGCTGGAATAAAATCAATACAGAGAACTTGGTTGCATAAATATTAAACAATAAAACCTGGAATAGACATCATCCTCCTTAGAAGATGGAGCCTAAAGAAGGCATGCCATTGAGCCCAAGGTTGCTGTTGGTGGAAGTGGCAGCCTTAGTATTCAAGAGCCGGGGAACATCAGACATTCTAAGTGTCCACAGACTTGCATGAGCTGAAGAAGACCGAGATTCATGATCTGCTCATTCAACACAGTGGTGACAATAGAAGAAATATCTAGTAAACCTGAAAAGCACCTCAAGAGGGACCTGGAAAACAATCTAAAAAGCCAGAGAAAGCTAGAGTTGAAAGCAGTATAGAGTTAGATTCAAGATAGAATCTAATGTTCATATAGATCCTCTTGCATCGTTAACAGATGTCCACACAGGACACAGGAAGTGCACGGTTTTGATTATCAGTGTATGCCAAAATAAACCAATTCCTGCATGTGGAGGACAGACAGCTGTATGAAGCAGGATCCTCAGTGTCTTCAGTTGGCTCCATTAGACCAGTGGATTCACACCTTCCGGCAGCTGCCCCATCTCGAGGGCACTGGACGTGCTGGATTTGGAGAGACTGTTATGGGATCTCAAACCATTTGTAATGCTAAGCACCACACTGTGGGGCCACTGCACATCCATACTTTGTGTTGTGCCTACACATTGGGAGGCACTAGGCTCTGGGGAGAGACATATGTTTTCAAGGAAGGCTCTTAAACCCAGAGAATGCTTCTTGTCTACAGCCACTGTCATATCTTTCTGACTTCTCAGTTCCCTCACTGTCCCTTTCCTTTCAAATATTTTTACTTCCCAAATCAGACAGATAAATGTTTTTTGCAAGTACAGAGGTATGTCAGTCATCACCTTCTCTCTCGGATGCAATAAGTTGAATTGTTTGTTTTACGTATTTTTGTAGCTTAGATGTTGACTTTATCTAAAGGAGTATCCTTGAAACAAACACTTTAAAAATGTAAGTACAGAAAGGTAAGCATGCTATTAGCAATTTTTAAAAAACTTTGCATGTGGTTACTATCTATATATTTGTCCTTCTATTGTTTATCAATGCCTTCTAAATGCACCACCAGTACAGAGAAAAAACTGTGTGCACCTAGGAGAACTTGCTTGATGCCCCTGGCCTCAGTTTACCACATCTCCAAAACCAGTGGTTCTGACAGCCAGAGCATCTTCCAGATCTAAGAGATCATAATCATGTATCTTATACAAAGACCAGAAATGCCTATACAGATTTTTAAAAACTAGTATAAGCAGAATGACAAACAAAGCTTCAGTCATATATGAAGAAGTAGTAGGGTGGATTATTTTCAGGCAAAATGAACTGATTCCTTATAAAATAGTAATAATTATCCAAGGTAGAGAAAATAATTTTGTCTTAAAAATCAAAATCTTGATTTACTTCGGAAGTTATTTTAGCTCACTTCATTTTTTAAAAAAAAAAATCTTTTTTTTCAATTTGGTCTAGCAAGGTTTTATTTTAGGAATAGTGAAACTGACAGGAGGTAGTAGAAAGCCATGCATTAGTGAAACCCAGGCCCCTTACTTCCTTCATCTTTCACCTGCACATTTCTGGCACTTTCCATCTCGGAACTTTGTTGCCTGAACCACCTCTCCACACTCTTGGGAGTTAATAACTCCACATAGACAATTTTTCCTCCGGAGGACAGAATTGCTACTTCTTCAAAGCTTTTGGGGCTCCCAGATGCTGCACAGTGGGGGTGCCTCACACTCATCTCTAAGAGTGGCTGTTTTGGCACCATTTTTGGCTGAAGTTTTTGTATTGCATTTCCATGTCATTCGGTGTGATGTGTGCCTGCCAGATATTCTGCCTGCTCTCAGTTGAAGGCCTTCCCAGATTGGGCAGCTGAATGTACTGCACAGCTGCCAAAATTCTAATTCAAGATCTAGAATTCTAACTCCTGCTCTTTAGACCCTTGTCTGGCCTTGGCCTCAGTCCCCTGCCAACTGGGTCCCTGGCTCATTATCAGGCCCACCAGGGCCCTGCCCCCTCCCTCATTGGGCCCACGAAACCATTCTTGGCACCAAACTGAACTTCAAGACACAGCTGCCCCAGCCCCACCCAAGCCAAATTTCATCTCAGCAAAAGTTTGTCACCTTGTGAGCTGCAAGACAGAAGAGATGAGAAGAGAAAATGATACAGGTGATGGTCAGATCATAAAACTTCCTGTAGCAACAGACATATTACATGTACCTTTACTCTAAGAACTTGCATGAAAGGCAAACAATCCCATTATTAGAAATAACACTAGATAGGGATGCATAGAGTTTATGGAGGGAGGAATACTATTTCTCCATTTATCTGCACCAGAGGGTAAGTGAAATTTGCCGTAAGGAAAAATACTAAATTCAGTATGCATATATTAATATTAAAAAATATTTTTAAAATGTACTGTTGGGTCATAAACTGCTGATAATGTGTAGTATTTCTTAGGCACCTGAAAACTGCTACTGGCAAATAGACACTTTACAGCAGAAATATGACTGCAACTGGAGGAGGGGGTGGGGACCAGAAAGTAATTGATTCTCAGCAAAATGCTGGTTTTCAGGGAAGCTACTAAATTCAACTTAAGTGGTTACCTGGTCAACATTATGGTTTAAATGCTCACAGGATGAAATCGCTTCCTTTTTAAATAAGAGTCACTATTTCCCTCGCCGTTGTTTCCATTCCTTCTAGCCTTAACCAATGCACCGTCCTTTCTGCCGTGGCTGAAACGAGGATGGGTTAATTACCACACCTGAGATGGTGGAGTGGGTGCAGTGGGGTGCTGTAATTTCGGATGATTAAATTATTTTAGCTTTTGTTTTCCTAGAAGGAGCAGGGAGTATAAAAAACGTGGTACATATGTAAAACACAGGCAAATGCACTTGACAACCAAGCACTCTATTTTGAAATTTAAATAAAGCTAAGATTTTCTTCTGGCCTAGAGGGAAGCTTCATTAAAATCAATTAGTTAGTACAAACCTCCGGAGAATGCAGACTTTTTCTAAAGAAGGTTTAAAGAAGAAGGTGCACACAATTACCTTTCCCGGGTCCCCTGTGAATGTGTCACACCTAGACAGGTGGCTGAGTACAAAAAAATGTCCCCGAGAGGGGCCAGGGTAACTCCCTGAGTTCTCCTTGCAGGAAGGTAGGTGTAATTAATCCATGTGGGTGCATTAAGAACGTCATATACATAACCAAGGAGGCTCCAAACAGATGGCACGGATCGCAAGCTGTAAAGGGCAGGCCTAGCGAGATAAAGTTGGTGGCAGGGCTCGCAGGTGAGGCCTGGGTCCGGGCGCTGAGGTTGGGGCCGCACAGCTGTAGCCGCGCGCCCTGGTCCCTCCTCCCAGCTGCGGCGGCCTCCCCCCCGCCCCCGCCCCCGCCCTCCCCGCGCCGCTCCCGACGCCGCCGCCGCAGCCGCCGCCTCCCCTCTGCCTCCCGGTGGCTCCTTGCTCTCCTTCCATCTCTCTCGCCCCCTCTCCCTCCGTCCCGTCCTCGCCGCTCCCCTCACCCCGCCTCTCTCCCCCTCCCCCAGCCCCTCCTCTCCTCACCCCACCCGGCCTCCCTCCCTCCCTCGCCCGCCCGGCGCTCGCAGAGCCGACACCAGGGGGGCTCTCGATGTAGCACCATGACAGGCATCGCCGCCGCCTCCTTCTTCTCCAATACCTGCCGATTCGGGGGCTGCGGACTCCACTTCCCCACCCTGGCCGACCTCATCGAGCACATCGAGGACAACCACATCGGTAAATGGCCCGGGGGTGGGCGGAGGTGCCAGGCGCGCGGAAACTCCTGCCTGGGCGGGGAGCCCCGGAATGGCCAGGGGTGGCCCGCAGGGAGGGAGGCAGCGGGCCGGGGAGGGCGCGTGCGAGCCCCGAGGTGGGGGTGGCGGGATGCGGGGACGCGAGGTGCCGGGGGGCGGGGAGCGGTCTGGGGTGGGGGAGGGGGCGAGCGCCCCGAGGTGCCGCGGGCGGGCGGGCGGGCGGCTGGGGGACTCAGGGGCGTGCACGCGGGCTGCGAAGTGGTGGGAGCGGGGAGCGCCGCGGCGGGGCGGCGTGGGGTGCGGCGGCGGGGCCGAGCGCCGGCTCGCGGGGCGCGGGGCGGAGGGCGCGGCGGGCGCTGAGCGCTGGGCAGGGGCGCGGAGTTAGTTGGCCCGGGTGGTCGGAGCAGCCCGAGGCGCTGAGGGCAGCGGGGGGCGGGCGCTGCACGCCGCCTGGCGCTTCCGCCCCGGTTCGAGCTGTCAGGGCTCGGCGGCGGCTGCAGCCGCGGGGAGGTGGAGCGGGGGGGCGGGGGTGGCTCCACCGCGGCAGCCATTCCGCTTCCTCCTCCCGCCGCCGCCGCCGCCACTGCGTCCTGTCAGCGCCGGTTGCTAGGTGTGGTGCATCGGGAGGGGGCCGGGGCCGGCGGTCGCCGGCGGGGGCCCGGGCGCTTGCCCTCTCCCTGGGAGGCGGCCGAGCGACCCGGGCGGGGCCGGGGACGCGGGCCCGGGGGCTCTGGGTGCCCTCCCGTGCCCCGGCCTGGCGCGGACGCCCGGGCGCTGCGGGCTGAGGTCTTGGGTGCGCCCGCGGGCCGCGCCCAGCGCCCCGGGGTCGACGCGCCCTGGAGGCCCTTGCGGCAGAGTCCGCTGGAGAGCCACCCCCCGGGCCCATGGCCGGGCATTTAAATGCACCCCGGCTCTGCGATTTGCCTTTCTAATGGTGCTAGGCCCGAGGTGCGCTGGCTGCGCCCTGGGATCGGCGGCGGCCTGCGCAGTGCCCCGGGCCCGGGGGACGCCGGGGAGAGGGCGCCCCGCGGGGTGGCTACTTTCCCTTCACGCCTGGACCCCTGGACCTTTCAACAAATCCTCTGATTTGCAGAAGTCCTTGCACACATTTTCACACTTCTATTCGGAACCCCTGCTAAGGGAGGTGGGCCGGGTGCATCTGGCTCAGGCGGTCCAACCACCTGCGGAAGGTGTGGTCGACGCCAGCGAATTGTCCTGCGTGGGCTGGAAGGTGAAGGGTCCCAGCGGTGTCCCAATGGGGCTGTCTAATCCAGAGAACCTGTAAATTGCCCCCAGGAAGTCCAAATGAATGCCATGGATTCAGCCATGTGGATGCAGCTCACGTTTCTACAAAGTTGAGAGAATAAATCACGACTGCTGTGTATTTATGCAGGAATAAAATGAGGCAGAACCCTATGCTCCTTTGCTTAGTATAGTGCTGTCTCTGCACACAGTGGGTGCTTAGTAAGTGTTGAATGCCTGTTTAGAATGTGATTTGATGGGCCATCCGGAATAGGAGATAATCATGGGAAACGTCTACAAAATATCTTTCAGAAGAAAATTCTGTTGAGTAATTGTCCACGTTTTGAAACTTTTCAAGTTTTCAGGTGTCCTTGTAATAGCTTCTTCCATTTCCTCTGCTAAAGGTGTGACAGAAGAGCTGGGCAAGTTTTGGTAGTCTTAAAAGCAGTTTAATGGCGCAACAAATTTGCTGATTCATATCATGATTGAATAGTCATTACTGAAAGTGCTTTAAAGTATTAAATCAGATTTTTCATGATGGCTAGTTTAAAATAAAGCGAAAACACCAGTACTGTGAAGTTCTGGTAGAAATGTTACTAGTTTAAGTTCTTCCCCTTACTCGCAATAATAAGTAAACAATAGGAAATATAAATAATGCTATAAATTCATATGTATGATATAAGTAATACAAATAAATAATATCTCTTGACTTAAGGAAGGCTGTCATTGCGTATCCCATTCATTCTCGCTAACAGTTATTTCAGAATAAACTATAATTTATGTAAGCTGACTAATAATTTTACCCCATTGCCTGCCTACTTAGACAAGCTGGTTAAAAGACAGTATAAATTCTATTTATTAAAATGTGTTAAAGACAGTTATCCTTCTTGAGGAGTTTGTATGAGATGGTCTAAAACTTGGTGAGTCATGAGGTTTTTTTAAGTGTAGAAATTGTCCTAATATTTTGCACACATTTTTTTAAGAAGGTTAAGAGTTTGATACATTTTCTAAAACTCAACTTTGAAGTAATGCTACCTCATTCCCAGAAGGCTAGTGTTGTCCTTTTAATAGTGAAAATATGAAAAAATTAAGTTTACAGCAATAGCAGTGACCTAGGCGAACTGTGTCGCAGGGCTAACACAGTTGAAAATAGTTTGAACCAGCAAACTTTATGAAAAGCGAATGTTAAAATGAATGAACACTTGCAATTCCCAGGATGAAGAGGCTCAAACTATTATACACCTCTGCTGGGGAGAGGCCCTTTACTATCAAAGGCAGCCCTATATGCAGAAAGAAGTAAGAATTGATCTTAAGAAAGAATAAAAATATCCCAATTAGTAGATAGTGTCATAATACACTTTTGATGAAGAGACATGGGTGAAAATATAAAGCATTTAGTGAAAGTTCTAGACTGGTATTGTTATGTAGTATTTATCGTTTGTAATTCAATCTATAAGAGTTTGGAGACTTATTTTTAATGATTGACTTACTGATTTCATGTCTGTTGGTGAGTGGTTACATTAAAAAGATTCAGGAAAAAAATAAGAGATGTGCTATTTTGCTTTTAATTTGTTAAGCAGTCTTGTTATTTAGCAACCATGAGTATTAGAGATATGCTTAGGCGAGCGTTCCATTTTGGGGGCCTATCTGGGTTATTACCTTTAGCTGCTAGTAAAAACCCTTAAACAGCGATAAAATGAACATTTATGGGAATGTGGTGTGTTTCTTGCTTGGCAGATTTTTCAAGGCCTGTATTTTTCATTATCAAAGTATTATGTTTAGTTTGGATTAATTAAGCACATTAAGTTGAGAATAACTCTGTTATCTTATACGTGTATGCTTAACTTTTTTTTTTTTTTGCTGTTAGGATGTATATACTTTTTATTATTATTATTATTATTATTATTATTATTATTATACTTTAAGTTCTAGGGTACATGTGCAAGTTTTTAACTATTTTCCTCTCCCCATAATGAACAAGGATTTGGGGCTTTGGCACCAAGGGAAGTGTGATTTTCACCATCCACTGTTTTAGCTCTTTTCCCTCCTGGAAGGGTGCTGTACCGGTATTCCTGTTTTCTTTCTTGCATTTCACTGCTGGTTCAGTACTGGAGTACCTGTCTCAGTGTACACACTGAATATCCTAGCTAAAACTGTCCCCTATTCCCACTTAAATTTAAATTGCCTAGAAATCCCATAGCCCTGCAACTGTGAAGTGCTTCTCCATCAATTTTGTTATCAATTCATTCATAGGTCTGGGTCTGTTACATGGAGGTGGGAAAAGCTGGTCCGGATTTGCTTGCTTCTTATTTTGAGTAGGTATTTGAGTTTGTAGAAACACTCTTGGTATGAACATCCTAGATAGATGAAGTTAAACTGGTAACCGGGAATCTTAGAAACACCAGGAGCACTAAATTTAGCACTGAAGTTCGTGCCCCAGGCTCATGAAATGCCTGCTGCAACCCTGCATCCCAGTGCTGTGAAATCTTATGACTTTTCGTCTCAGAAACACAACTGTTGAATCATTCTTATTTGATTATTTGGTGCATTTTTAGAAGTACCTCTGCATTTTGAATTTATTTATGTAATAATATATTGAGTCCCTGCTTTATGCCAGGCAAAGTTATGAGCACTTGATATTTTTTGGTTTACAAAATGAAGATACCACTCTAGGAAGTTTATATTCTAGGGTAGGGGGCCGGACAATAAACAATTGAAGTATGTGATATACAGTATGTTGGGGGGTGGTTAATGAAACAGAAAAGAGAAAAACTAGAGCAGGGTCTGGAGGGTTGGGAGGAGAAGGTATTGGAATTTTAAATAGATTGGTCAGGGTGGGCCTTGCCGAGAGGCTGATATGGGAGATAAAACCTCAAAGGAGGTGTGAGAGTTAGCCATGAGGACATTCCGGGAGCCAGCAGTGCACAGGCCCCAAGGCAGGACTGCACCACTTGAATAGAAACACAGGAATCTGACCCAATTCAGTTATTCATGTGATAGTACCAGACTAGCAGGTCATTCAGAACTCTCCTCAGATGTTAGGACTCTCAGCTTTGCTATTGAAAGAGATTTCCCTGCAAGGGCCCAGTTAAGGGGCAGAGTCTCACTGACCAAGAATGGCTTGCATTAGCTATAACTTGGTTCTTAACCCCAAATATCAACAGGTTTCTTGTTGTGAGTCTCTACTTGTTAGTTTCCTCATCTCCAAAACCCAGGTAATAAAGCTATAGTGCTTCATTTCATAGTATAGATTTATAAACCATCTAATTAATAAAGGTCAAAGTTTCCGGAAAGAAAAATCAGGCCACTTACTATCAAAAATATAGAATTTAGCTCCTAAGATGATTTAGTAAATATTTGCATTATCTTCTCAAAGGAGCACTACAGTGTACTAAATAGATAAGTCATACAGTCTGTCATTGGCCCTTATTAGTCCCACTTTTAGGTGAGCAAACTAAGGAACAGTTTATAATTGCCTAAGCTTTCGTGGCTGGTTTGTATGATTTGGAGATTTGAATTCCAGACAGGTATGCAAAGCTGAGCCTATGCCAGTTGCCAATTAGGTGAAGAACTTGACAGTCCCCTCCTCACCTCCCCTCACACGATTGGTGTTTCCTCCTTTAGAAGGTAACTGAACTCCACATGAAGGTTATCTGAGCAGTGGCATAGTGAACCCAGACTGCTTGGGGTTGAACACACATGTCTGCCACTCGTCAGCCGTATGACCAGGGACAAATTAACCGTACTGTGCCTCCTCTGTAAAATGAGGATAGTAGCAGCACCCATCTCACGGAGTGGTTAATGAGGATTAAGTGAGATAATATATGTGAAGTATTTATCTACAATAATAAGTTGTCTACATCATGTAGTTTCTTGCCATTTGTGTATCTGCTAAATAAATATGTAATCCTACTGTCAAAGTCTACCTTCGAGATTAACATGGGTTGTATCCACCTATTTGTGGTATTGTTTTGGGCATTTTATAACTGTGTGACATCATCGGGTTCTTCCTGGGAAGGACTGAGAATGGGAAATAGGAGACCCCTCAACAATCTAGCGGTAGTATTGCAGCCTCTGGCCACGTTCTCTTTTGTGTGGCCAGAGGCACTTTATACCCTGGCAGAGGCATTTGCCACAGTGGACTGGGAAAGTGGTGTTAAAGTCAGTGGCTTCCAACATGGCCTTTCCTTGTGGCCTGAATTTATTTGAAAAAATCCAGAACTAGAAAGAGGCACTGTGCCTTGGGCCTGTGGGTGCATTCCCTTGAGGACACTTCCTGTGGGGAGAAGGAATGACTGAATGAATAAATGAATGAATGAAAGGCTTGTTGCTGCCTGCCCTGCTCTCTGCCTGCACCCTGTGGCTTGGCGGCAAGATCTCCCTGTTACTCCCAGGGTTCCCGAGAAGCCCCTAGGTGTAGTGCTAGGAGAAATTTTAAATGCATGTGCATACACACACACACACGCATACACACCCACACACACCATAGGCAGGATAAGGGAACCCGAAATCTGAAACTTCATGGCAGTCTCCAAAACTCTGTCTTCACTGGTTTTTGCATTAGCCTCTTCTCACCTGTAAACAGTCAGATCATCCTTTAGAAAATATCACTGTTGAACATCCTGTCTCATAAGTTTCACAAGCTTCTAATTGTTTTCATTTGGTATACACATTTTCTGACATGTGACTGAAGTGTACAGACACCAAAACTCTGCATGTAACTGGGTTGACAAAAACCTCCATATTCTTCAGAAAATGGTTTCCTTTAGAGTTCATATATTTCAGAGATATCTCCTACGTTGACAGTTCTGGAAATACAAACTGACAGCTGTTTTGAGAAAACCCAATTCTTCCTGTATATGACAATGAGGATGCCTTAAGGCTGGTACAGGCTGGTGACACTTGATGAGGGGCTTCCCTGGGACTGTTGAGAAGCCAGAGGCCTGGTATTGTAGAGCATTGTTTCTGAATTCCTTAAAAATCTTCCTTTTCTAGTTTTTGCTTCTAGGGCAAGAATCATACATACCCCACATTTCCTTATATTTCTCCACCCCATTCTTACCCCTGCCTTTAGATCTTAACAGTGCAGACGTGTCCTTCATACAAAGAAATACCTGCTGGATTGTAGATACACATTTTGTTTCCATGTTGACCTGGCTAACATATTAAATTGAAAAGTGTTCTTTATTTAGAATCTGTAGATGGGAAACCATAGATGTCAGAAATTGATTATGTGTGTATTTTTTAAAAGTGCCTTTCATTTAATATATTTAATTGGTGTAAAGAAAATTGTATTTTCCCCTCGCTATAAGCACTGGAACATGGCAGTAGTTTTCACCTACTTTTTTTTTTTTTTTTTTAAAGCTAGCTGCAAGCAGGGACCAGATTAGTGGATATCCTCTTTAAGGGTGAAGTCTTTCCAATTGCTCTCAACTTTGGCAGGAGTCAGAGGGACTCTTCTAGGGTCACTAACAATAGACCGTCTGCCCAGCACCAGAGAGCACTGATAGCCCCTGATGGCCATTGTCCCTTGCCCGGCTCACCCACCGGCCTCCCAAGGAAGCACTGTTTATTGTCTGCCAGACTTCAATGGTGACTTTCGCCTGAGATAGACCTCCTTGAAGGGACATGGTCTGGATACCAGGTTAATAACACTGAAAAACTCACCATTTCTTTGGTATTATAGATATAATTGATATGTAGAAATAAATATATATTTTAGACACAAAGGCATATAGGATATCTAACACATATATAAATAATACATGTATATGTCTATACACATAGCACATATATGTGTGTATGTATATCCACATGTTTGTATATATATTTATGTGTGTGTATATATACATTTGTATTATACATTTTTTCCCTCTCTTTCAAGATCACCATGGATAGTGAAGACAGCCACATATTTTTTAGTATTTCTTATATGTTAGTGCTTAAGACAGTACTTCCTATCTCTAAGGATTTGAAATTTATTTGGAGAGACCAGACATGTACAGACTGAGATAAATGATGAATAATAATAGGGACCACAGAGGCAGATTTATTGTGAAGTTAATGAAGCTCCAGCCCCAGGGCCCCTCACCTGTACAACACATTCCTTGCCATTTTTGAATGTATTGCCAGGGCTCACCTAGCACTTTCCAGGCCCCTGGAGGAGCCCTAGCAGTGTATGTAGCTGGGCCTTTGTGGGATCATAACTGGTAAAATTGGAAGAAGATTTTAACAGCAATCACTTAATGTTTTTCTTTCTCATTCTGACTTCCCTGCTCTCACATTTCTGTTTGGGTTCGATGACATTGGACTTGAAAGTGCTTTTGAGATATAGCTAGAGGGAAGTCAAATTGGGGCCACATTTCGTTTGGGCTTAGTGGGATGTATTTATGCAGTTCACAGTTACCTCTGTGTCAAGTTATCCGTAGCCATCCTAGTGTAGAAATTGCTTCATAGGATCACCACCCATTGTGCCAGCTCACCTGGGGTCCTTACACAAAGGGAGAGTCAGAGCATTGCAGTGTTAATGGGTACCATGACATCTGCTGTGGGATGGTTTATGGTGTATGGAGCCAGGTCTGTGGAGAATTCTTTCACTTGTTAGATGTGTAAAATTCTACGTGGAGGATTCAGTTCTTATCTAAGTGTAGTCAGTATGAAAATTATCTTCTTTTAGGAATATACTCAATAATACAAATATACTATTAGAAATGCACTATTTTTAATGAGAATTCTGTTTAAGATTCTTGTTCATTTGACATGAATATGCCTAATACCAAAAATACAACAAACTGATTAATGAGTATCATTGATAAAAAGAATGTTTAAAGTTAGTCACTACATGAGAAAACTTGAAATATCCTGGATTTTTATGACTCATATGTGAAAGAAAATTAAGAGATGTGATTAGAGGTTTGATAACAATCCTAAAAATGTATATGTCATTGCCAATAAAGAACTATAAGGCTAAAAGTAAATTTTCTGAATTATCAATAATTAGGAATAAATTTTGATCACCCATGCTTGAGGGGAGATTGATTCATCTTTCTGCCCTGTAGAAAATGGTATGAATATAAGTCTTTGTGATATGAGGATTTGTCAGAGTATCCAGCCCAAAAGAAGTATTTATAACAGTGTGTCAGGAAGTTAATTAATACACATACTGGGTTCTTTTCCTGGATTCTGATTTTAGGATGTTTTGGGATTTCAGCTTGTAAAATTTTGTGATTTGTT
Source organism: Chlorocebus sabaeus (assembly GCF_047675955.1). Classification (NCBI taxonomy): domain Eukaryota; kingdom Metazoa; phylum Chordata; class Mammalia; order Primates; family Cercopithecidae; genus Chlorocebus; species Chlorocebus sabaeus. The sequence continues at coordinate 33,658,647 of NC_132924.1, forward strand.
GTGATTTCTTAATCTCAATAAATAATCACTTTGGTAAACATTTCATAACATTCAATTTTTGGTTTTTTTTAATAAGAAAAGCCTGAATCTGCAGGCCCACAAAACTTGGATCTATTCCATGAGTTCCCAGTTCGGGAATCATGACTATGTGCCACAGACTGTGCTAAATAATTTTTGTATACTATTTCATTGGCCCTCACAGCAAGCCTGTGAAGTAGACATTACCCCCATCCTATACATACTGCCTTCTCCTTTGGAGTTAAATATGCTACCATATTAATTAAATACCACACCTAGTGAAATACGAACTAGAGTGTTTGTTTATATTGGTATAAAACAGAAATATTTTCCTTCAGGACAGAAAGCCTCTTTTACCTCAATAAATATCATTATTTTAATAGGTCTTTCCCTTTCTGTCCTGTAGCCCCTGCCCACAGCTGCACCAGCAGGGGTGTGCATTGAACTGTGTGGTCACCTCCTGTGCACTGTTTCCTCCCCCAGAAACTCAGGGTCTTGTCATCATCCTATCCTCCTCCCCAAGACGTGTTTTCAGAAATGGTATGAAAATAAAAATTGAGCAGTACTTTGGGCTGTGAAAAAAATAAATTACAAAGGTAACTTTGGACAGTGAAAAACATCTTTGAAATTAATTTCTGTAGGTTTGCATCTATGAGGGCTGTATATTTATGTTTTATGGCATTCACACAAATACCGGTTGTGCAATTAGTCCAGTATAGTTTATATTAAGGGAATCTGAAAAAGACTTTTTTTAAAGCTGATTTAAAAAGGAAATTGATTTTCCTTGTTAAATTGCCAGGGGTATTTGGTACACAGGAGGCAGAGGCCTGGGTGGTGAGAAGCATGGACTGTGAAGCTACACAGAATTGGATTTTGAATCCTCCTGATCTCACTAACTTGAGGTTTTCAAACCTGAGCAGCTCTTACAGTCTTATTTGTATGAGATAGTAATAGTATTATTTATTATTTGGGGGGTCGCGAGATTGATTTTCCTTTCACAGTACCTACTGGCTAGTTGCTTTAATATGCATTATACAGTGTTAGTCCCATGCAACACAGGAGGAAGCCAGGACACAGAGCAAAGAACAGCCAGGAAAATGCCTGGGGTAGCCAGGGACAGCTTTGCTCCCAGGTGTGCCCATACACTCCATGCTTGCTCTTTACAGCCTAAGTTGTGATCTTTTACAAGACGTTTGCATTTTCTTTTTTTTTTTTTTTTTTTTTTTTGAGACGGAGTCTCGCTCTGTCGCTCAGGCTGGAGTGCAGTGGCCGGATCTCTGCTCACTGCAAGCTCCGCCTCCCGGGTTCGCGCAATTCTCCTGCCTCAGCCTCCTGAGCAGCTGGGACTACAGGCGCCCGCCACCTTGCCCGGCTTATTTTTTTGTATTTTTAGTAGAGACGGGGTTTCACCGTGTTAGCCAGGATGGTCTCGATCTCCTGACCTCGTGATCCGCCCGTCTCGGCCTCCCAAAGTGCTGGGATTACAGGCTTGAGCCACGGCGCCCGGCCGACGTTTGCATTTTCATTGAAGGCTCTTCCGCACCTGAAAGTCTTGCAGAAATAAATACAGAGAGGCTGGATTTCCACCGAGAGCAGTGTGGATGGGAGCAATATGGATGGTTGATGAAATATGTTGATGCTGGTTGTCTGGTTGAGGTAGAAATGTTTCTGAATGTTTCAAAACTTCTGAAGAAAACGCTTAAGTAGGACAGGAGGGTCCATGAGCATCCCATCACAGTAACAACAATGAAAACAATACTTTGGCAGTTCTAAAATGGTTGTAATTACTGAATTGTCTAAAGATGCTAACTGGATTTCTCTCCCTCACTGATGATTATTTAAGGATAGGTTCTCCTGACAAACGCAATACCTAACCCTCTACACACACACATACACACACACACACACACACATCAACTTCTCTTTTGCTTCAGATTTCCAAAATTAAAATCATGTAATTATGTTCATGTACTTTATTTTATTATTATTTTTCAGACAGGGTCTTGGTATGTTGCCCAGGCTGATCTTGAACTTTTGGACTCGAGCGATCCTCCGCCTCAGCCTTCTGATAACTGGGATTGCAGGCACATGGCCCAGTGCTCAGCTCATGTACTTTATTTTAAAGATTTTTTTTTTTTTGACCAACGGTACATACATACGGGGTCCAACTGTAAACATTGTGAATTAAGCACTGAAAACCCTCAGTGCTCGTGGCCTGTGTGTAGAGCCCTCACTGCTGGACACCTCCCTGGTGCCATCCACACAGAGGGCACATGTCAAGTCCTGTCACTCCAGCACCAGATCTTAAATCGCTTCTGCAGGAGCACATCTGGGCTTAAAATTGAAGCACCCATTTTCTTACCTAATTCATTTAGCGAGAGCCTCTCGAATGCTAATTTAGCTGCCTGATTTTCCATATATGGCATAATTATGAAAGTAATGGCAAAAGCAGGGGAATCTGTAGAGACATACTTGTACAGTTTTCTGTTAAGTAAATTGAACACCATGGCAATAGGCATACATAAGCAGAAATTATGCCCAGGCTTCCTCAGGTATCAAACATCACATGAAAGAAATGGGGTTTTTGAAGTTTCTTTGTAAACCCAAGCTGAGTACTTCTTATGGAAAGCTGTGGCCTCGACAGTTCCCAGTTAACTTTTCCTAGGCCTCTCTTTTCCTCATTGAGCTCATCTCGGTTTACTTGGGAATCTGACTGGCTGATGGACTGTGGAGTATGACTCATCTTCAGGACTGATAGCAAGTGTCGCACAGGTGTTTCGCAGTCCTTGTGTAACTTAGACATAGTTTAGGTTTCAGAGAGATGCCAAGTACATCTTTTAATAAGATCTTTCTGACACTAGACATCTGGAGTTTGGCATCAACTCAACCAAGTGGTTGATGATGTGTGATTTAAACTAATGTGTCTCAATATTCTGCCCAGATTGGAAACTCCCTTTTATATGTTGGCTCCACTTCAGCACTTTCAGGGGCCCACACCAAAGTATTTGCTGTTAAAATATGCAAACCGCACAGAAAAATCAAGAGATTAACGTATAACGTTAAGTTATACATGCACTTCACTTCAGATGTTAGAGTAAAGGAATCGTCTCTTGTCAATCCCTGGAGCTATCATGGCACCTTCAGTGGAATATATTTAACATAACTTGTAATGAGAATGATTCTCATCTGTGGCTTGTGGAAAATCAGCCTTATTGATTAATAAGTCACACCGTGTATGTTAGAGCTTACCCCAGTACTTTAACACATGGGTTGCCATTCAGAATCACTTGGGTGAAGCTGGGGGAGAAAAGGTTTCCAGGGTTCCATCCCCGGAGCTTCTGATGCAGTTGGCCTGGAACGGTCTGGGTCAGGGCCTATGTGTTCTTAGCCCTTCAGAGTTGATTCTAATGTGTGGCCAAGGTTGGGAACTCATTGGGTTACAGTAATGAAATATCGAGCATTGGGAGGATTGTGTTGTTTCAAAAAGGAATCAGACTTTTAAAGGGGTGTGTCCATTTGGGGTTTCAGTTCTGTGGGTGTAGTTTTTAGTTATACTGACGGCAGGCCTTTAATATACAGCAAGTTTAATGCTGTGATACTATCTCAGCTATGTGGTTAGAGTAGAAATGCTCAAACCGGGGAGCCTGTGGTGGTGAAAGGATCTTAAACTCACATGCCTGAGGACACAGTGTATGGAGGAAGTAACCAAGTTCAATGCAATGGGGCGTGGTGGAGACTTTGGCAAACTGAAGAGTCTTTGCTTTGCTTAAAAGGGCAGCTGATACCCAGTGTTGCCATGTTGGGGTACAGGCCCTTTGTTGGCAGATGCTTTTATTTATTTATTATTATTTGAGAGAGAGAAGCTGGGAATTAAGATTTTTACATGAAACTCATCTTTAAATGCTGGCAACTAATACAGATGGGTTTAAAAACATTGTGCGAGACAACTACTGCACTCCACCCAATCGCTGTATTTAATAAGAGCCATTGATGACGGGCCACGTGCTTTAATGAAGCACATATGAATGGCAGGGTACAAAGTAAACCTTGTATACCATTGCTTCCTGCAAAGAAGCTATCCAAACTATAGAATAATGAAAAGAATAATAGCTTATAGTGGTTTTTATTCAAAATTTCCATTGTTCTTTATGAAGCAGTTAACTGTTTTTAACATGAAAACATTGTAATTAAAACTTTCTCTTTTATACCAAATTCTAAAATGATAAGCCTTAATCCTAAAAGTGTATTAAGATTATTATCAGTACCATTTCTTTCCCCTAGGAAAAAAAAAGCAGGACCACTGAAAAACTCTCTCCAGAGTGTTTTTATCGTAGCAAAAATCCTTTTGCAAGTAAATTGAGCATCCTATCATTTAAAAACGGAAAGGAAACTTACAGATGATCTAGGCCAACTAGCTAATTCCGTCCTTGAAAATTTAAAGTTGTGAGTGAGTGCAGGTGCTTGGACGAGAAAAGTTGAGAGAACAGCAGTAAGCCGTGGTTCATTGTGAGGTTCCTGGAGCTTGCCTGCCTCTCTTGGGATCCTGGCTTTGTTCCTGTCAAGTTATAGAACCTCCCTGTGCCTCATTTTCTTCCTCTCTAAAATGGGATGATAGTGTGAACATATCACAGTGTTTTGTGAGACACCACCTATATGCAGTGTGTTAGCTGGTGAATTCTGAAGAAAAAGAAACTGTCTGGTTATTTCCCTTCCTTGTCTCTTGCAGGAGGCAGGGGTGGAGGTTTTACTGTGAAGCGGTTATGCATGCCACTGGAATCCCACAGGCTACGTGACCTTGGCCAACTTATTTAATTCCTCTAGCCCTCAGCTACTGTGCAATGAGGATGGGAATAGTACTTATCTCCCAGTGTTGTTGTGAGAATTAAATAGAAACATGACTACGAAGGGCCTGGTGATCAGGAAGCCCCCACACATGTTGTAATACTAATAGGATTTACCTTTTTTTTGCATCCATGGTGATGCTCCCCATGCCACACACTCGTCAAATTCTCCTGTCCTCTTCATGTTTCCATAATATGATGGGAGGAAAATAATCAAAATAACCATATACATTTCTGCTTTTTGTTAAACTTTTTAACTTGGAGATATTTGGTGAAATTTGATTTCCCTGGTAGAGTTTTGGTTTGTGTTTGTATAAGTCATACTGAGTGGTCGTAGGAATTCATGAGCTGTTAAAACATTCCACACACAAATTCTTGCTGTTTGAAAATATACCAGCCTTAATTTAGTATTGTTTATCCAGATTTAAGTTTTTGAGACGTTAGATCATGTGATTAGAAAAATACTTCCATGTTTGATAAATATAATTTTCTATTTCAGAGAAAAGGCATTTCAAGAGTCTAGAGAGGTTTGTTAAACTATATAAGCAGAAAACATAATTATTTCATGTTGCAACAACTAAGCAAAGGAAAAAACGAGATTATTTTATATGTCTGGTTTGTAAAGGTTTGTTGTGAATCATTCAAAAGGATTTGTAGGGCTTTTATGAAGAAATCCAAGAACATGACTATAGGACTCACAAAATGCTATGCCTTCCTCTTTAAGGGGCCGTGCATCTCTTTAATAATAGTCCTTGAAATGTTACAGACTTAAATGCTGGAAGCTTCTCGGGAAAACCCCAAGCTGGGCCCTGTTTTAGAAGCTTGCGTAGCAATAGTTGAGTTGTTTACTTATTGCAGAGAATATTTAAAATACTTTATTCCTAAACAATCTTTGTCAACATCAGTTGAAACCATTTTTAGCCTTACAGAATATATTGCCCTGATACAGTTAAGCAGCTGGTCCAGGCTTATTTGACTTAGCAGTAGTTGAGTAAGAAAATGGTTTCCAACTTTTTTTTTTTTTTTTAATATAACTGAGGGCCTCTTTTGTTAATTTTCTTTCTCCCTTCTCGTGGGTTCTATTTCTTGAAAGATTTTGTCTAACAAAACAGGCTGATTTAATAAGTAATTAAATGCTTTTTTAAAATTTTTCATGCAGCACCATCTGAAACACCCAATTTATGTGTTTGGTAACTATTTATTGAGTGCCAGGTACTGTCTAGGAGCTGGGGATATAGTAGTGAACTACACAGTTAAAACCTCATGTTCATGGAAGAAGCAGACAAAACACAATACATGAGCTAATTTCAAACAGTCATAACCTTGTGAAGAAAAATACAGCGAGTCAGAAGAGGTTGAAAGGCCTGTTTGAGATAAGGTGGTCTGGAACGGCCTCTTTGAGAGGGAAACATTTCAGAAGGGGTCTGAACAAAGTTCAGTGAAGCTCGATGAAGGGGAGTGAATGAGCCATTGGGGTGTCTTGGGAAGAATGTTCCAGGCAGAGGCTGCAAGGGCCTGAGATGGGAGTATCTGGTGTGTTTGAGGAGGAGAATGGTGGGGGTGGGATAGGAGGGGGAGCTGGGACCTGCATGCTTAGCCCTGTGTCAGTCAATGTCACCACATGGAGGCAACCTAATTCCAGCCTCAAAGGATGATGTGGAATGTTGTGTGGCTTCATTATGGTTAGTTTCCGTTCTGCTTTTTTATAACATTCAAATAGCTCAAAGCCCCATTACCACCTTCAGAGCCCCCTAGGGACCTGAGAAGCCCTAACTGGCACTTTAGTTCTCTTTAAATCTAGTTTGCTTGTTTTTTAATCCTAAAAGCTTTATTTATTTTTTGTGTTCTGTATTGAAATAAAAATTTTTGGCTAATGTAACTCATTTGACTAATGTAATTTATTTAGTGTTTGCTATTTGGAAATGGGAGTGAAAATAAGGTTATTGTTTTTGCTTTTTTCTTTTGAGACAGAGTGTGACTCTGTCTCCCAGGCTGGAGTGCAGTGGCACCATCTTAGCTCACTGCAATCTCTGCCTCTTAGGCTCAAGCAATCCTCCCTCCTCAGCCTCCTGAGTATCTGGGACTACAGGTGTGCAGCACCACACCTGACTGATTTTTGTATTTTTTGTAGAGATGGGGTCTCCCTGTGTTGCCCAGGCTGATCTCAAACTCCTGAGCTCAAGTGATCCTTCCACTTAGCCTCCCAAAGTGCTGGGATTACAGACGTGAGCCACATGCCAGGCCAATTGTGATGTATTGAAAATAATGTTTGGTACGGTTTTCAAACTGAGAGCCTATAGATTTCTTTAAAAAAATTTCTTCAGTAGCTTTATGAAATCTGCGTATATTTTAGTGGTTATGAGACTGCCAGAAATGGGGGCAGGGGAGGAGAATGGTCTTGAAAGCAGTAACGTGACATATATTTTATTTGAGAAAAAGTACTGTGGGAGATTGTATAGATTCCAACTCTGAAGATACTATTTCACCATCACAGTGCCATTTCTTTAATTCTGAAAGGTAGTATTTTATGAATTCCATGAACAGTAGTTTTTTTCTTTCACATCTGCATGTCATGGAGAGATGTTAGTAGAAACACTTTACTGTCAGAATACGCCATTTGTTTTACCGCGGACATCTGGACCTGTTTTCTGTATTTTCACCTGTCAGCATCTTTGTTCAAGTAATTGAAAAGTAATGTGCTTTGGGTGACAGGATGCCCATGCAGTCAATGAAGTTCAAGAGAAAAATCAGAGTGTGAAATATGCCAAGATAGATATATTTGTACCTGTAATTAAGCCTTTCCTTAAGTAAAATGATGATCAGCTACTGCTACAATAATGCAGCATCACAAACTATCCCAAAACTCGGTAGCTTTAGACAATAAGCACGAATGCTATCTGGTCTGCAGGGGGACTGTGGTTTGGCTGACTGAGTCTGGGTTCAGCTGGGTGGCTCTGTGTTAGGCTGCTGGTCAGCTAATCTGCTGTGGGTTGGGCTCACATCTGCCCACTGGTGTTCCTTCTGGGAACCAGGCTGAAGGGGCAGCAGCTAGTAGGGACATACTTTTCTCATGGTGGACTGCTAGAGCTCAAGTGCCAAGCCAAACCACAGAAGCTTATTTAAGGCATCTGTTCACATCGTGCACACAACATTCCTTTTGCCAAATTAAATCATATGGCCAAGCCCAGAATTAATAGGTCAAGGAAGTATATTTCTTTTGAGGAGGAAGAGCTGTGAGTGAACAATAATCCAATCTATCATGGATGCATTTTATCAGAAATAGGAAGAGTCCAAAGGATTTTGATGTTTAGTACAGAGATAAAAATGTTCTCCTAAACTGACCATGGTACTCTGTAAACAGGAGGTTGCTGTCCCTACAGCATCCCAGAGGGCTTGGGATGCATATGTTGTAACTCCCCATGGAGGAGTTAATAAGCATTTCAGGCAGGGAAACTGAGGCTTGAAGGAGAAAAAAAACAAATGATTTCTGCTTAGCCGCAAAGAATAGGGGAACCTGCTGCTTTTTTTTAGGGATGACCCCTTTTCATTCTAAGTTTTCTTAAAAATCTAACGGCTTTAATTTGGGTTGCCCAGTCTTCTGCACTTGTATTCTCCATTCCTGAGCTGCTTGGCAAGGCTGAGGAGGTTAAGGGATGCTTCCTGTGATGCCCTCCCCTAGCATAGAGAGCTTTAAGAATTTTGGGGCTGCTTTGCCACTTGTTCGTGTGCCCCTTTTCTTCCCCAGTTCCAAGTCGATGTCATGGAGGATGGAAAAGGGCAGCCCAGCCAGTTGGGAACCTCTTTTCCTATTCTCCCACTGTATGTCACACCTTCTTGTGGCAGAGAGAGCTGTCACTGATGTCAGTTGACCTAGGTTCTGGTTGGACTGCTGTGTGACCTTGGGCAACTTACTAATATATGATTTTCCCATGTGCACACTGAGGAATGAGGAATAGGATACCTGCCATATAAGACTGATGTGAGAGGGGCACATGTTAAACATTTAATGACTATGAGCTGATAATGCTTTTCTTATTATCTGTTATAGCAGGCACAACAGGCAGCACTCTATTATTGTTATTCCATTATCTTCCTGTTTCTCTTCACTAAATTGTGGGCCTCCAGAAGACATGATCCATGGCTCTGCATCTCATCTGCAGTGGCACTAAGTTTATGACACAGGAACTTAAACTGATTGCCACTGAATCGTATTCATATATGTTTCCTCTACCATGAAGTCTTAAGCTCCAAGGACCAGATTAGATTATGCCTAAAAATAGATTTAGTCCTCCTTTTTCCACTTTCATATTTTGCCTGAAATAAAGACTCTTGAAGCCATAGGAATGTAAAGGCTTTGAGTTAGTTTCATGCTTTGCCTTTCATCAGACATTTTATATACCCAAGGAAGCCCCTGGTGTCTTTATGTTATATCAGAAGAGTTGCAAAAAGCATGGAGACTAATTTTCATGGTGTATCTACAAGACTTAAAGGGTATTTAAAGAATATGTTCTTCTAACACCTGTCCTTTTACTTGTCTCTCAGGTTGTGGCCATGATCACTGTTTAGCTTGTTGACAGGTGTTGTAAATGTTTCAGCTTAAGTCACTGATCCCAAGGAGCGGTCACTCTAGGACACAAAGTTCAGCTGTTGTAACAAATAGGCCCAACCTTACATGAACTAAAGGCTCAAGAAGTTTATCTCTTTCACGTAAGGGCCCAGGGTAGGTAGGCAGTCTTCCTGGCTCCATGTAGTCATTGAGGGCCTCAGGTTCCTTCCATCTTATTTCTCTATACTCCTAAACTGTATTCCTCTTCTATATGGTAGAAGCTGGATTCTCTGGGGCCTGAGGATGAAACTTTGTGTTCCTCTGGAGGGAAAGGAAAAGAGTATGGAGGAGTACACATACAATGTGTATGGCCTAGGCTGTTAGTGATAACTTGTTATTTCCACTTTTATTGCATTAGTGAGAACTTAATTCCATGGCTGCATGGAGCTGCAAAGGCACAGGTGCATGTATCCTCAGCGTGGCCTAACTATAATTCTATTACTGTGGAGGAAAGGAAGGCCTAATTTGGGTAGGCAGCTAGCAAGTTTCTGCCTTGGACCAAATAAGTGAGCCTGTTGTTGAGAACTTTGCCTTTCCTTTGAAGAGCTAACATATAGCCTAATGGTTTAATGGAGAGAATAGATGGTTATAATGATAATTAATAGCAGTTACAATTTATTGTGCTCCAGCTAAGTACTGGGGACTACAAAACACAATTGAATGCATTTTCTCATTTGACCCTCTCGGAAAGGCTGCAAAGGAGGTACTATATATTTTTTGGATTTTATAGGTGAAGACATTGAGCCTTAAGGAGAGTAAGTAACCCCCTCAAGATCACACAGTCAGGCCTGCTTGACTCCAAAGCCTTCACCATACTGCCCTGGGAATAGTGAGATTCTTGGGGAATAAAGGATAATCATATGCTGCTTCTAAGTCTGGTTTCTATAGCTAGTTAGCAGCAAAGGCTGTCAGGAAAAGCAGTGGGTTCACTGGAAATATTCAAGCAGAAGCTGTATAACCATCTGCTAGGGAAGCCCCAGAGGGACTTACTGCTTTTCACTTTGCCATGGGGACCTCCATGATTCTCTATGAAGATCACGTGCAGTTTCTGAATGTTACTCTTGACACTCATTCCCATGACAGCAGCAAAGCCCCCATTAGCACATGTTCTGTACTTCCTTAATAACGAGGAGGCACCTGGTAATGCAGAGCGCAAGAGGGCCAGTAGTTGAAACTGGAGTACTCTGTGACCTTGACTAGCCACTTCAACCTGCAGCCTCCATTTCTTGGGGAATAAAATATGTGCATTGGGTTTAATCACTGGTTTTCTAGGAGTGTTCTTGAGGTTCTAGGGTTTCTGTAGGACTTCCTAGTAGTTTTCATCCTCTACCTACAGGGCTTTTGAATAGACTTTTTAGATTAAAGGGTGTTTCAAGTTAAAAAAAGTAAAAACCAAAAGGCTGGTTATAATGATAATGGCTAATATTTGTTGAATGCCTGAATTGTGCTATGCATTGTTATTGTTCAGACAACCTTACATGAATTAATTCATCTATGGGGTGTACCTAGTATTATTCTCAATTTACAAGTGAGGAAGCTGAGCTACAGAGTGCTTAAATTATCTGCCCATTGTTACTTACTAGAACGTAACCAGAGTTCAAACTTAGATGTTGAGATCCACAGCTACATTCTAATGCAGGAACGGATGATTTCTGAGGTTTCTTTCAGATCAAAAACTGTGGTTCTATACCTGATAGCTCAAGAACGTTTCTCTCCAAGCAAACCAAAAACAAACTTCCAAATGATTTACTACTTCCTTCTTGAAAATTAGAAGCTGAATGCAAGTCATAAAGGTCCATATCTTGCTGATAATTTTAGCAAGCCTGTAATCTTTTCTTGATCACCTGATGCAACATGAGGTACTGTCATGCTGAAGTTTCTGACCATGGAGCTGCTTCGATAAATATATCGTGGCCTTCCTAAAACACAGCTGGTCCTGGGGGTGGAGATCATAAGTGGGGCCACCTTCTGAAGAGATGGTTTTGGTATGCAAGGAATGGCTTCCTGGGATGGATCTAAAGCAATGTTTTGTGACTGACAATGCTGCGAGGGCATCTGAGAATCTTACAGTTTTGCAGCAGAAGGAACCTTTGAGGACGTCTCACTCAACAGCCTCCCTTCACAAAACAAGCCTCGCCTACCATGTGCCAGGCCCTGCTGTAAGTGCTGGGAGTGCAGCCACAAGCAAAGCCCCTGCCCTCATGGAGCCTACATTCTAGATGGGGGACACAGATAGACAACAACAGAAACAAAAGTGTATCGTATTAGGTAGTGGTAAGGGCTGGAAAGAAAAGAAGAACAGGGTGAGGGGAGAGAGTGACAGGGGAGTTCTGCCTGGGTTATGCTATATTTGGGGTGCTTATGCAAATTCACATTTCTCAACCCTTTTTTCACAATGTGCCCCCATACCCCGGAGCCTTTTTTGACATTTTTTCCTATTCCCATCCCTCCTCATGAGATTTTAATACCACAGATAAACTGTGGATCTGTTGATGTCCTATATGTAATCTGTGCTTTACGCTTAGGGTGAGATTCCCTACTCCACCCAGAACCAATTTTCACCACCTGGAGGGCAGCATCACCCCATCATTCTGTTAAGTCCTGCTTTTTGCTATTGTAAGCAGAACCAAACTCATGAAGTAGCTGTTTTTAAACTATCACAATCTAACCTAAAACAACTTTTTAATTCAAAGCACTTTATTTTGTAATTATGGCTTTGTTTATAAGGGGTATCAGGGCTTGGGTGAATATTTTTAAAAACTGTTGAGGCACCAGGAGTGAAGTATGAGAATCTGGACTCCCCGGTTTTTATGCAGTCTACAGTATAATAGGTTGTGTGTACACCAGGAAGAATGAACTTTACTAGTACAACTGATTCTTCCTGCAGTTGGTGAGGAGGCTGAAGACTGTGACTGAAGCCCCATCACCTTCCTCCTGGGCCTCCCTGCCTCTACATCTTCCACCGCCCTAGAGCTTGTCCTCCATAGCGGCAAGAGTGATCTTTCAGAATGTCAGTCATGTCAAGCCACTGTGCTGACAAGGCTCTCCATTCCAACAAAAGAAAACCCAGACACCTTCCTAAGGCTTATAGTCTCAACACCTCCTGCCCATGCCCCCTTGAAGGCCCCACCTCCCTCCCACCTTCCTCTCTGCTCCTATGCCGCACCCACTCCCTGTCCTCTCCTGAGTTGGCCAGTGTTGTTCATGTCTCAAGATCTTTGCTCTTGTTTCTTCTGCTTAGGTTACTCTTCTTTAGAGTTGACAAAATTTGTTAAATTAAAAATTAACTTAATTTTTAGAATAATTTTAGATTTACAGAAAAGTTGCAAAAGTAGTACAGGGAGTTCCCATCAACCCCACTCCCAGGATGTTTGTGCCAGCTGGAGTCTCTGCCATTCTCTTCCCCTTTCGTTAGCACTCCATGATTTCTAGGCTTCCGGAAGAAAGGGCAGGAAGGCCAAAAGGGCTTTCTGGAAGGCCCTACCAATAACTACTGCCTCCATTATGTTGGCTACCCCTCCTTGCCTTTTTATCTCCTGTCAGTCCCCTATGGACGATGGGTTTTGGGTGAGGCCCAGGCAACGTTAGGAAGTCTCTCTCTCTCTCTCTGTTTCTCTCTCTCTCTCTCTCTAGTGCTATCTGTCTCTCTCTCTGTGTGTGTGTGTGTGTGTGTGTGTGTGTGTGTGTGTGTGTGTGTGTTTACAATGTGGCCTCCTTTCTCCCTAGGCCCAGAGTGCCTGCTTTCAACCAAGTTCTGAGAGGTGGAGAAGTATAATTCCCCCTGCAGGGCACATTGTCCAGGGTTCTGTTATGCAGAGATAAGGAGAGAATAAGTATTGGGTAATCCCTGCTGCAGGAACCAACATGAGTGTTTATTCCTATCAGTTCTGCTACCTGAGAAAGTTAGGAGGTGACCATGTGGAATTTAAGCTTACATCGGGGATTAAAAAATAAAGAGGACTCTTCCATTCCTTAATTTTTTGTTCATTTTGAACAGTCCTAAACTCAAACCATGTCACACCAAAATGTGATTGTGTGTATGTAGGTGCATGAGTTAGCATTACATGCTAAGCTTCATTAACAGGGACCCTGAAATCAATTGTTTAAAAGAAGATAAAAGCTGTCTCTGTCACTAATGGAAGTAGATTGTGGTTCAGGGTGGGTAGTAGGTCTCCTCCACGAAGCTGTCTAAGGACGGGTTCCTTCTGTCTTGTGTCATCTTCCCATTGGGTAGGGGTTGGCAAATTACTGGCCTTGGGACAGATTTGCCCTGTCTCCTGTTTTTGTACAACCCACATACTAAGAATAGCTTTTACATTTTTAAATGGTTGGAAAAAATGTGAAAATTATTTGCAACTCAGATTTCACGCCCATAAATAAAGTTTTATTGGAACACAGTCATACTCATTATTTTCATACAGTCTGTGACTGCTTTTGTGCTACAATGGCAGAGTTGAGTAGTTGTGATAGAGCTGATCGGGCTCACGAAGCCAAAAATATTCACTGTCTGGCTCTTTACAAGAGAACTTTGCCACCTTCTACTCTAGGCTGTGGTCCTGACTTGGTGCTTGAGGCCAGCCTTCTCTCACTTTATCTGCTTTTCAGCCTGTGGGAAGAGGGACTTAGTGGGCACACCTAGCTACGGGGTAGGGTGAGGAGATCAGTCTGCAGCTGGGCAGCCATTTGGCCAGCAGGCACTCTGGAGGTTCTGCTATTACAAGGAAGGAGAGAGTGGAGGTTGGGTTACATCGAGCAGACCACCACAGGGGAGGTGTGCATGCACATGTATGTATGCTTTCAGAACCTGCTGTGGTTGGTTGAAGGATATCGAAGGCCATCTTTATTTATACATAGTATGAAGTCCAGTATAAAGAAATACGGGAAATGTAGCATGATAGAGGAGAAGGTATTTATGTGCTCTTTGGTTCATGTATTCATTCAATGACTGTCTCATGAGAATGATTTCCCCCTTGCTTGGTAGTGTGCTAGTTCTCGGATCCAAATTTACGTTTCTTACAGTTAGTGATGTACTCTTGCTTATAGAGCAGTGGTCTCCAAGAGCGGTCTCTGGACAAGCAGCATCAGTATTTTCTGGATTATCGTATTAGATGTGCACATTCTCAACATTGTATCCTCTTGCCCTAGACCTACGAAATCAGAAACTATGGGGCTGAGACCCAGCAATTTGTGTTTCAACAAATTCCCAGGCAATTTCAATACACTCTTGGGAACCTCTGCTATAGAAGATGTAGCGTTAATTCATAACCATAATGAGCGAATGGCCTTCTCTCTTCACTGAATGAACATTTTGTGCTTTCTGGGGAATCAACAAACATTCTCTCCACTTACCTAAACTTCTTATCAATAGTCTCTTGTACTCAGAAAATGTACACACGTTAAAACAGACAAATCATATTTTGGCTCCACATTTGTTCTAGCAGACAGTGGCAGACTCTGCCAAAGCCACGAAGTGACTCCCCATGCAATTGGCCAGGTGACCACCACCACCACCACACAGAGCAGTCTCAATCCTTGACTGATTCCTCTGTGTGAAAAGGGGCCTCGACAGCCTTGACCCAGTGACTTTCAGATTCTGAGGAAAGCAGATGCTTGATGCCTGTCCAAAGTAAACAGAGCCAAGAGAACCTTTCACAAGCCTGGTTAAGGATCGATGGTTCCACCCAAATGATTTAGATGATTTGATGTTTAAGTATATTGTTGCATAACTCTTGGCAGCCGGAGATACCAGCGTGCTGGAGTGAGTGGCAGTTTGGATTGAATGAATACGGTGTCTATCAAGGATGTATATAGAGATATATAGATAGATAGATATCCTTGATATACATATATAAATATATATAAATAAATATATATGTACACACACACACACACACACACCAGGTACTGTGATTTGGACATTATCTACATTAGCTTATGTAATCTCATAGACACTTTATCAGGTAGGTACCCTTATACCCTTATGATCATTTTCTGGATCAAAAAACTGAGGCATTGTGAGGTTAATTTGCACAAGGTCATCTTCCTAGGGAGAGGCAGGTTTAGAATTTGGACCCAGGTAGTTGGTTCCTATACATCCCATGCTCACTTGCTCATGCGCGCTCGCTCTCTCTCTCTCTCTCACACACACACACACACACATATTCTGTGCTGTCACCACCTAGGTGTGGTTGTTTCTCTTGGTCTCTTCTGCATGGGTCGTTTCTTGTGTGATAATTCTGAATTTAGGTGGAGGTTGTAGTTGCTGAATGGGCATGGGTGGCCAGGCCCTCCATACCGTGTTCAGTACCTTTGATGATTAACTCTGAAAGGGAAGAAAGGATTACTTAGTGCAGGCTAGAGAGCTGTAAAAGATTCCTAAATTACTCATTTCCCATCTGAATTTCTCCTCTTGCCTCGAAAACTAAAACACACTTTATAGGGGAATAATGAAGACCGTATAACTCTGTGGCAGCACAGTTTGGTAATTAATGGACTTGTGCCTCTATCAGAAGAATGATGTATTATTCCAGAGCCCTGCAGAATGAGTTAAACTGAGAGTGAATTATTTGGTTTGACTGATGTGTATAGTAACTGAAGACAGTTTATTAGTGGGCCAGGTTTTAATCTTCTCTCAAAATGAGTTCTCTTCATATTCTGCCCAACTGCCCAGTCTCTTTCATGCCCTGAAATTGAGTAAAAGGAGAAGGTGCTAAAATGGTTGAAACAAGAAGTGAAACCTTCTGTTTCATCATACGTTCCAGAAAATATACAGTATATTTTTACTACAACCTCCTTTCCATCCCCCCTCCCAATCATTTTCATTAGTGATTGATGTGATTGCAGAGTGGTTTGGTGGGGAAAAGTACTTGCAACCAAATTTAGTAAACCACAGGCCAATTTTATTTTTAGTTTTAGTGAGCAAGGGCAGATAGCAATTACAGATAGCTTACTGTATCTACTTCTAAGCTTTTTCTTTTCTTTTTCTTAAATGTTTTGCCTTTTGCTCTCCCTAGTATGTTTTGTCTATTTTGAATATAATTGTTTTTTAGGAGAAAAGGCCATTTCTTCGGTCTATCATTGAGACCCCCCTTTTTTTTTCAATATTGTAGGCATCATCTTTGTAGGAAATATATTTATAGTCACTGATGTTACAGAAATTTTGAAACTGAGAAGTTAAGTACCATAATTAATAAATGTTAAGTAGGAATAGGGAATCATAAATAATTATTTAATATTGTCAGCAGCAGCCTAAGTTTGCTCAGTGATAGATTAATAAGATCCAATTGGCCAGAGAACGTGAGTGGAATTCCTTTTTCACTTGTATGGCACAATGGTGGGCATTCAAGAGACATTCAGTAAATGTGGCTTGGTTAGTTGTTTGATTGTTGAATAAATGTTTGAATCCTGCGCTCACTCCAGGGCATCAGAGTATTGGATATGAGGTTAAGTTTGACCAGAGGATCTTGAAGAGGCTATATAATGATCATATCTTAAGTACTGGAAGAGCCATTAGTGGTCTCAAACCCATCTGTTCTCCCCATTGGAGACTTCTGTGGGGACCCTGACAGTGGCCCTCTGCCATGCTTGAACATTGTAATCACTAAGGGCACATCAGCTTATTGCAGGTCTATTCTGTGGTTGGACACCTCAGATTGTGGGATCAACTTGTGGGATCGTAGCAAAAGCTCATGTGCACTTTGCAGATTCTTTCTTAAGTGGTTATACAAGCCAGTTACCCTCATGGGTTGGGATGGGAGGGGGGCAGTCAAGGAGGACAGCAGTCCCCAAAACTTTGGGGAGGCTTTGATAGGGGCCGTCTTCATGTGTACCTCTTCCTCCCTTTATGAAAGTACCCAAGGACTGAGAATTCTTGACATTTCCCAGTGTTCTCCCTGGATTTTTCATAGTGACGTTTTGATAGGGACTTCTTTTAGAGTCTCATGATAATTGTTCCAGCGGGAGGGGGTAGAAGGGCAAGTAGGTGGAGGGCAGGAGAGGATACACGTCTTGCAAACAATTCTGAGCTGCAGACATCCCAAAGCACCCCTAATAGAGGTATGGATTTCTGGGTATGGTGAGTGTTAACCCCACCATGCTGATTGCCAGACCACATCAATTCTGATTGTCACATTCAATGAAGTAGTCTCTGTAGAAAGGCTATCAAGAAATGAAGGCTGTGGAAGCCATGAATGAGTAAGAGAAGAGGGACTGGTAATGCTTAGCTTGGTGAAGAGAACATAGTTCCAGATATGAGGAGGGCTGTCAAGAAAGAGGGAATAGATTTCTTCAGTGTGGCTGCAGAGAGTGAGACAGTTAGAATGGAGATGGCTGTGGGATAGGTTTGCCTCAGGTAGAATTTCCTGGTATCTTCATCTAACTGAACAATCTTTTTTTTTTTTTTTGGTCTTTGCCTTTTTATTATAATTGGAAAAAAGCTGCAATCTGGTTATTAATGAAAATTTCCCCAATAGAAGTTAGTCACTTTTTTTGAATAATCATATTCTAAATACAGACTTTAGGAAAATAAATTTATAGAAAACATTGTTGCTAATTTGTTTTAGTAGAGATGTGATGCTTTTTATCATTTGCAAAGAGCCAGATGCTTACATTTCATTAGTTTTATTTCAGCAAACATTTTCTGAGAGCCAATTTCCTCGCTGACAGTGTTAAGAACCATATGCTCCAAGATGAGCAAACCAAGGTGTACCCTTGGAGAGTACTAGTGGCCCCACACTGCTCATAGGCCCACAGTGGGGTTGCTGAATCGAGGGAGAAATTGTGATGAACTGGACGTTGGTCTCTGGAAGTTGGAAATCACCTAGACTGCTCAACAAACCTTTTACATGATGTATAAATTTTAAAAATTCTTCCTAGAAACATAAGAAACTGTATAATACAGCTTTGTGAAAATGCAACACCAATTTACACTGTTTTTAAAAACATTTAATCATAATAGTTATGAAAAAGTTGTAAAATTCAAATGTATTTCTATGTATCTGTATTGGGTTATCTCTCTCATGCTTTTTCACTGTCATTTTTTGCAGTGTCCCCATTTCAGACCTCCTACCTTCTTCCTTTTCCTGTCCTGTATCAACAGACCTAGCTGAATTTCACCTCCGCATAACCCATTCTTCAATCACTACTTTCTTGTCTGTCATTCTTCATTAACTCACCATATTTACTTAACTATTCTTTTGTTTCCTGAGTCAAATTTTTAATTTTTATCTTTCTCTTTTACAAAGGAGCAGTAAGTCAGAATTCATTTGTTATTACTTATATGGCCTTTGATTTTTCTTTTCCCTTTTCTGAGTCAATGGGAGATAAAAAAAACTAATTCAATGCCTGACATAGAGGAAGCATTGAGTACGCACTGGAAGAAATGCAGTGGGGTTTGGGAGAGGAAAAGATGTGCTCGGTAGCATAGTGGGGTAACTGGGAGATGGAGTGGGTCAGAGGGCCAGCTTACTTATACCAGGGATTAGATTCACGGTTTCCTGAGTAATCAGTCAAGCCTTTTGATTTATTCCAAATATAGGACTTTTAGATATTCAGATGAATATTTGTGAAGTTGTTGAAGAGATGTAGCCAAATATGGGAAAATCCTATAAAGCAAAGTTTTAGCAACCCTGTCATGAAACCATGAAACCCAATTCATTTCCTTTAAAAACCATCTATATCATTAGCTGACCTGTAGTTGTAGTAGTTGTTGTTGTTTTATATAAAATAACATCTGATTCATCAACAGACCTAGCTAAATTTCCTCTGCATAATGATATAATTAAGTCAAATCGAAACTCTCACATTGTCATGTGAGGATGAAACTACGTAAAGACATGAAGCTGCTGGTTTGATTTGGGAAATCTATAAATGAAATGCTAATGAGATAGAGATAGTAAAGTAGAAAGAAAAATAATTATTAAGTATATGTCAACATGAGCCACAATTCTTTCTTGTTTTTTTTACTAGTAGAGTGAATTGTGGCAATTTATGACAATTTCAAAATGCAGTTTTTTTAAAAAAAATAGTTTTGACTCAAACTTTTAAAAATTAAAAGATTTTATCCTCAGGGTTTTTTTTTTTTTTTTTTTTTTTTTTTTTTTTTTTTTTTTTTTTTGAGATGGAATTTCACTCTTTTGGTCCAGGCTGGAGTGCAATGGCGTGAGCTCACTGCAACCTCCACCTTCCGGGTTCAAGCGATTCTCCTGCCTTAGCCTGCCAAGTAGCTGAGATTACAGGCATGTGCCACCATGCCCAGCTAACTTTGTATTTTTTTAGTAGAGACAAGATTTCACCTTGTTAGTCAGGCTGGTCTCGAACTCCTGACCTCAAGTGATCCATCTGCCTTGGCCTCCCAAAGTGCTGGGATTACAGGCATGAGCCAATGCACCTGGTCTTATCCTTTGTTTTTGAAAGTGTTGTAGAAAATATAGAAAATAAAGGAAAACGTGAAAATAAATGATAGTACATTTATAAGACGTAGAAAAGCATTTTTTAAATTCCCCCTCCAAGCCAGGTATGGTGGCTTACGCCTGTAATCACAGCAATTTGGGAGGCCAGGGTGGGCAGATCACTTGAGGTCAGGAGTTTAAGACCAGCCTGGGCAACATGGTGAAACCCTGTCTCTACTAAAAATACAAAAAATTAGCCAGGTGTGGTGGCATGTGCCTGTAATCCCAGCTACTTGGGAGCCTGGGGCAGGAGTATCACTTGAACCCGGGAGGTGGAGGTTGCAGTGAGCTGAGATCACACCACTGCACTCCAGCTTGGGCAACATAGTGAGACTCTGTCTCAAAAAAAAAGAAGAAAAAAAAAAATCCCCCTCCCAAGAGCTACTGCTGTTAACATTTGGTTGCATTTCCTTTCAGTCTTTATTTACATTATTAATTATTATGTATAATTTGTATTGTGCTTTTCCATTTGCCTTATAACTTAAAACTTTCTTACTTCTAGTACAAATTCTTCATACATGAAAATTTTAATAGTTCTATAGAATGAACACATTTTAATCTAAAATACTTGACGACTATACTTCACATGCTGCCTGCAGACACTTAAATGACTGGTGGAGTTTTGGACCTCAACAACCAGTCTCCTTCAGTTGTCAGGCCATCAGCATGGGCCTCGAGGTGAGGTGGCCTGTAGCATGAGAAGCAGGTGGACACACAGGCTTTCTTTCAGACCCCACCTAAGTGCTTCCTAATGTCTCCCTTGTGTGAGGCTTGGGCAAGTTGTGTGGCCTCTTAGGAGAGGAAAGCCCCTTCCTGTGCCCTGTAGTCTTCATGCCCAAATGTGCAGACCAGAGCCGGCCCCATGACAGTGTTCCCACTGGTCCTCATGCAATGAGAAAAAAACATACACACGCTGTTGTGACTGTTCCCTCAAGTTAGATGTGGGGGCATTTGTGGCCTTTATTCGGAGGTGATACCTTTTGATGAATGTGTGCACTAAACTTGTTTCTTTTACAAAATGAAGATAATGATAGTCATTATCTTTGTTTTCTGGACTCTTCTGTGGGCATTACTTTTCTTTCATGGCCTGCTTTGTGAAATCCAAAAGTCTGGAAGCAACTCTTTTGCAGGCCAGCTGTGCCAAATGATTGGCAGTTCCCTGAGTGCTCCCAACACATGTTTGTCCACCCTGTTCCTGCTTCCTTGAATGCCCGCCTTTGACAAGATGACAGATACTATCAAAATTCCCTTAAGCAGTACCCTGCCCCCCTGAGCTTTCTGGACCTGCCTCCCCACCAGTCAGGATGATCCTGTCCTCCTTACAGTAACACTCATTTCAGTTACTCAGTCCTCTGACTGCCTCCCCTAGAAAGTTCCTGAAGGAGGTGGAGTCCTCTTCAGGAAACCTGTCTTCAAAGGAGCCAGGGAATGTTTGTCAGGGTGCTCCTGGCAAGGGAATAGAGGAAGGTAAAACCTTCTTGCAGATCACATGGGTGCTCTGTTTGCTCTAATGGTCACTGCTGAGGCTCCTGCCAGAAGGGACTTTCCAATCAGCATTGTGAGACTTTGTTTTATTTCATCAATGTATTTATTTCCTCAGGGGAAGAAAATGTGGGGAAGACAATGGAGTAAGAAAATGGACAGTGGGAAGAAAATGAGATGACCGCTAAGTGAATTAATTAGTAATTATTTAGCCCATTGCTATATCCCATGTTTCAGCAGATACGTTCATTTCAGACAACTCTCACGTTTAAAGATAAGTGACCTTTCACCCCACTGATTCAAATTGACGATCAATGTGTGCTTGTGTGGGAATCCAGTTGAACCCGTGGGTTCAGGCTTTCCCATTGCCTCTTTATTTCTGTGCTCTTACCAACTGGATGCTCCTCCCTATTTCTGACACTTCTCAGTGTCCTCACCGATGAGGGAGGCATGCCAAGGAGGACTTGCAATAGCCCGAAAAGACAGAGCCTCATAGAGCAGAGAGACTGGGGGTGGGGTGGGGACCTTTGAGTTTGACCCAGGCCTTTCTGCTTGCCTGCCTTTGCCTGCCTGTTTACATTTTGATCTTCAGAGGGAAAAAAATAGGTGAACTGTTGCCCTTTCTTTCTCCATGGACATCTTTCTTGACACTGGCGACATACTTCTTTGGCACTTTTTCCAGTCTGATAGGCATTAAGAAAAAAAGAGGCTTTTCATGCATTTGTTGACAGAGCAAGAAAGGGGATATAGTTGTCTGGTTCAATTGCTAAGATATGAGAGATTGGGCTGCTTGAGGAGAGGAGGCTGTTTACAGGCTCTGCAGCCCAGCCTGTGTGTGAATGCTCCCTGGTAGCACAGGAAAGGTGGTCCATCACCCTGATTCCCTCACCAAAAATGATGGGGACAGCACGAATGCCAGGACACAAAGAGTTATTTTTGCTCTACTTGACTTTGGATTGGGGGAAAGATTTGAGTACCATCTCTTCGTTAATATGAGAGCAGTAAAATAGATAAGTAAAGCCAGCGGAAATGGAAACCTCGCCTATCCTTAAGGACTCCTCGGCTGCCCATTTCTGACTGTGTAAACCGCAAGGAGGTTTTCTTCCTGCAGACCCTGAGTTGCATGTGTCATTCACTCAGCAGCGAATCAGTGAATCCTTCCTCGTTCCTTTGTTGCTGTCTGATTGTTTCAAGTGCAGTGAGTTTGTCTTCACAGCTATTTCATGAGCTTATTGAGCGCAGCAACCATGCATTTTAATTTATTTCACTAAAAAAGATCTCTAACATTAAGAAGGAACTTGGTAAATGTGTTTCAAGTAAATGAATAGATGGATGGATAAATGAATGAATGAATGAGTGAATGAAACAGTTTCTTTATTTTTAAGAAACAGAGTTTCTTAGGCCTCACTCTGACGATAACAAGTTAAATCAAGAAATACTCAGATATGCCTTCTCAGTAGATTAAAAGTCCAAAGACTAAACGGTATACTTAAAGATATTCTCTGGAGTCTATTTACAATAGCAAATAATTGGAAATATCCTAAGTGAGTAATGATGAGAGAGGATTGGTTCAATAATGAGTACATTCACTTGCTCTGCTATGCAGCCTCTAAAAAATTATGGTGTGTAGCAATCTAAAGAAACATGTGGGCCAGGCGCGGTGGCTTATGCCTGTAATCCCAGCACTTTGGGAGGCCAAGGTGGATGGATCACCTGAGGTCAGGAGTTGGAGACCAGCCTGGCCAACATGGTGAAACCCCATCTCTACTAAAAATACAAAAATTAACTGGGTGTAGTGGTGCGTGCTTGTAATCCCAGCTACTCGGGAAGCTGAGGCACGAGAATTGCTTGAACTCGGGAGGCGGAGGTTGCAGTGCACTGAGATCGCACCATTGCACTCCAGCCTGGGCACAGGGTGAGACTCTGTCTCAAAAAAACAAAATAAAATAAAGAAGAAATGTGTGATAAAGTGACATACCTGGGAAACCCAGTTGCATGAGGATAAAGGAAAGAAAGAAATTCACCAAAATGTAAAGAGTGGTAGTGGTATGTTAAGAGTGATTTCTTTTTCTTACCTTTTCCTTTTTTTTGAGACAGGGTCTCACTTTGTCACTCAGGCTGGAGTGTGGTGGTGCAATCACGGCTCACTGCAGCCTCAGCCTCCCCACGTTCAGGTGATCCTTCCACCTCAGCCTCCCTGTCCCCCATCCCCCCAGTCCACTCCCAGGTAGCTGAGACTATAGGTATGTGCCAATACACCTGGCTAATTTTTTGTGTGTGTGTGTGTGTATGTGTGTGTGTGTGTATATATATATACACACACACACACATTTTTTTTGGTAGAGATGGGGTTTTGCCATGTTGCCCAGGCTGGTCTTGAGCTCCTGGGCTTAAGCTATCCACCTGCCTTGTCCTCCCAAAGTGCTGGGATTACAGGCATGGCCCACTGTACCCAGCCAAGACTGATTTATTTTCTCCATTTTCCAGATGTCTTGGAAGGTAGCTACACTTTCATAATGTAAAAAAAAAAAAAATTGTTTTTACTACTAGGGGAAAGGTGATCTGAAAGAAGTATGTTAAGTGTATACAGTTGCTGAATCAGAAGGTGGGTACTTGGATACTTATTCTTTGGGCTTTTCTGTATGAAGGAAATATTTTTTTTTATATATAAAAAGAGAAAATAGTATAGGCTGACCATCCCAGATTGGAAAATATGAAATCCAAAATACTCTAAAATTGGATATTTGTGGGGTGCTGACCGGATGCTCAAAGGAAATGCTTAATGGGACATTTTGGATTTTGGGTTTTCAGATTAGGGATGCTCAACCAGTAAATATAATGCAAATATCCCAAACACCAAAAAATCAGAATTCTGGGCCAGATGCACGGGCTCATACCTGTAATCCCAGCACTTTGGGAGGCTGAGGTGTGAGGATCACGAGGTCAGGAGTTTGAACCAACCTGACAAACATGGTGAAACCCCACCTCTACTAAAAATACAAAAAATTAGCCAGGCATAGTGGCGGGCGTCTGTAATCCCAGCTACTCAGGAGACTGAGGCAGAAGAATTGTTTGAATCCGGGAGGCGGAGGTTGCAGTGAGCCGAGATCGTGCCATTGCACTCCAGCCTGGGTGACGGAAAGAGACTCCGTCTCAAAAACAAAAACAACAACAACAAAATACAGAATTCTAAACTGCTCAGGTTTCAAGCATTTTAGACAAAGGAAACTCAGCCTGTAGTAGGTTAAAAGCAAGAACACAGCAACAGTCTGACTAGTGATAGTTAACATTATAGGAAGAAAATTGGAACTTCCATTTTTAAATGACAGTACTCTGGGACCATTTGGAATAGGGAGACAATTGTCTACCATCCCTGAGGACAACTCTATTTAAGAGCTTATCATGCAGTCAGACTGTTTATAATGATCAGTCTGCGTCATCAAGTAAACACTTGATTATATTCAGTAGACTCTGTTTAATAAGGCATAGAATTAGCACCTTTTAATACTTAATTAGTACTTACAGTACTTAATAAGATAAATTTCAGTTATCTGAAGATTCACTCATGTGTTACACCAGAACATCCTGAATCTTCAAGTGCCATAGGATAGCTCATGTCACCCTCACAGTGGGACAAGTTACAGATCATCTGGTGTATCACTGTTCCCTAAATGGAAATACTTACTGATCAATCGATCAATGGGGAAATGATTTTCCTTAATTTAATGTTGTTCTAATCTTTTACAGTCAAGAGATTTCTTCAAGATGGTGGCCTGTCATCTGCTGGCTTCTGCTCCTTAGTATGTCTAGGCATTTCCAACTCTTTGTTTAAATTCTTGTTGGCTTACCTAGCTTGACCCTCCTGACAGGTGCTATTTTTGTACCTGGCCAAGTGGCCACAGCCGTGTTGACATTTCTGCCAAAGACAAAATCAAGGGAAGTCAATAAATAGTATTTAGAATAATAGCATGGGATTTATCTTAAGGCTTCTAGGAAGAGTATAAAATTGACATGGAGAGATGGAATACTACTCAGCAATAAAAAGGAACAAACTCCTCATTCACATAGCAACATGCGTGACTCTCAAACCCATCATACTGAGTGAAAGAAGTGTTCATACAGTTTGGCTACATACAGTTTGATTTTACTTTATGAAATTCTAGAAAAGGCAAGACTACAGAGACAGAAAACAGATAAGTGGTTGCCAGCATCCTGGAATGGGGGAAGGAGATTGTACAAAGAAGCACAGGGGAATGTTTTGGGGGTGCTGCAAATGTTCTGTTTTTTTTTTTTTTTTTTTTTTTTTTTTTTTTTTTTTTTTTTTTTTAATTGTGGTGGTGGTTACCCAACTGTATGCATTTGCCAGAACCCATCAAACTACACACATAAAAATGGATGACTCTTATTTTATATAAATTGTTTCTCAGTAGCTGCTAAGTGATATGAGAAAGCTTCCAGTCACTTTCCATGCTTTTTTGAGGATGAATTGTTACTAAACCCTTCTCCCTCTTTTATTATCTGTTGGATTCCTACAAGAATCTGTGGTGCTAAATATTTAAAAATGCTTCATGTGACATTACTTAGGGGTAAGATTAAGTGGTTGATGATTAAGCTGCAGGGTCAGCATATAATTTATCCTTATCTTTGGATTTTCCTGGTCTCCATTTCAGTATGTGCTTAGGCGTGTTTTCATATTTACCTCCAGTATTTTGGGAGGCATGACCTCTTAGCATCATACCCTCAGTACCTGGAAAAGCAAAGATTGTACATGTGAACCTTGACTCACAGGCCTTTTACTGCCCTGGACATTTTAGTTACCTTTTCCTTTGTCCTTCTACTTGCTGGAAATGTGGATCCGGTTTAGAAGGGATCAAGGATGGGAACTCTCTTGGTTTCTTTTTTTTATTTTTCTCTCAGCCTAAATCATGCTTTGATCTCTTGATTTCTTTATTCCTCGTTCAGTGATGCAAACTCACTATGA
The DNA here is from genome assembly GCF_047675955.1 of Chlorocebus sabaeus. Taxonomy (NCBI): domain Eukaryota; kingdom Metazoa; phylum Chordata; class Mammalia; order Primates; family Cercopithecidae; genus Chlorocebus; species Chlorocebus sabaeus. Next base: position 33,685,023 of record NC_132924.1, read on the forward strand.
CCTTTGTCATTAGATCTAGCAGAATTGAACGTGTTTGGATAGTTTTGTGGAAAATGATTTTTAAAACAGAAGAGGAGAGTGATCTCATCTCCTAACTATAAGTAAAAAGTAAATTGAAAAAGTCCAACCAAAATTAAATTTTAAGTTTCATCAAAATTTACATTTTACTTTCCTTTCTTGGAATATGAGTAATAATACTGGAAGCCAAGTGCCATTTTCCAGCAGATTTACCTTTGATTTAAAAAGGCTGAAATAGAAAAATTAGGAATCTTTATCCATCTGTCCATTTTCCTTTTTTAAAAATTTAATTTGGAATCTCATGTATAATATAAATGAGCATATTTGCTGCTAGATGATTATACTGTGATTAAACTGTGATTAAATATATTTATTTTTGATGTCAGCCTATTTGTTTGATTTAATTATTTTCAAGTTAGGTTTTATTTCCTTTTCTCTTTCCTCTCCAGCTGCTCTGTAAAGAGCCTGTACAAACCCCTGGCAGTGAGCGAGCCCCAGCCTCCTGGTGACAGAGTGGTGTCACTGCTGATTGGCAGGCAGGGCCTGAGACTCTGGAGCGAGACTGCTGCTCCCATTGTTTCCTGCAAATGTCTGCCTCTCAGGGCCTTGGAAATTGATGACTGAATAATGCAGTGTATACACACTGAGAACTTACAATTCCAGACAGAACTGTCTGTTTCTCTTTCGATGCAGTGTGCTAAGAATATGTGCAAAGCTTTCTGGGTCCCATGCCTTCAACTCTTACTTTCTCTAATATTTCAACCTTTTGGAGATCAGCAGTATCTTTAATCTTATTCTTATTACTGGCTAGGGGCTAAGCATTGAACTTGAAGCTGATTTGCTGTGTGACCTTGGGTTTGAATTCCCTTATCTTAAAATTGGGAGGATAGGCACTACTTACATTGGAGAGAATGTGGCTAATTAGTGATGATAAAGCAATCTGTAAACATGTTACAAATGCAGAACCTGTTCCTAGTTCTTTCCCTCCTCTTAACACCCCCACACAGCAACTTTAATTTTCATAGGCTTATTTGTTCATTTATTCCTTCATTCAACAACGTTTTACAGAGCACCTTGTAGGCTCCAGGTACTGTTTTAGGTGGTGAGGATTCAGCACTAAATGAAATTGACTTTGATCTGCTAGAGCTTACATTTTAGGAGGAAAGACAGATAATAAAATAATAAACATGACCTGGCTTACGGTATATAAGGAGGAACTTATATGTAAGGAGAAAATGATATTATCCATAAAAGGAACCTCTTTAAGACCTGCAGTCTGGTTGCATTGATGAAAAGAATATACCATAAATTCCTTTTATGGATAGTATCATTTTCTCTTCTACTTAAAGGATCTGTCTATAGCTCCAAAGACGACATAGGTCCATCCCTCTCTTTGATCAGAGGGACACTTTAGTAACTGCTAGAGGGTAGAAGAAACAGTTTTCCCATTTATTAATTCCTTCCATGAATGCTGAGCATTCTAAACCTGGGACTGTATAGTCAGTGGAACATCATCTCCAAAGGTTGTGTACCTGCATGCAAAGGGAAGACTGGCACACCAGCCAGGAGCTATAATACAGTGTGATGCTTTGTCTAAGGAGGGTGTATATGTTCAAGGTGTAGTGGTTGGAAGCAGTACCTGAGGGAGTCAGAGAAGGCTTCCCCAGAGATAAAGGGCCATAGAAATAACTATTTCTATTTCAGCCTTTTAAAATCAAAGTTAAATTTGCTGGAACTTAAATTTGAAGGACATGGATGAGTTCTCAAGACACACAAGTATCAGGAAGGGCTTCCCAAGCAGGGAACAGCACTACAAGGCTGGAGGCATCACAGAGAAAGTCTGATGACTCTTGGAAGTAGAAGTATTTGAGTCAATCTGCAGTATAGAGAAAGAGATGAGAGTTGTGGAAGGTGAGACTAGACCCAGAGGGTTGGACCTAGACTTAAACAAAACTCTTCATTCTGTCTCTCAGAGGCTGCAGAACAGTGTGGCCCAGTGACGATCTCAGTAGCTGGTTGGAGGCAGGGTAGAGACTGAAAGCTCTCCTGACTCCCAGTACAATGCTCTTTCTGCTCCAACACAATGCCCGTACTTTCTATCCCCAGAACACAGAAAAAACTCTAGGCAGGGTTGACAGTGAATTGGATTGCATCTAGTGTGGTTGTGCAGGTTGTTCACTGTGCGTGAACGCCTGGGTGGGGGAAAGGGTGCTGAAATCCAGCCTGCTCTTTGCTGGCCATGCCCTGCATCTCGTGCTAGGTTGTTGTCCTACCCAGAAGTAGGGGTACCTCTTTTGACAAAAGGGCTGCATGGGCTAGCAGGGCTCTGGGTGGCCTGCTGAGACATGCTCTGGCTCCAAGGGACAGATACAGTGAGCAACGTAAGTTCAACAGCAAGGCCTCCTATACTTGGCGTCTTACTGAAGTGTCCTTTGTGCTGGGAGCTAAACATGGCAGGACAAAGGAAAGGTGCCCACAGTAGAAGGGCCTTGAGTATTTAGGAAGTACTTAAGGAATCACCTCCTCCATTGCCCTTAGAACTTATTTCTGACTCCTGGTGGTCAGTGTTTCCCAAGTGTTTATTTTAAAGTGGAGACTTTATTTTAAAGTAGAGGCTTCTCAGCGAGTCTCAGGGAATATGTTACTGCTCACCTGAGTGTCAGTGAGGCTTTAGAAATGGTTCTCGAGGTGTGGTCCTCAGAGTACCTTTGTTGGAATTGTTGCATGTGTATATGTGTGTGTGGGTAGGGGGTGGTACATACCAAAAATACCGAATTCTGAACATCACATCAGAGTCTCTGAGGATGAGGTCCAGGAATTTCACTGAGTTCTCCAGATGATGATGATGTTTATGGGCAGTAGCATTTACGAAATTCTGTTTTCATGTCCTGTTGACAAAGAAGAGGGAAAAAATGCTTGAACATCGTTAAGAAGGTAATCCTAATATTTTAAAATTAATTTTCTTACATTTAATCATATATCTTGAAAATCATTCCATATGAGTAGAACTGCCTCATTGTTTCTAACGACTGCCACATATTTTGCTCTGCAGATGTAGTATAATTTAGCTCACTGTTATTTTTCTGACTGTAGTCTTTTTTCTAACTGTAAACCCAATAAGTTGTATATCAATATTGACCAGTAAAAAGTATTATTTTTATAATAAAACAAATTAGAAAAGAGTGTTTTGTGAAGCTTTTTCATTTTAAACATGTAGGTATACTGATGAAGATATTAGAAATTATTTCTTACTGTCAGCCTTGGTCAAAACTCTGAAAGTCATAGGTTAAGAGAACTATACATAAAGTATCCGTCAAGCACCTAACATCAGAACCTTGCATTTTCTTTCTCAGGGGGCGGTCACAGTAACTGGTGAACTTACTGTATGTGAACATTTGTACTAAAAACCAGGATTTCTTTTTCTTTTTTAGTTTAGTCTATGCCTGATGATAATGAAGGCTTCCTGTTCTTAAGGCACGTTTTATTGAAAACATCTAAATTGATCTTAGGGCTATAATACAATCCTATAAAAGTTGAATTGACAGTCTTATGGGAATTAACTCAACATACTCTAACTACACCTTTTTTACCGAGAAAACTGGCCTGGTTTGAGTAGCATTGGCCTCTTACCAATACCTTACAGGAATTTTCTGGCATTCCGTGACTGTGTACCTAAAGAACTCAGGGCAAGTTCTGAGAATCCACCTCTATAGCTTAAAAAGCCGAGTCTTTGAAAAATCCTTTCCTTAAACCTTCTCTTCTGGTTCTCAGGCTTTCCATGTAGGAGGTGCTTGTTCGTTTTGTTTGTTAACTTCAACCTTCTAGAAGTCACATGTCTCTGAGTTGTGTCTGCCTCGATTTTCTATTTCACATTTGGCTTGGGATTTCACTGTAACAGGATACAGGGCTGTGGCTGCATCTTTTGAGTCTATGAAATTTTGTTCTACTCCAAATTAAAAGCTGGGATAGCATAACATAACCAAGAGCTTCCTAAACTATATGCTGTGAGTGAGTTTCACATTGCCACCAGATATTCACAGCTATAAAGTTCTTTCTGTGTTAAAACATTTAACATTTCCTACAACCATTCAAAACATTATAACAGTTCAAATTATATTTGAGCATCACTTATGTGGCTCCTTATGTACCTTATGTAAAGTTCTTGAATTCAGTGCTTGGAATATTTATAAAAATTCTTGCTAAGATCTTCCCTAGTATTTTATTTCTCTTGCCATAACAATGTGATATAAAGAATAAAAACAGATTCTTATCTGCATAAATGTTGCGAGGTTATCTCTACTTTAATTCAACATGTTGTACACATATCATTATTGACTCTATGTACTATGATGTGAAAATGTTGGGAAGCACCAACAGAATCCATGGGGGGCTGGACAGTAAAATCTCCTCTAGAACGTTTTAAGGGCATACATGTTCTCTCCCCACCCCAGATCTACTGAGTCAGAATCTCAGTGGGGTTTGGGGTGAGGGGTGGCAGGTGTTATGTTTCCTAGACTGCAGTAAAAATACTGTAGTGAGTATTTCTGTCTCTGTTAGCCTTCCTCATATTTTGACACCTTGGTTATTTTATTCTCTGCTTGTTTTCTGGGCTACTAAGATTTGTGACTTTTGCCTGGATGCGGTGGCTTACGCCTGTAATCCCAGCACTTTGGGAGGCCAAGGTGGGTGGATCACCTGAAATTGGGACTTGAGACCAGCCTGGCCAACATGGTGAAACCCCGTCTCTACTAAAAATACAAAAATTAGCTGGGTGTGGTAGCAGGCACCTGTAATCCCAGCTACTCGGGAGGCTGAGGCAGGAGAATTGCTGGAACCGGGGAGGTGGAGGTTGCGGTGAGCCAAGATCACGCCACTGCACTCCAGCCTGGGTGACAGAGCGAAACTCCATTTCAGAAAAAAAGATTTGTGACTTTCAACTTTTATAGGAGCTGGATACCTTGAAGGACTATTTTGTAAGCACTTCTTTCTGCAACCTTTTCTAGTCTCCCTCCCCAACCTCCTTCCCTTTCCAGAAAGAACCATGCCTTCTTCCCTGTTCCGCAAATACGTATACTCTAAACATACCTCGACACCACTTTATCATGTTTGTCCATAGGGCTGTTGCCTCCTACCCCACTCTAAGTTATTTAAGGGAAGGATATAGATGTCTTCTTCATCCTTGTCGTTTAGCGGATCCTCAGTAAATATGATTAAATGAATGAATTATTGAGTGTAGGGAAACAGGAAAAGTAAATCCTAAATATATGATTTCCTGGGGCTACAATAACTGTACCATAAACTGAGTGGCTGATACAGTAGGAATTTATTGCCTCCCACTTCTAGGGACTAGAATTGTTGGCATCAAGGTATTGGCAGGGTTGTGCTCCCTCTAAAGGTGCTAGGGAAGGGTCGACTCCAGGTCCTCTTCCTAGCTTTTGGTAGTTTCTTGTCAGCATAACTCCAATCTTCATAGGAAGTTCTCCTTGTGTGCATGTCTGTCTGTGTGTCCACATGTCTCCTTTTTATAGGGACACCGATTACACTGGATTAGAGGTCCACCCTAATGACTCATCTTAACTAATTATATCTGCAATGACCCTTTTTCCAAATAAAATACATTCTGACGTACCAGGGATTAGGACCTCAATGGATCAGCTCTGGGGAACACAGTTCACCTCATGGCACTAACTGTTCCCTGGGCCTCTGGCTGATGCACAGAAGAAGGAATGTGCCCTTGCAAAGAGTTTCCTTTGGTGTTTCCATGAAAAGCTTGGCAGCTTCATAGATGCAGTGGGTTGATGGCCCTTGAGGTCTTCAGGTACTGACAGGAGGACACAAAATCAGTGTTTTGTGACAAAATCTAAACCAAGGTCACTATAGGCAGCCGGGAAATTTGTCTCTGATGGTGAAGCAAAACAACCAGTACCAGGCCCCTGATCTTCAGTGCTGGGCAGTGGGGCAGTGACTCAGCCCCTCCACTTCAGGTCTACCTTGACCTAATTAATTAGCCAGTTCACCATGTCGTTCACGTTCATGTGATGGTACAGTTTCCAAACAACTGTCATGTATGTTATCTCATTTGAGCCTCCCGCCACTCTAGGAGGTAGTCTGGGAGGTGCCTCTATTTTATAAACATGGAAACTGAGGGCAAATTCATATTCACAAGTGGTAAGTCTGGGGCCCGAGCCCAGGTCTTTGGACTCCTAATTTAGTGCTCCAGCACTCGACGTCTACAATTTCCTTCCGGGACTGCCAGTCTTTGCAAGTGTAACACTCAGCATAACAAGGAAATCTAAAACCCTTTGGAGAAGAAGATGGGCGGCAAATATTCTTCACAGAGCGAGTTAGGATGAGAAGCCTACTAGGATTTATAAATCAGATTTCCTTTTTCTCTTTGAAAAGTGTCTTTAGTCTAATCTTAAAAGCCTGTCATGCCTGTCAAAAGAAGCTAGCGACAGGTGAACGGCGAAGCATTCTGAGAATGAGAATAAAGGGTTTTTTATTAGGGAAGGAAGGCATAGCAACTTAATAATTACTGTTGAAATAGTCACAGCAATGCTGAAGCTTCTCCATAATTTAATCTAACTTAATACTAACTGCCTCCTCCCTAGTGGCAATACATAAATTAATTAATAGTAGGTTGGATTTGAAGCTATGTCTTTATATTTAGGCCATTATTAACTTGTTCTCTGTGCCTGTCTTACCTGGCAGGGTCTGTTCATAGCTTCTGGCTCCTGCTTCCACTGTGACTTCTACCAGCATCAGGCTTTTGAAAATGTGTGCTTTTTAAATCTGTGTTTATTCCCTTCTGGTAATAAATACATAAGCCCTGCAGAGAGGTTATACCTGCTTGTTTCATAGCAGGTGGTAGGTGTGGTTCTGGAACATGAATCTCTTTTCTTTAGTTTTTCTTGTGGGAGGCATTGAACAGAGGATAGTAGTTAAGACTAAGGGCTCTGAGTGAGATTACCTGGAATTGAATCCTGGCTCTGCCACCTACTTACCTACTGTGTGATTTGGGGCAAGGCACTTAACCTGCCTGTCCCTCAGTCTCCCTATCAGGAAAATGGGTAATAATTAATTGTGTCTTCCCTTAGGATTGTCATGACAATTGAATGAATACACGGAAAGTTCTTGGAAGAGTGTCAGATACCTTCTAAGTACCACTCATGTTGGTTCACATTAATAATGGAATCCCTTTGGGCTCTCAGTTGTCGTATGGTCTCAAAGGATTGAAGTTGGCCATCCTGAGTTCCTGGCTGCACGGCAGACACCATTCATGTGGTGACTATCAAGAAACGGCATCTGTGGAGAGGGGGAGGCATAATTTAGAAACCACTGCCATCTATATCCCAGGGATACGTAGTGGAATTATGCACAGTTCATCCAAGAGCCCACCCTGTGGAGGCAGAAAAGGACTTGCAAGGCCTCTTGAGGCCTGTGATAAATGCTGTTAAGGAGACCCGGGTAGGGGACTGGCAAAGGGCATTCTGATTTGCTATGGATTACTTGTTCCAAATAGATTCCTTCCTTGTTTTGGAATGCCGCAGGCTTGTGAAGGGTGACTGGCAGCGGGAGAGGGAGCTATCAGCAAGAGAAGTTTGACCACAGGAAGATGCTGTTGCTGAGCAGTTGACTGGTCTCCGTGCCTCTGGTCCACCCCTGCCGCTTACTTTTCACAGCTGTGAGAGTGGTGTTCAAAGACACAGATTGAATCATGTTCCTTCTCTACCTAGACTATTTGTGTGTTGCTCCTTCCTGCCCTCAGATGCTTACTGAGCCTCTGCAGGCTTTGGAGTGAGAGGTTCTGAGTCTCAGTCCCTACCCCACCATGTTAACTGTTGAGCAACTTCACACGAGTCACTGCTTTCCAGTGCCCCAGCTGCCTTGGTAAGATGACATCAGGATGCCTAGCTTATCGGGCTGTTGGGCAGGAAAGTACATTTGTACAGGGTCTGGCACGGCATATGCATTCAGCATTGGCCGTTGCTATTTTCTGGCCCTGCAGCCTCATCGCCTGCGAGCCTCCCGTGCGAGCACTCATCCATCCTGCGGCCTGCAGGCTCGTCCACCCATCTCACTCTGTGGGCTCCTTCAGGCCTTCTCCTTCAGGAAGCCTTCCTGTCTTCCTCACCATAGGCTGGGTCTAGACATACCCTTGTCCCTGAACAATTAGTACTTAGGTCAGAATTGGGTCTCTTCATGCAGTATTTTAATTCCTCCTCCTCCTATCTCTCTCCCTAACTAGACCACAAACTCCATAAGGACGAAGACTTACTCATCTCTGAAATTGTGGCATGTGTTGAAATGGTGGGTGTATAGTGGGTGCTCACCAAAAAATAGGTGGAATTGAACTGTGTACTCATACCACACATTCAACTCAGTGCTGGAGGCAGCCCTGCACAGACCCACTTCCACCAAGGTGGTGTTTCTCTCTAGATTCTGAGCACGCTGCTGTTTCTAGACTCATCCTTGTTGGGGTGATGCAGCCCAGATCCCCATATGTGTCCAGGGATTTCTATCTTTTCCTTCTTGAGGGAGGTTGAATTTCCATTTATGACATCACCAGGGCAGGAACTGGTTCAATATGGGAGATAAGGGTATTGGGTTAGAGTTAGAAAAACTGGGTTGGAATCCCAGGCCTACCACTCATTCTTAGCTGAACTACCTTAATCGAGTAACTTAAACTCTGTGTCTCAGCTTCTTCACCTGTAAAATAGGGAGAATAGTGTGTGAGGGGTATTAGAGATAACAAATACCCAACATTCAGCATGGTGCCCGACACAGTGAGCGTTCAGTAATTACTCCCTGCTGCGATCATCCTAGTTGTTGTTGTTGTATTTTGGGCTTCCATAGCAGCGTTATAGATTGGCAGTGCTATCCATACATTTCAGAAGAATGAAATTCTTTCCTGAAGTGAAACAGGGAGAATGGAAAAAGGTATTTGTACAGTTGCCAATCCCTGCAGCTTGCAGAAACTTCATTACACAGAGTTGCTTAAAATAAGAGAGCCAGTACAATAGCACAAGACTCTAATACAGGAAGAGGACCAGAGATGAATTGGTTGATAATCTCCATCTACCTAGTTACATAGATACAAACAGAATTTTATGTTTATACCACCTACTTAGCCAGAATACCACCAGCTTGTTTATAAGAATTTTGTTCTTGGTGTTGCTGTAAATGTCACTGCACCTCACCCTGAAATGAGTTTTTAAGAGGTATTTTATTGTTCTTGCTCTTCGCTATTGATCAGACTTAAAAAGTAATTGCCTCTTTTGAAGCTTTCTTTTGCCCTTGAAAACATCTCCGTGTTCTTTCAAAACAGTGTTTCAAAATGCAGTCCCCAGATGTCCATGTGTGGGGGGCGGTTATCAGATAAGATTTTGGCAGAAAGTCCTAAGTAAACTTATTTTGCTGTAAATCCAGTCCAGTTCTTATTAAAGTAGCCAAAGAACATGTGGCTGTGAGCATGTGGCAGGGTGCTGTTTGTTCTTATAAGCAATTAACTGACATAAGAACAATTGTAAAACTCATAACATGTAGCAGCCCTTACATATTAAACAATATATTTAGTGCCACATAGTGAAAACTCTGTCTCGTATCTGCCTTTTAGTTAATGTTTGTGGTAGCAACACAGCCTGCTTGTTAGGTATCAAGCCGGTGGAGGAGACAGGGCTCCTTAGTTTTGGGGAACACAAACTTTGGGAATAGAACTGTCCATGTTTAAATGTTCACATTTAATTTTCATTCAAACCCGTGTCTGTGTGTATACAGTGTAACCTGTGCATGTTTGTATTTCAAATAGTCTGTATTTTTCAGTTGTCATTTAGACTGCTACTATAAAAGGAAAATATTGCTTCCCTACAATTACCCAGTTATCACTTAGGGAAATTGCTGTTGCAGACAGGATAGGTCATAGTTTGAGTCACTTTGAGTAACAGTGCAAGTATAATTTGTGCATTCATTTGGGATCTGTCGAGCACGTGTATAAAGCACAATCCTAGGCATTCGGGAGGTAGCAGGAATCAGACATGGATTCCACTCCTCAAGGAGCTTATAGTCCAAGCGAGAGAGTATGTGTGTACATAAAACCTTCATACAAAATAGAAGATTTTAAATGATAGTGTAAAACAGGATTGGACAGTATACTGTAGGAGTCACACACCTATATACACATAGTTTTCAATTCTCTCTTCTTATATCATTTATAACAAATGATAAATTATCTTATATCATTTGTTAAAAATATATATATATATCACTTAGACTGGGTTCTAATTGATGGCCTACAGGAACCAGGGTCTTGTATTTGTTCAGTAAAAGACAAATATTGGTAAATTTACAACAACGATAGAGGCTGGGCACAGTGACTTGTACCTGTAATCCCAGCACTTTGGGAGGCTGAAGAGGGAGGATCGTTTGAAGCCAAGAATTCGAAACCAGCCTGGGCAAAAAAGTGAGATCCAGTCTCTATGAAAAATTTAAAAAAAAAAAAAAAAAGCTAGATATGCTGGTGTGCATACCTGTAATCCCAGCTACTCGGGAGGCTGAGTTGGGAGGATCACTTGAGCCCTGGAGATGGAGGCTGCAGTGAGCTGTGTTTGTGCCACTGCACTCCAGCCTGGGTGACAGAGCAAGACCCTGTCTCTCTCAATCAATCATCAAAGAAACAAAAATATGTGGAGACCGAACTTGGGCTATTAGAACTATAAATATTTAGTTGGAGATGATTATTGGCTATGCCTTTGAAACCATTCATAATAGAGAAATTCCCAAATTAAAAAAAGAAGTGTCCCATATAGTTACTGAAATTCTTTTTTGAACTACCAACATGCAGAGTGCTCAGTACCCACCAGGCGCTGTTCAACGCACAGGGTTGACAGCAGCCATCAAGAGATGTCACCCCTGCCTTCAGGAAATTTGGGTTGTAGTGTGGAAGACAGATGATACGTGAGTAAATAAACAAGATAATATTTCTTATAGGCCTAAGTGCTAAGAGGGAAGTAAGTATGTAATGAGACTAATAGAGACAAGTAGTTATGTGTGAGTTTTGTGGAATGGCAGTGGGACAACACTGGTTAGGGTCAGGGAAGGCCTATCTGGAGAGGTGAAATTTATTGAGACCACAGTGATGTGAAGGACTCTCTGGAAGAAGACTGTTTCTCAAAGGAAGCAGCAAAGGCCTAAGGCAGGAGCAAGTTGACCTGTTAGAGGAACAGAAGGAAAATCCATATGGCGAGAACACTGAGTAAGGACCGTGGTGACGTTGGTGGGGGAGCTGGTGTCCTAGGAGGCCACAATAAGGAATTCTTAGGAATTCCTAGGCTAGTGCACAAAAGACCATTTATCATAAGTGGAAGCCCAGTTCTAGTTGTTTTTTTTTTTTTTTTTTTTTCCTCTTTAGTGAGCCTAAGTTGAATTCTGGGGCCTGGAAGCAAGTTGCTGCTAGGGAAAGAAGGAAGAGGAGAAAAGAATATTTGTTTTATTTCCTGGATTCTCCTGGCAGATTTTGAAAAGTACAATTTATGTCATCATCTCTCTTCATCTAGAGCCCTTTATCTAAGCAGCTGATAGGCTTATGATTCTTGGATTTTCTTTCCCTGTTGTGATACTCCTTCCTTGTCATATTCCTGTAGCACTCTGTTTTCTGAATTTAATTTTACCTTTCTTCCTCTTTTAATCATTCTCAGTCAAAACTCTCATTCCTTCAAGGCAGCTGATGGTAGCTGGTAGTAGGAAAGTAAATCTGATTCACAGTGTGAATAATGGATGTGGTCTGGTCCACTTATCAAGTCATTTGCATTTTACAAAGGGTGTTTGTTAAGCCGAATGAATCTCCTGCTTTAGTGAACAAGATGGTAAAATAAAGATGAGTAATCCATGTCAGAGGTTTGAAGGGTGATCTTTTTGGGAAGGGGTGAGCCAGCCTTATTTGCTTGCCAGAGGGGGTTTGCTTCTGTGCTTAAAGCACGTCTGCTTTCACGGCTTCTTCCTTTCTTCCACATACACATTCTCTTGAAAGTTCCATTTTTATCCATAAAATTATTTGTGTTGCTACTGCAGTAGCAGCAGGGAGTTCCATAGTCAAGAGTACATAGTGTGAAGGCTCAGAGATGGGTAGGGGTGGGGGGGCAGTGGTGACAATGAATTTATCAATTGCTTGTAAGTTGAATATTTATACATTGAGAGCTAACTATATTTTAGTATTTTGTTTGAAAAGTTTCACCTGCAGCTGGAGGATCTGAAAGATGTGATTATGTTTGACCTTTCTTCCATGTCTATGTTTAATTTCCACTCTATGTTTATGCATGTGGATGCAGGGTAATTCTGAGTAATGGTAATGATGAAGGGTCATCATTACACAGAAGATCATTCTATGCTCCTAATTAAAATTATGGCTGGAAATTGCTTCCTTATGTGTAGCTCCAATTGCCTTTGCAATAATTTCACTTTATAACTTCTATTTAATCCTCTCCTTACCACCCTTAAGAATCTTTCCATGTCCTTGAAGTTGACTCCTTTGAAATCTTTGCAGGCAGCCCTGGTTTCCCCTAAGCTATGGGTATCCTGATACTTTGTTCCCACAAGTCTTTAAGCTTCTAAGTAAAACAGTCTTTGCTCCCTCTTCTCCCACTACATTTTTAATGAGTTCTGGTTCTGGAACGCGACTTGATTTCTTGTTGTGGTCAATATGATAAATTAGCTGAGCCTTGCTGATCCTCGTTCTCCCTAATGAATTCATTGCTGTCTTTCGGGCCAAGACCGCCATGTACTGCTTACCCTAATTAGTATTCTCTGATGGAAACCAAGTGACCAATAGCTCACATGTTTTCAAAATGAGCACTTATTGCATTCCATGTCATCAGCTATAGTAGGAAAATTACATGTAATGATATTCTCCATGGAATTCCAAGTAGGAAATGTTTTCACCAAGAAGCATCTGATCATGGGGGTAGTAGGATCAAAGAGTATTTTTTTTTTTCAAATCAGTATTTTATGTGGTCAGTCTTTGCCCCATATATTCTAGAGAGATTGTTTAGTACAATAAATTTGAAGATTTGTGCATTGCATTTTCCATTCCATTAAATTTCAAGAATCACTTCTAATAATACATTGAGTGAAGTGTTTTGTCAATTTTCCCATAGCAGAAGCAACTTTTGAGAAAAAATGCCCATGGCAAAGTAACAGCCCAGTTTTCCAGCCTAGAGCTTAGAAAAATTAGGCAATATTTGAATATCTGAGAGTGGCAACAAAACTCTATGCAAATTGCAGGATACTGCTCCGGGATAAACCCTGAAGGTTTGTGGTTGGTGTTGAGAAGTGCTTATTTTGGTCATTTGTTGGATAAATAAAAGAATGTTGTAAAGAGCTTAGTCCATATATTCAAAGATAAGGTCGTATCGACCATGGACCAAATGTCTGTTCGTTTTGCAAAATGCTTACAGGAAAAAGAGATAATACCTATAATTTTAAGGATATTTTTAAAGATTCTAGTCATCTAGTGCATATTGTGGTTTTATTTATGTAAGGAGAGAAGGCTCTGGTGAAATAAAAAGTGTTTTGGAAAGGGATTGAGAATTTTCTGTTATTTCCCTAACATTGGGCAATAGGGAGAAAGTTTGTTGTGTACAGTCAGGTATACTCATTTAGATTTTTTTTTTTTTTTTGAAGTGATAGAGAACACTCATTTTAAGGGTCATCTGTCTTTGTGAATATAAAAATCACTGACATGCAATTCAATCATATTGTACTGAGGGTTCCCAGTCTTACCGAAATGAATGTACGATCTTTTGTCAAGTACAGTTTGGCACAGAAAATACTAAGGTAAGTTAGGGCATCTTAGAATTGTCTGTGTGATTAAGTTAAAAGCTCCGGAATCTCTGATGTGAGGCCTGAGAATCCCTTGTTTCTGAAAAACCTACCAGGTAATGGTGATGATAAGGTCAGTTTGGGACCATGCCCGATAATTCTCAGAGAATTATTATTAACAAAGATTTTCCCAGAATATATAAGTTTTCATGATGGTAGTGAGGGATCCATGGGTCTGATTCAATTGTAAGCAGTCATCGGGCCAAATATTGAAAGATTAAATTAGTCTCTGTTCTTTGGCCTAACACACATGCATTTGGTATTCTATCCAATCCCTTGTGTTCAGGAAGTTGTGGAATACTGTGTGTGGGCAATAGACTAAGGAATGGTGAGCAAACACCCTTTCGAGAGAGAGAGAAATACCAGTTAGACTCCTGATCACATTGGAGTACCACTTACAGTTTACATAGAGCTTCATGTTTTCTCCCATGTGGCCCTCAGAAAACCCTGAGTAAATTAGCACAGATGCTCTTTAGTAGCTTCCATGTTTTCCAGACGAGGAAACTGAAACACAGAAGTATTAAGTGACTTGCCTACATTCACGTGACTACTGTGTTGAAGCTTTTACAAGCTTTCTGATACCACGCAGGCCTTGCAAGGGAGTGTGAATGTGGGTTGTTACATAAACTCACATTCTTTGTGTCTCATTTATAAACATGCAAGAATTTAGCTCTCAGTTTATGATGAGTGCATTCTGTGAAATATATTTATTTTTCAACCACTCCCTAGTTGAACAGAATTAGTTTATAGACTCTCAGGGCAAGTTAAAAAAAACATCTTTTGTTTGGGGGAGGGTCCTCGGTTTTTTTTTTCCAGTAGAGTCTTTTGGCTCCGTTTGGATTTCATGAGAAAAACCTTCATCGAATACATTTCATTAAAGTGGATACTTGTTGTATGAATATATTGTAGGTGTATCCAGAGGCCTCCAGTAATGTGCATGCTTTCACTAAAATGAGCTAATGAGCTAGTAAAGGTTACTAATAAACTCTGCCTCAATACAAAATCACTTTAATAAAAACAGATTTTTAGCATACTTGTACAAGTGCCATAAATATTTGTATTTATGTGCTGGTTACATAGAATTTTAATTCCTTGATTTTAAAAAAAACTTATCAATAGAGAGTTCATGTTTAGGCATTCTTTCACTTTATATCTTAAAGAATTGAGGAGTGGCGGAAAGATATTGACAGTGTTATTAAATGTGAAAAACACATAACACAGTAACTGCATATACTCTGATCCCACTATTTAAAAAATGTGTTTGGAAAGAGCCAAGAGGTTATCTGGAAGAATGTAATGTACCAACTTATCTCTGGATGGTGCGATTATGGGTATTTTATACTTTCTCCCTTTTGTTTTTCTTTCTTTTCTTTTAAAATTTTTTACAATGAACATGTATAGCTTTTATAAAAAGAAAAAAAGATTACTTATTACAAACTTACTTTAATGAGAGACATACAGACTTTTTCTCAACTATTTTAGTAAACACCCAGGGGAAAAGGAAATTGTAGTTCTTTTGCTATAGTATTGCTTTGTTTCCCTAAGCTAAAAAGCCCTCTATCATTATACCATATTAATACCCCTTGAAAACTGGAGAAGTTACCATGCAGATAAGTTAAACACAAATCCCTGTATCAAAATCACCTGGGCAGATTCTTGGACCCCAAAAAGGCAGATTCTTGAGCCCCAGTTCACACCAAATGAATCAGAAATGTTTGGGGCGCAGAAATCTCCATTTTTATTAGGCATCACAAGTGATTCTGATGTGCAGTTACATTTGAGATTCATCCTTCTGCTTGTAGATTTCTTCATGTATAGCTATCTTATAATGGTTAAAACATCTTCTAGGCTCTGTTTTCATCTTCAGAGTTTTTAAGTAACCATACGCCTGCTGCATAATATCCATTTTGTTGTCAGGAACACTAAGAGATTATATGATTCTGTCTAAAATATGAGAGGTAGAGGGAGTTTGGGGGGTATTCACAGAGGGTCTTCCTGTATGACTAAGACCCTCTGTCCACTGCTAGGGAGCTCCTGCTGTTTAGGATGGAGACCTGACAGCTGGCCATGAAGGGTCAAGGAAAAGAGTCTCGCATAAAAATAGAGAACCCAGTGATTCTCAGAGCTACTCTCAGAAGGCTACCCCAAACTTAAGTTTCCTAAAGAATAACTCACTTTTTTCTTTTTACTTCTGCCCCAGTCAGAACAATGGGTTTTCTTAAGAAATCAGTAAATCAGCATCTTGTGTTCTGAGTGGTACATTCTTTTGAAGAAGTCATTATGTGAAACAATTCACACCGTGAATGTGTTTATTTTGAATGTGTGCCATCGTGCAGGAGGTACAGTGCAGCTATCCTTGGTTTCTGTTGATTGAAATAATTTGCAGCAAGTCAGTGCTAAGTATAAACTCAGCAAATATAAAGTCAGTGCTAAGTATAAACTCAACCAGACACACCTTCCTGCTGAATTAGCGTGGAATGGTAGTTCTCAATTATACTGTGCATCAGAAGCTCCTGGGGGCTTATTATTGCACAGGTTACTGGGGGCACTGCCAGATTTCTATAAGTCTGGGGCCGGGCCTGTGAATATGCATTTGTTTATTTATTTTATTTTATTTTATTTTATTTTATTTTTTGAGACGGACTCTGTTGCCCAGGCTGGAGTGCAGTGGCATGACCTTGGCTTACTGCAACCTCTGCCTCCCGGGTTCAAGCGATTCTTCTCCCTCAGCCTCCCAAGTAACTGGGACTACAGTTGCGTGCCACCACACCTGGCTAATTTTTATATTTTTAGTGGAGATGGGGTTTCACCATATTGACCAGGCTGGCCTCAAACTCCTGACATTGTGATCCGCCCCCCTTGGCCTCCCAAAGTGCTGGGATTACAGGCATGAGGCACTGTGCCTGGTCGAATATGCATTTCTAGTAAGTTCTCAGGTGTTGCATCAGCTGCTGCTCTGGGGACCAGACTTTGGGAACCACTGATCTAGAAGATACATCTCAGTAACTAGGACTATAATCACATGTACAACCTGATTCTTAACTCACAATTTAATATGGCCTTCTGGAACTCTGAGTAGATGCTACTAAGAGAGGATATCTCTTTTTTTTGTAACCAAGTGGTAGGCCACTAAAATGGTTTGGCTGTGTCCCCACCCAAATCTCATCTTGAATTGTAGTTCCCATAATCCCCATGTGTCATGGGAGGGGCCCGGTGGGAGGTGATTGAATCATGGGGGCACTTGCGCGCCGTGCTGCTATTCTCATGATAGTGAGCGAGTTCTCATGAAATCTGATGGTTTCACAAGGGCTTTTCCCCCTTTTGCTCGGCACTTCTCCTTGCTATCACCATGTGAAGAAGGATGTGTTTGCTTTCCCTTCTGCCATGATTGTGAGTTTTCTGAGGCCTCCCCAGCCATGCTGAACTGTGAATCAATTAAACCTCTTTCCTTTATAAACTACCCAGTCTTGGGGATGTCTTTATTAGCAGTGTGAGAATGGACTAATACAGCCACATTTTCTCTTTTTTTGACATTTATCTCTACTTTTCATGAAATAAAACTTTTTCGCACTTTTTTCCTTTTAGACCTCCCTGGTGAAGTGAGGTGCCAGTGGTGTTTCTCTCTAAGGGTTAACATGAATTAAGGCAAGCCCAGTGAAGGTTTGTGTTTTCCAGTCAGGCATCACAACTCCCCTTGCATACCTTGACATTGTCACCATTCCCAACGCAGGTCCATGCTAGGCCACTTGATAGTTTAGGTTCCATCCCACTTCCACAGCTTCCTCTGGCATCTGTATCCCCACCCTGATGTGGGTTATACCTAAGGTTACACATGTTTCTGTAAAGGGTATTCGCATTTAATAGTAACCCTTAAATACTTCAAAGACTGAAGGCATGACTTCTAAGGCTAGAGTGGGATGCTTTGCAGGAAGGGTCTGCCAATTTTCCCTTGTCCCAGTACTCTTAAGGTTAACCTTAGGATCCTTGGCCTAGTATGCAGCTGACTATCAATTTTAATCAAAAGCAAGCTTCAGAACTTTGTGGAATATATGTCCTGTTGACCACTGCCTGGGATATCCCAGAGCCTTGATTGAGTGTCTGGAACAAACTGTTCATTGAGAGGCAGGGGGCTTTGGCCAGAAAAGCCATTTCCCGTTTTCTAGAGGAGATCAGTTTAAGAATGTACTTTCCACTGGTATGGAATCTTTTTGGGGGTGGGGTGGGGTTGGAAAGGGACTGGGCCTTGACTTGGAAAGGAGATGACTTTTAGGGTTCCGTGGACTCACCCTCTCTTCTCTTCCTCTCTCCTCCCTTCTTTTCACTCCTCCCCTCCCCTTCCTTTCCCTCTCCTCTCCCTCACATGGCAGACTTTTTCTCCTGCACTGTACCCTGAGGTGGCTCTAGAGACGACTGTGTCCCTGAAACACCGTAAGGTGGGGAATGGGGAGTGCAGTCTTGTTGGAAGATGGTTTAGGAACTTATCTCAAAGTTGCTCTTCTTTCATCATCACTGCACCCCTTCCTGTTTTGTCACACTCAGAGCCTGTGGCCTCTGTGCTCTTCCAAAGTCAATCCTGCCTCTGGGTGAGACTCGCTTCCCCCCCACCTTGCTTGGCTTGCTCCTTTTCCTTTAGGTCTGTGCATAAGGTATCCTGCCTCCAAAAGACCTTATCCAAAGTTGTCCCCCAGCCATGCCCATCCCCCTCTCCTCATTAAGCTACTTTTTTCTTCCTAGCTCTTATCACTACCCGAAATTATTGTTTCTAAGTTCATTTATGTATTTGTCTCTCCCCTGCACTAGGAGGGATGAGAGTAGGAACTTTTTCTAATTCACTTCTGTGTCTCCAGCTCCCTAAGATCATTGCCTGGCAAATAGTAACTGTGCAATAAATATTTGTTGCATGAGAGTGAAAGTGAGGCAAGCACATTGCTTTTGTCTGGAGTAGTGTGTTACTAGGGTAGCTTTGGGGGATGATGGAGATTATGAAGGGGCTACATCCTTCCCACCCCTAACACCTTCCTGGTGCCTCCATTTACTAGAATATGCTACATTTGAACCATAGGATAAGGCCAGGGTATAGCTGAGGAAGGCTGCCTTATTTGGCAGTCTTGCAGGGAATTTGTTTGCTTGGCTCCCATTCTGGTGGAGTCACCCAAAGGTCTTGTTCCATCTGAAAAACTACACTTGAGACCAACCTTGGTCTTGAGTTGGCAAGGCCTTTGCATCAGCTGATGGAATTCTAAGCTGAAAGCATCATCTGTCTCTATCATTTAGCACTGATGAGAAACCAGTGCTTGAGAAATCACAAGGCCCAGCAATCTCATTTTTTAGTCATCTCACATGCTGGCACTGAGTGAGGGTGGTGGTGAGGTGGGACAGGGAGGACAGGTACAGAAAAATGCCAGACAAGATGGGCAACCCTGGCAGCTTGCAGTCCTTCCAAGAGAATATCCTCAACTCTAGTGCTTTGAACACCAGAATGATGTTAATCAGGGGATTTTTTGTATCAGCATTGTCAACATTTACATTCACTTTACACATTGGATTTGCATCTGAAAAGACCAACTATAATCAACATTTAAGGGATAACACTCAAATTTGCATCTGATTGAACAGACGTGTTAAGTAATTTTAGCCCCGTTGTTGCTAGGAAACCAATTAATAATGTTCCACATTTCATTAAAAACCGGGTTCTATCTTTGCTTTCATTTAACTTCACAATTCAGCTGCTTGTGCTGCACTTTTTCCCCCTCGGTAAATTGTGACAGATAAATTATCGTTTTACTACATTTATTTCTGTGATTACAATTGTTAGTCATATCTGTCAATACAACTTCAAACTTTTTAAAAATGCTTTGGGGGGAAAACTGAATTTTAACTGTTAATCATTTTTTTTCCCTTTATAGCTTATTGGGTCTTAAATGATATTTTTGTGAAGGCCTTCCAAATTGTGGGTTAACAAAAAAAAAAAAAAAAAAAAGCAATCTTCCCTGTTCCATAATTGCACCTTCTCAGTGTGGTGACTAATAATTAGAATATTAGGCACTATTCAGAAAGTGACAGACAGCTGATTAAGCATTCAGCTGCATTTTATTTTTCTCTGCTTTCCATGGTTTGTAGGCTAGATCAGGTTCTGTCCTTTATATAGTGCAATTAAGATTTTTATGACTTTATTTTACATAATAGACCCTGCTCTTATAAAGTACATTTTTTAGATACCGTAATGCCTCTTTGAGCCAATCAACTGGGTAGTTGCATTTACACAGTAATGGCATTGTACAGTTCAGCATTTTCTAGTATTGATCTGGTCAAAATGCTCATTAAAAAGCAAAATTAGTTCCTATTCACATCTGTTCCACAGCATTTCAGTCACTTTATTTAAATGTGTCTGGTTTTCCAACTTAGTTAAAATGGTGATCTCCCCCCTTTTCTAAGGGCTAAGAAAAGCAAAATAGAATCTGCTTTCATATTTTATACTCTACTTTGGTCTTTTGCATCTGAAGGTAAAGTGCGAAGGACATGGCCTTGGAAGCACATAGCCCTGCAGTCAAGTTCTGGCTCAGCCCCCTCTGTGGCTTTGAGCCTCAGTGTCCTTATTTGTCAAATGAAGATGAAAGGACGGCACTGGAGAGAAGATGACACCCAGGATGGTGACGAGTGGGGCAGGCAGCAGATACTTGGAACCTCTTCCTTCCCTTTCTCTCGAGAACTGCTTGGGCTGCCACAGCACACAGTATCACAGGCCAGTTGGCACCAAGGATAGAAATGTATTTTTCTCACAGCTTTGGACTCTGTAAGTCCAGCAACAAGGTGCTGACAGGGTTGGTCTCCTCTGAGGCCTCTCTGCGTGGCTTGCAGATGGCCGCCGGCTGGCTGTGTCCTCACGGGGTCTTTTCTCTATACGTGCGCACTCCTGGGGTCTGTGTGTCCTGCTCTCCTCTTATTAATCAGATTGGATTAGGGCCCACCTTAATGGCCTCATTTTAACTTAATTTCCTTTTTAAAGGCCCTATCTCCAAATAGTTACTTTCCGAGGTACTGGGGGTTAAGACTTTAATATATGAATTTTGGAAGGACACAGGTCAACCCCAAACAGGGACTGACTGAGATGCTGCACGTAGCATGTTGTGTCTCCTGTTCATTCAGTTTTGTTCTTTCTCAGCAGTTAAAACAGCTGAAACATCAACAGAAGAGCCAAGAAATGGGTTTTTTGGTTGTGACTTTTCTGGTTAGGTTAGAATTGATCAGAAACAGTAATATTACCCGCCCCTTTGGTTTTTGGTTAGTATTTCTACCTTTTTGGATCTGTTCTACGGCCACTTTTTCCTGTCCTTAGTAAGAGTCATCAATCCCAGGATTTTAAGACCCTTATTTCCACCTTCCATCATTGCTATAGATGTATGTACAAGGTGCAGGTGATAGGGATACATGTCCATTTCCATTTTTAAATGAATTCTGGGAAAGTGTTTGCCTCTTGACGTGTCTGGCAGAGGCCAGGCTTTGTGGCCAGCACACAGTGGGCAATTAGAATATAATGACACAGACACTATAGAGAAGGCCATTCGTTCATTCAGCTAATCTTTCCTGAGTGCCTACTGTGCTGGTCACTGGGGTTGCAATGATAGATAAAAATAGTCATGGTCCCTACTCTTACAGAGCTTGCAGTCTAGTGGGGAAATAGACTTTAATAGGTCATATTGCGGTTCTACAGTACAGCTCTGATAAGTGCAGGAAAGGAAAGGCATGGGTTGCTGTGAGGGTGAATAATGTTGAGGGGTTAGGGAAGACTTTGCTGGTTGAATTGAGATCTGAAGAAGGTGAGTCTTACTTCGATGAAGGGATGTGTGGTGGGGGTCGCGGTGCTGGGGGTGGTCATGATTTGCAGTACAGGCAGGAACATTTCTCAAGAGCAAACTGCATGTGCACAGGCTCTGAGACAGGAAGCAACTTAACATGGAAGCAATGAAGAAAAGGGCAGTGTGGCTAGAGGAGAGAGTGAAGGTGGGGCACGCAGGGTGACGTAGCTGGAAAGCCTCCTGGAAAGGCTGGGGGAGTTGGAAAAAACTTCTCAGGGAGGTGACATCTTTGTCTTTAATGATAAATAGAACTGATTGCTGCTGGTAGAGAAGAGGGAGAGGCATCTTTAAATAGGATATCAGCATCTTGGTGTGTTCAGGAAATAATGAGAAGTTCATTGTGGCTGAAATGTCACTTATGTGAAGGAACCCATCATTTAGTTAATGGAAGTTTATACTTCTTTGCATTCTAGCTAACTAGAGGCTCACTAGATTTTCCAAATTGGGATGTATCTCCTTGTAACTATGGAGTGGCTCATTTCATAGAGAATGAGTGCATGAACACATGAGTGCTGCGTCCCTGCTTGAGTGGTGTTGGTTAGTGTTCCGGGATTGCCCCGTAGGTTAATATTTCGTCTGTTCAGGTCTCGTGGATTGATGGAAGGCAGGCCGCATTGACATCTCAGGCCCAGATGGTTCCTCAGTCACTGTTTTCTCCTCCTCCACAGATCTGGGCCCAGAGAACCCCTTAAATCCTGCTTGGTGCCCCAGCCTCACCCTAGTTGCTTGAACCAATTTCAGCTCAAGGCAGGAGGGGCCTGAAAGAGCTCCAGCCCTGTGGTCTGGGTCAGCAGTTACTGTTAGGCTGACCTGGGTCATGTTGGCTGGGTTCTGGAAAACAAGGTTCAGATGTTCACATAAGCTGAGCTACAGAGCATGTTCCAGACATGGTGGGAGACTGGATTGGGTGGAAGGTGCCCGCCCTGTTTGCAGGGGAGGAAGGGGAGGAAAAACTGAAACATGAGTTTGGGAGTACATTAGAGAAGACTCTCTGGCAGCTGTATCACTGATGGCAGGACTTGTATGTATTTGGTTTTGGCTCAGACATGAATTCTTATTTCTTTCCCCCGAGAAGCTAAAATCAGATAGAATATTTAAAATTGGAGCTTAGAATGGTATGTTTCTCTTGCTTTTAACAGTTCATTTAATTAAACAGAAATAAACAAGGCCACTTGTTGGCTGCTGCTAGGTAGAAAGTCTCTATACTTCAAAGATTTTCATAAATGCAAGGAGTATTTTTTGATCTTGAAAACTTTTCTTTCTGTGTGAACATTGGCACCAAACTATCCTCCAGGTGTGATGGCAGCTTGGGAGAGAACTTTTGTCAGCTTCCAAGATTATGGGATTCAGCTAAACCAAAAGACTGGGACATTGAAGGGTGATTATAAAATGCAGGTACGGATTTACTTGTGAATAATGGGAAAGCTGCGTTAAACAACACCTGAAGGGTGTCTAACTTGGTCAACATGGACATCGTAATCTATGTCCAATTAAGTGCTATCACTTTTTCTAGGCCCCACAGAGAAATGTACATTCTTACAGAATGAGACATTCTTACCTACATTGTCGACATGTCTGCAACTATACCTCTGTTAAATTTGACTTTCACTTTTAGGGGATTCAGGAAACATTATTGAGCACCAATTGTCATTTCAGTGAGCACAGGGGTGGGATGAAAATAGGAACACACATTTCCCCCTTGAGTATCATACGAATAGTGGAGAGGAAATCACATGGATACAGAAACGGAGCTCATGTTAAAAATCTTATAGCAGGATACACCATGCTGCATCTCACAGCTTTGTAGATGATTCCTGGACTCTACCAGCCTATTTCAAACTGCATGTCTCATATGATGATTCTTACTTTGTGCTTGTAGATCCTTTTAATTGTAGTCCCATTCTAACTCTAGCTGAGGGTAACAGCTACCTCCCTTAGAGAGCTCTCTGGCTTCCAGCAGGGGCAGCTCACTGGCTAGAGGGGAGGGTAAAGCATTGATATGGCAGAATAAGGGAACCTCTGGATTTTTTTTTTTCTTTTTTTTGACAGAATCTCCTTCTGTTGTGCAGTGGTACGATCTCAGCTCACTGCAATCTCTGCTTCCCGGATTAAAACGGTTCTTCAGCCTCAGCCTACCGAGTAGCTGAGATTATAGGCACATGCCACCATGCTCGGCTAATATTTGTATTTTCAGTGGAGACGAGGTTTAGCCATGTTGGCCAGACTAGTCTTGAACTCCTGACCTCAAGTGATCCTCCCGCCTTGGCCTCCCAAAGTGCTGGGATTACAGGTGTGAGCCAACATGCCCAGTGGAACCCCTGGATTTCAAGGCGGGGGTAATATCTGGGCCTAGGGTTTAGTTCTGGTAAGTATCTGGGCTTAGGGTTTAGTTTATTAGCATTGTCTAGGTCCCAAGCAAATGCAAGGAGTGGGGGATTGAAAAGAGAGCAGCAGGGCAGCGCTGAGCAAATCTCCCACTTGGGGTGGCTTCCCAGCTTAGTTAGGCCTCATCTGGGGAGAAGCTCGAAATAATTCATCAGACAGCGTGAGAGCCCCTGCATGAATTCCAGAGTTAAATGATAATCCCAGCTACTTGGGAGACTGAGGCAGGAGAATCACTTGAACCCGGGAGGTGGAGGTTTCAGTGAGCCGAGATCACGCCATTGCACTCCAACCTGGCAACAGAGCGAGACACTGTCTCAAAAACAAAGAACTGTGTACGACTACTGGTTCAGACATCTTCCTTCCTCTACCCCTAGGGACAAAGGGAAGGATGCCTGGTAGACTTCCTTCATATTTTTATTCACTTCTTTTTAGTATTTGATATTACAGTTTAGCTTCTCTGTGTCTCAAGTTCCTCGAGCAATAATATTGGTTTGATGAACGGGGGTCAGAAGTTTCCTTTGGCTCTGGTGTTCAGTGATTATGACATTCTAGGGAGTGCAAAGAAGAGAATAAGCATCCAATCCTCTAAGACCTTTACTCTAATTAGGGAGTTTAAACCCCTGAAAAGCTTAAAAACAAAACAACCCCACCAAACAAATGAAAACCATAAGTGCTTTTACAAGATAAGATCACTGTTGCAAGACGGAGAGGAATTGATGGCCCCTGATGTGGGCTTGGATGCCTACAGCAGTCTTCGTGGAGGTTGGAGGGGTTGGATTGCATATTTTAGGATGGAGGGTTAGAGGGAACAGAAAAGACTATATCTGTCGTGCTGACTGCTGGATCTAACACATGGTAGGGGCTTGTTAGGCATCATTGAATGTGTCAGTACAGTAGAATATAACTGCTGATACAGGTACATGTATAGGTAATGTTTACAGTTATGTTGGGGACTAGTGGGGTAAGGCGCAGGAGAAAACGGGTTAAGACAAGATTAAGCAAGAGTTTTTGTCAGTTCATTGATATGTCCCAAATGCCCAGAATAGCATGTGGCACATAGTGGGTATTCAGTAAATATCTGTTGAGTGAATGAAATGATTAATGGCATAATTTGGGGCTGTCATGTAAGTAGTAGGGGGAAGCACGGAAGGTTTCTGAGAAAGTACCGTTTAGGAAAGGTCCATGGCAGCCATGTGGAGAGCCAATTGTAAATGGAGGAATGAAGAAGCAAATTAAGAGACTGTGAAATGGGCACAGGGTCATAAGGAGGGTCTGAAATAGATGAGTGGCACTGGAAACAAAAAGGACGGGCAGGATGGAGACATCACAAAAACAGACTTGCTGAGTGGTTATTGTAGGTGTCAAAGGAAAGTTGAGTCAGAAGATGCCTGCAGTCGGAGGTGCTCTAGAGTCCGGGTAAGTTGGAAAATGATCATATGATTGACATAGAGGAAACAAAGTAGGGTTTTGTTGGAGGGGAGGGGCAGTGGGTATTAATGGTTAGTTTTAGATACTTAGTTATGATAGAAGGGCAAATCATCTCACTTGCAAGCCGAAAAAAGATTGAAATTCAGGAGCATCCTCTCAGGGCTGGAGATCAGGTTTGTGAGTGATGGTCTGCAGGTTGCCATGGGAAGCAGGAACTTCTTGAGGGTGGGAGTGGATAGGGAGACTGGGGGCTGCCTGGGGAGCAGCATGGCCACTGCCTCTTGGTTCACAGAGCCGTTGGCTTCCAGTTCAACTGTTTCTTTTAATAGCACAGAGGTCTTAGGAGCCATACTTTGTTCATGTCTAGGGAGTTTTCATTCCCAGGGATTCTCCCTGCCCTTTTCCCCAGCATTGCCTTTATTTCTTATGTAGGGGCATTTTGTCGTCATAGCTGTTTATCTGGTAAGATCATCTGCTTTGTGGAAGTTTTATAATTTGTGTCTAATAAATGAGCACCCGCTGCAGGAACAGATCCCCCTGCTGTTTTTGAAGGATATGCTGCTCATGACTCTGTGTGTGTGTGTGTTTGTGTGTTTGTGTGTGTGTGTGTGTGTGTAAAACTCTCTTAGGAATGGATCTCTAACAACTAATCTTACAACCTCAAATGACAGGGTAATGTGTACATTATGGATTGAATAAAAACTTGAAGAATGTTAATATGGAAAATTAGAATTAGTAATGAAATACAAGGTCTTTTGCCATATAATACTGTAGCTTTCACATTTTTACCTTAAAAATTACAGTTTACAAGAAACTTTCAAATAGAAATAATTGGGAATGTTAGATCCTTGTTAAAAAAAAAATTCCCTTTTTTTTTTTTTTTTTTTTTTTTGAGACAGAGTCTCACTTTGTTGCCCTGGTGCAATGTTGGCCCACTGCAACCTCTGCCTCCCAGATTCAACCGATTCTTCTGCCTCAGCCTCCTGAGTAGCTGGGACTACAGGCGCCCACCACCATGCCAGGCTAATTTTTGTATTTTTAGTAGAGGCAGGGTTTCACCATATTGGCCAGGCTGGTCTCGAACTCTTGACCTTGTTATCCACCTGCCTTGGCCTCCCAAAGTGCTGGCATTACAGGTATGAGCCACTGCGCCCGGCCAAAAATATTCTTTTTGTGCTCTGCTTGGCAGCACATGTGCAAAAATAGGAAAGATACAGAGAAGATTAGCATGGCCCTTATGCAAGGATGACACACACATTTATGAAGCATTTTATATTTTTATCCTTATGAAACACTCAAAGAAATGTCATTTACTACTTTTCCAGCTGAGGTAGACCAGACATTTTCAGATTTGCCTGTTTTCTCTGTCCTATTTTTGTTATAATTTTTTTTAATACTGCACTGGTGTTCATATAAAATAAACTTGAGTAAACCAGAATTCTGTGAGTTTTGCCAGACTTTAATTGTGTTGTATTGCTTGCTTTTTAAACAAATTAATTGTGAAAAATAATTTAGTGACCTCCCAGTTGTAAACTTCTAAATGGCAGTTTGTGTCTGTATATCTCTTCAAGTCAAGCATCTGCTCAAAAGATACTGTTGATGATGTGATGAATGCAGTTTCATGAAACTTGGCAGTTCCCATAAATAATTGAATAACATAGGTTGTATTTACCTCTGTAGTGTCTAGACTAGAGAATTAGAACCATGAGTTTATAAAAATCTAGGTTGCTGTCTACACACAAATAGAATAGTATTTAAAATTGTGTTTTCCATGGAATGATGAGATTTTTACTGGGCCAAGTGGGTAGATCTCTGGAGAAAGGTGAAGTTGGTTCTATTATCTCATACCATTCAGATAAATTCCACCTTGATCAATTAATTTTATATGATGACCAGCATCATATTCAACAGAGTTATGACAAAGAAAGAAAGGAAGGAGAAATCAGAAAGGCAATTCAGCAAATGTCTAGTCTACCGCAGTTGGAAAAAAGTGAAAAATGATATTTTTAAGAAGGATTTCAATATACAAATATATATTTGTATCTGCATGAAATGCTGAGAAACTACAAGCCATTCCTTTATAACCTTTAAGTAAGAAGGACTTTTTAACCATGACTCAAAATCCAGCAGCCATTAAAAAAAATTGATAAATTTGACTAAATTCAAATAAAGCATTTTTACCTGATTAAAAAAATGCCATAAGCAAATTCAAATGAAAATCAGAGAAGAAACTATTTGCAGTGGACAGTTACCCTTCATATAAAGAGTTTCTACAAATGAATAAGAAAATGACTTTCTTACTCATTGAAGGCCAAGGTGGGTGGGTCATCTAAAGTCAGGAGTTCGAGACCAGTCTGGACAACATGGTGAAATCCTGTCTCTACTAAAAATACAAAAATTAGCTGGGCGTGGTGGTGCATGCCTGTAATCCCAGCTACTTGGGAGGCTGAGGCAGGAGAATCACTTGAACCTGGGAGGCGGAGGTTGCAGTGAGCTGAAATCATGCCACTGCATTCCAGCTTGGGCAACAGAGCGAGACTCTGTCTCAAAAGAAAAAAGAAAATGAGTTGGAATACCAATAGCCTAGGCAAAGGATATGAACAGATTATCCTCAGAATAAGAAATACATTGTCTTGGCCAGGTGCAGTGGCTCACGCCTGTAATCCCAGCACTTTGGAAGGCTGAGGCGGGTGGATCACGAGGTCAGGAGTTCAAGTTTGAGACCAGCCTGGCCAACGTGGTGAAACCCTGTGTCTACTAAAGGTACAAAAAGTTAGCCGGGCGCTGTGGCACGTGCCTGTAATCCCAGCTACTCGGGAGGCTGAGGCAGGAGAATTGCTTGAAATGGGGAGGTGGAAGTTGCAGTGAGCCAAGATCACACCATTGCACTCCAGCCTGGGCAACAGGGCGAGACTCTGTCTCAAAAAAAAAAAAAAAAAAGAAAGAAATACATTGTTTTCAAATCTACCAAAAGATCTTCAGCCTTACACATAATAAGAGAATCCCAAACTTAAACTGTGCTGAAGTAGCACTTTTAACTTTTTCCGATTGGCAAAAATCTTACAGTGTGACACTTAGACATTGTTGACCAATTGTGGAAACATCAGCACTGTACTTCTGAGAGTACGGAATGGCATAACCCTCATGAAGGCCAGTTCAGCCGGTTTTCATCTATCAAGATTACAAATACAGTTACCCTTTGACCCAGCAGTCTAGCTTTGGCAATTTCTCCTGCAGATACGTCTGAATACGTATGCAGTGACCTATAGAGTAGGTGTCTCATTAGACCATTGTTTATAATAGAAAAGACTGGAAGCAATTCAAGTATCCACTGGTGAAAGACTGGTTAAATAAACTATGATCCACCTTTACAATGGAATATTGTGCAGCATTTTAAAGAGAGCATGGAAACTCTTCATACGTTGATATGGAAAGGCCTCCAAGATATGTTATTAAATGGAAAAAAAAAAGTATAGAACCATATATAGTATGATCCCTTTGATGTAGAAAGGAGACAAAATATGAGTCTATAGTCATATCTGTTTGAATCCACATGAATAAACATTGAAAGGATAAACAAACAAAAGGAGCTCAATAAAAGTGATTACTTTGAGTGGGTGGGTGCGGGATGCGTGGATAAGGATGTGGTGAGCAGGAAGAGGCAGGGGGAAATATTCTTCTTTGTGTACTCTGTTGTATTATTTTTATATTTGAAGCCTATAAAGTATTACCTATTCAAAACAAAAAATAAGTTACATGTCTTTACAGTTGTATTTCAGTGCCAGTTCAACATATGTCCAAGGGCCAGAAATACCTTCCCAGAGCTTTATCATTTCTTGTTGGTACTGTTGACTACAGCCTCCTAAGTGGGTCTTATATTAGCTATAGTGGTTTATCTACAGCTGTGCTGTCTGTCGCGGTAGTCACTGGCCACATCTGGCTTTTGAGCACTTGAAATGTGGCAAGTCTAAATTGAGATGTGCTGTACTGTGCCTGATTTAGAAGACTTAGTATGAAAAAAAGAATGTAAGCTATCTCATTTATAATTTTAAAACTCTTGATTACATGTTGAAAGATAGTAGTTTGGGTTTGAGGGGTTAAAGCGTATTATTAAATTAATTTCACTTGTCTTTTCTTACCTTAAATGTGGCTACTGGGAAATTTAAAATTACATATGTGGCTTGGCTCTGTGGTTGGCATTTTACTTCTCTTGTGCAGCCCTGATGTAGCCTCCTATCCACAGTCAGCTTGTCTGCCAGAATTACTTAAAAGCAACAACAAAACCTACATGTGTCATTTCACTGCTTTAAAACCTCTTGCCTCCTACATGCCTACAGAGACCCTTTGTAAATAGTCTCTGAGATCCTTCCTTTACCCATTCCCCACTTCGCTGCACATACAAACGCTGCTTCTCTTTACTCCCTGGACTGCAGGCCTCTTGATAAATTTGAGTCTCTGAACACACTGTTCTTTCTGTTTGGAATGTTCTTTCGCCTCCATTTTGTTGCCCAGAAAATTCCCACTCATCTATATGCCCTGTTCATGTGGCCCCTTCTTTGATGAGGCATCCCTAGTTCCCCTGTCCCATTTTCTTATAGCATCTAGTAGACCTCTATGTTCTCACACTCATCCTCAGTACCACGGTTGTCCCTTGAAAGGTATTGTCTCCCTCACCAGACTGAGAGCACCTCAAGGGCAGAACCCATGTCATGTTCCTTTTTGTATTTCCATACCTGAAACTGCCAGTAAATAAACCCTAAAAGTAAAACAAAAACAAAAACAAAAACAAACCCTAAAAAGAAGTTGGTTGTATTTGGTTGAGAGTACACCATGCCCGGTTTGCCTTGATGATGCTTCTATTTGTCTAATCTATATATTGAGGAAAGCAGGCTCCAACCTGTCAGCCTTCCTTGGTTAAGAATAGGCCTCTTTGGAGTGTTCTAGCTTTGAACAGGCCAGCCTCCCTGCAAGCAGAAGATTACAAACTGCAGAGTTGTCAGTAGCACCAAACCTGCAGTGAGTTCTAGTTTTCAGGGCTGTGTTCAGACTGGAAGATGGGAATTATCTGTGTTCTGTTCAGAGAGCAGAATTCTCCAGGCTGGCCAGGTGCCTGCATTTGCAGAAGGTAAAGGTAGCAGGTGGTTGCCAGAAGGTGAAAGCATCAGTGGAACATGGCCAGCTCCAAGGAGGCGGCGAGCTGGAATAATGAAGTTCTCCACAGTCTGGTCTGTGGGATCTTACTTCGGTTACCACCTCTGTGGAAAGTTATTCTTGCTTGTTAATATTCCCATTGTTCTTCTCTTCTGTTGCGTTAAGCTTTTGTTCTAAAGAGAAATGAAGAATAATAAACAATACCCAAGATATGTGGAGCGAAGATTTTTGGAAGGAAAAATTCGAATTTTGCAAGAAACTTCTCTCCTTAGCAAAGTAAACTGAAAGGGCCTCTGTTTACCCCCCAAGATTTTAGAAGCATTATTACCATTGTTTAGAATCTATTTATTTCTTATATGGAGATCCAGTTATTTTCATCAGGTAAAGCTTCCTGTGCAGCTCTCATAATCAGCTGAATGAGGAGCTCTTTCTTTAGCAAAATTTTGAGAGCTAGTAGCGTAGTAGAAAGTAGAGTGTCTTCAGTGGCTAGAAAAACCAGTCTGAACCTAGGACTGTCACTACCTAGTGGTGTGGACTTAGCAAGTTACTTCATGTCTCTAAGCCTCATTATTGAGTAGAATGAGGCTTAAACGCATCCTAAGTTATAGGCATTACAAGAGGTGAATGAATGCAGGAGCCTAGTACTGTGCCTGGTCCATATAGGTTTTGGTAAATAGGACTTATAGCTCCAATATGAATACAGATTTTATTTGCAGCTATCTGGTGTTGAATAACCAGGTGAGAACGCCCAAGGCCAGAGAGGAGCATGTCCTTTCATAGTGGGCAGACTGTGGTGAGCGAGCGAGTGCTCCTCAGCACCAGTGTTAGTAACTGATCAGAGCCTCACCGCCAGCCCAGAGAGAGAGGACAGGAGCAGCTGGGTAAAGGAGTCAGGACACATGGGTTGGAGAACTGTCTTTGCCATTAGTTAGTCCCATGAGGATTCATTCTGCCTCCCTGGTCCTGTTTATAAAATGAGGCTGGTGATCATTTCCATCTCTAAATGCTATAGTCTGCCTCCATAAAGTAACAGAAGTGGGCCCGCAGAGGTTACGCTGCCTTATTTGTAGGATACCTATTCACCAGGCCGGACTCTGAGAACGAACCTGGACGTTGGGCAACAAGGCTGTGTCACCTCCGAATGCCCTGAACTGGAGGCGAGTTCCCATTTCCCCTTTGAGGTTATGTCCAGAGGCCCAGGTCTTCTTTCCAGGCTCCATTCCCTGTGTTCTGCTTTCATATTCTCCTGAGCTCGACCTGGTTCAGTTTTTCCCTAGAGAGGCTATTTTTTCTGGGGTTGAGATCTGATCCTTGTCATTCTTTTGACAAGAGATATAGAATAATCATTTTTAAGAGGAAGTTTATCAGCAGGCTGTTTTTAAAAGTGAGTTTTGTGCTTGATACAAATTTTTATGAATGTTTGCTTTCTCTTAAGCACGTGAGGTCTGTACGGTCAGCCTTCTCTGCCTCATTTGCTCCCCTTCCTCCCCTGCCTCCCATCTTATTTGACTGCTAACCTGGGGCAGGCCCACCACTTGTTCATGTTTGAGACAGTTGAACACAGTACTTTGTGTGCCTTATGACCAGATAATTCGAGCTGGCAGTAATCAAGATTTGGGACTAATTATCATTAAAAGGTAATTTCATTGCTGCCCATAATTGATCTTACCTTAAACCAATTATAGCATTTCTTTTGTCACATGATTTAAAATTTCTTTAAAAAATGCTTTTGGCAATAAACTTTTGAAAACAGATTTTCTACACTCAGTTCTTTTTAAAACCAACTTTACAAACTTTAAGTGTGCCCTTATTAATGTGGTGATTTGTCTGCTTTGTAATATTGCATATTCAAAATAAAAAGAAAATGGAGACAGTTCATCACTGAAATGGATGTTACAAAATCAGCATCTGGTTTGAATAATGAGTCTTCTGGTCCAAGTTTTGCTTCAGTGAATGAAACTAATGAAACTGGCCTCCATTGTTATGTCAGTGACTTCCCCTCCACTAACTTTTGGTTTCTTTCCGTTGCCAATTTGGAGGCCACTAAGGTTTCTTCAGAAAGTTCTTTCCCAGTGGTACTTGTTCTAAGTAACTCTGGGACAGCCAAGTATCTGTCACCAGCAGGGGAGAGGCGAAGACACCTCATGATCATAAAATCATAGGTCTGGGACGTTTCAAGTATCCTTTGCCACCAGTCAAGCTCTGGAAACAACAGCAAAGTGAAAAAACAGCTCTAGAGTTGGGATGATTAAAAATTAGATGTTGGGATAGCACTGTAATACTACACAATTCTAGGTCAGACATATAGACAGCTGCCCCAAGTCTTGTTTCTTCCTTGAACTCTGATGCTTGCAGAAATATAGTTGTACCTGGGAAATTATCATCCTGGTTGCAAGGCACAGAGCCACCCTACTTCTGCTGATAACACACACACACACTTGTACATGCATGCATGCTGCATGCACACACACACACCCCTGGGAAGTCTCCTGAAGGTAAATACACTGTTGTTGTTACTAGGTTTTCTGATCCATAGGTATCTATGCTAATAATAAGTAACAATATCCTCTAATACCTATGGAGCACTTTTGGATTCATCATTTGATTTGGCTTTCAGAAAACCACTTTAAGATGAAAAGCATAGATTTTATTATCCCGCTTTTACTGAGGAACCTCCTCAAAGAAGCCTTGTGACTTATTCAAAGACATAGCTGTCATGTGGTAGAAAGCGATGATATTTTATAAAGGTCTAATTTTATATTTTACCATAAGACTGAAGGAAGATCCTTTATTGCATGTTCTTCCTCAACAAAAAGCTCACCAAATGAATTAATAAACAAAGAAACACATAAATAAAATGTGACAGAACCCTAATAAAACAAAACCCTAGAGAGAAATGTCTCCAGTGGTCAGAAAGTAGAAACATGGAAGCAAATGAATATTTTCTGTTTGTTACTTCTATGCCTATAACCAGATTTGGCAAGGATGCAGGCAAGCCTACAGTAGATTTGCAAGAAGTATTTATTGAACTTAACTGGATTAGCATTGCTTTGCTGACTAGGAAAACAACAGACTATCCCTTTATCTACGAATACTTTGATACTCAGATTGTATCAAGCATAAAATAGACAAAGATTGACTATGAGTTCCTTACTTTTCTTCAGCCAGATCTAGTTGTCTACTGTAGCAGAGTCCTCAGGAAACTCTAAGCCAGAAATTCAGGGTCGTTTGTCCCTCTTGTTGACCAGATTGCAAGCATTTTCCCTCACCCTACTTTTTAATTTTAAATATATTACCAGTGGTAATTTTTACTGCTATCTTCACAAAAATAAGAGGAGAACAAGACTTTTGGATGGAATTAGAAGTCCCTCCCAGGCAAGGCTCCTGGGTTGTGAGTGTGATTCTAGGTGACTGAGATATCATGCTACCCTGTGGCCAGCCATGTAGGCACATCACCACGTCTTAGTCTTCAGGACCCTGAGGCAGAAAGCACCGTTCCATTCACGTCTTGGTAACTGAACTCTAACATCTTAGTCTGAGACTCCTGGAAGTTTTGCTTACTTTTTTTTATTCTTTCTTTCTTTCCTTTCTTTCCTCTTTTTTTTTTTTTTTTGATGGAGCCTCGCTCTGTGTCACCCAGGCTGGAGTGCAATGGTGTGATCTCGGCTCGCTGCAACCTCAGCCTCCCAAGTTCAAGTGATTCTCCTGCCTCAGCCTCCCAAGTAGCTGAGATTACAGGCACACACCACCACAGCCAGCTAATTTTTGTATTTTTATTAGAAATGGGGTTTCATCGTGTTGGCCAGGCTGGTCTCCAATTCCTGACGTCAGGTGATCTGCCCACCTTGGCGTCCCAAAGTGCTGGGATTACAGGTGTGAGCCACCATGCCCGGCCTAAACTTTCTAATTATAATTCTTTTCAGTTGGTTCTTTTCCTCTTGATTTTAACTCTTCAGCAGTCAAATAAATGTTTTCCCCAGACTGGAGTGCAGTGGCGTGATCTCGGCTCACCACAAGCTCTGCCTCCCGGATTCACACCATTCTCCTGCCTCAGCCTCCCAAGTAGCTGGGACTACAGCTGCCCACCACCACGCCCTGCTAATTTTTCGTATTTTTAGTAGAGACAGGGTTTCACCATGTTAGCTAGGGTGGTCTTGATCTCCTGACCTCATGATCTGCCTGCCTCGGCCTCCCAAAGTGCTGGGATTACAGGCATAAGCCACCGCGCCCGGCGAATATTTTCATTTTTATTGATTAATGTGTGTGAAGTGCAAGTGTTCCTTAAAAAATATCTAGTGTGGTTTGTAATGTAACCTTTGCAGCTTCATTCTGAGTTATTTTCTGACAAATTCTCGTTGGGTACTACTACTCTTTTAAATTCACTTAGGCCATTTAGGATTCAAGTCCTCATATGCCCGTCTCTTTTGGCTTGGCTGATGCTCTCTTCACTTGTTGGCCCAGTTTGGCCTTCAGGAGATAGGCAAGGTGAGTGCCCTCCATCCCCACAGTCTCTCATGGCAAATACTGAACAGGGATTGGCAGAGTGGGTGATGGAAGGACCCTTATTTAGCAGCCTGTTGACAGAGTGAGTCCCAGTTCAGCCATTCCCTAGCTCTATTATCTAGGACTAGTTAATTTGTACAAACCTTAGTTTCCTTGTGTGTAAAATGAGTTAGGTAATAGGCATTTCACAGTGTCGAGGATGGATTGAGATGGTATAATTGGAAGTGCTTTACGGTATTCAGTGCTATTGTTATTGCAGATGTTTTTTCCTGGGCAGGTGGTTGATATACCTTGAGAGAGCGTTTATGGGTTATCAGATGAAATATGTAGGCATGTGGCACATCAGTTGCCTGAATAAGGAAAAGGATAGGCCGTTTTAAAAATTATTATTTTTTTTTATTTCAATTTTATTTTCCCCCACTTTATTGAGGTATCACTGATGAATTAAAATTGAATATATTTACTATATACGATGTGATGTTTTGATATATGTCAACATTGTGGAATGATTACCACAAAACAGCTAATTAACTGACCCATCACCTCACATAGTTAACTTTGTGTGTGTGGTGAAAATATTTAAGACCAGTCCTCTCACCAGCTTTCAAGTATATAAAACAGTATTGTTAACTATAGTTACTGTGCTATTAATTACATCCCCAGAATTATTCATCTTATAACTGAAAGTTTATATCCTTTAGCTAATGGCTTCCTATTCCTCCTCCAGCCATCCACCCCCAGCCCCTGGCAACCACCATTCTAATACTACCCTCTGTTTCTATGAGTTTGACTTTCTTAGTTCCCACATATAAGTGAGATCATACAGTATTTGTCTTTCTGTGTCTGACTTTTTCATTTAGAATAATGCCCTCAAGGTTCATTCATGTTATTGCAAATGGCAAAGTTTCCTTTATTTATGACTGAATAATTTCCATTGTGTATGAATACCACAATTTTTAAAGTCTGTTTATCCATTGATGGACATTTAGGTTGTTTCCATGGCTTAGCTATTGAGAATAATGCTTCAGTGAACACGGGAGTGCAGGTATCTCTTTGAGATACTGATTTTGTGTTCTTTGGGCATCTATCCAAAGGTGGGGTTGCTGGATCACACAGTAGTTCTGTTTTTAATATTTTCAGGCACCTCCATACTGTTTTTTCCATAGTGGCTGTACTAGTTTACATTCCTGCCAACAGTGCACAAGGGTTTCATTTTCTCCACAGAGGACAGGCCCTCCTTGATCAGGCTGCCTCATGGGATGATCAGATCCATGAGAAACTGAGCAAGTGAATGTTAGAGGAGCAGAGAGAACTGACAGGGAAGAGTAAAGACAACGTGAGTTGTTTTGATTATAGAGAGATGAGCTTGGAAACTAAGGGCAGGGGTTATCCTGCCACCAAAATGTAATAATAGGAGCACCGGCCGGGCGTGGTGGCTCAAGCCTGTAATCCCAGCACTTTGGGAGGCCGAGACGGGCGGATCACGAGGTCAGGAGATCGAGACCATCCTGGCTAACACGGTGAAACCCCGTCTCTACTAAAAAATACAAAAAAACTAGCCGGGCGAGGTGGCGGGCGCCTGTAGTCCCAGCTACTCGGGAGGCTGAGGCAGGAGAATGGCGTAAACCTGGGAGGCGGAGCTTGCGGTGAGCCGAGATCGTGCCCCTGCACTCCAGCCTGGGCGACAGAGCGAGACTCCGTCTCAAAAAATAATAATAATAATAATAATAATAATAATAATAGCACCATGACGAGGCTCCTCATTTGAAACTAGGATGCCAGTGACCTTGGGGACTGAATGAATTTGGCATTGCTGGAAAGGTGAGCGTGAAGAGAGGTTGGAAGGTTAATCCAATCAGGGCATTAACTGGGCCTGGATATGACTGTCTCGACTAGGAAAAAGTATTGCTGAGTTCAGCACCTGGCAGAGCAAGGGCTGAGGAAATATTTGTTGAGTGAATCAGTGGGCACAATAAAGATAGTGCAGAGAACCAGTTGCAGAATTGAGGTTGTATTGTCACACTACCATCTGGAAAAGCCTGTCCTCTGAAGAAGAGAGTTACTGCATCCCACCCCCCCAGGTCTGATCAGTGGGCCTCTGGGACCTGGGAGCTCATTGCTTTAGACCTGGTGGAGCAAATGCCTTCTGAGCTCAGGGAAGTGAGGTATGCCTGGGTGCGATGTAAGATCTAAGCCTTCATGCTTATGTCTCTGGTTTCATTTGTAGGCCACCATTTATTTTAGTTTAATAAGTCATCTCTGTGAAAATGCTTTAGGTCCATCATAGGGTCTGTAAAGTGGAACTCTATATGTGTTCTCTGGCAGTAAACTACATTAGATATGTGTGTCTAACAACAGGAATGGTGTCTCTGTTTATTCTTTCCTTTGAACCACTATTGAGTGGCATTTTGTTCTGATAATGTTGTAACCTGTGAGGTCCTCATGTCCTCTTTTTGTGTATGTGCCTTGGGTTGACTACGTTTCACTTAATTTTGCCTTGTTTCTGTTGGTCTGCCATGGTGGCCTCTGGCTTAGATAGCTACACGGTAATTTTTGGCTTGAGAAGTTGAAGCCAGTGGAGACACTAGATCCCTATATTCCTGGCTATTTCATACTGTATGTCTTGAAACACATCTCCAGTTTAGGTTTCATCAATTTGGAGGGAGAAGTACAGTGAGTACAGGTACCAAAAACATTCTCAGCCCCCCAGAGCACCTTAGTAAAGTACATCTGATACCAAGGTGGACACTGCTCCTGGTTGTATTCTCCACAGATGACTTGCCACAGCTACCATATGCGCTAACGTTTCTGTAGTAGGTTGTGGTTTTTGAAATACACAAAAATGCTTCAAGAGACTGGTTGTAAAACTCTGCCCATGATGAGAAATACCTTCAAGATACTTCACTCACTAAGTGCTGGAAACATACTCTAGTGGGATTTTTGTGGAATGGCTGGTGTTTGGGGGACAAATATAAAGCACACCTGTCAAACTGGGACAATCAGGTGGCAGATTAATTCGATGCTGGCAACTTGAGTCATCAAAGTTTAGATGATTCTGCTACAATTAGGAATTTGTAGTCACTTTGTTCCCTCTTCCAGAAATAAAGAACCAAGTTATAATTTACATAATTTTCCTGAACTCAAAATCCGTCAGGAACTAGGCAGTCCTGTAACTAACTCTCAGATTCCTCCAGTTCCAGCCTCGTGCTGGCCCACTAGACCATGGGGCCTGCATGGAAAATGAAAGTGCAAAAGTCTGGACCTGTGTTTCCTGAGTCAGTGGAATGCTGTGTCTCTTGCTTATATATAGAGTACAGTATTTCATATCGGGGTGCATGGTGCTCACAGCTGAAAGGAGTATTTATATGCAGCCTTCAGAGGTATGCTTGGTATGAAAACCATAAGTGATCTGCCTCACTGGTTTGTTTAAAAATCTCAAGCATATTGCTATCCTAACATAGCTTTTATTCACTGCGTCTCCTTTACAGTGGAGGGAAATAACCATGTGGTGAATGAAAAATATACTGGACTTGATCCCTATAGCAAGAAAGGCCGGTAATGTTTATGTTAGAAGGTGATCCTGTGTTTCTTCTGCTTGGCAGAAGGCTTGGATGTATAATGAGGTATTAACATGTGTCAGATCCTGTGTCTCCCTGGAACTCGGTGTTGTCTTGTAACACTTGAGTTCTATTTATTGAAATGATGACATGCGGTAATCAGGACGTTGCTGCTCAGCAAGCCAGGTGCACGTCTGCGTCAGAGGTTGTTGGGAGAGTGGCTATTGGAACATTAACTCCAGATTTCCTGACTTGCGTGTGATGAAACTATCAAAGCCAATGTGGAGTTAAACCAACGCCGAAAGCAAGTGAAAAGAAAAACCATTGCTCTTCGGAAGGAAAAATGCCACATCAGCAATACTAGGGGATTTATTTGTAATCCTTTGGTGTGATACGGATGCATTTATTTTCTCTAGTTTTGCTATCATAAATAAAGCATTTTAAACACTGAAGTAAACTGTAAGACAGCATTCACAGTGAAGGTTGTTCTTGTTACCTACTGAAAACCTCCACATATGCTTGGATCCTAGCAGAAGCGGTCGTGAGCTTGCCAGTGTGTCATCCTTAAAACAGTTTCCCATGCTACCTCGTTTTTTCTTGGGAATATGTTGTTACTCCTGAAAGAGAGTCCAAATGCAAAATAGCTTTTTGTTTGTTTGGTTTACTTTTAACGAAGAAAGAAGCTACGGTTGATGAGGATGAGATGCTGTGTGCTCATTGAGTCACTTACATAAAGTGAGAAATGAAAACTTTTTCTGTAGCCGCTTGTATAATTCTTTCTGGTGGATTCTTCCTCTTGCTTCTGGGGTAACGCAGTCTCAATGTAATGAGGTGAGAGGAGCAAGTCAAGCTTGATATGTTGCTGAAAGGCAAAATCTTACAAATTAAGCTGATTAAGTCTTAAATCGGTCAGTTTCCCACTTTGATATTAGGGTATTTTACAGGATAGAATTTTATAAGTTGCTTCTTTCTAAAGGAGCCCTAGAGTGTGACGACAGAAATCCTTTTGTCAAACTGAAAGGTGAACTCAATACAACTGCCTTCCTGTCAACTCTGCGCATTCCTGAAATAGGGCAGGCATTGCTGCTGGGCTCAGGTGTCCCAAGATGCAGTTTTATCCACTCGAAAACCATTATGTGTTCAGCTCAATTAGATTAATTACCTTCCTCACCAGGATTCACAATGCTTTGCAGTTTATCTGCGGTAACTAAGTGTTAGTTTTGTAAGTAAAAGGTACTGTTATTGACCTCGAAAGGGCTATGGTTCTTTTGAACTTATGGAGGAGAGTTCCAAACAACCATTTCTAACCAGGATGGAGTATGGGTCAGCAAAATTGTCTTCAAGTAGAGTTTTCTACTGGCCAAGAGACTTTGGCATTTAGAGGAGAGTTCTTGTTTGTTTGTTAACTCTGTATCATTTCTGTTTGGTGTCTCTAAAAAAAATCTGGGCGTGTCATAACCTAACATGCAGTTTTCTGTATCTCCTAGAGTTACTAGCATATTTTAAATACTCTTGGTTTCCAGATGAAGATCTTGGAGCGGAACCCAAGCTATTGTCTATTCAAAGAGGTCACACAGAAATCCACCTCGGGTGAGACATGGTTGTTTCATGAGGGCTAAGCAAAAGTCAAGGGCAGAGTCTTCTACCCTGAGCTGCCTTAGGTTCAGTGGTATACTATTTCTGATGCACAGTCAAGAAAGAATAGGCACTGTTTGCACTCTTCAGCGATCCCATTCAATGTTTTAATCTCCCCTTATCCTTCCCCATGGGAGACAAAAATGGTAAGATTCAGATAATTATTTAATTTATTGAGTGGGTCTGCGAACCTAATACTTTCCAGAATCCTAGTGTTGTAGGAATTCTCAGTTACCAGCCTTGGTACTGAAATAAATAAAGTAGGAGGGAGGTGGGGAATCACAGGTCAAGCATGACTAATTAAGGCCACATGTGGCAGAACTGGGACACATCTTCAATACAACAGTGATAATAATAACACTATCCGCATGTTTAAGTGGCAAATTATTAAGTAGTTATGTTTACATTCCTTATTTTGTGGGCTTCTTATATAACTCAGACAAGTAAGGGCAGGCTGTTAAATCCTATTTGTTTATTTGGTAAATATTTATTGAGTGCCTAGTATTTGCCAGGCCCTGTCCTAGGTACAAAGGATACAATTGGGAACAAAACAATAAAGAAATCCTGTTTTTGTGGAATTTATGTGTTAGCTGTAGGGAGACAGACCACAAATAAATGAAGTGAGTGAAACAAAAGTTATGTTGGGAAATGAAACTGCCATGGAGAAAAGTAAGGCAAGGAAAGCGGAGAGGAGAGTGTGGGGTTGTCACAGTACTACCTAGGGTGGCCGGCGAGTTGCCCTGGGGAGACGACATTTGAGTAATGACCTGCAGGAAGTGGGAAGGTGGCCAACTGGGAGAATAGCATTCTAAGTAGAGGGAACAGCTCAGATTGGGGCCCCGAGGTAGGAGCCTGCCCGGTGTGCTGGAGGAACTGCAGGGAGGCCAGTGGGGCTGGAGTGAGTGAGAAAGAGGGCAGGGGGAGATAAGGTAGTGGGCACCCCCATAGTCCAGTGTGTACTTGAGGCATTTACTCTCTGGGAGATGGGGAGCCAGTGAGGCTTTGAGAAGAGGAGTGACAGGATGGATGAATGGGTGCTTTAATAGTGTGACTCTGGCTGCAGTGTCTTGAGTAGACTGGAGGGGACAAGGGTGGAAGAAGGGAGGCTGATTAAAGGGGGATTGCAATAGTCCAGTAACAAGATGGTGGTCCTGGTGCAGGTGGTACTTGTGAAGGTGGTGGGAAGTGCTAGAGTTCTGGGTAGATTTTAGAGGTAAGGTCAACAGGTTTGGTTTGGGTATGAGAGAAAGAAAGAAACCAAGGATGAATGCAGAGTGTTTGACCTGAACAACTGGAAGGATTTGGTTGGCATTCGCTAAGATGAGGGTGACTGGCTGGAGGAAGTTTTGGAGGAAGGTGGAAATCAGGATCTCTGTTTTGGCCAGGTTGAGTTTGAGATGCCTATTAGATGCCAAATGATAATCTTCAGTGGGCAATTAAAAAAAAATTATTTTAGAGATGGATCTCGCTCTGCTTCCCAGGCTGGAGTGCAGTGGCTTTTCAGAGGCACAATCATAGTACACTACAGCCTCAAACCGCTGGCCTCAAGTGATCCTCCCACCTCAGCCACCTAAATAGCTGGAACTATAGGTAAGTACCACCATGCAGTTTTGGATATTCAAGTCTAGAATTCAGGAGAGAGGTCAGGACTGAAGATATGCATTTGGGATTGGTGGGCATTAAAACAATAGACCGGATGGGATCCAGGAACCAGTAAAGGAGACCAAGAAGGAGGGACCACCGAGGTGGAAGGAAAAGCCAGGAGGGAGTGACCTGGAAGCCAAGGCAGTGTTCCAAAGAGAAGGGACTGGTCGTATCTAGCAAGTGTTGCCACTGGGGCAAAAATGGATACATCAATTGGTCATAAGCTGAGGCCTAAGATAAATGACTCACCGAGGGCTGTGGCTGGGAAATAGCTGGGTTAGGGCTCAAGGTCAAGTTCACTTTCTCTCTGCCATGAGAGTCCTCTGGCTGTGCTTGACCTTTGAGTGCTGTTTTACGTCATTGTGTGCTTTTGCATTGGAGGTGGTATTGTGTTTGTACTAGTCCTGATACTTTAGCAGCAGTATCTTCTGATTTTGTTTTTTAGTATGTATGAAAATTTTGATTTCTCATATTTTTATGTAACTATGGAATGTATGCTTACTATAGAAAAATTAGAAAAACAGAGAAGCAAAAGGAAAGCCAAAGCTGTTGATTGTAGTTATACTAACACTCAGAATCTACCATGCTTACAAATCAGTATATGTCCCTTCAGACTTTTTTCCAACCACATATGTAGACATTTTTTTCAAAAAATGATTTTATGCTAAATATTATATACCCTTTTTCACCAACAATGTATAATAAGTATACATTGTTGTATTTTTTCTCAAATAGTGCCTAGCTATTTATGATATGGTTTGCAAGGATATGGTGATAAGAAATAACCTAGGGATTGCCAATGGGAACAAACCCAGAAGTCAGAGAGTGATACTTACGGAAATCGTTTCTATTCATTGAGCCTTAAGCATGCGCTGGGCACTATTGCCAGGCATTGTATTCACAATATGTCTTTTAATTCTCACCATAGTCCTGTGAGGTGTAGGTGTTACTGTTTCCACTTTTGTAGCAAGCGCCCTAAGAGATAAAGACATTTGCTTGTGGTTACCTTGCAGCAAATGCTGGAGCAGGGATGGATGTGGTCGTCTCTTATCTCTTTCTGTGTTTCAGATTTGAGCCCAAGCTAAGCTGTCCCTCCAGCTGCCTGCCTCTGCATTGTCCCTCGGGGGTTCTGGGCAATCAGGGTGGTGGCACAGGCTGGGAAGGGTTGTTGGTGCCGTGCCTCCCACCCAGGGTGGCACCACTCCCCAGTTCCACCACTGAGACGTGTCTGATGAGGCACCATTTATTCCTCTGTGGTTCATAAGACAATGCATAGAAAATTAGCATTTTATCCTTCTAGCTGTATTCTGTTAAAAATACATCTAAAAGCATCTCCTGTCATATTGATCCGTTTTGAGCTAAGAAAAAAAAAAGGAATTTCCCTCAAGCTGTTATATGTATTTTTTTTTTTTTTTTTTTTTTTACAGATTCTCAAATACACCAAGCACACACTTAAAATTGGCTTAAATTTTATTTTGTTTTTGTTTTTTTTGAAACAGAGTCTTGCTCTATCACCCAAACTGGAGTTCAGTGGCAGGATCATGGCTCACTGCAGCCTCAACCTCCTGGGTTCAAGCGATCCTCCCTCCACAGCCTCCCAAGTAGCTGGGACTACAGGTGTGCATTACCATGCCAGGCCTTTTTTTTTTTTTTTTTTTTTTGGTAGAAATGAGTCTCATCATGTTGTCCAGTCTGGTCTCAAACTTCTGGCCTCAAGCAATCCTCCTACCTCAGCCTCCCAAAGTGCTAGAATTACAGGCATGAGCCACCATGACTGGCCAAAACTGTAAATGTGTCAGAATCTTCTGTGATTCCCTTTCAGTCCTTCTTGGGCACCCTAGTCTTCTCAGATATTCTTACAGTAGAATCAATATATAACATAGTATATGTAATAAATAATATATAACACATAGTATAACTGTGTATCTGTGATAGAGGTGTGTTTAATATGTGGTATACAGCAAGAGCTCAAACGTTGACAAGCTGTAGTGGCAGAAATATCAGATTCATTGTGTTTGAAGTCACAGTTGTGTTATTTACAAAATTAATGTGGCACGATGAGGATAAAAAAAGGGTTCCTCCTGTATTTCCAATGCCTCTATTGTTATCTGGAATGCTGAAGGAATGCTTATGTCATTAAG
The DNA here is from genome assembly GCF_047675955.1 of Chlorocebus sabaeus. Classification (NCBI taxonomy): domain Eukaryota; kingdom Metazoa; phylum Chordata; class Mammalia; order Primates; family Cercopithecidae; genus Chlorocebus; species Chlorocebus sabaeus. Next base: position 33,729,213 of record NC_132924.1, read on the forward strand.
TCACTAAACATGCTTCAAAGCAATTCTGAAAATGTAAACTTCATAAAAATCACTATGATATTTTTATCTTTTCAGGTGCTTAGATGACATGATCTGTAAATAACTCCTGTCACCAGCTCACTGTTAGATGGAGAGTTTATTCTTTATCCAGGGTGGATGAGTGCTGCCTAAAGTTTTGTTTTGTTTTTTTTTTCCCAGTTTTTAACCCAATACAAAATACAGTGTAGATGCACAGATGCCTCAAACCTGTTTCTTGGTGGCCCCATGACCACCTACCACAGACTTAGTCCAGCTATTCTCTGGATTCTTTTCCAGACACACCTTTGCTTCTCAGAATTTCGGCACATTTTTAAAGCAGTACATATGGATGGTGGTCTTGTAATTCTGTTTTCTTTTCCTTTCTTATACTTCTTTAAGTTTGGGTCTAGAGTGATCAGAGTGTGAAGGCACTTCTGTGATGGGTTAAGTTAAACTGAGCCATTTTGTAGGACACTAATCATGTTGTTCATAGAGCCTTAACTTACAGGACCATAAATTAAGCTTGCAGAATCACCCTAAGCATTGAGAAGTTGTCTGAGATGTAATTCCATCCATCTGAAAGTACCTCTCCCTGCTGATAAAATGGAGACCTCATCATTTAATAGGGGTTATATCTTGTTATTATATATACATATGTTCTACCTGAACAATCAGTAGTTTGAAAAATAAAACTTTTTTGATTTGGATTTGGAATGATTTACTTTATACAAGTTTTAGGCAAGCTCAGAGAGATGCTAATCTAAAACCCAGAGTTCATGTAAGGATTGTGGTTTATAAAAATGCTCTTATGTATTGGTTTAGAAATCCTGGTTTATAGTTTATTTTGAACTTGATTTATGAACAGAAAAGTATTACTCTCATTTATTAAGGCTGATGGGTTTCTCTCCCCATCCTCTCCTCAGAACTTTCCGCTTTGTCCTTTCTAATAAATTTGGGAGTGTGGAACACACTGTCCATGATTCTTCCTTCCAATACTAGATTTTAGACTAATTAACAGAAGAAAGCAAGCATCTTTCAAAAACTTGACTTTAAGTACTTGGATATATATAATCAGAACCATTAAAAAGAACACGATGTTTAGTGCATCTCTCTTCTCTTTGAGCACAGAAACTTCTCTTGGCTGTTCCTAGTGTTGAGGCAGGCCAAGTGGAGCTCCAAGCACTGCAATCTTGGAGACTAAAAGGCCATATCCTTTTGTAGGAAAGTGAGGACCCCTTCTTGTTCATTAGTTCTGTTTTTGTCACTGGTTAGCTTTTAAAAATATGTTAAAAAGGCCAGGCATGGTGGCTCATGCCTGTAATCCCAGCACTTTGGGAGGCCGAGGTGGGTGGATCACCTGAGGTCGGGAGTTCGAGACTAGCCTGACCAACATGGAGAAACCCCATCTATACTAAAAATACAAAATTAGCCAGGCGTGGTAGTGCATGCCTGTAATCCCAGCTACTTGGGAGGCTGAGGCAGGAGAATTGCTGGAACCCAGGAGGCGAAAGTTGCAATGAGCTAAGGTCGCTCCATTGCACTCCAACCTGGGTAACAAGAGTGAAACTCCATTTCAAAAAAAAAAAAAGTTAAAAAGCTGTTCCATCTTGCATACTCCTCTCCCCCATGTTGGTGAAATTCCAAAGCGTGGAAGTTTTAACTTTTCTAAGCTGGAATTTATTAGCTATAAAAAAAAAATGCTTTTTAGTCTTGCTGGAAGTTGTGAATAGACAATGAAAATTTCATATAATTTCTTTTAGTCAGACTGAATACACATTTAAGAAATAAGTACCAAATGCTAAAGAGCATTGGAATTTGGGGATGGAGATGTGGCCAGCTGTCATCATAAGAGACAAGATACTGGACATTTGAACAAAGTACACTTTCCTCTTTGAAAAGAAGAGGAAGGTTTCCATTCCATACTGCAAATAATCTCCACATTATTCTAAGTCATGGTGGCTAACAGGTCAACAATAACAGAAAGTCCCAAAAAGTGGTGCTGGCATCGCTCAGTCCTAGTGCTAACTTTGCCCTGCTGCTTATTAGGAAAAGGTAGAGTAGCTCATGGATGCCTATCATGGCCCGAGAGAGAGGACGTTTAATTCAGAACATTTTGCTTTGTTTTAGGAATAATCCCAGAGTAGGAGTTGGGCATGACTAGTAGACCTCCCTTTATGGACTTTCTTGTTGCACTGGAGGATGGTCATAGTTCTGTCCTCGGAGTGTTTTCCTGATGGTTAGATGAAATGTTGTGCATGATATGCTTAGCACAATGCCCAACTCATTGTCAGTACAGTCAGTGTTAGTGGTTACCATTACCGTCATCATTACTAATCATCTCTTACCATCAAATGTTTCATTGTGAGTCTAGCATTCATTTGTCCTCAGTGGGACACATTGTGAGGCATCCCAGAGTTCAAAGGAACTAGAATCTAGTTGCACTTTAGATAAAGGAGACTCTGAAATAAAAAGTGAATAATGTTCCATTCTGAACCAGATTTACATTCTATTGGGGAGATTATGATTGAGTGGTATTTGTTTAGTAATGCCTCCTGGTGGTCGCTGTATACCTCCTATATGCCAGGCACTAAAGGTGCTAGGTACTAAAGACATAAAGATGAAGAAGACGTACCTGGTCCCTGCACTCAGGAAGTGTCTTAGGTTGGGCTGCTACAACGAAATACTGCTACAATGAAATATTATAGACTGTTTGGCTTACACACAAACATTTATTTCCCACAGTTCTGGAGACTGGGGAATCTGAGATCAAGGTCCTGGCTGATTCAGTTCCTGGTAAGGACCTGCTACCTGGTTTGTGGATAGCTGTCTTCTCGCTACATCCACATGTGTCAGGGAGAGAGAGGGGGGAAGAAAAGCTCTCTGGTTTCTCTTCTTATGAGGACACTAATCCCATCCAGAGACCCTCATGATCTGATCATCTCCCAAAGGCTTCACTCCAAATATCATCACATTGTGGATTACAGATTCAACATAGGAATTTAAGGGGACACAGACATTCAGTCCATAGCAGCAAGCTTAAGGTTTTTGGGATCTAGAGACAAAATGTTCTGTTTTGTGTGCTTCAGTTTCATCATGTGTAAAACTTGGGATTTAATAATAATAGCTATGTTATGGAATAGTTTTGAGAATTTAATGAGTAGCCTGGAGCTGGGCACCCCTGTGCAGAAGTGCGTAGTGTTCTGGGCTTGGTTAAAGCAAGCTGCTGTGTGGCTGCTGGGAGTCATGGCATTTCCAAGATTTACCTCTTTCCTGTCATCCCATTTCTACATGCAAATGACCTCCCAGACTCTAGCAGGCCTGTGGCTGCCACCTTTCTTTCTAGCTCCCCGAACCTTCCCTTTCATTCAGCTACCTGAAATCCCACCTCCCCCTAAAGGACTTGCTGGCTGATTCGTAGACAGCTGTGATTTCTTCTTGTCCCACCCTTTATATATCCGGCTCCTACAACTCTCCCATTTCTTGCTTCAGAACACAATGTAGGTACATTCACTTAACTTAGTGTACCTGTGTTGTTCTATTGTGTCAATGTGTGTGACTTCATCTATTTTAGGAAATAAGCTCTCAGGCAGGAATTTGGCTTAACTCATTTATACAGGGCTTAGTAAAAGGCTCTGTGGAATTAGAGACACCTAATAAATGCTTCAGACTTTTGAATGATGCTGTAATCATTTTAATAGAGGCTGATGTTGTGTGTGTTTAAACAAATGGCATGTTTTCCAGCAACGTTCTGGCAAATTAGCAGCATCTAAATTAAAAAAAAAAAAAGTCTGTACTTAGAAAATGAATTTTGTAAACTGTGGTAACATGCAGTTATTTATTGCTGAGCTGATTTAAACAGAGGCCCAAATGCAGTGGTGGGAGCCAAGATTTAATTTTTTGCAATATTTATTTGTTTTCTGAAAAGTTGGTTGGCATGGCAGGGGTTGAGTGGGAAAGGAGGGGGGTGATTTAAAGGCGTTATTGTGAACTTAATGCATATTTTAAAGAGTTAGTTAAAAACCCTTTATATTAGGTTAGCAGATGTGATTTGGCACCATCTCTTTCTGCACATGTGCCCTTTTCATTAGGAATGTGTGCCTGATGTGGTGCAGATGGCATTTACACCACTTGGTAATATTTTCCACAACCTGTTTTTAGTAATTAGGCTTGAATTTGCTGGTTCAAAATACTGAACGTCTTTTGGCAACTTTGTAAACGAAGGAACTTGAAATGTGGTCAGTATACCAGCAGAGGGCAGTGTAAGCCAGTGTTTCATTTGCAGTCAGCCTCCCACGGCCATCCAGAGGCCATGGCTGCTTTTCCACACCCTAGAGGTAGAATGTTCACATTACTTTATTTGAGACACAGATGCAATTTGAGAATTTAAAAAAAAAAAAAAATTGCAAATGAAAAAGTTAAAAAATAGTCTTTTATTGGCCATCTTCTAGTAAAAAGATAAATTGTTCAGAACAGATTTGAGCTACAGTTCTGTTTTATGAATTTTTCCTTGAATTGCCTATCAACATACATGAATGATTATGTGAAAATTGTAGTTCTTATGTAAAGTATTTTGCTCATGCAGTTAGAAGACAAAATATTTAATTTGATGATAGATGTTTTTCCTTGCTCAATAGTGGATAGTACGTTTTTCATTATCTCTATAAGGGTTTCAGTTATTTTTATGACAAGGGAAAGGTCATTTCCAATTTATATGGCCCAGTCAAGTTAACCTTCAGAGAGTTAACACCAAAGGACCGCTTCTTGTCATAGCTTATTGTGCTTTATAACCAAAAGTGTTGCCTTTTACTCATAATTTTTTCCTCACCACAGAACTCCTCGGACAACCCTACCCTCTGGCCCTCTTGTTCCCTTCATTCTTCTTTTTTCCAACTTCAAGAGCAGACAGAGGTCCTGCCTCCCCCTTCTCTCTTCAGTGGCCTCCCTCTCAGTTCTGCTTATCCCTCTCTCTTTTAGTGTCTTCTGTTTCACGCCACCCTTGCTGTTATGGGATGTTTGTGTCTCCCCAAATTTCATATGTTGAAGCCCTAACCCCCAGGGTATTTGGAGATGGAGCCTTTGAGGAGATGACAAAGGTTAAACGAGGTCATGTGGTTGGGGCCTGATAAAGGCTAGTGCCAGTATAAGAAGAGGAGGAGCACCAGAGCTCTCTGTCTCAGCCGTGTGAGGACACAGCGAGAGGGCCAGCCTATGAGACAGGAAGCAAGGCCTCAGCCGAACAGTCCTGATGGTGCCTTGATCTGGGACTTCTGCCCTCCAGAATTGCTTCTGTTGTTCGGGCTACCCTGGCTGTGGTGTTCTGTTATGGCAACCTAAGCTGACCGATGCCCTCTTAGGATCTCACAGGGATTTGAGGTTCAGAGGAGGGGACCATGATTACCTGTTGGAAGGCAGCAGAGGCTCTGCTAGAAGGACAGGTGGGCTGAAGATGAGCAGAAAGCCAGAGAACTCCTTGAGGAAGGGGCTTGATATGGTTAGGGTTTGTGACCCAAATCTCATCTTGAATTATAATCTCCATAATCCCCACGTGTCAGAGGCGAGACCAGCTGTAGGTAATTGAATCATGGGGGTGGTTTCCCCTATGCTGTTCTCATGATAGTGAGTGAGTTCTCATAAGATCCAATGGTTTTTTAGGGGGCTCCTCCTGCTTCTCTTGGCACTTCTCCTTCCTCCCTGCTGGTAAAGATCACGGTTCGCTTCCCCTTCACCATCCGCCATGATCGTAAGTTTCCTGAGGCTTCCTCAATCATGCTGAACTGTGAGACAATTAAACCTCTTTCCTTTGTAAATTACCCAGTCTCAGGCAGTTCTTCATAGCAGTATAAAAATGGACTAATATAGGGTTTGCCTAGGAGGCCCGAGAGAGTGAACAAATACGTAGAATGATCGTGGTGCTCTTGATGGAGAGTGAAGAGATGGGCTGGGATGAAACTGAAGACTTGTGGGAATAAGATGGGATAGGTTGTGCAGAGCCTTGAAAGTAGTTTGACTTTGGTGCTGTGGGAGCTTCTCAAATTTGGAGATGGCACACCCTTGGGGTAAATGTGGGTATCGCAGAAGCCAAAACACAGAGTAGAGACTGTGCCTCTCTCTGAGGTGCCCGTTTTTCTGGATGGAGCTTCTTTCTTGTTGGGACTCCAGATATATTTCTGTGTGTTTCCTCCTTGCCGTCTTACTAAGGGGGCTTTGGTACGACGATTGAGGGCAGTGAAGGAAAGAGGGCATTGTTAAAACATCATGAGGAGGCACAGCTCGGCGCTTGGTCCCCTCTGGCCACAGGGTGGGACTGAGCTGGCAAAAACATAAAAAAATAATAATTTTTAAAAAGCACCATAAGCAAAACATGAATAAGTGGTGGTGAAGCGGGTGCTCTTGCCTGGAAGGAGAAGCTTCGGGTCTGCTTGTCCATGTTCCTTCTGCCAGAGATTTTCAAGTGCTGGGTGCCTACTGGGTTCATTCTTCCCCCATGACATTCCTGTAAGGTAGGTGGCTGCTTTTCAGCAGATGACAGTTTGGAGACAGAACTTATTAATGTGTGTAGGGTCACAAACAAGTTAGCTGATGTGTCAGGACCGAAACCCAGGCCAGGCCAAGCCTCTCCAGGCTTTTTGTGCTGCAGAGTGGATGGGCAGAAGCGAGCAGCCCTGGAGAGACGGTGCTGGGGCTGGAAAGGAGACTGCTGATGTTTGGCGAGTCAGCCCTTTGGTTTCTGTCCTGCCCCTTGCCAGCTGTGGGACCTCAGGCTGGCAAATGTAGCCTCTGTTCTGAGTGAACATTAGCGATCTGTATTGATGAGAAAAGGGAAGAAGGGATATCGGGGAGTCAGACAACGATTTACTTTTAGATCCTGTCTTGATCCAAAAAAGAAATGCAAATGTCTATTGCCTCCAAGCAGATAGAATGTTGACTTCTACTTCAGAGGGTTACATTGCTGATTTATGCATATTACCAGGTCTCACCTTACCCTGTTTTGAACATGTATACTTCTTCCACCTCTGAGTCGTGGAATACAGACATGTATCACTGTCTGAAATGATTTTATTTGTGTGCTTTCATAGTTACTGTCTGTCTCTTGCTTTGGCCACAGAGAATCTAAGTTCCAGTTAGGGGTGGGACCGTGGTCTGTCCTGCGGTGTCTCTACATTTATGATGTGCTTGTAACATTTAATAAAGATTTGCGAATAAATATATGGAATACTGAAGAAGGAGGGTCAAGTTGTCTTGAGCACTGAATGCATTCTTCCCTCCCTGGGTCCTGCCCTCTACACCCTTACTTTTGTCTGCAGCTCATTCTAAAAGGTATTCTTGTTATTGACTTGTTTGCAGGCATTGCCACAGGGGGGTGCTACAGCATTTGAAAAGAAGAGACGGTGGACAGCATCTGCAGGCAGGCACCTGTCTTTTGGGTTTGCCCAAAGCTCAGTGAGAAGTGAACTATCACTGTGGCACTCTCTTCATTTCCCCCTGAATGTGCAAAACAGCCCAGTGAACTCGCTGCCTGAGAGAGCTGACTGGATTTTAGCAATGTGAAATGGTCATATACCAAGAGAAATTTTTAGCAAATTGAAAGGAACATATGTAAGTGGTAATTGATGAAGAATCAAGTTTTTCAGATAACTTAAGTTTGAAGTTATCCAATCAGTAATTTTTTTGTCTTCAACACTGTAGTAGTCTGTTTTCACGCTGCTGATAATGCTGCTGATAAAGACATACCCGAGACTGGGTAATTTATAAAGAAAGAGTTTCAGTGGACTCACAGTTCCACGTAACTGGGGAGGCCTCGTGATCATGGTGGAAGGCAGAAGGCACGTCTTACATGGCAGCAGACAGAAGAGAATGAGTCGAGTGAAAAGGGACACCCCTTATAAAACCATCAGATGTTGTGAGACTTACTACCATGAGAACAGTATGGGGGAAACTGCCCCCATAATTCAGTTATCTCCCACCTGGTCCCTCCCACAACATGTGGGAATTATGGAACTATAATTCAAGATGAGATTTGGGTGGGGACACAGCCAAACCATATCAAACACTAGATTCACAGATGCTAATTAATGGTGGGAAGTAAGGGGTGGTAAGTCCTACTGAAGTATTGAAACATCAAAATTTAAAAATGCTTTTAAAAAGATTGTGCACTTCTGTGTTCTTCAAATGCACATGGCAACTAGAACACTTTGTAGAAACCCTTTCAGGGACATGTTTTAGGAAAGAAATTTAAGTTACATGGAATAATGTTTTGATTATTTGTCTATGAATGGAAATTTCTAGATAAAAATTTCCTTCTTTTCCTTTCCTTCCTTCCTTCCTTTTCTTTTCTTTTTTCTTTTTTTCTTTTCTTTCCCTCCCTTCCTTCCTCCCTCCCTCCCTCCCTCCCTCCCTTCCTTCCTTCCTTCCTTCCTTCTTCCCTCCCTCCCTCCCTTCCTTCCTTCCTTCCTTCCTTCTTTCCCTTTTTCTGTCTCTCTTTTCTAAACAGGGCCTCACACTACCGCCCAGGCTGGAGTGCAGTTGTGTAATTACGGCTCACTGCAGCCTCGATCTTCCCAGGCCCAAGTGATCCTCCCACCTTAGCCTCCTGAGTAGCTGGGACTACAGGCACAAGTTGCTACACTCAGCTAATTTTTTCGTTTTTTTTCTTTTTGTATTTTTGTAGAGGTGGGATTTCACCATGTTGCCCAGGCTGGACTTGAACTCCTGGGCTCAAGCACTCTGCCTGCCTCAGCCTCCCAAAGTGCTGGGATTATAAGTGTGAGCCACTGCATCCAGCCAGAAATTTCTAAAAGCAGTTCTATGAAGTAGTTTAAGCAATTTCTTTTCCTTTTCTTCCCTACTTTTAATTTTTTATATACTTTTAATATTGCTTGCCACTTTCTGAATAGGCAGTATAACATCAAAGCTGAGTCCAACCGTGTATTTTAATTAAATAGAAGCCAAAATAAGGAGCTGTCATTTCTAAAAATGAGATCTTTCTATTTCCTTCTTCCTCTACTTTGACATTGGTTTTTTTTTTTTTTTTTTTTTTTTTTGCCTTTTTTCCCTGAAATGGGATATTAGAGTTTAGATTATTGCTGTCAGCTTAAAAAAAAAAAATTGAAACTAATTAAAAGTTGATAGTTTAAACATTGACTCCTACCCATTGAGTGCCCTTTATATATGTAATTATAGTGTTTACATATATACACAAATACAACATTGTGTTTGCATATATACATGAAGTCATGTGTAATACCCCAAATATACCCTCAATGAGAGGAAAAAGAAAATATTGAAAAGTTTCCCTAAATCTAAACCTTTTCTCACTGGAAGTTGAATGTTGCTATGTACTTGTGTAATTAAGCCATCATAGCAAATTTTCTGCTACAGTAACATACTTGGACTGCATGAAATGTTATTGCCAAGTTGATTTTACAAAGTTTTGACCTATTGACATGCTAAGATAGAAGATATGAGTCTTTTAAGTTCCATTACACAGGATTCAAGGACCCATCATCATTTAAAATGAGAATATTTTCCAGTTGGGCCATACACACACTGACTATTCTAACAGCGATATGAATGTTGAAGTGTATTTCTGAATTTTAAAACCCCAAAGTAATAAAGTTTACATTAAACAGATTTTCCTTTGATCTCTCTCTCTCTCTCTGTGTACATATATATGTGTGTGTCTGTACATATATATATATATATATTTTTTTTTAAACTTACATTGAGATCTTCATTCAGGACTTTGTTTATTCAGGTTAGTATTAAGTTGATTTTAAGAGGATGAAAGAAAGTAAAACTGTATTCACTTTTCTCCAAAAGTGGATTTAATGGGAAATACCTAAATAAAAAAAAACTGAACTATTTTAAGAATGTTCTTAGTGGTTAAAATTGTTATGGTAGCATATTGGGAGCAAGGGAAAATGCCTCATAAATAGCTAGTTTAACAACTGTGGTTTTAAATAGTCGTGAAAAATAACATGACTGTTAGGAGGAAACATTAAATATTCATGAAAATATGGACTTCTAGTTGATACATAATGAAAAATTGAAGTTCAGGTTGACAGAAGAAAGTGCATCTCTCAAAAGTATGTAAAAATAAGAATAACATTAGTTCCCTTGATATAATTAGAAAAAATAGTAATAATTTTAATTAACTTTTAAGTAAAAAAACGAAAACAAAAAAAGTCTGTGGAATAGAAAAAAATTAAGAACTTGAATAGGAAAAAAGGAGGATAGAGAGTGAGGAGGCGTGGTTAAAAGTGAGGTAAGTTGGCTTTGATCCAGGTTCCACCAATTACTAGCCCATGGCCTTGGGTAAATTTAGCAGTGAAGCCACCTCACTCTTCTTCTCTATTATATGGGAGTACAAATACCTGTGTTGGAGGATATTGTGATGTTCAAATGAGATATTTTAAACAAAGAGTGAGTTTTTACTTTTCATGTAGATAGAATAGGATAATGCTAAGAATGTACTGTAACACTAAAATAATTTCCTTTTGGCATGTAATTGGCCTAGAATTTATATTAGATTCTTGTGCTTTGATTTAATAATGTTTAAAGTTATGAAAAATAAGATGAATGGACAAGTTAGGCAGTTATTGAAGAAATTGGGGAAGCCCAGTATTAAGATTGCAATTTAACTGGATATTAGCATCTTTGATAAGCAGAGAGATTTGTTGTTCATGATGAAGAAGATGATGTTGATGATAATGACAGTTAATGTTCATTGAGATCATAAGGTATGTTAGGCACTATAAGAGCTATACAGGAAATCTTATCTAATCTTCACTGTAGTCCGATGAGGTAGGTTCAATCATTAAACTGATTTTGAAGTTGAGGAAAGTGTGGTTTAAAGAGGTTGAGTAACTTGTTAGTATCCACAGTGGATACTGGGATTGAAGCCCTGGCAGGCAACCTTGATTCTTGACTGACAATGGCACCATAATGGATTTGATTATGTGGTTAACTTCTTGGGGACCCAAATCTTACATGGACTTTTGAATCTAAATGGTGTAATCTCACCACAGAGTTTCTTGTTTCCCTCACATCTCAATTTCTCTCTTCTTGTATTTTACTATATGTAGTCAGGAAGAACCAAGCTGCTCTTTCAACACGTTGCTTAGAAATTTCCTCAGCTAAATAGCCAATTTTATCACTTGCCAATTCTACCTTCTACAAAATACTAGTACATGAACACAGTTCAATCAAGTTCTTTGCCACTTTATAACAAGAATTTACTTTCCTTAATTATTCAATAACATGTTCCTCATTTGTCTGAGCCTTCATTGGTACCATCCCTATTTCTACCAACATTCTGAACAGGATTACTTATGTGTTTTCCTGGAAGATGAAAACTTTCTATATGTCTCTCCTCTTTTCTTTCTGAGCCTTCAGAATCACCTTCCAAAGTCCCTTCACAGCAATATCAACATTTTCTAGCATGTACCTTCCAGCCTCTCTATGCATTAACCAGTTCCAAAGCCACTTCCACATTTTTAGGTATTTGTTAAGGTAGCACTCCACTTCCCAATACCAATTTCTGTTTTAGCTTGGGCTATTATCATAGAATACTGGTATTTATTTCTCATGGTTCTAAATGCTGGGAAGTCCGAGATCAAGTTGCTAGCATAATTGGGTCTGACAAGGCCCTCTTTCTGGTTTGCAGATAGCTGTGGTTTTGTTGTCTTCAACTAGTACAGAGAGAGAGAGGAAGCAAGTTCTCTCGAGTCCCCTTTTATAAGAGCATTAATCCCATCATGGGCAAGGACTCCACCCTTATGACCTAATTACCTCCCAAAGGTCTCATCGCCACGTACCATCACATTGGGGATTAGATTTTTAAGTTGCCTTAAAGATTCAATACTATTATTGTTTTGCTTTCTGTTTCTGTTTTTTTTTTCCTCCTGTATTGCTCTTTGGAATGCACTCTGATGACTGAGTGTATCCAAATGGGAGTTTATTTCTTGGGCAGCATTTTTATTCTTGTTGGAAATTGGTGATGATTGGAAATATGCTCAGTATGTGCAGTGCTGATGATTTGTCCAGTGTCCCCCTAGTTTGGAGATGTTGGTAAAATAAAATTAATTGAAGGGAGGAATTAACATGAGAATCAAGCCCATTATTAGTTTAAGAATGCGTTTATCCTGAGAGAGATTATATAAACTCACAGAAACATCCATCCCTGCTTACAACAATAAAAAAGAAACATGTAGGACAACAGAATGCAAATAGTGATTTTTGGCATAATGGTTTGGCAGGTGAAAATAACAGAGTTCTAACAGAGGAGAATCAGAGGACCTGTCCTTGGGAATGGAGGCAGGCCCCCTTTTCTTTGGGAGATACTAGGAAAAGGGTTGGAAGTAGAAGGAAAAGGAGACCCTCCTTAAACAAACCTAGCTACACTTCATCACACACATCTCTGACTTTGATCCCTGTGGCAGGGAGCACTACTATTAAAATTGGGACTTACTGAGGTTTTCTCATGTAATTAGGAAAAGGAAAGGTGTATTTGACAATGGAGCCTTTAGATCAAATTACCTGCAACCTACTTGTGGCTCAGTGGTCAGAAGGGAGCCACCAAAGCACTTATTAATGTATTGCCTAGTTGCCTTATAAGGCACAGGGAGCCATTAAGAAAGCTAGCTGCTAGCAGCAAAATATCTCAGAATCCAGAACGGATTCAGCAATGCGGAAGAGAGATTTGCAGAAAAATTTAGAAGTTGCAGTTTTCACACTGATGAAACTTTTGGAACATGATACCGGTTGAAACTGCTGTCAGCTACCATGTCCCTGCACCATTGCCTCTTGCAGCAGATTGCAGCCCTGCAGGTGTTAACCCTGAGTGACTGTTAAGCTCTGTGAAGGGATGTGTTTTCAGACTCCCTGGTTTTCAGGCTGTGTCTGTTAATGTAGGGCGGCTAATCTGTACGAAGGGGCTAAGGATGTAGTTCAAAAGCTGGCAGGGAGACATCCACTGGGAAGCAGGATTCGTCTTGGTGATTGCTTAAAAGAAATAAAGGCCCTTTGTGAAACCCTTCTCTTTATCTCCCGTATTCCCACGAGGAAAAAAAAGTAGAGAGGAGAAAGAAAATATGTAAGAATACTGATTGTGACTGTTTTTTCTTTTTAAAACGGACGTTTTCATGGTTTAAGGAAAACAAAAGGAAGGACACAGAGATAAGCAATCTAGATTTTGGTGCTCCCTGTTTGATACAGACAAATGGCCTCCTCCTTGCATTATTCCTGATTAGGAATTCTGAAAAATCTTATGTCGAATGATGACATTCTGAAGCTCACTATCCTAAGTAAAAGAGTGCTTGATAAATTTTTCTTTGCTTAGAAGCAAGAGATGATTAACTGTATGCAAAGGATCTTCATTTTATGTGCCCTTTTTCCCCTCAGAAAATTGAGAGGTTGGTTGTTAATACAGACCAACAGTGTGTTTCTGAATGATGTTATTTTCTGAATTAATGCTGCACTACTCTTTTTTTTTTAAATCCTATTTTGGTAAATGTAAAGTTTTTATCAAAAATAAAGCAAACAAAAAGGAAAATCCCCAAACCGCCTAGAAAAAAATTGGGGATCACTTTTGAGGACTGTTCTCATTCAGAGGCAGTCACGTCTGTTTTGCCCTCTGAAATTAAATGGAATATGATTTTTTTTACTTCTAAAGGGGCTCTTCCAAGAGTACTTCCTAGAATAGCTCTGACTGATGTATTCTTGAAATCAAGTGAGACCCTGTCTTACTGTCATTGACATGAATCCAGCTTTTAAGGATGGTATTGGTCCTTGGATTAGCAGCTGCTACATTATTACTTTCATCTATCTGATCATTAATGTATAGAGTATCCATATAACTTGTTGAAAGCTAAACAAAAACCTACTTAGGTCAGTCATTTGATATCATAAAACTGATTGTTTATAACATTAAAAATGTTTAACTGAATTAGATTTAATTGATTAGTATGAGTTACAGAGTAAAGAGAAGAAAGACACATAATAAGTTAAATAAAGGGCTCTGTGTTTTCTGAATGGTAGGAAAATTTCCCAGGGTACATCACCCTTATAATACTACTGTGGGGAAGTTGTTAACTCTTTTTAAAATTCTACTTCTAAGGATATTTGTCATCATCAGTGGCAACCTTTTCTCTTGCTTCAGATGTGTTAAGTCTTTACACTTATTAATTCTTTTATGTAGTGTTTGTAGTTTGTAGAAGGAAATTGATTTTCTTGTAATGGGAAAATCATCGCTCCTATTATGACATAAAACTTTAATTTGATGTCTCCTCCACTGACCCAAACTAATTACAGCAAAAACATGTTAACAAAGTGAGTAAAGTTCTTTCTTTCATGCATCAATTTTACTACTCAGGGCTGCCCCACAAAGTCTTAAATGAAGGTGCTGCTCTGTTACCCTGGGACTGTGTGTGTGCACATGTATGTGTGTGTCTGGAGTAACCACTGTGACAGCTAGTGAAATATAGATGCTCGTGGTGAAACTTGAACTCCTCAGATCATCAGCTTCTAAGGAGCAAAGAAATATTAAAGGGGTTTATCAGTAATGGTTAGAACACACAACAGCTGAAAACATGGGCAGAGCTTCCTCTTTAATTTGGGCAGATTGGAATGCACCTCCCCAAATGAAACGGAAACAGTAAAATTTAAAAACTTTTATGAGTACCCAGCTCCACTGCACCTGGCTGCTCTAATTGCCTTCAAGCCAGTCATTACTGGGGAGGCAAGATGTTTAGCCACCAACAGCCCTTATTAATGTATAATAGGAATTTACTTGTAAAACAGAATTATTGGGATGGCATGATGTCATAAAGACAGAGTGCTGACATTTCAGATTGTTTTATATAGGGATGTTGAATTATAATTTAGGAGTGGAATATTCTTTTGGTAATTAATCACAGTTTGGTACAATGTCACTGTGGGTTAGGTATATGGATACATAGAATTCATGATTGTAGTGCTCTTCTAATAAAGGCTGCGTTTGTGCAAATGCATGTAATTCTCATGAATTATCTATGGGGAAAGAAAAATCTTCTCTCATACTTTGCAGATGTGCAAAAACTGACCACAGCAGGTGTAAATAAATGAAATGTTTCAACAAGTCTGCCTCTGGATTTTTGTAAAAATGTGAAAGCCTCACAATTATAAAGCTGCCTGCAAATTTTCTTCGTGGTATCAATGATATAAGAAATGGGATACATTAATTTTGCTGGACCTTAAACTTAGAATCTGTCAATATGGCTCTGTGATTAATGGCTACAGATTTTACCTGCCTCATAAATATAATGGGCCTTGATTACTGAGCTCAGTTTGCAAAGCAATAGTTAACATGATGTCAACACTTCCATTGTAAACCCCATTTTTGGAGGGGTTTATAACGTGGTCATAAAAAATCACGGGGGGATGACACTTTGAATATGAGGTCTTAGTCTGGGGAAACAAAGATATTTTCAGGAAAAGATTTAAGTATTCCATTTACCTGTTTGTAGGTTTATGAAGACCTAAGCTGCATATAAAAATTTCAAGTTTTATGTACTTTAAAGAGAAAAATCTTAAATAAATAGGATTTCTTATTGCTCCTCTTGTTTAGTTTTTCTAAGGAAATACTCTATAGTTAGAGCATACATTTTAAACTGGAAGGGAACATTTTAAACATGGTATGGTACATATCAGAAGATATTTAAAAAATCATTCTGTATTAATGTCTTTGGGATTTTATGCCTGTCAGCCACATAAAAATCATATGTTTCACATCCTTCTCAACAAGAATTCTAGGGCAAAGCTTAGTTTTTGCAAGCCTTGGAAAATATAGTATGAACTGGGCCACCTTGGCAAGACAATGTTGCATACAACAGAATACCTGATAATGGGTAATTTATAAATAAAAGAATTTATTTCTTCCAGTTTTGGAGGCTGAGAAGTCCAAGGTTGAGGGGCTGCATTTGGTGAGGCCTTCCTCCAAGTGGGGTCTCTGCAGAGTCCTGAGGTGTGCAAACATGCCAGCCCAGGTCTCTCTGCCTCATCTTATAAAGGCCGACAGCGCCAATCCCATATTAACCTATTCATCCATAAATGTTAATCCATTCACGTCTTAAAGGCTCCACCTCTCAGTACTGCTACATTGGGGATTAAATTGCAACACGAACTTTGGAGAGGCTAAACATTCAAACCACAGCAGACAACAAACATCCTTTCTGACCTAGAACATAAGTTGCCTCTTGTGTGAAGAGAGAGAGAGTCTGCCCAGAGCTGCTCCAAGGCCATCTCCATGTCTCCCTCCTGGGCATGGTGATGGCATGATGCTGCTTGCCCCCTGTGGGATGGGGTCACCCTTAGAAGCTCAGGATTTCTTCTGTGCCCTTACTGACCGTGGCACAGAAAGACTAAAAGAACCCGTACACTTTTTAATAGCCAGTACTTCTACAAGTTTGTGAGAGCAAACTTCCTGACGGGAAGCCAGGATTAAGTCTCTTGGAATTTGAGGGAGGTTGGATTGGAGGCCGTGGTCAGAACCCAAACTTTTGAAGTGGGAGTTCAGCTCCCACAATGTACTTGACTTGGTGAATGGCTTAAGAGTTTTCATTTAAAGAGTCATCTCATAGTACTTTGTAATTGGTTCCAAAGCCACTAGGTGGCCTGATGGAAAGGGTTTTTGTTGTTTGTTGTTGCTGTTAGTTTGTTTTTGCTCTGGGGATACGGGGAGACTAGATTGTGCCATAAAATCAGTAAAGCAAAATGGTTAAACCCACAATGATACTGGGCAAGTGTTAGGTTTTTCTCTTCTCTTTCTGAGAAATTCCCTCTCTTCCTTCCACCCTCCCTCACAAGGGGGCTTTTCCACAGTCTTCAGAAGGCAGCAGAAAATGTTGCAGTGTGGTGGTTACAAGACTGGCATATATTTCAGTGTTGTTTGTAATGCCTGAAATATTTATCAAAATATACCCATGACATCATCTGCCCTCATTCGATAATCCTGGAAAGAAACAAGCTATTTCACTATTTGCTTTGTATTGTTAGACTTGTTTCATAAAATGTAAAATGTAGAAGCAATACCAATAATTCTTAGGCTGGCAGAAATTATCGGATGTTCCAGCCTGCTTGAGTAATAACACTGGGCCCTGGCATTGGGTAAGACAATGTTGCAACAATGTTACAATGTTGTAAGCAACATTTCTTACCCAATGTCAGGGCCCAATGTGTTTACTGGCTGGGTTAGCAGACAAGGCTTTTCCTTGAATAATGTTCACATAAAGAACTTTAAAAATGTCTCTGATGGCCTGTGGGTTAAGGCAGCAATAGCATTAATTGACATAGTGATAAAGAAGTTTGTAGCACTGCGTTTTGAAAAATACAAAATAATACAGCACTCTTGGCACTTCACATGCTGTGTGTATTTTAGTCTTCACAGCAACCCTATGAAGTAAGTGGTTGGCATACATTTTCTGAGATCGAATAGCTTGTGAGCTGTGGAGCTGGGATGGGAAACCAGGTCTGTGTTATTTTGAAACCCGTGGTACTCCCATTATGTATCAATAACTCATAGGTCAGGTACTAAAATATTCATAATCATGAGTTTATTTATTCAGTAAATATCCATTGAGTGGCTGTCATGTGGTAGGCGTTGTGCAGATTCTGGAGTTGTGATATGAATGAGACAGCCTTAGGGTATATGCACAAGTGGGGCAAGGATACTGAGACGTTACAGGAACTTACACTCGAGGCACAAGGGCTAAAATGAGAGATGTGAACCCAAAGAGAGCATGTGGAAGGGGCGCTTGATCTAGGGTTGAAGGAGTTCAGGCAGAACTTACCAGAAGCCAAAAAGCTGGAAGGCAATGGCCCCAGCCAGGTGGAGGGGATTTGGATAAGGGAAAACATTTTAATCCACGAGTACAGCAGAAGTAAAGGAGGTGAGAAAATGTGTTTCCATGAGGGAGAGGCCAGAGCACTCAGTGGTGGTCAGCTCTGGAAGGGCTTTGCGAACCCAGTTGGAGGAGTTTTGACTTTCTCACAGGCTGTAGGAAGGCACTGGTGGGTTCTGAGCTGGGACTGAGGTGCCCAGATCAGCATTTGAGAAGCTGACCCTGCCCACCTTGTGGAGCAGGGAATAGTGATGGTGGCACCGAGGCAAAGGCCCCCTTTGCAGTCACTGTGAGTGGAGTTGGAAGTGGACTCTGGTGATGTTCAGCAGGTGGATGCACAGTCCTTGGGGATTTATGGGATGGGAGGGGTAAGGTTCCAGAGAGGTGCCAAGGATGGCTCATGGGTGGCTGGTGGGACATGTGCCTGTCACTCAGAAGAGGCTGCGAGGAGGGAGACCAGGGCAGGGGAGCTTCGGACATACTGCAGCCTGGGGAGCTATCGGTTATACACGTCCAATAGGCAGCTGGAGCTGGAGGAAGAGATTTGAGAGCCATCACCATACGGATATTAACTAAAATCACAGGAGACGAAAGACGGTGTGGCATGAGAACCTAAGAAGATCCCTAAGGCCAAAGACTCACTAAGGGTGGACAGAGAAAAGGGAGCCTGCACAGGAGCAGAGTAGAGGCGGGAGAGCAAGGGGAAGCCCAGGAAGGAGAGTTCAATGAGGACCACTCATCAGTCCAGTGAAACGTTGCAGAGAAAGCCAAATAGACAAGGGCTGCAAGGGTGAGAGATGTCCTTGCCTCCCCACACCCCCATGCATTGTCTTGAAGGAGGTGATGCTTTGGCATGATTTGTCTGAAAAATTCTACCAGGTCTTACTTCATTTTGTCAGAGGGACCTGTCTAGAGGATGCTTTAGCAGGCTAAAGTTTCACGTTTCCAGATACTTTCTCATAATCGTCAAACATACTCTACTCTAAAATAACCTAAGGACTTTTAAACAATAAACTTATTTGTTATCACAGAATGTAGCATTTTTAGGTTGAAAGTAATTTTAGAGATCAACTTATTTAGCCCCTTAATATTACTGTCAGTCATTGATTTATTCTGTAAACACTTATTAAACTCTAGTGTCATCCAGGTATATAGATTAATAGGAGTTTTACTATAGTGATCTTTTTAAGAAAGTATAAGAGTGCAGCATTTTGTTGTAATGAAAATGCCATAATATGTGAATTAATAGAAATAGAGAAAATTCAGTCCATGTTAATTTTTTTTCTCTCTCTGGAAAGATGGAAACACATATAAATGCAGATTGACCCATCCTCCACAAAGTTTTGAGTATCACAAACTCCCTGGCCTTGATGTTTTATTAAATTCTTCTCTGGGGTCTTGTCCCACTTCGCTCTCTGGCAGTGTGGAGACTTCTGGACAAGGCAAAAGGGTGGAGCAGAGGCCACCACAATGTCCCGGCCCCACTTGCCCACTTGCCAAAGTGCACGGACACTGTTCTGTAGCCCCAGGTACCTTTTCAAGTCCCTAAAACCCCAGCTAGGCAGCGTGAAGAAATAGAATAGCAGAGGGAATGGCGCGGCTTGCTGTTTTTTGGTGCTGGTTATGACCAAACCTTAGAAAAAGCATCTGGTGCCCCAAAGTGCCCTCTTGCTCCCCTCTGCAGGTGCAGCCCCCCAGGCGCGCCCGCACCCCTTCCCCCATGTTGGTGTTGGTTCCTCCGAGCTGGCTGTCCTGTCTTCATTTACTGTTTATCTGCATGTGACTCTTCCTCATCATAATGTGATTTGCTTGGGGAGGGGGTGGCTCCATTCCAGGCTTACTGAAGAGTAACAACACTGGGCTTAGCCCTGTCTCAACACCTTAACCTGACTGGGTCACATCCCAAAGATGTCCTCCACTGCCCTGAGGTCAAAGAATGCAAGGCCTGCTTCATCTCTGCCAGCCTTTCCTGTGCTGGTCCCCACGAGGTTTTCTTGACTTTTCCCATAGTTTACCAGCTTACTACTCTATCTTCTAAGGAACTTTGATGCCCTCCCTTCCCTAATACAGGCACACCTTGCTTTACCACACTTGGCAGATAGTGCATTTTTTACAAATTGAAGGTTTGTGGCCATTTTCCCAACGGCATGTGCTTATTTTATGTCTCTGTGTCACATTTTGGTAATTCTTGCAATCTTTTAAATTTCATTGTCATTGTATCTGTGATCGGTCATCTTTGACTTTACTATTGTAATTGTTTGGTGGTGCCAGGAACTGCACCCATATAAGATGGTGAACTTAATAAATGTTGTATGTGTTGACTGCTCTATCAACAGG
Source organism: Chlorocebus sabaeus (assembly GCF_047675955.1). NCBI lineage: Eukaryota > Metazoa > Chordata > Mammalia > Primates > Cercopithecidae > Chlorocebus > Chlorocebus sabaeus. Next base: position 33,749,444 of record NC_132924.1, read on the forward strand.
CCCTTCCTCTGTCTCTCTCCCTCTCCCTGGGCCTGACTATTCCTGGAGACACAGCAGTGTTGAAATTAGGCCAATTAATAACCTTATGATGACCTGTAAGTGTTCAAGTGAAAGGAAGAGTAACACGTCTCTCACTTTCAACCAAAAGCTAGCAAGAATTAAACTTAGTGAGGAAGGCATGTTGAAAGCCGACACAGGCTGAAAACTCTGCCTCTTGCACCAAACAGTTAACCAAGTTGTGAATGCAAGGAAAAAGTTCTTGAGGGAAACTAAAAGTGTTACTCCAGTGAACACATGAATGATAAGAAAGCAGAATAGCTTTATTGCTGATATGGAGAAAATTTGAGTGTTCTGGATGGAAAATCAACACAGCCATAACATTCCCTTAAGCCAAAGCCTAATCCAGAGCAAGGCTCCAAGTCTCTTCAATTCTATGAAGGCTGGGTGAGGTGAGGAAGCTGCAGAAGAAAAGTTGAAAGCTAGCAGAAGTTGGGTTCATGAAGTTTAAGAAGCTAAGCCATCTTCGTAACGTGAAAGTGCAAAGTGAGGCAGCAAAGTGAGGCAGCTTCTCAAGTACTTGCTGGAGAAGTTGCAACAGTTTATCCAGAAGATCTAGCTCAGATGACTATAAGCATTTTTACAAAGCATTTTTTAGCAATAAAATAATTTAAAATTAAGATATATACTTTTTAAAGACATAATGTTATTGCACACTTTATAGACTACAGTATAGTGTAAATATAACTTTTATGTGCACTGGGAAATCAAAAAATTAGTGTGACTCGCTTTATTGTGATATTTGCTATTGCAATGGTCTGGAACCAGACCAGCAGTATCTCTGAGTTATGCCTCTAGATTACTCCCTGATCCATAGTGCTAGCTGAACAATCAGCAGGGTTTGTAAACCGATGCTGCAGTCAATAAAGGTTATTAACAGCATATTAGATGTTGTGATGAGATTATAAGAAAGCATTTGAAACATGGCCTACTGCATAGTGAGTATAATTAAATATTTCTCAACTAAAAATTTTAGAGAGGCATCAAGTTCTTAAGTTCCTACTCAGTTCATCAGCAAGCATGTATTGATTTGCTTGTGGTTGTTATCCTTGTCATTATTTTAATATTTGCTAACCTTTGGGTAAACTCTCAAGTCATTTTTGTTCAGGAGACTTGTCAGTTTTATGATTTCTCGTAATGAATTCTCTTAAGTGATGTTTGTATTTTATTTTGCTCCTCGTGGCTTAGTTTTCCAGTATTTCTTATTCTACATCAGTGTCAGAGAAAAATGGGATTGAAGATGTATTTTGAGTTAAGAAGTGATAAAAACAGAAGCAGGAGGCAGCTCCAAGTGAAGGTGGTTGCTGTGATGGAATTTGGTGGTCAGCGACCAAGTGGAGGTACATCTTTCAAATTATGCATATGGCCAGGTGTGGTGGCTCACGCCTGTAATCCTAACACTTTGGGAGGCTGAGGCGGGCAGATCACCTGAGATCAGGAGTTCAAGAGCAGCCTGCCCAAGTTGGTGAAACCCTGTCTCTACTAAAAATATTTAAAAACTTAGTCAGGCATGGTGGCGGCCACCTGTAATCCCAGCAACTCGGGAGGCTGAGGCAGGAGAATTTCTTGAACCAGAGAAGTGGAGGTTGCAGTGAACAGAGATCACACCACTTGCACTCCAGCCTGGGCAACAGAGCAAGACTCTGTCTCAAAAAAAAAAAAAAAAAAAAAAATTATAGGCATCTTAAATTTTCCATCTGTAAAGAAAGGAGGAGGAACAATGTGGTATCTCAGGTCCTACCAGTTCTAAAAGTCAGTTATTCTAGTTCTAGAGTACGGCAAAACTATGGATGGCTTTTTGTTCCTACAATTTTTATGAACATTTTCACTGGCTTTAATATCCATGTCCAAAGTAACAGGGAAGGTAAGACTTTTCACCAATACTCAGCTGATCTCCTGCTTCTCTTCTTGTCCAGTGTTTTCCACTTTTCAAAATTTTTATCATTGACTACTAGTACAAGAAAAGGGCCCAGAGTATAGTGTCTGGATTCACTGTTCATAAATGGCATTACAAAAAAAAACCCGAGTAGATCCTTTGAATTGTATATTTCATGTCAAGTGGCCCTCTCTCTATTCGCCTGGCAATTAAGAATTGGTTACATGAAATTAATCTGGTAGTAATACAATCTTAAATTCACAAAATAATTTTCTTTGCCTTTGAGTAGCAATGCACTCTGCCTACCACGAGAGGGCAGTGTAGGTGACTGCATGAAGGAGATGGCTTCTGCAAAAAGAAATGACGTTTATGACACTAGTTTCCAGCTTAGAGAGCATTTTCACATGCACGTATGACTGTCTCAGCAGTTCTCTGTGATGGGTAAAGCATGCATAATCGCTTCCATTTTATAGATGGAGAAACTAATGCTAGAAAGACTTGAAGATAATTTGCATAGAGTTGCACAGCTGATAAATGCCATCCAGTGCTTGAATCCAAGTCTCTTGCCACTATACCACCCTGCCCATAAATGGTACATTATCATCATATGAGTGACTTCCTAATGTAGAGCTGAGAGGCTGTACAAAGCTAAGAAACATCTGTTCTATGGGAAAAATTCTCAAATTTTTTCATCTAACATAGCATCTTGTGAAAACTTTCAAGACTTATGTTTTCTTCTGTTCCATAAAGATGGGAAAGGCTGGGAATTATTCATTTCGTAAGTGCCACCATGCACAGCCATCATTGCAGTCTCAGTTGTTCTGAGCTAGATTACATAGCGGGTCTTAAATAGTTAGTAGATGGGGAGGAGAAGGAGGTCAAAGTGAAGGAGAAATCAGGACCCGGATGTACATAATCCAAATGACCACTTCCTCAGTTTCCATGGTGAGCTTGGAAATTCCCCATGGACTCCCAGAGCTCCAGCTCTTTATGTAGTTTCAAAGGAGGCAGCAGAATACAGTAAAGGCAGAAGCAAGGCTAAATCAGAACCAAAACAAAGCACCCTGTTTTTGTACACCTAGATGAAGATTTTTCTAAGCTCCCAAATTCTAAGACCTAACACTGGGTGGCCTGCAGGCATTCAGACAAGTGATCCCTTTGCTGGAGGACTTACATACCGAATTTATTCTACTGGGATTTTGCCACTCTTTTTTTGTAGTTAAGGTGGTTCTATCAGGTAATTAATTTTAAGTGCTTTTATTTATTTGTTGTAGGAAAAAAAAAAAAAAGACTCCAGTAGCCTTTTTTGTGGTTATACCAGTTGCCTGATGATTCATGAATTCAGATCTAAAACCAGCGTCGGTGTAATCAATACGTGAAAAATAGGTGCTGCCTAATTGCCTTTCTAAATCAGTAAAATAATTAAAGCCTTTATAGTCTGGCCGATTAATGCATTGCACATCCGTATGGTCGGCTTAATAGGGAAAATGCTTGAGAAAGATAAAAATCACAAGACCAAAAGCAACTAATAGCTGAAAAAAAATTTCTATGTAGTTGATTAATTGTCCTCCTCTTTTTCTCTTAAGAGACTAAACATTGAGTAAATCCTCCGAGTTTGTATAGTTCCGATTTAGTCAGCATTCCCATTGTAAAGTGCCAGTGTTATAATTTTTCATTCATCATTTTCTTAGATTCCAATGTAAGTGTCATTGTTGTGTTTAGTGAAAGAATACAAATATTTATTTTAACATTCTTTAAACAGATTCTTAGTAGAGGGTAGAGCTTTCTAATGCTCTGCAGCTGGGTTGCGGGCTTTAAAATTGGTTGTCGTCTGCACACTAAGATCTCTGCAAGTACTCAGCCGCAGAGAGCAAAATCCCACTTGACAAGCAGTCTCTAGATATGGATTTATGCAATAGGATGTCATGTTTACTTTGGACCTGCTATGATCTACCTGGGAAAATTTCCCTATTATGCATTTATTAAAAAGTTCTAAATATATATTTGCACAATGTTTTCTTATGGAAACATCTGTAAGGAATTATTAACTTACTCATTTCCACACGGGATTTTTTTTTTTTTTTTAGAGAGAGAAAGACAGCAATTGTGTAAGCAAACTGGAGAAAAACTATGAACGTAATACATTTAGAATTCACTGTGAATTCCACTTGGATTTTCTTTCGTTCTCATGTTGGTGAAGATAGATAACATAATTGTTAACCAGAATTCAGAATTCGCATCTCATTCTGATTTCCTTAAACATTTTTAGAATTTCATCAGTCTTTTTTAGCAAAGCCAGTCATGGGAGGAGTTGAGTATTGACCTTTTTTCTTCTTTTTCTTTCTGGTTAGCCTGCATTGAACCTTTGGCCTTACCCCAAGTGTATGGGTGGTATATGTTTTTAAATTGATATATCAATGTTGAATTTTTATTGTCACGGTTTCTGTTCATGCTCCCTTCAAACCTTTCATTTATTTGTTTCTGAACCTTGGATATCTCATAAAAATGTCACCATTGTGGTTGAACATTAAGCACCTTCCCATTTTGCTCTGGGCCGTTGAAATAAATTTGGACCAGGTGCTCTGCTCATAATGGAGCCCCTTGAAGTGCTCTGATAATGAGCCGGGAGCGGAAGCTGTCAGCTTTCAGCTGGCTTGAAGAATGCAATTAGAGCAGTTTTAATACTGCAGAGGGACCCCATCCAATCAAGGCCATTTGAGTTAAACCAAGTCTAGAATCCTAAACATGTAGTTTTAAGCTTGTCAGCTTTGTCTCTGCACTGAGAATGGGGAGAAGGCATTCCTGTACAATGGATCCATTTTATGTCCAAGAGAAAAAAAATGCTCTGAATACCAATAGAAGTTCTCTATCTCTCGTCTCTCCCATTATGATGTCATTATGACCATATTTATGATCTGATGTCAGTGTGGTCAAGATAACCAGTGTCAAATTAAGTTTCAAATGAATCAAGGACTTAGCAAGCCCATTTCTAGAAATCCACCCTAAAAATAGTGCACAGCCTTTTTTTTTTTTTTTAAATAGCAAAATCGGGATTCACCTAAATATCCATTAATATGGGGAGTGCTTCAGTAAAGTATATTCACTATAGGAAACACTATGCAGCCATTAAAAAGAATAATACTGTCTGTTTTATATTGTTGAGTAAAGTAAATCACTTATAGAACAGTTTGTAGAAGCATGATGTGCTTTTTGGGGAAAACCCAATTACAATATACATTTATAGGTAGAGAAGGTTTGGAAGAAAGCATACTAAATTGTTTATGGTAAAAGTCAGGAGAAGTGGAGATGGAGGGAGGTAAAGTTTTTTGTTTTTTTTTTAACTGTCTGTATATGTGTATTTTAAAATTATTTTCTCATATTTACTTAATGAATACTTTTTATATTCTAGGGGGAGTTTAGCTCACTATCAGGTAAGTGCCCTGTTTAAGTAAATAGATGAGCTTCTGTGGTCCAGGAGGAGTGGGGACAAGCTTCTGGTATTAAGGGATGCTGGGGCATAGTAATGATGAGAGGGGTTATCACTGAGGGAGAACTTTACATTCTTCATTTTGGAAAATCCTTCCAACAGCCCTGTGGGGTAGATGCTGTTACACTTACTTTATACCCGAGGATGCACAGGTTTGGAGAGATGTGTTGATTTGCCAGGTCACAAATTTGCAGTGAGTGTAGTAAGGCTTTGAACCCAGGTCAGCTTGGCTCCAGCGACATGCCCATAACCTCTTCCCTTTTCCCTGCTTGGTTTCTGAGGACAGTTCTTTAAAAGCGGATTTTATTTCCTGGGACCTGTGTCCTTTCCCTCTTCATTTCTTTCAAGAAAATGAGGACACAATTCAGGAGTAGTTGTTATTGTCGTTAATGGTTGACATTTTTTATAAAAGCGTAGACTAGTCATTAAGAAGTCTCATTCTGTGCTCATGGGATTCACAGTGGATTCTCCAGTGAGTGGAAGCCTTTGTCCGAAAATGAGGCAGTGTATAATAATGTCAGTTAATTTCATTTGAAATACAATTTAAAAATAAATAATTTCACACATCAGACAAGCAAGGGTTGTCTTCATTAATGAGAAATATTGTGCAAAATGTAAAGATCAGAATAATTATAAAAGTATGTATAACCTCCTTTATAAACTTACTCCTGCGAAATAGTAGCTTACTCAAATAGCTCATTTCTTCTAACATATTTATTAAGCCACGAATCTTTTTGATTTCATAAAAATAAGCTTATTTCATCAACAAAAAATAGGGCTCTCTCTATATATGTGTGTATGTGCACGTAAGTACATACATATATGTATTTCTGTTTCGGATTTTTAAAAACTCTCCACAATGTTTTGTTTGTTTTCCATATCTTCTTTAGCTTGGATTTCTGCTTCATATGGGATACTGCTTTCCTGTTGACTTTTTAAGGTGTTGTGCACAATATTAAAATCTCATTTCAGGTTTCCTCTCTATTCCATGACTCAAACTTTGGAATTATTCCTATGAAAGAAATACTTACTAAATTTAGCCACAAGTTAGCCTCTTCCAGTGACCTTAACAAACATTTCATGGCCCTTCTTCTGACATTGTGACACTGACTTTTTAACTTATTTGGGGCAAGTTAATTACTTAGGACAAATAATGTAAACACCCTTGCCCAGAGGCCTGGAAAAGTAGGAACACATAGGTAGACATGAGGCACTTAGAAAATGTTGCAATGACCCCTGTACAGTACTGTCAGCTAATTTTATAATAAAGCATAAGAAAGCAATAGAATACATTGAAGGGAAAAAGCCTCACTTCTGATTTTTTTTTTTTAACTAAGTCAGCTTTTTTTTCAAGCATCTACTCTTAAATAATTGAATTTACTTGGCATTTAGGTTCCTTTTTCTTATGCAATTTCTTTCCGATTATGATTATTTTATTTTATGTTTTGCTTCTTATCAACCCCTTTGACCATATAACCATGAGACTATCACTGGGCCTTCTGTCCCTTTGTTGCGAAGAAAATTCACACATCCAGGGGCTTCTGTATGTAGAAGGTGAGTTTCTTTGAAAATGGCCACAACAGAGTGGTTTTTCCTCCTGGAGTTGCCAGCACTGCCCCAGGCAGGGGCAATAATGCAGACGTGACATAAACAGGCATGTTCACTGTGATGAGACGTGAGGGCTCCTTATTCTTCCAAAGAGACTGTGCCTCAGTGGTTGTAAGTGTACCTTGTGAAATTGTCCCCCAGGAGAATACTTGTGCCAAAGTAATAAGAGACAGCCTAACAAACTACTTTGATTTAAAGTGAAAATAAAGCAAAATGCAAAGATTCGGGTCCAGAGGGTCAGGATGGGAGTCATGTGGTCCTGGCTTTGATTTTCAGTCCTTGGGTGTGCCCTTGCCTGAGAGAAAGCGAGGGGAGGCAGCCTGAAGTCATCACACTCCAGGGCAAATCTGAGGACTGACCTTCCCTCTCAGTATAAAAGAGCGCTACCAATAACAGCATGGATGGCTGTGTGGGCTGCATGGGAAGTCCAGAGACCAGGTCTCCAGCCAGGCTCCAGCATGGCTAGCTCTACTAACTCAAGTACTCTGTAACCTACCTAGATATCAGTTGCTTATTTTAAAACAGAGAGGACTAGAGAGGGACCTGTCCAACTTGGATGAAGGAAATTTAGAAGACAATAGTGTTGTGTTTTGTGTGAAAGGAAGATTGTGGGTCACACATTGCTCACTGCTAACACCTACCGATAGTGCTAATTTAAAAAGTCATATATTTTCACACCGAGGCAAGGCTGGAGTTTCCTTTTCTGAGGTTTGGGAGGAGGGGAACAAGGTGAGAGAGGTTGTCTTTGTACTTTTCTTAAATATATAATTTTTTTTGGTTATTCACACAATGTCATCACTGTTTTGGTTTTTAAAAAACATGTATCTAGAGGAAAATCTGAAAGGTGTATGCAAGTTTATATAAACTATTTTCTAAAAATTAAAAATACATGCACATGACTTGAACAATTTAAATGATACAAAGAAAGGTAAACTCATCCTTCCCTGATCCTCTAACCCCATCCTAACTTTTGAAACAACTGTTAAGTGTTTATCTCTTTCCTTCTAAAATGTTAACTGTACGTGTTTTGGTGGGGGAGGGGTGGGGGGTGGAAGGGAGCTGAATTATGGATGGTTTCTATTTTTTCTTTTAGTTTATCGTTTCTAGTTTTTATAATGACTTCTAGTCTTTTTAAGTTTATCCAAGAATTCGTATGTCTGGAGATACTTATCTCAAAAGTGAAGCAAGGCCAATTTACATTAAAGACCTGACTTTGGGAATTGTTATATGCTATTTAAGTGTAGAGTTGCATATAGCCATATCCACAAGTAAATATGGTAACAATTATTTGAAATGAACTTTATTCTTCAGCCTGAACAGATTATATTCTATAGTAGGCTCATGCCATTTTGTTAATTGCATTAATTATTTATTACATACTGCCATTTCACGTAGTTCAGTGGGTTGTGGGAAGCTGATTATAGCAGTTTGTTTCAAGTCAGTTTTACACCCTGGTTGACAAAATCATCACACTTTCTCACTAAAATGAAAGAGCTGGAATAATGCTTGGGGCATTTATAACAGATGCAAGGTTAAGGTGCAAACTGTGTGTGAAGCCTAGCCACCATATTTTTAATGAGATCCAATTTATGCAAGCAATATATACAGTGTTTCCTTCATTCATCTTCTCGGAAGTTCTTCATTTTGGTAGATTTTATAACTGAAGATGTGTTTGATTCAGACATGTCTCCCAGACTTCATACTATGATGTTAAACTTACGACATCATAAATTTCTTCTTTAACATTTTCTGTCTTCTGACAAGAAGACAAAAGTTAAAATCAGCTCTTTGGTATTGTTAGTAGTTTCATTACATATTTTTGGAATGGGAAATGCCGAGAACTTGTTAAATATGGAATCACTTGGAACAGCACGATCTCTCCTGAACCCAAGCAGTAATAATGCAAATCGAAAGCAGCTTCCTCCTCTGCAGATTTGCAGTTTTTCCGATCACAGATGTGTCCTTCCATGTTGCCTGTCTTTGTAAACCAAGCATATTTTTGTCATCACCTCCAAACCCTTTAATCAGCTGTAAGTGCCGTCACTGGATAGAAGGTCCGTCCTTGGGTCTGTATGTGGGTGGCAAATGGTAAGTGAAAGGTTTCACTGAAATCTTGGCAGATTAGGAGCTGGATTAAAAATACTTTTATAGGACATACTAACTTTTGTGCATTAATATATTTATTGAAAAACCAAAATCTTTCCAAATGGTTCTATGAGGAAGGAAAGAAACGAGAGTTGAATTATAAAAGTTTGAAAGGAGGATTAAAGATTTTTTGAGGGCAGTTGAGGCAGGGTTTTCAGAAGAATTTGCATTTAGCCACCAGACGGTCGACGCCTGCTGGTGCTGGAGTTGACAGAGGTGTATCTGCTAAGGATATTGTATTAGGTGTTTGTCCTGGTGCATAAAAGCGGAGAAGAAATATGCTGTGATGAGCTCTTTTCATAATGTTATGAATGTAGGTCTTGCCTGTGATTTAGGACAGTCTCTGTTGGCGTCAAACCTCCCTGTGCACCGGCTTCTGGCTACACATCGTTGGATCTTTGTATCACACCGCATTGCTTGCTGACCTATAGTATTTCGCTACACACTGGGATTCTGGCTCTCCAGAGCCGATTCCGTTTTAGGCAGCTGCTTTCTCCGTGTTGGAATACTCTGTTTATCTTGCCTTCACCTGGTAACCAGTTCTAGGTAAGATGCCTGCTGGTCATGCCCCTGTTCCCATGAAGGTATTCACAGCTTTCATTTCAGTCAATCAAATTTATTGAGTGTCTGCTCTGGGTGTGCAGTATGCAAGTGCTGGAAATAGAAAGATGAATAAAACCACAGTCTGTGCCCTCGAGGAGCTCACGCTTTAATAGGGGATTTTGGGTGACCTTAATGCTTAAGGAGTTAGTAAGAAATAAGCCCGAGTACTTGTGAAATGTTAGGCTTTGTTGATGATTGTCACTAAGAGAACTTGTACCTTCCTGTTGCCTTCACACTCTGCCTCTGGCCCTCCGTGCTGTTCAAATGCCCGTCTTCCTGCTACCTCCTCTACCTTGGAACATTGCAAGGCTTGGAGGGAGCTTGTTCTAAAGTCAAAGAAGAGCTAGATGCTTTGTGAAACTTTCTTCAGACCAGCTGCCACTGACAGCCTGCCCGGAGCCGGACATGGGGCAGGATCATGCCGGGATTGCTGTGACTGGATGGTGGAAAATTTTACAAAAACATCTGTTCTGTTTGGAGGGTCCAAATATTTTCAAAAACATTTGCTTAGCCAAAGCTCATATTTCACAAAACCTTTGCAAGTATCTAGAAGCTTTTCTTCTTTTCCATGTGGACATGGAAGCAAAGGAGAGGAAAATGTGGCCACATGTATGTTTTCAACTTCTTATTTCCAAGTATTTGGCTATTTCAGGGATGAAAACCAATCAGATCACTTTCGTGAGGTATGCGGTGCCTCTAGACTGTTTTCTCTCTTTTGGATAGATACATGAAATCTCGAAGAAAGAAAATTTCTCTAAACACAATGGGAGAGATTACAGTAATGCTATCAAGCTGTAGTTTTAATTGCTTGAAAATAAACGAAGAAAAAGGTTCACAGCTGTTTGAGAGTGAGGACCAATCACGGGCAGAGCAACAATAAAGCTCCCCTTTCCTGGGATGACTGCCAGGACTCAGCTCTCCACATCTGAAGATGTTTTACAAAGTGCAGTGTGCCGTGAGCAGGGAGAGAAAGGCATCCAGAGAAGGCGCGGGAGGACCTGAGTGAGGAGCTGGGCCCTGGCTTCATCCCATCTGTGGGCCTCAAGGTCAGGGGAGTAGGAACTCGTGGCCAGACAGACTGGGATGACAGGAACTTCTTAGGGGACAAGTATGAGTTTGTTCAAACTTGGGGGCATGAGTTTTTGAGAACACTGCTCAACGCTCAGCATGGTGAATGCTGCAGACTAAGCATGGAGCCGTACCCGGCACCTCCAGGAGAAAAAACCACCCCAAACTGTAAAGCTAAAGGCCTCTGCACATGATTGCCTGTGAACCAGAGGTTTGGAGATAAGTTTTCTTCCCCTTTATGTCGTTATGTATGTTCCAAGTTGGGCATGAAGAGCAGCTCTTCTGCCCTTTGAACCTGGTACAGACCCAGGAAACCTGGGCCTCTCCCTCAGTACCTCTCACTCCAGGTGCATGGCTCAGGCTCATGGAACAAATCAGCTAACTTTTCTTTTGTTTCTTAATGCTAGGGAGCAAGCAGGGAGCTAATGGCCAAAGGAAGTCGAGGCACTTGTCCTTAAGACTATCTTTAGTGAAGTGGAAGGTGCAGGATCTGCCATTTGTCATGTCACCTTAGAACAAGGAAAAATCCCCAGAGTACAAACATCCAATTGGCATGCCATACTCGATCTCCAGATTAAAATATAATACAGCTATGATTCATGAATCTCAATGTGAAACAGCTGATTGGTGAGGAAGATCAGTTCTCACTAAATTGGAGAGATGAGGCTGTGAGATGAAGAGGAAGCCGTGCTGAGCTGGGAGTCCAGATAGCTGGCTCTGTTCTCGGCTCTGCCACCAGTCACAGTGCTGGTTAAGTCACTGGGCTCTTCCATCCCCTCTGTGCCTTGTCAGTAGGCAGATTGGAGGATGTGTAAGTTCCTCCTGCGCTAAGATCCTTGTACTGAGGACCTGATTTCCAGAGCCCTGGGAACATCTTAGAAACGGAGTAAATTCCACGAGATTTTCCCAGGGGAGGCCTTGATCACATTTTGTACAACATTCAGTCATGTATGGTTGCTATGATACCAGGCAGCATTTTGAAACCATACACAGGGATGAGTCGTTCAGTCAGTGGCCTAAACCATCTCCCTTTGCTGCAGAGCCAGCTTTTCTGCAATTCCAGGGGAAAGTATGGGCAATTGTTAATATCCCAAAGATTTTATATGATTTTAAAACAAAGTGGCCAACAGTGTCAACATTGTTTACCAATGACTCATGTGTTCTTTTTCTCTTTGTCCTCCTCCTTTTTTAAAAAAATAAATTTCCTTGGCCTGTTAATTTCTCTGTTCTGTGTTGCATGTATGGAAAAGTATCTCAAAACCTATGATGTAAACCTCTCAATTTGCTTTACTTTTCCTGCTCTTGAGATTTTCATGTGGCCCTGATTAAAATTTTAATTTGTCAGTAGAGTCAAATCTTATTAGTGCCATTCCAGCAACTGGGCACTGGAATCATTTTCAAGGTCTTCAGGGAAGTTTGCCTTTGCACAGTTTAGGAAAGATTCTGTTAATTAGATGAATGGTATAATTGATATGACAAGAGGATTGTTTAACTTAAGGGAAGCAATTTATTATGCATGCATGAGAAGCTTCTAGGTATTTCCTGACCAATTGCATGCCCATTACATATCCTTTTTGTATTTTAGAGATAATCATCTTATATTGTTTACCTCCTAGCCCAGTTTTTGGCACACTTGAAAGTACTACAAATTGTCTTAAATAAATAAATAAATAAATAAAACCTAGGCTGGGCACAGTGGCTTATGCCTGTAATCCCAGCACTTTGGGAGGCCGAGGTGGGCGGATCATCCAAGGTCAGGAGTTCGAGACCAGCCTGGCTAACATGGTGAAACCTGTTTCTACTAAAAATACAAAAAATTAGCTGGGTGTGTTGGCGTGCACCTGTAATCCCACTACTCCGAAGGCTGAGGCAGGAGAATCGCTTGAACCTGGGAGGTGGAGGTTTCAGTGAGCTGAGAAACTCTGTCTCAAAAACAAACAAACAAACTACTTAGAAGCAGAAGGAGATGGGAAAGGACACTAGGCTGAAAGACTGAGGCTGAAGTCTGGGTTGTGTTCCTCGCCTCAGCACTGATTAGCAAGCGATGCCCAAGTCCCCTTCTAACCTATTTTGACACTGAGATTTCACAAATTCATACTAAATTGTCCTACTTGGTTCAAATAAATTATGTTTTTCTAAGTGGCCCAAATCTACCTTCTTCCTCATTTTTTCATTTTGTCAGCCTGGGCAGAAAACAAGAGAAAGTTTGCCCAACACTTTCTCCATCATTGGTTCTCCAGAGCTTTCCAGCAGCACAAGTCAGATTACCTAAGGCCTGGTGTAGCCTGGGCAGCACTGATGAGGTTCTGGCTGAAGCCTTGGCATTGATTCTCACAGGCCTCTGGCTGTGCTCTGTGGTCACCTCTTTAGTTGCTGGATTGTAGGGGGGCCTGAAGTAGCCCCAAGGGGAGGGCAGGAGCAGCAAGGGGTTCCTTTGGGGATATGGGCACAACAGCATTTGTTAATGGAGAGATGGAGTCCACTGGTTTAACAACCAGAACAGTAGAACTCATCCTTGTTGATGTCTGAGTCATCATCTCTGGAATCTTCCCCCCTCACAACACTGATGGAGCAGGGAAACATGTTCACTGAGGATAATATTTACCTTAATTCAGGTTTTTCAAACCCAGCCTTTCCTAGCTCCATCTGTTGTGGACCTAGTAAATGACAAAGCTTCACTTAGTTATCTGGAGTGGACACAGACTCCAGCATTTTCTCCTAGAGTTTTTATCCAGGTGGTCTCACAACCATGGAGGGATGGCAGCAGCTTGCCAAAGATTTTCATATTCAAGGGTAGGCAGATGCAAAGGAGTTAAGTTGTGGAAGCTTCATCTGGAATGGGGACCAGCCCTGTGCCGAGATGCTGTAGGTACCTGCTAGTTCTTCTTGGCTCTGGATGAGCAGAGGCTGTCTTTGGATGGATTTTGTAGGGTTTTTTGGATAGCTTTTCTTAAAAAGACCATTCATCTCCTCAGGAGTCATAAAATAGAATTACAAACTGATTTTCCAATTAGAGTTTTAAAACAACAGTAACAACAATCAAATCAACAGCAACAGCCACCCTCTGGAAGGTGCCATTAGGTAGTAACCGTGAGCTTGAGGCAAGCACAGATACTTTTCCAAGCAGGGACCTTGTAGTACTCTGGTTGAGGATCGTTATCTGGTTTGATGGTTCCTACCTTTTGTTGTTAATGCTTTCTCTCTTTCTTTCTTTTTTTTTTTTTTTTTGAGATGAAGTCTTACTCTGTCACCCAGGCTGGAGTGCAGTGGTGCTATCTCGGCTCACTGCAAGCTCCGCCTCCTGGATTCAGGCAGTTCTCCTGCCTCAGCCTCCAAAGTAGCTGGGATAACAGGCATGCGCCACCATGCCCTGCTAATGTTTTGTATTTTTAGTAGAGATGGGGGTTCACCATGCTGGCCAGGCTGGTCTTGAACTCCTGACCTTGTGATCCACCTGCCTCAGCCTCCCAAAGTGCTGGGATTACAGGTGTCAGCCACTGCGCCTAGCTTTGTTGCTGATGCTTTCTTTGCCACTTCCAGCCCTGACCTGGCCTGTACCGGAGTCTTTCCAGTGTTCTCTTAACAATCATCCAGCAGTTCTTAGAAATACCTCTGGTGAAGTTCCATAACCTTAGAGATTTGTTTCTGTAATTGTTAGAATTCAGTGCATCTAAGGTGTGTGTTAACAGTTCTGTAATGTGCTTAGCAAAGACTAAATCTGCCTGGGGTTGATTTCCTTAGCATTCCTAAATTCTTGGTTCTAGGTGGAATGAAAACAAAAAACAGAGATAGCACTAGTGAGTTCCTTGCTTACGTTAGTAGTCCTCTCGTGAACATTTAACTGCGCTCTTGGCAAGTTTTGCGATCCATCTGGTCCAGTATTTTGGTCACAAGTAAAAATTTGCTTGATGGAGCTCAACGTACCACCCCCTGCTTTGTGTCAGGTCTAAAATGTATACTGTTTGGGAAAGGAAAAATAGCCCCGGGCTATAATCACTAACGCACAAATAAAACGCGTTGTAGTTTTATTTTCTCTGCCTTTTCCCATTTAAAAAGAAGGACAAATGTAGGACCCATATAACTGGCAATTTCCTAGGAAAGAAAAAGAAAAGGCATGAGGTGGCTGGGTGATTTTCTTTAGCTATCACATTAACCCTTGGTATTTTACTACCTAGATAACAAGATGCTAGGCAGGATGTAAAACATTTTTGGTAATTTTTTGAAATAGTTGCAAAATTTCTAGGCCATCCTGCACTGACTTAACAGCACATGTTAGGATAGAATAGTGACATTTATGGTCTGCTTGTTGGCAGGAGAAGGTCTGTGAAACATTGTGCAATAAACAAAGTGTGTTTCTTCCATTCCCTCACCTCGCTGTCCTATTGTTCTCTTGAGGCACCTCCTCCCTTCCCTCACCCACTCCTTTACCCTACCCAGGTTTTCACTTTGCTTACATTTGTCAAGAACCCCAAACTGTGTCTCCTGGACCCACGTCTGGCTCCCTTCTGTCCTCTTCTATTTAAAACCTACCACCCCTGAATCTTATTCCCAAAAGATT
This sequence comes from Chlorocebus sabaeus, assembly GCF_047675955.1. Taxonomy (NCBI): domain Eukaryota; kingdom Metazoa; phylum Chordata; class Mammalia; order Primates; family Cercopithecidae; genus Chlorocebus; species Chlorocebus sabaeus. Next base: position 33,764,846 of record NC_132924.1, read on the forward strand.
CCTCATCAGTGCTCAGGGAGAAAGTCAGCTGACTGATTCTTTAGTCATTTTCACCAACACCACAATTAATATGTAGGTTATTGTCTGCCAGGATCTGGGACTATGGAGGTAAAGAGGACCCAGTCATTTCCCTAAAAGAACTTAACCTAAATGTGATTTGGATATGCTCCTTGAGTGAGTTTGGACTCAGGATCTACAAGTGCCCTTCAAACTTTTAGATTCTTAGATCTAAAGTTATATAATGAATAACCCTATAGAATGAATCTCTAATGGTGGAATTTAAGATATTCTGTTAGGCTGGTCAAGAAATTTTAAAGGCTAAGTGATCTAGTGCCTCTAAAATTGTACCCGTTTTATTCCACCTGCCTGTAAGATCATTAGCAGAGCATTTTTTAGAGGAAAACAAAAAACAAAAATCTTCTTTGGTTCTCAAGTTCCTAATCTGTGAAAGAAGACTGAGTTAGATGATAATAAGATCTCTTAACGCTTTATCCCACATTCCTGATATTTTGTTTGGCAAACATGAAGTATGAGGAAGTTCTGTTTAACTACTTGAGTGTTGTTGAAAGTTTGCTTCCTCAACTCTCATTAATATTAGTTTAAAAATTTATAGAATTGTTTGTAGCCACATTTCAGAATGCATTGCTTAGTTTTTCAATTTAAAAACTAGTTCTTTGTTGAATGGGTGATAAATAGGACCACATTTCTTTTTGTTCTTTTCTATTTAATGATCAGTTTCCAGAAATCTTGCTTTCTGCTCTCATGTTGGAATAAAAATTGAAAAAGCTTTTGCTTATATAAGATTTTTACATAGTTTCCTTCTTTTAAATTTTATGTTGGTTTCCTGCTGGCTGGTTAAAGTAGAAAATGATGAGGTTTGAAATATGTTTCTATTTTGGGGGAAAATTAAAATTAAAAGACAAAAATAAGTAAATATATAGCCAGACGTTCTGGTCATTGAGGGGTGTTAATTCCGTGTCTTTGGTTTCCTTGATTTTGCCAACCTCAGTCATGTATATATTTTTTAATTATAATTTCCAGGATGTCCAATTTTTTTTAACTCTTGGCAGTTACCTATCACTATTTGACTGGTGTGACCTTTTAGAAGATTTTGGGAGGAGAAAAAATAGAGCATTTCTTGCAGTCATGTTGAAACTCTCTGCTTAGATATGATATGCAACTCATTAGATTTAAAATTCCATTTTGATAACTTTCACACTGTGGCATTTCTTGAGCCCTCTCTCACATGTCAAAGAGATGCATATAGATTGGAAACTGTTTATTCAGGGAACCTCAAAGGGTACTGTAAATATAGTTGTAAAATGTCAAGTTATTTGCATGCTGGTGAAATAGATGTCCTAAAATTTTTTGTAATCCCAGATATTTGCTTGTTTCCATTACCAAGGAACACAGGAAGATACTACAAATAATGCATATCATTCTTTTCTTTCTGTTCTATTTTAGTATAGTTTTGTTTTATATTTTGCTTTAATTTAGCTTTTACAATTAAGAGCCCAAGTTCAAATAGATGTGATATGAAACTCTTCTTAAAGATATTTGATTTTTTCCCCCTGAATTATATGGGTTATACTCTTAAGGAGTGTTTAACAATGTTGGTCATTATTACAAGGGTGATTTTTTGGAGGAAATTTTTTGTTATATCTTGCTATCAAGTCTCCCTGCCTTTCCTTCTCTTTTTTCACCTATATTCTGGTTCTATTGCAGTTTGCAGAAGTGAGGATGCCTCATTCATCTTTTTAGATCACAGTTCCTAGTCTACAGTCTGTCCAGTACTGGGTACTAAAGGAAATTTAAATAAATGATCTATGTTTTACAATGCACTTTTTAATATCTTAGTTTCAAATGTTACTCTGGAAGTAATTAGGATCTGCAAATTCTTGTTAAAATGTTTTAGCATAAGGTATTGTGAAATCTATTTGTTATTTTTAAATTATAAACAAAAGTCCAGCCCTTTTCTGTGGAAGCGAGAAAGAACAGGAAGAGAGAAAGAAGAGAGAAAGAAAAAGAGGAAGAAATAATTAATTTGACTTTAAATCCTTTGGTAGGCAAGATGCTGAGCTTGGAATTTTTTCGTATGATATAAGCAAAGAATAAAATAAGCTTAGAAGATGTTTTCTTGCATCATTCAAAGTTTTTCAAAACATGTAGTTGGCCATCATTTCAGCTGGCACGTACATGAAAAGACGGCATATTTTTAATGGATAGCGTAAGTGATGTATGATGAGGAAAGAGTACATGACCATGAATTCAGAAATGAGAATTAAACACTGTGTCAGTCTGGGTCGAACGAGGAGACAAAAACCACAAAGGAACTTAAAACAGGGGAAGTTTAGTGTAAGGAATTACTAAAGTAAGATAGGAGAGTAACTATAAAGATGTAAAGAGAATTCAATAAGTGCCCTAAGGCTGAAGAAAAATATGCAAAGAAGGACACACTTGGAAGCCACTCCCCAAGGCTGGGTTCAGACTGTTTTGGAGAGGTTTGTGGATGTAGCTCCCTGCCATGGCAAGGAAGTTTGCTGGCTTTGGGGCATAGGCAACCTGACGCGGGTGGGGAGTTGGAGTATTGCAGTGGGCACAAGCTGCAGGCCCTGTGTGGGAGGCCTGTGGAAAGGTGGTTACTCAGCCTCAGGACAGGGCTGTGGAGTCGCTAAGGGACTGCATGCTCTGCACACAAGACTGGAGCAGAGATGTCCCTATATACATGCACTGCTGAAGGACAATGAAGCAGCAGCAAGAAAATGTCAAAACACAGTACTCTGGAGCCACTACAGTGTCCCTGCGGCGCCCTCTACTGACAAGGCCTCACTCTGAGCTCACTCTTACTGATACTGAGCTCACTCAATGTTAGTCTTTGAGTCAAGAAGAATGCTTCGAGTCCAGTCCATTATCAGAGAGCAGCTATTAAGGGGTGTATTTGGAGCTGAGCAGTGATCACCTGACAGCTGGCACAACCTCAAATCCCACATCCCAATTTAGCCAGAGACATTTTGTTTTGTTGTGATAATTTATAAACAAATCAACAGGAGCTCATTTCTCTTGCAGGGTTCACTCTCTACCTTATAACTGAAGTACTCAGTAAAAAATTGTGTGGTTTTGCTGGGTTTCCCCACTCCGTCCATCACCGTTAGGCCAGATCCTTCGTGTCCAATCATATTTCTGCATGGCTGTTCATTCATCAAACCTAAATATAAAAATAAAGTTTTTCATGGCCAAGCAAAAAAAACAAAAACAAAAACAAAACAAAAAAACAAAAAAAACAACATGTGTTCATGATAAGACTGATTTTGATACTTTAAAAATGTTCGCATATTAAAATCAAGAAATACCCCCTTGTCTTACTAAAGCCAGCTCTTTCTGATTGTATGCATAGTATATGCCTTTTTATATTATTTGTAATATACTGGGTTTTCACCATTGTAAATACAGCCACTCTGGGCCTGAAAACTCTCCTGGCTCTTTTTTGTGTAGCTCTATCTCATAAGGCTTAGTAAGAGCAAAGGATAATCACGTTTAACAAAGCCATTTCTTTTTGCTATTAACATGCTCACCTTTACACTTGATGGCAACAGCCGAATCCCTCCATTAGGCATCATTAAAATTATTCTTTGGGTCATTTTGATTAATGCTTTTTAATTTCATTGTGCTCCCTCTTGGTCCTAAATTGTAAGAGCAGTTAAATAGGAGTGTTCAGTGGAGCATGTCTGCCATTCATTGTTATGCATATATTTATGTGTTTTGTATACTTTCTTAAATAGCAGCTTCATAAAAATGAGTGCATTGGCAGAAATGTTTATATAAAATTAAATTTTGCAAAGCTTGATTTTACAACATGATAATACAAGAGAGAATGTTAATTCATTTGATCCATACAATTCATTTAATTCAATTCATACTAATTCATTTGATCCATACAAAAACCCATGTATGAGGCAAGTACTATTCTTATTCCCATTTTAGAAGTAGAAATATTAAAGCAGAGTTTAAATAACTTCCCAAGGCTGCCTGGCTAATCAGTACTGTGCAGAAGTTTGAGCCCAGGCAGTCTGGTTTCAAAGCTCTCATTCTGAACCACTGTAAATCATACTGCCTGCAAGATCAGTGGAACAGATTTTTTTCAATTGTACTGCCAATCTGACAAGACAGGAAGAAATGCTCAGATGCTAAATACCAAGTGAAATTTGGAAACCCAGAGAGAGCTCTGGAGGCTGACTTTCACCCTGAACTTGCTCTTAGGTTTTTACAACCTCCAGAGCCACAGAAGGAAAACTCTAGGCCCACCCAAGTTGAACTGTATAATTAGCAAAGGCTCCTCCCACCATGGAACTGGTACCTCTAAGCTATATTCTCTTGGTAACGGCAAGCTAGAAAAAAACCTGAGACTCCTCCAAGGAAAATTTTCTGTCTTGAACCGTAGAGCTATGTGGAGGAGCAAAAAATAAATCTCCTCAGAAAATTTGTAACCACAGAGCAACTTGTGGATTTACAGCTGAAATTCACACTAGCTGAATGGTCAGAAAAACATTCAGCTTAGAATCTAATTAAAATGGTACCAGGTTGGTAGTCGCTCTTGTCACCTAGCAGAAGCAAATGCAGATTCTTTGTGAAGGAATTCTTTCTTTATTTGACCATAAAGAACCCTTACAGAATTCCTGAAATACATTAGCTCCCATTCAAAAATCTCAAAACACACACAAAAAATAAATCATTGTGAAAAAGAGTCAGCAGAATCAACCTGCAAAGACTTCAGATACTGAATTTATCAGACATAATACATAAAATAAGTATGTTTACTACGTTTACAAAAATGGAAGAGAAGATTGAAAATATGTGTAAGGAGCAAGAGTATTGAAATAACAAAGAAAAAATGAAAATTAGGCAGATGCAACTTATATTAACTAAAATATAGAAATTTCAATTAAAAGCTTGATAGGTAATCAATGACAGATTAGATAGAATCAAATAAAGAATTAATAAGCTAGAAGATAAAATTGAATAAAGTATTTAGAATGCAGTAGATACAAAGATGAAAAATATAGAAGAGGGCTAAGCGACAACAAGAAGAGTGAATTTCCAGAAGTGATTAAAGATACCAACACATTAAAAAGATTAAATTTTTAAAAGATCCGTATGCCTAGATATGGCATAGTAAAATAGCAGAACACCATGACAAAGAAAATCCTTAAGCAGCCACAGAGAAAAGACATGTACTTTCAAAGGAGCTGTTCAACTAACTATAGTGATGACAGGGCAGAAGATAGTGGGACAATGTCTTCAGAATACAGAGAGAAAATTAGCCTGTAATTGTTTGCTCAGCCAAATCTGTCTTTCAAAAATGAGGATAAGATAAAGCAATTTTCAGACCAAGGAAAGAGGAGTAACATATTCTCATGAAAGGAGGTTCTAAAATATGTACTTTGAGAAGAAGGTAAGAGATCATGAATAAAATGATTAGAGTTAAAAGAAGGAACAAAATGGTAAATATGTGGGTAAATTTGAATCAACAGTAACTTTCTTGTGAGCTTAGAAAACCAGAATGTGTCGTTTATAGCATGTCAGTCAGGAGGTGATTACATATAACATATTATTTGGGAGGAAGGTAAATAAATTGGCAATGTTTAGGTTTTGATACATTATATATAATTTCAGTATTTTCAGAATAACCACTAAATTATATTAAATATAACTGGACAAATTATTCCAGTTAAGAGATAAAGATTATCAGTCTGGATTTTAAAAACTGTTGGCAGCATGCTGCTTCCAAGAATCATCTTCACAACACATAAAGAAAAGATGAAATGAAAAGTATGTAAAGTTATATGCCAGGCAGAGTCCTACAAAAAGAAACCTGGTATATTAATAATGGAATTTAAGCAAAAATATTATTAATGATAAAGAAGGTCCTAGCAGGTTCCATTTACCAGAAACATAAAACATAAAACAAATTCTAAACATTTGTATACTTATTATGTTACTACTATGACCCAAAATATGTAAAGTCAAAATTAGTGAAATCACAAGGAAAAATAAAACAGTCTTGTTATCATGGGGCAGATTTTAATCTCTTTCTCACTCTGTCTAATTGGTTTATCAAGCAGGCAAAAAAGTAACAGTGTTAAGCTTGATGTGAAAGACATATAAAGAACGCTGCATCCAACATATGAAGTGGGAGAGCATTTTAAGGGCACGTAAAATACTTAATTGACTGCAATGAAAATATTTAAGAAAATTGCACTATAAACTCAGTAACAAAAGCTAGAAGAAAACCCATATGTTTGGAAATTATGAAGCATGCATGCAAATAAATCACAGGACAAAGCAGACATTATGGGAAACATAAAATATTTAGAAATAATAATGAAAATACATAGAATCTATGTTAAAACTTATGGGATATAGCTGAATAGTACTTAGAAATATATTAAAGAAAGGCTGAACATTAATGAGATGAAAGCATCTGTGCTTTTCTGTTCCCTCATCAAGTTGGTTAAACTAGGAACTGTTTCCCAGAATCTCCTTCCTTGTATAGGAAGTTCAAAAGAGGAACTTGTAGGAGACTGGGGGGTAGAATTAGTGAAGCAGCGGCCTTCGTTCTCCAGAGTACTTCAGGGTGAGATGAGATGATGAACAGAAAGAGAGGCAGGTGCAGGCAGGTTCTGGCTTGTCCTCACTTTTGTCCTCTCTGTATCTAGCTCTTCTTCCCTCTGGCTGGCCACCCCAGGTTCTTTCCTGTGGACCCACAAAAAGTGAGCTTTCCTTAGACCTTTCTGTGCATCCCCCACTTTGTGGGTCCACTTTGGTGTTATATGAGCCTGGCTTCTGAGTTCCCTGCATACAAACTCTGACTGGTCCTCCTGCTCCTGGGCTTCAGAAGGAGTCACTGGTATCCCCAACAGGATCAGCACCACTGCCTTCACTTCCCCAGCCCCTCCCACAGTAGCAGGGTCTAATTGCTGTAAGCATTCCTTCTGTCACATCACTGGTGATGGTTCTGCATCCCTGACTAGTACAGCATCCAGCCTCAGAAAAAATAACCACCTAATAACCCCTCAGAAAATGGAAGGATATAATGAAAGAAGAACTAGAATTAAGGGGAAAAAAATTTTTACATTAGACAGGATCAAGAAAGCCAAAAGTTTGTTCTTTGAAAAGATGAATAGAGTTAACAGACCTCTGCCAAGACTGATCAAGGAAAATGAGAAGAGAAAAGCCATAAACAAATGATGTTAGTAACCACAGTTAGGGCAGAGATTTAAATCTAATAAAAGAATATTTTGAACAGATTTGGGGCCAATACATTTTAAATCTTAGACACAATGGGAAAATTCCTAACTTATTAAAACTGACTCAAAGGCTACAAAGACCTAAGTAGCTTGTAACCATTAAAAATAGGAGTAAAAAATCCCATAAGTTGGGTGATGGGTCATGAAAATTCATTATAGCATTCTCTTTACTTCCGTGTATGTTTGAAAAATCTCTGTAACAAAAAGTTAAAAATTAAAACAAAATCTTTTCATAGAGAAAACACCAGGCCCAGATGTTTTTATCATATAAGATGATCAAGGATTAAATGAGATAATACATATAAAGTACTTAGACAGTACTTGGCACAATATTAAGTGGTCAGTAGATCTTAGCTATTATCACTCTTAACATTCCTTGGGCTTGTTTGCAGGGTCTCTCTTCAACCTATACTGAGGTACAAAAGTGGAGTTTAAAATAAATAATCTCTGAAAACCTCATACAGGTAGACACAGAGGTTAAGGTCATAAAAACATTTTTTATGTGCTTTTACAATAATCAGGCTGAAATCTTCCTTATACTATCAGTTCATTTATTTAGCAAATTGTTTACTAAGGCGTGGGTTAAAGGTAAGATTCAGCCTAGCCCCTATCAGGTAAACCCTCTTTAATGTGCAACAGTTTCTGAACTTCATTGACGAGGGTCACAGCATGAGGGAGAGCTAGGAACTTGCTTTAATCTTACTTTCTATTATGGAGAAATTCAGAAAAATAGCCAAAGTAGTGTCATTGTTCATGTGTTCCAGAATAAATTTATAGAATTAACATTTTAGCATGCTCTAGAATAGCAGCTCAAAATCTTATCCCCTAAAGACACAAAACATTATGATATATATGTATTCATAAAGGAGAGTACAAGCAGCCCCCAACTTAAGAGATGGGTGGGTTCTGGAATGTCGTTGTACCTTAGTTCTTGAGTCATGGAGGCGAGGAGCTACTGACTTGGGAAAGGGTTTCAGGAGCAGGGAACAGGAGGGTGCATCAGGAATTGTCAGCATAAAGAAGACAAAGAGAAGGGTAGTATGCAGCCACATTGGTGATTGTAAAAGCCGCCTGAGCCCCAGCTGAGCATAAATCCAGATAGCTCTCCTGATGTCATGAGCTGTGTTTGCTTTTAGTTTAATCTACTAGTTTAGCACTTGTGACATGGTGGACATGATTCTTGAGGAGGAAAAGGTTTATAATGATTTCTTCTGTGAAATTTCATGCTCACATTCAGATAATATATTCAGTCCAGCCTCAACAATTTCTTTCTTATTTTTTTTTTTTTGTGTGTGTAGTTGTTGAAATAGTTCAAGGAATGAAGCTGCCACGTGGTGTTGCCCTTTGAGTCTTGTAGTTAATTTTTATATGGTAAAGACTTGCACTCCCAGGAGTCCCATCTGACATGAGGCTGTTCTCTCCTGTCATGTACATGTGGTGTGAACTGCCTGCTTTTACTAATTAACTTTCTTCCTTTTATTAATTAGTGTTCATTTATGCTTTAGTTTATTGCATGCTCCGGGTTTTTTTTTTTTTAGAGATATTCTCTAAATCATATTCCCCCACCCCTTTATTATCTACTCTTCAGTCACTCACTAGATATTTATGGAGCCCCTGCACTGTGAAGACCTGAGCTGGGTGCTTCAGAGGATACTGTGATGGGTAAGACACTGTCTCTGTTCACAAAGAATGGAAAGCAGAAAGAGAGAACAGGCTACTGTGTAGTGTAGTGTCAGACAGAAGATAAGCACCATAGTACAATGTTTTCTGAGAATTCAAAGGAAGAGGAGGTTTGAATCCTGACTACCCTGAGCTGTGAGGCCTTAAACAAGTTACTTAACATCGCCGAGCTTCAATTTCCCCATCTGGAATATGGGGTTTATATTATACGTATTGCTTTGGTGTTTTCAGGAATAGAAATGATCTGTATAAAGCACAGTGTGTGGGAAACAGGCTGTCCTTCAGGAAAGCTATTATCATCAAATCAGCAAATAATCATTGTGCACCTACTATGTGCCAGCCACTCTTCCAAGCCCAAGAGATACACTGGTGAATACAACGAAGAGCCTTGTCTTCGTGAAGCTTACATTGTATGTAGTAAATGATATTAAAACATTATTATCAAATCCATAATAAATGAAGATCTCTTGCTGTTACTATGAGAGTATCCATTTGGAGGAAGCTGGAAAGGTATACATATGTTTAACAGTGGAAGATGGAAATTTGGGGATGGGTGGAGGTAGAGGAGAGGAAATCACACACACCAAAGTGCGGGCTGGGAGAGCTTCATAGGACGGGCTCAAGGAAGGCTGTTGAGGGATGTTTTGGGCCAGGGCATGTGGCTAACCCTGGAGTGGGGAGTGAGTGCCAGGCCAGGGAGTTCATAGACAGTGATAAACCATGGGGAGCCATCAGGGATTTTTAACTTGGAATATGACTTGATCAGAGTGGAACTTTAGGAATTTTGATGTGTTAGTGATGCAAAAAGGGGATGGAAGGGAGAGAGACTAGACTAGAAGTTGGAGAGATCAGGTCATTGCAAAATTTAGTTTAAAAAAAAAAAAAACCTGAAAGGAATGAATTGGAGCCATATTCTGTCATTTAGTAAGTCTATATTGGGAACTTTTAAAATTTAATTTTTCAAAGTCTTATTAACATGCGGTACATGAACTCTAAGTGTACATGACTGATTTTTAACAATTGCATATTTCATCTATAGCCCTGGTAAACACCATCCAGATCAAGATAGAGCACATTGCCAGCACCTATATTGAGGACTTTTACCTCAAAATGCAATGTGAGCGCCATGCATTGTAGCTTGTTCTAGGGAGGGATGGTGTGGATAAGTCTGTGAGGTAAATCCTACCTAGCGCCAGCCGTCTTTTCAGCTCTCCGGTCCATCTCCCTCCCCTTCCTTCCTGAGCAGCCAGTTGCTACATTAACCAGACAGCAGGGAGAAAGGCAGACTGTGTCTACCAGCGTCTGCACCTCTTCCTGCATTAACTTTTTAAGTGGGATACACGAGGCACATTTACCCTAATGGCCTCGAGCATGAGAGAATCACATATTATACCAGGCCCTGGGTTTCCTAAAGGGAAATGGCAGAAATATTTACAAGTAGCTTTAGTGTGGCCAGAACATACCCAAACAGACCGCAAATAGAGATCCTGTCAGCAAGTGTACAAGGGGAGGCTTCACTGGGTCTAGGGGCATGACTAGGGAGCAAGGGCCCTAGAGTCAGTGCTTTTTGCCATTCTCCCTCTCAGAAGAAATTGTATGGTGTTCTCTTCATATATAGGAGGGGACCCATTTTCGTTCCAGTGCTGGTGACTGCCCTGCCATACTCTAGTTGGATATTCGTGCATCAGTTGTTACAAAGGACAACTGGGATTGGTTAAATTAAAAAGGGTAGATTCTTTTCAAGTTGTGTCTCTTCAACTTCTGTAACTACTATGGGGTCAGTTTTATGCTAGAGCAAATAAGAGAGCCATCCATTTAATAGATAAATGGTACTGATTGAGCAAGAATGATGACTGAAAGTAGTGCTTTGTATATTTAAGTAGATGGAGAATTATATGCTCTGTGGAAAGCAGAATTTGAAGGTTTTGTTCTACATCACTGATTGGTTCGAGGCACATTTACTTTTCAAAATGAAGATGGGAAGTGTATACTTGGGGAGGTACATATATGCAAAGTGAGAAATACACAAGGATTCCTATCCTAATTGAAGAAATTGAATTTTAATCCTGGAAGGAGCATGAAGACTAATGGCTTTCCGTTTTTCCTTTTCTTTTTGCTTTATTCAACAGTTTTTTAAAAAGATGGATGCAGAGCTGCTCGGGGCGTGGGGTGGGGTGGGAAAGGTGAGGATGGAAGGGTCCTGTGAGGCCTTCTAGCATCTTCTCAGTATGAGTGGATTCAGCCAGTGTCTTCTTAGCCCCCTCCAGTTCTTTTCATACCTTTCCACTCCTTTGCTCAAAAGCCAAGTGCTGGTGTTATGAAATTTAAGAAAAGCTATTTCATTTCAAACTCTTATTGGTTGAAATCTCTCATTGGGATCACAACATATTTTGGTTCTTTGGGATACTTTTTGCCATTAATAAGAGGTATGAAAATACTGTTTTATCTATTGTTTTCTTTTGCTATATAGTAGAATCAATTTTTTCAATTATTTCCTGAATACACTCCTGTAAAAGATTTCTTCCTCATATCTGTGTAATTGTCATAGAGTTGACAAGGATGCAGAAAAATTGGAATGCTTATGCATTGTTTATAGGAATAAAAAACAGTACAGCCATTATGGAAAACAGTTCCTCAAAACAGAAACAAAACATTATAGAAAACATGTTCTTCAAAAAACTGAAAATAGAATTACTGTGTGATTCACCAAACCCACTTCTGGGTATATATCCAAAATAATTCAAAGCAGGGTCTAAAAGAGATATTCGCACACCCATTTTCTTTATACCATTATTTACAATAGCCAAGGAGTGCAAGCAACCCAAGTATCCATCAGCAGATGAGTGGATTGAGAAAGTGTGGTGTGTAATTACAGTGGAATATCATGCAGATGTAATGAAGGAAATCCTATCACATGTTACCATATGGCTAACCCTCAAGGACATCATACTAGGCAAAATAAGTCTGAAAAGGACAAGTACTGTGAGTCAAAGCATATGACATATCAAAATCATAGCAACAAAGTAGAAAAGCAGTTGTCAAAGCCTAGGGTAGGGGAAATTAGTATTTAATGGTATAGAGTTTCCATTTTGCAAGATGGAAAATTCTAGAGATCTGTTGTACAACGATATGAAAATACGTAACACTGCTGAACTATATACTTAGAAGTGGTTAAGATGGTAAAATTTAATATTGTATTTTTTACCACAATTTAAAAAAAAGTCAGTATCCATACTTGTTGCTGTTTATTTGCGTGAAAATGATTCCTCATCTTTGTGAATGTCCTATATTCTAACACTAGGATTCTTAGCTTGATTTTTGCCAGTTTTATGTTTACATCCTAATTGATCAGCATATCAAGTAATCACAAGTAACACAAAGATACAAGTTGCTTTGCTCTGCTTGAGAGACTGAAGTGATTGGAGGTGTTTGTTTGTTTGTTTAGTTTGTTGAATACTTCTGCAACTCCTGTTGTGCCAGATGGCTTCGTCTTTTTTATACATGGCTGGAGAAGCCACTTGTAGGTGAAGTCTTGAGTGTAGATTATCTGCTTCGCACTGAGGTAAAATGACGGGTCAATAGGGATTGCTTTCTTTTACAAGTTTTTATAGTAGATTTTTACACCTGCATATCAATTATCAAATTAGTCAACTGACTCCAGAAACTCAAATAAAATGCACGTGAAGGAGAGACAAAAAGGTATGTCATTTTCTTGGTGCTATTCAACTTCTTAAGAGCAGAAGCACCCATTTTTTAATATGAGCAGTTTACAGCTACTCATGGTTAAATGGTTTATAGGATTCTTTGTAACAAAAGGTGGTCTAATTACCAAGGAGAAGAGAATAATATGCCCAGGTTATTTACAATGTGTGACTTAGTTAAATTATGATCCTGTTAACTATACAAAAATGACAGAAAGCAGAAACATCAGAGCAAATTGAACATTTTGGCTTTTCATTAATGATCTTGAATATAGGAGGTGTGCACAAGGTTAATTTTTTTTTTCCTTTAAACATCACATGAGGCCTGCCCTCAGAGTGAACCTGCAGTTTCAGATTCTATGCATTGGCTTCTAAACAGAAAAAAATGACAGTGTTTTTTCTTTTCCACTAGGCCACACTAGAATGTTTAGTTTGTCAGTAAATCACTTTGTAAGGTTTCTAACGCCCGTCTAAATCAATTTAAGGTGTGATTTCTTTCCTTGTGATTCTGTTTTCTGAGTTACTAGTTGAGTTTAATTGTTCTTATTTGCAGGCTTTAAATATTGATGAACTGTATTATTTATAGCACTGTTTGGTGGCACTGACCTTTGTAGGGAGTTTGCATATGAACCTCAGGACTTTTTTTTAGTGGGGAAGTGGGATGGGTGAGGCTTGTTGGGGAGACGCCTTGGTTATAAGTGAAACAGATGAGTATGCAAAAGGAGCTGGAAAAATTAGGTTTCAAGAGCCAGTTTGCAGGAGACAATGCAGAACTTCACTAGATTAGAGCAATTATTTATTATAAGAATATTATACTCACAGCTGGACACGGTGGCTCACGCCTGTAATCCCAGCACTTTGGGAGGCCGAGTGGGCAGATCACGAGGTCAAGAGATTGAGACCATCCTGTCCAACATGGTAAAACCCCGTCTCTACTAAAAATACAAAAAAAATTAGTCAGGCGTGGTGGTGTGCACCTGTAATCCCAGCTACTCGGGAAGCGGAGACAGGAGAATCATGTGAACCCAGGAGGTGGAGGCAGTGAGCCGAGATCGCACCACTGCACTCCAGCCTGGCAACAGAGCAAGACGCCATCTCAAAAACAAACAAACAAACAAACAAAAAAACAGAATATGATACTCACTTAAAATATAACAATAGTTTCTTTATTAAAAAACAGTTATAGTGGTAGACTTTATTTTATTTATTTATTTATTTATTTATTTATTTATTTTTTGAGATGGAGTCTTGCACTGTCGCCTGGGCTGGAGTGCAATGGTGTGATCTCGGCTCACTACAACTTCCACCTCCCGGGTTCATGCGATTCTCCTGTCTCAGCCTCCCAAGTAGCTGGGATTACAGGTGCACACCACCACGCCTGGCTAATTTTTTGCATTTTTAATAGAGACAGGATTTCATTATGCGGCCAGGCTGGTCTTGAACTGCTGACCTTGTGATCCGCCCGCCTCAGCCTCCCAAAGTGCTGGGATTACAGGTATGAGCCACCATGCCTGGCCATAGTAGACTTTAATATGCCTTTAGCAGAAATTGACAGAATCAGCAACAAAAGAAAGCATATGTAAAATATTAATAACTCGATCAACAACCATGACTTAATGAGAGTATTTGGAATTCTTTTTTTAATCCAACAATGAGAGAATGTATATTCTTTTGAAGTACTTAGTGACACTTAAAAAAACTGACAGAGACTAAGCCACAAAGAAAATCTCTATACATTTCAAAAATTGGACACCGTGCATAGTCTAAATTCTCCAAACAAAATACAGTAAGAGTAGATTTTAGCCTTCCCAAATCTAACAACATGGAGATTTGAAAATACTATTCTTTATAACTGTTATTGTTGTGGAATACAATTCATATAAGATAAAATAGACCCTATTAAAGTGTACAATTCAGGGGTTTTCAGTCTGTTCACAGAGTTGTGCAGCCATCAACACTGTCTAGTTTCAGGACATTTTCATCACCCCCAAAAGGAACTCTGTGCCCATCAGCAGTCACTGCCCATTCACTTCTTTCTCCAACCCTGGTAACCACTAGCCTATGTTCTGTCTCTTACGGATTTTCCTTGTGACATAATAAATATAAATATATTGGTTTCTGCCACTGATGCCTGGCACAGGGCTCCTAAAACCCTTGCAATTTTCTGAGCAATAGGGGTGCTAAGTTTATCTTTAATTCTAATATTTGGTCTTTGATCCTGGTTCCTGACACAGAGCTCCCCCATCTCCATTCCTGAGTGACAGGACTATTTGTTGTTCTAATGAGGCGACTTTTGGTGGGCTCCTGAATGGGGATGGCCACCAGAAAGACCAAGCCATGGTTAGAAGGTTGGAGCTTTCAGTCCCACCTGCCAGTCTTAGGGAGGGGAGAGGAGCTGGAGATTAAGTTCATGATCAATCATGCCGACGTGATGAAGCCTCCATAAAAATTCCTAAAGCATGGGGCTCTGAGAGCTTCTGGGTTGGTGAACATGGAAAGGTGCTGGGATGGTGGTGTGCTTGGAGAGGGCATGGAAGTTCTGTGCCTCTTTCCCATAGCTTGTCCAATGCCTCACTTCCATTTGGCTGTTCCTGAGTTGTATCCTTTATAGTAAATGGGTAAATGTAAGTAAAGTGTTTCCCCTAGTTCTGTCAACCATCCTAGCAAATAATTGAACCTGAAGAGAGCTTTCTATTTACCAGAACTTCCTATTTATAGCCAGTTGTTCAGAAGTACAAGTAGCTACCTGGGCTTTCAATTGGCATCTGAAATAGGGACATTCTTGTAGGACTGAGCCCTTTACCTGTGGGAACTGACACTAACTCTGATTAGTGTCATAATTGAATTGAAAATATTGTAGGACACCAGCTGGTGTTCACCAAGGATTGGAGAATTGCTTGGTGTAAGGGAAAAAACCCCACACATCTGCTGTCAGAAGTGAAGTATTGGAAGTAGTAGAATAGAAAGAAAGGGTTTCTGGCTGGGTGCGGTGGCTCACGCCTGTAATCCTAGCACTTTGGGAGCCGAGGCGGATGGATTACCTGTGGTTGGGAGTTCAAAACCAGCCTGGGCAGCATGGTGAAACCCTATCTCTACTAAAAATACAAAAAATTAGCCGGGTGTGGTGGCGGGTGCCTGCAATCCCAGCTACTCTGGAGACTGAGGCAGGAGAATCGCTTGAACCTGGGAGGCAGAGGATGCGGTGAGCCGACATCACGCCACTGCACTCCAGCCTGGGCTGCAGAGTGATAATCTGTCAGGAAGAGAGAGAGAGAGAGAGAGAGAGAGAGAGAGAGAGAGAGAGAGAGAGAAAGAGATTCTTCATGCCTCTTCTGGACATTTCATATAAATAGAAACATGCAGTATATGGCCTTTGGTGTCTGGCTTCTTTTCCTTAACATGTTTTCAGGAGTCATCAATGCTGCAGCATGTGTCAGTACTGCCTTCCTTTTTATGGCTCGGTAATACTCCGTTGTATGGTTATACTACATTTTGTTTATCCATTCATCCACTGATAGACATTTGGGATGATTCTACCTTTTGGCTATTATGGATAATGCTGCTATGAACATTCATTTACAAGTCTTTGTGTGAGCATTTTTTATAACTCTTCAGTGAAAGAAGAAATCATAATGAAAATGACAAACTATTTAGAAGTTAATAGGAATGAGAGTACTTCACATAAGAAACCAGAAGTCTCGCCAAAGCGGTTCTCAGAGAACAAATTATAGTCTTAAAGACATTTATAAGAAAATTAGACAAGCTTTTTGCCAGCATCCCTCGCCTAAAAAAGAAAAGAAACTTAGAAGTGCTGAAAATAAATGGACTAAATATTCAAAAATATTTGAGAAAAAGAACAACTATTATAATAAAGCAAAAAGTCAAATATCGTAAGTAATAAGTCCAGAAATTATAAAAAACAAGATTAAAGACAAAAACCTAATGGATTTGATAAAATAAAACTCATCTCTTTGGAAACATTGGTAAAATAGGAACACCTGAAAAGCTTACTTGAGGGTAAGAGGGAGATAGAACCAAAGGTTTATAAAATTTTTCATGTCTCGGTCTTTTAGAAATGAACTTGAAAATTACCAAAAATGACTCAAAAAGGAACATGTGAATAGAAAGGAACCACAGAAGAAAGTTGGTCTTTCATCTATCTGTCCATCCATGCATCCATGGAGGGTCCATTCATTCTAACCAACCATCTAATTCTTTCTGAAAAGTAGCCAAATCTCCTTCCTCCTAAATGATACTAGGGACAGATTTTATTATTTTACTGGTAATTTGTACACCTCCAAAGCATAGAGAAAGATAGAACACATCCAGGCTTATTCCACAGACTGGTTTAACTCTTGTTACCTAAACTAGACAAGAATATGACCAAGGAAACATGAAACCATCTAATTTATCAATATAAGTGTAAACCAAGTACAGCAAAATACCAGAAAAACAATACACCGTGATATTGTAAACTTAGCCTGGGAAAGCAAGAATAGTCCAATATTAGGAAATCAGTGTAATTAGTTAATAGCATAAAAGGCCAAAATCTATATGATCATCTCCATATATGATAAATATCAGAAGCAATGGATTAGGAGAAATAAAGCTTCAGTAAAGTTAAAGAAAATAAATATTTTTTTCATCTGATAGCAGTAACCATATATATGGTATTATGGAGGGAAAGGGATACCTTTCACAATTGCATCACAATCTATAAAAATGTAAAAGTAAAATTAACAAAACATGTCTGTGAGATAAATGATAGAAATTTACTGAAGTACACAGAAAGAGATATTGATAAATGTAGATACATTTCACTCCTGGTTAGGAGCTCAGTATTATAAGTTCTCTTCAAATTAATGTAACACTCCTGTTCAATTTCAATGAAATTCTAATAGAATTTCATTTTACAACTCTAAAGTTTATTTCTAAAGTTCATATAGGAGAATTAGTAAGCAAAAATATCAAAGAACTATTTTTAAGAAGAGAAATAATTAGAAGGAATATGCCCCACCAGATTTTAAAATATTCTATGGAGAATCCATAAAGAGATCCATGTGTACTTGAGAATTTAATATATGATAAAGGTAACTTTCAACTCAGTAAGAATAGATGGGATATTTAATATATAGTGTTGAGTCAACTGGCAATCTCTTTGGGAAAATATATATTTAGATCCCTAATTCATAACATACTACATTTCAAATCTATAAAATTCTAGAAGAAAACAAAGCAGTATATTTTTATAGTCATGGAGAAGACCTTTAAAAGCATGACAAGAAGCCCTGAAGTCTTAAAATGTTTAACAAATTCAATTTCATGAAATTATGGTAAAAGAGACCATAAACAACATGAAAATATGGAGGGCCAACTAGGAGAAAATATGTGAAACATATGTAACAGAAAAAGCATTAATATTCAAAATTTATAGAGAGCTCCCACAAATCAGGAATTAAAAGAGTAAAATAGATCAATGTTGGAAGGATGTGAACAACCACAGAAGAAATATAAGTGACTCTTTAACATATCAAAATACTTTCAGCTTCAGTTACAATCAGGGAAAAAAAATATTGAAATCAGCTTTCACGGCCGGGCGCGGTGGCTCAAGCCTGTAATCCCAGCACTTTGGGAGGCCGAGACAGGCGGATCACGAGGTCAGGAGATCGAGACCATCCTGGCTAACACGGTGAAAACCCTTCTCTACTAAAAAATACAAAAAACTAGCCGGGCGAGGTGGCAGGCGCCTGTAGTCCCAGCTACTCAGGAGGCTGAGGCAGGAGAATGGCGTGAACCCGGGAGGCAGAGCTTGCAGTGAGCCGAGATCCCACCACTGCACTCCAGCCTGGGTGGCAGAGCGAGACTCCGTCTCAAAAAAAAAAAAAAAAAAAAAAATTCAGTTTTCATGTAAACAATTGCCAAAAATGAAAATGATTGGCAGCATCCAGCACTTGGGAAGGCGTGTCAGAAAGGACGCTCTTGGAATGTTCTTTCTAGAAATGTAGATTTACATAAGCTATTTGGGAGGGTAACACCTATCCTAACTTAAACCATACTATTTTTGACCTAACAGTTCTGCTATACTGCGGAAATTCATCATAATGATATTTATAATAGAGGAAAGTTTGGGACAGCCTAAATGTCCCTCAGTAAGAGAACAGATTAAATAAAATTTGGAGTATTCATTATATGTAATGCCATGCAGTCATTTGAAAAGAACAAGCTAGTTTTCCATGGTTTGACACGGACAGATGCCATATGTCAGCATAAGGGCTAACAAGCCAGGTCTGGAATTGGGTTTGTCATCTACCAGCTGGTTGACCTTGAGCAAGTTGCTTAACTTCTCTGCGCCTCAGTTTGCCCATCAGTAAAAATGGGGCGTTTTGTAGTACTTGGCTCCTAAATGTTTTGTAGAAACTAAAGAAGTAATTCCTGTGTCATGCTGGGCACAGCTGGAAGCACTGAATAAGAAACAGATATGAAATATAACAAAAGCATTTACATATTTGCTCATACATTGAAAACATTAGAGAAGGAAACCTATCACAGTTCTTGTAGTAATTAACCTAGGGAGGTGTAGTGGGAGATGAAGGATTCTCACTTTTTAACTTTATACTTCTATAAGGCTTTCTTAAAATGTTTAATGGTTTTCCACTTTTAAAAAATGTGCAAATGCTATTTTGTAATTTTTAAGGCCAATAAAATGCTTTTAAACAAACAATAAAAACAGGCCAGGCATCGTGGCTCATTCCTGTAATCCCAGCACCTTGGGAGGCCAAGTTAGGAGGATCACTTGAGGCCAGGAGTTCAAGACCAGCCTGGGTAACACAGTGAGACCCCATCTCTATAAAAAGTAAAATTAGCAGGACATGGTATAGCATGCCTGTAGTCTTTATTACTTGGGAGTCTGAAGTAGGCAGATCGCTTGAGCCCAGGAGTTCAAGGCTATAGTGAGCTTCGAGCACGTCACTACACTCCAAACTGGGTGACAGAGTGAGATCCTGTCTCTAAAAAACAACAAAATTCTGCTGTGAAGTTCTTCTAATCCACACACTCGTTGCGCTTTTAACAGTTCTGTCTATCCTCTAGCCGCTAAACCAATAGATGTTTCTTACTCTGAATATAATCACTCCCCTTTGCCCTGGGTTTTGAATATAGCAGAAAATAAGCACAGTGGTGGAGAAATAGTTTAATCTCAGTTCAGCAGACCTTTTTCTCAAGAGTCCTTAGAAACTCTTCCCCTTCCTGGCAGCTTCCCCTTCATTTGTTATTCAGGTTGGGTTGAATTGGGTGAAGAAGAAAGTAGTCCAGATACTGTCTGAAGAAAACATATTTTGGATTTTAGGGAAAATGGGCTTCAGGGCACTTAGGCATTCAGCAGCATTTCTGTAGACATACTCCTACCACTCATCCCTCCCCCACCTCCCGCACCTCACCTTCTTTGAACAAGCTAAGCAAAAGAATTTCTTTTATGCCTCCCTAATTTTCACCTTCCTCCTGGCTTCCTCCCTGCCTTTTTCCTTCCTGCCTGCCTGCCCCTTAGGCTAGGCACTGGTCTCACCTCATTCAGAGTTTAAGAGGATGGTGACCCATGGTGTCAAAATTCCATCTCTTAGGGTTGAACTCCTTCTCATGTGCTTTTCTGGTTGCTGGCAGCATTAAAGGAAAAGCTGAGAATAAAGTCCCAAGAGTACCATATGCCAAATAGGTTTGTGGTTAGTCCTTTGCTCCAGAGTGATTACAATGTCTCTCAATCAGTATCCTCCCCGCATCCCAGCAATTAGGTGGTGTGTAGACACCTAGGAATTCTCTGATGATTATAACCTTTTTCATTGTACTGTCACACTGTTAGTATCACCAGTAAATGACATCATTTTTCATTACTAGAGCTGCCTCCAGCCATAGAATCAGAAAGGTCATTTTTAATTAAAAACTAAAGAAAAATACATTTTGTGTGATTTTTTTTTCCTTAGAAGAATAGGTTATTAGCTTTCTTTGTAACTCCCACTGTCTTGCTGAACTTTCAAAGAACGTGGGCAGACTCTTAAAATTTTTGGCATATGGCCTCATCAGCTAGGACAGTGCAGACACTTGGGAGGAGGGGGATCACTCATCCCTGTACCTGCTGTCTACTATGGGATGTCCAGTCCATAGGAACTGCAGCATCCCAGCAAATTATCTGTCAGATGCTACAGCAGAGAAGAGTATGATCATCATCTTCGTGCAGTTCCTATTTTGCAGGTGAAGACTTTGTTTACTTGACTTTGTTGAAGATTCATAGCAAGCTGGGAATGGAGGAAGGAATGAGGAAGAGAGGAGTGTTGAAGGAAGGAAGGACAGATGGACACTTACTAGCTAAGAAGAGATGAGATATATTTGATGGTCTTCAGTGAGATGAGATATATTTGATGGTCTTCAGTGAAATGAGATATGTTTGATCCATTTTGTTTTTTACTTGAGGTAAAGTTCACATAGCGTACTATTCACCATTTAAACATTTTTAAGGGTACAATTTAGTGGTTTTTAGTACATTTACAATAATGTACAACCATCAACACTGTATAACTCCAGAACATTTTCATCGCCCCAAAAGAACCTCAAACCCATTAAGCAGTCTCTTCCTACTCCTCCCTCCCCGTCGCTCCTGGTAACCAGTAACCTGCTCTCTGCCTCTATGGATCTGCTTATTCTGGATTTTTCCTCTAAGTTGAATCATACTATATCTGGCCTCTTGTGTCTTGTTTCTTTCAGTTAACATAATGTTTTCAAGGTTCATCTGTATTGTAGCAATGATCAGTACATCGTTTCTTTTTATGGCTGAATAATATACCACTGTGAGAATATACTATGTTTTGTTTACCCATTCATCAGTCAGTGACCCCTTGGGTTGTTTCCATTCTGGCTACTATGCATAGTGCTGCTTTGAACATTTATGTTCAAGTCTTTGAACCATTGTATCCGCTGTCTTCGGTATTTACCTAAGAATGGAATCGCCAGTCATATGGTAATTCTATGTTTAATTTTGTGAGGGTCTGCCAGTTTTCTACAATGGCTGTGTAATAATTTTAGAGCTAGGTTTAACTCACAGCGTTTCTTAAAACAAACACCAACTCATGTATCCGGCCCTTGTCTAGGCCTGGAGAGCACAAAGATGAATAAAAAGTAACCCCCAAGAAAATGTTGGGGCCATAAGGTAGGTGGAACATGCTGAGCTTAGGGGAGGGTAGTTCACACTCTGGCTCTCAGAAGAGGCAACACTTGAGCCGAAAGATGGAAGTAATAGGTCACCCAAAAAGACAGACTCACAACAGTTGGCATTCTTGCAACCAAAGAGCTCATGTTCTGGGGGAAAGAGAGCTAATGGTCTGCCATTAACAGGCAGCCATCTTTTGTATAAGGCCATCGCCTAGCCAGTTTGTTGGTTTCCTAGTACTCTACCTTGCCTCCTTATGTCACAGTTCATTGTTACAGACTTAGCTTCACCTGTTAATATGAATCCTCATTCAATATTCCTATATACTTTCTAGTGATACTCAGATCATATGCATCTTTTGCAGCAGTTTCACATCTATCTTATATTTTTGCAGGATCTTAGTACCCCAGAAGACGGTCAGGTAGGCAGAGCACACATACTTAGTAGAATACAGTCATACGTCACTTAACAATGGGAATACTTTCTGAGAAACCATGTTCTGAGAAATGCATTGTTAGATGATTTCATCATTACCTGAACATCATAGACCGTACTTACACAAACCTATATGGTAGAGCCTGCTATACACCTAGGCTATATGCTATAGCCTATTGCTTCTTCAAACCCGTATAGTATGTTACTGTACTGAATACTGTAGGTGATTATAACACAATGGCATTTGTGTATCTAAACATAGAAAAGGTACAGTAAAAATACAGCATTACAATCTTATGGGACCACCATTGCATAAATGTTCCATCATTGACCAAAATGTTGTTCTGCAGTACATGTCTGTATGTTATAGTGCATAGAAGACAACCAAGACAACAGTGTTTTAAAAACAATCCCTCCCGCCAAGCAGTTGGTTAAAGGACGGTTGTTACTTTGGTTTTTAACGTAAGTTAATTTGCTTTCTACTTTGGCTTCAGTCTTCACACCTCCCCAGTCTTAACCCATCCATTCTTCAGCTCTTGCCATTTCCATTGATCTTTCTATAACTTATCATGTCAGGAACCCAACTCCCCCCCCAGCTCCCCCTCAAACTCAGAATTCTTCTGTGCTTCTCCATTTCCTTCAGGGCAATTGTCCCACCCTGGCAGGAACTCTAAGGTCTTTCTGAATGGAACTGGCAGTAGTCTCCCCTTCCCTCCCCACACCCTGCACTGTAATCAGATGGGGCTACTTGTTCCACACATCACACTCCACATTGCCTCTTTCTGTCATAGTTGGCTCCCTCCTCTTTGAAATATTGTCACCATCTCTCAGTCCTCTTAGTGAATTCCTGTTGATCCTTCAAAACCTATCCTGTGTGCTTTCAGCACATTCTTCTTCTTGGTTGTCACTGTTTACTTCTGTGCTTCCCCAAGAAGACTGCCTCTTTTAGGCCAGGTCTTTATTTTCCTTGGGTGACCCCACCATCTGTGACTGTACAGAGAACGTGTTTGAGGGCAGCACTTCATAGGGTGTTCTAGATCCTTGGTGCCCAGTTCGGTTTGATCTCCTCCTACAGGAGTAGAAAGTAGCCTTTCTTTGAAAGTCAAACAATTGTGGAAATGACTCCCTGCCAGTTTCTTAGAAAACTTAGTCATGAGTGGTATTCGTGGGTATGAGAAATACTGTTTCTGAGATACTCAAGATGAGTATCAGACAGCTGCATTACAGGGGAATTCTCTGAAGATTTATTAACAAAAAGTAAGGTGGCCCTTTCCCAAATGTAGTCAAGGAGACTTGAAATCAAGATTGTTAACTCTGGTATGTATTATAGTCATAACCCATCAATGCAAATCATCTGAAATATGTAGGTCTTACCCTTAGGCTGATGAGGCTCAGACACAAACATGTCTTGGAAAGTAAAGAGGCACAAGAAGCGGTGATATCTCACTGGCTTCTGGAAGGCTGTGTCTTGGGAAATAGATGTGGCCATGGAATTCTCTGCTGCCTCAGAAATTTGCATAGTAAGATATCTAGTTTAATTTTCCCCATACCTTTTAAAAAATATCACCTTTTTAAAAATAGCTTATACCAAATTATAAACTATTTATCCATCCAAAATCAGGCTCAAAACATCCCGAGCAAGGAGATATAATTATTTGGGCCATCTGACTTGGAAAGAAGGTGAACTTCCCTCCCTCCACCATCAGCAATATCAAATCGTACACACTCGCACATTCACACCCATGCAGACACGCACACAACTGGGCTCCAACACACAGACATTCACCAGGTAAACAATAGTTCTTTGTGTTGTGAACCACCACTAGAAAGCCTTTCACTCTTACGTTCTCCAAATACTCTCTCCGATTACACACATTTTAATTTTTTAAAATTTTTGCCACATGTATCTAGGGTACCCATTTATATGCATTTCTGAAAGAATTTGTTTCTTTGAGAGCACACTGACTATTAAAGAAATATCTATGTAATAGAAATAATCTCCATGGTTTCTAGATGGGTCTTCTTCCTTTCCTTAATAGAACATTAAGGAACAGTGTCTATTCTGTTGAATTTGGGGCATATTAAATTAAGTATTAACCGATTAAATGGAATATCTAAAGTGACGCATGGGATAAAGCTTGTTAGAGAATCGTGGTCTTCTACCTTACATCGCTGCAGTCAGTGGCATCCATCCCTGAATTCCATTCCCAATTCCTCTCTTGACTCAGCGATCATGGAATTGCTATAAATTATTGTTTTATCATACCATTCTTTAAAGTGGGCATCTAAAATTCCTTGTGTCCAAAATACAATTCTTGATCCCACCAAACACATTTCTACACCCCCACACCCTCATTTGCCCGGTGGCCCAGACTCTGTGGCTGACTTCCTGCTCCTCAAACCTGCCTGGCTCACTCCCACCTCCCCACTGTGGCACCGTGTATTCCCCTCTCTGAGATGTTTACCCCCAGACTTTGTATAGCCAACTGCTGATCATTTAGGACTTGACATAAGTTCTTCCTCTTCACAGAGGCCTTCCCAGTCACTCTTGATTACATTACTCTGTAATTTTCTTTATTGCACCCATCTCTCTTCGATATTTTCTTATATATTGGTTGGTTGTTATTTTCCCATCTAGACTGTAAACTGCACAAGAACAGGACCTTGCTTGCCACCCCCTCCCGGAACAGTATCTGCCGGGCACTTAGTTGGCACTCAACAGATATTTAAATGAGTGGGTGAATGAATAAATAAAAAAATGAAACTGGCTTTAGATGTTGTTTTTTTATGTGTTTAAAGGGCTCAAATATTATGTGAAATTGTAGACTTCTGACAGTTTAATTCATTTTTAATAAAAGTAAGGTTTTTCTTTCATGTGTAAAGAATACCCTTTAATAATACTTTAGGTTTGCATTATCTGGACTCTCAGCATTTTTTAATGTGTAGGAGTCTTCAGTTCGAGGACTTTCTGAAAGGCTAACTTTAATAACATCAGACCTGCCATTTCCACAGGGCTTAGAATAGATTCCAAAATGCCAGAGAAAATTAAATGCAAAAAAGCTCCAGTTAATTAATGTTTCAGAATAAATTAATGCTTTAGGCCTGACTTTAACTGACAAGTATAGTGAATTTCAAAGTTAAAACTGCCACCCTTTCCCCACGTCTGTATTTTTTGCTGTATTCAGTCATTCCAGTAATTTATATCCTTGGGGCGGCGGGAAGGAGACATATACACATTGAATTTTAAATTAAAATAAAAAACACAATTGCAATGATTATTCTTAGGGGAATGGGTTTTAGCATTCCTCATAACTCTCTTTAGTTATGCGATAATTCCAAAACTTTCAGAGTTGAGAGTGGGTCCTAAATATCTTTACCTGTCCCCAAGATGCTGTAACATACTGAAAAGAAAGGAAGCTAACATTATGTGTGTAGTATGTTCCAGGGACTATCTTAGCTTCATATATCTCAGTAAGTCAGTTATAATATTGGTATTTGCATGGGGCAGGGAAGGCACATTTTCATCTTGTCTAATTAATTTCCTATTTATTCTTGGATCTTAGACCATAGAAAAGAATTGGCAAAAAAACTTGTTTCACTTCTTTCTGACTTTTTCTTCTTCCTTGTCTTCCCTCTGCCACTTTCTGAACCTCAGTTTCCCTGGTTGCAAGATAAATACATCTATCTCATAAGACTATGAAATAAGATGATTGTGTGTATGTGTGTGTGTATGCATGTGTGCGTGTGCGTGTGTTCCCAATATGGTAGCTAATACCAAAGCATTTTTTAAAACATTAGAATGTTCTTGGAGAAGCTGAGCCCTGCACCAGGGAGGGCTAAGTAAATCTCCAAGGTCTCTCTAAACCTTAAGATGCTATGAGCGTACATTCCGTATGCTGAACGATCATGAATCTTTTTAGATTTAGCATGCTTTGCCTCTAATTTACCACTCTTTATTAATTTGTTAACAGAAATATTTTAGTATGCAGGTCTAATCGATGTGCTACGCATTAAAGTTGTAGAGATAAAAGATAATACCTGCTTATATTCTGCTTTGTTCCACAAAAGAATTTGAGGTAGAAATAAAAGGTAGAGTTCATACCTCATCATGAGCATGGTTTTTTGTATAATACTTTAAGCATACCAAGCATGGACAGTGCAGCTGAATATGTACTGACCTACAGATATGTTCAGCAAGTCTTTTGCTTTAAATACATTTGTATCTTTTTTGTAGTTTCCTACTTTCTTATAAAAGTCATATGGAAAGGAGAAGCTTCAGCTTGTCTGGAATTCTGTTTGGTTGGGTTTTGGCTTTCAGTTAATCAAGGATTTGCTGGAGTTATGGGGTGTGTGCATGCTTCTTTTTTTGGAATTTTAGTTATGTGATATTTGCAAGTAATTCTTGGGAACAAGAGTTTCAGACACTGAATGTTCACAAGAAATAACAATATTATAAAAAGCAGATGTTAAACAGTTTTGTTTAAATAAAAAGGAAGATTATCTTTAATATTTATAAATGCTTGAAAGAAAACAACAAATTCCATAGTAGAATTTTTATCTTGTCTTCCTTTCTTTAGTTCAGTGATGTAAACAAAATTATATGAATCATTTACTTAACAAGGTCAAGTCTACTTTGGATTTATAGTGTCAGAATCATAAAACCCTGAAAAATGAACTTGTATCTACTAGTTATGCTAATACAAGCACAGTGAGAAGCTATTTGCCACAATCATTCCCAAAGTTTATAGGTTGTATGTTTTCTTTCACCTGAATTACTCTAATATAATATGTTAATGTTTCATTTACCTTGCCAAAAATAGGCTACCCACTGCATGGAAATTCCCATTCTCCTCTGTTCTTTCTATTGTTTTGCATTAGCCCATCGGTTCTGGTATTTTCTTCCTTTGTTTGGTACCATTTGTAAGAATTATCAACTGAGTTTCATGCTTTTCTCTGTTGGAAGAAAAAGAGCTTTTTATTTTTCCTATTTGAAATTGTGATGTTGGCAATGAAAATTCCAAAATCTCTCTGCCCATTTCTAGTAAAGCAATTTATGTGTACACGTGACTAGAGGAGAGAAAAGTGAGTTTGAGGTAGAAAGTATGAGGAAACATATTACCTGGAGACATCTGTGATAAATCATGCTGTCCAAAAATGTCGTGAACCAACTCAGCAAAAGATTCCTTGTTGCTGGGGGTGTCCTGGGTGTCTGGAATTCATTTGTAAGGTTTGAATAAGGAAACTTTCCATCCACACATCTCTGGATATAGAACAATCCTGTGAATTGGCATTTAGAAAGAGGGTTCCTTGACCAAGTGTGTTCAACCTGAGCCCCGTTTTTAATAAAATTGAGATGAAATAGACACATGCAAATAAAACTGTAAAAATTCCTTCCCTTTCTTTCACACGAGGAAAAAGAGGCTCTGAGAAGTGAAGGGACCCCTCCAAAGCCACACAGCTAGTTACTGATCTGGGAAATAAGAACTCAGATCCCATGACTCACCTCCTCCACTTTTATCTCACCATGTCCCCATTTTTTCCCTGAGTCATTTTCAGAATGTTTTACATGAGTCATAAAACTCAACCAAGGTTAAAATGGGGCCTGCTAAACTCTTATAATACTGCACAGATGAATCGCGTCAGCATTGCTTGAGAATTTTATTAAGACAGGTTTAATTGGTCCTGCCTGGAAAACTGAAAAATAAAACAAAGTCACTGATTTCTCTGACTGTGCAGATCTCTTGGATGTGTTCTTTAAATTCCTCTGCTTCTGTATCTCATTGCTGAGGACATTTGCAAGAAAACATAATATTTATTGTGTTTGAGTACATCTAGTCTTGCTGCTTTTTCTTTTCTTACATCATAATTGTCTCTTTTCAGAGGTGGACAGTTAAGCAAGTTCTGCATGTACCCAAATAAACTCTGAACAGATTGATTCCCTCTGCACCCCAGTAAGGGTGTGCTCCACTGTGTTCCCTTGTCCCCAGGCCCAGAATCTTCCTAAACTGGGCCACTGAACTGTGCCCATTCATGAGCCGAAAGATTGGCATCTGCTGTACCTAGAGGGAGTTTGTTCTGTAGATGCCAATGGGCTGCCGTGAAGGTTGCTGGTTATTCACTTTCTCTGGTCTCGCTATGTGCATTCTTTGCAGATGCTTCTCCCCATCCCTGACCATACTTTCCTACCATCCCCAGGAGCACAGCGTCACCACCAACATCCCACACCCCTGAGTGCCCAGGCAGGGTTAGGAACCTCTAGGTGTCTAATAAAGGGAGGTAAAAGCCACTAACCCACAATAGGAAGGTAGCTTTCCCTCCTTTCCCCTGTTTGGCACAAGGCATCATGGCATTTGGGGCAGGCCCCAGAATAACCTGTGTGCCACGAGGAAGCCCAAATGTCCTCCAGAGATGACCTCCAGTCTCCAGTACGAGCCTTTGTCAAGATGCTCTGTGTCCAAAGCTGCCTGCAGAGTGAGGTTGCGTTAATCTACCACTTCTATTTGCATCCTCATTGTTCCCCGCCAAAGTGAGTGAAGACTGTGGCACCAGATGAAGAATAAACAAAGAAAACAACGTCATGTTACTAATATTTCCAAATAATATGCATGCCCCCAATAACTGTACAAAACATAAGAAAAAAGTCACTACAGAAGTCAGATAGGTTTTAGTTTGTTACTATGTCAGTGGTTTGTTAATCAGTGTTTATCAGACTGACTCTAACCTCAAGTTTATTCTAGGCAGGGCTGCTGTCCTTGTGGACTTGAATGTATAAAGGAATCATAATTATTGCAGAGTGCTGCATGTTAAAATGACTGGTTGGGGGAAAGTGTTATTTACTTGTATTTTCCCCCACAGTTATTACATATTAGTGCATCAAGACAAATAAATGATTATAATTTACTGAGTAAAGTTGCAAGGGTCCTTGGCAATCATCTCACATACATGTACTTAAAGAGAGGCTAGAGCTACTCCATTTGACTTTGTGTCTGTTACATTGTTAGAAAAAAAAATAAGGTCTTCCTGCTGAATTGTCACAAATATATCTTCTTCCAGTTAAAGATATTATTTGACAATTGCGTTTAATTTTTTCTCCTTTATTTTTGTGTATTTATTGCCATACATGTCTATGGTCTGTTCTCAGGGTTTCAGGTTGTTGTTGCTTTAGAATTGAAATTGAGAATTGTTCAGGACAGTGGTTGAAAGCTTTGGTGGGTTTTAACAACCCAGAAGAAAAGTGAATCAGCTCTATATTTTCTGATTGACATCTTGTCACTCTGTGT
This sequence comes from Chlorocebus sabaeus, assembly GCF_047675955.1. NCBI lineage: Eukaryota > Metazoa > Chordata > Mammalia > Primates > Cercopithecidae > Chlorocebus > Chlorocebus sabaeus. Next base: position 33,794,439 of record NC_132924.1, read on the forward strand.
ACTCACTAATGAGTACACGTTAACAATTTCTAAGCAGGTCATACTTTCTCTGCCCTTTATCCTCCAGCTTACTCCTCCTGCCCAGCCCTTCCCAAAAAGAAAGCAAGGAACCACAAACATCTCTCCTGCAGTCATCCATTAGGAGAAAGGGCTCTACACCGAAATTGAGTGGCTTATTTGCTTTTAAGAGTTTGTTAAACATTTTTTGAAAAAATAGTTTCTGAAAAATTTATTTTTGATGATGTTCTTTTTTTTAATCTTTTAGATGTCTTAAGTTTCTCATTCTTTTCCTGTTTTTTTACTTACTTGAGATTAATGCCACCCTGATGTTTTTCAACACTATAACAGATAAATTGTGCCTGTTTCTTTCTCTTTTTTTCCTTTTTTTTTTTTTTTGAGACAGAGTCTCACTCTGTCACCCTGGCTAGAGTGCAGAGGTGCGATTTCAACTTACCAAAACCTCCACCTCCTGGGTTCAAGCAATTCTCCTGCCTCACCCTCCTGAGTAGCTGCCACCACGGCAGGCTAATTTTTGTATTTTTAGTAGAGACGAGGTTTCACCATGTTGGCCAGGCTGGTCTCGAACTCCTGACCTCAGGTGATCCACTTGCCTCGGACTCGCAAAGTGCTGGGATTATAGGCGTGAGCCACGGCACCCAGCCTATTTCTTTTATATATATAAAATATTGCAATTTGAAGATGGTAACTGCTCAGCCTTCATGTCCTTAGCTTCACATTGTACGTTCTCATCTTACTGGCTGTGATGGTATTTCATTAATATACAGGATAGTAAAAAATCACACTTTGTTTGCAGAGGCCATGGCATGTTTACCTTTCATTCAATAACAAATTCCTTTCCGAGCGAACAGGGAAGCAGGATTTCTCTTTTGATATTTCATCCAGATCTCTGTTTCTGTTAGGAGGATGATGGTGTCATTTCTGTACTTTGTAGAAGGATTGTGGCATTTTAATTCAAAAGACTTGTGTTCAGATTCCAGCCTGGCCCTACACCTGGGTATGTGAGTATAGGGAAGTCACTTACACAGTTTGGCCTCTGTTTTCTCATTTGTGAGTTCAAGACAGATCTGTCTCTTTTGTAAATGCTTTTGGAATGAAGCAGGATTGGGAAAAATAAGAATATTTTCCATACAAGAATGTGAATATTAAATGCTCCATTATAAAAATTATAAATCTGTGTGTGTGTTTATTAGTTTTCTTTCATATTTTCATTATAACTGGCCACCCTCAAAGGCTGCCTCAAAATAACAAAAGAAACTGAAAGGATTTCTTTGTGCTTCCAATTGTTCTTCTCCCTGTTGTTTGTCTTAAAGGCAGTGGGACCCCCAGTGGACAAAGTCTTCTAGGATTTGGCCAAAGGGAACAAAAACCCACCCTAACTTTTCAGATTCTCATGTTCCTTGACTCAAGTCGCTTAAGTAAGGTTCTGCTTAAACTTTGTGTGTGTGTGTGTGTGTGTGTGTGTGCGCGCGCGTGTGTGTTTTGCCTGGGATCAGTAGACCACAGAACAGTTTGAAATTTATATCGTGATGTTTTATTTCAGAAAGTCATAAAAGAGAATTTTTTTTTTTGAGAGGTATTGGTATTTCTTATGCATCAGGACTAACCGGTTTAAGAAAGAATTAAGAGTTCCAGCCGGGTGCAATGATTCATGCCTGTAATCCCAGCACTTTGGGAGGCCGAGGCGGGTGGATCACCTGAGGTCAGGAGTTCAAGACCAGCTTGGCCAACGCGGTGAAACCCTGTCTCTACTAAAAAATAGAATAATTAGCTGGGCATGGTGGCGGTGCCTGTAATCCAGTTACTCAGGAGGCTAAGCCAGGGAGAATTGCTTGAACCCGGGAAGTGGAGATTGTGGTGAGCCGAGATCGTGCCTCTGCGTTCCAGCCTGGGTGACAGAGGGAGACTCCTCCCACCGCCCCCCAAAAAAAGAGTTCCCATAGAGTACCATAATTACAAGTTCAGTAATCAGGGCTCTTTGAAAGTCAGGAAGGAAAGAGGTGCACGTCATTTGAAAGAAAGAGGAGTTGCTGTCAAGCACACAGAATAGTATTTACACGTGTGGCTGGCGAGTTCTTGCTTTCCTCAGCTGGGGTGTGCCCTGTGGTCACATTACAGTAATTCCCCGAATCTGCTCCACACCCTCAAGTCTCCTTAGCGGTATGTCCTCTCTCTTCCAAGGGTTCTACTCCCCAAGTAACTTTGGGGCCTTCAGAATCTTACATGTGCAGCTCCCGCATACCCTAGGCCTAGCCAGTTTGGGGTCCTAGAGTGTCTCATTTGTAATCAGAGCCACAGTCTACTGCCATCCCAGCCCTGGTGCCATTGTCCTCTGCCACCCTGCCAGCCTCAAGTCTTTATTCACATTACACACTAGGCTCCAAATCTCTGGTCTTCCTCTTTAACTCCTTGGAAATGTTTTTATTTTTGTGAACTTTCAATCTCATAATCCATGTTCCATCCCAGTGGCTGTGCAGTCTCCTTATTTTCACTTGAGTCAGCATTGTATCAACTAAGGACCAAGCACTTTGCTTTGTTCTAGGGGTAAATATGGAAAAGATGGGCTCCCCATCTAGTTTGCTTAAGTAACATAATCCATACTTACCCAGGTCATTTGTTAAATTCAATTTGCAAGGTGCTGTAGTAATATCTTTAGAAAGTAAAGATGAAGGTGTCAAGGACTGAGAGGAGATGCTTGGACACACATGTTTGTGTTGGGATGCTTTTGCATCCTTGTGGGGAGCTGAGGGGAAGTGCTGGACCTGCAGTGGGAGGACCAACAGGTATAAAGGGGAGATGGTAGAGCATGTGGGTACAGCACAGGTTCGGGTCCAAGAATGGGCCCATTGTGCTAATGTTACTTCCTTACCTGGTAATGACACTTGACTGGTCATGGGGTCTCTTCCTGGCCAGAATTATCCAAACTCAGGTGTTTAAAGCTTTCGATCTTTTTGTGTTGATTCTTAGACCTAGCGGAAAATGCCTGAAGCACAGAGGCAGTGAGGTTGCTTCAGGGATAGCCCTGCCTCATATTCTAAATATATTGGGCAAATTCTCATTCCAGTGAAGATTAGGTTTCACTTATCACCAACAGAAGAGGCTATCTGATCTAGCAAATGAGGGAGTGGGCTTGACACTCTTAAGCTGTCACTCCTGCTAGCAAAGTGAAACATGCTGTTTACAAACATGCCAGGGGAGAGAAAGCTTTCAGCGAGGCACAGCAGAGCCATGTTTTTTTTCTCTTTAATTCCCAAACTATAAGAGGTATTTATCTTCTGTGAGTCTTACAAAGAAAGCCAGTAACTTTTTCTTATTATTAATTTCCAAATTGCAGATCCATTTAGTTCTGAACTAGTATTTTCAGAGTCCATATTTTCTGTCCTTGGTTTATATCCAAAATGTGCAATGCCAGTGTTGATTCTTATGCAGATTTCACAGCTCCCTTTTGCAGGTTAAAGAAGAGAGAAGGAGAAGGTAAACGTGAAAGTAAGGAAGAAATCATGTTTTATTCATGTTATTTGTACATATACAAGATGAACTTCTATAAACATAGTCATACCACTTTTAGAACTTTTAGATTTGTTGTGAAGCTTAGGAAGAGAACCAGCCCCAGTCTTCACTTCTGGATGTGTGAGACACTCCAAAGTGTTCTTGGAAAAGCAAAGCCTTCCACACGCAGAAAGAGAAAATCCTCATATCTCCCATTGCAGGTTCCCATGTGCCAAAGTGTAGATCTTGTCTCTTCCCAGAGAGTCTCTATCAGAGAAAAGAAGCCCATTTTCTTTTCTTCGTTTTAAAGTTCTGGGGTACGTGTGCGGGATATGTAGGTTTGTTACATAGGTAAACGTGTGCCATGGTGGTTTGCTGCACCTGTCAACCCATCACCCAGGTATTAAGCCCAGCATGCATTAGCTATTTTTCCTGATGCTCTCCCATCCCCCAGCCCCCATGACTGGCCCCAGTGTGTGGTGTTCCCCTCTCTGTGTCCATGTGTTCAGCTCCCACTTAGAAGTGAGAACATTCGGTGTTTGGTTTTCTGTTCCTGCTTTAGGTTGCTGAGAATAATGGAAGAAGCCCCATTTTCTAAGTGAAAAAGTTATGCATACACAAACATACATGCACAAATGGTACACTCTGTGGGATAGTCCTAGTAACCAGTATAAGGTCTCACTGCATCACCAGCTGCATTCCTCCTGCTCTCTGCTTCCTAGTCTCGAAGCAGTCTGGGACTGAGGGGTGGGATATTGGGAGTGAGGGTCTTTCCACAAACACTTTCCCTTCTCTCCATCATCCACTCGACATCTACCATCCCCCACCCCCACCACGCCCATGTTTGTTCTATATGAATGTTCACTGTGTTAGACACACAGGCAGAAATGGCCATCAGAAAGCTGATACTTCCTGGCCCCCTCTTCCCCATATCAACTTCTAAAGACTCTTCTCTTTTCTAAGGTCTAGAAAGACCTAAGGGTGACTTCTTTTTTAGGATCTAATGTATGAAGGTGCCATTGATAGAGAAAGGATGGAAAGGAGAGCTGAACCTGAGGTATAGATGTCTTTTTAGCTTTAGAGGACTCAACAGCTAGACCATATACTAAGTAGACGTAAATATGCTTTATGTATAGCAACCAAGCTTTGCCAAGAATAGGTAGGTAGGTAATTGATGAGGTGCCTGGGAACTCTGGTTACTTTTAATGACAACTGTACCTTTGTTGGTATGAATAATAACACCAGGATGAAAATGATGAATATATTTATCTGAATATATCATAAGAAGGTTTGTCTTTTTCATAGGGGCAGTTAGGTAGAGCTTGACAATCTTCTTAGTAAATGTTTATGAAATACTTTTGGGCAAGACCAAAATAGAAATCAAAACTTTCATTTTTCTCTCTCCCTAAACCAAAAGAGAGAGAGACATTGTTTAAAGTTTAAGTTCTAAACCAACACAAAGATAAATAAAAACTATTTTAAAGTCAAGATGGTAACTGACGACCTGTACTTCACATTATAAATAGTACAAAGGTTCATAGTAACTCATGTACTTTTTTTTAGTGGTACAAGTCTCAATCTGACAAATAGATAAAGCAAAATTTACAAGATCTTTGCAACTGTCTTCCAAAACGAATGAAGCCAGGCCTTGAAAGGATGAACAGCCCTTATGCAGAGTTATCCATAACAAGTCACACTTAACCGTGGAGGTTTACCTGGTCAAGACATCGTTGCTTTTCTCAAGAAGGTAGTGCTGTATCCTGTGTGGTTTCATAAAGCTCTGTAATTGGAATAGCCAGACCAAAATTTTCCAAGTCTCCTCTTTTGGCAGTAAACCTGGGCTGCAGAAACATTTTAGTTGTACAAGACATTTAAAACTGTTTATCTCTTACTCCTGTCCACATTGATTTGTTTGTATTCCACGCCTGCCTTCCACAAGCCTATAAAACTTCCCTGAACTACAGTCAGAACTGAGGCTGTGTTCTGTATCTGTATACTTAAACTGAACACTCCTTTTCAATTCCTTAGAAACATTCTCCACCCTGTGCCAGCCCCTACAGGGCTCTTGCTCCTTCTGGTTTGCTCAGGTCTGCATCTAGAGGGGCGCCACCTTCGGAGTCCTTGTCTTTATTTTCAGAATCTCATCAGCTCACCTGCTTTGACACTCTGATATAATGATGCCAAGCTGGATTATTAACTCCTGCTATGTTTCAGATTTTGAAAGTAAGAATGCTTTAACCCAGGTATACCTGGGGCCAGTGCTCCATTCACCTCAACCAGTCGACTTTGAAGGAATGTGTAGCACTTTACTGAGTCTGAACTTAACACTGATTCCTATGTTTTGTTTCCCACCTAGTGATGCACTGCAGCCAGCACCTGAGTCCTGACTGTGTAGTTCTTCACTTTGTCAGCAAACTTGGCTCTGATCATTGCAAAGGTGCCATTGCTTTCTTTTTCAAGCTTTTAAATACTTAGCTTATACGGTCTAAACATTAGGTTAAAAAATTTAATATCTAAACATTAGGTTAAAAAGATCTAAACATTAGGTTTAGATCTAAACATTAGAAAAGATCTAAACATTAGGTTAAAAAATTTAATATCTCAGTTGCCTCAATATTTAAAATGGTTCCCATTTGATAGAAAACATTATTTCATAAGGATTCTATAGATTTTCCTATATAGATTTTGCCATGTAGCCTTTCATTCTCTACATAGGTATTACCAAGCTCTGTAGCCATTTTTATCTGTGATCCATCTGTTTAGGATAAAGAAAGTTAGCAGTTGCCTTTGGAGTAACTTCCCATAGTCTGTTCTGTTGCACGTGTTTGATAGTTGATTATTCGAGGGGGGATTTTTAGAGAACGTTCTTTTCATCTGTTAGCAATTCCTTACAACAGACAAAGTGTGATATGTCAGATACTCTTGATTCCATTGTTGCGTCCTCATTCTTTCTCCTTCATTCTTAAGATATTTCATAAGCTTCTGCCTAAGTTTTCTGAGTAAAATTTTGCCATATTATTTAGTGATCCAGCGTAAAAGTGAATTGTTGGTTTTGTAGGAAGTAAATTTGACTTGGCAGAACATCACAAGGACAAGTCCTGTGCTGGGAACCCTATTCCTCCCAGGGCCATCTTCTAAGAAGCACCCAGCGCAGTCTCTTGAATCACTGCAGCCCTTAGAAGTGAAAAACTTCAAGGAAGATGTCAGGAATGTGGATATTAACAAAAGATGTCTGCATGATTTTGCTTCAAGTTAGGTATATTATGTTAAATCATCTGCAAAATAATATTTTCTCCTAGGATGAAGCAATAAATTTGAGAAACTCATGAGTTTCCATGTACCATGAAAACCATCTAAAAGTCAAATTATTATTTTAAAATTTTAACTTTAATAAGTGAAATTTTTTACTGTATAATATCAAGTTTTCTCTGCACTACAGGGAGAAGTCCATAGTGGCAAGGATTTTTGTCTTTATTCTTAATTCACTTTTGCATCCCCATCATCCTGAACAATGGCTGGCATTTAGTAGACACTTGGTACATATTGGTTGAATGAATAGTTGCCTAATGTTATTCACCAACGCTTAATAGGGTTGTTAAGGCAAAGGAGACATTCTAAATGAGATGCCAAATCCTATCCTTATTTGTGACAATTGATTCTTGCATCTTTATTTGTACCTATTAATGATCGGATGCATTGTTGTTAAATTCCCGGGGTGGATGGTTTTGCTTTGTGTCTAAAAGTGGGAATGGAGCAGAATGTAAAGGTAGTGGCGAAGAATGTTGCAACATCTCTACATATTGCCTTCAGCAGATTCAATGGCTGCAAGAAGTTTGATTTAGTATTTAGTGCTACATGACCCTTAAGAATACAGCCATAGTGTGATTTACGCCTTTTTAGAAATAGCAACAGCATGGTTAAGTTAAATTTACAGGTAATATTCAAGTGAGCTCCTTGGTCTTTGACATTGTTCAAAATCCTCCCCCTTAAACTCTGGTTTTAATGAACAGTTACTCAAGCCTGCCTGAACTCTTGGAAATGGCAATAAGCAATGAAATACCCACAGGTCAAGAAAGGGAGGGTTATGACTACTTGGGTGCTTCCGATTTGGCTGATGACTATTGCTTTGCAGAAGATAGGTTGCTTGTTTCACATTGAACTTGGGCTTGTTTTGAGTAAGTCATTTCCAGAGCCTTGCAGAGCAAGACCAAACTTTCAAATAAACCGGTTAGAAAATACAGAGAATAAACAAACTTCCATTATAATGTCTTCATGATCATCTGAGTTTTAGAATGTAATAGGCTCCATTCAGAAATGGGTCCCTTCACAACTCTGATTAATTCAAAAGCTCTGTTTTGCTGTTTAGTGAAGCTGATTAATTCAAAAGCTCTGTTTTGCTGTTTAGTGAAGCTGATAGCCCTGTTTCCGCACTGCATACCCCGTGCATCCGGGAAAGAAACAGGCAGTGGGGCTGAATCCCAGCCTTCCACAGCTACTTGTTGATGGTACATAGCTGCACGTTTAATTCCTTAGCTATAAAATGGAAAATGTAGTGTCTGTTTTGCAGGGTAATTGTGAGGATTAACTGAGATAATATAAGTACCCAGCCTGGCCTGGACTAGGTGACAAAGATAGCTTTGTTGCCATCCCCATTAGTTATTTAATGTATATGTTGCAGCCAGCAGATTGGAGTTCTGAGATGAGAGTGCTCTCCCCACTATCCCGACCCACGTTCCCATCTCTCTGCTCTTCAGAAGCCTTGCCATGGAGTCTAAGGAAGTGTTTCCCAGACTTTTGCATTTCAGGGGGCAGTAAAATTTTACCAAAAAACTTTATCAGTATGCCAATGGTAACTATTTTGCCAATGAAAGACATTTTAAAATGTCACCCACTGTCCAACATCGTTTCACAAAAGAAAGGGTATTTTAATAACCAAACAAGAACATAAACCACAAATAAAGGACCGTCCTTATCAATGTTTCATCCCTTGTGAGAGATCAGAAACAGACCAAGGCCAGCATTAGGAGCCCCTTTTTCCTACTCCCCAGGCACAAATAAAGATTTTCTTCTTCACCATGGAAGCAACAAGCCATATCCCCAAGTGAGCCACTTTTGGGGCAGCCCCTGAGACCAGCATGGGGCTGGGGTCAGTACGTCTGTTCATTCAGGCTGTTTCTCCAGGGACGGGAGAAGGGGCCTCACCCCGCCTGACAAGCCAGCTCAGCTGTTACCATTTAGGGGCCTGAGTCTGTGGTGAGCCCAGAGCTTGGAGATTTTCACCAGCCCTAAATGCCCATAAATTAAAGAGTCTGTTTTTAAACATGGGTAATGGAAAAAGACACACTGGCGAATAGGAGGGAAGGTGTGAAGCCCACTCGGGGCAGCAAATCAAATAAGTTTCTGACCTGATGTGGTGGAAAACCGAGGTAAGGAGTGCAGTAAGTTTTGTGGTGTAAACCGTTCTGCGGACATCTCCTGACCACTCACCAGTAAGGAGGCGCTGACTCCTCTCCAGTGCCGGTGGCTTCAGGAATACTTAACTAGGTCCTATTCAGGTGAGAGAACATTTAGTAAATGACTACGAGGTATAGAGTTCTGTGTTAGGGGCAAGAAACTGGGTCTATCTATTTTTATAAACATGAAAAAATAGCCTTTGCATGGTACCTTAGATAGTTACACAAATGATACCTGCACCATTGGTTGATTCCCCTGCACTGAGGAATTCTTATGAGTAGCACATTCTAGGGGGAATGCATTTTCAACATTGATTCTGTGTTTCTGTTAGAAGCATTGCAGTCACCCAGAGGAACTTGAGCCTTGAGGGAGAAAGCAGCTGGAACAGGTTCAAAACCCGGGCTATTCCTGGGCCACAAGTACCAGGGAATGTCAGTTTGGTACACAAAAGGCTCAGAGCTCTTGTGTCTGCACTACGTTCTCTTATTCTTTTCGTCCTCCTTTGGGAAGGGTATTGTAGTAAGAAAGACAGACTGCCTCCACTGCAGCCCACCCTGCCCCAAGGTTTAGGGTAGATGGTTTGGGCTAACTTCGGGCTTTAGAGAAGAATACTTTCGTAGCTTTTATTCCTGTGGAGCATTTTTCCTTAGATTCATCTTTAGAAGCCACCTGTTGCTATTAGCAACAAGATGAGCATGTGAGCCTTGGCATCCAGACCCAGTGGGGCCTCTAGACTTCCTGTAACCTAGGCCTTAAGCTAGAAAGTAACGGGGCTCCTTATGACCTGGGTTACCATAAGTGTTGGTTTGCCGTGGCCAGACCTGGATTACACATTTTTCCTGTTGTCATATTTAATAACACTTCCTTTCATTGTGTCCCGATGGTTTGAACAAGGAATTATATCATCCCCTACTTATAATTCATTGACATATAACCTACCCTGGTTTATCAGCACCTTGGCAAAGTTTGGTGCCAAGGCTCTGAATAATAACAGTGTGCATTTGGCTAGAGTAACCCCAGCTCCGCCCTAGCCCTCATGAACCTGTGTTCACTATGGAAAACTGGTCTAGAATTTAGGGTTTCAGAAACCTGGCCAAAAATCTTTCCATCTCACATCAGTCCAACATCTGTTGCTGCAAGGGCCTTATTGACAAGACTAAATACGCCACCAAACCATAAATGAAGGTTTAAGAATTGAGGATATAATTTCAAAGTCAAATTTTAAACCCCTGATTGGTTTCTTGACCAATCTTCTGTAGCAAACACGTTAACTGCCAACTTCAGAAAGATAGTATGTTTTCAAATGACCTATTTTACTTCTGAATAATTAAATAGTACAGTAGAATGAGGCAGGCCTTGGAGTCAGAACTGGATTTGAAGCCTGCTTATGCTCTTATTTAGCTGTGTGGACCAAGGCAAGTCAATTTACCTTTTCCTGTGTTTTCATGTTTTATGAGGACAAGCACATGTTTTTCTCATGGTGGTGGTTGTAAAGATTTAGATACGATGTTGCTGTATGGAGAGCCTGTTACCTACACTGAAAATTTTAGTTTAATTTCTCTTTCTTACTCATAGCTTTGAAGAAAGTAGAATAAAGGGTGGACTGGATTGTTGTTAAGTATGAGGACAGATGTTCTTTAACACTATCATGGGTAAGTGGCATTTCTCCAGCAGGGAGGTGACAAAGTAGCTAAACCCCAAGAGGGGAAGAGTGTGACTAAGCCAGGAATAGCCCTGGGCACTCACAGTACCATGTGGACATTGTTAGTGGGTCACCAGGTTAGGATTTGGGACTATAGAAAGGTGTTAGGGGACAGAACCATTGTCCTGAGTTTGTCAGACCCAGAGAAGAACTGGGGCTGTAGCTGTGGTCAGTGTTTCCCTGTGGTCAGGGCTTTCTCTTCCTGGAAGAAGCTTGGCTGTCTTTCAAAGAAGGAACCTCAGTCTATGATTCTGCTGGTCATGGCGCTTTAGAAAGTGGTTGGTCTATGGAATGCTTGCCAAGCACTACAGAGAGCACCCAGTGTCCTGATATGCTTGTTGCCCCTGGTAGATTATAACCTCCTTGAAGGAAAAGATTCTGTCTCTGTTTCATGATCTCCCAAGTTGCAGACTCAGGGTATGGCATGTAAGATGACAGAAAGTGAGCCCTTTAATCTCTCTGGGAAGCTTAATAAAGATTTTATCATCACTTCCTAACTTCCAAAGCATTCTCTACACTGCATCATTGGTATTTTGCCAGAGATGCAAAATTCATCATGTCCCTCTTCCATTCAGGGTCCTTTGGCTACTTATTGTTTATCACCAACTACTGTTCTCATACCTGTTTCCTTATCTTTAAAATGATGATAATTATGGGAGGATTGTTTTGAGGTCTAAATGAGTATGTGTGTATACACACATGCCGACACCTGGTTATGTATGTGCTTACCTCTAGCTCACCGAAATCCTCCCTTCTCCACCCTCTGACCCAGCCATTCTGAATATCTTTTTTCCACTTTTTCACCATGTTTTTTTCTCTCCCTTAGAATTTTTAACATGCTATTCTCTCTTCTTAGACCTCTCTCTCTCTTTTTTTCTTTTTGTGACAGAGTCTCGTTCTGTCACCCAAACTGGAGTGTGATGGCGTGATGACATCTCACTGCAGCCTCAACCTCCTGGTCTTAAGCAATCCTTGCACCTTAGCCTCCTGAGTAACTGGGACTATAGGCAGTGCCACCATATTCATTTTTACATTTTTATTTTAATTTTTTTTAGATATGGGGTCTTGCTGTGCTGCCCAGGCTGGTCTTGAAGTCCTGACCTCAAGCAATCCTCCCACCTTGGCCTCCCAAAGTGCTGGCATGTCAGGCATGAGCCACTGTGCCCAGCCCTAGATATTTCTTTTATTGCCTCTCCTGACTTTCTGCTGTTCTTCCTTAAACTTAAATGTTATCTATTCTAAGAAGCCTTTCCTAATTTTCCAAGCATAGGGTAATATAGTGTTTTTTCTAGATGCTCATTTCTTAATGAAGCATTTATATCTGTAGCATCTGTAAGTCCTTAAGGTGGCTTAATTTACTGAGCATTGATTACATTGGGTTGTCATTGTCTGTTTACCTGTCAGCCTTTCTCTTACTAAAACTGTCCACTCCATGATGGCAGGAACCTGTCCATATGGTTCACTTTACCTTAGCGCCTAGCCCAATGTTGGACTCATTAACTCACATTCTAAAATACTGAACAGTATTTCCTAAATGTATGAGTGGATGAATACAGGTTAAGCAGGAAGGTCTGTCTCAGAAATTAAGCTTGGTTGATAAGTGGTTCCAAGTTTCAATATCATGTGTGGAGTAGATTCTTGCTAATTCTTGTATTATGTGTTATTTAGACACTAGGAATCTGGAATTTCAGAATTGACTTCTAATTCTTCAGATAAGCTCTTTTATTTTCTCTTAAAACCTTGGTTTTCCTCATGAATGCAAACATAATTGGAAAATTGCTTCGAATTACTTACATCCTTATTTATGATATTTGAAAAACAGCTTTTGTGGGAGCTCAGCTTTGTCCGTAAGAGCAAAGGCTTAGCAAGGGAAGACTTCAGTGAACCTGTCCTTCTGTATATTGGAGAAAGGGAGGTAAATTAGTCATTATCAATTCAAAATTTTCTATAGAACTACAATGCTTCACGGCTGGACTCGTTTCTGTCTTCCTTTATGAAGTCCTTGCAAGGCCATTCTAGGCCATGGTAATCTCATCGAGGTGTGAACCTCACAGATATTGTTTGTACTGCCCCTGTCTTAAGTCATTCTTGTATCCCATCATTATTGTATACCATTATTTGTTTTTCCTGTGTATGTGTCATGTATCCTCATGAAGCACCGACCTCTAGAGAATAAAGACTTCACCTCACATCTCTTTCAATACTGCCAGCTTTATGTAATGTGGTAATTTTTTACAAAGTGAAATGTGGTGGCGCGCACCTGTAATCCCAGCTACTCAGGAGGCTGAGGCACGAGAATTACTTGAACCTGGGCGGCGGAGGTTGCAGGGAGCCAAAATCATGCCATTGCACTCCACCCTGGGCGACAGAGACTCCATCTCAAAACAAACAAACAACAACAAGAACAAAAGTGAAATACTAAATAAAATCTTCAGGTATAATAAGTGAAAAGATAAGACTGACTCCATTTTAAAAATATATCTGCAAAGAAGACTAGAAGGATAGTAAAGGATATTATAAAATGCACAGCCTGAACGGTGTGTGGATAGTTGATTATGGGTAACTTGTTTTTTATAATTTTCTAGATTTCCTACTTTTTCTATAGTCATCTGTTATTTTTGATCAACAAAAAAGTATAAATGTTATTATTTTTTAAAGGAAGAGATTTTCATGCCCTATTTAGTGTCAGAAGCCACAGCTGAACTTTGTTGGCAGATAGGAGCAGATGTTGTTCTAAACTGTCTCGTTGCAGCAACGTTTATCCATTTGTTAGGACGGTCAGGAGAAGGTGGTGCCAACTGCATTCTTTTGGTGGAAATTTGAAAAGATTTCGTCTGGAAAAGCAGTTAAGGGCAGTGCTACCATGGTGTGTTTTTGAAAGCTATGATTAAGAAGTGGGAAAGTTACATAATACAGAGAAATTCAGATGAAAACTCAATTTTCTTAACAACTCTCTTAGAAAATATTGTTGTGATAATGTTGTTCAACCCTCTCTGATTTATCCTGAGCATATCCTTAGGTCTTTGAGACTGGGTTTCATAGAAAACAGTCTGCAGTGCTTTCTGTGAAGTTGGCAGCTAGGACTCTAGCAGGTGCGGCTCTCATAGCAGTTATCTTTTATTGAGCCTTTTCCCAGTCATTTGTCCATTCACTTGCATTTTCTCATTTAATCTTCACAGCAACCAAAAGAGACAAGTATTCTTCCTTTGTTTGAATTGTACTGAAGACAAACCTGCCTCCTAACAGTGGTTAGCTAATTTGCTGAAAGTGACCCAGCATCGTCAGGGGCCAGGCCAAATGCTCAGTGAGTGTCTGCTCTGCATCTGAGCCTTCTGCTGGACCCGTGATGAACTGTGGCCCATGTCTCCAGAAAGCCAAAATAACCTCCCTGGGGAGAGAGGATATAAAGAGGCAAAAAGAAACCAAGTGAAGAGTCAGGTGACACATTGGGAGAGCAGAGAGGAGCAAGAGCTGGTCAGGCGGCCCTGCCTGGTGTCCAGTGCCTCTGTCCTCCAATCCTTCCCCACCACCTTGTCTTTGTTTGTCCTACATCCACACTGTCCTCACCTGCCCCTGACTTCCACAGGTGGTGGCAGCCTTTCCTGCCCATCTCTGCACTCCTGCTGCTCCTCCAGCTGTTAGCAACTGGCATTCTCGTGTGTGTGTCCTTAGTGTGTGCCGAGTCATCGCTTCTACACATTATCTTACTCATTCTGCACAACTGCAACATGAAGTCAGAATTTTCATCCCTGCTTTTCAGAGGAAGAAAACAAGGTTTTGAGAGCTCACAGATCATGTTCAGATGGACAGTTAGGAAGTGATGGGCCTGGGCGTAAATTCCTGTTTTGTCTGATTCCTAAGGCCTGTGACTTTACCTGCTATAAATGCCTTCTTGCACAACTTTATTTGCCCCACGCTGCTCATCCTAAAAGATAAAATGCTGCTCTCCTATGGGAGCCTTTCCTGGTGTCTCCCGTCAGAACTCTTTGGGCCCATGTCCGCCCCTCGCCTCCCCTCCTTTACTTCACGGTGATGGGGTCCTGCCCATCTCTTGTGGATCGTGGGCCCTCTGAGGTGCACTAGTATCCCCAGGTGCTTTGAATGCAGCAGGCACTCAGGACCATCTGGGATTCTGCAAGATGGAGGGTTTCTGGCGGACCTCCATTACTGAGGAGCTCCGGGGTATGGTTGTGAAGAGAAATTTAATTTTGAAATTCCAAAGAACCAGGTTACTGTTCTATTTCCTGCCTTCCTCCCTTAGACTTCATGAGGGGGTGGTTTGGTTGGTGTTTGAAAGCTCTGAGCAGCTGCAGTTTTCATTTCACGTTTAAAACAACCAGTGAGTTTTAGTAATTCTAAAGAAGCCTCGGGTGCTGGAGAAGAAGAGATGCTCCAGCCAAGGCTGCAGAGGCTTGGCGCCACTAGCATGGATGCAGTCGGGGGAGACAAATGCCAGTGTTACATTCATCAACAGTTCCTTCGCTCACTTCTACCTCTACTGAAAACAGGGAGCTTGGGGTTGAGAAAACGTTTGATGCTTTTGAAATGCTGCAAAATGAAGACCTGGTTGTGGTATGAATATGCATGTCCATGCTTGCCGTGGGGCCACATAAGTGTCATGACACTTGTAACCACAAGATGTCAGTATGGGATCAGTCCTAGGGGTCATAGGCTTCGACTCCTGCTTGCTGGAGTTTCTGAGTCAGGAGGAGGAGGCACCGTGGAGGATGGCTCTCCTCGCCTGTTTCCTTCTGCAGCGGTATTACCCACAGGCTGTATTTCCGATTCATTTTCCCTGCGCCGTTTTCCATGGGCTCACACCTCATCAGAAAGCTCTTCGTTTTCTCTCTAAGCTTACTTTCCTCACTCCTACTTACATCCCAAGTCACCTTAGGAATTCCCCCATTTTGGTGTTATCTCAGCACTCTACTCTAAAAATTTGCAAAAGGATATAAGTTCCAGCATAGTTTTATCTCTTATCTAAGGAGGGTTTTAAGTAGTTCAGCCTGAGAAAAAAATGGTATCTCTGGTAAGAACAGCACTATTGGGATGGGTTTTTTTTTTTTTTTGGTAAAAGCTTAACCTATAGGGAAAATAGCTGGAACTCATATTAACTGAGCAGAGCAAGCAAAAGAGGGAGAAGTGGTGTTCAGGGCAGAACATGTGTCTGTTGAGGCATTTCTGTGCAACATAGGGAGGCTTTTGTAGCCCTCAGAAAGAGGTAGGTATATTGCATCCATTATTCTGATGAAGAAAGATGAATTATAATACCTTTCCTACAGCCAGTTAGCTACTAGTTGGTAAACTAGTGGCATAGCCTGGAAACTAGTGGCATAGCCTGGATTTAGAGTCAGGTCTGTTTGTCCCCAGAGCCTGTGACCCCCAAAAGCCTGGGAGTGTTACTCTTGTCTCTATCACAAAGCAAGGAGGAGCCTTAAGAGTCCATTCAGGAGTTTGCTCAGCAAATATCTCCCCGGAGACATGGCTACATGAAAGATGCCATGTTGTGAATAATACAGAGACCTATTAAATATATTATTTGCCCTCAAGAAGCTAAATAAAGTCAAGGAGAGGGGTGGGAAAAGACATGTAAATTCAGCTCAGTATAAATCAATCAGAGGACAGTAACATTTCCATGAAGTGGACGGAGGGGCAGCAAAGCAGAGGGGAAGGGCCACGGTCCAGGGTGAGTTCTGTCCCATCTATGAGCAATTTGTAGGATCAGCCTTCAATCAATCTACCAAATGAAAAGAGTGTTGCTAAGGTCGCGTTTATCCCAACATTCTGAGATTCTAAGATGGAATATGAGAAGGGGCATAATCCAAGCCGACAGAGGTTGCTACCCCTACATGCCTTTATCCCCCAGACACGGTAAGATTATGCTTAATCCTCTCTTTAGGTGGTCTACTCCAAGGAGGACAGGTGGAAGCAAGGCAGGAGGTACAGTGTGGCTTGTCAGCACCGGTTCCAGTTTCCCGGCCCATGGCTTAGATGCAGAGGAGAATGGCTTTGAGGCTTCTGGAAAGATTTGGTAGAGAAAATAGCAGAGGGCTTCTGGAGTATAACTTTAGAAGTACTGTGTCAGTGTGAAGAACTTGGCAAGGATAAACAGAGGAGCCACAAGGATGACTGAACATTTGAAAAATAAGACCTGAGAGGAGAGGTTAGAGAAACAGGGCTTATGTAACCTGGAGCTGCTTGGAGGTGACTTTGGCAGGCTTCTTCAAGAACAGGACTCTCAGGATCTCTGCACAGAGAGCAATGACTGGCCCTTTTTGTCCATATCAAGTGAGGACAGACTCCAACTGAACCACGAAAATTTTAGATTTGATCTGTGGAAAAGTTTTCCCCTCGCAGCAGCTGTAAAATGTGGAATACATCATGGAGAGAAGTTTATAGAATTTTCTCTTCTTCCTGTCTTTCAAAAAAAAAAAAAAAACCATCAGAACACAGTAGAACCTTTTCATAATTGTGGTGCTGGAGGACAGGCTTAATTTCCCACTATAGAATATGTTGTATTCAGCCTCTGCTGTATTTGGGGGAATGTGACTGGTACATAGCATATCAGGTTTCTCAGAACAGTGAATCATGTTAGTTATAATAATGGGTTCTGGATAGGATGACTGTATAATTTTTCCCTTAATCTGCAACACTTTGGAGAGTGAAATGGGGTGCTATTAATAATGATGCTAGGACAACAGGCATAAAGTAACACTGTCCCTGGCAAAGTGTGACATGTAGTCACCCCGATTCTGGGGCAGTCTTTTCAGAGGGATCCTCTTAAAATACAAATCTTGTGTTCTCGCCCGCTGAGACTCTCCTGTGTCTTTCCATTTTCACTTAGAATGAAACCCACACTCCCTACAGTGACCTACAAGGGCCTGTGAAAGCTGGCTCCTGGCTTCCCCAGCCTCATCCCCATACTAACTGGACTCTGTGACCACGAAGCCAGCACATTTCCACCTCCAGGCCTGTGCCCTGCCCGGCTCCTCCTCCAGGTGCTTCTTCTCAGTATCCTTGCCCACCCCTATCCTGCCCTTGGCCTCGTTGGCTCCTTCTCCCCCTTCCTGTCTTGGCTGGAACATCATCTCCATGGAAAGCCTTTTCCTAGCCTCCGTGCTGCTTTTCTTCTTTTCGTCTTCCTGCCCGTTTCCTCCATAGAGGTAATCACTTACCCACTTTGGGAGGCTGAGGCAGGCGGATCACCTGAGATCAGTTTGAGACCTGTCTGGCCAACATGGTAAAACCCTGTCTCTACTAAAATTATAAAAAATTAGCTGGATGTGGTGGCAGGCACCTGTAATCCCAGCTATTTGGGAGGCTGAGATGCAAGAATTGCTTGAACTCTGTAGGCAGAGGTCGCAGTGAACCGAGATCATGCCACTGTACTCCAGCCTGGGCAACAGAACGAGACTCTGTCTCAAACAAACAAACAACAACAACAACGAAGAAGTAATCGCTTGTCATTTGCTGGTCTTTTCCACCAAAATGTACACATCACGAGGGCAGGATTTCACTGGTGAGCCCACAAGTATCTGGCTAGTGCTGCACTCATGTGCCTAGGACATGGCTGCTGGAAAATAGGTGTGGAATGGATGACTCACTGCCTGCGGTTCCACCTGGATTAATTCATCTCCTGACTTTCCTGTGCACCCAGGTCTGTGTTTCTAAAATATGAATCAGCTGTATAAGTTTTTTTGTTCAACAGAATTGGTTGAACGGCGACATTGTATACAATCCCATGCTGGAAGAAGCCAAAAACAGCCCTTACTGTTTGAGAACACGGAGTATCTAGCTGAAGAGGAAACAAAACATTAGCTGAGTTAAATAATGGCAGAGTCTCGCTGTCGACTAGGCTGGAGTGCAGTGGCGCGATCTTGGCTTACTGTAACCTCTGCCTCCCAGGTTCAAGCAATTCTCCTGCCTTAGCCTCCTGAATAGTTGGTATTACAGGCGCCCACCACCATGCCTGGCTAATTTTTGTATTTTTAGTAGAGATGGGGTTTCACCATATTGGTCAGGCTGGTCTCAAACTCCTGACCTCAGGTGATCCACCTGCTTCAGCCTCCCAAAGTGCTGGAATTATAGGTGTGAGCCACTGGGCCTGGCCAGATAATGGCATATTTAACCTAAGTACCAGTGAAGAGAGCAGGACAGCTGTCACTATCATCCCTTCCCCTGTTCTGTTTCTCTTCCTGGAAGTTACCATCTGACATGGTACACATAGCAGTGTGTATTTACTGATGTCCTTATTGACCCTTGTCCTTTCCAGAATGTAAATCCTCTTTTTTTGTTGTTCACTGCTGTATTTCTAGTGCCGAGAACAGTACCTGGCACATAGTAGGTCTTCAGTAAATATTGGTTGAATGAAAGAACGAATGATACAAAAGAAAGCAGAGAACGATCCCCTGGGCTGCCTTTTGGACTTTAACAGGCCCTTTAGGGAGGGATTGGGTTTGACTCCACTGAGGAGTGGAGGGAGAGCAGTCGAAAATGACATAATGGCATGAGTAAGGGCCAGGGGAGCCGGCAGGTACATGAGGGTGATGTGTTTGATCTAGAAAACAAACCAGTAAGCTTTCAGTGTTGTTTCTTGAACTCACAAACAATGCCCCCTTGGCTCCTGTCCCCTCATCCTCACTCATTTGGTCTGGGTAAGACCCAAGGCAAAGGTGTCAGGGAAGGCTGGCTGCCACACACATTCCTTGGTGTTGGCATTAAAACAGCAGAGTGAAAATAGCCAGCCTCAGAAACATGTGGGCAGCCGTGAATGTGCCACTATTCTAGGGATTAAAATTCAGTTTATGGGTTGTTCAGGCCTCTCAGCTCTCTTTCCTCTGAATCCCTATTCTGTTGGTTTCACCACCTGTTTTTAACTCCTTCCGAGGTTGGAAAATAGGTAAGTAAATGACTTGATGCATCCTCAAGAGCTCCGGGCTGGCCTCAGAGGCATTGCTCCATCAGGAGCCACTGGGGCGAGGGGCATGGGTTCTACCTCTCACCAAGGGCAGCGCAGTCTGCAGCAAAGAAAGGCAGAGGGAAATGGCCAACTGGCTTGGTCTGAAGGCACCAGCAGCTTTCAGCATGCAGTTCACTCCTGCGGGGTTCAGAGGCTCTATAGTGCCCTCATTAAAATGCTGTCACTGTCTGGAGGAGGAGCAGCTACTGTTAGAGGAGGCCTAGCCGAGATGAGGGCCCTGTGGGGTTATAAACATGATGAGATGCCCAGGCCTGTGGTGGGTATGAGGGGAAAGGCGGGGGCCTGGAGCCTGGAGAGCAGGTGGAACCCAGAGCATCTCCATCGCAGCAGTTATTTTTCAGGGAGGATCCTGAGCATGGGCAGGTCCCCTTCGTGGTGCAGGAGCTGACAATACAAAGAGGGCCTGCACAAAAAGGATCCACAGCCTCTGCTAGGACGAGGGGGTGTTTCAGGCCTGCTGCAAGCACAGCATCCTTATCTAAACACATGCCAGTCCTTTTCTGGAGAAAAGACAAAACAGTGTCTGAGTATAGTTTTTACAGTTTCAAAGTGTTATATAGTTTATTATCAAATATTTCATAAATACTTTAAACATACAGAAAATAATGCCATAGGCACCCATTGTGTATTTAACATCTTTAACATGTATCTCAGAGCATCAGTTCCCCAATTGTTTTAAACAAATTTTTTATTTTAGAAAAAAATCGCAAAGAGAGTACAGTTCTTATATATTTCCATGCCCAGTTTTCCCTATTATTAATGTCTTACATTAGTATAGTCTATTTGTTACAATTAATTTACCAAATTGATGCATTGTTTGCTATTCTTTATTCAGATTTCCTTAGTTTCCCCCTAATGTCCCTTTTCTCTTCCAGGATCGTATATTACCATTTAGGCACTATGCCTCCTTAAGCTTATCTTGGTTGTCTCAGTTCAGTTCCCTAATGTTTAAAATGTAATGATACCATCTTTCCCACGTGGTTGTTGGACTTTCCCAAGAAAAGGTATGCAGAGGTGCTTCGAGGACTGTAAAGCTCTGTCATTAGCTCTCAAACTTGAGCTGCATCAGAATTTTTAGCATGGGACTTGTTAAAATGTAGGTTGCACTGCCCCCTACCCCTAAACACACACACACACCACACACACACACACACACACACACACACACAGTTTCTGCTTTTGCTAGGTCTGGGAAGTGGCAGGGGCTGAGAATTTGGCAGGATCCTGGAGGTTGCTGGTCCAGGACCGTACTTTAAACCACTGCTTTCTGCAAATATAAGGGTTGATCCTTGTTGAGTGGGTGAGCCCATCATCTTTATGCCACTCCCCTCCCAATAACAGACTGTGTTTCCAGAGAACACAATTTCCTGTTTACTTCTGCTCTAGAAACTCCTTGAAGACTGTCTCACAACCCCAAAGTAGAGAGACATTCAGTTGTCTAACACCCAGATTTATTACTTCTGGCTAGGACCCATATATTAGTCTATTTCCATGCTGCTGTTAAAGACGTACCCAAGACTGGGCAATTTACAAAAGAAAGAGGTTTAATGAACTTACAGTTCCACGTGGCTGTGGAAGCCTCACAATCATGGTGGAAGGCAAGGAGGAGCAAGTCACGTCTTACATGGATGGCAGCAGGCAAAGAGAGAGAGCTTGTGCAGGGAAACTTCCCTTTTTAAAACTATCAGATCTTTTGAGACTTACTCATTATCACAGAAACAGCATGGGAAGGACTTGCCCCCATGATTCAATTACCTCCCACAACATGTGGAAATTCAGGTTGAGATTTGGGTGGGGACACAGCCAAACCATACCGACCCATCAGATGGTTCGCCAAAAGTGGAGAGAGAACCCCTGCTTGTGTTACTGTCACAATGCCATTTGTGTCACTGTTCAATGGCTTGGGTGATGGGAGGGTTCCTAGGAACCAGTAGCCAGTGCTTTCTTAAGAAAACCAAATGCAATTGGCATTTTCCTTATTCCTTTGCTTTGTCTGTTAAGAAAGAAATATCTTAACTGACAGTAGTTGAAGAAAGCTTGCATTTCCCCCCCACCATGTAATTTTAGTATAGCATCTATTTGGATGGCTGTTGGAAGCTTGAATTTTAAACCACTGTATTTTTACAGCTGTAGAATCCAGTGCCTCCGTTGATTTAACTAGCAGCCATGGGTTTGTTTTTTGGCCTAGGTCTGCCACGGTTGCTTTTGGAAAATTTGATCTTGGGCCTATTTCTAAGAAAGTGTTACTGTAATTTTTATTTAGATATTGATGGCAGTCTGTTCTTTTTGCCAACCACACCCTAATTCTGAATAGTAGTGGACACATGATGGATAATTCATATACTTAAGCCATGAAGATTAAAGGTAGTGGAGTGACCTGGAATTACAGTCTAAAAGGGAGATTTCCTCAACCCTGGTCTCTGTGGCCAGCAATCAGATAGGAATAAAGACCTGTGCAGCCTCTCTTTGTGATGTCCTTCATAGAATTACTGTCCTTGGCCACCTCATCAGATCCTGCAGTCCACTACTATGTGTCATCTAATCTAAGATTACTAGACGGCTTTGGTCGTTTCAGTGCCTTGGTTCTAGAAGTGTGGTCCTGAGATCAGTCAGCAGCATCAGCGTCACCTGGGAGCTTGTAAAAAATGGAAATTCTCAGGGCCCACCCTAGAGCTACTAAATCAGGAACACTGGGGATGCCCGCCCTCCCCCTGACCCCCGCTATCCTGAGCTGTAACAGGCCTCCAGGTGATTCTGATGCACACTCACGTTTGAGAGGCCATCCTGAATGGCCCTCCTATTTTTTCCTCCCACTGTCTTCTTCAATCACTGAACAACATTCTTTTATGTATTCCATTACTATTTAGCAAGGAGGCCCTGTGCTAGGTCTGGTTCAAAGGTGAACACCCCCGGGGCTTGTCCTCGGGGAGCTTAGCACAGCAGTGGTTCTCAGCCCTGACTGCACATGAGAGTCACCTGGGGTGCACTCAGGTGTCTCAGTGGGCCTCACATGCCAGATCAATTCAATCAGAATCACTGGGGCTATAGCAGGGAGACGCTACTTGGTGAACCTACCCAGGTTGAGAATGCCCATCAGGTGGTTTCAAACCATGGGGTAAGTGTGAAGATGGGGCAACTAAAAGGAGCAGATGGGAGGGTCACTTTACCCAGGCTTGGGTTGGGAGGGTCACTTTACCCAGGCTTGGGTTGTGGTGGGACAAAGGAGGAAGAAGTATCTGCAAAACTTTTCTCCTCAAATTGTATTTAAAGGTAAACTAAAAGATACAAATGTGGTTTAAATATAGATCCACAAGTGATTTCAAAACGACTCATGGAGGAGAAGAATCTCAAGAGATGTTGCTTCCTTCTGCAATGCATGTCCATCATCCTCTGTCCACATCTCAACCCTCAGTAGCAGTGGGTTGCAAAGGGCCAGCTGAGGCCACACCCAAAGTGGCTGACATACCCTTTGACCTTGTGGTCCTCCCTCCACTGGAAATGCCAATTCTGGCTTTGTCTTTAGGACCACCTAGACACCAAGAAACTCCCTCTTCCCTCCTATCCCTCTGTAAGAGGAGGCAGCCCAGGGATGCAGCCCACACCCTTCAGTGGCCTTTAGTGGCTAACCTATCAACAACAAATTTGTATCCCAAGAATTTCAGTCGTTTCTTTTCTGTCCTTTAAGAGGGGTTTTGTTTTGATTTTTTTTTTTTTTTTTTTAAGAAAAAGGAGTGTTTACTTAATTTCTTCTTCATGAGTCCCTCCATTTTTGATTCAGAAGGTCAGGTAGGGAGATTTAATGTGAAATATTAGCTGTCTTTGCCAATTGCTGTGCCCTGTTACCATGCTGTAAGCCAGAAATAGAAGCGACCTGTTTTCAATGACAGATCAAAATTTAGTGCTGTGTTGATAGTTCAGAATGAAGATTTTTTGACACAGTGAATGAAATACATACCAGTGCATTTCTGGTTGTGATTTAGCTGACCAAGTAGTTCAGTTATAATTATATTATTTTTACTCCTGGAGATCATTACTCTGAATGAAAAATGCTTCAGTATCCAGACTGTTAAGATGTGGATGGTGAACATTATTTACAACAAAAAAATTTTTTTTCCCTGGACTGTGAAACAGCTTTATGGGCATGTCGAGGCTAGAATTAGCATTTAAAGTTAAATGAAAACATGGAAGTTTTTTTGGTTTTAAAAAATAAACTCGACTGTCAGTTATTGTTTGCTGCCTTCTGTGACCCATCTCCTGTCCCTTAAGTCCCTTTTAATGGAATGGGGAGACACATCTAGGCAATATATGGTCGACATAAATCTGAGGACATGAATATTATAAAAAGGCATTGCGAAGAAGGGCTGGAGGGAGAGGCCGGAAGGGTTTGTTTATCATTTTTTGTGAGGGTCCATGCTCTTTGGGATTGAAGTATCTTTTAATAGTAGGTGTAGGTTTGATTTGATCTCTGGGTCACTGTGTTGTTTTTTGGGCAAATATTTCCCTGCGTTCTGATTACCAAGGTGTTAGAAGAATTTAAAATGTCCTCTCACCCTCAGGTTTAAAAGGCTGTGTGTTTGTAAGGGTCAAAGATGACGTAAACGTTCACCAAGCCCAGTGGTTTTCTCATCATGACACCTTTCTTCCTCCTCGCTTGTAATATAAGAAAACAGAAGCTGACATTTGTCATGTTCAGAAATCCTTGCGTGGAGTGTTTTAAACCAACCAAGTATGAGATTAATGCTGTCTCCTCGTTATCACCACCTTTTTTTGCAGCATAATGATTAAATAACAGTTGTGCAATGCATTCTAAAACTGAAAAGTTTAAACCTAGACTTCATTAGAAGTCATTGGACTAAATCTGAAATGTAAACTTTGAAGAGACTATAATTGAATGGATTTAACCTATACTTATGAAAAGGAGAAATCTCTAGGTGATTATCTTTTTTTCCTTCTCTCTAAGGACCTTTTTCCTAAACTCGGCAGGTCTCTTGTCTGTTGACTTGATTAATGAATATTTTGCCCACTAAAATTGGCCATTAATTATTTTCTTGGGTTGCGGCAATAATTACATCTTTCAAGTAAAATCTCATTAGCATCGTAAGCAGAAACACCCTGCCAGGTGATGTGGGATTGTGGGGAGCCAGCTAGTTACCACCAGGGATAGGGGGTTCACCACCCAGTAAGCAGCAGTTGTCTCTAGCTGGATCCCAGCAGCTACATGTAGAGAAAATTGACTAGATCACCCTAGAATGGGAATTCAGATGAAGCAGCTCTGTAGACACTCTTGTTAGAAAATACTACCTACTGGCATGTAATTGTGATGTCATTTAATAATTGATAATCCTCTTACCTTTCATTCGTTTATTCTTTCAATGATCATGATTATTTGCCAGCCCTTGTGCTAAGTGCTAGGGACAGGAGGGAAACAAGTTGCTGGCTTTTGGAGAAGCTGAGTCTGTTGGGCGCAAAGCACTTTAAAATGTAATCTATCTTTTTAATATACCTGACTATTAAGGCAGACTCTACCATGTAGCTTCATGGAATGTTTTACAGAGGAGGTGACTTTTATAGTGGACTTTGGATGATGGGTTTGAGGATGACCACAGAGAAGCAGGTGAGGACGGGGTGTTCTGGGTAGCATGGCCTATCATTCTAGGCCCCCAAACAATAGAAGAGGGTTAAATATGGGGGCTATTTATAGGGGTCTGGCAGGGTAGGAGATGTTGAGGCACCCAGGACCTAGCAACAGCAGAGAGCTGCAGGGAAAGGGGAGGTGATGCTGTGAACAGAACCTGGAGAGTGGCAGCCTTGGAAGGGGGACAGCCGCCATCCAGAGCTGTGGCCCTAGGTAGAGCATAGCAGCTGCTTCCAAAACCATGCCTAGCTGGGAGGGGGTAGGAGAACAAATACTGGACCACCCTCTCCATTCTCCCCATGATTTCCTCTGAACCTAACCAGAGGCAAGAGAGACTGTGTAAAACAGTGCTTGGCACATGGAACAGGACACAGAAAGGCAAACAGGCTAATCAGAACCAAAGGTATAGAGTGTAGACAAGGTATGTGCAGAGGACAGGAAGAAGTTAGGAGCTGCTGGAGTGTAGGGGGCGTGTAGAGAACTAGAGATGAGTTTGGAGAATTTGATTGAGGGAGCCAAATTGCAAATGATCTTCTATGTTTTACCTAAATCTCTTATCATATAAGCAATAAAGAGCCATGTGTAGGAGTGGGCTTAACACACACCATTATTGATTTGTAATTTAGCAAGATTTGAATTTTTTTGAAGTCACCATTTAGGACTCATTAGTTAGTGACAACATCAATTTAATGGGTTGTCATAACATTTTTTAAAAATGCAATGGTGACCAGGTGTGGTGGCTCCCACCTATAATCCCAGCACTCTGGGAGGCCAAGGCAGGCGGATCACGAGATCCTGGCTACCATGGTGAAACCCCATCTCTAGTAAAAATACAAAAACTTAGCTGGGCGTAGTGGTATGTGTCTGTAGTCCCAGCTACTCAGGAGACTGAGGCAGGAGAATCACTTGAACCTGGGAGGCAGAGGTTGCAGTGAGCTGAGATCGTGCCACTACACTCCAGCCTGGGTGACAGAGTGAGACTCTGTCTCGGAAAAAAAAAAAAAAAAAAAAAAATCCAATGATATTATCACATATGGTGAAGTTTAGTAATGTTTTGTGAAACTTTCGTATGTTTGTGTCTGGAGCGGTGTACTGGTTATGATTTAAAATGTATGTCTTACTGTGAGTTGCATCAAAAATATTGTAAAAACATTGAACTGATTGGCTAAAGTAGGAAGGTGTGGGCTGAAGGGAGGAGAGATTGACAGGCAGAATGGTTGTAGATACTCAGCAACTACTTTTTTTTTTTTAAGTATGTTATCTCTGCATTCCTTTTAAAACCAAGCCATAGAAATGAAGACACAGTATCTTTATGATATTGAATCCATGTCTAGAGTATTAAACCTCATCTTAAGTAAGCCTAGAAAATCCATCAGAGTCTCTGCCTTCCATTTGTTGAAACTCAGCTGATAGTAACATTTACCAAATCCCAGAAGTCACCCGAGCTTCTCTGAGGAATCTGATGTCTTGTGTGTACCTTGATAATGTCTATTTTACTTAACCATGATAGAAAGTTTTGCATTTGGCTTGAATGTGTGATAAAATCATTTAAATGTATCTTGGTTTTATAAATTGAAAAGCTTTCCTTTTATGTATGAAACAAGTTAGTTGATCACACAGTTTGTAGTGAATCAGAATGGCTTTTAATAAACTCAGCTTAAAGCTAGCCAGAAGGTTTTCTGTCTCTACTGAAAAGTCACATGGCTGATGGAAGAACTTTTGAAGAACTTTTCTGATACAGGTCCCTACTGTTGCAAGAGAAAAATCATAATCTGAGTGCATGTGTGCACTCAAGTTCCAAGGATAGAAAAGTAAAATGAAATCTAAGTTCTTTATACAAATAATTCAGGTTTTGGCTGGGTACAGTGGCTCACGCCTACAATCCCAGCACTTTGGGAGGCCGAGACAGGCGGATCACAAGGTCAGGAAATCGAGACCATCCTGGCCAACACGGTGAAACCCCGTCTCTACTAAAAAATACAAAAAACTAGCCGGGCGAGGTGAGGAGGCTGAGGTAGGAGAATGGCGTAAACCCGGGAGGCGGAGCTTGCAGTGAGCCGAGATCGCACCACTGCACTCCAGCCTGGGCGACAGAGCGAGACTCCGTCTCAAAAATAATAATAATAATAATAATAATTCAGGTTTCTGTTTTAGTGTATAGTTTAAGCCTTCTCTTCCCAGAGGTTATTTGCCAGAGAGACTAAGAAGTTAAGACATGGCTGCACTGGGTTATTCCTGCTGGAGAGACAATGACTCTGAGGCCACCTTATCTTGGCAGCTGGGGTAGGACCTTAGAATTTATACTGGAATTGACCAATTAAAATGTGTGATTCACACAGTGGCTCACGCCTATAATCCCAGCACTTTGGGAGGCCAAGGTGGGAGGATCACTTGAGGCAGGGAGTTCAAGACCAGCCTGGTCAAGACCATGTCTCTACAAAAAAAATTCTTTTTTTTATTCGCTGGACATAGTGGTGCACACCTGTAGTCCCAGCCTCTCAGGAAGCTGAGGTGGGAAGATCTCTTGAGCCCAGGAGATTGACATTGCAGTAAATCATGTTTGTGCCACTGTACTGCAGCCTGGGCAACAGACCCTATCTCTAAAAAAAAAAAAATAATTAATTTTAAAAATAAATAATTAAAACGTATGATTCTCACTTAAAGCTTGTGAGGGAGTTGGTGCATGTATCATTATCTCCTTTTCACAGGTAACCGACTTGATGAAAACTCTAAGCTAGAAATAGTTAGACCCTGGACTAGAACCTCTGGTGTTTTTTAAGATCAGTCACCCAAAGGAGAAACTTAACAAAAGATGCAGATGTGGTAATAGTGTTGCAGCTTCTGTCATGGGTTCTAATTTCCATCAGAATTTGTCTAAATATTTCATCCCAGTGCTTCCAAAGCATTCCGGCATTCTATGAAGCACTTTTTAGCGAGGAGAAAAAAGAACTCTAGTGGGGAATGCTAGTAATGGGAGAGGCCATGCATGGGGCGGGGACACAAGTATATGAGATATCTCTGTACCTTCCTCTCCATTTTGCTGTGCTAAAACTGCTCTTTTAAAAAGTGTAATTTTTCAGTCTTTTTAAAAAAAGGAAAGAGGCATGATTCTGACCTGTATGCTTTCCCATCCAGCCGGTCACCTGGTCAACTTGTGTTGATTCCTGACACCATGGCAATGAGGCCAAAACCAACTGCTTAATTCAGAGAGCTGCCTGCCAGCCCCAAGAGCAACCTTAGTGTCCAGAAATAATTTTTTTTTTTTTTGAGATGGAGTCTCACTCTGTTGCCCAGGCTGGAGTGCAGTGGCATGATCTCGGCTCACTGCAACCTCCTCTTCCTGGGTTCAAGTGATTTTCCTGCCTCAGCCTCCCCGGTAGCTGGGATTACAGGTGCACACCACCACACCTGGCTAATTTTTGTATTTTTAGTAGAGATAGGGTTTCACCATGTTGGCCAGACTGATCTCGAACTCCCTACCTCAGGTGATCTGCCCACCTCACCACACCCGGCTAATTTTTGAATTTTTAGTAAAGACGAGGTTTCACTATGTTGGCCAGACTGGTCTCGAACTCCTGACCTCAGGTGATCTGCCCACCTCACCACACCCGGCTAATTTTTGAATTTTTAGTAGAAACGAGGTTTCACCATGTTGGCCAGACTGGTCTCGAACTCCTGACCTCAGGGGATCTGCCCACCTTGGCCTCCCAAAGTACTGGACATGAGAAATATTTGGGTCCAGAAATGATTCTATGCCTAGAGTCAGACATGGGCAATCAAAAACATAAACTTTATTGGAAAGATCAGGAATACCATACTTTTACCTGCTCCTAAGATATAGGGCTGCTGACATCCCATTGCAGTAGCTGGATAGCACTTAAAGAGTGGGAATTGGGCAAGGTGGGGTGCCTGCAAAGTGTTCCACATGCTTCTGGGGATATACGAGATGATGTTAGGTCATATAAGAACAAAAATGTTTTATGCTAATAGTTACATAATGCTTATTTTAATTTTGTTATAAAAAATCTATGTTCGTTTCTGGAAGAGATATAATAAAATCATCTTAAAAGTTAAAATACAAAGGAAAGGGCACCTGGCAATTTAATTTGAGAGCATTGTTACTGAACAGTGTTGTAGCGCTCCATACTATGAAACAAGCTATTTCTGCTCAGGGGAAGCAGCAAGTGTGGTCAAATAGCACATACTTTGAAGTCAGACAAACCCAGATTTAAGGCTTTATCTCCTGGTCATGTGATTTGGGGCCTTTTCTGAGCTTTGTATTTTCCTCTGGAAAGCGGGGTGGGTCAGGAGATAGCTCCTTTCCAGGATTTTCATGAGGACTGCACACAGAAAGCAATTCATTTTGTATTGACCCATAGTAGACACTCAGTGATAGTAATAATATCTTTATTATTAGTTATTATTGCTACTTGAGAACTATTGATTGTTCACAAATGTAGTCCCACAACGTAAGCACTAAATGCTTTCAGACCTTACTACCTAAAATAATAATAGTACCTAGTGGGTAAGTTTTTGATTTCTTGGGGTTTTTTGTTTGTTTGTTTTTTTGAGACACAGTCTTGCTCTGTCGCCAAGGCTGGAGTGCAGTGGTGCAGTCTCGGCTCACTGTGACCTCTGCTTCCCAGATTCAAGCGATTCTCCTGTCTCAGCCTCCTGAGTAGCTGGGACTACAGGAGCACACCACCACACCCGGCTAATTTTTGTATTTTAGTAGAGATGGGGTTTCACCAAGTTGGGGTGATCCAGCTGCCACTGCCTCCCAAAGTGCTGGGATTACAGGCATGAGCCACCAAGCCCAGCCCCTAGTGGGTAAGATTTATTAAATATTTACCATGTACCAGCCACTGTGCTCTGTGCTATCTATGGCTTATCTCTTTTAATCCTCATAACTTCATCATGTGTAGGAGCCATGAGTCACCGTCGTCTTTATCTGCTGAGAAACTTGCTCAAGTCACACAGAAAGTAGCAGAGTGTCAGTAACTACCATCTTACATTGTCTAAAGAAATTTAAGCCTTTTTTTTTTTTTTTTTTTTTTTAAAGCAACAGAAAGTCCAGAGTTAATTCCCAGAAGTCCTTCCACAGAAGCCAAGATTGTCAGGAGCCATCTGCCAAGTGCCAGATAACTGAGAAGGTCCAGGGACTTCCCAGACGCCCAAACTCACACCATCAGCGAGATCAATCTGAGTTACAGCTCAGCTTGCTCCCCTACTCATTAGCAAGCAGAATGAATACACAACCTGCACAGAATCAGGAGCAATAAATCCCCAGCTAGCACATAACCTCTGTGGCCCACGAGCCTGAACACTGTGTTCCTGGCTGCCACCTGGGCATGGAGTCGGCATGCATAATGCTCTAGCCGGCCAGGCAGAGTCTCTTGGACCAGAATTTGACCTGAGTAAGCTGTGACCTATGTACACTTACATTTGATAACTCTTAGGCAGAGCCATCCAGTCAGTGTGGGTCCAGATGTTCAGCTCTTTCTCCCTGTGGCTTTTTTTTTTTTCTTTTTTTAAAGCAGTGATCTGGCTTCCCTGGGAGATAGGACGTAACAAAGGCAATTTCTTTTGCCAAATCCTTGACAAAACTGGCTTCTGAAATACAAAACTAATATGCCTGGATATGGTCTGATTTATTACGGAGGTGAATAATAACAGCACAGGAAAACCACACTGGTTCTGGCCCATCTGACTTACAGAAAATTTTGAACCACAGAACAACTAAAGTGATGTGGTCTTATTAATTGTAGGCGCATATTGTGAAGAAAAATAAATGGTTCCCAGTCAGAGGTCTTGTCAGAACACTCTTACTGAATAGATGAAAACCACTCACAAAGACTGTGATTTGGTTTTAGAAATACACGAAAACATTAACTTGTCTACATAACTTCTAAGCTTAATACTTTCTGTATAGAAAGTGAAAGCGGGGGGAATAAACCTGAGTCACAAGTGAAGTCAGAATTTAATGATTTCAGGTAGGTCTTGTGGTTCATGCCTGTAATCCCAGCACTTCAGGAGGCCAAGGTGGGTGAATCACTTGAGGTCAGGAGTTCGAGACCAGCCTGGCCAACATGGTGAAACCCCATCTCTACTGAAAATACAAAAATTAGCTAGGTGTGATGGTACACACCTGTAATCCCAGCTACTTGGGAGACTGAGGCACAAAAATCACTTGAACTCAAGAGGTGGAGGTTGCAGTAAGCTGAGATCACGCCACTGCATTCCAGCCTGAGGGACAGAGCAAGACTTCATCTCAAAAAAAAAAAAAAAAAAAAAAATTAATGATTTCACTGGATGTCAGACTTATACAACTTTTAAATCACTTCCAGTAGTTCCTTTCCAGTTTCACAATTGCCTTTTTAGTTTGGGAGGGTGAGAGGGATGCAAATTGGTGTAAATAACTTTCCCAATCAGTTCTCTATCTCTTTTCCAGTTTCTGAGCCTTCTCAGAGTCAAATAGTAATTGTCAACCCTGATTGCATATTAGAATCTTTGGGGATGGGTCCTTGGCATCAGGCTTTTTTTTTTTTTTTTTTTTAATTACCCAGGTGATGATCATGGGCAGTTCTGGCTAGAAACTATTGGCCTCTAGGCTCTTGTTGATTTAGAAATGGCTGAAACCACAGGAGACAGACTCACAGATGGATTCATAGGTGTCAGGTATTAGGCCTCTAGCATGGGTGTTTCTTCTTAGCTTGGGAACACCTGTTCCAACTGGCTTGTCAGGTCCCCACCCCCCTTTGCGGTCATCCCTGCCATTTCTCTGAAGTCTAGGTACTTAAATCACAAAATATGCAAATAGTGATCTTACACTTTATTAGAAAAGCTGATACTTCTACACTAGATTATTCTTAGATCAATATAAGTCACCTCCTCTACAGGCCAGTCTGCTTGAGAGCTGAGACCTTTTTGTATGTGTGTTGGCAGGGGTGGGTAGGGGCAGGCAGGGGGACCTTCGATGCCTAGCACCCCATACTTGACGTATATATTTGGCCATCTGTAAATATCCATTATTGATTATTTTCGTCTTATTTTGTGTTTTCCTGATTGGGCTTCCTACTTTATCAACTTCGTTTCCTTGTAGAATCCAAGCTTGTCCTAAATTTATATTTGAGTCAAGGGAAAGGGAGGAAAATTTCTTTCAGTGCAGATAGGAGAGATGTCACGGTGCATGTAGGTTTCAGGTAAATGCGATGCATGATGTCAGAGCTGCCCTTTAAAGAAAAAAAATTTTGGCAGGTGGGGGTGGGATGGGTTATAGGAAAAGAAGAGGAACAAATGGGAACAGATCTGCATTAATAAATATTCAGACTGAGCCCCACTCCTATGTCAGTGTTTGTAGGTGGTGTTATTACATGTAGTATTGGGTGATGGAAGTTGTGCACACTCTCATTTTTCACTTTAATTGCCTGCCTGAAAAGATCCTGACAGCTTCAAAGGTTACTGCTGGTTGTATTGTTCATAACTCAGAAGTAATATGCATGTGCAATTTGCTTCATTATTGCCCACTAATAACTAATTCTGGAGAAAGTCTTAAAACGACCAAAAGAGCCATAATTTGACATGATGATTTTTTCCTCTTCTTTCTCCCATTCTTTAACCATCCCTGTTTAGAGTTAGCCACAGAGGCTGTGGTGATTCAGGTGTGATTTTGCTCTGATTTTCTTTCCATGCACTTATTATGATACATTTTTAAAGAGTTTTTTTTTCTTTTAAATCCAAGAAAATAAAACGAAACATGAAATATTTCATGTTTCAGATGAGAGTTTCAGGTCCAACAAAATAAACCAGAATTCTGGTGGTTTTGTGTTTCAGTCAAGTTTTGGTTTGGCTTCATATAATTGAAAAACCTTCAAATAATGGCTTTATTGGAAGATAAGTTTATTTCTGTCACTTTAAAGAAGGCTGGAGGTGCTCAGTTCAAGAGTAGTGTGGAGCTTCACCCAATCAGGGATCCAGACTCCTATTGTGTTGCTTCACCATATATGACTTCCATTCACAAAATTATCTCATACCCAGTATTTCTTTCAGGCAGCCTGAAAGAAATCTACCATATTAAGGAGGCTTCCTGAAGCCTTATCCTATTGATCAAGACTTAGTCACATGAATGCTTCTGTCTCAAGGAAGGCTGGGAAATGTGGTTTTTATACCAGGCAGCCATGTTTCTAAGCATTAGGGAGGGAAAGGGGGGAAAATAGCTGTTGGGCAGCAGCCAGCAGTCCCAGCCACACTTACGTGAGTGATGAAGTCTTAGATTTTCTATGTATCATTATGCCACATAAAATGGAAATAATCCAGAACAGTGCAAATTTTAATTTCAAAATACCTTATGGACTAAAGAACTGAGCAGTAGTTATACTTAACATGCTTGCTAATTTAATCCACATTTCAACCCTAGGGTGAAAGGACTATCCTTATCAATTTCTTGTGGATGAAAAAAACTGAGGCTTAAAGAAGTTACACAGCTAGGATTGAATTGAGGCAGTTTGACTTGTATGCCACCAAATGTGCCAATGAGAGGTTGATTGTCATAGTGAGCCTTGGAGACTTGGGTAACAGATCAAAACTGAACCTAGGGCCAATTTTTATTCTATTCTTTTTTCCCCCCAGTCTGTCATACTCATCTTTTGTGAAATTTACCATTCAGTTGGTTTCAAATGCAGCACAACCTCTGGCTTTTAAAAAATCCCTGCTGGAATTCCACTGGGCCTAGTAGGTTCTCAGCCAGTATTTGGCCAAGTTATTTGATAACTGAGTTTTTAATCAGCGTAGTTGGGGTTTTATGGAATCTCATTGTTTTGTTTTGAGAGACATGCTTTGGTTCAGTTGCCTGTTGGAATGTGTGGTGTTATGATGGGATTCTTCAGCACTTCACTTCCTATCTATACCATGAGTCTTTTATCTGCCCTTTGAGTTCCAGACTTCTTGGTTCTGCAGAATGTCTTACCACACGTCAGAAGCAGACCTCATATTCTTGTCTAGCAAACTCCTTTTCACCTTCTAGTTACTTCTTTGTTTTTGTAATGAAATACTCAGATCTATAACATAAGAAAAATCTTCTATTTCCAGTTCTTTTTACCAAATCTTATATTTCTACATCCCAGTTCCCCACCCCACCCTCCTAGTCCTCCCTGCCACCACAGGTTATTTTTCTAAAACATGGGCCTTGTCAGTTTATACCTTCAGTGCTCTGCATCGTCTGCACAACTAAGTTTGATCTCTTGGAAAGCATTGCAAGCCTTTTGTGATGTGACCCAATCTGCATTTCAGGTCTCTTGCCGAGTTCCAGCCCCGCTGACTTCTTGCCACTCCCTGCTCCTTTCTATTAAATACTTCTGTTTATCTGCTCAAACTGTGTTCTATTCAGACTCATCATTTTCTCATCGTTTCTGAATGTAGATTTAGTTCAAGGCTCATGTAAATTTTTCTTTCAAAAAGTTCCCCTGAGTAGCACAGAGAATCATGTTTTGTTTCTAGAGTAGTTAGTATTTTCCTCTGTATTGACAAACATTATAGTCTGTCTTAGATTATTGGGGTTTTTTGTTTAGGTTTTTGTTTTGTTTTTGAGACAGGATCTCACTCTGTCACCCAGGCTAGAATGCAGTGGCGTGGTCTCAGCCCACTGCAACCTCTGTCTCCTGCGTGCAAGTGATTCTCATGTCTCACCCTCCCGTGTAACTGGGATTACAGGCACGCCACCATGCCTAGCTAGTTTTTGTATTTTTAGTAGAGGCAGGGTATTACCAGGTTGCCCAGGCTGGTCTCAAACTCCTGACTTCAAGTGATTCGCCCACCTTAGCCTCCCAAAGTGCTGGGATTACAGACATGAGCCACTGCGCCCGGCCAGATTATTGTTAACTGTGAATTCTGTTCATCTTTTTTGCTCAGTTGTGAACCTACTGATTTAAAGTTACCCCTAAGCAACTAAACATGGCAAGAATTCAATGTCTTTTAAATGAATTCAATTTATTTGTCTCCAGTAAGAAAATAAGAACTGGCTAGGCACTGTGGCTCACACCTGTAATCCCAGCACTTTGGGAGGCCAAGGCCAGTGGATTGCTTGAGCCCAGGAGTTCGAGACCACTCTGGTCAACATGGTGAAACCCTATCTCTACTAACAATACAAAAATTAGTCGGGTGTGGTGGTGGGTGCCTATAATCCCAGCTGCACAGGAGGCTGAGGCATGAGAATCACTTGAACCCAGGAGGCAGAGGTTGCAGTAAGCTGAGATCCCACTACTGCAGTCCATCCTGGGTGGTAGAGTGAGACTGTCTCAAAAAAAAAAAAAAAAAAAAAAAAAAGAAAGAAAAAGAAAATAGGAGCACTTATCCAGGTCCAAACAGCCTCTTTGTTACTCTTCTCATTGCCTCCTCACCAGCCTTCTGGCCTCTTGATTTAGACTGCAGAAAACAACGGAAATTATAACCTAGAAGCAATCTAGGAGCAATAGCTCTGTTTCTCATAATCGTATAGTTTTAAAGCAGGGTTTCTTAACCTTGACATTATTGACATTTTAGACCAGATGATTCTTTGTTGTAGGCGCTACTTTGCGTGCGTATGTAGCGTGTTCAGCAGCATCCCTGACTTCTACCTGCTAGATACTATACTTGAACCCTCCCTCCAATTGTTAGCAGACTTTGCCAAATATCCCAGGGCAGGGGTCGGGGGGTGGGGGAGGGTGCTGCAAAATTGCCTGCAGTTCAGAACCACTCTTCTAAAGTATTTCTATAAAGTATCTCTATAAATATTCTACAACTAATAGTAATACTACAACTAATACTCTTCAACTCCACTGCTTTTCCACAGTATCCACGGACTTCTCCCCTGTGTTATTCTTAGGTTTCCCGCCCTCACCTGTGAAGATTCCCTACACTCATTCCCTTCAAAACCTGGCTCAGTTCCCATTCATCAGTAAAGCCTTCCCAGATTAGCCCTATCTGCCCTCTGTCCCTTGTTATTGTGAATTGTACATCATTTTATAGCTCTCTGAACATCTGTGCTTGGTGGGATGTATTTTGATGGAAGTATATATCCTGGTAAAGTCATTTACTATTCCCCTTCTGTTTGCCTGACTCTCCAAGGCAGAGCTGTCTGAACTGAATGCTTTTGTATCCTCCGTGGTACTGCATGTTCAGGGCATTCATTCATGTATTCATCATATATCATCATGGGCACCGATTATTTACAGAACACTGGGCTTAGGATTTGTGGCCTCTAAGATCTGGTTCCTTAAAGAGCTTCCATTTTAATGGACTGATAAGACATATTTGCAAATATATATGGTATAGTACATGCTGACAGTACTATATGGGCCAAAGCCTTGGAAGATGGGTATGATTTCCTTGGGCAAACAATGTTAGGCAGAAGGAGGGGAAGGTTTCCTTTCCATAAACAGGTTTTTGCCTTCCAGCCTTCAGAGACGAATTCGAGAGCCTCATGTTCCTGCCTTTTCTTTTGTCACTAAACCTCACTCACAAGCAGCTGTCTTCTCTTCCAGATACCTTCTCATAGGCTCTTTTCATGGGCAGGGGAGATATAGCAGCTCCTTTATGATCTTTTGCATTGCATGCTGCTTGGATCTGTTGTCAGGTTCATTTCCGGAGAAAGCAGGCATGTGTATTTATTTGTGTGTGCACACAAATTAACTTGGTCCCAGGATTAAATGGGACCAAGTTTTGGCCTTACTCCGGTTTGAAATAATTTTATTGTTATTTAGTCTCAGCACCCCAGTTTCCAGGGCTGCTGTGTACAGATGTGCAGGTTGTATACTTCACAAGCATATCTTGTAGCCATTATGGTTTCTGGCAGGCTCTTTTCTCACAAGTAGCAAGGCGAGAGCTTGAGTGGATAAAGCACATCCCATCACCACTGAAAAGTGTGAACTGGTAGTGTCCTTTTCATCGATAGAAAGACTATACATCTTATACTTAAGGGAAAATTTCAGCAGTCATTGATGATCCTAGAAGCTTGATAGATTGGTAAAGTTGGGAAATATCCTAGTCAGAATTATTTTTGATCATTTTAACCCTCTGGTCTGCCAGGAATAGGGAAAGTTGCAACAGCCAGCTAATTTAGCCTATGGAGTATTGTCCAAACAGTTCTTGGTTGAATAATGTTTATTCATTCACTTGTGGTGGGAAAACTCGGGCTACAAATGTGAACATGAATGCTTGTTTTAATAGATGGTGTTGTTGTGCTGCACAGTGTCCCTGACTTTCAGATATTTAACTCATAAAGTTTACAGCAACACTTAACCGCATCTGGATTTCACATTGAATTGGGGAAAGCCAGCATCTCACTGATTTGCACTGACTTCCCTGTAATGGAAATTATGGCTTGGGAAAAGTTTCAAATGACATGTCTATAAACTAAGGAAAAGTTGATCCATTCAAAGGCTGGTTACGTGCAATTGTGGAATTTTTTTTTTTAAAGGGCCATTGCCAACAAGAATTATTTGTTTCAGCAGCTGAAGTAAACTAGCCATGAATTAAAAGTTGGTCTTTGTAAATTGTTGATGCAACAAATTCAGTTTTCAAAGTGGGCTGAAAGTTGCAACCAACAGAACTATGGGGCTTTTAAGAAAGTATAAAAAAGATTATCTATACAGAGTCCAGTGTTACAACTGGATGGTAGCAATGAAATGTCTTTAGAGGATGAGCAGCATTTTTAATAGTCCAAATGCTGGCCCAATAAGACTTAGGATGCAGGGCTTCTGGTCCTAGCCCTGCCAGTACCGGGTTTGTGTAAGTAGACATGTCACTTAACCTCCCAGGCCTTGATGTGTTTGTTCCTTTGCTCGTGTCTACCTGCCTTCCTTCCTTCTTCCCCCCATTCCTCTCTTCTTCCCTTCCTTTTTTTCTGTCCTCCCTCCCCATTTGTTTGTTTTGGTTTCTCTCATTCACGTTTAAGACTTTTCCTCCAATGTCTAGAGACAATTTCTTGACTGTTCTTGGCTCATATTTAAAACCAAGGCAGGCTGACCTCAGTGGCTCATAACTGTAATCCCAGCACTTTGGGAGGCCGAGGCAAGAGGATTGCTTAGGCCAGGAGTTCAAGACCGGCCTGGACAATATAGCAAGAACCCATCTCTACAAAAAAAAAAAAAAGAAAAAGAAAAATTGCTCAGTTATGGTGGTGCACACATGCTGTCCTATCTGCTCAGGAGGATGATGCAGGAGGCTCTCTTGAGCCCAGAGTTTGAGGCTGCAGTGAGCTGTGGTCTGATTCCACCACTGTACTCCAGCCTGCGCAATAGGGCAAGACCTTGACTCTTAAGAAAATGTATCACAGCAAGAAAAAACTGCTAGGAGGCTCTCGATGGAAGCATGGATGGAGGTGGTTGACCATGCACTTAACTGTAGGGAGATCGTTTAATTAGGGAATCACCAGATGTTGGCATTGGTGGTCTTTTCTCCACACCCACTTAACTGAATCAGAGAAGAATCCTTCTCACTGGTTACCATTGTTATTGGGAGCAGTGGAGTTGGCATATTTCCATTTTAACTCCCCTATTTTCAGCCCTGCGCTCTCCCTCTCCTCCCTTCACTATAATTGGGGTCCTGCTTTAGTGTCCCTGGATAATCAGCCTTTTAAACAACCCCCCTATTTTCAGGCCTGAACCTTCCCCCAGTTGCGTTTTGCCATACCTGACATCTCTAAGTCTGGGGCCTCAGGGTTTCTGCAGGGGCTTCAGATCCTGGCTCTGGGTCTCCCCCACTGCAGGTACTTGAGACTCTATCTACTCTATGTCTTTGTCTAATCCTGTATGGATTTTCCATCTTCCAAAATAGTGGTTGAAATAACTTATTTCCTGATGCCTCTGCTGCCATTCTTCTATCCTTAATTAATTGTTTATTCATTTATTTCTATTTTAGTGGGGCTTTGGATAGTGAAGGAATAATGCCCTTGATGAAGCTGCTACCTATAAGCAAAAGCCTTCAATTTTCTCATTATAAAAATAGTGGAACAGTGTATTCATTCAGCAATTACTTGGCATCTCCTACATGCAGGGCACTGAGCTGAGTGCTAGAGAAATGAAAGAAGTTGAGACAAGTTTTTCACCTCTGAAAAGTGTGGAAGGAGGAGAGGAGATGCCTGGATAACATCCCTCCAGGGGCACAAGTGCAGTGCTAGCACTAGGAATACAGTGGTGCAGAATGAGGCGGAGGAGGAGGATGCAGCAAACTCCACACGGAATGTTGTGGAAGGCTGTGCTGAACAAAGTGTACAACTCTGTGACTTCACAAGTTGGGTAGCTGGGGGAAGGCCAAGAATAGACAGCACCCATTAGTTGTTGCTGATTCCCAAGAAAAGTGGTGTATCCAGCCCAGATCTTCAAAATCACTCATCTGGCTGGGTGGATATTCACCTCCCCAGGGTCTTCCAGCACTGCAAATCCTCCACCCCTTCCCACCCACATCCTCTCAGGCCTCCTACTGTTGCTGTACACAGTTAAAAAAGAACCTGGTATTTGGAGGATGTTGAATTTGAACAAGTTCTCAAACGGCATGATATCACATCTTCCCCACCCTGCTACCTCCCAGCCTGCGAATAGCACATTGCCCTTAGAGGCCTCCTTAGTTTTGTTGAGACGTTGTGCGTCTGGTTTCTGACTTTCTAAAATTATAAGTAATCCAGGTTATAAAATGTAGACTAGCTAAAGCATAGCCAAAGCCCAAGAGCTCATTAATTAGCCTCAGTTGACCAGGTAAATAACCCTGATAGAGTTTTCGTTTAGACTCGACAAAAGCACTGCAAAAGGCTATTCTTCGGAATCGTGGCAATCCTGATGCTTGATGTCCATTGGTTCCAGTGCTGGAGACAACAAAGCCGATCAACATGGGCTTCACAGAGACAACAAGGTGGTCTGTGGTGTTCGCCTTTCCTTGGTCACATTGCAGTTCCAGTTCCTACTAAGGGTCTGAACGCTGTCCTTTTCTTATTTCTGCTATCTGCCTTGCTGTTTCCTTACCACTTGAGAAGCAATGGGAGCTAGTACTGTGACCCCCAGCCCTTCGCAATGTAATTGAGTCTATAAAACCATAAGTTACTAGGACCACAGGAGCTACAGAAAACTTTCAATTTGTACCTGTGTCTAGTGTTACATAGCGAAGTCCTTATTATAGAGCTGTGCATTGAGAACCTCATCCCCCAAGATAAAGATAGACACACTGCCATCTACTTTCAAGAATGCTATGTTTTAGAAACTTTGAAATAAGCTAGTGTAGGTGTTTATCACTCAGGTATTTTAAAATATACTTTAATATGTGAATTATTTTAGCCTCCAGTCTACCTGAAATCTGTGAGTATGCAAGGGACTGTGCGAGGAGTAGTCTAGGGCAGAAAACAGTGTCATAATCTCTGTTGGTGCTGTGTTTGGCCCTACCCTGCCCTGCTAAAAAAAAGTTGAAGTTTGAGTTTATCTTCCTGTCACTTCTTAGTGATATGAAAGAGGTTGAATGTTGTTATGTGGCTGTTGACAGCCATGTTGTAGAAATGCTTATTCTCTTGTCAAATTGCAAGCTTAAGGAGCCTCATGTGGTTATGAAAAACCAAGTACTTTTATTCCATAGACCATTTGCTGAGGTGGATTATATCTCTGGGCAATTGTAACCAATGTTCTAGTTACAGATTTTTATCAGCACCATAAATGTGTGCCGTGGCCATCTCATTTCATATTATATTCCTTCATGTAGCAATTTATCATGTTCAAAAAAATTCTAAATAATGTGGCATATTATAAGGAAGTTCTTCCTGTTGGATTTAGTAATGCTTGGCAAATAGTGTTACTCTTTCCAGCTTGTTCTGATTGTATCCCTTCTGCCCTCATATAATCCTCATGAGGAATATGTCATTGTGCAGGACCTGGGGATCTGTCCTGCTCTGAAAACCTACTCTCTTTTCTCTCTCTTCCTATCCTGTGGAGAGTTTTTAGCATCAGACAGTTACATTTCTGTCAGGGAGGGAGAAATAGTGAAGGCAGCTATTATACTTTTACTGAATGTGAAGTGCTCAACAGCATAATTAAATCCGTAAAATGGTGAGTCATAATCCCCACACACCAGCCAGCCAGGAAGCAAGTGACAGAACTGACATTTATTTGTGACCAGCAGCTGATGTTACTCCTCCGGTGGCACTGGTGCAGGCCTCTCCTGATTTGTGTGTACCAAG
The DNA here is from genome assembly GCF_047675955.1 of Chlorocebus sabaeus. Lineage (NCBI taxonomy): Eukaryota > Metazoa > Chordata > Mammalia > Primates > Cercopithecidae > Chlorocebus > Chlorocebus sabaeus. The sequence goes on from NC_132924.1 coordinate 33,835,906, forward strand.
TGCCTAATTTCATTTTAAGATTTCAGTGCTTTAATGGATATTCTAAGGGTTGCCCAAGGAAACATTTAGTTTGAAAAGGAGATTTGGGGACCTGGTGGATGTCTGTCAAGAAGTTCTGCTGTCTTGTTGGTTACCAGACTACATTCTAGAGAAAGTAGAATCCTACCTGAGGTGCTTCCAAATGGTTTTTTGTGATGGAGAGGGTGGTGTTTGAAAGCTTCCAGAAGTCTGTTTCCCACTTACAATTTGGGGATATGTGAGCCTAAGTCTAGAATAGGTTATGGAAGATGATGAAGCAAATTAAGAAAACAAAACTGTAAAACCTTGCTTTGCAAATAAAATGCTAAACATTCTTGATTTTTTGTGAATCAAGATTACAAGATGCAGTTTGTGTGTGATCAGCAGGAGATGACGCCATTTATTTGAGCATCAAAGTTGTAGACTTTTGTATAAGATACTTCCTTCCCGTTTTCCAAAGAGATTCTAGAGCTTGAAGAAGGAAAAGGATAATATAAATGTATCTTTGTACACATATACATGAGAAAAAATTAAAATCAAGGTAGTCTGGAGAGGTAATATTTAGAACATTTTAGAAATTATATAATTTGGGAACAAAGGAAAACTTTAGAAGATGGTTTGTGGGAATATTGTTAGGTTGGGGAATGTCAGTTATAGGAATGAAGACAAGCAGAAGATTATAAAAATGTTTATGGGCCCCTTTTCCCCTTTATACACAAATTTTAGACTCTGAATGGTGCCCTTTTCTTTCAAAATAATACACCTTATTAAATCATGCACCAGATACCTCTTTGAAGGATGGTTTTTAGCAATTCAAGTTAAGGCCCCTGTGTCAAAAGCAAAGCCCTTTAATCATCAGTACCTAAACTTGAGGTGAAACTATTTTGTGAGCACTTGAGAAATTTTCTGCATTACGCTGTTCTTTCTTATCTTCCTCCTTTCTTTTCATTTTCATGGTTTTTATCTCTAATTTCTTGTTTTTTACCTCGTTAAGCACCTAGAAAGACCTTGTAGGATTGGCGTGTCAGTCACCATTTGCACACATGGGCCACCCAGCATACCAGTGTGCCATTTCTTTGGACAAAACACCTTTCCCTGTTGAACATTCTTCTACTGACTGCTCCAGCGAGGATCTTCCTCTCAGAAGCATGGATATATGTTGGGATTACAGCAAATTTAAATGAGTGTGAATAAGAGTTGCATTTGAAAACTGCATTTCCCCTTGAAGAGTGGTTTTCTTGTATTTAGAGAACCACTCCTTTTATCACTAGGCCAGAGATGGAGGATAGCCTCAGTTGCATATGTACTCATTGTAGGAGGGAGGAAGCGCAGAGCTACTGATCTGTTCTCATTTGCACTGCCAAAACCTTCAGACCCGACTCGATGGAGCCATTCAGAGAATCTTTGTCTCTTGTGTCAGAATTTGGCTTTCAAGGACCTGCAGTGGCAAAGACCCAGGAAGCAGGATTTCTGAATAGTGTTTCCCTAAAATTCTTGGCATAGAAAAAATAATAAAGTGAACATGAGATTCTTAATTTTAACACCACAAATAAAATCGGTACTACTGTCCAGTTTTAGTCTGGGAGTTAAAAGCATTGTAAATTGATTTTTATGCTGTCATTGTTGCCACCCGTGTTCTCTGCCACTGTATCTCCTTCCCTCCCCCCATCACCTGTTCATGCACTTTGGAGTTAGTGGACATAGCTTACATCTACCATGTGCAGTAAACACTTCCTGTGCAAAGGTGCTGGAAATAACATCTGTCATTACATCAAAGAAGGGGTTACTGCCAAGTGCAGCTGGAAGGTTTCTAATAATGAGATAGTTTTAAGTGAGGTTATAATGAAAGGAAATCTATGTGAAGTCTATGAACCTTTTTCTAAGAAAACAAAATTGTGTGCTCGTTTTCTTCCTATGTCCTTATTACATAAACATTGTTTATGCGTATATTTATACAGTCATTTCTCTATGGGAGAAGTTTGAGAATACATTTCTGGTTGTGAAAAGTACCTTTTTGGTGCTGTGCTGGAGAAGCACCATTATAAAGTGTTGCCATGGTGTTGAATTCTGTCTCTTTGAGGGGAAAAGTCCTCTGGTGAATGTAGTGTTTGTTGACTCTGAACCAGTATGAGAATTTCTGATTGAGAGTCTAGAAAAGTTATAATAAACTCATACATTTTAAAAAGAGAAGAACTGCCCTCCAGAATATGAATCCAAATGCAGAAAAGTGTTTCGTGAACAAGAACAATACTCAGTAGATTTTCAAATTGATGGAGCTTTCCAATGGAAACTAATTTGTTCCAGCATTGAAGTGAGCATAATTAACAGAGACTTTCTTTCTTAGGCCGATTAACCACCAAAAACCATGCCAACATTGTAACTGTAAGCAGTGAAAACCAATATTTATGAGGGGGATTGTGCAAGAGTTTCTGTGACAGATGGACATTTTATCACTGTTGATGTTTGGAATTCCCTTGAAAAGTAATGCAATATCTTGTTATTTATGAATGAATGAACAAATGATTGTGCTTTGCCGACTGAGTTTGCTTTAAAAAGTGGTGTACTAAATTAATCTTTATCTCTGCTTAGCCTCTGTTACTTTGTGTTAGGTAGCCTCATATATTCTGATGCAAAAATCTAAAAAAATCATAATTGTGTTTTTATTACAGATACAGATCCACGGGTTTTAGAAAAACAAGAATTACAGCAGCCAACCTACGTTGCCCTGAGTTACATTAATAGGTAAGCCATTTTCAGAATTTATAACAACCTCATATCCGCCGCTTATTGATTTTTTAAACACGTCTTTTTTAACAGAGTAGAAAAATGTTTTCAGTCTTAAAATATTTGCATGAAACTATTTAAAAGCAACCTGTGTATGGAATGCTCTTGTTTCTTTGTTAGGGAGAAGTCAAATTGTAATGCTCTGTGCATATGCTGCAAACATGACTGATTTATAAGCTCATTTTGGAAGTATTTTATATGCATAGTTAGAATATGCTCTTTTGATTTCATAGGACGGTTTGGGAGATTAATGGATTTATGTTCAAGTGAACCTTTTAAATCCTGAGGTGAAGAAGTACTTTATGAATTCAAAACATTGTTGTAATATCAGAATATAATAAATTGAAATAATTTAGTATCAGAAAGTTATTTAGTAGCAGCTCATCTTTTAGTAAAAACATTCTCAACAACTGACCCCATCTATAAAGTAACATAGTTTTTACTTAAACTGAACGTGTGAGCCCAACTTTACAGCACCATTTCAAACTTGATATATCAGGTCTAAAAGAGGACTTGGTGTTTCAGCCAACTCAAATAATTAAGGAGACAGTAATATTTGGAGAGAAACTGAAATCAACTTAGGTTAAGAAAACATACAGTCCCAAAGCAAAAAAGACAAAGTAAAAGCAAAACTCGTTTTTAATGAGAATGAGAAACTCTCTGCTCATAATTCAGGGAATGAATTTCTATTGATAGGTCTTTTAATAGTAGGTGAGGAGTGTTTTTAGTCTCTTGGTACCAGAGCTAAGGTTCGGGGTCTGAAGTGGAAAGCTGGGAATGAATTATCTGTACTGTTTCATTTGAGTGCCTTTTTAGAAAACTTATTTGATTCTTGCCCAGATAGTGCTGTGAATTAGAGATACCTGTTGTTCAGTTTCAGGCTCTTCTATGAAACATATTTTTAAAAGGATTTATGGACAGAGATATCTATTTGCATACCTCTCTTGGATTTCTTGCTTATCAGCCTTCCCAAGAAGTGAGATGGAATATCTGCAGTTTTTAATTACCCATAATATTTGACATGTGTTAAATAGAACACCTTCAAAATTACATCAAATGAAAATAAAGACATACAGTTTTCTGGGTTTCTTACAGAGTCAGTATTGTTTTCTGTAATTAGCAAGGGTTTTGAAATTTTTTAATTATATATTAAAGTTATATGAATCAATATAACCAATAATATTAGCCTCCTAATATTGGAGAATATGATGAACAGGCATATAGATTAATTATGGTACTGAATAGGACTTGTAATACTATGACTGTCACTTTGGGTAAAATATGTCACCTATGTGTATACAAATTTGTGTAATACTAAGCCATATTCTAATAAGAATCTATGAAATTTTCACCTTCATTATTTGTGTTTATATTGTCAGCCATGTTGGACAGCAGGTAGCTACTAATTATATAGGAGTTTTTATTTTATTTTTTTTATTTTTTATTTTTTATTATACTTTAAGTTCTAGGGTACATGTGCACAACGTGCAGGTTTGTTACATATGTCTACATGTGCCAGGTTGGTGTGCTGCACCCATTAACTCATCATTTACATTAGGTATATCTCCTAATGCTATCCCTCCCCTTTCCCCTCACCCCATGACAGGCCCCAATGTGTGACATTCCCCACCCTGTGTCCAAGTGTTCTCATTGTTCAATTCCCATCTATGAGTGAGAACATGGAGTGTTTGGTTTTTCTGTCCTTGAAATAGTTTGCTCAGAATGATGGTTTCCAGCTTCATCCATGTCCCTGCAAAGGACATGAACTCACCCTTTTTATGGCTGCATAGTATTCCATGGTGTATATGTGCCACATTTTCTTAATCCAGTCTATCATTGATGGACATTTGGGTTGGTTCCAAGTCTTTACTATTGTGAATAGTGCCACAATAAACATATGTGTGCACTTGTCTTTATAGCAGCATGATTTATAATCTTCTGGGTATATACCCAGTAATGGGATGGCTGAGTCAAATGGTATTTCTAGTTCTAGATCCTTGAGGAATCACCACACTCTCTTCCATAATGGTTGAACTAGTTTACAGTCCCACCAACAGTGTAGAAGTGTTCCTATTTCTCCATATACCCTCCAGCACCTGTTGTTTCCTGACTTTTTAATGATGGCCGTTCTAACTGGTGTGAGATGGTACTTCATTGTGGTTTTGATTTGCATTTCTCTGATGGCCAGTGATGATGAGCATTTTTTCATGTGTCTGCTGGCTGCATAAATGTCTTCTTTTGAGAATTGTCTGTTCATATCGTTTGCCCACTTTTGTCTGTGTGTTTGTCTGAGACTGAGTCTCGCTCTGTTGCCCAGGCTCGAGTGCAGTGGCGCGATCTCGTCTCACTGCAACCTCTGCCTCTCAGGTTCACGCCATTCTCCTGCCTCAACCTCCCGAGTAGCTGGGACTACAGGCACCCGCCCCTGCGCCCAGCTAATTTTTTTGTATTTTTAGTAGAGATAGGGTTTCACCATGTTAACCAGGATGGTCTCGATCTCCTGATCTCGTGATCCGCCCGCCTTGGCCTCCCAAAGTGCTGAGATTACAGGCGTGAGCCACTATGCCCAGCCTCCTTTGCCCACTTTTTGATGGGGTTGTTTGATTTTTTTCTTGTAAATTTGTTTAAGTTCTTTGTAGATTCTGGATATTAGCCCTTTGTCAGATGGGTAGATTATAGAACTTTTCTCCCATTCTATAGGTTGCCTGTTCACTCTGATGGTAGTTTCTTTTGCTTTGCAAGCTCTTTAGTTTAATTAGATCCCATTTGTCAATTTTGGCTTTTGTTGCCATTACTTTTGGTGTTTTAGACATGAAGTCTTTGCCCATGCCTGTGTCCTAAATGGTATTGCCTAGGTTTTCTTCTAGGGTTTTTATGGTTTTAGGTCTGACATTTAAGTCTCTAATCCATCCTGAATTAATTTTCATATGAGGTGTAAGGAAGGGATCTAGCTTCAGCTTTCTATATATGGCTAGCCAGTTTTCCCAGCACCATTTATTAAATGGGGAATCCTTTCCTCATTTCTTGTTTTTGTCAGGTTTGTTAAAGATCAGATGGTTGTAGATGTGTGATATTATTTCTGAGGGCTCTATTCTGTTCCATTGGTCTATATCTCTGTTTTGGTACCAGTACCATGCTGTTTTGGTTACTGTAGCCTTTTAGTATAGTTTGAAGTCAGGTAGCATGATGCCTCCAGCTTTGTTCTTTTGGTTTATGATTGTCTTGGCAATGCGGGCTCTTTTTTGGTTCCGTATGAACTTTAAAGTAGTTTTTTCCAATTCTGTGAAGAAAGTCATTGGTAGCTTGACGGGGATGGCATTTAATCTATAAATTACCTTGGACAATATGACCATTTTCACAATATTGATTCTTCCTATCCATGAGCATGGAATGTTCTTCCATTTGTTTGTATCCTCTTTTATTTCACTGAGCAGTGGTTTGTAGTTCTCCTTGAAGAGGTCTTTCACATCCCTTATAAGTTGGATTCCTAGGTATTTTATTCTCTTTGAAGCTATTGTGAATGGGAGTTTACTCATGATTTGGCTCTCTGTTTGTCTCTTATTGGTGTAAAGGAATGCTTGTGATTTTTGCACAGTGATTTTGTATCCTGAGACTTTGCTAAAGTTGCTTATCAGCTTAAGGAGATTTTGGGCTTAATCTCCTTAAGACGATGGGATTTTCTAAATATACAATGATGTCATCTGCAAACAGGGACAATTTGACTTCCTCTTTTCCTAATCAAATACACTTTATTTATTTCTCTTGTCTGATTTCCCTGGCCAGAACTTCCAATACTATGTTGAATAGGAGTGGTGAAAGAGGGCATCCCTGTCTTGTGCCAATTTTCAAAGGGAATGCTTCCAGTTTCTGCCCATTCAGTATGATATTGGCTGTGGGTTTGTCATAAATAGCTCTTATTATTTTGAGATACGCCCTATCAATACCTAGTTTATTGAAAGTTTTTAGCATGAAGGGCTGTTGAATTTTGTCAAAGGCCTTTTCTGCATCTATTGAGATAATCGTGTGGTTTTTGTCTTTGGTTCTGTTTATGTGCTGGATTACGTTTATTGATTTGGGTATGTTGAACCAGCCTTGCATCCCAGGGATGAAGCCCACTTGATCATGGTGGATAAGCTTTTTGATGTGCTGCTGGGCTCGGTTTGCCAGTATTATTTTGAGAATTGAGAATTTTTGCATCAATGTTCATCAGGGATATTGGTCTAAAATTCTCTTTTTTTGTTGTGTCTCTGCCAGGCTTTGGTATCAGGATGATGCTGTCCTCACAGATGAATTAGGGAGGATTCCCTCTTTTTCTGTTGATTGGAATAGTTTCAGAAGGAATGGTACCAGCTCCTCTTTATACCTCTGGTAGAATTCAGCTGTGAATCTGTCTGGTCCTGGACTTTTTGGTTGGTAGTCTATTAATTTTTGTCTCAACTTCAGAGCCTGTTATTGATCTATTCAGGGATTCAACTTCCTAGTTTAGTCTTGGGAGGGTGTATGCATCCAGGAATTTATCCATTTCTTCTAGGTTTTCTAGTTTATTTGCATAGAAGTGTTTATAGTATTCTCTGATGGTAGTCTGTTTCTCTGTGGGATCGGTGGTAATATCCCCTTTATCATTTTTTATTGTATCTATTTGATTCTTCTCTTCTTTATTAGTCTTGCTAGCAGTCTATCAATTTTGTTGATCTTTTCTAAAAGCCAGCTCCTGGAGTCATTGATTGTTTTGAAGGGTTTTTTTGTGTCTCTATCTCCTTCAGTTCTGCTCTGATCTTAATTATTTCTTGCCTTCTGCTAGCTTTTGAATGTGTTCGCTCTTGCTTCTCTAGTTCTTTTAATTCCGATGTTAGGGTGTCAATGTTAGATCTTTCCTGCTTTCTCTTTTGGGCATTTAGTGCTATAAATTTCCCTCTACACACTCCTTTAAATGTGTCCCAGAGATTGTGTTATGTTGTGTCTTTGTTCTCATTGGTTTCAAAGAATATCTTTATTTCTGCCTTCATTTCATTATGTACCCAGTAGTCACTCAGGAACAGGTTGTTCAGTTTCCATCTATTTGAGCGGTTTTGATTGAGTTTTGTTTTTTTTTTTTTTTTTTTTTTTTGAGACGGAGTTTCGCTCTTTTTGCCTAGGCTGGAGTGCAATGGTACGATCTCGGCTCACCGCAACCTCTGCCTCCTGGGTTCAAGTGATTCTCCTGCCTCAGCCTCCCGAGTAGCTGGGATTACAGACATGCGCCACCATGCCTGGCTAATTTTGTATTTTTAGTAGAGATGGGGTTTCTCCATGTTGGTCAGGCTGGTCTTGAACTCCCGACCTCAGGTGATCCACCCACCTCGGCCTCCCAAAGTGCTGGGATTACAGGCATGAGCCACCGTGCCCGGCCTTGACTGAGTTTCTTAATCCTGAGTTCTAGTTTGATTGCACTGTGGCCTGAGAGACAGTTGGTTATAATTTCTGTTCTTTTACATTTGCTGAGGAGTACTTTACTTCCAACTATGTGGTCAGTTTTGCAATAAGTGTGATGTGGTGCTGTGAAAAGTGTATATTCTGTTGATTTGGGGTTGAGAGTTCTGCAGATGTCTATTAGGTCCGCTTGGTGCAGAGCTGAGTTCAATTCCTGGATATCCTTGTTAACTTTCTGTCTTGTTGATCTGTCCGGTGTTGACAGGGGAGTGTTAAAGTCTCCCATTATTATTGTGTGGGAGTCTAAGTCTCATTGTAGTTCTCTAAGGACTTGCTTTATGAATCTGGGTGCTCTTATTGGGTGTATATATATTTAGGATAGTTAGCTCTTCTTGTTGAATTGATCCCTTTACCATTATGTAATGGTCTTCTTTGTCTCTTTTGATCTTTGTTGGTTTAAAGTGTATTTTATCATAGACTAGGATTGCAACTCCTGCTTTTTTTGTTTTCCATTTGCTTGGTAGATGTTCCTCCATCCCTTTATTTTGAGCCTATGTGTGTCTCTGCACGTGAGATGGGTCTCCTGAATACAGCACACTGATGGGTCTTCACTCTTTTTCCAATTTGCCAGTCTGTGTCTTTTAATTGGAGCATTTAGCCTATTTACATTTAAGGTTAATATTGTTATGTGTGAATTTGATCCTGTCATTATGATTATAGCTGGCTATTTTACTCATTAGTTGATGCAGTTTCTTCCTGGTATCGATGGTCTTTACATTTTGACATGTTTTTGCAGTGGCTAGTACCGGTTGTTCTTTTCCATGTTTAGTGCTTCCTTCAGGAGCTCTTGTAAGGCAGGCCTGGTGGTGACAAAATCTCTAAGCATTTGCTTGTCTGTAAAGGATTTTATTTCTCCATCACTTATGAAGCTTAGTTTGACTGGACATGAAATTCTGCGTTGAAAATTCTTTAAGAATGTTGAATATTGGCCCCCCCTCTATTCTGGCTTGTAGAGTTTCTGCCGAGAGATCTGCTGTTAGTCTGATGGGCTTCCCTTTGTGGGTAACCCGACCTTTCTCTCTGTCTGCCCTTAACATTTTTTCCTTCATTTCAACTTTGGTGAATCTGACAATTATGTGTCTTGGAGTTGCTCTTCTCAATGAGTATCTTTGTGGCATTCTCTGTATTTCCTGAATTTGAATGTTGGCCTGCCTCATTAGGTTGGGGAACTTCTCCTGGATGATATCTTGAAGAGTGTTTTCAGCTTGGTTCTATTCTCCCTGTCAGTTTCAGCTACAACAATCAGACCTAGATTTGGTCTTTTCACATAGTCCCATATTTCTTGTAGGCTCTGTTTGTTTCTTTTTACTCTTTTTTCTCTAAACTTCTCTTGCTTCATTTCATTCATTTGATCTCCAATCACTGATACCCTTTCTTCCAGTTGATCGGATTGGCTACTGAAGCTTGTGCATGCATCACATAGTTCTCATACCATGGTTTTCAGCTCCATCAGGTCATTTAAGGACTTCTCTACACTGTTTATTCTAGTTTGCCATTCATCTAATCTTTTTTTAAGGTTTTTAGCTTCTTTGCGATGGGTTCAAACATCCTCCTTTAGCTCGGAGAAGTTTGTTATTACCGATCGTCTGAAGCCTTCTTCTCTCAACTCGTCAAAGTCATTCTCCATCCAGCTTTGTTCCATGGCTGGCGAGGAGCTGCATTCCTTTGGAGGAGAAGAGGCACTCTGATTTTTAGAATTTTCTGCTTTTCTGCTCTGGTTTCTCCCCATCTTTGTGGTTTTATCTACTTTAGGTCTTTGATGATGGTGACATACAGATGGGGTTTTGGTCTGGATGTCCTTTCTGTTTGTTAGTTTTCCTTCTGACAGTCAGCTGCAGGTCTGTTGGAGTTTGCTGGAGGTCCACTCCAAACCCTGTTTGCCTGAGTATCACCAGCAGAGGCTGCAGAACAGCAAATATTGAAGGACGGCAGATGTTGGTGCCTGATCCTTCCTCTGGAAGCTTTGTCTCAGAGGGGCACCCAGCTGTATGAGGTGTCAATTGGCCCCTACTGGGAGGTGTCTCCCAGTTAGGCTACTCGGGGGTCAGGGACCCACTTGAGGAGGCAGTCTCTCCGTTCTCAGATCTCATACTCCATGCTGGGAGAACCACTACTCTCTTCAAAGCTATCAGACAGGGACATTTAAGTCTGCAGAAGTTTCTGCTGCCTTTTGTTCAGCTATGCCGTGCCCCCAGAGGTGGAATCTACAGTGGCAGGCAGGCCTCCCTGAGCTGTGGTGGGCTCCACCCAGTTTGAGCTTCCTGGCCACTTTGTTTACCTACTCAAGCCTCAGCAATGGCGGACGCTCCTCCCCCAGCCTCGCTGCCACCTTGTAGTTCAATCTCAGACTGCCGTGCTAGCAGTGAACCAGGCTCCGTGGGCATGGGACCCTCCGAGCCAGACACAGGATATAATCTCCTGGTGTGCCGTTTGCTAAGGCCATTGGAAAAGTGCAGTATTAGGGTGGGAGTGTCCCAATTTTCCAGGTACCGTCTGTCATGGCTTCCCTTTGCTAGGAAAGGGAATTCCCCGACCCCTTGCACTTCCCGGGTGACACGATGCCCTGTTCTGCTCCATGGGCTGCACCCACTGTCTGACAAGCCCCAGTGCGATGAACCCGGTACCTCAGTTGGAAATGCAGAAATCACCTGTCTTCTGCGTCGCTCACACTGGGAGCCGCAGTCTGCAGTTGTTCCTATTCAGCCATCTTGGAACCTCCTCTCTATGGGAGTTATACTCACTAAAGTAATAAATGTTCTACCAAGCATGGTTTGGGACTACAAAAGAAGTCAAAGAATAGGGATGGGGCCACATACAGAAACCACCAGAGAATTTGAATCAAGTGCAGTGGTTTGGCATAAACTGTCAGTAGGATGTGCTGGAATTCTAGAGTCAGGGCATGATCAGTGGGTGTGAAATTTCTTGGATAAGTCATCTCAGAGAAAGTGAGTAATTTTTAAAATAACATTTTATTGTTACAGCCGCCTATAGGCATTATAGAAAATTAGAAAATATGGTCAGACAAAAATGTAAAAACAAGTTAAAACATCACATTTCCCACCACCCAGGTATCACTGCTACTAAATCTTTAACTCACATTTTTCAGATCATTTTATAAAAATACATAAATATATAATTTTTAATCAAGAGCTATACATACTCTTCATAATCTACTCTTTTTAGTCATTCATCTCTACTTTTCCGTTTCATTAAATTTAAATCTTATCTAATACACAGATTTCTAATCTAATATTCAGATTTCTCCAGGTGGTCTAAACATGTTCTTTATAACTGGTCAGTCTAGTCTAGCATCCCAATTCAGAGAATCACATTGCACGTGGATATTTTCTCCCTCAAGATTTTTTTTTTTTTGATCTGGCACAGTCCCTTTTATTGACAATAACTAGTTGAAGAGATAGGCTAGTTGTCCCACAGAATGTTTCTACCTTCTGGATTTTCTCTTGGTTTTTTCCTCTAGACGTCAATTGATGGGTTCCTCTGTCTTCTGTATTTACTGTAAATTAGAAATTAGATCTGGAGAAGATGGGTCTGGAACTGGGCACCTCATTGTAATTACAAACCTGAGAAAATAGGGAATTTGATGGATCAAATTCTAGCTGGGAGAGAAGTAGACATGTATAGTGGATCAGTAAGTTTACCAATTATTTTTAAGTGAAGAGAAAGATTGAGTGGAAGGTTGCCCAAGTTACTACCACCTCCACTCATACCGGATTTCTAGTGCCATATGCCAGACTTACCACACAATAGGCACTTTGGATATGTATCTGTAGAAAAGTAGTAAATGAAAGAAAGTGCCAACCAACAGACAACTACTCACCTGGCCATGGTAGAAAGATGACCAAAAGGAATCTTGGTGACCTTTGATAAGAGAAAGGAAGCATGCAATATCAAAATTCACATGAAGCCGGTATGCATGCAAGATGATAGTAATACGGGTTAAGTCGTGTGAAAGAAAATCAGCTTGACAGCAATAGGCTAAATATGACAGAAGATAATGCTTTTAAAAAGAGGTTTATACAAAAAGAGATTTTTATTTCCTCTCAGGGGAAATAAGCTCTAATTTTTCTGAGCAGTGAAGACCGGAAAAGAATGATGATTTTTCTGCTCAGATATATGTTTAAACAACCTTGATAGACATTTGGCCATTTCAAAATTGAGATGAAACTTTCTTTGGCAATAACACTGACTAATCAATCAACAGAGGGTTAGGTTCCTTAAAATGGAGCTAGCTTTTTGGATTATAAAAGAAAGAAGAAAACAGTTAAGTAAAAATTGTTGCCTTTATATACCTATTTAAAATTACTCTACACTCTTGAACATAGTATGTTGAACATAATAGATATTTACAGATAGAAAAAAAACCTTTGATTTTCTTAAAAGTGGGCTTTTTAATGACTTAATGAACATCAGCTGGATTTTGGATTTTGCATCCAATCTGCTGCAATGCTATATGTCATACAACCTCTGGAAAACCCCACAGTACACCTGTGAAACAATGAGAATGAAAAAGGCAAATGATAGTACACACTGGGGCATTGGGTTCAAACCTGCAAATGATAGTACACAGTGGGGCATTGGGTTCAAACCTGCACAGTTAGGCTCTAGACTCTAACCACTGTGTAGCTTGACCTGTTGGGATATCAGAGTTGGAAGTTAAGTATTAGAGGATAGAAAAGTAGGAGGAGAATTTGAAAGAGTATCTAATATTGGAAAAATAGGGTAGGACACCCGGGCAGAGGGAACAGACATAAAAATAATATCAGAATAATTGCCGTGTCCTAGATAATTAGAGGTTAGCAACCCGATAAGGTGAAACAGTAGGAGACTGAAGAAGCTGGAAACGCTATGAGAGAGGTAACCAGTAATTCCTATATGATAGATAGCTACCACCGAATTAGGTTGACTGTGCAAGGGAAATCCTAGCATAACAGGCCTCAGCTATAATGGATAAGGACACCTTAGCATCTCCAATCAATAGGAAAGAAAGGGCATAGCACCCAGGAAATCATCCTCCATCGTGACTCACCAATGAGGCAGGGGATAGGGGAGCTGCAGGGCAAAGGCAGGTGAGTCTCCATAAAAAGGTTACTGAGAAGCATGGGGCTGTCCCTCGGTGTTTCCTTCAGATTATTGTCAGAGTAGTTCAGGTAGCTTAGTAATAACTTGTCACTCCCCAGAAATGGATAACTGACAAAACTTCAAGATATGATCCTAGGGACAGTGGCTCACACCTGTAATCTCAACTATTTGGGAGGCTGAGGTGAGAGGATTGCTTGAGCCCAGGAGTTCAGGGCTGCAGTGAACTATGATGGTGCCACTGCATACCAGCCTGGGTGATAGAACAAGAACGACTCTGTTTTTTTTAAAAAAAAAAAAAAAGAGAGAGAGAGAAAGAAAATAAGACATGGTAATGTACATGGCCACAGCTGTTAATTATACTGTATTTTCTGCAAAATATGCTTTTATTAAAATAACATAAATTGGAGTTTCCAAATTAACTTTAACTTAAAAATACATATATAGCATTTAGTATAAGATGTAAAGAATTGTCATGCCTAGGCACAAATTGGCACCTTTTTATACTCGATTCTTTTCATTTATTACCTAACAAAAATATACTATGTTCTTACAAGTTAGTTACAGATCTACTCTCGTTCTCTTTGTAGAACTTCCTGCACTACTTGGTGCAGTAGTGGTAGGCTTGACCTCTAAAAATGGTTTTTATTTAGCCTAGTATTTGCTGTTGGTATTAGATAGCAAATTCTAAAATCTGTTTCATAGAACAGTAATTCCAAGGGATATTCACCAGTTTCACATGTACTCTCGCACTGTCTCTCTCTCTCTCTCCCCGGCCTTTCTCCCCCCAGACACACACACACCCCTGTGTTTGGGAGATTTTGAGCTAGATGGTTTTCTTTACCCTACGATTTATCAGATCCTCTGCTATGCTGATAGGCATTTTAAGTCTACAAGAGGAGTAATATAATTCTCATATGCACCTGATTCCAGAGCACTTTTTCTTGAAGCATCTGATGGGAATAGTGTTCTGTATATAGTTGGGGGTAATAGTAATATCACTAGAGTAGTATCACTTCCACCTACTTCCTCAACTTCTCCAAGGAACCCTGAAGACTTTTATTCAGAATGGCTTTTTATTCTTTTTCTGATTCAAAAGGCAGAATACTCTTTTTACTCATCATCATCTTGGAAGAACAAGGACAAAATTTTGCGCTAATGGTATAACTCAATCAAATTATCCTCTTGTGCCTCTTTTAGTGGTATTCCCACCTACTTCTCATAACCTGCTCAGACACCAGGCTGGCTTCTATTAAAAATATAGCTTCTGCTTTTTTTGCTCAGAAACTATCACTGTTTTTCCCACGTTTCCAATGTATTTCTCCTCTCTTTGAGAAGTAGAACAATGTAGTGGTTAAGAGTATATATAGGAGCAGGAGTCAGACTTGTTTCGGTTCAAATCTTGTCTCTGCCCCCAGAACACTGTCTGTCATATACAAGACTCTGAATAAGTATTTATTCAATGGATACATGAATTTGTTTATGAAAGAATAAGAATGAATGATCTAAGAACTCTAGGGGGCCGGGTGCGGTGGCTCAAGCCTGTAATTCCAGCGCTTTGGGAGGCCAAGAGGGGTGGATCACGAGGTCAGGAGATCGAGACCATCCTGGCTAACATGGTGAAACCCCGTCTCTACTAAAAAATACAAAAAACTAGCCGGGCAAGGTGGCGGGCGTCTGTAGTCCCAGCTACTCGGGAGGCTGAGGCAGGAGAATGGTGTAAACCCGGGAGGCGGAGCTTGCAGTGAGCTGAGATCTAGCCACAGCACTCCAGCCTGGGCGACAGAGCAAGACTCCGTCTCAAAAAAAAAAAAAGAACTCTAGGGACACTTTTATGTGAAACCAGGAGCCACTACTGCTACTTGCAGTGAGAGAGCTATGTGGAATGTTATTGCAACTTTTATTCAACATTCATATGGCATGGAGCATAAAAATATGTTAAATTGCCATCATGATTTCTCTCACCATAAACAACTGGACAAATGTACAACATAATGGTTTCAGGCTGTAGACAATAAGTAGTACAAGACCATGATCCCTGAGAGAAAGGAAGCTTTGGAGGCGAGCCCCATGGTCACCTACCTGGCCCTCACTGTCTGAGGACAATGTCCTTACTGCAATGGAGTTAGCTAGAGTCCAGGCAGAGCGCAGCAGCTTCACTGAACTGAGGAGGCAGAAGTCAGAGTTGGCACAACTAAAGCCACTGAAATCTGCCTGTGTGTATATGTGTGTGGAGGGAAGGGGGGTGCAAGTGAAGATGAGGGATCTGTGAAGACTTTCCAAAAATCTGTATGAGGATCCTCCATGAGTCCATGGCTGAGGGTGGGTTGCTCTTGTTCAGGGTAAGACCGTGAGTCTTATCAAAGAGTGGCTGCCACAAAGGTGAGACTAGAATAGAGAAACTATGTTGCACTCCAGCCTGGCCAGTATAGAAACAATTTGTAGACATCTGGTCATTCAACTGAGATACCAGAAAGACTTCAAATTAGGAATAAGGACTTTGCTCTAAGGTATGACTTGCTCTAAAAGCACCCCAATGATCCCTAAAACCAAACCCAATTAAGATTGTCAGAGGAGACAGAATTTGGAGTCCTGACAAGTTAAAGGGTCTTGGGAAACGTTTTGGGCTTTTAAGAGAGGTGTTCTAATAAAGTATAAGTCTCGACCTATGCAAGTTCAACATGATCAGCATGAAATTGAACTGCCTCCTAGAACAAAACTCAGTATCTTCATAGGAATGGATCAGATATCACAATGTCTAATATATAATTAAAAATTACTAGACATGAAGGAAGTAGGAAAATCTTCCCTTAGACAAAACAAAGCAGTCAATAGAGATCTTTCCTGAGATAGCCCAGATGCTGGATTTAAGAGACAATGACTTCAGAGTAGCCGTTATAAACATGTTCAGGGATTTAAAGTAAAAATGTATGGAATAAGGGATTGTTTTGAATGAAAATAAAATCAGTCTGGATGCTTTTTTTTCCTCCTTCTACCAGAATGTGAGCTGCTTAATGAAAGCTTTCTTCCTCTTTCCCACATTTCTTCCCACTCCAAAACCTCACCTAATCCTCCCAAACTCTCACTCTTGCTATTTCAGTTGGACTCATTTTTGCCAGATTTTAGTCAGCCATAGCCTCATAAAAAATGCTATAATTAGCTGAGTGTGTACTGGCCTTCTATTTTTTTAATACAAACAAGCTTGAAGCATTTGATGTTTTTTAAATCTAAAAGCGGTGACTTTTTTATTTTTTCATGAAACCACCTGTTTATGGTCTTCTGAGAGCAGTCATATTTATTACAGTACAAGGCATGCCTTCCTATTTTCCTCCCTTGTCTACTAGAACTAAGGTTCTGCTGTGTGCCCCAGCCCCAGACTGAAGTTTGTGGCCTCATACATGCCATAATAAACATGCTGCATGCTGTTAGGTCTCAAACACCAGGCATCGTGCTACCATTTTCGTACCCTATATTTTTATGGACATCAGTTGAAGAAAAGCTGAGATGGCTGCCTGCCAGATTTTCCTTGTAATATCTGTAACTGATTTGGTGTGCTCATTGTGTTCCAGAAAGACTATATATTCTTGAGGGACACTGGGAAGCTGGAAGGACAACCCTTACATGACATTTCGGCTTGCTCCAACAGAATTAGTTTGCGTTGCTCACACAAAACACTTGGTAGGAGAGGTGAGTCTTGGCACAGTTAGGTGATGTGATTCATTTGTTAGGAACTGCACTTCCCGCAGTCTACAGTTCATTCTTAGGACACTCTGTTTTAAAAAGGTTGCTTATACAATTGAAATCACATCAGACCATTTTAAAAAATCTTTATGTCCACTCATCAGTATTTATGACTGATCTTCTTCTTATGCATCTTTGAGCCCAATTCAAAGCTGCTTTATAATTTAAAAAATTTTTTTTTTTTTTTTTTTTTTTTTTTTTTTTTGAGACGGAGTCTCGCTCTGTCGCCTGGGCTGGAGTGCAGTGGCCGGATCTCAGCTCACTGCAAGCTCCGCCTCCCGGGTTTACGCCATTCTCCTGCCTCAGCCTCCCGAGTAGCTGGGACTACAGGCGCCCGCCACCTCGCCCGGCTAGTTTTTTGTATTTTTTAGTAGAGACGGGGTTTCACTGTGTTAGCCAGGATGGTCTCGATCTCCTGACCTCGTGATCCGCTCGTCTTGGCCTCCCAAAGTGCTGGGATTACAGGCTTGAGCCACCGCGCCCGGCCATTTTTCAAAATTTTTAAACTTGTTACAGGTCAGTAGAAATTCAGTGATACGGAAACTCTCTAGAAATAGACTTGGATTTCCTTTTTCTTTTTTACGTAGAAAGCGATGTCCTGGACTTTGTCATAAGCAAGACCTGCTGTACTTTCATTATCTCAAACTGTGAAGTTGACCTATTGACCAGAGGCTCCAGTGCTTCCCCTGCTGTGTCCTCTCCTGGGTGCCACATTTGCCTTGAGACCTCTAGGGTCTCAGCCCGTCCTTCCTTGACATGTGATATAGCTTAGATGTCTACTCCAAATCTCATGTTGAGAAGTAATCCCCAGTATTGGAGGTGAAGCCTGGTAGGAGGTCATTGGATCATGGGGGTGGAATTCTCATGACTGATTTAGCACCATCCCCTTGGTGCTGTCCTTGAGATCATGAGTTCTCACAGGATCTGGTTGTTTAAAAGCATGTAGCACCTCCCCCTCTTCTTGCTCCTGCTATCAACATGTGATACGCCCACTCCCACTTTGCCTCGACCCTTGAATGAAAGCTCCCTAGCTGGGCGTAGTGGCTCACACCTGTAATCCCAGCACTTTGGGAGACCGAGGCAGGTAGTGAATCACAAGGTCAGGAGATCGAGACCATCCTGGCTAATATGGTGAAACCCCATCTCTAATAAAAATACCAAAAACTTAACCAGGCATGGTGGCACGTGCCTACAGTCCTAGCTACTCAGGAGGCTGAGGCAGGAGAATGGCTTGAACCCAGGAGGCAGAGGTTGCAGAGAGCCTAGATCACGCCACTGCACTCTAGCCTGGTGACAGAGCGAGACTCCATCTCAAAAAAAAAAAAAAAAAAAAAAAGCTCCCTAAGGCCTCCCCAGAAGCCAAGCAGATATTGGCACCATACTTATACCATACTTATACAGCCTGCAGAACTGTGAGCCAGTTAAACCTCTTTTCTTTTCTTTATAAATTACCCGGTCTCAGGTATTCCTTTATAGCTTCACAAGAACAGCCAAACACAACTTGCCTTCACCCAGTTGCTAAATTCAACTTTGAATTTATCAATTAGGTTAATTCCCTTGTCCCCTTGACCTTGTCCACTCATCATCTCCAGTCCTCAGCCTCAGATAAACTTAATATGTGCCTCTCTACTTAGTGGCCACGGAGAATTGCTACATAAAAGTATATAGTGGGATGATTCGTCCCACTTCAAATGCAATCTTTCCAACCTCGGCTGGACCCTCAAGATTGACCTGTAACAGTCTCAGGTCAAAACCTTGCTAAACTTACTGCAGTTCAGTTTGAAGTGTTTCGTACTGTACTCAAGTTCCTTAAGGAAGTCCCCATCCCCTTGTCGGCAGTTGCTCTCAGTGCTGAAATCCTTTCTTCCTTTGTGCCCATTAGTTTGTTCTGTCCTGGTTCTTCTACTTCTTTGCCATGAAAGCAGTGGCCTCTCCCTAAGTTTTGTCTCTAGCATTTTGTTTTTCTGTCTGTATTTGTTCCATGCCTTGACCTTGGCTGTTAACCTATGTGGAGAAGACCCTAGTCCCATGCTTCGTTCAGCCCCCATTTTTAACCACCCCACTACCTGTGGGTTTGGGAATGTTCAGTACAGGCTCAGCTCATCTAGTGCCAGGCCCGTTATTTCACATCCTTCTCCAGAATGTCTCCTCTTTTTTTTTGATTCATACTATGTTTAATGGCACCCACCCATTCACTAGTCTAGGAAGCTTGGAATTAATTATATTCAAACCATCTCATTTCCTCACTCCTGTTTCCAAACAATCAAGCACTAAATGTATAACCTTTGCATCCTCATCGCCTCTTGAATGCTTCCCCTGCTCCTGTCCTTACTTGAAGCGCTAACTTCCTGTTTGGGATTGTCCCAAGAGTTCACTGATCACAACACCCAAAGCCATACAGCAAATGAATGCTTTCTCTGCCTCCATTCTCTCTACTGAAACCCTGTCCACCAGCTGCCATCACAAGATCTGTGGAAAGCATCAGTCTGTTAGTGCCATGAATGAAAACCTTCCATTGTTTTGCCTTTGACTTGCAGCATCTTCCTTCTTGTCTCTACTTCTTTCTGGCTATGATAATCCTGTTCTTCAAGATGGACATTTAACACTATCTATATTACGAAGATTCCCCAATCACTGAGAATAAATTGTTTAAATATTTGATTAAGTGCCTTTTTCAAAATTATACACCCCCTACCAGGCATGGTGGCTCACACCTGTAATCCCAGCACTTTGGGAGGCCAAGGCAGGAGGATCACTTGAGCCCAGGAGTTCAAGGCAAGCCTTGGCAACAAAGCAAGACCCCGTCTCTACAAAAAATTTTTAAAGTAGCTGGGCATGGTGGCATGAGCCTGTAGTCCCAACTGCTCAAGAGGCTGAGGGAGGAGGATCACCTGAGCCCACAAGGTCAGGATTACAACGAGCTATAATTGCATTCTAGTCTGGGTAACAGAGTGAGACCCTGTCTCGGAAAATAATAATAAATACACACACACATACACACACACACACACACACACACACACACACACACTCCAGCCTGGGTGACAAAGTGAGACCACCATCTCTAAAAAGCTAAAATTTTAAAAATCGTAACATTAACACATTTGGCTATGACTGTTGAATAATATAAATTTTAAAATTGTGTACAAATATATTTAAGACTAATAGCTTCTCTCCTCTCTCCCTAACACCCCACCCTGCCCCATCCCAAGTTAATAAATGTTAACGTTGTGGCGGGTATTCCCCATGTGTGGAGATATGTACGTATATATATATAGAGAGAGCCCTGATTGGTTGTGACAGGTTTTAAATAAAGTTGAGAGCCTAAAATAAACATCATATGTGTGTGTGTATATACATACACACACATATATACATATATATGCATAACATATATCTATTGCATACATATATGTATGTATGTATATGTGTATATATCTCATTCCCCCCACACACTTATCTTTTGTTTTTCATGTAACATCCTTCCAGGTCAGTAGAGATAGATCTAAGTCATTCTTTTTAACAGCAACACAAAATACTATAATATGGATATATAATTATTTGTTTTACTGTTAAGTGGTGGATATCCCAGTTGTTTCCAGGTTTGCTTGCATGTGTTTGTGTTTTTCACCACTAATGATAATCCTGCAATTTGGATTAATCCTTATTTGTTCTACGGACCTATATTTCTTTGCTTGTGTTTTTATCTTAGCAGGAGCTAAGTCGTAGCCTGCCAAAGGCTTCCTGTCACACTAGGAATAAAAGTGAAACTTCTTATCATGGCCAGCATGGCTTCTGCAACCAGGCATCCCCTCACTTCTCCAGCCTCAACTCTTACCCCCATCCCCCTTCCCCCAAAAGAGTTGTCATTCCTGCCCCTTGAGCACACCCAGCTCAGGTCTGCTCCAAGGCTCTTGTCCTTGTTGGCCCTTCTGCTGGGATGCTCTCCCTCCAACCAGCGCTTTACACAGTTCATGTCCTCCCCTTCTCTTAGTCACTGGTCAGATGTCACCTGCAGAGCAGTATCCTGTTCATCCCTCTCTGTGCCCTTACTCTTCTCTTCTGTTCTTCATAGTGCTTATCACTGCTTGAAATCACAGTTTATGTAATTGTCTTGTTGAGTATCTGTCTTTCCCTAAGGAATGTGGGCTCCATGGGGGCAGAGACTTTGTCCATCTTGGTCATTACTACATCCTCAGCTTCTAGAACACTGTTACACAGTAGGTAGTACACTGTTACACAGTAGTAGTAGCTCAATAAATATATTTGGGATAAATGCATGAGTGACAAGTTTACAGTTTTACATGTGTGTATATTGCATTGCCCTCCCATCATGTCTTACTAATCTTTCTATTTCCTATCTTTTCACACCTGATTGTATAGCAAGTACTTTGCACATGGTATGAAATTAAATCATAAACTGGCAAATTAAACACAAGAGATGACCTTGGAGATTTCCCTTCCACCCACCATACACATTTACAAAATGACTCAAGGCGCTACACCTCTCTTATTTCATTTGGAAATTCAGATTGCTGGCAGTAATCTACTTGATTTATCGTTTTCCCCTTATGTGCGGCACCTCGGAGTTAATTAAGAAGGCCATGAATCTTCTCTCTGTAGCTCTAGTGCATTCCCATTTGTAGAATACTCTCATATTGCTGAGACTGTTGATTTGGGACTCAAGTTGAAACATTACTTAATTTTCTCACATTGAGGTTCATTATGCTGAGCCTAAAGACTAGTCCTGTCTTTGAAGGCTCTCTCACTGGCAAGCTTTAAAATAGCTCTGTGTTCCCAGTTTCTAAATTACTTGTTCTCATTTCCTCCACTGTGGCCAAGACCTTGCCCATTGGCTCAAAGCAGTTCAGCTAAGTCAGCGGTATATCCCCTATAAGGCGCCCCCATCCTCAGCCAATGTGGACTCATCCCCAGAGCTCTCCCGTCTGGCCTGTGCAGAGGTTGTGTCCAGCGATAGCACTTTGAACTTAGAAGGAAAGGACACCCGCGTAACCATATCATCACAAACAACACCCAAAGCCATACAGCAAATGAAGACAGTCAAGTCTTCATTGACTTAAATCCTTGAAATACCAAAAATGAATTGTATTGAAATTAGGAAGAATGAAAGACACAAAATAGAAATTAATTCCCTTGTCTCATTGTTTCAATGCACACTGGCTTTTGTGTGGGGCACTAGACTGTGTACTTCTCTGTGTCATCTGAAATCTTCACGGTGACCCTGGATCATGGCTCTTAGCTCTCTTTGACACCTAAAGAAATGAATTCCCAGGGAGGTTGTGGGAGCCCTTTGGCAAATTCGTGAAGCCTGTGGACTACTTCCCAAAATAGTGTTTTGGAATTAACTAAAACTGGTTAAACTAAGATTCATAAACTAAAATATGTAAGATTTCAAAGAAAACCAGTTACATTAAAATGCTGTTGTCAAAATAGTAAAATTACAAATTTGTGATACACTAATGTGTGCTTCTTTAGTAAAGCCTTAAATAAGAAAGCTTAGGCACTGGGTTAGTAGCTTCCATAATTTCAATTAGTCATGAGTATAAACAATATTTTGAGATACCTGCTACAATGGTATGGTGATATCAAAATATCTGACTTCTAATAGGTGCAAAGTCATACGTAGATACTGTGAAAATACTGTGACTCACTGCATATAATTGAAAGAAATGGTACATTTCAGTTACAGACTAGTTGAAAGTAATGATGTAAGTTTTTTGGTGTTTTTTGTTTTTGTTCAGGTTCACAGATCTCTTAAATTCTCCCCGTGACCCCTTTGGGTCCACAGACCTCAGGTTAAGAATGCCTGAGTAAGGTGTCATCACAGTTCTAAGTAGTCAAACTTTTAGAAGTGGGTTCTTACTCAAATTTATGTGATTCCAAAGTTTTTGTTTTTTCTTGGATATCATAGAACTTCTCCATACTAATACCTTGCTTTCTGTAAGATCTTTTATATATTGTACACGTCATCACACTGCCCTGTGTGGTAAATCATGGCAGAAGCAGTAATGAAAACCAAAATGTATGTAACCCTTTCTATTTTACAAAGAACTTGCCCAGATACTTCCAGGTGTCTGGTTTATTACAAAGTCATTTGCTCAAGTGAGCCATGATTCTACTTTAAAAGATTGCTCTTACCACTATTTTTTTTTTTTAAACAAGGATCAGAGAAATTCAGTGACTTGCCCAAGTTTACACAGCTAATAAATGGCAGACAAGGTTTGAACTCCGAGATCTTTCTATTGTACATCCCTGTTTTTATCACTATTCTTGATTGCTCAGATACAAAGGTAAAAAGATGCTAGATGATTTCTTGCCATACTGCACGGAATCAAGGCATGGCCAAGGCAAGACCTGTGTCTCCTAGTCTCCAATTCCATTGTCTTGCCTCATACACATTGCCTCTAAAAACCTGCAGCTCAAGAATTTCCACAGAGTTCTTTAACCAGACATGCAGACTGTGTGGAATTACCAGACTTGAATAATTGAAGTGCTAGCTTGTATTTTATGTCATTGTCTCCAGTTGCAGATAAATCCCCTTGCTTATTGTTTGGTCTTTTCATTCCACCCTAAGCAGGTGGTAATTTAGTCTGTGGTCATTGCACTCATGTCAGCCTTGTCCCAGGAGCTTTTTTCCCTGGCTTGATATGAGTTACTGCATTTTCCTTGACAATCAATTCACTCTACACCGTTGCTAAGGCCATAAACGTGATGTTCAACAAGCAGAAGGATTCGCAGAGAAGCTCTCCAAGCAGCTTCCACCTTCCGTGATCACCAGAATTTCCCTGCAGATTTAGGTGACAACATGGGCCCTGTGTAATTTACAGTTGGTAGGGCTGGCATATAATCAGTCCTTGCCACGTCCTCTCTCCCCTAATGAGATATCATTCAGCACACCAAGACCAGAAATGGGATCTGGCTTTTGGAATTGTCCCTGCCTTCTTGGTGATGTCTGTGTGCATCTCTTCTTGATGATGCCAGACTTGGCTGAACTTAATCTTTCATTTCAAATTGAGAGAGCTTAGCAATCGTCAATAGTTGTGTCTCTCAGGAATCACAGTATCACCTTGGCAAACTGTGAGTTGTCCAAGTTTACCTTTTGACCAGAGTAAGGTTAGCAGAAAAGGATAAATGGCATCACATCCTGACACCCAAAGGAAGAGTGCTATGTTACTCTCAGACAATGGGGGCCATCTTGGTACTGTAGACTACCAGGAAAAATACTATCTGTTACTGGTACAAACTTGAATGATCTTTTTTTTCATTTTTATTATTGGGATAAATTCATTTGGAGCAAATTAGCTGGGAGGTTGCTTAGACTTGTCTTCCTTGTGCCCATACAAACATCCCTACTTTCTTTTATTGCCCATTTTATCATGTGTTCAGCACCAACCAGATTTAGCGATGTACAATTCTCCTGGGCCAAATAAGTATGATGAAAAGCTGGTTTCTGTATTGCATTAATCTCTGCTAGACAGCAGGCATATTTTTGAAAACTCAAAGCCAGAATGCTTTTAATAATAAAGGTACATTATGCTCTTAACTCATTTACTGTTTTTGAAAGTAGCACTTTCTGGTCTTTGGCATACATTTATCTGAAGGGCTAAGGCATCAAGGTCTTATTTTCTACAATTTTAAAGGGGCATGTGCATATTGTATATAATAACAAAGTCAAAGAACTCTTAATTTAAATTGGAAAACTATTATAAGCCCTGCAATTTCTGATTTCCTAGGCACAAACACCCTTGTAGCCACTGAAAGATGCTGAACGCAAAAAGACCAGGCTCAGCCTCTGGAATTCTACCTTATATAAGCATTTTTTTTCCATCTTCAAAACAAGTTCTTCACCAGTTGCTACCACCTCTCCCATCTGTTAATAAGTTTATTATGTGACTGTGAGTTATGGGACTAATTATATTATGTATAGAATAATACCTGTTATGGCAAAGCAAATTAATCTGGAATTTCAGGTGGTCTTCGTTTAACTTTCATTTAATTATGTCTGATTTCTTTTGCTCAGCATATTTTTGAGTTTCTTCCATATTACTGCATGTGCTAGTACATGTTTTGTTGTTATATACTATCCAACTATATGAGTTATCACATTTATTCTCTGTTGAAAGTCTTTGACTACTATAAAGAGAGAGGTTATGAATATTCTTTTCCCAGTCTTTTTGTGTACATAGCAGTTATTTCTAATATATTACTAGAAGTGGAATCACTGGCTTGTGGTATAGATGTGTGTTCAGCTAGTAAAAACAGCCAACCAGTTAAACTTTTTAAAAATAAGATGGACCACAATGCTGTCCTGTTGGCAAGGTTTGAGACTTCCTGTTGTTCGGCATGCTTACCAACAATTTGTATTGTCAGTAATTTCAAGGTCTTATTTTAGTCATTCTTGTAGTTGTATAGTGGTATTTAGAGCAATTTATTTTTGATCCATCTTATCTCTTTTTCTATTTAAAAATAATAGGAGCAAAAATGGAAAGAAACCGCACCAGGAATTTATCAACAAATAAGATGCTTTTATATTTCCCTTCAAGTGTTTATCCACACGTATGTGTAAAATTGCATTAGAGGAACTTCTTTAAATTTTGCTTTTTCATTTAACCTATGTTTTTGTAGATTGTTATTTAGTAATATATAGTTTTTAATGACCCTGATTGATCAGAATATACAAATATAGCTGGCAAGAAGACATTACTTCATCTTTTTACAACTAAAAGTGTTAGTCTGTCAGGTCCCTCCCTTTATCACCATGAGAGGGATCGGACAGTCAGAAAGCTGTAAGATGCCCCTATGTTCTGTTTTCTCTTCCCATGTGCAAGCAGAGGACCCCTCAGATTCCTTAGCTATCCCTGTTCATGTCTCAGGGGCAGGAGTATGGCCAGAGCATGGTCTGGGGGCCCTGCAGTATCTACTCCAAAGCTCTGTCAGGTGCATCATGGGTCTGCCAGTGACTTTGACCCACTGCCCAAAACCATCTGGAGGAGGGTGCAGCTAGTTGTATTTCTTTCCCCACCCCAAATTAGGACAGCTTTATTTTTAAAAATTAAAACTGGCCGGGCGCGGTGGCTCAAGCCTGTAATCCCAGCATTTTGGGAGGCTGAGACAGGCGGATCACAAGGTCAGGAGATCGAGACCATCCTGGCTAACATGGTGAAACCCCATCTCTACTAAAAAATACAAAAAAACTAGCCCGGTGAGGTGGCGGGCGTCTGTAGTTCCAGCTACTTGGGAGGCTGAGGCAGGAGAATGGCGTAAACCCGGGAGGCAGAGCTTGCAGTGAGCTGAGATCTGGCCACTGCACTCCAGCCTGGGCGGCAGAGCAAGACTCCGTCTCAAAAAAAAAAAAAAATTAAAACTGATGTGTCTGGGATACATATGTATATAATAAAAGCATAAAAACTGTGCTTTATGAAAAGGAGACCACAATAAGAAATGATAGTCGGGCCTTTTCAGATCTCTTGGTTTATCACTGACGTGGACGCTGACTAGTCAGTTCCTTAGACCTGTGCAGTCTGCACCATCTTGTCAAGCAACCTGGATGCCCCCATCCGTTTCTTTTCTTGTCTAAAGTTGAAGTAGCTGGAAAGTTAAACCACTACCTCATCTTTGTTGCTTATACTGCTTCATTGCAAGTTATTAGGTCAGAATCCCACACCTTTAAAGGAATTAAGAAAGAAGTAGAAGGAACTTTCTAGACAAAATTATCCCTTGAGAGTTCCTTAAGAATTTTGTTTATTCAAAGGCTTTAATATAAAAGCATGAAAAAGAAAACCTGCCTTTTCCACCAGAGAATTTTGGCCACCAGTAACAATTCCTGCAAATTTACCCTGCTTCTGCTTCTCCCATGCATTTCTGGAGACTCAGGAAAAGGGGAACTGTAGTTTATGGACCTCATCTCATTACAGGCATGGCCACATACACCATCAGTGCCCTTCCCTTCCTGGACTACCCCTGTGAACTTGACTGTGTCCAGGATCAGCCTTGAATTGTGTTTTTCTCACTTGCGATGGGAACAGAATTTTGCATCTCACTCTCTACTTCCATCCATTGCCAAACCACCCCAATTCCCTCATCACCACTTCAATCTGTACAAACCAAGGTTTCATTTCTCTATTTGTAATAAAAATACATAAATCATGTAAGGCTGGTGTAAGAAAGAGTGGGTGGGATTAAAGAAAAACAGCACCCTCTTCCTGAGTAAAACTCAAACCCAGCATCTGTGCAAGGCACTTCCTCAGAACCTGGGGTTGTGTTAGTAGGAGAGTCTTGCCCTCATTGTAGAACTGTGGAATGTATTGTATAGTGTTAATGTGTTGAGTACTTTTTTTTAAAGTGAATCTTCTACAGCTACAAAGGGATGCCAGCATGCTGCTCATACAGCATTAGCTTTTTCTAATTACATTACCATATTTTGCAATAGCAGGGGAAGGAGAATTCAGATTCTTCCAGTAGCTTTCAGCTTGAACATTCATGACAAAGTACAGAAACACATGTATCCAAGTGACATGTCAGTTGACAGTCATCTTGGTTTTGTATATGCAGTGGCTGCATTGCTCATGTGTTTTTATTCATGTAGTCATATCTCTATACCCTGCAGCCTGACTCGTTCTGGAGATGGAACAAGACAAACTTCAGAAGTTAAATTCAAACAAGATGTGCAGGAATGAATTTCTTTTAGGGATAAGGGAGGAATGCCTTCTGGTCAGGAAGGATTTATGATTTTTGGCTTTGTTTTTCTCTTTCGTTTTTCATTAGTCTTTAGACTACTGAAATCTAAACTGCTGAAGATTTATAAAATACAAGGATCTTTCATTTCTTATCAGAAGTAAAGATCAAGAAAGATTAATCAGCATTTTACTGAATATGCTCAAATGTATCCCAAAAAGATGTCTCATGTAGAAATATAACATCTTTTAAAAGAGGGAGACATTTGCCAGTCTTCTTCATGCAGTCAAATTTAAGAATGTTGTGATCCACAGTCTTGATTCACCTCAAGCAGTAATTTTGGGATGTCAGAAGACTTAAGTGATAGACATTTATGTGTGTTAATATTAGCTATAAGGAAAACATATGTATCTATGCTTTGTGAGACAACTTGACTATAAAAATAAACATGTTCAGATCTTCTTTTAATACCTGTCACCAGTTTTACTTTCTTAGACTTCGAATATAGAATGGATGCATTTTGATTAGATGCCTGATTTTTTGTTTGCTTATTTGTGTTATAAATATCGGGGAATAGAGTATGTTGGGTGAACAATGGCTGGAAAAAGTAAGAGCAACATTTTGGTGCTGTCAAGAGTTAAGATATTTGCTTAGATTTTATGCTGAAGAACAGTATGCACATATTTTAACCTTTGTGTCTGATATATACTGAAATATGCAGTGTCAGTATCTATAAATGAAACCCTGTAGCTGTCGCAGCTGTCTTGACTTCTGAAAAACTTACAGCACATTTCTAGTCATTCTCATGCTGATAATGTTAGAAAAAAGAAACACATGCGAACATACACTCTTCTCCGTCACAGATACCACAATAAATTCCAGACCACAGGATATACTGGGAAAGTGTCTCCCTTGCTCTCTTGCTTTTTAAAATGACTTTTATTGAGATTAGTTTGCCCATTGTAGCCAATATTTTAAGGACTAACAGATTCATGAGTTACCATTGTTGGCATCTGAGGTGACCCAACTAGCCTTTGGTAAGATTCATGACTACCAAAATATGTGGGTTATTTTTTCCTTTGGTTTCCTTGGTCATCTTCTGCTTGGCTTCTTTTTAAAAGCATAATATACTGTGTCAGCCATTTAAAAAAAAAAAACTTTTTCTGATTATTAGGGAAATAGTAAAAAGTAAGCTTTGAAAATGGTTTTGGTGGTAGGGGTGGATCATTTATATTGTACCATTCTTGTACAATATTTTATGTTCAGTGGTTCCATGTTTTTGGTCCCATTCTAGTTTTATAAGCATCTGTGGCAAGATTATAATTGGGTCATACATTTAATTATTGTATCATGAGCATTGTCCATATTGCTGCATCTT
The DNA here is from genome assembly GCF_047675955.1 of Chlorocebus sabaeus. Lineage (NCBI taxonomy): Eukaryota > Metazoa > Chordata > Mammalia > Primates > Cercopithecidae > Chlorocebus > Chlorocebus sabaeus. The sequence goes on from NC_132924.1 coordinate 33,865,088, forward strand.
CAAAATTACTGTTTTAATGGCCACATAATATTCCATAAGATAGAGTTCACTGAAACATGCCCTTAATTTCGTCATGATGGCTGCTTACAAGCTTTCATTATTATAAATGACACTGAAGCAAACATTTTTCATTGTGCCAGAAAAGATCCACCTAATGGATCTTTTTTCCATTGAGATAATTTTCATAGAACCTTGTCTCAGAAGTGGTTGGACTGGGGAGAAAGGATACGGATGTTATAACGCTATTTACCAGTGAGTTTCCAATTTTTATACCAGTGTGTGTTTTGGACGATAATATTCATTAAACATTTCCAAGGGAAAACTTAGACTTTTACTAAATCCCAAAACATTTGGGGGAAGAGGGTATAATAGAAGCACTAGAGAAATTCACAATTGCCATCACTATATTATGGGTATATAGGTATATAAGCAACCAGTTCAGATGTTGTCCTCATTCTCCATTGAAGAAATTGTGTTAAAAGAAAAGAAAGTGCTACTTACATCCAGCTCTTTAATCTTCAGTCTACTTTAGTTTATTAAAAGTGGAGCCATTGCCTGGCATGTTGGCTCATGCCTTAATCCCAGCACTTTGGGAGGCCAAGGTAGGAGAATTGCTTGATCCCAGGAGTTTGAAATCAGCCTGGGCAATGTAGCAAGACCTTGCCTCTACCAAAAAAAAAAAAAAAAAAAAAAGCCCGGCGTGGTGGTGTGTACCTACAGTCCCAGCTACTTGGGAGGCTGAGGTAGGAGGATCAGTTGAGGCCAAGAGGTCAAGGCTGCAGTGAACTGTGATTGCACCACTGCACTCCAGCCTAGATAACAGAGCAAGACCCTGTCTCCAAAAAAAAAAAAAAGAAAAAAAAAAGAGGGGGCTTTTGCAAACATTGATCCATTTGCTGTCATTTGTGCAATTATTCGAATATTTGTGACCCATCACAACAATGTGCAAGACCCCAGGATTGACAGCTGCCCCCAATTTACCATTGTAACTTGAGTCATCATAGGGAACCAGCATGGCAAGTCTGAATTTGAAAGGAAATAAAAGAGTAGGTTTTTTTCTCATCCAAGAATTTACTCCAATCCTCTTAACAGGTGGAAAGAAAGCACCAAAGCTATGTTGTTTCCAACTTAAAGTTAATTGAAATTTAACTGTGATACAGAGAAACATGATTATTACCATACTCCTAAAATTGTCCTTGACTTAACTAGAAAATAAGTTTGCAGAATGCTGTATATCAAATTGTAACACAGTATACATAAGAATATATTCCCCAGAAAATTCTGTATTGTTACGTTTTCCCCTTCATTCACAGAAAATCCATCCCAAAGAATTACACTTTACAGCACAATCTGAATTTGGAATTCAGATTCCCTAATTCTGAAGGTTTGCCATGTTTGGTTTGCTCAGTTTATTAAACAGGTGAATGCTAACCCCACACAGTGAAGCTTTAAAAGGAGGGATAGTGGGTAGATCATTTCTTTTAAGCTTCAGAGCTTTAGTCTATTCATTTAAAAAGGACAAAAAAGATTTGCAGTGTATTTCAGAAAGGCATATGTAGGATTATTCCACAGCAAAGGCCAAAGTTCAGATTCCCTAGAATATCAGGGGAAATTCTCCCCTCAGCATGTTACTGTTTTTAAAACAACTGCTTTTCTTGCTGATTAGAAGTGATTTTAACTCCAGGACTAAATACCAAAATGAAAGCAGCAGATAGGGAAGCTCTTGCATATCTTCCTGCTTTTACCCTAAGCCTGGCTATTAAAGGTAATTAATTTATGGGCTGGCAAAGCCTACTGCCTTTCCTCTATGGATTTGTTAGTTCTGCATTCAATGTGGGATTCCAAATATAACTTGTATCCACCTTTATAAAATACAAGGACTGATCCCTTTGACTTCTCTTGTCCCTCAGAGATTCCAGGATTAGCATGAAAGCTTTCTGTTTTTAGAAAAGCAAGTCTTGACTCTCTGTGGATTGGGGAAGACTGTGAATCACCCAGCTATGAGAGCCAGTTGGATAAACTTTTCATAAGTGATGCATATGAACTGTGAGGCTTGGCCTTCCTAACACTTAATGGGTGTGGTTGTCAGGGTAATTTTCTGAATATTACTATGATCACTTTTATCTTTTATTTATTTATTTATTTATTTATTTTTTGAGATGGAGTCTTGCTCTGTCACCCAGGCTGGAGTGCAGTGGCCGGATCTCAGCTGACTGCAAACTCCGCCTCCCGGGTTTACGCCATTCTCCTGCCTCAGCCTCCTGAGTAGCTGGGACTACAGGCGCCCGCCACCACGCCTGGCTAGTTTTTTGTATTTTCAGTAGAGATGGGGTTTCACCATGTTAGCCAGGATGGTCTCGATCTGCTGACCTCGTGATCCACCCGTCTCGGCCTCCCAAAGTGCTGGGATTACAGGCTTGAGCCACCGACTTTTATCTTTTTCTAACATCACGTCAACAAAGTTAGGCACCTCTACAATCAGAAAATTTTGAGAAAAATGATTTGATACTTCTTACCTATGTATATTGCCTCTTGTGTGCAGTTAGTCTGGTATCTGGTAAATATTCAGTAAATTAAGTGAGAATGTTCATACTGCAGTGAATCGTGTTATTGCACATGAAGACTACCAAGAATTCACATCAATCAAAAGTTGATATGAAAAAGCAAAGAGTGTTTATGACCACTATTTAAATAATCTATTATTATGACTGAGATGCCATCTTCATTTTATAGATAAGGTAACAGAGCTCAAAAAGGTTACTCACCACTAGTGGAGCTGGAATTTGAACTGAGGTCTTTCCAGTGCCAAAGTCCTGGACCAGCATATAGCCTTCTGCCTCTAGGTGATGACAGTAAACCTTTGATACCCATGATGGAAGGATCCGGAGAGCACCATGAATCCCTAGATTCTCAAATACCGTGGCATAGGTGTACAGTTTCCCCCTTAAAATGCAGTGTTTCTCTGGCCGGAGCTCCCACTGAAACTGTTTAAATGACAGTGTTTCCTTGTTTTACATTGACTGTCTGGTGGACAAGTCCAACCAGCATCAAAGTCAACATTCTATTCTTTAATTTATCCAAAAAGGAATTCTTCTATAATCTGGCAAAACCTATCACTTTTCCTTCTTTCCTGCCACCTCTGGCTCTTGCAGTAAGCTTTCTTTGGGGAGAATATTTTCCTGAAAAATAAACTCTTTAATGTCTTCACCAGAGTTCCTGGGCATATGTGTGGTGACGAATAGAAACCAGCTTCTCCCAGTTATGATGTGGTCGGGGACAATCAGTGGGTCTGAGTCATCGCCTGTGCCACTCACCCACACACCAGCTTTGGGCGGCAGTCGGAATTGAGAATCCTGCCTCAGGCAATTACGTTTCATATACAAATCATATATTATAATTACATGTCGTGGGTCTGTGGGAGAGAGTATAGCTTAGTGACCAGGAACACAGATTCTGGAGGTAGACTACTTGAGTTGAAATTTCATCTTTGCTTCTGATAAGCTCAGTGGCCTTTGACAAGTTACTTAGCCTCTGTGTGCCTTAGTTTATGCATCTGTAAAATGGAAGTTGTATAACAGCTACCCTAACGACTGTTGTAAGTACTAAATAAGTTAGTATTTGTAAAATAGAACAGTGCCTGGCACATAGTAAGCAATAAAACTGTCAGCTATTACTGTCCTGGTTTCTCATAGAAGATCAAACAGTTAAGTCCTCAAATGCCATATTTCCATTTTGATGAGGAGGTTTGTTTGACTCCATTTGCTTCTGCACTGCCTACTGTCACATGCTCTCTCTATAACACTGCAGGGTTTTCTTTGGCCTGTCATGATTCTCTTGGACTCCTCATTCTTAGCTGTGTTTGTTGTCTGTTCTGCCCACCTTCAGCATCTCCCCTCTGCTCCCTCCCTCGCCGTTCCTTCCTTGTCTGCACACCTTCCTGCACTTTTCTCCCAGCAAGCTCTTCCTCCAGGTTGTGAGTTGGAGCCGCACGGACCCAAGCGTCCTGGGTGGCTTGGGAAACCAGGCTTTGTTCCTCCAGATTTCACCCTCCTGCGGCTTTACTTTTTGCCAGATTTCAATTCTCATTCTGCTGATGTGCCAACCCCTCAATTGTCAGGGCAACCACAGCAACCTCAGCCCTCTCTGCTGTCCAAAATATGTCAGCAGCCAGGCTGAACTTCCACCTCATGCCACAGCTTAACTTCTACAGAATACCCTGTTGTGCACTGAAGAATATATCAGCAAGACTGTCAGACATTGTTAGAGCCAATCAATCCTTGTTACATTTTTACACAATGCCTTCTTTTCTGAGTCTGCCCGCTGGGTTCATTTGGCATGGGTTACCCCAAAACGAATGTAACCTAAAGAAATTGTGCATACAAGATAAACACTGTGCTCCTGGGAAGAAAGATGTGCAGGTTAAAAATTAGCACTTAGAACACAGAAGTTTTTTCCCCAAAGGAGTAAATTCTCACTACTGGATTCCCTGGGTCCTTTCAGTCTTGTGGTTTAAGGAGACACATGAATTGGTTAAAATTTTCCAGTGAAAATGCCATTCAATTAAATAAGCACAACAAGTCTAACGAACTGGGAATATTTCATGTTCTGAAGTTTGCCTTTTTCTCTTACGGAGTTGCTCACAGATGTATACCTTTTCCAGAGAGAATAGGGGGATTTAAATGCATTTTTATGCTGAGTAAAGTAAGTGGCAAGGTTGCAGTATTTCACTCTAACCTCATTTTAGACCCCCGGTACATTGGTACAGTCTGTCCTTATCATCTGCAACAGGGCATCTGATCTGAGTATCATGCACTTCCACAAAATTAAGAAACTCATCTGCACATTTTTGTTGTTTTTTTTTTAAGACAACATCTCACTGTTGCCCAGGCTAGAGTGCAATAGCGTGACCTCGGCTCACTGCAACCTCCGCCTCCTAGGTTAAAGCGATTCTCCTGCCTCAGCCTCTTGAGTAGTTGGGATTACAGGCACCCACCACCACGCCCAGCTAATTTTTTTATTTTTAGGAGAGAAGATATTTCGCCATATTGGTCAGGCTGGTCTCGAACTCCTGACTCGGCCTCCCAAAGTGCTGGGGTCACAGGCGTGAGCCACCGCGCCCAGCTGTTCATTCATTTTCAGAGTGTCTGTAACATATGTTCTTTATAGGGAATGGTTACTGTATACTCATGGGTGCCAGGTACTTTAGAAGAGACAAAGAAATATAAATGGTGGGTCTGTATACTCAAGATGACACATATGGAAACTTAAATAGCAGTGTAAAGTATGTCACAGGGCCAAAGTATGTCCTTGTGCCAGGCTAATAGCTCAAATGATCAGTGCTATAACTTCATAGGAGTTAAAGTAATCAGAGAAGTTTCATGGAGGAAAAAGTGAAACGGACTTCGCAGTATAAAGAGGAGCTGGCTAGCTAGAGACATTTTATGTAAAAGGAATGATAAAATGACTAGCCTAGAAGTATTTCCTGAGATTTGTTCAGAGAACCCTGATCATAATTAGAAAGCATTGGGACACCTGGTGTCAAATCTTTATCTGCTGTTAACTCTGTGTGTGGCCTTGGACAGGTTCCCTTGGCAGGTTACAGCTATAATTTTCTCATCTGTAAAGTAAAGATAATACAGAAAAGTTAATAACATGTCTTTTTATTTTACCACTCAGTAGGCATTTCCTCAAATGACTGCTGCCATTAACATTACTCCTACTACTGTCACTGTTCTGCCACCACCACTGCTGTTGCTAATCTTGCCATTACTCTTGCACTTTTACTGGTACTACTAGTAAAACCAGTTACTGCTATTAGTACTATAATTTATATTAGCAGGTCACATCCCAGCTCCTTCCCTGCTTGTCCCCTTCTACCCTCCCCATTGTCAATCCATTCTTCTTTCCAAAAATTCTTTGTAAGGAGCCCTGACTTGGGGATGGCAGGGTGGATCTGGTATCGTCTGGACTGCAAAATCAAATTTGAAGGCTGAAGTCAAAGCCAGAACATTTGACCTTACTTTACTCCCAAGTTATGGTGAGGAAAGGTAAGTCACACAGAACTGGACCCCCGGCTCGAAACAAGAACGAATCAGAGAGCCTGGGCTGGGCTTTAGGTTTCACCGGAGCCATGTACATAGCTCCAAGGATACTTCAGGTGAGCTGTGAAGTCTAGCCTGCCAGATTGCTTTGGTGGAGCAGCAGCCATGTTCCCTCTGCAGCACAAAAACTAGGGGTTGCTGTATTAGACCACTGTCAAGGCTTCCATGTGATGACGTCATGGAAGTTGAGTCCTGTAGCTCTGTTATCCTTCTTCCTCCTTTCCCCTTAACTTAGAACTGGTTATGTGGCATTTGGAGCAAAAAAAAAAAAATGGTTTCTCTCTACTTGCCTTAGAAGGCATTCCTTTCCTTACAACATTTCACCTACTCTTTAGTAAAAATTTACATCAGTCATCTTAATGAGGCACATTTTGAGCATTTTCTTGTAGAGCCACTCTGAGCATCAAGTGCATCTTTTAAGAACAGGAATGAATGTTAAAATATCCAAAATTGGTGAGATCCATGCAATGTTACTTACATATGCCTTTATGCCATTACAGAGAGATGAATCTGTAACGGAGTAGGGGGAGTAAGAAATGTATGAGTAAATTAATAAAGGTGACCCCATTCCTTGCACCTGCTCTCTGTGTGATAAATAATAATAATTTCCAGTTCTCACTCTTGATATATTAGACCACTTTCAAGGTTTCTCTGTGATGACCTATTTCCTCATTTCTTGTTTCACTTACCAAGGTCTCCTATTGCATAGATATGTAAAACTTGTCTGGTGGGCACATTAGATATGTGTTTTACTGCTTTATCTCAAGGTCTGGAATATTTTACATGCTATTAGAATTTTCAATTAGCAAGTTTTAATTAACTAATTGGGGTTTCTTATTAAGAAGCTTTTATGATTTGTCATAGTAGTCTAGCTATGTGTGCACCCTGTTCTATTAAGAAGTCATTAAATCCTCAGAAACAGCCTGTGAATTCATTAATCTTACTGTGTAATTGCAGTAGTCTGAGTATGGAGCAGGGGCATTTGCAAGATAGTGTCTTGAAATAGGAAGATCTTCTGGGTGGTAGGACGTTACATCAATGGAACTGGGCTGGGTAGGAAATACAGTAGTCCAGGGTAACCGAAGTGCTCTGTTTGAATGTATTTTTGAATTTGTTTTCATTCATCTACTTTCTTATACATCTGTATTTGGTGTTCTTGAAATGTACAATGCTTCACACCAGGTGCGTTGTTTGAAATCCTGCAGAAATGTCCCCACTTAGATGAGCTACCTCGAAGTATTGCTTCCTCTGAGGATACCTTGAACAAACATCATCCCCTATGTCATCATATCCTAGAAAATAAAAGCACAAAATCATGTTATTTATTTTATAAATAAAATAATTAAGCACTGAACCACTTCTCAAGTGCCAAGTGGGGCCTCATATCTCAGACACAAAAGCTAGAAATTTCAGGAATAAATGTGGCCAACTGATGTCAGGGTCTAGCTGCTATTCCTGAAGGTCACAGGAGGAGTGCTTTGAGGATTTAAATTCAGTTCACTTACCTGGGAGAGAACCAAAGATGATTCCTATGTCAGGTCCAAATAGGCCTTTGCCACTGGGGGAAGGGAGGGAAAAATGCAGACTCAGGGCAGAGCAGAATTGAGTCAATGGCACAAACTTTCCATCAACAAATGGCTTTATGAGGTACCACTAAAACTCAAAAGTGAGGTTTGCCATTATTCGTGTGCAGCCTTGCCTCCGTGTGATCTCACATAAATAGACTCTTGCTTTGGCAGTGGCACTCAACAGAGTTTACTGCCACTCCAGCCTCCCAGTCCCCCAGTGGTCAAATTGACAGTTTGCAAATATTCTTCTCAGACAGCCGTGGAGGCAGATGTCCTCAGCAGCCCGGACTGGCCATAGCCAGAACCGTGAGGTGAGGTTCGGCATGACCGCATTTTCACCCCATCCTCTTTTTGGGCCATGGTGTGACTTGCCTGGTGTTCTCTGGCCTTGTACTCTGTAACCCTACCACACAGGGCCCTTTCTTCCAGAAGAGCAGTCCCTGGCACTTTTATGAAGGGAAAATAAACTTTCTCCCCAGTAGTGTTGAGAGGCCTGGTTAGGAGTGGAAAATGGGGAACAATAAATGAAGATTCCAAGTGGAGCGGATATTAGGGAATAATAATGAGCAATTCATGAGGTTCAAGGGCATTGACTAACCATGGCCTAGCACATTATCATCCTTGATAGCATTCCCACTTTAAAGTCTTCAGAATGCCTGAGTCACACCCCCAAAGAGCATGATCTTAATAGGGGTCTTTGGTCACCTGGCAGAATCAATGAGGGAAGTAACTGAGTCAGAGGACCCTCAGTTTTATAATATATGGCTAGTCGACTGCTCTCATGAGAATGTGAACGGGAAGGATAGATGCACATTCACAGGTGCCACGTCAGCGCCTCCACTACGTTCCTCCCTTTTCTTCATGACAGCTCTCGGAGCCAAATGCAGGTTCTGATTCTTGTGAAACGCCTTTAAGATCTGCTCTACCTACTCACGAACTTCCTTGACACTCCTTCACTACTTCATCTCTGCTACCCCATCCCACCCAATCAGAGCACAGCAAGGTCGCCTGTCCCTTCCTCCAGCACTCTCTTAATTCAGTGAATGAAGTGAACGTGCCCCAAAGTGAGTTCTTGAGAACACTCATCCCGTGAAACGCTCTTCCAAAGAAGGAGTCTGTGGTTGAGTTTGGGACCTGCTGTGTGTCCTAGGTACAGATTTAAAAGATTCACAGTGCAGGTTCCAGCCTCTGAGCATTTTATTCACTCAAGATAATCTGGCTAACCTTGTTGAGCTTTGGCACTCCTCCACCACTCTTTGGGGAGTGCTTCATGAAGTAGAGGTCATGCCTAATTGTGGTCTCATATTACCACCCCCAGCTGACATTATTGTGTAAAAACATGCCTTTTAGTACACTCAGTTATAAAATAAACAAATATAGTCAAATTGCTGAGCAGGTTTGAGGACTGGGCTGAGAGGGTAGAGAAAGAAGCCTCTTTACATAATTCCCAGTAAGCAGTTGCACCCAATTTCACAAAACAACGATTTGTTCTTGACTCACAGAAAGCCTGAAACCCCAAGAATACCCCTTAACTTCTTCTTCTTTTTTAGAAGCCAGGAAACTTACAAGGCTTTAGGGAGGTGATGTCCATCAGGAAAACACTCTAGAAAGCTAATTAAAAGTCTGTCAGTACGGAAAGTGTTTAAGGGAAACAAATCATTGCAGTTTGATTGGAAAGGCCTCTGTCAAAATCAGCCAAGAGCATTAACTTAGCACTGTTGTAAATGAAATGATATAAATTATACCGCTTTTTCTAAAAACACACTGAATTCAGGGAATGCATGTTGGCATCCTTTTCATATGAGCTACAAAGGATGTGTTTCACTTATGACCACTTTTTTCTATTACTTCACAAATCTGGCAGAAACTAATGTTGAACATGTAAAAGACTAATATACTTTTTAAGAAATCTGTGTAGACCAAACCACAAGAATTTATTGGCCAGGCAACTTAATTGTCATTTAGTTGGAAGATGTCAATTAGAAAGAAGTCCTGGCTGGGCACCATGGCTCATGCCTATAATCCCAGCACTTTGGGAAGCCAAGGCAGGTGGATCACCTGAGGTTAGGAGTTCGAGACCAGCTTGACCAACATGGAGAAATCCCATCTCTACTAAAAATGCAAAAATTAGCTGAGCATGGTGGTGCATGCCTGTAATCCCTGCTACTCGGGAGGCTGAGACAGGAGAATCCCTTGAACCCAAGAGGCAGAGGTTGCAGTGAGCTGAGAACATGCCATTGCACTCCAGGCTGGACAATAAGAGCAAAACTTCATCTGAAAAAAAAAAAAAAAAAGAAAGAAGTCCTGTTTGCAGTCTGGAAAATCAAGTGTGATACTTAGAAAGTGACCTTGTTTACAGATTGGGGTGACATGCCTTGCCCCCCCCGCCCCTTGGGCCTCAAGTTTTTCCAGCTGGCAAACCACAGGCTGAAAAGTTAAGTCATATAAGGCTTTATAGCCCCATGTACTAAAAATATTCCCAGCCAATGGGTAATTTTTAAAGCTGTTCTAATCCTACCTGTAGGTGGATAAATTTGATTGTCACAGAAATAACTGCATTTACACATTACTAGTTGATACCCTAAGCCACCTGCATTTGAGTTGCTGAATTTGACCCTTATGTATGGGCTGACTAGTCATAATATTGAAAAGCTGCTGGAGTACAAGACCAGAGTTCTTTTTTGAGGGGTGGAGGACTAGATTGATATTGCAGATGGACAAGGATGCCCTGCCAAAGCCACCATCCTCAATTAGTGTTCCCAACTCAGCAGCCACACCCACTGCTGACCATGCTCTGTTCCACAGATAGTGTCCCTCTGCAGATGATGGCAGACACTGAGCTTCCAGAGGGCCATCTTTATTGACATTGCATGATCAGTGAGACACAGCTCCAGTCAGGCTGAACAGAGTAGTTGAGCAGGAAATAGTGAAAGGCAGCAGGAAGAAGAAACACCATGGACCCGACTAACCAAAGTATTTACCTCTAGGAGCTATGATGGATTGGATCCCTGAGCTGGGCTACTACAGAAGGACAAGTGATGTCTATCAGAAGCCTCTAGGATGTTTGCAGTTAGATATCTAAAGTCCCGTCTTCACTGGTTCCTAGACAGACTAACTGGGAAGGGCTGGCTGAGGGATTAATGAGCTCACCGCAGGGTGGGGCATGGCAGGACACCAGGGTGGAAAGAGGTTGGAAGCCCAATGGGTCACCGGTCATGTCATCTAGCTCAGGAGGTATGCCTTTATCTGCCATGCTGAGGCAGTGTGAATGCTGTCACTGTGACTTCTCTGATGACATCTCCAGTAAGAAGCTGACTGTGTTGCAGTTATCCAGGGTGAACATCCATCTTTTCTCCATATCATTGAAGCTATACTTCTTATCATCTCACAGACTCAGCCCATAACTTAGGATAAGTATGTATTTTACAGATCTTTGATCCATCAAGGGGATTAAACATACTTTTCAGTCTATTCATTTTCTAGTTGTTCAAGTTAAATTTGTCTTTTTAATCCTTCATAACCCTCCACCCCCAAAGAATATAGGTGTGTGTGTGCCACCTCATTGGAGTCTCTTCAGAGATTCCAGGGATCCAAACCTTTCTGAGTAGGTGGATTCTGAGGTCAGGCACCCCAGCCAAACCACAGAACCTTTTGAAGCCTACTCCCCTCTCGTCCTCTCAAAGCTGAGCTTGCATTAAGCTGCAGGCACTTCAGCTAAGTGTGAAGTCAGAGGGCTAGATTTGTCATTTGTCATGGTAACTAATATGGCACATTTTGGGTTCAGCATTAAGTTTGTAAATCCTTTTTATACACATAAATTTTAATCTCAAACATGACCTTGCAAATGAATGCCAGAATTGGGTTTGGACTGTTTTTACCTCTTGGCTATAGTTAACAAAAAGCCTACCCCTTAAAATGTTGTTCAAGCTTAAAATTTATCCACCTACAGGTAGGATTAGAACAGCTTTAAAAATTACCCATTGGCTGGGAATATTTTTAGTACATGGAGCTATAAAGCCTTATATGACTTAACTTTTCAGCCTGTGGTTTGCCAGCTGGAAAAACTTGAGTTTGGTAAAACTTGAGGCATCATCAAATATTTGTTCCATGCTTTTAAAATAAAGTAAGCTCAGGATTATGCTAATGCTGTAACTAATATCCTATGCTACTGCCTTTAGAGCAACAAGAGGAAACTGCACGTTTCTCTCTGCTAAAAATGATTTTGCTTAATACTATGAAGCTCTTTGTTGATCAGGATGTGGTTCCACTTGGTAACATTTAAGAGATCAAATAGGTAAGATTTTTGTATTGAATATTGATAGCAGATGCCTTCAAATCCCTCCATGCTTACACTCTCATAAGAATAAAAATATCTTAATGTGTTTTTTCCTAAACATGTTTCAAACATGTTTTCAGTGCATTTCTGTGCATAACAAGAAAACAGATGAAATTTGATAACATCTGATTTTAATAGAAAGGAATATGCTTGTTGTTCAACTCCCCCAGCCCTATAGCTGGTTGCAGTTTTCTCCAGCTCTTTTCCCTCAGTGATTCATAACTCAGAGAACAACTCCATTGCCAACTACAGCTCAGCCACTTTGGGAAGGCCTAAAGGGATTTAACTTCTTGTAGCCAGATCTGTATTTCAGCTGTTGGTTTACTTATGAGACCTACAAAAGAATGTAAGAGAGAATTGGTGGATTAGAATGTAATTTTGTACTCATAGGTTGTGTCTGCATGGACAAAGCCCCTCATGGAAAGTGGGGAAAGGTCCCGTGTTGAGATTGGTGACACAGATGAAGCATGGGAACCATTTCACTGGGTGCCAGGATCGGTCCTCTAATCCCCATTTGGGACTGATAAACTTCAGATGTTTTCTCACAACCTACCTCCTCAGAAATGTCTTCTCTGACCCCTCTCCACCCGTTAGGGTTCATTACCCCTTCTTTGCTAGGTACTGCCTCTACCTTGTGCAAAGTAGTTAAGTTTTTCCATTTGTGAACCTGCCTTCCCTGCTAGACTATGGGCTCCTTGAAGGGAGGTGCTAATTCTTACTCATTATGTCCCTGGAAGTGAACACAAACTCTTTATTGTGCCATGAACTGCTGATGGCACAGCTGCTCCGAGTGCCCACCCCACCTGCGTAGTCATTAACCAGTTTCTCATCCTACAGGTATATGCAGGGAATATTCTGTATTGGCTCAGTTCCTCAAAGAGTAGGCTTTTGTAGTTTCTCTGTAGGAGGGAATTGAGTGAGCATGAAAGGAGACAGAACCTGCAGCTCAGCCCAGTAATTCAATCTGAGGAAGGACACAGAGGCAGCAAAGGAGAGAGGCTGTAGAATGTCAGCAGTGTGGCTCATGAACCCGCCATCTTTCTCTTCTTACACCAGATACCTTTTCTGATGTGTTGATTCTAAAACTAGAAGATGCCTGAGCAGTGTTTTTGTCTTGTTCCAATAGTGTGGGACCAATATTCTGTTCTCCTTCTTAATTGGTTCTCTGCCTTTGGAAGAATTGTTGCGTATAAGCACCAACATCAGGACCTAAATACCATAATAATTAACTTGTAAAAGGATTCAGGATCCTGAATGTTTGCTGAATGAACTAATTCATTTTGCAAAACTGGACACACCTGGATTTTTGAAGCTATAAAAACAAATCTGGTTGCCCAGGAAAGATGACCATTTCAGAAAAGTAACCATAAGGCTTATGCTTTAATGTCTAAAATGCATGCTTTTCCTTTTTATTCATGTACACTGTGGCAGCAAATGCCTTAGAACCCAGCAAGAAATTGCATTATTAAATAGAGACCTATACAATTTCTGAAGTTAATAGTACTCTTCTTTTGGCTTAGCAGGGCTAATGTATCAAGCAATGCCAGGGTAAAGACCGTTACACATCAGAGGGGTTCTAGGTGTATGTGAGCCAGAGTGGCATTCCTACAGGGAAGTTAGCACACCCAGATGAAAATTGAACAGCATATTTAAATAGGAGTGATAAGCTTAATTATAACAACCTTTTATTGAGTCCTTACTATGGGCCAGGTAGTGAGCTAAGCCTCTTGAGTAAGATGGGGGAATAGAAGTAACTAAGCTGGGTTATGTGGGTTCACCATCCTTAAAGAATGGGCAAGATTCCCTGTAACTCATACCAACATTTATTTAAATATCATTTAAAATGGAAAATATGGTTGCTTCATTTTGTATTTGCAGAAAATTAGAAGAGAAAGACAAAATTATCTTGTATGCAAGAGTTGTGCCTTTTTTGTCATTGAAATTCAGGTTGTTTGAGCCATCCGTTCATTTCTAACAGAAGCCTGTTGCGCTGATTTGTAATTATTTTGTGTCCTGTGTTTGGCCTTGAGGTAGCCCTTAGCTTATGAGTGCTGTGACCAACTACTTGGTGTAATCTTATGTAGTACAATGCAGGTAATGTACTTGGCTCAATATCAAGCTCATGGTGCATAATGGACACTCTCTAGGTCCCTTGGACAATACGGAATTGAAGTTTTGTTAACCAGGTTTGGTTCAAAGTGAGAATGATTTCCTAAGTACCAGACCTGTGTTTGACATTTGGTTTTTCAGTTATTACAGGTTGAAGATCATTAGGGCTAGTGTCATAAAAATCCTGGGTTTCGGTAAAGTGTACACCTACCTAGACCTACTCAAAGGTCCCGTGGGCGTGATAGTGGCTTTTCATTGGTAGTCTTCTGTAGATCTTTTCATCAACTAGATAGGGCCACTGGATGATCCCAGTCCCTTTTGGGAGGGATGGCATTCCAAGGCAGTGGATCCAAATGTGCCTGCGGGTACTGGGCCACCTTGAGGTTGAAGCAGCTTTGCATATTTAGTCTCTCAAGTGATTCACTGTCATCTACTCAGGGTGTCAGCTGAGACTCCTGCTCTGACATCAGACTGTATAGCCTCAACAACTCTGCAGAGAGTCTTAATGCTCTGGTATCTGGCTGACCTAACTAATTCTATATTACTTAACAGATTACAAAATATTTTGGTATACATAGTCTCATTTGATATGCTCTTGATGGTACTACAAAGTCTTAAACCTTGAAATGTTTAATGAAATCTTAAACCTTGAAAATGTTAACCGGTGCAAAGCTCAACTTGATGCCAGTGTTTCACAAAGAGGAGTGGAGGCTGGAATGAGATTGTATCAAAAGTATCATGAAAAGCAGGTAAGTTATCTCTCTAATTTAGGTCTGAAGCTGAGTGTCTAGTAAAAGTTAGGAATCCTGGGAAGTTCCTAAGTTGGAGGTTAGGAGATAATGGAGAGATAATTTTGACCTGTGTCTAAGGGGTAAACTTGAGACTCCTGACATACATTCATGAGACTGGCAGAGCTGTGAGAGGAAGCTTCTTAAAGACTGGCATTGTCTAGGAGGCAGACTGTTAATTTAATTTTATTTTATTTTATTGTTTAGTTTTTGAGACAGACTCTTGCTAGTCTTGCTCTGTTACCTGAGCTAGAGTGCAGTGGCACAATTTCCGTTCACTACAACCTCTCCATCCTGGGTTCAAGCAATTCTCGCGCCTCAGACTCCCAGGTAGCTGGGATTATAGGCACGCGCCACCACGCCTGGCCAGTTTTTGTATTTTTAGTAGAGATGGGGTTTCACCATGTTGGCCAGGCTGGTCTCAAACTCCTGACCTCAAGTGATCCGCCTGGCCAAAGGCAGACTTTTAAATGACCACAAGAGCACACTTTGTGGCTCAGGCCCACAGGGTGAAGGTCAGCATCACACACGAGCATGACAACACTTCCCTGCGTGTAGTTTGGGTCCTGGAACTACACATGCACTCTAAAGGCCAACTGTGGGGGCCTCCACTACCAAAAGGAAAAGAAAACACTGGGGAATGACAGGAGGGTGCGACAATAGAAAGGCTGGTGGAGGTCAAACAGGGAGCCTAAGGAACAGCATGATCAGCCAGAATGGTTGTGTTGACAGTTGCCTTGCATCGCAAATCCTTCCCTTCCCTGCTCGTCCCTTTCTCTCTCCTCAACTCTCCCTGGCCTCCCAAACTCCAGATGTCAATACTATTGTTCTACAGAATTTATCTGAGTGACTATGGAATCGGAGGAGTCCAGAAAATAACATCTAGACAGGGATGCAAAGGGTATAACTGATGAGAGCAGCTGTTGTGGGATGAGGGTGTGGCTGACAGCAGGGCCTGCTGAATTTGGCCTCTTATGCAGCCTTGTGAGTTTGTGGGTGCACATTTTAGCATATGTCAGGACTTCCTGGGTGTTCAGCAAATGGATGTCTTCTAAGGGCAGGTAGAAATCCGTGAAGTTAATTGTCCAGTTTTCTAATTGCTGACATAGGGTAGAATGCTGCACAACTGCGGACTGAATCAAGTCAAAAAATTCCAAAACTCAACCACTACCTTCAAGTATGATATTTTATATCCAGGAGCCCCCATTCTCTTTTTAATCACTAAAAATATGAGCTAGCAATGTAGCTGCAAACCTTTGTAAGTTATCAATATACAGATGGTCAATATACAGTCAATATACAGATTGTATACGATCAATATTCAGATGGTCATTGTGTTTCTGTTCCTGACGTCTTGGCTGTAAATGCTCCCGCATGCCTGAAGTGAATCTTCAGAAGAAGGGACAGAAAATACAAGGGTGTACAAATGATAAGTCATTACTGTCAGGGTAATTACAGACTCTTAGAAGGTTTTGATTCGGTCTCTTTTTCCATAGGCATCGTGGCATAGTGGGAAAGGGGGTGCAGAAAATAAATAATGCTTCATTTGGATTTTACAGTCTGTCATCCTTATTGCCAGATTTGTTTGATTAGATGAGCCTCAGGTGAGGCAGGATACAAAGAGCTGCCCCTCTGTATAAATTTTACCAAATGCCACATGTAGCTTTTATTTGGCCATGTTTGCAGTGATAAGCTGGAGCACCGTGGCATGAAGCAGTTGGGGAAATGCTTGAAACTGAACACAGATGTAAACACCCCTGGGTCTTATAAATCTCCCAGAGTAAAGCCCCTCAGAGAGTTTTTCTCTGCCCAACCTGTGATTTTCAGCCTCCCCAGGACCTCTCAGTGACTGGCTACCCCACATCAGTGACCCGAATATCACCAGTCCAGCAGCACTGTCCAGTGGCCTGGTACGGCACATAGACCATCTGCAGGCCACACCCAACCCTTCGTCCCCACGTCCTCTTTTTGACATCCTTGGCAGCTTCTGCCATGAATTGACCAAAGACCTAGGTGTAAGATAAGGAAAAAGAAATAGGAAAGCAAACAGAGTTAGCCCATGGAGGCTGGAGGTAGAGAGGTCTTGTCTGAGACACCCAGCTGTTAGTCATCAGAGTGTCTGTCTCCAGCCAGCTCAAGGCAACGCTAGCCAAGGGTGCTGTGAGCAGCCAGGTGGGAATCAGTGGGCAGAGGTCTAATAAACTTTCATCAAGCACTCCAAGGCTTTGATCCACAGTGAGGAGTGGATGGTGATGGCAATTTATTATAGTATGTCACTAGTAATGTAAATAACCACATAGAAGGAGAAGGGAGGAAAAAAAGGAGAAATTCACTATGTTTAGAGTTTTATAATTTTTTGGTTGGTTGGTTTACACATAGTCATAGATCAAAGGGGAAAAAAATTAAGGAGTGTTGACTAAATTATGTGAAATGTCAAGAAATAAATGCTGTATGAGAACAGATTCATTTGAAAGGAATAGCAGAGGTTGTCATGAACCACAAATGCCAAAAACAGAACAACTGTGAGTGGTAGATTCTTAGTACCTATTGTGTTGTTCTTTATGGATGGCTACTATTGTGTAGTAGTTATAAATCCATCAGAAAAAGAGTATATTCAGAGATTAAATGAAATTGAACTGTCCACAGAAAGCAAAATAACTCAGCAGTTATTTTAATCTTGGAAGTATTTGAAAGCATTTAAAGCTATTTTGCAAACATGACATTATGAGCATCCTTTGGCAGAGTAACTAAATAATCTACTAGAAAGGAACAGAAATGTAGACTCTTGAAGATAATAAAAATGTATAATATCATCTGCTTTTTAGATGTCATGGCGTAAGTAACAGGAGGCTTTACATTTTCACCTCAGAGAGGAAAAACAAATTGCTTTGTGATTCCACTATAAAATGATCTAGACTTTCGCCAAGTTTGCTTGAAAACAAAAAATTCAGGACCATTTCTGACTGAATGCAGTGGGCATAGTGTAGCTACTCAGAACATTTTGAATTCTTTTTTCACCTTAGGGCAGTGGAATTTGTTGGTAGCATATATTTACATATTACAGTGGTATTCTGTCCTCAGTGGAATAAAAGACCACCGTAGTTTACTAAACATGTAGGTACAAGTTCAAGGACTGACATGTAGACCACAAAACCCTTCCTCACCTTTGGATTCAGAACTCTATGTCATCAGAATCTCTGTGTTTGTGATTGAGGTTACAGCTACAACGTAAGACAGAAGCCACCTTCGGAGCCCCTCAGTGGCCTGGAATAATTGCTCCCACTTGCGGTCCTTCCACAGTCACTAGGGAGATTTAAAACCACAAATCCCTATCCCAACATCTGATGATTCTGCTCTGTTAGGGATGACATGCAGCCCAGAAATCTATTTTTGGAAGCCACTCACAACCCTGTGAATACTGAGTACTCCAAAACTTGAAGGAAACTCAGTTGGTCATTGGGGGAATCATGGAGGCTCTTGGATGTTTTTTCCAGTAGAATTTCAGTTAAAACAAAGGCTGCTTTATCCCCAGCCTTTGTCAGCTGGTGCTAAATATGAGACACTACAAGATTTCAAACTGCCTTCAGATTGCATATTAGATAGATCTTCTTTAGGTTAATTCTTCAAAAATTATATATCTTTATTTTGTGTGTGTGGTAACCAGAACATTTAATTTCACTTTTAGACTAAACAAATTTACTACAGATTTAAACATATCTCCTGGATATCAAATACAGATGTTCCTGGATTTATAATGGGGTTATGTCCTGGTAAACCCATCATAAGTTAAAAATACATAAGTTTAAAAGGCTTTTAATACACTGACCTACCAAACAAACATCATAGCTCAGCCTAGCTGGCCTTAAACATCCTCAAAACACTTATATTAACCTTTATTCTAGCAAAATCAACTCACACAAACCCTATTTTATAGTAGAGGGTTAAATAATTGATTAAATACTGTACTGAAAGTGGAAAGCAAAATGGTTGTATGTACTCAAAGTACTGTTTCTATTGAATGTGTATTACTTTTGCACCATCCTAAAGTCAAAAAATTGTAAGTCAAATTATCATAAATCAGTCTGTCTGCAGAATGAAGACTTCAGCTGTGAGATTTTAGAAGGCAACCATGGTTGTCAATATTCTGTGAATTGGCCCAAAATCCTAGATCACTCATGAACTCTCAGAAATAAGTTGCTTTCAAGAAACACCTGTCATTTCCAGACCAGTGCTTCTTAAACTTAAAGTGCATGCAAATCCCATAGTTCTGGGGTGGGGTCTAGGATTCTGCCTTTCTAACAAGTGCCCAGGCAATGCTGATGCAACTGGTTCTGAGAACTCCCAGCAAGGGCATGGTGATGAACCACAGCCCCTGAGATGTGTTGGTTGCTGGTCTAGAGGGAATCAAATAACCATAAAAAATGGACAGGTGTCACTTGACCTGGGTGTGAGTGGTAGTAACTTTCAGAGAGGAGGAGGAGGAAGAACTGAAAAGATCTGATTTTAGGCACCCACAAGGCCTGGGGCTTAGAGAAGAGGTGCAGAGGACCCTGCTGGCCCACACCAACATCAGGAATCGGGAGGTGCTACACAGAAGCTCAGGGGGATGATCAGGAGAGCTTTTCCTAGTCCAGGGAATCGGTGCTGGGCATGGCTTGCCCCGCTGGACTTCCCTGGACATCTTACATGCTAGCTGTGTCATAATCCTGCATAAAGTCAGCACCCACACTCAATTCTGCTTGAAATCATGGCTTCTGGATTTACTTTCTTTCTAACAGTGTGTCTAACAGTGGTGTGCTTAAGCCCCAGCCCTAAAAGAAGGTTTAAAAAAAATTTTTTTTTTTACTTCAGTACCCCCAGAAGTACCAAAGCGAGTTCTCAATCACTTTTCCAAAGATCCTAGGTGGAAGAACTATTTTCCTGTAGGTCTTGTGATAGTTTTAAGATGATAATGCATAGTGGGGAGGTGTCCAGGATTATTTCTCGAAATCCAAAATGTATTACCAGTCACACCTTAGCTGATGACAGGGTTCTGGAAAGGGTGTGGCTTAGAGAAATAGAAATTAGGCAAGGGGTTTCCTGCAAAGCCAAATGATCCAAATTTTTTTCCTGTCCCTTGGAAGGCCAGTGAGGCCCCAAAATAGAAATGAAGCTCCCTAGGGCTGGCTTCAGTGATACTGCTGGATTGCTAACTGCTGACATGTGTTTTTAGGAAGATCGTTGCTAGGGGAAACAGCTTCAGGCAAGTGGCAGCACCCAAGATTCTCATGTGACCCCCTGCAGAATTTCTGGAGGAACGTGACTTTACCAAAAACAATAAATGAAATCTCACATCTGTATGTTTCAGCCAAGTTCAGGGGACTATTTTGTTGGCCTGAGACCCAGACTGAAACAAACTTTTTTTTAAGATTTGGTCAACATTAATAGGTGCAGCACACCAACATGGCACGTGTATACATATGTAACAAACCTGCACATTGTGCACATGTACCCTAGAACTTAAAATATCATAATAATAATAAAAAGATTTGGTCAACATTATAAAATGAAAAAAGAGATAATAGCTGCTCAAATCGGGCACCCACCTACAAAACAAATTATAGTCTACCACTTAAGCACAGTTTATATTTCAGATTACTTGATTTTTCAGTAAAATGTGTCAACAAGCATATTGTTCAAAATAGGAAGCCAAATGGCAAATGGTTGGATAACCAGAAAATTAAGGGGTTGGTCTGCAAGCAAGCAAAGGCCATTAAAACCTTATACGCTGTAGACACAGCCTTTGAGCCACACTTTTTCTTGCACTAGACTCACACATAGAACAGTTTGGAATACAGAGACTACAGATATGAATCTAACAGCACACCGGGCACATGTATTATGTTCCTTGTTGCTAAAGTGTTCGGCAAGATGTTGTTCCTTTTATAGTAGTGTTCAGAGGGAGGTAAATAATGTCAGACCATTGGGCTCTGCCCAGTGGGGTAATACCTTTCATGCTAAGCTCATCTGTAGAGGATATGTTTCCATAGTTCCTGTGAAACTTATGTGGAATTTGAATGGTTGCTGAAGGACACGCCAAGGAGGCAAGTGTGGTACAAAATAATTTCTACATCAACATTGCTTTGTGTCATAGGAATCAAAGAAAGTATGAAAATTAGGAGACAGACTTAAACCCACAAGGCTTTATTCCCAGCTGAAATCTGGGTTTACCTTGACAGAACAAGGTGATGAGAAGCGTCAGGATGTTGAAAACTCGGCCCCCAGATATCTCTGTGGAATGCATTAACTCTCAGCTAATGCCCTAGAGAAAGAGCTTTGTAGCTCACCCCAAATGACAATTAGCATCACTCATCAAAGAAAGCACAGGCACACTCACTTTATGGGAAAGCAGCAAATGCTCATGAGAGGGAGATGACTGACTTGAGTACCCCTGGAAAGAAATTAGCCCACACAGTGTTTATGAAACACTTGATTTACACCCTCGTGGCACTAACTTGGCATCATATCGAGGGGAAGGATTGGCTTCCTAATTTGAGATCATCTGTGGAGGAAGTAATGAAGTGGGCCCGAGGTGTCGGGGAAGAGGGAGCACATTATTTCAGACGGAAATGATCGCATTCCTTTCTCACATCTCCCCGGATCAGTCAGTGAGAGACCCGCATCTGGGCCTCATTAGCCATCCAGCGCGCGGCCTCCAGCTAGCAGCGGAGGCGTCTACACTACCCTCCTTTCCTCTGCATTGTTTCCCACGACCCTGAGCCTTATCACAACCTGGGTGTGGCCACCAGGGAAATGCCATTTGGCTCCTTACAGAACAGGATGGATTCCCTGTTCTGTCTGCATAGGCCAGGCAGTCCGGATGTAGGGGATGTGAACATCTGTGTTTTAATAGGGGTTCACTTGAGACAGTCCCCTTCTATTCTGGGAAAATTCAGAACTGTATCTGAGGACGTTGCCTCCAGTTATGCTCAGAACCCTGCTGTATTCCGGGTTCTTGTCAGGTTGGCCTAGGAAGGGCAGGCAGGTGAGGCAGGAATGTGTCAATGTGACAGAATTAGTTTGGTCATGAGAAAGAAGCCTCTCTGGATTAAGCCAGTGGAGGTTTGTGCCCCATAAATTACCACCCAAGACTGATCATGCTTGAGGTCATGTGACCAAATAGTGCCTCATCTTACTTCACTCCCAGCACACCTTGCCCCATGCAAAGGCCAAAGCTTGTTTCAGACCTGCCTCCTGCCGTGCTGCCTTTGTGGTTTGTCACAGCAGAGAGCCAAAAACGCACGTATTGTTTATTGTTCCTTATAATTAGAGTGCCATATAACGGTGTGGGAAACATTCTCAGGCTGGTATCACCCTGTCCTTTTCTACTAAAAGCATTGTGGAGGTAATTAAAATCTGTTGTGGTGTCCCCCCCTATTTTGAGAAGTGGGTGTTTTGGCTCTCAGCTCAGGCCTGGGCTCTGAAACGTACAAGTTGTAGAGGTTGCACAAGTCGTTTAACCTTTCTTCTCTTCTTTCCTCATCTCCGGAGGGAATATGCTAAGAGCAGCCACCTCATAGGGATGCTGTGTGGATCAAACAAAGTGAAGCACTCCCCATGGTGACTGGCACGTAGTAAATGCTCAATTAAATAAATGCTACTCCATTTGCGATACTCAGATAACCCTTTGCGAAGAGAGTTGTCTTTGCTTTTGAATTCTTTAAGACGTTTGTACCTACAAAGGGGAGACTGCACTAAATGATCTGGGTAGGGGAGCTTTCAGCTCCGCTCTTCTCATCAGTTCTGACCACAGGGTGAGGAGGAAGGCTGCACATAAGACAGTGTGCAGGATGTGTGCAAGAGCTCTGTAAACGGCACTTCTAGCTGTTGTTATTGGTTGTCTTGGTCATTAGGAAAGGAAAAGGCAAATGGGAAGAAAGTCAACAAGATACTCAGCACCTTCTACATGATAGCACTCTGCTAAGTGTTTCTACATTTGTTACCTTCCATTCCCCTCACTCACCCAGCCCCCAATGGAGTGAAATGGTGTTGCCTCCATTTTTCTGACGAATTGATTTATTCAGCATCACACAGCAAATAAGTGAGCTGAAATTTGAACTCAGATCTGATTCCAGATTCCCGGAAAAACTGTAGAAACATGCAGTTCCTTGCCTGTCCCCTCCCCCCTTACCCCACTTTCCAGCAGCTTCCCTCCTGTGGGCCATGCTGAAGCTGGCATAAATTTCAAAAACAGCTCATTCTTCCTGCTGGACAGGCCATAAGTAAGATGCATCATAATTAGCTGTGTCTGATTGCCCTCCTGTTGTCCTAAGCTGTAGCCCCTAATTGTATGGTGGTGGGGGTTTTGCTACAGCTAGTTTTATCATTTTGACAGTTTGCTAATAAAAGGTCATCACAGGTACAGAAGCACTCTGATTTACATATGGCAAGTAAAAGGGCATTATGGGAAGTCAGCATCCAAGGTAGGCCTGTGCATTTGTTGCTATTGACACCCATGCTGAGATTCCATAATTGACAAGAAATGCTATTATTAAGCAGGTCTGTTGAGATAATTAGCACTCAGGGTTGCATTTTTAATCGGACTTGAGTCAGATAATTTATCACAGCAGTAGCAAGCTGTCAGGGTCACACAATAAATACTCATTAAGGCTGAATAAAGATTAACTGCAGGCTGAAAGAAAATTAGGCGAAGTAGTAACATTTGATTTCAATATTTACAGTGCTAATTTGGACTGATATTGGCAAAAAGATCAGATCCCCAAATTGAGCTCATTTATGAAGGAAAAAGGGAAGGGATGCTATGTTGAGATGCCTGAGTGGGAATGTTTTTAAAGCTTGAAATCTTATTCCTAATTGATTGCCAAAAATATTAATTTTGAAAGGCTCATTTGGTGTGGCTATTGTAGGAGCTTTGGTATCTCTGCATTAATAAGATGACAACTCCAAACAGAAATTGTGCATCTTGAAGGCGTGCCTAATTTGTTAACATTAGTCAGATACTGCACTTTTAATTTAATGCAACTCACTTGTCTTTGTTCATACATGGGCAGTTTATGGCACTTCAAGTTAATTAAAAACACCTACCATTAAAACATGCAACATCTTTAAAGGAAAAAGGAAGTCATTTCAGGCCACTATATTACCAGCCCAAGACATTTATGTACTTGCTTATAATTTACAGTATACTAAAGATAGGGAACCAAATGAGAACATTAGTATTTATGAATACAGTAAATTTTGTTGACAAAACCAGTGTAAAAGGTCAGATACAGAATCCACAGTAAATGTGCAGTTTGTTTATCGGACTGAGAGGCTTAGATTTTAATGGAAAATTAATTTCAAGGGCTGCTGCGTTGGTGTAAAACCATTCTGATCAGAGACCCAAGACCCAGGCAGCCTCCACCCGAGTACACCACCCACCCACCCAAGATGCAGCAGTCAGTCTTTCTTGTGGACTGGCCTCTCAGTGCTGTCATCAGACTTGAGGGATTTCAGCCAAATCAGCGGTATCATCAGAGAGCTTTTGTTCAATGCCGGATTGTGCCTGTGGTCGTTCTCTGTGAAACCATGTAGGCTGACTGCTGAGATGGCTTCTGGGCATGTGTGTGTGCTGTGTATTGGAAGTGCAGGCTGTAGCATAAGAGGCATTACACTGAGGCAGAAGGACTCTGAGGTGAGTCTGGGTCACAGGGTGCATGAAGGAGCTAGAAGTGAGGAGGTGCAAGGGTAAGGCTGATCACAGGGGGTGGCGGGAAGAGCACCCCCACCACCACACTACTGTGACCCGGCCCTGCAAAAGATAGGAGAGCAGAAAGCTGTCGCCTTCTTCACCAGCCTTTCCCAGGAACTTATCAAAACTTATCAAAACATGAACATGAAGAGGCCTTTGTGTTCCGGGCTCACTGAGAATGGTACCAGGGGGCATGCTCAGGGCTGGCGCAGCACTCTGTAGGGAGCAGGTGAGAGGAGGGCAGCGGGCGGGAGCCAGGTTTCTTCTTCCCAGGAGACACGGAGCTGCTTACTGCTGTGCCAGGGCTCCTGGCCCACACCTGCAGTCTGGCCCTGCTGCCTGCCTCAGTCCTCAGAACCCTCCTCAGTGGTCACGGCAGCCGTGGAATGGCTTTCAGCCACCATTAGCAAGTGGCAGGGTCACTTACATGCAAAGAGGAAAGCAGAGCCCCAGATTCCAATGTGTTCATCCCAATAAACATCATGTGTAGACCCCGTGATGAGAACCGAGGTGTGAAAACCGTCTGAATTCTGAAGGGGTTTCTCATGAAGTGGAGAGAAAGACCATGAGTGGGTGTGTTATAAAACCAGTCTGCCTCTTGTGAGTGCCCAAGAAAAGCAACACGTTAGGGTTGCTGATGGCAAGGTGGCATTTGGCTTGTGGCCTTACACACAGGGTCTTCCCCCTCTAGGAGGCCACGGCCATTTCTTCCCTACACTGGCTCATTGCTGAAGATGCCATCAGAGGGGTGTGGAGGAGGAAAAAAGCCTGAGGCCACGGGTAACTGGCAGGTGGGACAGGGCACAGGGGCCATCTCACCCCAGGGACACACAGCTCATCCCCTTCTGTCCCAATCCAGGGGCCTCTAAACCTGGCTTGGTGCCCTCAGAGTACTGGGGGTATGGCAGGACCTGGGAACCACACCCTGCAAAGGAAGCAAGGCCTCTCACCTGTCCTGTTGCCCCCCCTGCCATAGTGCTGCTTCTTACACTGCTACTCAGTCCTTCCCACCCCCAGCTGTGATTTCCACCTATTTTAGCTTAGCTGACTGTCAGTTCATCTTTGCTGAGCTGTGAGATAACTAAAGATTTTCTCCTCCCAGGAGTTTTGATATTTTAAGCAGAGAATTCCTGATAACAAAACCATTCCTAAAGCCCCACGTAATGAACCTCTAACCGTATCATTTTGTTCATGTATTTTGAAGTAGGAAGATTTGCTCTGTGCTCCATACACCTCATGGCCAGCTGCTACTTGGCTCTGCAACACAAGGTGTTTTAGAGAAACGGCCTAAGCTTCAGATTTCTTGCTAAACAGTGATGGTGGCAAAAGCGGCATCAGTCATGGAAACAAGTGAGAGCCATTCTCCCTGTAGGGGGCAGAAATCAGTATTTTCAGTTCTTTAAAACGGAATCATTATGGCCAGGCATGGTGGCTCACATTTGTAATTCCAGCACTTTGAGAGACTGAGGCGGATGGATGGCTTGAACTCAGGAGTTTGAGACCAGCCTGGGCAATGTGGTAAAACTCCATTTCTACAAAAAAAAAAAAAAAGAAGAAGAAGAAAATTAGCTATTTAGGAGGCTGAGGAGGCTGAGGTGGGACAATTGCTTGAGCCTGGGAGGTGGAGGTTGCAGTGAGCCATGATCATGCCACTGCACTCCAGCCTGAGCAACAGAGCCAGACCCTATCTCAAAAAATCATTAAAAGCAACCAACCAGGCCGGGCACGGTGGCTCAAGCCTGTAATCCCAGCACTTTGGGAGGCCGAGACGGGCGGATCACGAGGTCAGAAGATCGAGACCCTCCTGGCTAACACAGTGAAACCCCGTCTCTACTAAAAAAATACAAAAAAACTAGCCGGGTGAGGTGGCGGGCGCCTGTAGTCCCAGCTACTCAGGAGGCTGAGGCAGGAGAATGGCGTGAACCCAGGAGGCAGAGCTTGCAGTGAGCTGAGATCCGGCCACTGCACTCCAGCCTGGGTGACAGAGCAAGACTCTGTCTCAAAAAAAAAAAAAAAAAAAAAAAAAAAGCAACCAACCAACTATTAACAATAATGGCTACTACTTATTGAAAACCAGCTGTTACCAGGCACCATTTGAAGCACTTTGCACTGTATTCATTCAGTCCTCACAATTGTATTATACCCATTTCACACATGAGGTAACTGAGGCACAGAGATAAGTACCTTGCCCAAGGCTGTAGAAACTGAGGTTAATATGCCCTGGACCTCCCTGGAATTGCTACAGGACAAAGAGCTAGTCAATAGATGAATGGGCCAGGACAGAGAAACAGATTTTCAGAGGACTGTAACATAGACACAGATGCTTTAGTGTGTTGTTTTTGTTGTTTTGTTTTTCCCAGGGAAGAGGTAATGTTGGAAAGTTAAGAACAAAACAAGCCATGCTCCTGGATACAATGTAATGTAAGCTTTCTAAAGAGAAGAGGACATAAAATAGCAGGGCTCATTTGAGGATGGATGTTGCCATTCATTTCAATAGATAATCATGAAGCTTGGAAGAGCCTTTCAAACATAGAGATTGGGTCAGATTGTGAAACTGTTAAGAATTTGACCACAAAAGTGTTTGTGATAGAAAAAAAAAAAATGGAAGTAACCAAAATATTCTTCAATTTGAGATTGGTTCATTAAATTGAGTGTATCCATCCTGTTTAAAAACATGAGGTAGCCAGGCGCGGTGGCTCAAGCCTGTAATCCCAGCACTTTGGGAGGCCAAGAGGGGTGGATCACGAGGTCAGGAGATCAAGACCATCCTGGCTAACACGGTGAAACCCCGTCTCTACTAAAAAAAAAATGCAAAAAACTAGCCCGGCGAGGTGGCGGGCGCCTGTAGTCCCAGCTACTCGGGAGGCTGAGGCCAGAGAATAGCGTGAACCCGGGAGGCGGAGCTTGCAGTAAGCTGAGATCCGGCCACTGCGCTCCAGCCTGGGCCGCGACAGAGCGAGACTCCGTCTCAAAAAAAAAAAAAAAAAAAAAAAACATGAGGTAGATCTGTATGTACTGCCCTGAAAAGATGTCCAAGATCTATTGCTAAGTTTAAGAAGAAAAAAAAGTTGGTAAAGAAAATGCACCCAAAAAAATGCAATCCAGAGTATTTCCCGATAACTGACAGTGGCTATTGGGATAGGACTGTAAGAATTTTCCTTTTTTACAGTATCAGTAATCCTGTGATGTTTGCATTTTTATGGAAAAATATGTTGCTTTTGAGTTCCAAAGAAGCAAAGAGATAGAAAACAAGTTTAAATGGATAGTTGTATTCACTCAGGTATGAGATTTCCTAATGGAATATAAAGCTTTTTCATAGCATATTGATTCTGTTGTTATACATCCATCCATAAAACCAAGAGGGAACACTGATTGCTTAATTTTTTTTCTTGTTTATAAGCAATAAACCTATTCTACAGGTTTTTGAGTGTTTTTGAGTCAATAATATATTTATTTTACATATGCTCTTAAAGGAGAGGATCATATTTTGGTTACCTTTAAGCAAACCAGAATAAGAGGATGTCATGAGAACATCCTAAAGACAAAAGTTCAACAGCAATACTAATGGCAACCGCCTCTATTAAGTGATTGCTATGTACTTCATTTAATCCTCACAACAGCCGGATGGAGGAGCTGTCATACTGGTCACCATTTTCCATTAAAGAAAATAGGCAGGGCTAGGGTAAAGAATGTGCACAGAGCTAGTAAGTGGTAGGGGGAGGTTTCAGACCCTGTATATGAGTTAGTCTTGTGGAGTGCTTGTTAAACATTAAGCCTATGTGCTTGCTTAAGGAGTAAATGTTGTGGACATAAGAGCTGTCTTCATAATGCACAAATCTCTTTGGTTTTAAGATGTATACTAAGAAAGTAAATTTGGCAAGGCTTTGACAACTCTAGTTGACACCAAGCAATAGAAGTGCATGAAAAAAAACCTAACACTGTTGGCAAAGCCTCACAAGAAAATTTAAGAATGAGTACAATGCTTATGTAGAGAAACAAATAGAGCAAAACTAAACATGAAGACTGTAAAGCCCAAGCACCTATTTAACTTGCTGTGTAATGGGATACTTAAACTTAGAGTCAGCAAGCATGTCCGTGATTTCAAATATTTGGCTATGATTAAAGCAGGAAAGGGTATAAAAATATGTTTAGCTGGAGCATGGAGCGCGTTCTGGAGGGGATAATAAACAGGGAATCTTTGACAACAGCAAATAAATCAGAACATGTAAATAGAAAGTCTGGCCTTACGAGCCGTTTTATACCATCAACAGGCAGGATAGATAATCAGGATAGACATGGGAGAGCATTTTAATCTTTACTACCACCATCTCATGTCAAAGTAAACAAATGGACAAAATAAAGCTGAAAGCTTCTATACTCTTTCAGGAATACTTTGTCCCTGAGTTTGTGCATTGGATATAACCATGTAGCATGCAGAGAGTGTGTGTGAGCTTACCTTAGAGAGACTGCATAGATGTGTAAATAAAAACTAAAAGATTGTTGGGGAGCAATAAGGCCACATTTTTATTGTAGCATTTACACTATGTCCACTGCACTCACAAAGAAACTCACTAATCCAGTTGAAGCATGTTGGTATAGACACATATGAGGAAGGGAGGTGGCCAATCTAGATTCCACTGGCAGCTGTAGTAGGCATGTAGTGGAAGACCATGCTAGATGAAACTGTTAAAATAAGTGCTGGTGGTACTTCTGGTCACCAGAGAAAGCATGTCCTCTTGGCAAGCATGTATTTTTTCAGTTAGTTTTTCTTCCAGGCTCTGCCTGACTTCTCATTCTTTGGGTCATCTCTCTTTTCCCTAAAGTATTCCCTAAAGTAAAGGGGAAGAAGAAATCTTTTCTTTTTCTTTAACGACGTTTTTAGGGGAAAAAAATGAAGAATGATGGTTGATGCTTTAACAATAGCATTTCTACTTGCAGCTGTTCTTGTTTCGAACTTCCCAGGGAGGTGGCATGGAAAGCAGAACCAGGCCTGGGACTAGGGCAAGGCACACGAAGTGCTGGGAGTGAGCACCCCCTTCACTGGGGCAGTCCAAGTACCTCACTCCTCACCCTAGTCCTGGCCCTGCTTGAAACTCTGGGTGACCCAGCTCCTGGTCCCACTTCTGCTGCTGTGTGACCTCACCAAGTTGTCACTGTTTCCCCCTTCAACATGGCGTAGAAAAGATTTGCAAACTACAGGATCACAGAGGCTGTGGCTGGTTTATTTCTGTATATAAACAATACCTTCTATTTTGCTGGGGGCTAGCAATTGAGAACTATTCAACTGAATGTAACAGCTTTGTAGATATAATTCACATACCATACATTTCACATATTTAAAGTGTATAATTCATTGGTTTTAGTATATTCACAGAACTGTGCAGTCATCAATACAACCTAGTTTTACAATATTTTTGTCGTCTCTCAGAGAAACCACGTACACATTAGTTGTCTCTGCCCATTTCCCCACTTTCCCAGCTCCTGGAAACCACTAATCTACTTTATTCCTTTGTAGATTTGCCTATTCTGGATTTCCTACATGCGGAATCATATAATATGTGACCTAAAGTGTCTGGCTGCTTTCATTTAGCATGACATTTTCAGGGCTCATCCATGTTGTCACATATGTCAGTACTTTGATTTTATTGCCAAAGAATGTTATTGTGTGTGAATATGGCATATTTTGTTTATTCATTCCTCACTTGAGGTACAGTTCCATTTTGAGGATCTGCCAACTGTTTTCCAAAGCAGCTGCACCGTTTAACATTCCTACCAACAATGGGTGAGGATTCCAATTTCTCCACATCCTCACCAACACTTATTATTGTCTGTTTGATTATACCCATTCCAGCAGGTATGAAGTGGAATCTCATTGCGATTTTGATTTGCATTTCTCAAATGACTGATAATGTTGAGCATCTTTTCAAATGCTTATTGGCATTTGTGTATCTTCTTTGGAGAAATAACTGTTCAAATCCTTTGCCATTATTTAATTGGGTTAGTGATCTTTTTATTGTTGAGTTGTAAGAGTTCTTTTTATGTTCTGGATACAAGTTCATTATCAGATATAAAACTTGCAAATATGTTCTCCTATTCTGTGGGTTGTCTTCACTTACTTGACGATATCATTTGCAGCACTAAGGTTTTAGTTTTAACGAAGCCTAGTTATCTAGTTTTTTTCTTTTGTCACTTGTGCTTTTGGTGTCATATCTAAAAAACCACTGCCTAACCCAAAGTAAGGAGGATTTATTCCTGTGTTTTCTTCTAAGAGTTTTATATATAGCTTTAGCTCTTACATTTACATTTAGGTCTGTGATCGTCTTGGTGTATGAGTTCATTCAACTGAATTTTGAACCTTGCAAAATTATCCTTTCTGTAAATTGGATTGATTTTTTCCTCCTACCCGATGGGATATGGAGCCAAATATAAGTGCTCCAGAGACTACCGCCACGGTGTACCATCTGTCAAACTGCAGGTATCATAACAATCTGGTACACTGTAATATATATGTTTTATATATATTATATATGGTGTGTTATGGTATGTGTGTGTATGTGGCAAAATGAAAAATCTTCACTGGTTTTCAAGCTTCGTTTAGTTTTTATTGCTATTGAAATGCCCTTTAGGTGGTGCTATTGCATTTTCTCTCTTTTTCTTCCTTTTGGCTTTAAAAATCAGAAGGTTTACATCTTGCTTTGGTAAGCCAAGTAATTTACTAGAGAAAAGCCTTCCACCAAAGTAGAAAACTAAAATAACTGCATTTAGATCACATTTACCTGATACAGCTTCTCCAGTTGAAATTCTTGAAGACATTACCCAATGAATATCCTTCTCCAACTGAGTTGTTTTGAATGTGCACCCTAACAAATGAGCATACTGGCTTCTGAGAACTGGTTGCTCAACTGTAAGATCTCCATGTGGAATTAATGATCATTTCCAGCTCATATTCTTTCAACTTCCATGCGGCTAATTAAAAAGTAAAACTTTCAAGTGGTTGACTTCCTAAATGGAAATGCATTCTTTATGTTGGCTGTTTGCAAAATGCCTCTTCTGTTAAGAAACCTGTGTACAGTTTTTACATCTCATTTCCTGGATTATCTTTCCTGTGCCAACTCACAGTGTGGGACATTAGGAAATGGTATGCCTTTTTTGTAACCACTTAAAAAATTCCCAGGAAGGTTTTTTTCCACTCCAACCGCCTTCCCATTATGTTCTGCAGTCTGCCAAGCTTGCCAGAACTCAGCAGGTAGCCCACATGGTATGTGTGTCTGTGTGAGAAAGCTCCCCTGATGTGGACAAGATGTTAGTTGTAAAATGAAGCCAACATCTTGTCCACAAGTGTGCAAAAATACAGTATATCCACAAGCACCAAGGCCTTAAAGAATATTTAGCGAAATATGGCTTTCTTAAATTACTCCATTATTGTAAATGTGATTCAAAGATGAAAACTGCTAAATCTAGAGAAGAAAATCCATAGCCAAACAACCTGTTTTGTTTGCACCTTTTCAAAAGCACAAAACATAGTAATATTTGTGTGTGTTTTTTCTAATAAACTGGAGAGTCCCAAAGGAGGGCCTAGGAAGGATTTTACCGTAGACGATTTCCTACTGCAGAAGCAGCCCTGCTCATTTTCTAGAGCTTATATTTCAGTCAGTTCTTACCCTCTCAGTGCTTGGAGTATTATTTTGAGAAAATCTCTGCTTAGTAGTTATTGGTCAGCTAGTGATTGTTTGCTCTTTTTGAATTCTCCATCTGTATTCAAAATGATCATATCACATCACATATCCATTTAGAATATAGATTGAATGTTGTCTTTATTAAACCCTCCACTAATTTGAGAGCATTATTTTAAAAATGTTTCACCATCTTTGTCCTACTTTTACCAGGAACATCTATACATCACCGAGCCCCTTTTCCTCTGCTGGAAAATTGAAATAATAATACCCATTCCACAGAGCTGTTTATAATGTCCATCCCGGTAACGTTTATAAAGCATCTCCTGGCCTGCCTATATGCTTAGGGAATGATAGCCATCGTTACCAGATGCAGCCCTTTCATATTTATACACAATATCAAAAATGTCATAAAGAAGCATAAAAAAATGTATATGTATGAAAAAGTATGTAAACCTCAAAGCTAGAAGAAAATAATCATTGTTTTTCAGTAGCCTATGCAATCACCACACATGTAAATAGTTCTAAATCTCTTCAGCTTATAGGTTTGCAGGAGAGTGCATGAGGAGTCTGTTGAATATCATCACCAAGTTCATTTTCACATCTTGAAGGACTTTGTTCTTTGTCTTCAGTCTCGATTTACTTCTAGCTGTCATTATTTAAATAAAAGATTAGTTTGCAGTAAATGGATATACATTAAAATGGTTTGGGATAAACGAGGTGTAACTAAAACCTTCATTTAAAGTCTTTCTTTTTAAAAGTCTGTATTTCATGTTGGGAATCATAAATTTATTTATTGTTTCCAGCTGATTGAGAGCACAAGATGTACCCTGTCTTCCACCTGCACCTAGATTATGGATGACTGTATCTGTGACTTTACATGGCAACAGTCCTCATGAAGTATTACATTATGATGTAGGAGCACCTATCAAACGCCAATATTTTTCTCAACTGTGACAGGCTGTAGAGCCAAGATTGTGCTACTTCAAACAGCATTCTCATTATACATGGATTTACACACAACACATGCCTCCTTTCATCCCTGATTGGACTTGAGAACAGTTGGGGGAAATGTCTTAGGTAACTTACTGCCTTAGTCCTGTCCAACTCCAGATGACCTTCCCAAACCTTGGGTTTCTCTTTCTTTTCCTTTCTCACTCTCCATACACGTAAAACTCTTCTCTGTCTTTAACCCCTTTTCCTTTGGCTTATTTCTCCAGTCCCCCAAACCTCCTTTTTAAAAAACTTACAATAGCCCATGCTATTAGTTTATCAAACGAGTTCCTGCTCAGGACTGAGCCTGTGATGAACCAGGGAGAATTATTTCCAACTACGTTCAAGAAGTCACCCAAACCTGATTTTTTTTTTCAAGACAGTGTCTCACTCTGTCACTTGTGCTGGAGTGCAGTGGTGCGATCTTGGCTCACTGCAACCTCTGCCTCCCAGGTTCAAGCAGTTCTCCCAGGGTCAAGCAGTTCTCCCAGGTTCAAGCAATTCTCCCAGGTTCAAGCAATTCTCCCATGTTCTAGCAATTCTCCCAGGTTCAAGCAGTTCTCCCAGATTCCAGCAAATTCTCCCAAGTTCAAGGAATTCTCCCATGTTCTAGCAGTTCTCCCAGGTTCAAGCAGTTCTCCGAGGTTCAAGCAATTCTCCCAGGTTCAAGCAGTTCTCCCAGATTCCAGCAATTCTCCCAAGTTCAAGGAATTCTCCCATGTTCTAGCAGTTCTCCCAGGTTCAAGCAGTTCTCCGAGGTTCAAGCAGTTCTCCCAGGTTCAAGCAGTTCTCCCAGGTTCAAGCAGTTCTCCCAGGTTCAAGCAGTTCTCTCAGGTTCAAGCAATTCTCCCAGGTTCAAGCAGTTCTCCCAGGTTCAAGCAGTTCTCTCAGGTTCAAGCAGTTCTCCCAGGTTCAAGCAGTTCTCCGAGGTTCAAGCAGTTCTCCCAGGTTCAAGCAGTTCTCCCAGGTTCAAGCAGTTCTCCCAGGTTCAAGCAATTCTCCCAGGTTCAAGCAATTCTCCTGCCTAAACCTCCTGAGTAGCTGGGATTACAGGTGTGCACCACCACGCCCAGCTAATTTTTTGTATTTTTAGTAGAGACATTGTTTCACCATGTTGGCCGGACTGGTCTCAAACTCCTGACCTCAGGTGATCTGCCTGCCTCAGCCTCCCGAAGTGCTGGGATTACAGGCCTGAACCACTTCGCCCAGCCTCCAAATCTGATTTTTGCCATCATGTGCAAACACACACATTGCTGTGCCAAGGTATCCCAAATTCCCACCTGCGAGTTTATTCTTATAATATAATAGTCCTGTGTCTTTCTGTTTTGTTGTTTTGTTTTTTTAGGATAGAGGTTTTAAAGAATGGTTTTATAATTCAACAGTTAGGTTCCTCCACACCAGCAACTATGACTTGTGAGCCAAATCCAGTCCTCCACCTGTTTTTGTAAATAAAGTTTTATTGAAACACAGCCATATTCATTTATGTATGAATTGTCTATGGCTGCTTTCACACTTTCACAAGAGTGAAGTCATTGCAGCAGAAACTCTCTGCCCACAAAGCCTAAAATATTTCCTGTCCAACCCTTTACAGAAAAAGTTTGCTAACCCTTGCTCTACATGAAATCTCATTGTAGATGGCCTTCCAGAAGGCAAAGATGTAATTACTCCACTGAGAAATTCTCCTTTGCCACAAATTTACAGAAAGGACTTGGACAAGTCATTTAATCTACTTAGATCTGGTTTCACATTCAGTAAAAATGTTATTTTTAATACTGGCTTTTTTTCTGATAGCAAAATGATCGAAAACTTCAATTACTGTTCATATAATACCACTGCCCTGCTGATGGCTGTGTTATATTTAGCATATCGTTTTGTCAACTTATCTCTTCCTTTTTAAGAAAAAAAGTGGCTGTCAGTCTATAGGAGAAAATTATTTGGAATATTTGGGCTATAGTGGTAAGATGTAAATACAGTTTCTTAAAATAATACGAAATTTAGATTATATGAACGTTTTCTTAGTGGTAGAGCAAAAACCTACAATTTTGAGTTTTTATGACAGTGTCTAAAAATAACTATTTGAACCATTTTTTTATGAAGAAAAGTTTAATCTTTCCTTTTAAAAAAATTTATCACAAAACCAATAAAACCATCAAAAAGTGAACATACTTGTGTTGTATTGCCTTTTTGTATGCTATAAATGTGCCTGTTTTCATTAACCTTAGTGTGACCACTTGCAATGTGTTCTTGGGAGAAAAGGAGGACAAGGTTGGAATGTTCCAGAAATACTGTCAGGGAAAACAGTGGTCAGGTTTGCAATAACATTTTCTCATCTTGTTCTTCATAGCCATTCTCTTTATATTTTCATGTAAGATACATTTTAGTATTGTAATAACTTTGTTCTGACCAAAAAGTAATATATGTTCATTATAGAAAATGTAGAAAATTGGCCGGGCACGGTGGTTCACGCCTGTAATCCCAGCACTTTGGGAGGCCTAGGCGGGTGGATCATGAGGTCAGGAGATCCAGACCATCCTGGCTAACACGGTGAAACCACATCTCTACTAAAAATACAAAAAATTAGCCAAGCATGGTGGCGGGCGCCTGTAGTTCCAGCTACTCGAGAGGCTGAGACAGGAGAATAGCGTGAACCTGGGAGGCAGAGCTTGCAGTGAGCCTAGATCGCGCCACTGCACTCCAGCCTGGGTGACAGAGCGAGACTCGGTCTCAAAAAAAAAAAAAAAAAAAAAAAGGAAATGCAGAAAATATGGAGGAAGGGATAGAGAAGGAAATATATTCTCCTATAATTTTGTTCCCCAGAGATAACCACTGTTGATATTTTGGGGTGTATCTTTCTAGGCTTGTTTTTCCCACATATATTACATGCATTTTAAAAAATTGCTATTATACTTTCTTAGGAATAATAATACTGCCATTTATTATTTGGCTTTACTCTGCACTTTGCAACAGCTTAATCACTTAATCCTGATAGCATTCCTCATGTACAGATGGGATAAACCTCATTTTACCCATGAGAAATTTTACCCAAGAGATTAAATCTTTTGCCCAAAGTCACACAGCTCATGCCTAAACTCACATTCTTAGGTACTGTATGTACTCTCCTACCTACAAACTTCTGCTTACAGTCAATAAGCTAAAGTGCTTGTAACTGGCAAACTAAGTAACTTCTTTGTGGTTAGGGTAATATTTAGTAAAAGTGGTTATTCTGTAGTGTACCCTGTAGTGAAGGTTTTCATTGAAGATTCCAGGCTGACCCTCACTTCCTTCTGGGAGCCTGGATCTCCTCCACAGGGCTGCTGGACACACTCCCTGGCCTGCTGGCCACCAGATCTTTCAGGGTGGCCGCCACTTCTGCTCCCTCCCCCTGCTGGCCACAGCACCCGATATGCTGTGGGCATGCCACAGGCCACTGGGCAATGCTTGGCTGCCCACTGGAGCCACCCTACCGTAAATCACAGGGAAATATTTTAACCACTAAATAAATCAGAAACCAGAATATAGCAGCTCCTCTCAAGGAGCTGGCTCCTAGAAGACTGCTTTATTTATAAGTTTTGAAGAGGACTCCAGAGGGATAAGTTGCTTAGAATACTTTCAGTTGCCAAGAAAAGTAAGTTGCCAGTTAAAATCAAATCTTGAACATGCCCCTTTTGCCCAGGTTAGATTTTGAGCCTGTATACAGGTAAGCATCGTCCCTGCCCTTCCCGTCACCAACTGCCATGTGCTCTTTTTTTAAGTCCAGGGGTACATATTTTCATATGTACATATGTGGATTTGTTACACAGGTAAAGTGTGTTGGGGGTTTGTTGTACAGATTGTTTCATCATCCAGGTACTAAGCCTAGCATCCATTAGTTATTTTTCCTGATCCTTTCCCTCCTTCCACCCTCCGCCCTCTGACAGGCCCCAGTGTGTGTGATTCCCCTGTATGTGTCCATGTGTTCTCATCATTTAGCTCCCACTTAGGAGTGAGAACATGCAGTATTTGCTTTTCTGTTCCTGCGTGACTTTGCTGAAGATGATGGCCTCCAGCTCCATCCATGTGCTTGCTCTGTTAGAAGGCTGTAACTCAAAGATGTTTAAGAAAGGTACTTGTACAATACCTAGGAAGGGCACTAGCAAAGAACAAAGCAAAGAACTAGTGTCCTTCAGAGCATACTATATCAGAACTTAACACAAGCAAGCTTTGAAGAATTGTGTTTTCTTCTTTGTTAGAAGGTAAATCTAAGATTGACTGCGACATCCCAGTCGTAAAAGGTCTTGCCTGCAATTGGCTTTCCATTGGGAAACCTAATAAAAATTCGTTAATGCAATGCGATTCAAAATTACTATGAAAGTTAAGAATAATAAAGCTGAACCTAAATAAAGTGCTATTAAATGTGTTTATATCTGCATTAGGCTTAAGCTACACTGGCAATGAAAAGTTTCTACTTTTCATTGTTCAACAGTTTCAAATGTACCAGAAAATGTTGGCCAAAGACTATTGCCTAACTGAAACCAGATAGGCCCAGACTTCCAAAAGCTATGAGAAGAAAATAAATCCCTCTGTTCAAAATAATCTGAGCATTTTAAGTATAGCCATCACATACCATTTGGCACAATTTAGTACAAGTCTGTGTTGCTTTTCAGTAAATATATAATTAAATAAATACAAATGAACTATTCAAATAAAACACAAACATGTTGACACAGTTATATGACCTCATGTTGCATATGGGCCTTGTAGATTCAATTATTATTTCATTTTATCAAGTACATGTAAAATGAGAAGTTTTCATCATAGGGTTCCTGAAAATTGATTTGGGAAAGAAATTCTTGCCTCTAGAATTTGCTCTGACCTTCTTGTAGAATACTAATTGCATTTGGGGTGACTTAAAGGGTGCTGAGAACTCCTTACCCAAACAGCATTCCCACATCTACCATTATGAATTATATTTTTGGCAACTTCTCTTCATAGTTCTTTTTTATATTTTTGTGTTGCAATATAAAAAACATCTCTTGTGAGATGTTATTCAAATGAGAAATATAGATTGATGATTCTATGAGGCTCCTGCCCACAAAGGGCTTATAGTTTACTTTAAAAAGCAGAGGGAGGCATTAAAATCTCACTACTTGTTAAGTACTATATACCAGACACGATTATCAGTACTTTATATTTATTATATCATTTAATGCTTACAACAGCACGATAAGGAAGATACTATTATCCTCATTTTACAGATGAAGATACTAAGGCACAGAGATGTTGAGAGACTTGTCCATTGTCACAGAGAGTAGATGATCAAGCTGGGATTCAAATCACAGCAGAAAGTTTTCGAAGCCCATCCTCTTAATGTTCCTAAGTGGCCTTCCCAATAGTGAGAGTTTCTTTGTTCATTTCTTTAGTAAATACTATAAACAGAAGTTCGGGGAAGAAATTGGGATGGGGGCTCCACAGGGGATTCCCAGCTGAGCAGGAGAGTGCTGGAGCCACTGCCTCTGGGAATCCTGGGAAACTCTGAAGGGGGAGACAGAGCAGCTCCTGGATCTCCTGTGCATCCTCATTCAAGGCAATGAATGAGAGATAAAAAATAGGCCAGAGTGCTGCTATGGTGACTTTTTCCATTTAGTAGAGCACCTATATGTTCTTAGAAGAAAGTCTGATGTCTTCTTGACATGCACAAATTACCCAAGAACCCAGTGGTTTGCTCAGTGAAAAAGGTCAGTCTTGCTTTGTAGATGCTAAGGAAAAAGTGCAAGCCAGGACCTGAATGCTGTTTTTCACCATCTCCCTTGTACAGTGTTGCTGTTGAAGGTATGTCCTGCCAGTTCCAAGGACTAGCTGCTATTTGGGGGGTTTGCTGGTCCATTTATGGCTACACCATGGAAGATCCTCATGTGGGCCTCTGTTCACAGCTTTGTTTCATCATTGTACTCTCAGCCATGATTTCCCCAAACCCAAGTACTGTGTCCAGAAAGATGGGTACAAAGGAGTTTCCAACTCATCATATACTCTTCCCAAACCAGCCTTCCTCTCCATCTTGAGCCTGTCCTCAAGGTGTCCTGTCTATCTTGAGCCTGTCCACACTCTGCCTGCCCTAATGATAACATCACTTCCCTTTGGGGACTCCTTCATCACTCATGCAGAGTGGTTCACTTCTTCCAAGTATTCAGCTCTGCATACCACAGGGGACTCTCCAGGCTGGCCATGGTGAGGTTTCTAAGGTTTTTAGTACACCTTACTTTGTAACTACAGAGGTAAGATTCCAGTATCTTCCCAGAAGAAAGGTGATCTGCATCCAGGTGACCTCAGTAGAGATTCCTAGTTGTAGAAGGGGCTGCCATGATTTTTAAGAACTCCTCCAACGGACATTTTGCTTCCTCTGCAAAAGACACATAATACACAACATACCGGAACATATACATCCAAATGAATATTGACCTTGGGCTGGGCACATGGCTCTTGCCCGTAATTCCAGCACTTTGGGAGGCTGAGGCAAGAGGATCCCTTGACGCTGGGAGTTCAAGACCAGGCTGGGCAACATAGCAAGGGCCTGTCTCTAGAAAAAAATTAAAAATAAAATTAGTGGGGTATGGTGACCATGCTTGTAGTCCTAGCTACTTGTGAGGATGAGGTAGGAGAATCACTTGAGCCTAGGAGTTAGAGGCTGCAGTGAGCTATGACTGCCACTGCACTCCAGCCTTGGCAACAGAACAAGACCCTGTCTCTAGAAAAATAAAATAAATGAATGTTGTCTTTTTAAAAAGTACCACATTGGGGGATGTTTACCAGACCTATTTCAATGACTCTACCATTGCTCAAAATATGTTTTCAGCTGCTTTTTTGGAATGGTCTTCAAAGATAATTTCCAATCTCATGAAAGGCTGAGATTCTATTTAGCTTCACCTTATTTGTTTTGGGTAAGTTTTTGCTGTGTGGTTTTTACTTCAAGGGGTTCTGGGAGCTGAATTACCTACTGTATTCTCCAAACTTGACTACAAATGGCCTTTGGCTCCTCAGTGATAGTTACCACCCTTAGTGATCTTCCATAGAAGTCCAGGTATTTTCCAAAGGTGTTTTCAATAGGAAGTCCAAAATATTTTTGAGTAATAAAATGGCAGCACAGCAGAGTAAGTACATATATCCCCCTAAGATGGCAGCATTAAAGGGAATAACCCTATTTTTAAAAATATATGTCTGGCATTCGTTAGTCACCCTGTGTTGGTAAAGCACTGTGTTCATGATGGATGTCACTGTTGCGTTCCAAGGGATGCTAGGCTCGTGCTTACTTACAGAGAAACTAACTCGTCATTGTCTTAGCAGAAAACAAATTAAATAAGCTTTATGCGGATTTGCCCAGAGAATGCACCCAGTACCTTATTGGATTCATAAAAATGAAAAGAAAGTTTTAATGGCATTCATTTTTCTAGGTACCTTCATATGACAGCAAATTGAAAGAGCATTAGCTGCCTTCTTGCCTGCTTCAAATTACAGAATGACACAGTTGTCTAAATAATCATTTTTTAAAAACCCCTTTTCTGACTTTCCCACAAGAAGCAGCTTTAGAAAAATGAAAATATACTTCATGGATACTAATTCATTTTCTCATTCACTTAACTTTGTGAGAGATTGTGAAAATGTTTTTATGCTCTTATAGTGAACGAAAATTGTATGACATGTTCAGTTTCTGAAATACCTAATTGTCAGAACATTTCTGAAATGCCTAATTGTCAGAGCATTTCTGAATTTGGCTGCAGACAAATGGTCAACATTGTCTTTAAGGGCCTATTAAGACTGTGAGCTGGGCGCGGTGGCTCACGCCTGTAATCCCAGCACTTTAGGAGGCCGAGGCGGGTGGATCACAAGGTCAGGAGTTCAAGACCAGCCTGGCCATGATGGTGAAACCCCATCTCTACTAAAAATACAAAAATCAGCCGAGCGTGGTGGCAGGCGCCTGTAATTCCGGCTGCTTGGGAGGCTGAGGCAGAGAATTGTTTGAACCCGGGAGACAGGTTGTAGTGAGCTGAGATCGCGCCCCTGCACTCCAGCCTGGGCGACAGAGCAAGACTCGGTCTCAAAAGATTGTGATATGGCTGCCGGAGGAGAAAATGATCATGAAAACTGTCCCACCATTTTCAGTCCCCGTCCCCATCCCACAAGAATACAGTAAAGGTGGCATTTCTTGTGCCCAAGAATAAGGCCCACTCATAATTTGTGAGTGAACGTTAAACAACACTTCGTACTCAAACTAATTCATTTCTGTTTCTACCATTAACCCTGGACAAACCCATCCCTGCCAGATGGGTTGCATTTTACATCTCCCTCAGTCTCGTAGTGCTCAAAAATTGGTTCAGGGCTTTCTCGGGTTTAAGGTTAGCCATTAAATCATGTCACTGTGGTGTTAATTTCCGTCCCTGTGCTGAGGATATGCAAATACGTTTGGCCTAATCCTCATCACCTGTCCTCTCCTAGTGTGCCAAGTCTGCAAGCAGGCATTGGTGGGATGGGGCTGGGGGGCTGCAGGGGGAATGGAGCGGGAGGAATGGCTGTAAATGTTGGTGGCGCCAGCCCAGCCGTGCTCCCATCCGTTGGCAGCCCAGCATCTGCTGGGAAGTGTGCAGTTCCATCCAGTCAGCCACAGCCTCCCAGTAGGAGATAAGCCGGATGAAGGAGGCTGAGTCTGGCAGCGGATTCCAGGCCTGATAGAATAATGTCTGACATTCAACTCTGCAAAGTTGGGATAGAGTGTGTGGAGACGATCCCACAGGAGCCACCAGCTGGCCTATTTTAACTTTGGCTGTTGACAGTTCATGCTGAGAGCACTTGTTTCTGAATTCAACAAATCTGGAAACTCGACGTTTTAATTTCGGGTTTTCATTTGGAAGAGTCATTTTACTGGAACCCAAGCCCTTGCGGACATTACCCTAAGGACATACTGGTCTTGTCTATACCACTGAGTAGAGAAGACTAGAAAAACCTCCAACACCAAATGGCTGTCCTTGGAAAAAGCAGCAGTCAGTTATGCCAAACAGCCACAGAAGGCATGGTCTTAGAATGTCACTAGAGTCTCCAGGGAGCTGCTGAAGCTCATCAGGAGACTGCCTCCAACAACCACAGCCTGGGTTCTCACCTCCAGACCACGGCCTCCTCATAACTCCCTTCAGGTCCTTAAAGAGACCCTGTTAAATGATTAAA
This sequence comes from Chlorocebus sabaeus, assembly GCF_047675955.1. Classification (NCBI taxonomy): domain Eukaryota; kingdom Metazoa; phylum Chordata; class Mammalia; order Primates; family Cercopithecidae; genus Chlorocebus; species Chlorocebus sabaeus. Next base: position 33,907,575 of record NC_132924.1, read on the forward strand.
ATGCTATGGAAGGAAATTCTAACATATACAGTATCAGATTCTTTTCATGGTCATATCACTTCCCATTTTTTCTACTTATCCTAGCTTCTAGGTGAATGTTGATCATAATGTTTTACTGCCAGGGTGAGGAACTTTGAGGAGACGGCTCTGGCACCTTTGTGAGTTGTTAGAAGCATGTATCTCTGGGTGCTCCAGGAGGTTTATGAGTTACCTGGCACAGATTAAACTCAATAAAAGGAAATATTTTGGTCAAATGCTTCCTCTTTTAAATTAATACTCTCTTGACTACTATGAAAAAAAAACCACTATTAAAAGCTGTTAGTACTTTTGCTGACTTGAAAATATTAGGAAAAATTTTCCTATTAAAAGTTGTTGGTTATTTTGCTGACTTTAAGAATATTTTATAAGGCCTGGCGTGGTGGCTCACGCCTGTAGTCCTAGCACTTTGGGAGGTCGAGGCGGGCAGATTGCCTGAGCTCAGCAGTTCAAGACCAGCCTGGGCAACACAGTGAAACCCAATCTCTACTAAAATACAAAAAATTAGCCGCACATGGTGGTGTGTGCCTATAGTCCAGCTACTCAGGAGGATGAGGCAGGAGAATTGCTTGAACCTGGTAGGTGGAGGTTGTAGTGAGCTGAGATCGTGCCACTGCACTCCAGCCTGGGCGACTGACTAAGACTCTGTCTCCAATTAAAAAAGAATATAACCAACATAAAATGTGGTTCGAAAAGTACTGTCTAAATGAAAATGAGACCTTACTTTGTTCTGTTTGTCTTCAATGCACTTCCTCATTTTTATCTTTACATATGCATTCTTTCTGTAATGATTTATATCCATTTCATCCAAAAAGTTTAAAACATATAAAATGCCCTGTAAAAATTTATACTAAGTTCCCTAAAACACTTGAGAAATTCACTGAATTTTTCTAGGCATACACTTCATTCACTCGAATGAAAACTTGGCTGAGGAAATCATGGAGTTTGTATAATTAACTTCTAATTTATTCTTCCTTATACCTAAGCTTCTAAAGCCCAGGTGTGATAGAAATTCTTTTTTTTTAATATTTTTCTATTTTTGTAGAGACATGATCTCACTACATGGCTGGTCTCGAACTCCTGGTCTCAAGCAGTCCTACCCCCTCGGACTCCCAAAGCGCTGGGATTGCAGGCTTGAGCCACCATGCCTGGCCAGAAATTGCATTTTTAAGTGAACAGTTCAGAGCCCTGTATTTTTCATGGATTATTTTAAGAATTACGATGATGATGAAGATAATATAATCCCTAACACTGCAACCCATTATGAAGAGTTACCGGGGGCCACCAAAATTTTGCTATCAAGGCAACATCCCTCAATCAAGTTAACAGATGTTCTTTTTCAGTGCGTCTTCTGGAAGAATCGATGCCAGTCTGCCCTTATGACAAACATGTTTCTTAATGAGATCTGATTTATGAAGTTTTGACAATTATACTTTTCCCATCTCTTACTGCCACTTTAAGAAAAGTCATGCTGGTAAGCTACACTATAAAACTTCTGGCCTGCAGAGGGCTCTATAATACCATATTTTCCGAGACAACACTTGTAAAAAGCAAAAGCGGAAAAAAAAAAGGTACTTGCTGGAAGGGGGAAGGGGAAGCCCAGAGGCTTTATAATGCTTCCAGCAGGCAGTCTGGTTGCAGTCTGGTAAACAGACTAGGAATTGTGGGCAAAGCCCTTTTCCTTGAGTTTTCCACCAACCATGAGATCAGATGACTCTGTCCGGACTCATTACTTTAATAGCCTAGAGCTAGTTCACATAGCAGCAGGAGTCCACCAAAAAGGCATTTAATTATTGAAACTAAAACTGGTACTTGTAACTGCCGATTAGTAGTAGTCAGATTTTTTCAGTATTTCAAGTAATTTATAAAGCGCTTACACACATAAATAGAAAGCTTTAAATGCTGGTATTCCATAAAAAGTAAATAAAATATATTTTTGTGCATTAAGACTTAATTAAGTGGCATGATTTCATGTCACAAATTTAAAACGGGCAGGTGAGACTTGCCAACATTACTACAGCTGTGTTTTACATTAGGAAATTAATTAAAATAGTCGTTTATGCTTTTTTCCACTTACGGGTATTTAGTCCTCTCTATTACGCCATATATTTTCCCTTCAATCATTATATTATGGTAATTTATCTTAGCAGGTGATATCTTACTCTGTTGTTGGTGGAAGTGGGGAGCATTAGTCAATTGAAAAATTTATGCTGGGCTACTGAGGCAGATCAGACAGCTGGAGGCACTTCCTGCTGGCCAGGAAAGAAGAGGGTCTTATTCACATGCCCCCCTTTAATCCCGTCTTAGCAGAATTTATTTTCTATTTCACTAGAACAAAGTTTTTTCTGATGTCAGGAAGGGAAGCAGAGAAAAGCAGGAAAATATTTGACACGCCATATGACACATCGTCATTTAGACTTAGCTGTTACATGAGACCTTATTTGTGAAGCCGACCTGCTTACACAGTTCAGTTATGGAATGTGCTAAACCTAAAGCCATTTAAAACATGCCCAAGTGAATAGTTGATATGCAGTTTGTAATGCAAATAAATAATGTCCTGATTTTATATATCAAAGCTAAATAAGGACTCCCTTGAGATATCAAGAACAAATTGATCACTCTGTACTTATTTACTGTAGTTATTTATGTTAACAATTATAATAAAATTATGACTTGATGAAGTTTTAACGATGTAAGTAATTTTGCTCCCCAAGAGGCATCAGTTGCCAAATGAAGCTGAAGTTTTCAGGAAAGCTAAGAACTCAGTGTACTAAAACATCACCATAGTGCCTTTAATATTGGATGTACCTTACAATAATGTGGATTAGTTTTGGGTCAGGGCCAGGAGCTTTTGGTTCCTCAAACACTGAAGGCACTTCCCTTGAGGCATTCATCCCTGTAAGAGAGTCCCTTTAGCTTGGATTATAAGGGTAGCAATGAAGGAGGATTCCAAGGCGCAAGCAGTAATACAACTTGCACACAGAGTAAACTCCACAAGTTGCTTATTGTGAAGTTGTTTAGAAACCAGGATTGAATTTGCCTCTACTTACATTGTCATTAGTGATATTTAGATTTACAGCCAATTCCCAACTAGTACTTTTTGAAATGATTAGGTATTAATTATTTAATAAATGGTGCGGGTAGAATTAGACTGCTGGTCCAATCTTCCTGGGCGCTCCAGAGCACTCCTGTAGTCAAATAGCACAAAATTGAGCTTGCTCCTTCCTTCTGTAACCATAAGTCACCCCTCTTTTCTATAACTTCACCCAAGCAAATTTGGCACCATTTTAGTGATTACAAAGATGTTATTTCATGTTGCTGCCTTATCATCATAGAATGCATCCTCCTGCTTGTTCTGTTTTATCCAGCTCTGATAGTTACATTTTTGACAAGATACGCAGCTACTGAGCTTTAAGGCATTGTTGACATGCTTGCATTTTCCATTTACCTTTGAAAAATTAAATGACTTTTCTTTAACTCTCATCACAGGTTTTGGCATGAATGACCTATGATCTTTATTCCTTATTGGTTTATTTCTCCAAATTTTCCCGTTTTAGTTTCTATTCACAATGGGGGGCCAGGTTCAAAATATTTTTCTCTTCTAAGAGCTCAAAAATCATAATTCTTCAAAATATAATTTTACATTTCATGCTAATGAGATAGTCTACCCACCTATGTTGAGCATTTAAAGTTGCCCGTTACTCGGACCTGTGTTTCAGTGCTACCTTCATCACTTAGTAAGCAAGAGACCTTCACTCAGCCTCTTACCTTTTAAGAACCATGATACTTCGTGTGCTCAAAAGCACAAATCTGAAGACCAAGGACTAGGCCAGATAATATCACAAAGTCCCATGTTTAGATGATTGGTGTTAACGAAACTTAAAACAGGCTGCATTTCTTTTCAACAATGTCATTTCCTATATTTAAGCAGCAGTTCAGTATAAGCTCACCAAATTTCATTTTAAATCTCACTAGCCGATTTTTTTTTGTCTTATCACCACTGTTCTCTCCTTAATTCATTTTGGAAAGAGGGAGTGAACAGGACATGCATAGTCAAATTCTTTAGAGAAATGGAAATTTGCATAGGTGGTGAAAATTGCCACAAGCACAGTTAATGAAGCAAGCATGTGGCTACTTATAACTCTGCTCTCAAATTTTCTGTATGACTCTGTGCAGCAATATGTGCTCAATAACTGCCTGATTGTGTGCAGATAACACATGGAAAAGTTCAAATACTAGAAAATATTGATATCCCTTCTCCAGCTAGATTTTATCTGAAGACTACTCATTTTCCTCCTTTGCTCAAGATGACACAAAGATGCCTATGACATGAACTTTGCCCCCCTCCTAAGTCTCTGATGTAGTCAGTGAGGTGATACTAATATATATGAACAACTATAAAATAATCAAGTGCTAAACCTTGTGATTTTTCTTAGAGTTGCAACTGGTGTTCACACAAAGAGATAAATGTTGGCTAGAGTGATGATGAAGATATAACTTGAGCCAGAGCTTGAAGGGTTATTAGGATTTTTTTTAAAGGGGCATTTGAGCTTAAAGGAAAAAGATGTATAATTAAAGAGCAGTATAAAAGTTTTATATCCTTTGTATTAGGATGGGTTTGACTATACTGCAGTAACAAATCCCCAAATTTCAGTGACTTAACACAACAGGAGTTTATTTTTTGCTTACTCTGCGTATCCACCATGGTTCATTAGAGATGCCCTGCTCCTTCACTCAGGAACCTAGTCTTATAGAAGCTTTATCTCAACCCACACTCTGTAATCACTATAGCAGGAGGTGCCACTATAGCTCATCATTGCTTGTGCATTTTCCAAATCAAGTCATCTGCCCATATGTAACCTCAAGGGGAACAAAGAAGTGCAGTACCATCATGTGGCCCAAAAGTGGAGAGTCAGAAATATGTGGGAAACAGCATCAGTGACTGCCACATCTTTCTGTGTAATCTTTAGAACAAATACAATGCTTAGAGTAAATAAAACTGTCTATGCAAACTTATCATAGCACGAAAATCTCCAGCTTACCTTCCAGGGATCTTAAAATAGCTTGCTTGGCTTCTGCTTCCATCTAGAATGCTGGTATATATGTTGCTAGCCTTCTTTGGAGTACTTTTCCCCACTTGCAAATCTAGCTGGAGAATGGATGTCAATATATTCTAGTATTTGAACTTCCAAGTGCTATCTGCACATAATCAGGCAGTTATTGAGCACATATTGCTGCACAGTTATACAGAAAATTTGAGAGCAGAGTTGCAAGTAGCCACGTGCTTGCTTCATTAACTGTGCTTGTGGCAATTTTTACCACCTATGCAAATTTCCATTTCTCTGAAGAATTTGACTGTACATGTCTTGTTCACTCCCTTTCCAAAATGAATTAAGGAGAAGAGAAAACAGTGGTGATGAGGAAAAAAATCAGCTAGTGAGATTTAAAATGAAATTTGGTAGCTTATACTGAACTGCTGCTTAAATATGGGAAATGACATTAATTGTTCAAAAGAAATACAGCCTGTTTTAAGTTTCATTAACACCAGTGACCAGTATCTCAGCAGACATATGTCTGCAAAGACCATGTAGAACAGCTCCATTGCCTGTTTCCACCTAAAACTCTCCCCTTCTCCTTTGCTGGAAGGGCCATAAAAGTGTATTCAGGTGGTAATCTTAAATCGTCTAAGCTTCGTGGTTCTCAAACCGACAGCATCAGGATCACCTGGGAACTTGTTAGAACTGCAGCTTCTTAGGTGCCACCCTAGACCTACTGAGTCAGAACTCTGGTCTAAGCTGACGGAAGCGACTCATTCCTCATGCCACTGATTGATGTAAACAATATTGTGATGTAGTTCTAGTCAGTGAAACCTGAGGAGAAATATGCCAGAGTTGGGAGTGAGGAGAGGCACTCTGGAATAGGTCCTCATTGCCTTTAGAAAAGACTGTGCCTCCATGGAAAGCAAACTCGGGATGTTACCTAATGCTCCTTAAGGAAATGAAGCCCTTCTCTGAAATATGCAGATAAATAAGAAAATGTTTGACAAGCACTTGAAATGTCCCCAAATTGTGGATAAGCAAATATAATAATACATAGGTGAATGTGTAGTAAGAGCCTGTAGTTTAAGGTACAGTCGGGCTTTTTTGTTGTTGTTAAGAGGTGAGATCTGACTCTGTTGCCCAGGCTGGTCTCAAGCTCCTGGGCTCAAGGGATCCTCCCACCTCAGCCTTCCAAAGTACTGGGATTTCAGGCATGAACCATTGTGCCAGGCCCAGTCAATTGCTATTATTTGTGGATTCAGTGTTTGTAAATTTGCCTTCTTACTAAAATGTATTTGTGTCCCCAAGTGGTGCTTTCATAGTCACTCGCCGACATGGATGGAGTGGTGAGATTCTTGAGTTGACCAGTGCACACATTCCCAGCTGAGGTTGAGCAAAGCAGTGCTCTGCTTTCTTGTTTCAGCTCTTACATTACACACATGTCCTTTTCACACTGTGTTTAGTGCCATGTTGTTTGCATTTCAAGCTTTTTATTGGTGATCTTGCTGTTTAAAATGGCCCCAAGTATACTGCTGAAGTGCTATCTAGAGTTCCTAAGCACAAGAAGGCTGTAAGGTGACTTAGGAGAATATATGTGTCAGGTAAGTTTACACCGGCATGAGTCATAGTACTGTTGACCCTGACTTCAAGGAATCAACAATATGTATTATGCAAGGTGTCTTTAAACAGAAATACACCTAAAAGAAGTTCATGTATTAATCCGTTGAGGAAAATGTTGTGGCCAGAGGCTTGCAGGAACCTAACCTTTAATTTCCCCTAGGAGCATTGGTTCGGTATACACTAACTCAGTTTCAAAGAAACTTAGTGCTATGAATAACAAGTATTCTTATTAGTATAAATAATCCTATTTGAAGGAGAAAAAATTCCCTGATCCCTTTTACTTTTTTTTTTTTCTTTTCCCTGAACCATCACTAAAATGTTGTGTTTGAGACTTAGGTTGCAACTAATCCTTTAGGTGTAAGGAATGTCCTTGTGGTATTTTATTATGAACTCCTTTTGGAGAGAGTCTAAGAATGACCATACCACTACTGACTTCATCAGAGAATTCCAGCTCACTAGGGTGCAGAGTGCATGGTATAAGGCCCTCTGAGGCCTCCCATACCCACCCCTGTACACACACACATAAGCACACACACAATTTAAATTCTTTTAAGGAACAAGCAAAGTACAGGGATAAGAGATTTAAGGTCAAATCATTCTAAATATGAACTGAAATTTCAGTTGAAGTCTACTTAATTTTTCAGAATCAAATCTTCTCTTGTAAGAACCCCAGTATTTACTGGGTAGTATTTCACTGTTAATCTTGAATAAGTCAATAAATCAGGTCCATCATGTTTCAAATTTAATAGCTGCCTTATTAACCAAAATTGAGTATTAATAATAAAGTCAACATATTTACTGCCCTTTTCAGTGGGATGATTTTCATTATTCATTACTCAATTACTTTTGCAGTAAAAAGAAATGAGTTATGATTTGTTTTGGATGAGCATGTTGTTAAATTAATGGCTTGTTTCAAATGTTTCAACCTAAATGTTGTAGTTGAAGAACATCAGTGAAACTTTGCACTTCACCTTATTCAGGATAATAAACCTGTTCTAATCAAAACATTAAAACTTGCTTCATTTTTAATTACTCTACAGCAATATCATATTGTTTTATGATACCTGGAATATAAAACTTTTTAAAAAGTGCTAGCGATCAAATTATGCACCTTGATTAATTAGGCAATAACCCATGAAAGATCTATTGTTAACCAGTGGGTAAAGACTAGTTTGCTATTTAATGATCCAAGATGAAGTCAGGCTGAGCTAAGCTGAAAGAAGGCACTCATTCACCACAGGAAGGATGAATTTTGCAAATTATAATTACCATATTAAATGGAATTTGATGATTTATTACAGCCCCCTTTTGAAACATAGCATTATAAAGAATTCCTGCCTTCAGCAAGGCAGGAAGCTTGATCTCCTCCCTGTTTATTTTATAATTACTCAATAAAATCCAGACAAAATTAGTTGTTACCAGTAATTAATGACCAGTTTAATAAAGAAGGGAGTCTAGCAGATGGTGATTATTTTTTTAATAGGGCCTGCTTGAAGGAATTATCCTGATAGTAGACTCTTAACAGTAATTTGCAGCTAAGATGCTGGTGGCTGCCATCCTATTGGTTGCTGAGGCTGGGTCTAATCCTCACTTAAGGGCTGGGGCTCGTTTCTTCACCAGCTGAAATCCTTTACATAAAGTAAACGGCACTCTGGTTGCTGCCATGAATAAAATAGATCCTATAAGCACACCAGAGGGAGGTTCTAGAACAGAGGAGCACAGTGCACGGCTTGTGAAATCCCAAAGCCTGTTTCCTGCAGGGACATTGGGCATCAAATGGAATGGAGGCTGAACCGATCTACTATAAGATCCTCAGAGGCCCCTGCGTGGAAATGAAAGGTAACTGTCGCCCTGTGCTTTTGAAGAAGTGCTATATCTATATGGGAGATCTAGTAACAATTGCAAGGTAAATGTTGGCCACACAGCCCTCTTCCTTGGCTGGTGAGCAGGATTTTCCATTTTTAGTAAGGGATATGAGGGCTGCTTCCCTGGCAGTCCTGCTGAAGACATGAAAAAATCAGAATGCAGTCTGGCAACAAAAGGTTGCCACGATTCGTATAAACCTGAACAAAACAGAAACTGGGGTTGACGAGCACACGCAGTAGTTTTTAACATCCAGGACCAAAGTACAGCCCCTGGCCCAACCATACACAGTGGTCTTCTGCTTCGGGCTTCACCCTGTGCAAACATACTCCCCACAGTCGGGTTTAGAATTCTTTGTGCCCTCCCTCAGACACCTGTTCCAGGCTGTTAGCAGCATTTGGAGAGCAGAGACCCTGTCCCCATCTCCATGTCCCCTCAGCCCATGTACAAGTACTTCCATAACTACTTGTGAAGTGGAGTTACAGCACATGTTGGTCCTTCACTCAGAAGCATCTGAGAATATTGGGAGCAATTCCTTGCATTGGTGACTCAGAACTTTCCGATTTACAAGTATTCAAGAACTTTCAACCCAAAGAGCAAACAGGTAGCAGGCGGTTCTCCTCCACATTTTGTTTCTGCTGCCCCATTCCTGCCCCTATGCTCTGTCCCCAGGTTTGTTCTCTCTCAGTTCTCCCGCCCCTCTTACTCATTCGATTTTATTGTGCTTTAAATCTTTATCCTGAAGAGCCACCTTACGCACCTTCAGAACTCATGGAAATAAAGAAACACATCAGTGAAACCCCCATTTACAGATAAGAAAACTGAAGCTCGGGCCGGGCACCGTGGCTCACACCTGTAATCCCAGCACTTTAGGAGGCCGAGATGGGCAGATCACGAGGTCAGGAGTTCGAGACCAGCCTGGCCAATATAGTGAAACCCAGTTTGTACTAAAAATGCAAAAATTAACTGGATGTGGTGGCGGGTGCCTGTAATCCCAGCTACTTAGGAGACTGAGGCAGGAGAATCATTTAAACCTGCGAGGCGGAGGCTGCAGTGATCTAAGGTCACGCCACTGCACTCCAGCCAGGGCAACATGAGTGAAACTCTGTATCCAAAAAAAAACAAAAAACTGAAGCTCAGAGGTTAAAAGCTTATCACAGGCATATAACTAGCACGTGGTAAAGCTGAATACAGGGCTTGCTTGCAGGTCCCACCTTTGTTTTTCTAAGAGCCCCTGCTAAGTAACAACTCACTGAGAATGAAAGAGAGAATTAGACTTCAATTATAGTAAGAAGAAAGTAGGTCAGAAATCAAATGGGCAAGGTATCTCACTGCCTGAATACAAGAGAAATGAGGCATCTGCAAGGGTTCCCACAGGTGGGTTGGATTTTCTTCTGGAGATGTTAATCAGTCAAGGAAGAGAGGGTAAGAGCAGGCTTGAGCTGAGCTCTGACCGGGTGTGAAAGAGAGCAAGGGGTTTCCACCCCTCCTGCAGCAGATATGCTGACCACTTAGCTCCTCAGCACCCCTCCCACCAAGCTCTGTTCTCGTGGGGTCTCCTTGTTCCCCACCCTCCTCCGCCCACAGACAGCGGAGATGAGACAGACTAGAGAAGACCTCCCTCCTCACTGTCCTGCTTGTCCAAAAGGTATGGCCTTCTGGTTCTTTTGTTGTTTTTTTCTCCCCCCGTTTTCTTAATACATTGCATGGTTAGAAAATGTCAGTCTGGCTACAAACACACACATACATATATAAAAATATATATAATATATAAAAATATATGTATTATATAGAAATACATGTATGAATATATAAACATATACAATACAAATATACATCATATGTATATAAATATATAATATGCATATAAATATGTTATATAAATATTCATCTATAAATTATATTTATCATATATGTATATGAATATATAAAATATACATTTTTATATATATATATGCTGTTCTGTATTGACCTCCCTTTGGTCCCATAAGGCCTAATGAGGAGGCAGATTCTGGAGGCCCTCAGGAGGTGAATTAACTCTTTCAAAGACACTGGGGTAGCATTCAGTGAATTACCCACTAAGTAGCTCCCAGATATCCTGAAAGATATAAAGTCTCCTCACAAATTCCTCATGTTCTCCGAGGGAGCGATACCGACACAGAGAATGTGTGGTTAATTGCGTAAATGAGGCCAGAGCCGGCTGTATCATCAGCACCGTGAGTGGAAACAGTACCTGCCACCATCACGAGTGAGGACGGGGAAAAGGGAGCTTTGTGTTGGCCGTCTCCAGTCTTTTCCCAGCTGTCATAGGCAAGGCTGGCCTGTTTGCGCACTTTGTGCATTTTAATTCCCAGAATTCCTCTTTTCCAAATTCTGCATTGTAGGGTCACATGCTCTGTAGTCACCCAAGCCCCATTGTAAATTATGTAGGGGAAAAAAAGTTGGAAATGTCTTAACTGGCCTTTCAGAACTCTAAATTTCAAGGTTTTTGTTTTAATTTTAACCCTAATCTTAGCAGCCCATTCTAATACCTTTCTCACTATTCCCTCTTCCTCCTTCTCTGCATCACTCACCTCCATTTATAGGGGTGGGTGAAAATTTTTCTTCTGAAGTCAGAGTTTCAGACTCCTGTCCTTCCATAGGATGCAGAGTATGGAGGTAAACTAGCCCCAAGATTTTTCTCACCCTCTCCAAGGGAAAACCTTTGGTCTCAAAGGTTTGGTCTCAGATCTTACCAAAGTGAAATTCCTGCGCTGTGAGCAGACTTTTCACGCCCAATAAGGAAAGGGAGTCGACTTTTTCTCTAGGTGTTTTTGGTTAAATGGTAAGAAATACAAGGTCGGTTAACATCACAAAGAATCCCCCAGGCAACTGAAAGAAGTGTAAGTGAAAATTACTGTAAAGTACCCTTCACAGCAGGTACCAGTGTTAGAGTTTTATTTCAGCAAATTGTTGGGATCCCATTATTTAGGAGGTTTGTGGACAGAATGAAATTGAATTTGAGCTACTTATTGCATAAAAGCCACGTGATGCCTATGTCCTGTATTAACATTTTTCAGTTCCCAGTTACACCCCCGTTCTGAGCTGGAAGATATAAATGCTGTGCCTTTGAAAGAGAGGACATCTTTGCATAAAACACTCAAATAAATAAATGTACTTTTTCATTTCAGATCTTCACTCTTAAGTAATGTTTGTACCCCAGATGTTCATCTAAAAATGTAAAAATATTAAGTCTGAAAAAAAATATGAGACCCATTACTCAGTCTCTCCTCCTGCCATTTAAACTGCAGGGATTTCCCCAAGTTTCTCGCCCTTCGCCCCTTTTTCCCTGCTTGCTCACTTAGTTTTCTCTGGGTGGATGACTCCCAAATCTAGATCGCTGACCTGTTTGTCCACATTTTGAGTATCCCACCACTATTTCACACCCAGCATATCCAGATGGAGCTCTTATCAGTTATAACAGCACTGCTCAATAGGACTTTCTGTGATCGTGGAAATCTTATGTTTCTATTCAATATAGTAGCCCTTAGCCATATGTGGCTACTTAAATTTAAATTAAGTAAAATTATAAATTTCATTCCTTGGCTGTACTAGCCACCTTTCAGGTGTTCATGGCTTCATATGGCTAATGGTTACTGTATTGAAGAACACAGACTTTTAGCACTTTGTAACTTTCCTATGGCGTGATATTAACTGTGGGTCCTTGGGCAAACTAATGTCTCAAGCCTCAATTTTGTATCTGTAAATAGGACTGATAACCCTTTGCAAGCTGTCATGAGGATTAAATAAGGTAATAATGATAAAGCACCTAGCATATCACATACTAAAATGACTTTTTAAAAGTCATAGATCTTCTGCCCTTATTCCTTCTTTAATATTAACGTCCAAATATCCACCTGAAGCTTGGATAATGTGAACACTCTCCAGAGCCATTTTAAGTAGGAGTTAGTTTGCACGCTGTTGGGAACACCTAAAACGCTATGGATTAAATCTGGCTTAAAGCTGTAGATCTTTGGTGTTCGGTTGTTGGAAAAGTTCTGAGTGATTCTCTGCATCATGGTTAATATGAGTGTGCTCAGCAGGGTCTAACAAGATTCTCCTAGTTGGTTGGAATTATTTTAGTTAGGGTATTTGTCTCATTTCCCAGGGCATAATAACAGGAGGAAAATCTCCATGAGGCTAGCATCTATTGGAGTAATGATTGAAAGGTAAACTCATCTGAAAATGCCCATTGCTTCAGTGGATACTTGGGGCGGGGGGAATAACCGCTTGGTTTGCATACATGAGCTTGGTGAAAGAGGCTCCCTGGTCACCAAAAATGGCCTGCGTGTTGGGTGCAGAGGTGTCCAGGACCTTCAGTCACTCAACAAGGAGCCCTCTGCTGTGGACCATTCCTGCATACACAAGTAATAGGTTTTAATGGGGGTTTGCCTGGTTTATATCCTGGCTGCAATCCATTAAAGCTTTAATTACACTAATTAGGGATTTGGGATAATCAGGTTGGCTGGCCTGAAATGCGGGCCTGTACTCTCTGAAGAAAAGCTTTGCTAAATAAACCAGCAGGATAAACAGGATTGTGGGACGCATGCATTCCTGGAGGCCAGCTGATGCTAAGGATTAGTGCACGCCTTTGGCATGCAAATGAAGGCTGCTCCTTGTAAATCAGCAGAAGGTCCAGAGGCCCCTCCAAGAAGTACTTCATTAGCAGTTAAGTGGTGACATTCTTGAAAAATTTAAACACACACATACCCCCTGAATTTTTTTCCAGATAACCCATAAATTTGTGCAGGCTTTGCATGGGAGCTATGCATGGGAGGAAGCATGTAGGGGAAAGGTGGCTAGGAGATCTTATAAAATATACATTCATTTCAAAGCATTACTGAATAGTGGTTTTATGTCATTCTTTTTTCCCTCTAACTTAAAAACCACCAAAATCTCCATACTGTGTCTAAATCTAAATACTATCCTATGCAAGGCAACATACCATTTGACATTATAACAGACTCTCATACCTGAAGGAGTTGGAAACCATTGGCTGATACTTTCAAATTAATAAATGTTTAGTGTCATTCAATGGTATAGATTCTATATAACAGTACTCTTCTACAAGCATTTGGCAGTGTGTTGTGTCCCTGCAGTTATGCTGCTGGCCATCTTAATTGTGAATCTATGTTAGGTATTTCCCAGGAACTATGTTGGAATAATTTCCTTCTCCCTTTGTTCTCTTCTCTCTTTCCTTTCTTCCATTTTTAAAAATCCCTATAAATTTTTAAGTGATTATGTGGACACAAGATGAAAAATATGTGAATTATCACTCATGGCCTAAAAAGGGAGGAAGGGAGAAAGCTGAAATAAGATAGCAAAATACTGACATTGTGGCGGTAGTTGTGGGTTTTTTTAAAAAATTATGCCTAATAAAAAGTTTAAATTATCACCATCTGCATCCTTTCCATAGCCAAGATTGACACATAGTTTACAGTTTACCAAGTATATTTAGCACTCAGACTAATTGGGTTAACTCTTCAGTAGGGCTGAGGAAAGCAGAAACAGGGAACAAAAAGTGCATTGGTTCTTTTAAAGTCATTTGTTGTTCTCATAGGGGACTTCCAACTTGGGTAAACTGGGCCCCTTCTGATTGGTTGCTGTGACTGTCCTGCTTTTTGGAAAACTGGCCCATTTCAAAGTTTAGCCTGAGCAACTCCAATCTGGTTTGATCTGCTCAGTTGGGGCCTAGTGCAGAACCTTAGTCCAAAACAGTGACCGTCCATGAATTTTATTTAATGCTCTTAAGTTCAGAAGTAGTTTAACTGAAGTCTTGCAACAAAAAGCAAAAAAATCACTTTGGAAAAAAATCAGCCCCCAAAATCCATGAGACTTGAGGTCTGTAAGCTTGAGATGCCCATATGCACATGCTTTGTCACAGAACAGCCAGTGCTTGAAACTGGCTTTGTGGGCCAGGTGCGGTGGCTCACGCCTATAATCCCAGCACTTTGGGAGGCCGAGGTGGGTGGATCGCGAGGTCAAGGGTTCAAGACCAGCCTGACCAACATGATGAAACCCCATCTCTACTAAAAATACAAAAATTAGCTTGGTGTGGTGGCGGGCACCTGTAATCCCAGCTACTCAGGAGGCTGAGGCAGGAGAATTGCTTGAACCCGGGAGGTGGAGGTTGCAGTGAGCCGAGATCACGCCACTGCACTCCAGCCTGGGCAAAAGAGTGAGACTCCATCTAAAAAAAAAAAAAGAAACTGGCTTTGTCCCCAAAATAGTTTCACTGCCTTATTATTAATAGTTCATTTAAGAAATACTGCTATAAACTCCGCTCTGTCTTTCAATAATGCTAATTTGCTGACTGCTATTCTGTGTATAAATAAGTCTTATATACACAGTAAATTGGAGCAGTTGACCCGTACACAATTACATTTCATAAATAGATGCTGTTATCTGAATATGTTGCTAATATTCTTGCTTTAACCTGGGGACAGCTCTTGTCTTAGACATACTTAACTTTCTCAGATATTACAGTGTGCCAGCTTTGTTCTCTGATTCTCTGAGAAGGGATAAAGTATGTACCAAATGCCTAGGCCAGAATATTAGTGGAAATCTTAGTAGATACAGAGGAAAATGTGTAAGTCCGAGATGGCACAAACTTTCAGCTTATGTGTCACTTTCATTGGTTTGTAGTGACTACCTAGGGCACAGTGCTGAAGAAGACTGTAAGGCTGAGTCCCAGAGCAGCACAGGCAAGAGTGCTGTAATTGATTAGTTTACACGATTAGAATTGTCTTGGGCAGAGTGCATTTAAGTGGCACCAGAGCCACTGTGTGTGCCATCTCTGGCATAGACAAACCTTACGTATTTGAGACCTCCTCTCACATTGAGAATCTTCTGCCATCTCATTTGCTTCTCCTCCCCTTTCTCAACCCAGTGTTTCATTCAATGGAGACCTCCAGTGTGCCCCACGCCCTGGTGCTAGATTCCCTGGGAGTCACTTGTTCTTAGCTGGATATTGATGGTCACCCACCCCACCTTGTCAGAAGAATTCACCTAAGGGTAAGGCCATGCAACATCAGAGAAGCACTTTTCTTTGGAAATGGAACTGTCCAATCCTAGACTTAGATACCTATCTTAGCCCACCTGTGGACTGTATAGGTTCCCCCAAGAAATTACCTCTTATGTAAGAATTCTCCTAGATGGCTGTTAAATTTACAAACAATTTCTCCTTCCTGGGAAAGGGTCAAGAGCATAGGGCCAGCGCCCATGGAAATACCACAACTCTGAGTGGTCTCCTAACATATATTGAGTATTATGTGGAGCCAAGGGCTTTTCATGCATTTTCCAATGAGATCTTGATAATAACCCCATGAGGTAAGTGTTTGGATTACCTCTCTTTTATAACGAAGACCCTAAGATGAGAAGGAATCATTAATTTGCCCAAGCTTGAACACGAGCTAAGTCAGATCAAGAGTTTGCCTTCAGAACCTAGATTTTTCATTCACCAGGCTGTGTTCCCAGCTGTATACTGGATTTAAAAGTCTCAGAGACCGTAAGTGCAACTTTCTCTTCAGTTTTTAAATTTCTTCTAGTTTATGGGGAAAGGTACGCATCATCTCATTAGCAGCTTACAGTGAAACCTCAGTAACTCATTTAATTTACTTCTAGAGGAGGCAAAACAAGAAAACTCAAAAGCTATTTGTAGTTTTATATCACAAAACCTTGTAAAGTGCAACTTCTTTGTTTTGTTAATTAGTCTTTACGTGAATGTCAAATTAGCAATGAAAACCATGTGTAAGAAATAGCCATAGTTATTTGCAATTCAATGAAGAGTATGAAAGGAATGGAAAGGAGGATAGGGAGTTGCCAAGAGAAAGATATTCCATTGGTCTCCAAACCAAAGACTTGTTGTATAGTAACTTTCAGAAGTGTTTTTTATTCTTGGCATCAATGATGAAAAAGACCACGGTTTATTTTATTCAGGCTAAAGTACATCAAAATTAATTGCTTCACTGATAATTTATGCTGACCTGTGGCTTTAAAGAGTGATTGCCGGAGCCTGAGCAAGCTTTCATTAAGGTAAATTGACTGTATCATTCCATAGTTGTGAAGAACATATACAATATTTGTTGGGAACATACAAAGAAATAGTATTCAGGAATGGGATTTTGTTTGTTATTTTGGTGGCTTAACTTTGGTGCCTGGATTTCATTTGAGTGTCAGAATTTAGGAAAAGATACTACTGGTTTAAAAAAGTGGTTATTAAGTGCTATCCGCAGCACAGCTGCTAGTCTGCTGCTGTTCATGAGGACGTTTCCACTGGTCTGCAGTGTCTGAGCTGCCTGGGGCATGTGGGGCCAGGAACAGGGGGCATCCAGCACCTCACCACCCCTTTGTGTGTCCAGCTGTAAGAGGACACTCAGCTCTTGCTCACCTTCTCCCAGCTCTTGGAAATGAGAAGCTCCTGGATTTGAGTGCCCCTTTATTTGCCTTCTTCATTTGCTCAGCGTATTTCAAGCAATTCCACCTAAATTTAAGAGTTCTGTTTGGTCAGCATTCCTTGCAACTGAATTTTTTGCAATGATAATAATAGAAAACACATTTAGATATTTTTAAAAATGTGCATCTACAGAATAATTGTAAAGAGTATATTATAAATAATACAATATATACATGATGCAAATATAAAGTAATAACATGAAATTTTATATTGTGGCTTTTCTTCATCAAAACAGTTTAAGTAGATTTTTCCTGTGTTCTGTTATCCTAATCTCAGAATAAAGAACAGTCTTTCTCAAGAAAGGATTTATTCCAAGATTATGATCTTCCTATATTTTATGTTAAAGTAGTTTTTTCTTTTTAATCAGAGGCTGGTGATGATAGATGTTAGTTAGATAAGGTATACATGGCAATATAAAAATTGGCAACCTAGTGTTATTTAAATAAATACTAAAAAAGGTGTAGAATATTCAAGCTATAATATACCAAACAGAATATAAATTAACTGTAGCTGCCTTTAAAAAAAGAAAAAGAAATAAAATATGATTGTCAAGACAGTAGATGAAGAAATGATCACCTTTTATCTTTTTATCTTACTCCACCTTTTCTTCTTCCCTCACTCCCACAAAAAAAAAAAAAGAAAGAAATGAACGTCTGTACGCAAAATAAGCTAAAGGTTTGCTCTGAAATTGGCTTGCCCTCATATTTATTTATTTTATGCAAAATTAGATTAGAATTCTCCAAAGACCAGGAACTACATCCTTCCATCTATGTCAAATAGAAACTTAGAAAAGCAGGCCAGATGTGGGTAGCTCATACCTGAAATCCTAGCACTTTGGGAGGCCAAGGCAACAAGACTGCTTGAGCCCAGGAGATCAAGACCAGCCTGGGCAACAGAGTGGGATCCTGCCTCTACAAAAATTAGGTGGACGTGGTGCTCTACAAAAAGTACAAAATTTGCTGGGTTTGGTAGTGCATCCCTATAGTCCCAGCTACTTGGGAAGCTGAAGCAAGAGGATCGCTTGAGCCCAGGAGGTCAAGGCTGCTAAGAGCCATGATGACGCCACTGCACTCCAACCTGGCTGACAGAGTGAGACCCGGTCTTAAAAAGAAAAGAAGAGAGAGAGAAAATAACGTCTCTCTTAATGCAGTAAGTCTGTCAGTTTTAGTTTGGTACCTGAGAACACGGTCTATTTCGTTAGCTGTGTACTTCTCAGATTATGTCCACAACCAGTGTAAAGGTCAATCACAAAAAAATACCCCGTACAAGTTAAGTGCCAAACTGATCTGATCAAATGGAGTGGGTTTTTTTCCTCGTGCTGCTTTTAGTTTTATTATTTTGCATTAACATTTTAATGGCATGTTAAAAGGGGCTCAGAGTTTTGGTGATACTGCAAAAAGTTTTATGAAGCTTCAAAGTCTACCCCATGGGCCTCAGATTATGAAGTCAAAAATAACTCTGGGATAAGAAGTGAAACATAGGATTATTTGAAGCATTACTATAAACTTTCTGAAATTAATGTGATTTGGAAATCCAGATTTTCTCTTTTCTACTGAAAAGTACATTTATTAAGTTCCCAGATCACCAAAAAAGGCCATTCTATTAATGAAGGGGTGCTGACAAATGATTACTCCACTTGCTGTTTCTAGGTCATGTTTCACTAACTAGCTGTTTTAACCAAATACACCTTTAGCTTCACTATGGAATTAAGTTGCTGCTAAAATAAGAAGACCTGCCACATGAATTTATTAGCAGACGTATGTTCTGAAAGCCATCATTGCATTGAGACCTAGAGCAGCCAGATCCTTTGACATGTGGGCCACACATGGTTACATGCTGAAATGTACCCATTATTTCCATCACCATTTCCCACAGACACATTTCAAATGTGCCATGCACTGTTTTGCTTGCTTACTGGTTCTCTATCCATCCTTGTCCTGGATTGCATAGTAACAGCCAGAAAAAAGAAAAATCCTTACTCTCCATGTTAGACTGTCCTTCAGAAGGTTAGATTGTTATGTCAGAAATACCATCATCTGGAGCAATGAATTACCAGATTTGGGAGTGCTTGGAATCTCAGGGCCTATCTGCCAACTCCCCACAGCTTTTCTCAAAAGTTTGTTTTTGCTGAAAAATGACAATGCCCAAAGGGTCATTGAAAAGGCAGAACAAAGCTTTTGAACTTCAAATGAAGCATTGTTGGATGTGGTGTTCTACGGAGGGTCTGCTGGCAGACCAAGTCAGAGCCTTGTGCAACTTGATGAATCTCCCAAGCAGAGAACCTTTAGCTGGATGGAAGGATGTCAGTCCAGCAGCTCGTGGTATGGAGGGTCTCCCATTGCCTGTCCTGCTGGAAAGACCCTCTATAATTTGGTTCTACTCTAGAAATCAAGGCCAGGAAGTAAGAAGAGGTGTATGAGTTTATAGGTGGGCCCCAGCATGTTGTTTAATGAGACAAACCTTCTTTTTCTGTTGTGTTAATAGTTACTGTATCTGTCTTCTTGAATTTGCCTGTGATTGCCATTCAATAGATGCCATTGCAACCTAATAGATTCCTGGGCCGGGCACGATGACTCACGCCTGTAATCCCAACACTTTGGGAGGCCGAAGTGGGCAGATTGCTTGATCCCAGGAGTTCAAAAGTAGCCTGGGCAACATGGTAAAACCCCATCTTTACAAAAAGTACAAAAAATCAAAAAATTATCCAGGTGTGGTGGCGAACGCCTGTAGTCCCAGCTACTCAGGAGGCTGACAAGAAAATCACACAACTGCTAGTGAGCCATGATCACGCCCCTGCATTCCAGCCTGGGCGACAGAGTGAGAGCCTGTCACAAAAGCCAAAAAATAAATAAAAATAACATGAATGCCTGCAGAATCAGTAAAGGTGGCTCTTTGCTTTCAGAATCAGCAGAACTCATGATGACAGTATTTAAAATCCTAATATTCAGTGCCCCAGCTCAGAAGTAACCAAATGCTAGTGTAGATGGCAGAAGGTAAAAGATTTGCGAGTTAAGATTTCCAGTACAAGTGTTAGTCGCTTCTTTTATGAACCAGGAAGCTGACATTTGTCAAGCACGAAGTGTCAGGCCCTGTTCTAAGTGCTTTATGTATATTAACTTAATCCTCACCACAACCTGGTTGGTCGGGCCTGTCATTGTCACCATTTATAGATGAGAAAATGGCAGCACCGAAAGGCTAGGTAGGTAACTTGCCCACTGTCATCACACAGCTAGCAGGGCATGGATCAGAGATTTGAATCTAGATAGTCCACCTCCAAAGCCCACCCTCTTAACTGCTATGTAGACTAATGTATTCAGACTCCAGGCCATGACCTCCCAGGGGGTCCAGAAGTCAATGTGGTGGTCATGACCATCAGATTTTGTTAAAATGAAATAGAACAGAAAAATGCCAGAGTCTATCACATGTAGTAAAGACTGTTTTGTGAAATTTCTGTTTCAGATATTTACATTAAAATGTCTCATCCTTGAGTCCAGGTATGTTTCATAAGTCATAATTTTTTAGATTTCATAAAGGTAATATAGTACAAATACTACATATTACATAATACCCCCAGTAGGGTCTGGGGCAGCCCCATATAATCACATACATTGATATTTATATGGTGAAACACACAAATATTTTCACTAAATACAATAAAGTCTGTAAGCAGCCTTTCACCCGGTCCGGTTAGAGTTTGCCTTCCAATGACATTTTATTGCCAAACTTTATTTTTTTTAAATTTCAGATTTCAGAGCTTTGGAGATTTCAAAATTGCAGGTTGCAGGCCTATTTATACATGTGAGCACACCAGGTCGCACCGTGAGATACATTTCTTACACTGGGTTGAAGTCAAAGTTTGAAAACTACTGCACAATGCTATTGCTGGAATCATTCACTGTTAGAGCTGGGAAGGACCCTGGCAGTGATGTACTCCGTATATCCATAAAACCAAATCTCCTCAGTTTTAACAAGTAGAAAAACCAAGACCACAAGAGCAAATGCAGTGACTCCGGAGGCCACCCGTTTCTTTGCCCCAGAGCAAGCCTCCTGGCAACATGCAGTGCAGACCTCTGGACCACGCGCCTTCTCCAGAGTCGTATAATCACAGCCACGCCACACCGCATATCTTGGAGTTTTCACTTTTTTTCTCAGACTGCAGTTTTGAGTGGTCACTTCCATTTCTGAGTTCTCTGATCCAGTGAAAGCCCAGTGATGTTTTTTCCCCAGCAGGTCACTTAGACTCAGGTGTTTTGGCCATCAAGTGAGGTGGCAATGGAGTCTCTGCCCAGGTTCCAGCAAATACTGTACATTTCCTGAGTTTGTGGTTGAAACTAGTCTCCCTGGACCAGCAGTTGCCATTTTCCCCCTGTGGAGCCATATTCATGTTTCCACGTTGAACATGTCAGACTAAATGAACGTTGTGGTCTGAGGATTTAAAAGATTTATAATGGAGTCTTGAAAATTTACTTAAGGAATATGTACTTCCCCTAGCAATAACAAATATTGCTACAAATGACCATATTAAATTAAAGTAACTTAGACATTTCTGATTTGTAGGAAAGTTGAAATTAATCTTACAGCAGTTTCAGTTTCAAAATGAAAACATTGCTTTGCCTGACCGCAGATTTTCAGGCTGTTAGTCAACAGTGAGTGAAAGAGTCTCAAGTGACTTTTTTTCTTTAAGAAACACTCAGTTTTCTCTCTGTGTAGAAAAATGTTAGAAGGAAAAACCCTAAAATATCAACCATAGTTTTATCTGGGTAATATTTCTCTTAGAAAAAAAAATTTTTTACACAGGAAACATCAAAAATTCCTTTCATAAACTGAATGGTAGGTACACAGATTGCTATTTTATTAAAATCTTTATGCATGGCAATGTAGATATTGATTTGCATATATATTCCATAATTTTTAAAAATACCTTTATTTCATTTCTTTTCCTAACCTCTGTATTGGTCAATTAAAACGCTTTTTAAACACAAGTCACAAATCCATAAAAAATGTTCTGTAAGTGTTCTTTACTGAGATACATTACTTTTTACAATTTGAAAAAAGACTTTCTTATTCATTCTTTGTTCCTTCCCTGATTAATTCCCTTAGTGAGTAGGCAAGAAGCCCAGTTCAAACACCTTTTTTCCCCATATTAAAAAATAATAATCACAGCCAGGCGTGGTGGCTCATGCCTGTAATCCCAGAACTTTGGGAGCCCGAGGCGGGTGGATCACAAGGTCAGGAGATTGAGACCATCCTGGCTAACACGGTGAAACACCATCTCTACTAAAAATACAAAAAATTTAGCCGGGCATGGTGGCGGGCGCCTGTAGTCCCAGCTGCTGGGGAGGCTGAGGCAGGAGAATGGCGTGAACCTGAGAGGCAGAGGTTGCAGTGAGCCAAGATCGCGCCACTGCACTCCAGCCTGGGCGACAGAGCGAGACTCCATCTCAAAAAATCATCATCGTCATCACCACTAGAAGGTGTACTGGCAAATGTTGAACTGACTTGGGGAGGAAAAAAATCCCAATTTGTGGTATTGCCAGTTTCGGTGGTGTAAATACTCCTGCCATAGCCAATTTCAAGCTACCCACATGTTACTGAACACAGAGTAGGTTACTTTGCATTGTATAGCATATAGTTATACAGTAATTCTACCAAATAGATAAAATGTTAACGTAAATAACCTCAAGAATATAGATCATATTAAAATGCAGTAAAATAATTAAGTGATGAGCCTTGAGTTAAATATCCTTGTTTTTAACAAAGCACTTGATTTAATTATTTATATAATTTAGTTTTTAATAATGGCTGTGTTTAACAACAGATTCACCAAATCCCTGAAAATTTAAGTCAGCTTTCACAACCCAGTATGAGCCAGCTCCAGCACACTGCAGCTGCCAGATCAGAGCAGTGTCACCACTGCAAAGCAGAGAGAATTCTGGGAGGTGGGCACAGCCAGCTTGCCTTCCCCAGATTGTAGCCCAGTGGGGCTACAATTCCAGAGACCCCCTGCCCCACAACTGGGGAGCCCAGTGGTCCCACACAGCAGGACGGACTGACATTTGGAGGATGAGCCTTTTGTTCTCCCAGCTGCCCACTGCCCCCATGTAAACTGCCAGAGGGGCATTGCCCCAGGCCCCTTGCTCTGGCTCCCTGAACGCTTTCAACTGTGAAAACCATGACAGAGTCCCGAGGCTTGACTAGGCTCTGATGCCAGCTCTGCCACTAGCCTAAATGACCTCAAACAGGTCACACCACCTCAGTTCACAGTTGCTGTAACAAATGAGGGGGCTGGACCGGATGATCTGACTTAACCAAGGTTCCTTCCTGCTTTAAAACCCAAGTAAGTCAGGTGCAGTGGCTCACGCCTATAATCCTAACACTCTGGGTGGGAGGATCACTTGAGCCCAGGAGTTTGAAACCAGCCTGGGCAACATAGTGAGACCCCATCTCTACAAAAAATCAAAAAATTACCTGGGCATGGTGGGGCATGCCTGTGATCTCAGCTACTTGGGAGGCTGAGGCAAGAAGATCACTTGAGCCCAGGAAGTCAGGGCTTCAGTGAGCTGTAATCACACCACTGCACGCCAGCCTTGGTGACAGCGAGACCCTATCTCCAAAAAAAAATCCACATCAGCCGTGATTATTGAGAGCTTCAGAAAGATCACCAGTGGTGTCCAGACTCATTGAGGAAAGCTCAGGCTACTGAGTGACATGACTCCCTTAACCTGAACTCAGCCTTGGGAACGTGGTGAACCTTTCCCAGCCCTGATATTTGGTAAAACGGGGAACATAGTCCTCATTTGTTGGCCAGAATCACAGCCTTTGCTATGCCTCCTTGGCTTCTCTAGACACTCTTGTCTCCCCAAATGGTTCCTTGCCACTGGGAATCTGCCCACCTTTTGACAGACAGCTGTGCTGATGGAACATTGCTCAAAAACTTGAGAACTTAGGAAGTCTCAGAAAATGGGTTAAGTCGTCGTTAATGAAGGGAAGAGGAAGAGGAGCAACATGGTAGTGCAGGGGAGACACGGGCCTATTTTAACCAGGGTTCCCACAGCTCTTGTGTGGCACTCCTGTGTGTGTTTGTGGGGGTGGGTGGTGTGGGAATGTGTGTGTATGGTTGTCACTAGAACAAATTGTGCAGCTGTGTGCCTTGATATGTCAAGGTTACCATGATTTATAGATCGTACGTCCAAATTCACAACACCAATCCAAGAGAGGAGGGAGAACTACAGGAGGAAGTCTTGGCGACAGGGCTTTAAGAATGTGTTTCATGTTTAATGCTTTTAACATAGGTGCCTTGTTCTTGTTTCTAGAAAGCACTATAGACGATATAACCCAAATCCAGATTGCTGTCTGTAGCTGGCCAAACCCATGTGAGGGTGAAGGCGGGGTTTGTGTGTGTGTGAATGTTGTTATGGTTGTTTATAGTTGTTGTGTTATATCTGAGCTGTAGGAGAGTATTTTACAATAAGAGGTATGAGTTCTGTAATCCCAGCACTTGGGAGGCCGAGGCGGGCAGAACACTTGAGGTCAGTAGTTCAAGACCAGCCTGGCCAACGTGGTGAAACCTTGTCTCTACTAAAAATACAAAAATTAGCTGGGCGTGGTGGCGGACACCTGTATTCCCAGCTATTTGGGAGGCTGAAGCAGGAGAATCGCTTGAACCAGGAGGCAGAGGTGAGCTGAGATTGTGCCACTGCACTCCAGCATGGGCAACAGTGCGAGACTCCATCTCAAAAAAAAAAAAAAATGTATAAATATATGAGTTAGACATAGAGAAGCCTTTCTCTCTCTTCCCTCTGGTTATCTCTCCTTCTCTGTCTCATACTGGATATGCACCCTCTGGGTTTATTCCATTCAGCCGTTCCACAAATGGAATTTCTGCTCTACACAAGGCATGTGTGTGCTTAGTGCTTTCAGAGCCATGGGTGTGTAGTGTGTCCTCAAGACACTTGGAGTTGAGTAAGGTGGACAAAATATAGAGATATAACCATATTATAATGCTTTATGTAATTAATAACAGCTTCTGCATGTTGAGCCATTTGCTACATGTCGGGCCAATTACCTCATTTATCCTCACAACAGTCCTCTGAAGTTGAAATGTTATTGCCCCGTCTGCCAGCAGGTTACCTTCTTAGGTCGTGAACATTCAGACTCACAGATGACCATGGGCCACAATAGGGCACTGGGCCCGTTCAGAGGATGGAGGACAGGCCGCCTTCTGCAGGCACCTTTGCAGCAGTGCACATGAGAGTCTGTTCAGGTGCAGAGGGGTAGGAGTGGAAACCATCCTAGTAGAAAAGCCTCGTGCCCTACAGAAGCCAAAGCTCTTGCAACATGCTCTGGGCATAGCTCCCCAGTTCTCTGCAAAGGCCATGCCCAGCTACAAGATCACCATGCTCAGGAAGCCCAAATCAGGATTCTTGGCTTCCTATCAGATAGCTACAGGTTCCTAGATCCTCCCAGGCTGTGCAGTTCACCAGTCAGAGGTCATTCTTATATAGTGTCGCCTGGTAACATAGTCAATATACTGTCTTAGCAGGTTGCCAAATTTAGCCAAAGATCAGACTCCATGCAGAAAGGGAAAAGACTTATGTTAATTCCTTACCTACTCTCTCATTCCCATTTTACAGAGAGTAAACCTGAGATTCAGAGAAGTTTATCAACTTGCCTCAAATTACATAATAACCCAGCCAGGATTTGAACCCTGGCCTCACTCCAAATATCATGCTCTTAACTAAAATGCAAGACGTAAAAATTTTTTTCTACCCCCATAAGCATGTCCGTGTTTGTTTTGCTATTTGAAACACTAGTTTGAATTACTTGCCCTCGAGAACAATCAGCCTTCCTGGAAGCAGCAGCCTGTTTATCCTGTGGCTTTGCCACTCCCTGGCGCACTGCATACCCCAGTGTGAGAAGCTCAGCACCATGCTAGTTAGCAGTTCTTCTTAGAATAATTTTTTTAAAAAAGCACTCATTCTTTCCTTTTCTCTGTGAGTCTGTATTTTTAATAGAGGTTTATGAGGAGGAGAATAAGAAGTTTTAAGGACAATAGAACCAATTTTGCATCTGAAAATAAATGAGTACCTGGCTACATGTGCAAACAATTCTCTTTTGCATTGACAGTCCTTTTTAAATCACCACTATGCTATAGCACAAAACCTAAGAGCTCAAGGCAAAGCTTTATTACTAAGCTCAGTTCAGCATATAAAATCCAGTTTATATATCTGGACTATATTGCAAGAACCATTCAAGAAATGTGCCATCCATGTTCCAAGTATAAAAATAGAAATTTTAAGACAGCGTAACAATATTACTGTTGTTTCATTGGGTATTTAATTGACTTCAAGCTTTCACCAGGTATTAGAACTATCTGTTGACTTCCAAAACTTCATCATGTAGTGAGGAAAAATACTAAGGAATTTTGTAGACAAAATGTGAAATAGGTTGGGTAAAATACCATGTTTAAGTGCAATGCAGTGAGTTTATGATAAATTGTATTGAAATAGTCAAAATATAGTTCATGCGGAAGGTGTTGGAGAGAGGCCTTGAGGGGCCTGGAATGTTCTGTTTCTTAGCCTAGGTGGTGGGGACAGCTGTGGTTTTATCATCTGAACGCTATCATACATTTATGGACTATGCTTTCTATGGCAGCTTTCAAAAATGCAGCTGACAAAGTTTGCCTGCCAATATGAAAAGGTGAATGTTCTTTAGGTAGGAGATACCATTTCATAGATTGTTTTGAATCTCATATTACACGAATTTACAAATTGTAGATTATACAGTGAGAAAAGAATGAAGTTTGAATATTACCAACATCAGAGAAGCATTGGAAGAATAACTCAAGTTTCCAAAGTGAAACTATCAGGAAAAGTCACCTTTCTCTTTATGAGTAATAAAATTAGAACGTAAACAGATCATCAGTGGTGACCTCTCTCCTTGTGCTGCTCTATTCCCTTCTGGAATCTTCCTGGGCAAATGTATGCAGTTCTGTCTGTGTTTCCTGAGGCGGGCCTGGCACTGTGCTAGGAACTGGGGACTAGAATCCTTGCCTTCATGATGAGGCAAGCAAGGCCTCAATTAGCCAAGAAGAGTTTTTAAACCCAAATAACAATTTGAGAATCAAAGTAACACAAAAAAGAGAGTTTTCATGAGGCCATATATGTTAGGTGGCAGTTAAATGGTACAAAGAAATACTGCCAACCTGCAGATAAAGGAAGCGCTGTCTACTTAGGAGTGGTTGGGGAACTTTGAGGATGTGTGGGCTTCCTATGGGTAGAAAAAAAGAGAGCAGACCTTCCAAGAGAGGAAATCTTGTAACTGAAAGCATTACAGTGGGTGCAGATGTATTCTGTGTGTGTAAGCTTCCTGGCAAGCAGGATTTGCTAGGGAAGAAGTGAACCTGACTTTGAGGAACCTTAAAAATAACAAGCTAGAAGATAATTCCATTGCATTGGAAAAGGGAAGCTGTTGTGAGTTTTTGAGATTGGGACTGACCTGTGGCCAAGGTCCTTTTCCAGGGTCGGGCATCTGTGAAACTCTAATGAATGTCGTGAGTCCTCATGCTCTATACGTGGGCCAGGTTCCTTACGTTCTATTGTTGTTTCAGATTCATGACAGATGCTGCCCGCCGAGAGCAGGAGTCCCTAAAGAAGAAGATTCAGCCGAAGCTGTCACTGACTCTGTCCAGCTCAGTGTCTCGAGGGAATGTGTCCACTCCCCCACGCCACAGCAGTGGAAGCCTTACTCCCCCCGTGACCCCACCCATCACCCCCTCCTCTTCATTCCGCAGCAGCACTCCGACAGGTGAGTGGCTTGGCCCTACCGCCTTGAGGAGGAGGAGAGGAGAGAGGAGAAAGAGAAAGTGTGTGCGATGTGCTGGGGGCAGAAGGGGGCTGGGGACAGATGATGACACAGACCCACCACATCATCAATCCTTTCTCTAGTCTCTGTATATTGATTCATTCTTCAGTTTATTACTGAAGAAATATTTCTAGATTATTGTTAATATGCATGCAATAATGGTTTTGTAGATTTTTTTGTCAATATATTTCCCATTTTTACCATGCATACCCACATACACAACATTTTTAATGGGCTCTACAATAATATATATTTCATCACCTGATTTACAGCTAAATATGTTATGAACACTTTGTCTTCTAAAACAGTTAAAATCATTACATATTTTAGAGAAAACAATTTATTAAGCAGTCTTGGAGAAATTTAAATAGAATATTTCTTCCAAGGAGACTTCATTGTTTTTACAATGCCTTGAGAAAAAGGGGGAGTTCTTGTCTTCTCCAGGTTTTTCTGTAAATAGTGGAAACTTGCCCTTCAATTTAGCTTTTTCACTTGCTTCTTTATACCCACCTATTCTCCAATCAAGTAATCCATTTTATTTTTCCCAGCCCATCTCTCGTATGTGCCTCCTCTTTCATCTCAGTCTCCCTGACACGCATGGATGTCCACTACTCCTGCACTCTCATCTCCTCTCCTCCAGGTCCTCGCCTTAAAGAGGCTTCTGTCCTTTTAAGGATACCGTCTTCATTGATTTGGATTGACTCTGCTCAAAACTTTATCCTCAGTTCCACATTAGGATTAGCCTGTAATAATCTGAAGACAAAGTTCAGTTGTTTAAAAAATTTATTAGTAAGAAAATCTTGGTAGAGTTACATGTATCAAGAAACTAGGACTTCAGCTGGGTACTGTGGCTCATACGTATAATCACAGCTCTTTGGGAGGCTGAGGCAGGAGGATCACCTGAGGCCAGGATTTCAAGACCAGCCTGGGCGAAATGGCATTTTGAATGCCTCGTAAATGCCAGAAACTGAGCTACTGAGGTGAGCAGAGAGAGGCCCTTTTCCCTGACCACAGGAGCTTACACCTGTTGGAGAATATTGGCATTTTAGAGGCCAAACAAGATCACTTTTGTCTTCCTCTCCTAAGTGTGGAAATGATTAAAAAATAAAACAGCAGTCACAGATGAAGAACAAAATATCACCTGTATTACATAAAGCTAAACCACAGAATGGAGCTTGGATCTGTCACAATTGGGCTTCCTAGTATGTCTTCCCAGAATTCAGTTTATTTCCCACAGTGCACTTCTCAGCTTACCTCAGGGTGGGAGCTGACCAGACTGCACCCCGGACCCTGAGCAGAGGGTGCCCAGCCCTTCCTCCCTAGTTCGTGCTTCATTAAGTCACTGTTCCTCCTTGGGCAGGAGTGAATGGAGATGGTGGAAGAGGTCCCGCATCTTTGTGCTGTCTGAGAAACAGAGAGATAGCTCTCTTCCCCCGGTGGGAGTATAGACCATCACTAATCAAATCAATACACAAATAAATATAACCTTGTAATCATGGCAAGTGCTATATAGAATTCTGTGATAGGAGGGCGTCCAGAGAGAAGTTTGACCCAGGCAGGAAAGGAGTTAACTAAGTAAAGAGGAAAGGTGGAGCAATGTCACAAAGGGAACATTTTGCAAAGGCTCGATGGAGGGGAAAAGCCCAGCAGGTCCCCAGTACTGAAAGCAGGCCAGGTTGCCCAAGTGTAAGATGAGACTCAGAGGTAGGTGGGGACTAGGGCATTGGGTGTCTTACTCAAAATTTTGGTTGAATCGAAGAGCAAAGAGAAGCCACTTGTAACCACACCATCATCTCCTTAGCCATGATTAAAATTGTTTATCTTCTCTGACAGTTTATGTATCTCTCTGTCATCCATTTTCCACTGTGCAAAGTGTGTTTCAGAATACTAACTTCACAAAATACTAGTTGGGGAAAAGGGATTTCCTAGTAAGTTTGGGGATATGATGAGTTCGACAAAGTTAAATGGATTTCTTTAATTCAGGGCTTTAATATGCACTGCTAGTCTCCAAAGGGAGGATTTAGTAAACTTAGATGCTGTGATTAGGGGACCTCTTTCTCTATGGGGCATCTCAGGGTTGCCCCATACCAACACAGGGTATCTGTCATGGTTGACAGATACCATGTGTTCAATCAGGATTGAACATTTTGAAGACAGGTTAGGTATGGGAGATAGACCAGAGTTCCTGCCTGAACTTCTTTCTTTACAAATGTTGTTACCTTGGGCAAGTCACTAATACCAATTATATAGATTTTGTATCACAGTTAAATGTGATAGCACACGTATAACACAGTGCTCAGTAAATGTTCATCTCTTTCATCTGGGGTTTTCAACTTTGTATTTTAGGAACAGTATCAAGGTCATTCTTCTAGAGGACGAACCAGTTCATTTGTGTTAGGCATTTATCTATTTCCTTGAATAGACCACCATGTTTCCCTTATATTTTATTTTGTGAAGATTGACTTTCCAGGATCTTTGTGTGACATTTATGTTGTAAATCTAAGGAATGAAAGAGAGTGAAGTGTAATTCTGCAATCCTCTTTTCTGGGTATTGCTGTGATATTTATTCATGTATAATATGAATTATGGAGGCAGTCTCCAACTGGCTGTTTTATACCTGAAGTAATATGGACTGACTCATGTCCAACACCAGATAACTATGACTGCCCCAATTAGTGAGGGTGCCTAGGACCCCCTGAAAATAAAGACAGTTTAAAAGTGAGAGTTTATTATTTTTCATGTAAGAATGTTTGGAAGAAATGGAATCATTTCCTTTCCTTCAGACATAAAGAAATCTTTCTGACACCTTGCCTATTTTAGCAATTTCCCATTGAGAGAATTAATTTATGTTGTGGTAAAGATGTATCATTTTCAATCTGTCAAGATCATTGGTAAGTTATTTGCTGCTGGAAGAACATTCCATGTAAACATCAAAAATTAGCAGGGGAAATGGTTTCTTAAACCCCTACCATGTACAATTTTGATTGTGTACATTTTTCAATGTTTGGAATGTTATTTTACCTGTAGTTAGAGAGATCAGCTTATTTTGCCTGACTAATGTGGTTTCAGTCACTTTCATTGCCAGGTTATAAAATTCCACGTTTCTACCCCTTAAATTCACTCTTCCAAGTTCCATATTCATGGTGCATTCCCACTTCAGAAATAATAGTCATCTTGTAGGAACTTCATTTATAAAATGTTCTTTAAGGTATATTTTCTTGACAATACTGAATTAGAGCTCAGCTTTATCCTAGAGTTTCGAGTATTTCTTTGGTATACTTGGAATCAATGTTTGTTTTGCAATTTTTTTTTTTTTTTTTTTTTTTGCAACAGGGTCTTACTGTATCACTCTATCACGTAGGCTGGAGTGCAGTGATGCTATCATAGCTCACTGCAGCCTCAAACTCCTGGGCTCAGCCTCCTGTGTAGCTCACCTCAGCCTCCTGTGTAGCTGGGACTACAGGTGCATGCCATCATGCCCACCTACTTTTTTGACTTTTTTTGTAGAGATGAGATCTTGCTATGTTTCCCAGGCTGGTCTTAAACTCTTGGCCTCAAGCAGTCCTCCTGCCTCTGCCTCCCAAAACTCTGTGATTATAGGCAGGGGCCATCATATATGGCCTGTTTTGCCATTTTTACATCCTAGAAGAATCTTTTTCTCTCATTGTTTTCCTTTCCTATCCTTGTCTTGTTTTCTTTTAATATATAGAGAAAGTATTCATTTAAGAAAAGCTCAGAATAGTTTAAATCATAGATCAGCAGACTTTTTCTATAAAGGTCCGTACAGTAAATATGCTTTACAGGCCACGGGGTCTCTGTTTCAGCTACTCAGCTTTGCCATTGTAATGTGAAAGCAGCTATAGAACCACCTAAATTAATGGGCATGGTGTGTTTTATTAAAAGTTTTTCTGGCCGGGCGCGGTGGCTCAAGCCTGTAATCCCAGCACTTTGGGAGGCCGAGACGGGCGGATCACGAGGTCAGGAGATGGAGACAATCCTGGCTAACACGGTGAAACCCCGTCTCTACTAAAAATACAAAAAACTAGCCGGGCAAGGTGGCGGGCGCCTGTAGTCCCAGCTACTCGGGAGGCTGAGGCAGGAGAATGGCGTGAACCCAGGAGGCAGAGCTTGCAGTGAGCTGAGATCCGGCCACTGCACTCCAGCCTGGGCGACAGAGCAAGACTCCGTCTCAAACAAACAAAAAAAAAAAAACAAGTTTTTCTAAAACTTCATGTACAAAAACAGGCCAGAGTTGGCCCATAGGCCAGTTTTCCAACACCTGGTTTAAATAATAGAGAAATTGAATTTAAAAATAAATGTGATTAAATCATATGAAAATAAAGTGTTAACATAATTCATACCCTTCTCCTTTTAAAAGTAGTAACATCAGCGAGGCACAGTCACTCACACCTGTAATCCCAGCACTTTGAGAGGCAGAGGCAGGTGAATCACCTGAGGTCAGGAGTTCGAAATGAGCCTGGCCAACATGGTGAAACCCCATCTCTACTAAAAACATAAAAATTAGCCAAGTATGGTGGCTCATGCCTGTAATCCCAGCTACTTGGGAGGTTGAGGCAGGAGAATTGCTTGAACCTGGGAGGTGGAGGTTGCGGTGAACCAAGATCACACCACTGCACTCCAGCCTGGGTGACAGAACAAGACTTCGTCTCAAAAAAAAAAAAAAAAGTAACATATATAGTGTAATTACTTAGGGGGAAAGGCAGGTAGCACTTGTGGAGTGTTTGCTATGTGTGCTTACTGTATTCTTTATGTATGACATTGTATTTAATCTTAACACCAGCCTCACTGAGACATTATTCCCATGTACAGATAAAGAAATAGAGGCTTAATAAGGTTAACGACATATCCATGTCTGTCTATTCAAAGAATATGCTCTTCCCAGTATACCCACACTTTCTATCCACATTCGTTATTATTACATTAATACTTTTTTAAAAACTTTATTAGACCATCCACCGTGTGTGTGAACTTGACACCTCCAAACTCAAAATATGTTAAGTTACTAAAACCTTGGTTTGACTTCATTCACCATAACTTCCCTTTTCACACAGCTCTACCATTCAAACAGCATGTTGTAACAGAAGGACTTAACAGTTTTGTTCAGCCAGGGTTTCTCTAAGGGTCAGCTGACTCTAGATAGCCAGTTGTTAAATAATCAGGTTTGCAAGCTGTTTGCTAAACTGTTATCTTGAAATTAGCCATGGTGGGAGTATTTACACCAGTGAAATTGGCAAATTCTACGAAACAGGACCTTCCCTGCCTCACTTTACCATTATACCACTGTTTTTTCCTTTCAGTATGTACCAGATTAATCTTACTTAGTTTGTAGTTCAAGGAATCGTGGATCCATTTGTCTGCAAATAAACCTAAAGTCAATCACCAGTAAATAAATACTGACCATTTCAAGCAATGGACTGCTTTGTAGCCACTCACCACAATGTTGTAGGAAAGGTTTTTACATTATATTGTTACACGAGAAGATCCAATTTCAAAACTGCATAAGCAATATGATCTCAATTCTTTTTTTTTTTTTGAGACAAAGTCTCACTCTGTCACCCAGGCTGGAGTGCAGTGGTGTGATCTTAGCTCACTGCAACCTCCACCTCTCAGGTTCAAGAGATTCTCCTGCCTCTGCCTCCCAAGTAGCTGGGACC
The DNA here is from genome assembly GCF_047675955.1 of Chlorocebus sabaeus. NCBI lineage: Eukaryota > Metazoa > Chordata > Mammalia > Primates > Cercopithecidae > Chlorocebus > Chlorocebus sabaeus. The sequence continues at coordinate 33,941,165 of NC_132924.1, forward strand.
AAAAGTGCGCATCAACATCACCTGGCTAATTTTTGTATTTTTAGTAGAGGCGGGTTTTTGCCATGTTGACCAGGCTGGTCTTGAACTCCTGACCTCAAGTGATCCTCCCGCCTCAGCCTCCCAAAGTGCTGGGATTACAGGCGTGAGCCACCACACCTGACCCACGGTCTAAATTTTATCTTTTACTTCAGAGAAGTTAACCATGTAGTATCTACCTTAATATGATAGGAAGATGAATGTTATTTTCTTCTTTTTCTTTTCCCATATTTTCTGAAATGAGCTTGTCTTTATTTTTACAATTAAAGCAACTTAGTCCATATGATTGGAAGATATAGAATTACTGGCCCTAAAAAGAGTTGAATGGATCTCTTTCCATCAAATTAATTGACCTGTGGTGTGAGGTCATCCTATAGCAAAGGCCTTTTGCGTCTATCATTGGAGAGCAGGGTTATTATTGCCTACAGCTTAGTTAAGAAAGTAATTTGTCCCCCCTCCCCCCATATTTCCCCCTTGAACCTCTTAATACAGTGACTTTCAATCACAATGAACGTTGAAGTCACCTGGAAAAAACTGTAATCTCCCTCTGCCTGGGCTTCCCCTGCAGCCACTCTGATTCAGTTGGTGGGTGGGGCTTGGGCATTGGGAGTTTTTAAAAGTGCTTTTGGGTGGGTAATTCTAACCTACAACCAGAGTTAAGAAACCACTGTTTTAAAACGTGGCCCATCTCGTTGTAGTGTCTGTGTGCCTTCTCGCTTGAATTTTGAACATATTTCCACATTGTCTGGAGAAAGATTATTGTAATCTGTTTCCTTGGCCTCCGGGATGAATCCAGTGGGACTGACAGATGCTCACTCATGTCTTAATGGAGAAGCCGTGGAAAGAGCTGGCTGGGTTTCTGGTTCTAGTAGCATCACATAGTTACTCCTGGAAAATATTTGTATATATATTTTGGCATACTCTGGGGGGGAAAATTCAAGTATTAAACCAGAGAAAGGCACCCAAGGAAATTAAACCAATTTTTAGGTTTTCTTGTTTAGATTCTTAAAACAATGCAGAAACTTAAATTTTATTTTATTTTACTTCATATTCCTGTGCCTTTTGGTATGACCTTTTACAAAATATTTCTTTATGGCTTTTACAATAAATTGTTCAGATTATAAAGATATTGAAAACTTCAGGAGTTATTAATACGCAGCAAATTATTTTAAATAATATAGTATTAATTTTTCCCTCGGGGTGAACATTACTCTGCAATACAGACTTACAGGACTGATAGAACTTTGCTTGGCATTTAGAAGCTCTATCTGAATGGAGTTAAGGTGAGCTCTTCCCTCATGCCTTTATTGTTAGAAAGCGAAATAAACTTAAACAGGCTTAGTAAGGACAAAAAATTCCAGACAGAAAAAAGATAAGCAAAATAAAGTATAAACTAATATACATACCCCACCTACCCAAAAGAACAATAAGAAAGGAAAAATCTCAGACAAATCCTGTTCTGTTTAATAGTGGAAAATGAGGGAGGAAAGTGAAATATTTCAGCCTGACTGAATGTCGTGATCTACTTGTGAATTCCTGAGGCTGTGATTTGGTTTTTCTAAAAGATTCTCCCTAAAGAGTTGGATGTCTGCATGATACCTAAGCAACATTCCCAAAAATCTTCCTATTGATCTGATTTACATTTTCCTTTTCACATAAATTCCCGCTCTTGTAGCTGGAGAATGAGAAGATGTTGCTATATTCTCCTCCTGCATTCTGTAGGTCATTTGTTTGTTTATATACTACTCTGTTCTAATCTTTGTCCCTTCCTCTTCCTTTTTGATTGACTAGTAAAACCTTTATTCCTCTGCCTGAGTATCATGGTCGAGTCTTACGGCTAATTCTGCTTCCCCAGCATCTTCTGCAGCCACTTATTTTTAATCTCTTCTTGCTACTGAAAGTGTTGCAGTGAGGATGGCAACAAGGAAATGGGATTTATTTTTCCACAGCTATACCACTTAGAAAAAACCTCCCCAAACAAAACCTTTTTTTGACTTGAGGAAAACAATCAAATTGGCCAGGTGCAGTGGTTCACACCTGTAATCCCAGCCCTTTGGGAGTCTAAGACGGGCAGATCTCCTGAGGTCAGGAGTTCGAGACCAGCCTGGCCAACATGGTAAAACCCCATCTCTACTAAAAATACAAAAATTAGCCAGGCATGTTGGTGCGCACCTGTAATCCCAGCTACTTGGGAGGCTGAGGCATGAGAATCAGTTGGACCTGGGAGGCAGAGGTTGTAGTGAGCCAAGATTGCTCCACTGCACTCCAGGCTGGGTGACAAAGTGGTACTTCATAATAAATAAATAAATACAAGTCAGTGGTGATCTGTAATCATAATCTTTTTCGAACCTTGTAGTGCACAAAAGCATTCACATTCACCATGTAATTTGATCCTTGTTAATATTTGATAGGACGCAAGTATTATTAACTTTTATTTTAAGTCCAGGGTACAAATGCAGGTTTGTTACATAGGTAAACTTGTGTCATGGGGGTTTATTGTCCAGATTATTTCATCACCCAGGTATTAACCCTAGTACCCATTATTTTTTCTGATCCTCTCCCTCCTCCCACCTTTTGCCCTCCACCCTCCGAAAGGCCCCAGTGTGTATAATTCCCCTGTATGTATCCATGTGTTCTCTCATCAGTTAGTTCTTTCTCATCACTTGGCTCCCACTTATAAGTAAGAACATGCAGTATTTGGTTTTCTGTTCCTGTGTTAGCTTCCTAAGGGTAATGGCCTCCAGCTCCATTCAAGTCCCTGCAAAAGACATGATCTTGTTCTTTTTTATGGTTGCATAGTATTGCATGGTGTATATGTACCACATTTTCTTTATCCAGTCTATCATTGATGGGTATCTAGGTTGATTTCATGTCTTTGCTATCGCGAATAGTGCTGCAATGAACATGTATATCTTGTTATAAGGCACTGTGCCAAGTATTGGGGATACAGAAAAGCATAAGGCATAGCCCTTGTGGTTTAGAACTTACAACTCTTAATAGAAGCAGACTACATATGCCTGTGGAACAGACAACTAATGAACATGATGTATACACATATGGGCTACATTAGCACAGATGATTAATAAGACAGTGTAGAAATACACATGGGGTCATTCTACGCTGTTTTAATGCAATTGAAAGATGTATATTCACACTCATAAAATGTCATAGATAATTGCAAGGCAAATGTAAGTTCCAAAGGAGTTGGAATAAGGTGAGATCACAGGGAAAGTGATTTGGGCAAACAATTTTATAGTCCATGATTATGGAATGTGTCAGGTTAGGGAATTAGTGAGCAGACCTGGATGCGTTGACTAAAGGTGGTATGCAGATCTAGACTTTTCTGGGAGACCCTCCCGAACTCTGGGAGCACAGAAGTAAAGTGCTAAGAGTCCTTGACACCAAAGGGGTCTCAATCCAAATCTTGGTTCTGCTTCTTGAGAGACAGATGAACTTAAACGTTTTCAAGCCTCAGTTTCCTCATCTGTATAATGGAGGCAGTGTTTACCTTACTGGGAGGATTAATTAAATAAGGATAGGGCCAGGAACAACTGCTGTGTTAACACTGATTCTATTTAAACCACCAGTTCAGAAAATAAATTAGCACAGGAATATCCCCACTCTGCTTTCAAAATACCCTGCATTAGTAAGTAAGCCCCATGTGTTCAGGAACTGTTGACTAGAATTGGTGGAAATGGCTTATGTAGTCAGGTTAGTTAGGGCTTCTAGAAATAGCTGTGTAGCACCTGTAAATCAAAACATTTTTTGCTCTAAGCTGAATCCAGCCCTTTTGGGCAGACAATATTTCACCAGCCCTAGCCAGGGCTGCTTGTGCATGTTTATTTTTAGTCTGCACTAACCTCAGAGAAGGCTGATTCCAGGAATATGCATTACAGGTGGTATTTGCTAATGACCACTCTGGACATGGATACATTTTCAGGAAGGAGATGGGTTCATTTTCTTGTCAGAGTGGATACAAACGCTATATCTAAAGTGTCTATGGGACCAAAGGGAGAAAAAAAGACAGAAGTTGGACTTCATCAAAACTAAACAAATGTGTGCTTTAAAGGACACTATCAAGAAATTGAGACGACAATCAGAATAGGTGAAAATATTTGCAAGCCATGTATCTGATGAATGTCTCATATCTAGAATATGTACGAACTCCTACAACTCAATAATGAAAGGACAACCCAATTTAGAAATGGGGGGACATGACACCATTGTTATTAACACAGAAGCATTTAAGATTATCATTTTATAACCAGGGGTGGCAGAAGTGAAGATGTAGCAAGTTGACCAACTTTTATGTCCTTTTTGTTATTTTAGTAAAGGTAGCAATAACCCTTTTAACTGTGGAGGCTCAGAGTACTAAGAAACAGAGCACTGGATGTTTCCAGCAGGTGAACACACTGGTGAAGGAGCTCTGTCCCCCCTCTTGTTGAAGGATGTGCCCACATAGCCCCGACCATCGTCACAGTTGGGACTGGGGGGACACCCCTTTGTGCCACACAATTTAGGGTCCTTTTACATTTCAGATTCCCTTTAAGGTGTGTAGAATTGAACATCCCACTGGTAAGATTTAAATCAAGGTCAGAGGGCCATGTAAAGGGTATCTCAAAGTCTTTAGAACTGGGGGAGTTTTGACTACAGTGTCTCTGAAACTCCCCCCCACCTCCTTCCTGTGCAGAGCGGAGAATGTCCTCAAACCTGCTCTGAGGGGAGAGGGCAGCAGATCTCATTATCCCTCTGCCCAGCAGAGAGTGAAAAGGACAGAGGTGTGATGTAGGTTCCTCAGAGCCACAGAGCTGAGTGATGTTGACCCAGCACTTCCACTCTAGGTATTTACCAAAGAGGAATGAAAACATGTATCCACAAAAGACAGGTACAAGGATGTACATAGCAGTTATTCACAGTAGCCCCAAACTGATGAGTAGTTCATCCACAGATAAATGGGTAGATAAACTGATATATCCAGACAGTGGAGTATAATTTAGCAATAAAAAGAAAGTACTGATACACACCAAAAAAATGGATGAATCTCAAAAACATCATGCTGAGCAAGACAAGCCTGACACAAAGGGTACTCATGAAATTCAAGTACAGACAAACCAACCTGCGGTGACAGAAATCAGAACCGTAGTTAATGTGAGAATGTGAGGAGGAAGGCGTGGACAAGGGAACTTTCTTGAATGATGGATATGTTCTGTGTCTTGATTGGGATGTTGGTTTCACAAATGTATACATTTATCAAACTCATCCAATTATATGTCTGCCCGATGCAGTGGCCTACATCTGTCATCCCAGCATGGGAGGCTGAGGTGGGAGGATTAATCGAGCCCAGGAGTTTGAGGCCAGCCTGGTCATCATAGTGAGACCTTGTCTCTACAAAAATCAAAAAATTAGCTGGGCGTGGTGGCACATGCCTGTAGTCCCAGCTACTCGGGGGTGAGGCAGGGAGGATGGCTTGAGCCCAGGAGGTCACAGCTACAGTGAGCTGTGATTGTGCCACTGCACTCTAGCTTGGGTGACAGAGTGACACCCTGTCTCAGAAAAAACAAGTATACACTTAAGATTTGTGCATTTCACTGACCCCGTCTCAGAAAAAAACAAGTATACACTTAAGATTTGTGCGTTTCACTGTGTGTAAATCCTACCTCAATTGAAACAAAAGAGTGGTGGCTCAGGCAGGAATGAAGAACAGGAGTCCACAACTTCCAGTCACTCTTTGAACTAGCAAATAGCATTTCCTCTGTTACAAACAATTCATTTAGGAACAATGAAGTAAATACATGCAGTAGTCTGAGTTTGAAAATCTCTGGAATTTCCTCTTCATTGAAGAAAGACAGTAGGCGGAATTCTTTATCCTTAGCATAGGAACATTAAGGAAGCGGTAACATGGACAAATAAAACAGTTACGGGACATATTAAGTAGAGAGAAGGGGCAGGGAAGACAAGATAAAGAAGCACTGTTGCCAAACTGTCAGTCCAGTGACACAGTTGAGAATTGGTTAATGACTGAAAGTGTTTCTGATAGAACTTACAGCACCTACGTCTTCCAATACCCAAAATATTTTGTTTCCCATGAGATAAAGGGTGCTTCCTTACATTGAGAATATTACAAGAAAGAAAATTAAAGCCACCCAGGTTCAGTCCATGTTGAGCACATCCTCAGAAACTCTAAGTAATCCAGTTTCTCTGATGGGCAGGCACTTAAATCCTCAGATTTAATATCTGTGCTAACAGAAAGCCAATAATTCAGTGTTTCTGTGTTATTTTTTATACTGTTCATGCAGAATGATCCTATACCACACTTGACATTTAGTTAAAAACACACATTTACATTTAGTTAAAAACCTGAATTTCATCTCAACTGTTAACTGTGTTGTTTAATCAAACTCAATAAAAATAGTATGTCCATTGTTAAGAATTCCCACAAGAAATCTCAAAGGTCTTTACAGTCATATTTCCCTTCGTGCTAGCAACACGGTTAGTGGTGAGGCATTGGTCCTAGGTCCTAGCTGCTTTTTCTTTGTCCCAGCAGGGGTCTCTGCATCAGCCAAAAAAATACCAAAAAAGATCACAAGGTAAAGTTGTTTTAAAGAGCACATATTAAGACTGTGCAGCTCACACCCTGTCTCCCCAAGAAAGAATGCCATCTTTTTAAGCCAACGTCCAGAGCTCGCTCATATGCCAACATCCATCAGTGCACACTTCTCAGTAATTTTCCTTTGGAAGCACAAACCAGAACTGAAATATGAGTGCTAAAGAGAGCAACATATTGTAAGCCTGGAAAGTGGTGTGGATTCTACTGAAAACATGAATAAACAAACAGACGCCCGAGACTGCCATACGCCTCCCTTATGAAGGTGATGTAGATTTAGCACCTGAAGAATTCACAGCCCAGACAAACTCATATATTTCCAAAGACACCTTTTCTCCACGCCCCCGCCCCTGCCACCACCAGTCTACAACACAGCATATTAAAATCAGGGAAGCCCTTTCATCTTTCTGAGTATCACGGCAGCAAACTTGTTTTAATGTCTTTTCCATATGGCTCAAGTTTTAACAATAAAATGATCCCCAGGCACACCCAGCTGCACAGCGTTAAAGAACCTGCAGAAAACTGAGAATGCTTTGAGCTAATTTGTTTCTGCTAAAAAGACGAGGGGCAGAATCTCATTGCTCCTATCCCAGGACTTGTGTCAGATGTTGGAAATGCACTCAGAACAAGCGGTGTTTGACAGGCAGGGAGAAACTGAGGTTGCTGGAAGCTTTCTGGGACCATGGACGAAGGGGTTGTACATTTCTGGCACCTTGCAACCAAAATTACACAGTTCCTCCTTGGAAAATTGGACTGGTGTTAATTCATCTTTAGCAGTAATAAGTTGGGTTGGTCTTATCAGATCAAAAATTTATTTCGTATTCCACTAGTCTAAATAAGTATTTTTTAAAAAAACCAAGTCAATTAGGCTCTGTTTGGTATAGAACACATAGGTAAAATCAACCATAAGAAACTAAAGCTGGTTGGGGGACAACTGTATATGAATTTGACATCTACTGATCTCATGATGGACTGTGTTTTCTATCTCAGTACCCCAATTCTTCAGTTTCATTTTAAGGCAGCTAGAGTATTCTAAATAGGTATAGGCCCCAGGACAAATCATTCTCAGGGAACCTGAATAATTTTGAATGGAGTAGTTGGTCCCTGACATTGTCTACCAGCTAAGATGTTTCCTTGCAGCCTGAGACTGGATGCATTTTTATTTTTCAAATAGATTCCTATTTCAAAACTATCAAAATTTTTAAATAAAAAATAAAAGTCAAGCAGACTTCTTTCTGGCAAATAGTTAAAGTGGTGCTTTTCGTGTGATCTGTTTTCGTGTGAGCTCTCTAAGATAAACTGGGTCACTGTGTAGTAAAAAGTCTCCTCAGAATGTTTGACTTGAAAATGGCTGCCTAGAGTCTTAAATTCAGGGGCGGGAAAGGCCCTCAATATGTGTTTCTGTTGGTGCATCCTCAGCTCTCCTCCTTTAGACAGAACTGTCTGGGGTTATCCAGGCTGAACTCACAGGGTGCTAACAGTTATGGGGACTGATGCTGGGCCGTCAATGTAGGATGGTGTTTTTGAGACGTGATCGTGACTCCCATATCTTGAGCAGGCCCTCACCCTTTTAAATGGTTACTTTCTAATATTCCACCAAGTTCTGGACCATTATTGTGTTGAAAGTCTCCCTGAAATTCACCATGATGAAGTTAGTTTTGGCAGAGCACTTAGATGCTATGAACAGCATTTCACTGCCATTAAAAGGAAGCATTCTTTGAAAAAAGTGTTTAATTAAAGCCACTTGGTTTCTGTAATACCAGTATATATAATTCAAAATATGCTATGTTGTGTGTATAGGAAAATTATTAAAACTAACAAAACTTGACAAATGGTTAATATTTAAAAGCATGCAATTAAAATGTCACAACTTAGTTGTGAGTGAGCTACCAAGGGGATCTTGACTGGAGTTGGTTCTGAAGGGCTAGATGGGGTACTGCCACCACCTGTGGGCCATGCACCTTAACCTGGAACAGTTCCCCCCGCAGCCGGGAGATGAATAGGCCCCTTTTGGAAAGTAAAACCATAAAATTAAAATTATGAAGTAACGGCAAATATAAAAATTGGCTTTTTCTTTAAATCAAAGAAAAATGAAACCATTTCCGGAATAACTGTATAATAAATACGCATTACAGAAACATAAATACACCTTTGGTTACTAATACACGGTACTTGCCAACTAAATAGTAAATTAAAAGTTCAGGCCAGGCACAGTGGCTCATGCCTATAATCCCAGCACTTTGGGAGGCCAAAACAGGGGAGGCCTGAGGCGCTTGAGCCCAGGAGTTCGGGACCAGCCATGGTAACACAGGGAGACCCTGTCTCTGCAAATAGCTTTTTTTAAATTAGCCAGGTGCAGAGGCATGTGCCTATGGTCCCAGCTACTCAGGAGCGAGGCAGGAGGATCGCCTGAGCCTGGGAGATTGAGGCTGCAGTGAGCCTAGCTTGCACCACTGCACTCCAGCCTGGGCAACAGAGCAAGACCCTGTCTCAAAACAAAACAAAACAAAGTTTAGTAGAATCTAGTTAACCTTTTTTTTTCTTCCCCCTGAGATGGAGTCTTGTTCTGTCACCCAGCAGGAGTACAGTGGCGTGATCTCAGCTTACTGCAACCTCTGCCTCCTGGGTTCAAGCAAGTCTCCTGCCTCAGCCTCCTAAGTAGCTGGGATTACAGGCATCCGCCACCATGCCCAGCTAATTTTTGTACTTTCAGTAGAGACAGGGTTTCACCATGTTGGCCAGACGGGTCTCAAACTCCTGACCTAGTGATCCGCCCACCTCAGCCTCCCAAAGTGCTGTGATTACAGGCATGAACCACTGTGGCCGGCTAGTTAACACATTTGTAAGTAATCTATAGGGCTCTGTTTTCTAAAATGAATAAGTAATAAATATTCCAAAAAGGATTTTTTTCCTTCCCTTTTTTGCTTTCCAACAAATATGTGTTTCTTGGCATCATCAAAAGTGGAAGTTTTGCCAGGACTAGAAAGCTAGAAAGCTTGTCCTTTGCCATGTGGGAGACCTTTAGCTAAAGCTATAAATGTGGCACACTGATGAACATTGTCATTTTAATTCTGTCAAGCAAGGAGGGTAAACTGGAAAATGAATTATGCTATATATGAACTTGAAAGTAGCTCCATCTTCGTGGTAGCTGTGCCTCTTAAAAATAGCGTCTAACAGCCTCCTAGAATTTCTATTTACCTTTTGTTTTCTATTATATAATAGTCTATTTTGGAAAGATGGCAGGACTGAAAAGTGAATGGATATTTTCTCATACATTTTGCATCTTTTGTTATCTTCAGAAGATGGCAATTTGTGGCTCCTTCAGAGTGTTCGCAGGTTCTTGTCTATAAAGTGTTCTGAATTTATTAACCTAATAAACCATATTGTTACTTAGACGCCAAATTAATAGTTATCATTGGTTCCTCTCATTGAAGTATATTTTCTAAGATACTAAATGAATCTACTTTGTAGGATGGTGTTTTTGAAGCATGATCATGACCCTATATCTTGAGCAGGCCCCACCCTTGTAAATGGTTACTTTCTAATATTCCACCAAGTTCTAGACCATTATTGTGTTGAAAGTCTCCCTAAAATACACGATGATGAAGTTAGATACTAAATGATACTCATTTAGTACCTCAGAGAAGATACTAAATCGAATCAGTTCTGCATACCTGTTCATTGTTGTCTTATAAGAAGTCATTTCCCTCTCTGTTCATGATACTCGCAAACTGGAGCTCGGGTGATAGGAGCATGGTGTTAATAAGTGTGAGGTCATGGGTTTAATTCTCATATGGGCCGGTTAACTTAGCTTCATCCTGGCGCCATGAACCATACCCTTGAAGCTAGCTAAATGTCAAACAACAGGTAGTGTGGTCCCTTGACTCTCAGAAAAGAGATGATGCTTGGTATGAAGAAATGGAACATACACCTAGGACAAATGACATTCTCAAAGACTGGCCTTACCCTCAAGGTCAGTGTTAAAATATCATGGTTATGCAGAAAGCAACTCAAATGAGTGTCTTACCGCATATGTTTTGGAAATAAAAGAATTGCAGATTTCAGAGACTCTTGAGAGCTCTGTGTTAAGATCTCTGGCCTCCATTTATGCATTGACAGAGTAGCAGCACTGCTGTAACATGTTGTTCATCTTCCTGTTCATCTTTTGTGTTCAGTACAAATGTCCTCAGAATATTCAAAAGAATGGGAAACAGATTGGCAAAAATAATAATAATGTATGTCTTAAGAATGGGGAAGCTGCAAACCATTTTAGTAGTTGCTGCCCGGTAAGAACAGGGATCCTAGTGACATGGATGGAAGGGGGCTGTTTCCACCTACTGCTCTCTTAAAATGATGGTCAAATCAAAACGCTTATCCACCATGATCAAGTGGGCTTCATCCCTGGGATGCAAGACTGCTTCAACATACGCAAATCAATAAATGTAATCCAGCGTATAAACAGAACCAAAGACAAAAACCACATGATTATCTCAACAGATGCAGAAAAGGCCTTTGACAAAATTCAACAGCCCTTCATGCTAAAAACGCTCAATAAATTCGGTATTGATGGAACATATCTCAAAATAATAAGAGCTATTTATGACAAACCCACAGTCAATATCATACTGAATGGGCAAAATCCGGAAGCATTCCCTTTGAAAACTGGCACAAGACAGGGATGCCCTCTCTCACCACTCCTATTCAACATAGTGTTGGAAGTTCTGGCTAGGGCAGTCAGACAGGAGAAAGAAATAAAGGGTATTCAATTAGGAAAAGAGAAAGTTAAATTGTCCCTATTTGCAGATGACATGATTGTATATTTAGAAAACCCCATTGTCTCAGCCCAAAATCTCCTTAAGCTGATAAGCAACTTCAGCAAAGTCTCAGGATACAAAATCACTGTGCAAAAATCACAAGCATTCCTTTACACCAATAACAGACAAACAGAGAGCCAAATCATGAGTGAACTCCCATTCACAATAGCTTCAAAGAGAATAAAATACACAGGAATCCATCTTACAAGGGATGTGAAGGACCTCTTCAAGGAGAACTAAAAACCACTGCTCAATGAATAAATAAGGACACAAACAAATGGAAGAACATTCTATGCTCATGGATAGGAAGAATCAATATCGTGAAAATGGCCATACTGCCCAAGGTAATTTATAGATTCAATGCCATCCCCATTAAGTTACCAATGAGTTTCTTCACAGAATTGGAAAAACTACTTTAAAGTTCATATGGAACCAAAAAAGAGCCCGCATTGCCAAGACAATCCTCAGTCAAAAGAACAAAGCTGGAGGCATCATGCTACCTGATTTCAAACTATACTACAAGGCTACAGTAACCAAAACAGCATGGTACTTGTACCAAAACAGAGATGTAGACCAATGGAACAGAACAGAGCCCTGAGAAACAATACCACACATCTACAACCATCTGATCTTTGACAAACCTGACAAAAACAAGCAATGGGGAAAGGATTCACTACTTAATAAAGGGTACTGGGAAAACTGGCTAGCCATATGTAGAAAGCTGAAATTGGATCCCTTCCTTACACCTTATACAAAAATTAATTCAAGATGGATTAGAGACTTAAATGTTAGACCTAAAACCATAAAAACCCTAGAAGAAAACCTAGGCAATACCATTCAGGACATAGGCATGGGCAAGGACCTCATGTCTAAAACACCAAAAATAATGGCAACAAAAGCCAAAATTGACAAATGGAATCTAATTAAACTAAAAAGCTTCTGCACAGCAAAAGAAACTACTATCAGAGTGAACAGGCAACCTACAGAATGGGAGAAAATTTTTGCAATCTACTCATCTGACAAAGGGCTAATACCAGAACCTACAAAGAACTCAAACAAATTTACAAGAAAAAAACAACCCCATCAAAAAGTGGGCAAAGGATATCAACAGATACTCCTCAAAAGAAGACATTTATACAACCAACAGACACATGAAAAAATGCTCATCATCACTGGTCATCAGAGAAATGCAAATCAAAACCACAATGAGATACTATCTCATACCAGATAGAATGGCGATCATTAAGAAGTCAGGAAACAACAGGTGCTGGAGACGATGTGGAGAAATAGGAACACTTTTACACTGTTGATGGGACTGTAAACTAGTTCAGCCATTGTGGAAGACAGTGTGGCAATCAAGGATCTAGAACTAGAAATACCATTTGACCCTGCCATCCCATTACTGTGTATATACCCAGAGGATTATAAATCATGCTGCTATAAAGACACATGCACACGTATGTTTATTGCGGCACTATTCACAATAGCAAAGACTTGGAACCAACCCAAATGTCCATCAGTGACAGACTGGTTTAAGAAAACGTGGCACATATACACCATGGAATACTATGCAGCCATAAAAAAGGATGAGTTCATGTCCTTTGTAGGGACATGGATGCAGCTGGAAACCATCATTCTCAGCAAACTATAGCAAGAACAGAAAACCAAACACCGCATGTTCTCACTCATAGGTGGGAATTGAACAATGAGAACACTTGGACACAGGAAGGGGAACATCACACACTGGGGCCTATTGTGGGGTGGGGGGAGGGGAGAGGGATAGCATTAGGAGATATACCTAATGTAAACGATGAGTTAATGGGTGCAGCACACCAACATGGCACATGTATACATATGTAACAAACCTGCACGTTGTGCACATGTACCCTAGAACTTAAAGTATAATTAAAAAAAAAACTGAAATGAGCAAGAATTTTTAAAATAATTGTATTAACTGAATAAATAAATAAATAAATAAAACGATGGTCAAAGAGACCAGAGGGTGACTCCATTCCCTATTCCACCAGTTAGATGAGAATTCTTGGGAGAATGGCAGGTGAGGCAATGGCTTCGTTATGGAAGTTGTCATTCCTTAACACTTCTAAATTTACGAAGTATATTACTGCCCTGAACTCCTCCCAATTAAAGAAAACAAGGAAAAACACTGTGGCATAAAATAGCATCAGATCTTTACATATATGGAATTTGGGAACCAGAAATTTATGCAGAGATCATCTTGGCTACTTTTTTCAAACTGAAGTCATATCTCATTGATGAATCATGAAATTACTTGGTAAGTTATAACCAGTATTTTTAAAAGACAAGAAAAAAAACAGAAAATAGTGTTTCACACTCCATAAGGATAAGTATTAGCTAGGAAAACGGTGTGAGTGTGTGTGTATGTGTGTGGTTTTCTGAGTTGTAATGTAAAATATATTTTTCAATGGATCATGGTCAAAAAATTTGAAAGCCTACAAGTGATCTAGGCTCATCTCTTCATAAGTGTAGGGTCAAGGATATGTAGTTAAATTGCGTAAATCAGAACCACAGTCCAATCTTCCTGATTCCCACTCTAGTGCTTATTCCTTTCAGTCACATTCTAGCCACTACAAAACAGCCAGTGTGTTTCCATAATCACACTGCATCATGTTCATAGTTCACTCCTGAGACCCCATCGAGCCATAGCTATATAATTCCCTCGGGCTTGCAGACCCTGGAACACTCGCAGACCCGGCATCACCAGAATGCATACACAGTCCCTGTCTGGAGCATAACCACAGAGAGGAAGAAAAATGCTTTTTTAAAATATGGCTGCTTTTGTAGATGGTCCCCCTTTGCATACTCAGTTATTCCATTGTGGGTGTGAAGCACTTAGCTTGCAAGACCATCATAGGGCCATCAGGGTGAAGTGCAGGTGGAGAAGATGCCACACCCTGATGAACTCAACAGGAAGGAGAAGAAACTGCATCCCTACAAATAACATAGACATGAGAAAACCACATCTGTGTGAGTGCGAGATCGTCTGAGAGCACGTATGGCAAGGAAAGCCGCCATGCAGGGCCAGTCTCCAAGGGCTTCTTGGAGAAGACGCTGACTTGCCAGAATGGGTTTTGCATTTGGATATGAGACTCGGGAGCACAGGCTGACATCCCTGCACAGAGGCCGCTTGTCAGCTGACCAGAACCCAAGGCTTTCTAGACAGGTGTTTTCTCTTGGCTCAGTCCTAGGGTAGGTGAAAGTTATTTCTTCCCCGTATTGAAGGAACACGTACAACCACCTACCTCTATTGGCCCTGTAAAACCTGAGGTGAAAATAGTTGTGAGTTCCTCTGGGTTTTAAAACTATGACTTGCTGACATTTGGAGGAGCATTTTACCCAATACCCAGTTCAGACTGTTATACCTTTCCATGTTTGCTTCCAAAGTTCTGAAGCTGCTGAGAAAGCTGAAAATGTTTTATGTAGAAAATATACAACAAAAAAAAGTTTGGTATTTCCGTATTTCTCAGAGAAGGCGTGACCTCTCATTCAGAGCCACGGGCAGGCTTCATTTTTTGTTCTCCACTATTACGTTGAGTTGTGTTTTCTCGCTAGCTCTCTTGTTCCCCTTTCCTGTCCTTGTTTTGACAGGGAAGAAAATAAACGTGGTCGGTGATAAAGCCTGGGATGCTGGCTTTCCAGCAGCAGCCTCTGCCAAAGTCTAGCGCCCTCTCAGTAGCCTGCCCTTCTGAATGCTAATTAGTTGTATGGGAATTTTTCACAGTAACCTCCCTAAGGAGCAATTTCACCAAAGAGTAACCCTCTTGTCTAGACCATACAAACCCATAAAGTCATCACTAGCTGGGATTTCCAAGCTACAAAGCAGCAATAGAAAAGACTGCCTCTAGTCTTTAAGGGCATTCAAGTATAGAGCGCTCATTGTGGAAACCCCCCTTCCCACCAGTGCACAGACCTCTCCAGAGAGAGTAATGGAAACTCACCCGCTCAATTCCATCCTCTGAGGAAGGACACTTGGCTCATGATTTCTGCTTTATTTGAATCCAAATGATCTTTCCATCTCCTTACGTTTTATACCTAGTCTGCTATCCGGGATCTTATTTTTGAGAAAGATCCAGCCATGCCTTTTACTTTCTTGCTTGCCAAAGCTAATTATTAATTAGTGAGATAAAAGCAGCTTAATACTTGACATTTTAAGAAACTAGGCTGGCAAAACTTACCTGTAGAGAGATTAAAAGGATTCAGAATTCTAATCCAGGCCTCTTTCTGCTTTAAGTACTTAGCAAAATCCTAGCAGTTGTGGTGACGGTGGTGTTAATGGGACTGGAAAATGGAAACATGCGCTGTAGAGGGAGAAGGGCAGAAAGGGAGAGTGTGCCGCTCGAAGTCCCATCAGATGTTCTCCCAAGAGTCAAGGTGGAAACAGATGACCAAAGCTATTCTAGAGTCCAGTAGAGTTGACTTTTCAGAAATACTAAAAATCAAGATTACTTAAAAAGGAAAACAAATCAAGAGTTATGCCTTATTAGATAAAACAGTTCTGGAAGCAGGTTGAAGAGAGACGCTCTGTCCCTTCCACCCCACCTTGGCCAGAGGCATTAGAGAGTTAGCCCCCTAAAGGAGTAAGAACAACACTGTGAGTTACCATGTGGGGACACCCAGGATGTACTGGGCACTTGGCTAACCATACCCATTTTCTATGTAATTCACATTCCCATTTTCTATGTAAATGTAGACCAGAAGGTAAGAGACGTTAGGTAACATGCCCCAGGCCACACTGCTAGGAAGTTTTAGTGCCTGGATCTTAACCCAGGGCTGCCTTGCTGCAAAGCAGACTCTTGAGTGCTCTCCTCTACTGCCTCTGAGGACTTAGGAATGAATGGAAATATAGGAAATGTGATTCCTTTTGTGTGTCCTTCCATAACATTCATTTTAGCTCCTAGGATAATTACTAGTTTTCCAGGTATAACTAGGATCGGTCTTCTTGTTAATATACTGAACAAACATCTGAGTGCCTACTGTGTACCTAATGAATGCACAGAGATAAAAGACATAACCCCAGTATCCCAGAGACACAGAGGGGAGACGGATGGTAAGATTCACACGGGGTGGACAATTCTCTGATAGGGATGAGCTCAGAGCCCACACAGGGCAGGCACCTACCTAGCCCAGACTTGGATGAAGAGTCAGGAGACTTCTTGGAAGTGGTGATTCCCAGTCTGAGCTTTAAGGATGAGCTCAGAGCTCATCTTTAAAAATGAAGAGAAAAAACAGGAGTGTGAGGCTGGCTGGTTCTGGTGGGTAGGGTGGAGGAAACATGCCCAGATGACAGGAGTTAGCACTTTTTGCTACATGTGAGTGGCAGTCAAGGGAGGGTTTTAAACGGGAATGTCATGGTTTGCTTCACATTTTTAAAAGGTTATTCTGACTGACCAATGACTGTTGGGATTGGGGCTGTAAAACTGGCTAAAAGGGGGACTCTGTTCCAGCTGTGCAGAGGAAAGAGGAAAGCGATGCGAGTCTGGGACGAGGATCACAGAGCGGGGAGGTGCAGATGAACTCGAAATGTTTTGGAGGTAGAGTCGATGGGAGTTGGATGAGGCTGGAAGGGAAAGCGAGAGAGAAAGACTCCCAGGCAACCAAGTAAAGGCCGGGCCATTTCTTGCGCAGATGGGAGACAAGCAGGTTTTCAGGGGCAGCCTACGGTCAAGGACTGTCTTTTAGAATCAAGACATAGTCTTAAATCACTGACCCCTTCTGTCACAATATATGGTATTTCGGTAGTTCCCAAGCTTTTCCCAGTGACCCTCAAAATACGGCTCTCTGAAACCCACCCCAGATCTAGCAAGTCGAATTCCAGGGGATAGAGGAGCCTGGGCCTCAGGTCCTTTCTGCAGCTCCGGCGCTCCAGCACTGCCGGTCCAACATCATCTGTAGGTAGTGTTTGCAAGCCAAACACTTGCAAAACTGCTCTGTTTCCTGTTTGCTGGGGTCAGGTTTGATGATCCCAAAGGCTGTTGACCAGCCTTCCCGCTCAGGGGCCAAGGCAGTGCCACGCCACGCCAGCCCTCATTGATCATTGTCCAGCAGGGCTGCTAGCGATTTCCCCAGATAAGTCAGTCATTCCGAGATTAAAGGTTCAGCGGTTGGCCTGATTCAGGCCGTGCTTCTTTGCTATTTTCCCCTAGATGTTGGATGTGTTCTATGGGAGGAACTTTGAAAGAATAATGTTTTCCTAAGTGACAGGAATGCCCTGTATGTTAATGTTTTTTCATAAGGATCTAACCTCGGATGTCTGTCTAAATGATCTGATTCTCATAAATCGACAGATTGGTTCTGGAAATCCCATGAGCCTAGGCTGTCTTCAGAGATTTATGGCACTTCCTGCTCTCATCGGGCCAGGAATAACATGACAGCTCCCTCCGCACTTCTGGTTTTTGTTCCTGAGGGGACGGCAAAGGAGGGCAGAGGTGTGCTGAACCATACCACTTTGAAAGAAAACTGTCCAGACTTATTTTCCAGAACCTCGGAAAAAGCCTCATGTTCTGCTAAGGACGTAACAGTCTTCTGCCCCCTCCCTGGGGATTTTCCCAGCCTCAACTTCTTCAGCCACATGGGTTCTGTGGTGTGGGATCAGGGCCAGGGCTGGCAGGAGCCCATGGACATTCCAAGGCTGAGCCAGCCTTTGTGGGCAGTGACCTTGGACCTTCAGCAGCAAGGCCCTGTGCCCAGTTGGAGATGAACTCATTCCTACCATGGTTTAAGATTGCTCTAAATCAATGTTAATGAGTTACAAATTAATTCCTTCTTGGCCTGACCAAGGAGAAAGACTAATTATGATGGCCATTCCAATTAGAACCCACGCCTGGCAAATCTGTTTGACTGAATTATATGTGATATTGGTGGAAGTCTGATTGTTTTTAGTCCATATAATAATCGCATCAGAGTGTCTCAGTCTACCTTCTCAGCAGCATATCAGAGTGGAGTCAGGAAATGTACCACCAGCTCTCTAGGAGAGAGACAAGCAACTGGCTCTAATGGCTGTACCTTGAAGACCCAGCACTGAGTGCTGGAGGGGATGCAAAGATGAGCCACCCTCAGAGAGATGGCAGTGAAGTCACAGAGGAAAACAAGGGTGTAAATAAAGCTCCTAGGAGACTCTGAACCTCAGTGCCTTCAGTGAACCGCTATCATGGTTAAAAGGGTTAGTAGTCACATCTACTGGGAACAATTCAGTTAACAATAACCTGAGGAAAGTAGCATTTGAGAGGTTTTCAAGAATGAGTACAGGAAAGGGTAGAGGGTGGGCTGAGTGTTGTGTATTTCAAGCCAGAAAAACCTAGACAGACAGCCAGGGGATGGCTGGGGACCCATTCCACACCAGTGAACTGGTGTGTTGGGTTCATGAAGCATATGCATAGATATAAGGACCTTAAATCCCACGCTAAGGAATTTGTGTTTGAGTTGGCAGTGGAGCTATTTTTAATAAGCAAAGTAACCAGTGCAGCCAGAGAAGAGCGATATTACGGATTGCAGCTATTTGGAGGAAGGTTGAATGTAGCAGCCAGAAAGACGATGGATTGGAGGGCCAAGAGACTAGAGCCTGGCATATCAGTTAGGAGGTTATTTCATTAGCTTGGGGTGGAAGTATGAAGACCTTGTCGGAAATAGATTTGATTTTCTTGATGAAATTTCTGCATGTTGGAAGGGAAATGACTTGATGTGGAAGGCTTTTCAGCGCTGTCATGCATAACACACAAATCCCTCCCAGTTGATAGAAACCTGCCCTGTTGCTTAATATAAGTAAACCTTGTAGACGCTGGAATGTTTATGTTTGGCCCAAAATGGCTCTGGTTTTTTACACAGCTGTAAAGTGTATTTAACTCCCAAATATAAAACACTTATTGACTACTGGTTCATAGCTTCATAAAACAAGGCTCCATTGCGTAGGTACTTTTTGTTGTCATCCCCTATCTTTTTATGCAGACCTGTTTCCTGATATTGTTATTCCAACGGGAAAAAAAAAAAAATCAACCCCAAGTAAACTACCTTTTTTACAAGCAGCCCGAAGAAGAAAGCTCCAAAGACAATAAGGAGCCTCCACATTTATATTTTTAACCCAAGATTACAACTGTAACTAGCAGGGAAGCAAAATTGCTTTAATTGTGAATGTTTTTCATTGTGGTTGTGAGTGTAAGTAAGTAACAGATGTTCATTTTCTCCAGTTCAACTGTTTTTAATTCTTTCTTGAACATGCAGAGAGAAATCTTTAAACACTTGCCAAAGTTCAGTTAACATCCCCTGGCTGAAGGTAGAAAATGCCCTACTGTGTTTTTTCTCAGCCATATACCCACATGGTCTGCCCTTGCCACACAGCACAGGGTAAAAGATTCCAGCTGGCACAGGTTTTATTACTGCAAAGTTAATTTGCAGAAAAAGCCTTTGGCAGGAGGGGTCTGTTCAACGTTTTATATATTTACTTATTTACTCTTTTTCAGTTATAAATAAAATTGCACTGTAAAACATTGCGGCTTAATTGCAGGAAACCCAATGCATTTTTTTTTTTTTGTTCTGCAAGTGGTTAATAGCTTGTTTTTTTGTTTATATGGAGTTGTAGAAATCTCGTGTAAGAATATGTTTACAGCCAAGGCTGTGTGACTTGGTTTATCATGTTTTTCCTGTGCTCTGTGGAACAGACGGCTGTTCATTATTGAAAGGCCTTTTTCTGTGGAGAATGAAGTTTGCTGGGGGGGAAAGAGTTTATGTAAGAATGCAGAATGACTTCCAGAGACTATGGGCGCTCTGTGGCTATAAAGCCTCCACAGCACCATGGGCAGTGACATTGTAACAATTTGCTTTAGCACCTCAGAAGTGGTTCAGCTGCACTTTCTGAAGTGAGCCCCGCTGAACAGAGCACATGCCACAGATAGTACCACCACTTTCTCCCCACCTTCCATCTTGGACATGTGTGCCTCCCCACCTTCCATCCTTGACAGTTCTCGTGTGACAGTCGGCTGAGGTAGAAAAAGTTCCGCCCACTTGAACCACATACCCTTTACACGCGTCTAATTCTCGAACCCACCCCAAAAGATTGGGACCATCATCTAATTAACAGTCAAAGCTTGTTCTTCTAAACCTTCACTTTTTAGAAAAATATAGACATAGAAAACATTTCTCTTGGATGCACAAACTTGAAAGTTATGCCTCTGAAGTAGTTTGCAATGGCCATTTACAAATGTGTGCTAGGCAGGCTTCTTGGACTTTGATGACACTGCCCATTGCAGAGGTTGTCTGTGTCTCCCCAAAAGGTTTGCTGAGTATCTATTCATTAATCCTTATTTAGCTAACTGGAAAGTACTTTCCTTATCGTCTGTGACACATGGATTATCCCATTAGGACATCTGTGGATGACATATTGTTGGTTTGTCCTGAAAAAAAGGAGTATTCTCCTTACAGAGCAAAACAAAGCAAGGAAAGAAACAGTTAATAGACTTGAGCTGACAAATGGGAGGTTTGCTAAAGATTGTGATCATCTCCTTACAGATGTCACAACCCTGTTGGCACAAAGCACTGACCTTGCTTTCCCAAGGTCGACCTGTCTGTCTCTAGATCAAGATTGATTTGAAAAAGGAGCCATTTGTATTTAGTGCTGGTCTCAAATCAAACTCCAAACCAGTTGAGGAGGAGCAGCGAAGCTATTCAGTGGTTTGAGAACTTAGAATTAGAAAATCTCTCCTTTTTATTTCCCTCAGGACCCAACTCTAACTTCCCATTAGAATGACAGTTTAAGAGACACATTTAAACCTGGTATTTTTCCTCTATTCATGAAACTGCGTCTACATATACATACCATTGCTTGGGGGTACGTGAACCCAGTTAAAGTCATCTAGGAAGCATTGATAACTACTCTGGAGTTTTCAAAAGCACTCACTATTTGAACTTCAAGTTCAGAAAAGTAGATAAGCAGCTTGTTTCGGTGGACGCAATCGCAGAGTACTGGACGTGTGCACTGGTGTATGCCTGAAAATGAGTTTTAAGCAGCCTTCCGAGCAGCATCTGTGACTCAGGAGGGCTCCGTCACCTGGCTTGCAAACGCTGGTTTCCCATTTATTTGACCTGGGCAGCCACTGGCAGGACCTTGGAGGGGTTGCCAGTGACCTGGGGGCTGGACTTCCACCCTTGCTTGGACCTTTGCTGAGTGTGTGACCTGGGACAGGTCACCCCCTCCCCAGGCCTTGGTCTGTAAGAGGGGAGGTTGGCACAGGAAATCTGAGGTTCTTTCCAGCCCTGAAATATTATTATTCTATGACGCAGTGATAACATTGTACACAGGTCAAGCTTTGGCCATTTTAAAATCTATCAGAAAGTATGTACTGATGGCATACTTGGGACTTGTGTGGGAGAGACTCATCAAACAGGGTCCCAGCCCACTTGGAACTTAAAGCAGATGTGGAATTCATACATGAAAGGGGTGGGCATGGCAAGAACACAGGTAGCAGAGCCAGAGTCAGGGGCTCTGAGCAAGGTGGGGCTGGAGGGAGAAGCATAGCAGGACCAGTACTTCCTCCGAGACCCCAGGAAATGAGCTTATGGGGGCTTTTTAAATGCAGTTAGGGGCCAGGTGTGGTGGCTGACACCTATAATCCCAGCACTTTGGGAGGCCAAGGCGGGTGGATCATGAGGTCAAGAGTTCGACACCAGCCTGACCAACATGGTGAAACCCCATCTCTACTAAAACACACACACACACGAAATAGCCGGGTATGGCAGTGCGTGCTTATAATACCAGCCACTCAGGAGGCTGAGGCAGGAGAGTCACTTGAACCCACGAGGCAGAGGTTGCAGTGAGCTGCTATCGTGCCACTGCACTCCAGCCTGGGCGACAGAGCGAGGCTCCGTCTCAAAATAAAATAAAATAAATGTAGTTAGGGAGGCAGGGCCTGATTAGAGGGGCGAGGAAAATAAGACACAGAAATTCAAACCAGCCTCCCTTTACTTTGCACGGAAAGTCAGCCCTTGGTAGAAATACCATTTCCTAACCCTAGAAGGGAAGAAATGGCAGAAGGACGGAGAGATAGTGTCTTTTGTTGCTGTGTTTCTATTTTTGTTTTACACAAAGCCTACTTCCTGCTGCACATTACGAGTGGCAGCTGGGGCATCTTCCTGGCCTGCCCCGTCCTGGATGTGATTCTGGAAAACAGGCCAGAATCAACCCCTCGGTTCCTGCATGGGGTCACCACGCTAGGAAGGGACCCAAATAGACGCCTATGTCCATTTAATCATCTATCTCGGAAGCAGGGGGAGGGAAGGGGGATGGCACAGCTGATGCTGGAGATGTTTGTACCTCCATGTTGGTGCCGTTGAGACACCGCTGTCTGGAGTCCCAAAAATACCTAGTCTGTCCGCATGTATTACAATGAAAACTGCTATCCAAACTGGCCACCCACAGTTCAGGCAGAAGCTAATGGAAGCACCTGAGGGTTTTGGAGTCCTACTGGTAAATACATTATTCATCGCATTTCCATTCACAGCAGGGTGCGGGGTCCTCCCTTATTTCTGTTGCCGCTTGTTTGGGAACTGATAGGTGTGATTTATTAGACCATGACTGTTCCTGTTTTTCAGCCCTGAATAGATGTCTAGTAACAGTCTTATTACCAAACCACGTAAAAACCTCTTGCTTATCACTGTGTGGCATTTATGTGGCATCGTTCTGTTCCGCAAGACATTTTACGAACACGCAGAGAAGTTTGCAGCTTGTGAATGCAGGATTTCCAGTGTAGCAATACATAACAATACACGTATCCAGAGAGGCCCTGAAGTTGAATGAACAGAGGACAAGAGCACAGGAAAGAGCCCACACACCTCTATTCTGGGGAAGAAAGACATCGTGCCTTTTGTTCTTGGTGTGACTGTCTGCCCAGGGTCTAGACTGAGTTACTGCTCTCTGCCAGGCACCGTGAAAAGCCTTCTCCATGTATTAGTTGCATCCTTACCACAGCGAGCTACTGTTGTGGTTGTCATTTTTCAAGTGGGGTAACTGGGGCTTGAAGTAGTAAGTCCCCAAGATCCCACAAACAGGGTTTAAATGTTGGCAGTTTGACTTAGGTACCATGCTCTCCCTTATCAGGAGGCAGCATCTCACTGCCAGAGTTAATGCTGATAAGTCACAGCAACAGGGAAATCTGAGTGCCACTTTTGAAGTCCACTGTGTCCAAATTAAAGAAGAATCCAGTCTTCAGAGGAAGTGATATCATGCCTTTGTCACCTAGATAGGCTGGGGCAGGGCAGCTGGGGAGCTGACCAGCCAGGCTGGAGCAAGCACCTCCACGCCTTGTTCAGAGTGGACAGTGAGAAACCCCAGCGAGGCGGCACATGCAGGGGTGGAGGAATCTGGAGAGGGAGGTGGGGGCGGGAAAAGCAAGCGGCTGTCAACCCCACAGGGAGTTGCGGGGAGGACCGAGGAACGGCATCTGCAGGAGCAGGCATGGGCCATATGAGTGACAGCGGGCAGGGGAAATTGGTCACCCATGTTAACCCCACTGCTCCTGGACTTCTGTCACTGATCCTAGGCCTTAAAGCCGTTGAGCAAGCAACGTGCATCATCCCAATAGATGTGTCATGTGTGAACTCACGTGTCTGCTTAACCAGTGAAAATAGTAACAGGTAATGCTGATAGTATGGCGGGCACTGACCCAAGTACGTATATCGTATTCACTCACTGAATCCTCTGAAGTGGGCTCTGTAGCAAGAGAAGAAAATGGCAAATGGAATTGAATGTCTTGCCTGAAGTCACCAAGCGAGTCCATGAAGAAACCAACATGGAACCCAGGCTAGTGGGTCACAAAGTGTCCTCTCATAACCAGGCGAGATCCTGTGAAAGAAATAGAAATGACAGGAAAAGCATCGCCAGGGTCACTGGGCACTCCCACTGAGACCTTGGCCTGCTGAAACTGGCCACAATGCCCATGTCTACTTGGTAGATCAGCATGTCGGACATGAATGGCACCGGGAGCAGGGACAGCCACGCTGTCTACCTCTCCCTCGGTCTTTGTTGTCATGCCTGGAGTGTAAAATTCTGACTGATTTTTAGAGCATGCTTAAAACGATCTCTTTGAGTGGGAAATTCTTGCCCTTGCAGTTTCTCCCAATCGCTTTTGTCAAAGTTTGTCACCCGCATAACGTTTTACCAGATTTAAATGCAGCCCTGATGGTTATGAGGCCTGTCTGGTACGTGCAGTATGTAAAAGCGACATTGCTGGTGCTCTCAGGAAGCTGCCCTGTTATGAAGCCAAATAGCCTTCTTAAAAATCAGAAGTACTCTCATAAAACTAGTTTTTCATGCGGCACAGGCTGTAGTTTCCACATGGGACGAAGTGTGAAACTAAGCTTTTATGGGCAATCTCTGAGATTTGCGTGAACTTTCAGTGACTCTCACGACATTATTCCCGAGAGAAGCAGCTTATTTTCTGTTGGTGCATTTTCATGTCATATGCGATGTCTGGGCAGAGACAATTACTCTGATGTAGTAGAAACTGGTTTTGGCTGGCAGACCCTAATTGTTTCTCATCTTGATCATTGCAACATTTTTCTCTATATCAATCATCCTTCCTTTCCCAACCCTCCTTTTGAGCTTTCTCTTGGCGTAAAAATATCCACCCTGTCTGTAGGTGTACACTCTATAAATATAGCACATTTTATTTCACAGTTAAGAAGGAAATCATCATACCAAAACAAGCCCCGGCAAGGGCTGCCGCAGTGCAGACACAAACAGCACTTGGTCCAACAAGGACAGTACTCACTCTCACTGCCTTCAGAAGTCATGTCGTTAAGAGTAAGGCACTCCCTTAGTGTCTGGGCCATCTCCGACCTTGCATTCCTCCAGGCATGATGCAGTCTGCCCGCCCAAGTCCTGCATCGTGCACCTTGAGGCCAGAGAGACGACGTGTCTTCTTTATCCCCAGGTCTCCAATAATATGAGTGGATTAATGAAAATAAATTCAGCAATATAATCCTCAATGAGCACGTTATGTTTCTCTAACATCATTAGGAAGCAGTATTGTGATCGAGTGTATTCGAAATGTAAACTACATTTTAGACATTTTAGTCCACTAATTATAGGAAGATAATTCGAATTGGATTATTGTTAGGCCTTTGTGGATCCGTGGTCGTCGTTCAAATCCAGACATTTAATTTAAAAATGCTGATTACCAGGACTATAGCAACCAACGCTAATACAGTGTTCACTGTGTGTTGGAAGTCAACCTAAATATGCTGATGAACGGAATCTTCACCACAGCCCTGTGAGGTTAGCTCTAGTATTATTTCCATTTTATAGATGAGGAAATGGAGGCGTGAAGAGGTGAGATATCTGTCAGAACAGAACAGAATCTAGCACAGTCCATCTGCTCCCAAGTGCCTCTCTTAGCCACCTCACCATGTGGGCTCTGGACAGTTGAGTTTGTGTCATTGTGCTCATTAGGGTTAATAGAAGGATGAAGCTGTTCTGTGTGTACCTTTGCACATCGCAATCTGGCCTGTCATCATTGTGGCTCCTTTCATTTTATCATATAGAAATTGTAGTGTCTATTAAGTAAGCAAAATTACTAGGTACAAAATATCCATACTACATACAAACACCTACGTGCACTGTGTCACAGAGCACCATCCTTCCAGTGCCGGCGGTGCTGCCCTCACTCCATGAAGACAAGCTGAGGTCGGGCTGCAAGACTTGAACCTGTCTGTGCACCCATTCTAGGCAGCAGCCCGATGGCGGCCTGAGTAAGGGCTGCAAAGTACTGCATACATGATCATTCTTAGTCCAGCAGAACAGCCCCAGGTGACTTGTGGCCATTCCCTAAAACAGTGTCACCTGCTCAGAAAGCAAGGGTGGACTGCCCTTGAGAATATTCACAAAGAATATGCCCTGTGTCCTAAAGGATACCGAATCAGCCAGGAATCTTCTGCACACTGTCCATCAGTCTGTACGTCTGTCACTTTCGTGTCTGTGGCTGTCAGCTCCCTTCTACTTGGGCCCTTCTGCAGCTACGGAAGTCAGATTGGCAACAGCTCTTCTCCCCGGTTAGACTTCAGGTTCCTGGTGGGGAGGGCTGGTGGGTAGCACTCACTGTACTCCTACCTAACACAACATCTTGTCGATGGTCACCAAAAACTCTTTCTCTGTTAGCCTGTTTTATATCCTATTTAAATGTTGGATACCATTATTCGCTAATATGTTTTTTCTGGTTAAATGTTGGTTCTTTTATAAAGAAATCCTGTAGACTAGATGATGATGGTTAAATATGGCTTTAAAGGTTTTTACTGTTTCAAGTAGTAAGAACTACATTTTACGTGAGAGATAGCACATACACCCCTGAAACAAAAGCTTCATGAACACATCTCTTTTGTCATTGTTTTCTGTTTGGAGACAGGGTCTCACTCTGTCACCTAGGCTGCAGTGTGGGGGCACGATCATGGCTCACTGCAGCCTCAACCTCCCCAGGCTCAAGCAGTCCTCCTACCTCAGCCTCCTGAGTAGCTGGCACCACAAGCGTATGCCACTACACCTGGCTAATTGTGTATTTTTTGTAGAGACAAGATTTCACCATGTTGCCCAGGCTGGTCTTGAACTCCTGGGCTCAAGCAATCTGCTTGTCTCAACCTCCCAAAGTGTTAGGATTACATCTGTGAGTCACTGTGCCCAGTCCATGAACATACCTTATACTCTGATACTCTCTATTCCATTCGTCCCTTTTCAAATGCTCATCATGCCCCATTAAATGGATCTCACAAACTACTCCTGGGTCACGGTCTGCAGTTTGGAAGCACTATTGGAGACTCTGGGGGAAGCAGGTCCTGTGAGGGAGCCCATTGCCACAGGAAAACTTTATAGTAAATGTCCCCAAGTCTTTAGCAGCAGTAAGAAAGCTAAGGGAAAAGAAGTCATTTTGATCTCCCTAAGAAGGAAGCAGTGGGACTTCTGAAGTGGTGGGACTTCTGACTTGGATAAGGGATGGGGAAAGGTGTCTCTCTAAGTTCCCTGCTGTCCTGAAGAGACATTGGCATTTTTCATTGCTCAGTTTTTCCTAAAAATGTGGGATATTTTTAAGATATGGGACCTGAAACAACATATGGGAACAATAAAGGAGACAATATTTTCTTGTGCTACTCAGGTGGTTCTTTCTCTTCTAACAAAGCTGAGAGAGCAGGGAACTCAGGTACCAGGAGAAGTCAACTTGGCCGGAGCCGTCAGCAGGGAGAGGACTCCTGCTGGGGGGACAGTAGGCTCTGAGCTGGGCAAGCCCATGGGTGTTGACTCCAAACTGAGGAGGTGAGCAGAGGGCTGCTTTGAAGTCGCAAAATGAAAAGAAGAAAAGGATGAAGGGGCCTGGCGCTATAGGGTTAATGAGAAAGGGACTGTTTTTTTCCTAGGGTGTGCATTTCTTTTCATCTTTTTCTGAGAATGTGCTTATTTAAATACATGCAGAATTTCTTGTTATGGCTTTGTGGAATTGTCTTAAAATCTGAATTTCCAGTTTTTAGAAGATGTTGATTTGAAGAGCTTTGATCTTGACCTCAAATTAAATCACGGCCATGGAGTTAGGGTGACATTCTTCCTTCTTCCCTGATGGAGGATGAGGGAGCCAGGGGTGAGTCACAGCCTCCTCTGTGCGTCATTAGCCGTTAGGATGACAACGGTCTCGTCACAGCGGCCAGGCAGCAGTCAGGCCTCTGCGCTCCTGATGAGTCCGGGCTGTGTTCACAAAGCTGGCAGCTTGGGGGAGGCGACCCCTGCATTCCCCTGCGCTCCTCTCTTTGGCAGTTGACCTACTGGGAAGTGCCACTGCCCACAAACATTCCACGAACTCGTGAGTTTCAATTCTTTGCCAAAAACTGGCACAGAGAAATGTGACAGGGAATTGGACTTAGGTGTGTCACTTGCTGGAAGCTGAATCTCAGGTAGGTGATGTTCTTGTGTGTCTTCACTATACCTTCCTCCCTTGGGCCTTGTACTTGGATTTCTGTTCCCCCAGGAACCACATCGCGTAGTCACAAGACATGACCTGGGGGTCAGGAGGCCCCGTGTTTGCACATTGTCTCTGCCTCTGATTTGTTTCTTCAACAAATATATATTGAGTGTCAGTTGTGTGCAAGTCACTTTTAAGGATACCAGGAATTCAGGTTTGCAGAGCTTGCATTCCAGTGGGGAAGAAGGATGGCAAAGACAAAAACAATATCATTTAGAAAATTAGCTGCACTGTGAGGGAGATACCCAAGTGTGGAGGTTGTGCCTGGGCAAGGACGGGCTCCGTTGGCAAGGAGGTGATCAGGGCAGGCCTCCTGAGGGAAGTAACATTTGAGCTGACATGACCCGAATGCTGAGCAGCCACCCATGAGACAAACCAAAAGAAGAAAGTCCAAGGAGAGGGCACCATGAGAAGAAGGCCCTGTGGCAGGGACAGGCTTAGCATTTTGTAGCCACCGGTCTCTAATTCAGAGCAGGGAGAACAGGGTCATCTAAAGGACCCCAGCCAGATGGACATGGAGACATACAAGCATCATAAAAGAGAGGGAAGGATAATGATGGGCAGGGAAGGAATAGACAATGAAGTAGCTGTAGGCAGAGAAAATAAATCGCATATTCACCTGGAATAACATTTTGAAGCACATGTTGATTTTAGCATTAAATTGGAAATGTCAGTAGTGAATTCATGATCATAAAGAGAAGCCCAGACATCCCTGTCCCCAAGGCAGGCCGGAACGGCGGTGCTGCCCAGAAGCAGCCCTCACATGGGACCACTGGGCCCCACAGCAGCACCTAGATTTTGGTCTCAGTGCTGTCCTCTATTGAAAGGAAAGGAGCAGACCACATGTCTTAGGGCAGGAGTAATCTAAGACAGGCCTGGAACTTTTGTTCTTGCTAGAAAAAAGAATGATTTCAAAGCAGCCAGGGAACTTCCAGTTTTAAAAGGTAGTGTGAACACACACATGTACCCAAAATACAGAAAGCGGAATTTCAAAATCATAATCCACAAAGATGAAGATAGAGGAGAGGCAGCAGCAACAGAAGCGTGGAAGCTGAACAGCAAGTGGAAAAGAGGTCACTGACTTAGCAGACTAGAAAAAGCTGGAACTTAAGCTGAAAAGGGTGAGCTCAGAGGTGGGCTGATTCACGTTCAATAATCCCAGAAAGCCTCCAGATCTGGAGCAGCCTAATAGGTACATGGTCTCTCTTTGGAGAGATGAAAATGGTCTGAAATTGATTATGACGATGGCTGCACTACTCTGCGAACATACGGAAAACCTTGAGCTGTATGCTTGAAATAAGTGGATTGTATAGTGTGTGAATTATACGTAAAGCTTTATGTTCATTGGGTATCCATGGACATAAAGACAGCAACAGTAGACACTGGGGACCTCTGGGGCGGGGGAGGAGGGAGGGGACAAGGGTTGAAAAGCTAACTATTGTTTGCTATGCCCAGGACCTGGGTGGCAGGATCAGTTGTACCCCAAACCTCAGCATCACACAATATACAAACCTGCACGTGTACCCTCTAGATCTAAAATAAAAGTTGAAAATATTTTTAAAAAGTAAAAAATGAATCTGTTCTATTTGAAAAACGGAGCTACAGGTACCTCTGAATGTGGGAGTGCAGACAAGGCTGAAGTCAGGAGAACTGGCTGACGGTCTCCACAGGATGGCCCTTCCTTTCCCCTCTGTGTCCTCCCTACCCCTGCGAGGCCAGGCAGCTGCCGTCCCTCCCGTGACAGAGCATAGCTCTGGAGATGCTGAACCAGAGCTGCCAGGCAGAGCCCAGGGTGAGGGCACAGTTCTGAGAACAGGGAGACTGAGGAAGAGACTCCATCCTGAGTGGTAGAAGCCTGGTGCCCTTTCCCTACCCGTAGCCACTCGCACCACCCAGGACGGCCAGCCCAAGGGAAAAGGACCTGTGAGGTGGTCCCCTTCCAGGTTTACTATGTGGACCTTCACCATTTGATAGACCCACCCATGCACCAGAGCATCCAATCTGCTTTTTATGTCTCATTTTTAAATATAAGCAGACAGACAAGGATCCTGAAGGTTTAGGAATGGCTTCCAGGACAGACAGTGTCAGACCAGATTAAAGAGGAAAAAAGGCACACCGGAGAAACAGTGACAGTGCATGGGGCAGGAGAAAATAAAAACGAACGATAACTTTCTCCTTACAGAGAGGAGAAAGCTTTGTACGTGAAAAAAAGAATAAAAAGGGAGTCTTTGGAAATTAAAACAGATAGTAGCAGAAATGAAAACATTTGTAGAAAGGACAGAGAGATATTTTAGAAAAAAATCTCCCAGAAAGTAAAAAGGAAAAAATAAATCAGAGATTTAGAAAATAGAAGTGGTAAGAATATGAGAGGATTAGTCCAGGAGGTGTAATATTAGAATAAAAAGAATTCCCAGAAAGGCAGCTAAGAGAGGAAATTATAAAAAAGCAAATTTCAGAGAAATTTCCCAGAACTGAAGGGCATGAGTTTTCAGGTGGATGAGTCCCCAGCACAGTAGTAAAAGGATGGCAAGTGGAATGACAGAGAGCAGCAAGAAGCTAAGTCTCCTGGGAGGAGGACACAGCTGAGACTGGGAGTCAGTGCGGCTCAGGACTCGTGGGCTGCGACCTGAGAGTAGAATGAAGACGTTCTCAGACATTCGGGAACTCCAGATTTTACCTCCCATGACCCAAGCAAGTGGTGAATGAAGAAAGAGGAACACACGGAACCTTGGAAAAGGCATCGGCCCCATATGGGGAGAAGAAAAGGGAGCTCCTGGGACAGTGGAGAAGGGGAATCCCAGGATGGCAGCCATGCAGAGTGGTCCTGGAGCAGAAGGACAGAGGGCACCAGGTGCTTGGAGACCGTCTTTTAGGAAAAAGGAGGGATGAGGGGAGGCAGAGAGGAAAGTAGGGAGGGGGGACCAGAATACCTGGGGGCTTAAACACACTGAGAGGAGGCTTACAGTCCATCCGAGGGTCGGACTGAATTCAAGTGTGCAGCGCAGTATTCTGGCTGGGAACACAGAGTCTGGAGCCAGATGGCCAGCTGGGAACCCTTGCACCCCCACAGAGGACCTTTGTGACCTCTGACAAGACAGGGGCTTCCATTTTAGGTAAAATGAAGATAACGTTAGTGCTCACCTAAAAGGGTTGTTGTGACATTTAAATGAGCTAATAGATGTACAGCACTTAGAGCTGTGCCTGGGCTGTAGTGGGCCCCAGATACACATCAGCCGCTCATGCAATGAGGAGGATGGGGAGGAGGATGAAGATGAGAAAGATCACAACAGAGGTTATGGAGATGGTGTTGAACTCCAAGGAAGATAAAGATGTGAGCTTGGTTCATCCTATGGCTCAGTGTCATCATAGTGCAGCATTGAATACTAATGAAGCCAAATACAGGAAGGCCTCAATGTTGTCAAGAGGTTCTTGGAAATTTTCACTTTAAGTGAAAAGACATACAACAAAACCAGTTTTCCCAAAGGCTAATTAATACAAAGAGAAGTTAAGTTCCTACAGCATATTTCTGGTCACAAAAACATCACCAAACTTCTAAATAAAGACCCAAAACACGTCTAGTAGTAAACAGTAAAATAAATGTGAACTATCATACATTTAAGAAAATTAATTAAACAGGGTAATTATTTACCCAATCCTTTTGATGCATCAGTGAGTGACAGTGGTCTTCTTGGTAGTGGGTTAAATTAAGGAATGAATGTGTGAATATTGTAAGGAGCACCTTCTCCCACCACAGTTCAAAAACCAGCAATAACAGATGTGGCAGGCTCACTGAGCACTTTTGTACATCATCATTTATTGTCGTGCACTTGTATGATTATCATAGACTTTACAGACTTATTTGATAATTTGTGTTCTTTTTCTTTTTTTATTATACTTTAAGTTCTGTATACATGTGCAGAACGTGCAGGTTTTTTACATAGGTATATACATGCAATGGTGGTTTGCTGCACCCATCAACCTGTCATCTACATTAGGTGTTTCTTCTAATGCTATCCCTCCCCTAGCCCTCCACCCCCTGACAGGCCCCAGTGTGTGATGTTCCCCTCCCTGTGTCCGTGTGTTCTCATTGTTCAACTCCCACTTATGAGTGAGAACATGTGGTGTTTGGTTTTCTGTTCCTGTGTTAGTTTGCTGAGTATGATGGCTTCCAGCTTCATCCATGTCCCTACAAAGGACATGACCTCATCCTTTTTTATGGCTGCATAGTATTCTATGGTGTATATGTACCATATTTTCTTTATCCAGTCTATCATTGATGGGCATTTGGGTTGGTTCCAAGTCTTTGCTATTGTGAACAGTGCTGCAGTAAACATACGTGTGCAAGTATCTTTCTGGTACAATGATTTATAATCCTTTGGGTATACACCCAGTAATGGGATTGCTGGGTCAAATGGTATTTCTGGTTCTAGATCTTTGAGGAATCGCCACACTGTCTTCCACAATGGTTGAACTAATTTACACTCCCACCAACAGTGTAAAAGCCTTCCTATTTCTCCACATCCTCTCCAGCATCTGTTGTTTCCTGACTTTTTAATGATCGCCATTCTAACTGGCATGAGATGGTATCTCATTGTGGTTTTGATTTGCATTTCTCTAATGACCAGTGATGATGAGTTTTTTTTCATATGTTTGCTGGCTGCATAAATGTCTTCTTTTGAGAAGTGTGTTGATATCCTTCACCCACTTTTTGTTGGGGTTGTTTTTTTCTTGTAAATTTAAGTTCTTTGCAGATTCTGGATATTAGCCTTTTGTCAGACGGATAGATTGCAAAAATTTTCTCCCATTCTGTAGGTTTCCTGTTCACTCTGATGATAGTTTCTTTTGCTGTGCAAAGCTCTTTAGTTAGATCCCATTTGTCTGTTTTGGCTTTTGTTGCCATTGTTTTGGTGTTTTAATCATGAAGTCTTTGCCCTTGCCTATGTCCTGAATGGCATTGCCTAGGTTTCCTTCTAGAGTTTTTATGATTTTATGTCTTATGTTTCAGACTTTAATCCATCTTGAGTTAATTTTTGTATAAGGTGTAAGAAGGGGTCCAGTTTCAGTTTTCTGCATATGGCTAGCCAGTTTTCCCAACAGCATTTATTAAATAGGGAATCCTTTCCCCACTGCTTATTTTTGTCAGGTTTGTCAAAGATCAGATGGTTGTAGATGTGTGGCATTATTTCTGAGGCCTCTGTTCTTTCCAATGGTCTATATATCTGTTTTGGTACCAGTACCAAGCTATTTTGGTTACTGTAGCCTTATAGTATAGTTTGAAGTCAGGTAGCGTGATGCCTCCAGCTTTGTTCTTTTTGCTTAGGTTTGTCTTGGCTATACGGGCCCTTTTTGGTTCCATATGAAACTTAAAGTAGTTTTTTCCTAATTCTGTCAAGAAAATCAATGGTAGTTTGATGAGGATAGCATTGAATCTATAAATTACTTTGGGCAGTATGGCCATTTTCACATTATTGATTCTTCCTATCCAGGAGCATGTTTTGGGGGAAACCAGCTCCCGATATTTCATGTAGGTTCTTTTCTATTTCCCTAAGTGTCGGCCGGTCTGAGAAATAAAGGGAAAGAGTACAAAAGAGAAATTTTAAAGCTGGGTGTCAGGGGGAGACATCACATGTCAGCAGGTTCCATGATTCCCCCCAAGCTGCAAAACCAGCAAGTTTTTATTAACGATTTTCAAAAGGGGAGGGAGTGCACGAATAGGGTGTGGGTCATAGAGATCACATGCTTCATACGGTAATAAAATATCACAAGGCAAATGGAGGCAGGGCGAGATCACAGGACCAGGACGAAATTAAAACTGCTAATGAAGTTTGGGGCACACATTGTCATTGATAACATCTTATCAGGAGACAGGGTTTGAGAGCAGACAACCGGTCTGACCAAAATTTATTAGGCAGGAATTTCCTTGTCCTAATAAGCCTGGGAGCGCTATGGGAGACCGGGGCTTATTTCATCCCTTATCTACAACTGTAAAAGAGAGATATTCCCAAAGTGGCCATTTTAGAGACCTCCCCTTGGGAACACATTCTCTTTCTCAGGAATGTTCCTTGCTGAGAAAAAGAATTCAGCAATATTTCTATTTGCTTTTGAAAGAAGAGAAATATGGCTCTGTTCCGCCCAGCTCTCAGGCAGCCAGACCTAATGGTTATCTCCCTTGTTCCCTGAACATCGCTGTTATCCTTTTCTTCTCTCAAGATGCCCAGATTTCATATTGTTTAAACAATTTGTGCAGTTAAATGCAATCATCACAGGGTCCTGAAGTGACATTCATCCTCAGCTTACAAAGATGATGGGATTAAGAGATTAAAGTAAAGACAGGCTATAGGAAATCACAAGAGTATTGATTGGGGAAGTGGTAAGTGTCCATGAAATCTTCACAATTTATGTTCTTCTGCCATGGCTTCAGCTGGTCCCTCCATTCAGGGTCCCTGACTTCCTGCAGCAAGCATGGAATGTTTTTCCATTTGTTTGTGTCCTCTCTTTTTTCCTTGACCAGTGGTTTGTAGTTCTCCTTGAAGAGGTCCTTCACATCCCTTGTAAGCTGTATTCCTAGGTATTTTATTATCTTAGTAGCAATTGTGAGTGGGAATTCACTCATGATTTGGTTGTTTGTCTATTATTGGTGTATAGGAATGCTTGTGATTTTTGCACATTGATTTTGTATCCTGAGACTTTGCTGAAGTTGCTTATCAGCTTAAGGAGATTTTGGGCTGAGACGATGGGGTTCGAAGATGATATACAATCATGTCATCTTCAAACAGAAACAATCTGGCTTCCTCTCTTCCTATTTGAATATGCTTTATTTGTTTCTCTTGCCTGATTTCCCTGGCCAGAACTTCCACTAGTATGTTGAATAGGAGTGGTAAGACCTCGAGGGCATCCTTGTTTTGTGCTTATTTTCAAAGGGAGTGCTTCCAGCTTTTGCCCATTCAGTATGATATCGGCTGTGGGTTTGTCATAAATAGCTCTTATTATTTTGAGATACGATCCATCAATACCTAGTTTATTGAGAGTTTTTAGGATGAAAGGGCATTGAATTTTATCGAAGTTCATTTCTGCATCTATTGAGATAATCATGTGGTTTTTGTCGTTGGTTCTGTTTATGTGATGGATTACATTTATTGATTTGCATATGTTGGGATGCAGTCAACTTGATCATGGTAGATAAGCTTTTTGATGTGCTACTGGATTTTGTTTGCCAATATTTTATTGAGGATTTTCACATCGATGTTCATCAGGGACATTGGCCTGAAATTTTCTCTTTTTGTTGTGTCTCTGCCAGTTTTTGGTATCAGGATGATGCTGGCCTCATAAAATGAGTTAGGGAGGAGTCCCTCTTTTTCTATTGTTTGGAATAGTTTCAGAAGGAATGGTAGCAGCTCCTCTTTGTACCTCTGGTAGAATTCAGCTGTGAATCCATCTGGTCCTGGGCTGTTTTTGGTTGGTAGGCTATTAATTACTGTCTCAATTTCAGAACTTGTTATTGGTCTATTCAGGGATTTAACTTCTTCCTCGTTTAGTCTTGGGAGGGTGTATGTGTTCAGGAATTTATCCATTTCTTCTAGATTTTCTAGTTTATTTATGTAGAGATGTTTATAGTATTATCTGATGGTAGTTTGTATTTCTGTGGAATCAGTGGTGATATCCTCTTTATCATTTTTTATTGTGTCTGTTTGATTCTTCTCTCTCTTCTTCTTTATTAGTCTGGCTAGCAGTCTATTTTGTTAATTTTTTCCAAAAAAACCAGCTCCTGGATTCATTGATTTTTTTAAAGAGTTTTTCTTGTCTCTATCTCCTTCAGTTCTGCTCTGATCTTAGTTATTTCTTGTCTTCTGCTAGCTTTTGAATGTGTTTGCTCTTGCTTCTCTAGTTCTTTTAATTGTGATATTAGAGTGTTCATTTCAGATCTTTCCCGCTTTCTCCTGTGGGCATTTAGTGCTATAAATTTCCCTCTAAACACTGCTTTAGCTGTGTCCCAGATATTCTGATACATTGTGTGTCTTTGTTCTCATTGACACAAGTATCAATAGCTGAATCAATCAAGCGGAAGAAAGGATATCAGGGATTGAAGATCAACTTAATGAAATAAAGCATGAAGACAAGATTAGAGAAAAAAGAATGAAAAAGAATAAACAAAGCCTCCCAGAAATATGGGACTATGTGAAATGACCAAACCTATGTTTGATTGGTGTACCTGAAGTGAAGGGGAGAATGGAACCAAGTTGGAAAATACTCTTGAGGATATTATGCAGCAGAACTTCCCCAACCTAGCAAAAGAGGCCAACATTCAAATTCAGGAAATATAGAGAATACTACAAAGATACTCCTTGAGAAGAGCACCCCCAAAAAACATAATCATCAGATTCACCAAGGTTGAAATGAAGGAAAAAATGTTAAGGGCAGACAGAGAGAAAGGTTGGGTTACCCACAAAGGGAAGCCCATCACACTAACAGCGGATCTCTCTGCAGAAACCGTACAAGCCAGAAGAGAGTGGAGGCCAATATTCAGCATTCTTAAAGAAAGGAATTTTCAGCCCAGAATTTCATATCCAGCCAAACTAAGCTTCATAAACAAAGGAGAAATAACAACCTTTACAGACAAGCAAATGCTGAGAGGTTTTGTCACCACCAGGCCTGACTTACAAGAGCTCCTGAAGGAAGCACTAAATATGGGAAGGAAAAATTATTACCAGCCACTGCAAAAACATACCAAGTTGTAAAGACCATAGATACTGTGGGCAAAATAACCAGCTGGCATCATAATGACAGGATCAAATTCATACATAACAACATTAACTTTAAATGTAAACAGGCTGAATGCCCCAATTAAAAGACACAGACTAGCAAATTGGATAAAGAGTCAAGACCAATTGGTGTGCCATATTCGGGAGACCCATCTCATGTGCAAAAACACACATAGGCTCAAAATAAAGGGATGGAGGAATATTTACCAAGCAAATGGAAAGTAAAGAAAAGCAGGGGTTTTTGCTATCTCTGATAAAACAGATTTTAAACCAACAAAGATCAAGAAAGACAAAGAATTACATAATGGTAAAGGGATCCATGCAACAAGGAAATCTAACTATCCTAAATATATATGCAGCCAATACAGGAGCACCTAGATTCATAAAGCAAGTTCTTAGAGACCTACAAAGAGTCTTAGACTCCCACACAATAATAGTGGGAGACTTTAAACCCCACTGTCACTATTAGATCAACAAGACAGAAAATTAACAAGGATATTCAGAACTTGAACTCAGCTCTGGACCAAGTGAACCTAATAGACATCTACAGAGCTCTCCACCCCAAATCAACAGAATATACATTCTTCTCAGTACCTCATCGAACTTATTCTAAAATTGACCACATAATTGGTAGTAAAACACTGCTCAGCAAATGTAAAAGAACAGAAATCACAACAAACTGTCTCTCAGACCACAGTTCAATCAAATTAGAACTCAGGATAAAGAAACTCACTCAAAATCGTACAACTACATGGAAACTGAACAACCTACTCCTGAATGACTACCGGGCAAATAATGAAATTAAGGCAGAGATAAATAAGTTATTTGAAACCAATGAGTATCCACTCATCTTCTAATGCAATTATTTCCAGGCTCACTTTTGAATCATCTTGTCCTGACTGCATCCTGACCAAGCACCAGTGTGGGTCCATAACTCAGAACCCCCAGGCATCCGTGTGGGTCCATAACTCAGAACCCCCAGGCATCCGTGTGGGTCCATAACTCAGAACCCCCAGACATCAGTGTGGGTCCATAACTCAGAACCCCCAGACATCCGTGTGGGTCCATAACCCAGAACCCCCAGACATCAGTGTGGGTCCATAACCCAGAACCCCCAGGCACCAGTGTGGGTCCATAACCCAGAACCCCCAGACATCAGTGTGGGTCCATAACTCAGAACCCCCAGGCATCAGTGTGGGTCCATAACTCAGAACCCCCAGGCATCAGTGTGGGTCCATAACCCAGAACCCCCAGACATCAGTGTGGGTCCGTAACCCAGAACCCCCAGGCATCAGTGTGGGTCCATAACCCAGAACCCCCAGGCATCAGTGTGGGTCCATAACTCAGAACCCCCAGACATCAGTGTGGGTCCATAACTCAGAACCCCCAGACATCAGTGTGGGTCCATAACCCAGAACCCCCAGACATCAGTGTGGGTCCATAACCCAGAACCCCCAGACATCAGTGTGGGTCCATAACCCAGAACCCCCAGACATCAGTGTGGGTCCATAACTCAGAACCCCCAGACATCCGTGTGGGTCCATAACTCAGAACCCCCAGGCATCAGTGTGGGTCCATAACCCAGAACCCCCAGACATCAGTGTGGGTCCATAACCCAGAACCCCCAGGCATCAGTGTGGGTCCATAACCCAGAACCCCCACCCTCCACTGGCCCGAGGTCAGTTCCTCTGTCTTTTAGGTCTCACCAGATTCTTGTGACCCAGAAAGGTCAAAGCTAAGTATGGAAATTATGAAAAAATAATTCAGCTCTTTAGAACCAACTGTGTAACAGGCTAAATTTAGGCTTGATAGTCATTGTGGTCATTGGTGTGATTCGTTTTTTGGTTTGCATTTTTTTATTTTTTAGGAGATACGACCTTGCCCTGTCACCCAGGTCAGAGTACAGTGGTACCATCACCACTCGCTGCAACCTCAACCTCCTGGGCTCAAGTGATCTTCCCAAACGTATCACAGGGTTCTATCCTGGTTTTGCTCATTTCCCGCCTCAGCCTCCTGAGTAGCTGGGGCAACAGGTGTACACCACCACACCCAGCTAATTTTTCAACTTTTATTTGATAGAGATGGGGTGCCACTGCATTGCCCAGCCTGGTTTCAAACTTCTGCCTTTAAATGATCCTCCCACCTCAGCCTCCCAAAGTGCTGGGATTACAGGTGTGAACCACCATACCCAGCCTTGATTTGTGTATTTTTAAGATCTTTTAAAGCTTACATAGTAAAGTTGGCATGATTTTGTTGAAATATGTCAAATTTGAGTGTGTGTGTAATCAATATTTAAATGTATTAGAACATATTATTTTAGGCTGGGCTTGGTGGCTCACACCTGTAATCCCAACACTTTGGGAGGCTGAAGCAGGTGGATCACCTAAGGTCATGGGTTCAAGACCAGCCTGACCAACATGGTGAAACCCCGACTCTACTAAAAATACAAAAACTAGCCGGGGGTGGTGGCAGATACCTGTAATCCCAGCTACTCCGGAGGCTGAGGCAGGAGAATCACTTGAACCCAGGAGGCGGAGGTTGCAGTAAGCCAAGATCGCGCCATTGCACTCCAGCCTGGGCAACAAGAGAAACTCCATCTCAAAAAAAAAAAAAAACACTTTAAAAATTACATTCCAATGTATTATTATTTAATACTATCTAAAGATTTATAAATGTTTATTAGATTTATAGTTGTAAAAGCTTATCATTAAACCAAGTACAAATAGTTCTTAAGTTAAAAAAAAAAAACTGGTCCTTCAGAGCTGAAAGATGTCTTGATAAAGAAAAAAGTCATGATGAGGCCCAGGGCTGCTCTTTGCTGTGGGAAGCCACTGGAGGGTTTAAGCAGGCAAGTGAAATGAAGTAATTTTTTTAAAAAAGATTAGTGGGAGTCAAGAGTTGAAGCTGTGTAATCTTGGGGCCTCCTTCCCCTCTGAACTCAATTCACTCGTTCACTGATTCAACAAACACATGTCCAGTGGCTCCTTGTGGCTCTGGCAGTGTCCTGGGGACTGTGAGGTAATCACAAATAATGACCAGAACTCCAAATACCAGAGATGAATCCAACACCAGGACGGCAATTCATTAGAAAGTGTAAAGTCCTATGGAACTATTACTTCTGGCTTGGAGAACCAGGAGCAGTTCCATAGTTAAGGAGGAAACAGGTTCCTCCTTAACTACGGAATGACGTTCCAGTAATGAGCTGAGGTCCAGGAACAAAGAGGTCAAGAATTTTCCAGGCATGGCCTGTGGTCCCAGAGCCATTAATGTGTCTTTCATTGTAATCACTCATTGCCAATTCATTTAGACTATTGTTGCTTTAGCTCCTATAAAGTGGGTCAGTACCAATTACAGCTAATTTATAATGATAAATCTATAAGACAGAAAGGCAACTCTTTGCTAATGTATTTGCCAGAATTTGATACCCCAGGAAAGTTTTAATTTGCTGTCACCGCAGTTATCACTTTTACATGAATATTAATGATATGCATTATAAGAAAAATGTGGCATATTGGGTTTCTGGAAAAGGTTGACTTATCTGTATGTCACTATTTTATGTTTATGACCACAAAGAATGAGAACTCTGTAGGCAGTAAAACAGAGTTGCGCCATCTCCTCAGAGTAAGGAGTCAGCAAAGGGAAGTGCGGGCAGAGGTTCGAGGAGAGTGGGCAAGACTGGAAATCTTCTTGTGGCCAGTGAGAGAGCAAATGTGGCAGAAGCACCCGGCAAGGCCCCTGGATGGCGATGTGGGCTCGGTGTAGGTGGGTGGCCAGGAAGAGAGGGGGGTGTGTGTGTGTGCATGTGCATGCACGAGTTCCAGGCCACCTCAGTTTCTTCATGTGATTCATGAAACTGACACTGATTTTTACCTCCTTTTCCAACAACCCTCCCTGGCCATCCTGTGGTATATAATTGTCTTATATACCAAGGGTCGTACCTTGGTTTTGGTCATTTCCCCAACTGAAATGCTGAAATGAGCTCTTGAGGCCCCTCTCGGCTGCTGTCCTGCCCGCCCCAGGCTCCCACCACAGTGGTTATGAAACCATGGAGTATGAATACAGAAAACTCAACCCAAGAAAGATGAGTGGCAGCCAATTTTTATATGTGACAGCGTCAGGTTAAATTACATTTTCTTGCAGAAACCCTAACATTAGTGAACATCATTTTAAAATTGATTAATCATATCTAAGACTACAGAGAGCCTTACAAAGACAGCTCTTGTCCCTTGCCTTTGGAAAACTGGACCACAGCCACCTGGATGGCAGGGTCCCATCACTGGCTGTCATGAGGCTTAGCACGCTGCTCCCACCTGCTCACACACTGCGCACCACATGTAGTTTTGAGCAACTCCATGCATTGTGTTCATTTTCCTCTCTCTGCAGCCCATCTCCAGGGCCTTGCTTTGTCTGTTGCGTCTCTGTTCTCCCCATCATACGGGGGATATTCAATTTAAAAATGAATCAAAGGAGCACAAATTTTGAAACCAAAGACCTGATGGGCCTGTTGCTAGCCAGGTGACCTGCAGCACATCCCTTACCCTCCGACACCGTAGCTTTCCCTCTGATCAGTTGGAGAGACAAAGGCTGGTGATGTGGAAAGCACCTCTCCTAGGGCCAGGTTCATAGGCGGCACCTCAAGCCTCAATGGCAAAGACACTTCTCTGGTTAAATGCACATGTAAAACAAAATGTGCCCATTCTTAGGCAGCTAGAATTTTTACCAAACTAAAAAATCAAGTAAGCACAGGTAGATTTGGGTATAAAGGCAAGTGCCAGAATTTAAGGAGCTAATGGCTTAGAGCAAAAGGAGGCCAAACAAAAAACAGGCATTTTGACTGCCATGACATGTACACATTCATACAATCTGCCGATTTGTTTGTTTAAAAATAATTGGGCCTCAAAACCATGGAACTTTCACCGGCGCATCAACAGAAACAATTAACCATCCCAATAAAAGGGATTGCTGGGCTGACTCTCCACCCTACTGTCGCACTCACCCAGTGTCACAGCCGGTGGATCCTTTGTGTCCTTAAACCTTGTGTCCTTTTGAAAGGTAGATCTCTGCGGGCATTCTCCTCTAATAGAGGATTGTTTCATCAAAATTACAAATCTGATCCAACTAATTTTGAAGTACAGAGGAAGATGAATTCAGTAAGGTTGCAGGATACATTATCAATATACAAAAATCAGTAACATGTCCATACACAAATAACAACTTAGCTGAAAAAGAAATCAACACAACAATCCCATTTATGATCGCATCAAAAAAAAGGAATAAATTTAATGAAGGAGGTGAAAGATTTGTACACTGGAAGCTATAAAGCATTGATGAAAGAAATTGAAGAAGACACAAATAAATGAAAAATATCCGTTGCTCATGAATCAGAAGAATTCATGTTCTTAAAATGTCCATACTACCGAAAGTGCCATGTGAAATAAGTGCAATCCCTATCCAAATCCTAATGGCATTCTTCACAGAAACAGTAAAAACAATCCTAAAATTGATATGGAACCGCAAAAACTCTAAATAACCAAAGTGATCCTAAGAATGAAAAAGTTGGAGGCATCACACTTCCTGCTTTAAAATTATATTACAGGCACTTGGGCTCCATAGCTCAGTGGTTAGAGCACTGGTCTTGTAAAATTATATTACAGGCCGGGCACAGTGGCTCACGCCTGTAATCCCAGCACTTTGGGAGGCTGAGGCGGGCGGATCACCTGAGGTCAGGAGTTTGAGACCACTCTGGCCAACATAGCAAAACCTTGTCTCCACAAAAAATACAAAAATTAGCCGGGCATGGTGGCTGGTGCCTGTAATCCCAGCTACTCAAGAGGTTGAGGCAGGAAACTCACTTGATCCTGGGAAGCAGAGGTTGCA
This sequence comes from Chlorocebus sabaeus, assembly GCF_047675955.1. NCBI lineage: Eukaryota > Metazoa > Chordata > Mammalia > Primates > Cercopithecidae > Chlorocebus > Chlorocebus sabaeus. The sequence continues at coordinate 33,984,273 of NC_132924.1, forward strand.
GTGAGCCAAGATTGTACCACTGCATTCCAGCCTGGGCAATAGTGCAAGACCCCATCTCAAAATAAAAATTATATTTCAAAGCAAAGGTGATTATCAAAACAGTATGGTACTGGGATGAAATCAGCCACATAGACCAGTGGAACAGAAGAGAGAGCCCACATGTATTTAACTATTGTTTGACAAGGGCACAAAGGGAACACAATGGGGAAAGGATAATCTCTGCAGTAAATGGTGCTAGGAAAACTGGGTTTCTACATATACTTGAATGAAATGGGTCCCTTATCTTACACCATACACACAAATCAACTCCACATGGATTTAAGACCTGAAGCTGTAAAACTCTTAGAGAACAGGAGAACGTGGGGAAAAAGCAACTTGACATGAGCCTTGTCAATGAATTTTTTGGGTATCACACCAGAAGTTCAATCTACAAAAACAAAAATAAATGAGACTGCATAGCTGGGCACAGGGTCTCACGCCTGTAGTCTCAGCACTTTGGGATGCTTAGGCGAGTGGATCACCTGAAGTCAGGAGTTCGAGACCAGCCTGACCAACATGGAGAAACCCTGTCTCTACTAAAAAAAGAAAAAAGAAGAAAACACACGCACACAAAATTAGCCAAGTGTGGTGGTGTATGCCTGTAATTCCAGCTATTTGGGAGGCTGAGGCAGGAAAATCACTCGAACCCAGGAGGTGGAGGTTGCAGTGAGCCGAGATCATTCCATTGCACTGCAGCCTGGGCAACAAGAGTGAAACTCTGTCTCAAAAAAATAAAAATAAAAAATAAATGAGACTACAAACTAAAAAGCTGCACAGCAAAGGAAACTAACAACACAATGAAATAGCAGCCTATGGATTGGGGAAAATATTTGCAAACAATATATCTGATAAGGGGTTAACAGCCAAATTTACAAAGTACTCATACAACTCAATAGCAGAAAAACAAGTAACTTGGTTTAAAAAATGGGCAAAGGACCTGGACAGACATTTTTCCAAAGAAGACATAAAAATGGCCAACAGAATATGAAAAGGTGCTCATCGCTAAGCATCAGAGAAATGCAAATCAAAACCACCATGAACTATCACTTAAAAGACCACACCCATTCAGACAGCTCTGATCAAAAAGACAAGTAATAACAAGTAATAACAAGTGTTAGCAAAATAGAGCTACCATATGACCCAGCAATCCCTTTTCTGGATATATACCCAGAGAAAATGAGATCATCACCTCAGGAAGATGTCTGTACTCTCATGTTCTCCCAGCATTACTCACAGTAGACAAGAATTGGAAACCACCAACGTGTCCGTCAGTGGATGAATGCACCAAGAATCTGTGTGTGTGTGTGTGTGTGTGTGTGTGAGAGACACACAATGGAATACTATTCAGCCTTACAAAAAGGAGATCCTGCTATTTGCCACAGCATGGATGAGCCTGAAGGATATTATGCTAAGTGAAATAAGCCAGACACAGAAAGAAAACTAGTGCACGATCTCACTTACATGCGGGAAAAGTCAAATATACAGAGATAGGGAATAAAACAGTGGTTATGGGGTAGAGGGAGGAAATGGGGAGATGTAGCTTAGAAGTGACAAAGTAGTAGGTACGTAGGATGAACGAAGCTAGAGAGCTTTGTGGTAGTGGTGAGAAAGCTTTCCTCTGGACCCCCAAACAGGAACGTATCGGGAGGGGTGGTTGGCACAGAACAGGTTTTTTCTTAGCACCTTTTCCCTTTCCCTTGAAGCATCCTGGGATTTAGGGCTGGAAAGGGTGGGGTGGAGGAGAGAGGAAGAAGAGAGGGAATGTGAATGGGTGCAGGCCACAGCGTGATCTTTTCCTGCTTAGAATCCTGCATCATGAGGTAGACCCGGAGAAGGGAAGCCCCCTGAACGGGCCACGGACCACTGTGTGACTGTGGGCCAGTCACTTAACATTTTTTTAAATTTCTTTTTCTATTTTTTTTTTTTTCACCCAGGCTGGAGTGCAATGGCACCATCTCGGCTCACTGCAACCTCTGCCTCCCGGGTTCAAGCGATTCTCCTCCCTCAGCCTCCCGAGTAGCTGGGATTACAGGCACTCATCCATACTCAGCTAATTTATATATTTTTTAGTAGAGACGGGGTTTCACCATGTTGGCCGGGCTGGTCTCAAACTCCTGACCTCGTGATCCACCCACCTCGGCCTCCCAAAGTGCTGGGATTACAGGCATGAGCCACTGCGCCTGGCCTAAATTTCTTAATTTTAATTTTTGTGAGTACATAGTAGGTGTATATATTTATGGAGCACATGAGCTATTTTGATACAGGTCTGCAGTGTGTAATCACATCATGTAAAATGGGGTCTTCAGCCCCTCAAGCATTTATCTTTTGTGTTACAAACAATCTAATTATACTCTTTTAGTTATTTTAACATATACAATTTATTATTGACTAAAGTCACCCTGTTGTACTAGCAGATACACTAGGTCTTACTCTATTTGTTTTGTACCCACTAACCCTCCCCACTGCCCACCCCCAGTCACTAACTTCTTTCTTTTTTTTTTTTTTTTTTTGAGACGGAGTCTCACTCTGTCTCCCAGGCTGGAGCGCAGTGGCATGATCTTGGCTTATTGCAAGTTCTGCCTCCCGGGTTCACACCATTCTCCTGCCTCAGCCTCCCGAGTAGCTGGGACTATAGGCACCCATCCCAGCTAATTTTTTTGTACTTTTAGTAGAGACGGGGTTTCACCATGTTAGCCAGGATGGTCTCGATCTCCTGACCTCGTGATCCACCCGCCTTGGCCTCCCAAAGTGCTGGGATTACAGGTGTGAGCCACCGTGCCCAGCCCCAGTCACTAACTTCTGAGACACCAAGATGAGCGTGGGATTCAGTGGTGTGCAAGTTCCTCCCAGTTGCAACATTCTGACCCCACAGTCCAGGGTTCCCCAGCAGAGCTTGCTAAGAGGGTGGCCTTGAGGACACCTGCCAGCCTGTCCCCAGATGCCCACTCTGGCCCCCAGTCACATTCTTTCTGTGACTCTCACACTCCAAAGACCTTTCCTGCCCCAACTGCTTATAACTATACATACACATGGTTGTTTTTTCCCTTCTCTTTTGAGGAAATACTTTATATATATATATTTTTTTGTTTTGAAAATTGTGTGGAAATTAACATTTGTTGTCTTGGGATGGTGTGAGGCACAGAACAAGAACATCATTTCATTTCCTCATGATCTTCTGTCTCCTGGCGGGACACCCCGCACCTCTCCTTTGGCTTATGGGGGGCGTTTAGACAGGACCTAGTGATCACCAACTCTACTTCTGACAGGTGTTGGGTAAAAGTTTGCCATGTGAATAAATGAATGTATTCATCCTTAAGGTCCCCTCATTTTCCCCTAGAGTAGCCCAGAGCCTCATTTCAACCTGATAGCCTCAGTGCAGACTGTGATGTGCCCCGTTGAAGCCCCAGCTGGCATGCAGGGCAGTGGGCTCAAAGTGAGGGGCGAGAAGGGGGTATTAAATCTTTATACCTACTTATAAATAATTTATTAAAACTATTCCTGTATTAAGATATTTATACTTATTTTAGCCCTACCCTTTTTGCTTCTTTGCAGATGTGGTTTCTGCAATAATATATTAATACATACACGGCATTTATAATAAAAATATTCATACACATTCATACTCGGGGCGGTGCTCACGATTTTTTATTAATTGAAGCGCAGGAGTAAAACTTGGGAGGGTGTTGCTAGGAGAAGCAGCTTTGCCACCTCCTGCTTTCCAGGAATGGAGGAGGAGTTCCCTAGCAAAGGCGTGGAGACGGCTGGGGATTTGTTCATTCTGCAGTGAGTGTTGAGATAGCAGCTGAAGCAGCAATTGAAAACGAATGAACGAGCTTAGGATTTATTTTCCTCTTATGGGAAGACATGAGGAAATGGATAAAGCAGAGGACAAAGGCTGGCCCAGCAGCTTTGGTGACTTTAGTTTTAGGGTATTTCTTTCTAGAGTTCCAAAATGTTTGAAAGGAGACTAACAGCAGTTGTGTTTTGGCCTCAAAAGTTTTGTGCAGGACCCCCCACGCCCTGCCAGGGACACGAATGGGTGCCAGCATCTGAGCGCCTGTGACTCGGGTCCCACAGCCCGTACGCTGCCCGCCCCAGGCCCTCTGGCTGCCGCCTGGTGCTGTGGACACCTGGTTAATAAAAGGGGAGCATTTGGGGTGCAATAAGAAAAGCTGTAGTAGAACCCCAGCATGTTCCTCAGGTTTAAAAAGGGGACTGTTCTCAAGAGAGAGCAAGGGAACAGTAGATGAGATAAACAGCTCACATAGCATTTTATTTGCTTGCCATATACTACTACTTTAATGCCTACCATGGGCCAGGCATTGTCCAGAGTCCTAAACACAGGAACTCAGTTATTCTTCACAATAGCCTTAGTGCGTACAGGCATTCACCATTTTACAGATGAGCAGTCTGAAGCTCAGAGAGGTAGCGTCACTTGCCTTGGCTCACAGTGCTCTGAGCCCCAGCTGCGCTCCCTCCCGGCCCCTGCAGACTCGTGGAGGTGGGGGCTGGAGTGTGCTTTGCTCCTTCTTTGAGCTGAAAGCAGCTGGGGCCTGTCTGGTCCTGGAGTCTCTCTTGTGTTTTTTCCAGTAGGGATTCCCAACCCTCTTGGAATTATCTTGTTTGGTTTCACAAAAGGCCCTTCTAAAGATAATCTTATTTTATATGTAATATGTCTATGTAATATGATTACAAAGATGGCATTGCTTACACTGCCTTGCATGTTTTCAGCTCGTACTCTATGGAAGTCCTCCTATCCCAGGTATTCTGTACACGCTCATTCTGATCCTTAAATTCAACCTGCAAGGAACAGACTTGTGTCCGTTTCATGAAAGAGAAAATAAAAGCCAAGCGGCTTGTCCTTCAGCTAATGAAAGCAAAGGCATGAGCCCAGGTCTGTGCTGATGTTCTCTGTTAGAGGACAAAATTAAGCATAAACAGAAGTCCATCTTGTTGCAACCGAGGGAGATGACTAGTTTCACCCAAGGGTTTGATTGTAGCTGCTGAGTGGTGTGTGTCCCACCTTGCCTGGGACAGTCCCAGCTCACACCTGTCGGCCCACACTACCTTTCCCTCTCAGAAGTGTTCCAGCTTGCAGGGTGAGCTGCGTGGCCCCTGCCTGCCCTGCCTGGGGTTGGATACCATGCGCCTTCCCTGGAGACAGAGACGGTGTAGGCAGCTTCAGCCCCTCGGCCTGATCGCTTTTGATCCAGTGGAGTTTTGAAGTTTTCTCTTCTGTTGGGCTTCATTAAGCTCCCAGTTGGTCTGAGGTGCCCCACCCTCCCCCATTCTAAATGTTTCGTGGTTCTTGGTATTGAGGTTAACAAATTAGCCCAATTAGATGGATAAATTAGTCATTCTAACTTTCTGAAGTCCCGCTGGAGGAGCTTTACGAAATGGTTTATAGTTTTCTAACAAGCAAGTTAAAGGACGCCAGCATGTGGCATTTGTTTAAGAGTAAAATGTCTTAAACAATGCCCTACTTAAAAACAGATTTCAAGATTTGCTCCAGGACAGACCCTGAGCAACGTGGCAGAGTGGCACCCCTGTGTCGCCTGGTACAAGCGTTTCCAAACCAGCTGTCTTGATTTAGGGAGCTATGGCCAAGTACAGTGGAATTTACTGAAACCCACATCTAACTCCAAAGCTTCATGTTTGCCAAATTGTTTTTTCTGCACCACCCAAGAATTTCTAACAGACTTCAAAACAGACTGCTTTGAATTCTGTCTCAGTATTAAATGGTGAAGAGCCAGCAACTCAAAGGAGATTAAAAAGGAACCCCTCAGAAGGGCTTGGCACTGGGGGCTGGGAAGCAATGGGGGAAAAAGCACACTGTCCCTTAATGGCTAATTCAGAATGCATAAGCGTTTTAACCTCATTAGGGCTCAGGTGCTCGTGTGTATAAAAGTGACAGTAATCCCCACCTCACAGGGTTACTGGAGGATTAAATGAGATAATGCATATAATGTGCCTGAAACATAATAGGCACTCAATAAACTTCAGGTCCCTTCCTTCCTTCCTGGCTCCTTTCAACTTTTAGCCTCAGATGCCGGCATCCCTGTTCCTGGCTCAACTGGCTCTTCAAACAATCTTATTAATGCCTATTAAAATGAAACCCAATAAAAGTGCCAATATTTGGTGTTGAAATAATTGATGTAGCAGAGTAAGCCCCTGAAGCACCCAGGGAGGCCCCTGGTACAATTTAGCCTCACACCTGGGGGATGAATTTCACAACTGTAATTGCTACCATATAATTCTTATTAATGTTGTGCTATAATTCCTATTTATTCCACGGGGCTTGTAAATGCATTAGGACTTGTCAACATATTATTTTACACTGTTTATGATCTGTAGAATTACGTCCTTCAGGGTTGTATTGTGCAAAAGCTCCAAATAAATGGCTTTGGGCCTCATTAAAAAAGAGCAAAGCAAGGCTGCCTGTTGAAGTGGTTCTCCATCCCTGCCGTCTTGCACAGAAGTCAGTAGAGTCTATTTCAATTCAATTCTTAGCAGAGCTCTTCACCCTTAGGAATACAAGAGAATCCCTGCTTCCTGTCTGAGCTGCATGACTGCGATGGGCCAGCCCTAGCAGGAAGCGTGGCATGAGCTGAAGGGCAGACGCAGTGCCTGGGACTGCATGTGTAGAGGATCGCTTGTCTTCCAGGACGAGTCGCTGCTGGCGATTTACCCTCAGAGCTCCTGGCCTTCTGTGCCTCTTGCTCCCTAGCGTGAGGGTAACCCTCGTTTAGTTCCAAATTTCCCAGCTCAAATCTATAAAGAAAAACACCTGAAATTCATTCCTACTGGAAATGCCTAAGAAGTCCAAAACGTAACCCCCGACCCTGGAGATTTTTGCATTTACTAGGCCAGTAAAGCATAAAGCTAAGGGGACAGGGTTCTGCTCATTTGGGGGTGTCAGGCACTAGTGTGGGGAGTGTGAGGAGCCTGTCATCGTTGCTTATTTTTGGTTTTGGCCCCAGAGCGAGTCTTCCCTGTGCCTTCACAGCCACAGGCTGGGCTGCCGTAGAACCGAGTTAATGTTCTTGCTCCGCCAACTCCTAGCTGTGAATTGCTGGGAAGCCCTTGCCCTGGTCTCTTAGGTGGGAACGCAGGGCTCTTGCTCCCAGGGTTGTAAGGGAATAGCCGTGTTTGCGGTTACTTGGTGCCGCGAGTGCCCTCTCCCTGGGCCGTCAGCGCTGCGCTGCCACTGCCATGTCTCCTGTCCTGGGAGTGGCCGGGTGATCCTGTGGGGAGATGAGCGCTCCTGACAGTCCTTGCCCTTCTCTTGTCCTGCAGGCAGCGAGTATGACGAGGAGGAGGTGGACTATGAGGAGTCGGACAGCGATGAGTCCTGGACCACAGAGAGTGCCATCAGCTCCGAAGCCATCCTCAGCTCCATGTGCATGAATGGAGGGGAAGAGAAGCCTTTTGCCTGCCCAGTTCCTGGATGTAAAAAGAGATACAAGGTAACAGAGGTGCTGCGTGCTTGGCATAACCACATGGAAACAGGGCAAGCTTCATGGAAGGCAGCAGCCCTTTCTTGATTTTAAAGCGAGTATATGGGCTGGGGAGAGACACTCCCCTCTCCTGCATTAGAGTGTGTGGGCCTCACCACTGCGTGCACACAGGTGCCCTCAGGGCAGTGCTCACCCGCCACCGCTGGCTGCCGCCGGGGCTTTCCCCTCTGCTCACCTACTTGGGATCCTGGCGGTCAAGAGAGATCTTTTGTAGGAGGATCATGTCTTTGATAGTCTTCAAATTCATGTCATATTGGGGGACCCATCAGAACAGAATATCAAATATGTCAGCCTATTTATTTGCCAAGCACCTTCCGCAATGGATGGCCCTGCAGGTGGCTCACGGGAGACCACTTTGAAGTTGTAAAAGCCCCAGATGACTCCCAGAGCCATTTGGTGAGTGTGGTAGGGTATTTAGCCTCCAGCTGAGGAAGTTCTTGCTTCCTTCCACCCACTGGCATGAAAGGGGATCAGGAGAAAAAAGGTGTTTGATATTTTTCTCACCAAACCACCCACTTCAACTTCAGCTGCCTGTCTGCTGACCCAGGTCTCTGAGGGCCTGACTGGGTGTCATGGGCAGCTGGGGGTGCTAAATTTTCTAATAAGGAACAGAAACAAAATGAGAAACACCACAACAGTCAAGTATGGGTCTAGAAGGCATTTTAAAAAACAAAATTGCAAACTTCCCCATGAGGTGTTAGCAGCTCTTTCACATCCACCTGTGAGCTAGGAGTAGAAACCTCAGAAACATACCTGGTATACTCGATGATACGCTGATTCACTCAGAGCAGACTGACTTTTTTTTTAAGCTTAAAAGAAAAGATAGCATAAGCACTTATGTTGCCCCTTCTTAAATAGGTCTCTCTGAACACTAATCTATTTCAGTACTTTTCATAGCAGCTGTCGATGTAAAAGCATGGCACACAAATGTACCACAAAGTTAGCATTTCTAGGTTTCACCTACTCTATGTACTGTTACGGTTCCATCATGCAAAGTCCAGATGCTCGTTGTTTAAGCTGAAATGAACTCCCCAGGACGCAGATGTGAGAAGCCTCTGCGGGCTGGCAGAGGAGCACTGCATTTTGGGTCAGAACAGGCCTCAGGACGCATCTGTACATTCTGTGTCAGAGGCATGGAGTTGGGAGAGGACGGAAGGGCCGCTCAGGGGTTACCTTGGGATACAAAACATCCACAGGATTATTGGACAAGCCCATTTTTCCAGAGGGCAGCGCTTCATTGCAGAAAGAGACTTTTTCCTTCTTTCTTGATCTCTACAGAGAAGGCCATGACTGGCCCCTGGGGCTGGTTCCCACCGCATCTCACCGCAGCTGTTCCTCCCCACCACTGCCGTTCTGCTGCCTGCTCTCCAGGGCCGAGCACCGGGCCGGGGGTGTCTTCCACATGGGCCATGTTAAAAGCGGGAGCCAAGTAATGACCTGTACTCAGGCTGACCCGCCAAAACACAAAGGAAATACAAGCTACGCCCTGAGTTCTGGGCAGCGGGTGCAGGGGAGGCATCCCCTCTCCCCCACCTCTAGCTCCATCCCCTTCTCTTATTCGCATCCTTTCCTTCTTGTCATTTCTGTTTTGTCATTCTTTTACTTTTCCTCTGCTTGGGTTTCTGGCCGTTTCCCCCTTCCGTTGTCTGTGTCTGGGTTGGTGGGGGCTTTTCTGAGTATTCTCTCTCCACCACTGAGAATTCAATGAGCCTTGGGCTGAAAGGACCGCCAACTCCATCCCCATTGACTGGCAGGTGACATGGGCGGCAGTGGGTGGTCCTGATCCCGCGAGGGAAGCGTGAGTTTCCTTTTCTGGGCCAGAATGCAGGTCATGATACGCAGGGCCATAGCAGGCTTGTGACCTCACCTCTGACCAGGCACTGGAGATGAGCCACTCCTACATCCCAAGCTGGCGGCTGACTCTTTCTGCCCCGAAGTTGCTGGCTGGAAGGTAGGGCTGTGCTCCAATGGTATTAGTATTTCATCTTATTCACTACATCATTGCTGGCTTGGGTACTGGAGAGAAGAGAGTGGGATGAGCTGGGTACTGTGGACTCGGGCAGAATCCAGAAGTGCTGCCACCTCATTTGTTCCCAAGGCAAATCAGACTTTTCTTACTCCCTGCTTGCTGCTGGCAGCAGTCTCTGCCAGCCGAGTCTCCTGGACACTGACTCAGGATCAGCAGTCCTCACCATTTCATTGGCATTTACAGAGCAGACAGAATGAGGTACTGAACTCCCAGACCTCATGCCGAGCAGGGAATGGGAAAAGGACCCCGCAGTAAAGCCAGGTCTCCACATTTCCTTCCCATGTTAACTCCTTAGCCTAGGATGCTCCCTACCCTCTGTAAAAGAAAAAAACAATGTTTCCCTCAGTCATCATAAGTTCTAGTTGCTACATCTTCTCTGTAACAACAGAGAGATTACTAAGAGAAAAACAGTTTATCAACATGTGTATTTCATATACACATGGGAGACAAGACACCCAGGGAATGGGCGGTTCTCACAGCTTATACAGCGTCTTCAACAAAGAACAGTTAAGTACATTTTTAGAGAAGTAACAAAGGAAAAGGGCTTTGAGTCTCTGGGAGCAGCAACTTGTGGAAGGAAAAAAGAAAAGCAAAAGGCAGACAAAAGGCCTGTTAGTGTATTAGCTTGTTCATGTAGATTCCTCCAGTACCATCTCCAGGCCAATAAGAGTCTAAAGTCCTCTTCATTGGTTAACCTTTGATCTCCCTGGAAGAAGTGGGAGTGGGCTTTTCTTTGTCTTTGTAAATTTGTGTCCCGTTTTTAGGCACACAGAGGGAGAGCAGGGACTCCTTCCTGCATCTGCTGCTGCTTAACCACCTTCAGCTGAACAGTCCTTAGGGCAAAGAGGCATATTCCGGTCCCCTGTCCCTTCTTCTCTCCCTCAGTATCTCTCATTTTAATTCCGCTCCTTTCTCCAGCACAGCTCCAGTGCCACCACCTCTGGGAGCCCTCACCAACCTCCCAGACCTACTCCCCTCTCCGCCTCTCGTAGGTCAAGTTCTCATCCTCCCCACATGGTTTTTCTACATTGAGGCACCATCTCCCTTACTGCTCCCAAAACCCTCAGAGCTCACTGTCCCTCAGCACCCAGCACAGGTCTCAGATGTGACAGATGCTCTGAGGGCAAAGGAATCAAGGCATAGCTCATGGGAACACGGAAATGTGGGCTCCCCACTGAGCCCTGGAGCCCCAAAGCTGTGGGAGGATTATTTCCTTTGTATCCTTCCCAGAGGCGTTCCAGGCCACAACCACTGAGCCCACCACCCTTGCCCTACTCACACTTGCCTGAATTCAGGGAACAGAGACGACTTTCCTTCCTTATAATGCAGATAGGTTTAAAAGATGGGTTGAAGTGCTTTGAGGTTTTTTCCATTTGATAATTTTTATGTTAGAATGGCGAAGATTAAATGCATTTTAAAGGTTTTTTGTTTTGTTTTTTAAGAATTGTAAAACAGAACAATACCCCGCCCCCCAAAGTTCCTCTGGAGTCCTCTGCTGCAGAGAGCACGGTGACAGTTTCATCAACAGAGACAGACCCAGATAGTGTCCCGTTTTCAAACACTGAGAAACACTTAATGATGAGGGAGTGCTCACAAAGTAACATTAAGTGGAAAAAAGGTATTGAGAGAGAGATTATTAACTCAATTATGTAACTTAAGATATAATTAACTCAAATATTAGCAGTGATAGTATCTGTTCTTTTTTTATGCTCTTCTGTGTTTTCTGAATTTCTGCAATTGTCTAACTGAACATATTACTTAAATGACTGAGGGAAGAGGCAATTCTTTTTTTCCTAAAGACCCCACCCAACTTGCTAGACACCCTGTGTGCTGGTGTGCATTGGCCAGTAGGGAACTGCGTGCGCCTCAGCCCTCCTGCTTTCTGCGGCTGGTGGGGTGTCCACATTGCTGCAAGTGGTTTCACTTTTAACCCCCACCATTACCACTACTACCATCCCCAGTTTGTTTTCTTACTCTTCTTCCTCATCAAATCCCCAAACAACTTCATCTTCTCCATCGTGTACAACATCCAGGCCCCTGGGAAACTGACCATTGGGCTTATCTAGGTCAAGTGTCATGTTGTACACATGAAGGCCTGAGTACTGACAACAAAGGTCCCATTCAGGTAAGGACAGGATGGCCCAGCTTGGCATCTGGACTTTAGGCTTCATGATTTGATTTGGAGTAGACTTTTAGAAAAGCCTCTAAATCGCCTGCTGTCTATTGACTGACCTAATTCCATCAGAGGGGACAAGTAGTTCCTAATGGTAGAACCCCCCACCTAAGTCCTCCTTTCTACCTCCTACCTTCCCACTTTCTTCCCTCACTAGCTTGATGTCAGAGCATCATTGTAACTCACAGTTTTCTCCAGACTATTATCCCAATTCTTCTTCCCAACTGGTAAGATTTTTCAAAGACCACCAGCTGGTTGTTGTAATTAACAAGTACCTAGCACGTTAGGAGACCACATGAGGAAATATGGACTATGGAATCGGACATCCCTGGATTCCTATTCCAATTCTGTAATTTACAAGCCATGTGATCTTGGCCAAGTCACTCACCTCCTCTAGGAGTCAGTTCTTTCATCCAGAACATGAGTATTAAATAAGGCAATTGACATCAAGTACCCAGTATGATAAGCTCTTAATACACGTTAGCAACCTTCCTTGCCCTTTTAAGCTTGATTCCATTTTTTTCAAAGACCAAAGAATTTCAGCAATTCCATCATTTCAGGTTTCCAGCCATTATTTATTTTTTTACTAATATTTTTGAAAGATCAAATTTGTTTCAGGACTGATGCAGTAAGAAACTTTGGTGGATTTTTTCAGAGCTCCTCTGGTCTTGTAAAGAGGATGTTCCTGCGGCCTCTAACTGAATGGCTGGTTGAAGGAAATGTCTTCATAGAGTCTTACTTGACCTTGTACTAACATTTGTGATAAGGGCAACCCACTGACACTTGTCAACATTTTTAATCACGCAGCAAAGACAAAGGAGTGATGACACAGCAAGTTCTTTGACCAACCCTGGAAATACCTTATGTTTCTAAATGTGCTTCCTGATTTTTCCATAAAGCTGATGTGTGTGTAGTGTTGGCTGTTTTCCTCACAGTCTTATGCCAGACACACAACATAATGTTTACATTCAAGCTGGGAACGGGCCACAGCGCTTGCTGGAATCCCCTCAGCCCTGGCTTGTCCTTCTCTTGATGAATGACAGATCTGACTTCACGTTGGACTGGCTTCTCTAGTTTTAGCAATTTCTCGTCTTAAATCTTTTTTTTAGCCTAATTAGTTATAAAAACCTCAGCCCTCAGTAGAATGGCTAAGCCCTGACACCATTAAGAGTTGCTCTGCCTTTTTGTTTCTTGGTTAATGCTTTTCTGGTTTTGGTTTCCTCTATTTTCTGACAAGGTTTTGAATGGTTCTGGGGCACAGAGGTAGCTGGATTACTAATGATCTGTCCTGCATCAAGTTCCCCATGAAAACAAGGACATGAAATGTTTTAGTAGCCCTTCATCCGCAGAAAAGGACCCTGCTAGGTGCTCAATATTCGTTGAGCTATAAATGGGATATTACTAAGCAGGCAGGTGCACATCTCTAGCATTTGTAACCCAGGACACTTTCTACCATATTAAAGTTGGAAGTCTTTTTCTAATGGCCATAAAACTAATATTCATTCTCTGTCTCTCTCACACACAATACATGGCTTAAAACAATTATCTTTTACAGTTTTCTGGGCTGCCTGGCTCAACAAGGTGGTTCTCACCTGGGGTCTCTCACGCAGTTGCTCTAAGACACCAGCTGGGGCTAGAATCATCTGAAGGCTCACTTGGGCTCGATACACACGTTGGCCTCTTCACTCGTGTGCCTGGGCCTTGGAGGGGATGGAACCACCAGGGACTGGCAGGACATATCTACCCATCAAACATCTCAGTGGGTCTGATTCTGCCACTGCCACTACCCTCCCCTTTCCTGCCCCAGCAGGCTCTGAAACCCCCAACATGCCTCTTAACAAGACTGAAGAACTTATGTTTGAAAGGATTGATGCTGGAAGAACAAGGCTGGAGACAAGGTACAGAAGGCCTGGAGCCAGGTGTTCAGAGCAGACTGTTTGTCCTGCTTCAAATCACTGGACAACCTTCAGACTGAGCCAACTGCTACTTGGCACCCCTGGGTTCAACAAAGTCCAGCAGAGTTCTCTTCCAAGGACTTTTTTAAAACATTAACGTGCATTGCACATCTCTAATGTAGTGGTAATAACCACCAAACATTTATATTTATATTTAGTAGCAACCCTTCTTCCATACTAGTGAGGCATGAACTTGGGAAGTGCTGTTGTAACTTCATTCACTCACAGAGACTTACTGAGCATCTACAATGTGCCAGGCACTGTGCTAGATATTCATGAGATGACAGCAGGGAGCTGTTTTCTGGGAGCTCTTTAAAGGCATCCCATGAAGAGTGAGAACAGTTTTGTGTTGGAATCCTTTAGCTGGGCAAGGGACTGGGCCTCGCAGGACTGGATTTAGGTAGTATTTTAGGAAACAGCTCACTCTCCTAAAATCTGTGCTTTTTGTTTTAGGCTGTCTTCTGTGTTCCCTTACTCTCTAATCTGGCAATTGCTAACTTGGAAATTAAGACCTATGCTCAAATACCACACCTCTGCCATCCCTTCTTAAATCTTCCACCAGTTACTTACTACCCTTGAGCCTATTTCCTCACCATTTAATTGGGATGAGGATTACTGGTTGTTAAAACTGTAGAGAGTGACTCTAAGAATGGAGTCTTACATAGAATATGCTGGTGAGCTAGCAAAACCGATTAATAGAAATTCAGAAAGCATTTTGATAACTTTAGTATCCAGATGCTAAGAAGTCCAATCTTAGTGACTGACATTATATAAATAACCTTAAATTTTTAAAGTTCATTGTATGTTTGGAATGTAATACTTAAGGTAAGGCCCAGTCTGACCACAGGTGCTTATTAAACATATACAATTGTACAGTGGGGTGACACGATTTGGGCAACAAGTAGCTCCCACGGTGGCATCAGAGATACTGGCTTAGGGCAGAGCAGAACATTGACAAAAACTCTGGTTAAGGCATGGTAGGGAACTGTTAACACAGTTGTCTAGAAGCAAGATGTAAATTGAGTTTTCAAATAAAAAATTTCTGTATGTCAAACTTTGAGATGTGCCCTAATGTTTTTTTTCTTTAGAAAGATATTTTGTTGGACATGCTGAAGACATTTGTATAGGATTGTTCACTGTTAACTTTATTTAGAGTGGAAAAGATTCAGAGGATTTTCTTTATACAGTCTAAGTCCTAAATATGTATTTTATATAAAATTGGAAGAAATCAGTAATTTCATTTTCAGAGTAATTGAGGCACATCTGAAATTTGGAGTCAGCTGTGTGTGTGGCCATCCGTACAGCCCATGATTGACACACCAGAATGTCCCTAAGGGTCCCAACTGGAGTCCTTGCAAAAGACTACACGCTAAACAGCTGCCATCCAGGAACTGCAGTCCAGACCCAAACTGAGGTTTCCCAAGTTTGACAGGCATTCTGTGAATCCATCTAATAAGAAATATTTTCGTCTTCTCCACAGAATGTGAATGGCATAAAATATCACGCTAAGAATGGTCACAGAACACAGATTCGTGTCCGCAAACCATTCAAATGTCGCTGTGGGAAGAGTTACAAGACAGCTCAGGGCCTGCGGCACCACACAATCAATTTCCATCCCCCGGTGTCGGCTGAGATCATCAGGAAGATGCAGCAATAACATGCTGGTCATAACTGTGCCAAGAAATCCTCACCAGCAGTTGCTGATTTTGAAAACAGCCACCTTTTTTCAGGGGAAGCATTCAGCAACCCTTTAAAGAAAAAGAATTAAATGCATGCTTTAAATTTTTTCTGTAATTTTGGAATGATGTATCTTTGTAGAGTTAATGATTTTGTACATTTGCACATGTAATCATCATACCCATTTTCATTACTTTGATATAAGGTGCTAAACAAAACAAGCTCTAGGTTCTTCAGCACATTTCCCCCAAAACAAAATAAAATCGAGGGCATGTTGCATATTGTAGAATTGTATTGCAGTGGTATCAACTGGGGGGAGGAGGGGCTGGCACTGAGATGTTTTTTCAAGATTGTAATGTGATTGACGTTTTCAACACATCAACTCACATATGTTCAAAACCAAAATAATACCTTCATTATCAAACTGGTTACCATGCCTTACATAATGGAGTTAGTATTTGTGAGTAGAAAGACTTTAGGTAATGGAAATATAAATAAGAAAGAATGTTTAACATAATATGCTAAAAATATTTTCATATTTAAATAACATACATAAAAGGTGTGCTTTCTGTGTTTTATATTATCTTGCAAATCCTTTTGCCCTTTAAAAAGCTGAAAATCTTGCCATCTGACTTACTAGTCATTTTAGTGTTATAAATGGTATTTTGTACAAAATAGTCTATTCAGTTCATTCATTCATTTAATACACATTCATTGAGTGCCTGCTGGATACAAGGGATTCAATTTATGCCTATTGATATCTGCGGACCAAGATACCCACTTAGTGAAATACTTTTCCCTGAAATCTGTTAGGAAACACTTTGAAATACTTAAGTGCAAATTTTGTGTGTGTGAAATTTAGTTATATCTTCATCTTCAGATGAAGTTTTAAAGCACTTTGTAGTTCTCTATTGCCAACAATTTAATGTTTATGTGTTGCCAATTCTTGCAACCACTGCCCTACCAAACCTGTGGGTTGCAAATCAGAACTAAAATTCTAAGCACGTTTCAAAGAGGAACATTTTGTTAAGACCCCTGTTGCCTCCTCGTCATGCTCATTTTTGACTTATTTTTAAAAGGCACTTTTCTCATCACATTGTAGAGAGGTCTGCGTTCTCATTGGAAATGTCTGTTTTTAGCTTTATAAAACACTTTGCTGAAATATGAAAATGAGCCTTATTGACAATTAAGTGCTTCTTGCAGCAGGTGGTCAAAGAAAAGCGTGACTAATATGACCCGTTAGAGTAACCTACATCTGGACCATTCCTGAAGTTTTTCCTCACCGACAGTACCATCATGCCTTGAGTGTTCTTTTCTCCCAAGTGCTATTCCTTAAACATGAGAGTTTACCAGTTGCCTAATTATGCAATAAAAAATGCTTCAAGATAGCTAACTGCCCATAAAACAGACTCAAATTGCTTATTAAAAAGTTTCTTCCCATGTTCCCATTTGATGAAAAGTCTTTCTTACGTAACATATAGCTGGGAAGCAGGGGTCCCTCCTCAATTTTCAAACATTTTGAAAGGATGACAATTCTGTTAGCCAGATGAGTAAACCTCTGTATTCATAAGTTCTGAATCTCTCATAATGAGGGATTTTAAAGTATTTATAAAGACACTGCCCTCTAAAAATTTCCTCAGATCTGAAGTATGGCCTTGGTCCTGCATATACAGTGTTATCCTATGTTTAAAAGGGTGATCCAGATATGAGACGCAACTAGTTGGTGCATAAGAAGGCCCCACTTGGCTATTTCATATCTACCTACAATCGACCAAAAAAATTTTTTTAGGCCAGCAATTATTATTTAGCTTCGCTCCTTCTAGTGCAAGAAACTGCAGGCTGGATCAGTAGTTCAACAGCTAAACAGTCATACAATAGTCATTGTGCATGTTACATTTCTTTCACTGATAAATTCCAATTTCTATTTACTTATTCATTGTGACAGTATTACTAAACAGGTAAGGATGGGAATATTTTGTTATACTGTGTATAGTGAATGTATTGTACTGTGTCTGTGAAAACTGTGCTTTAAATTATATTTTCATATGTTTTGTTGGGGACAGAGCACATTAAGTCTGAAAGCAACAGAGGTTTGTTTTAGAACTGAAGGCAATTTAATCAAAATTCCTGTCAAGAAAAGCTGCTTATAAATGTAAATGAAATCACATTGAAAATAAACTGCCTCTGACCCAAAAATAAATATGGCTCTTTATTTCCCTTAGTGTCTATTATGAAAACCAGTATCAAGTTTACCGCGGAAATTAATTAATACATCCATTCGGTTCCTCGTTCTAAGGCTGTTCAGCTGATGCACGTAGACGTTATTCCCTTACATTTTTTGCTTAGATTAGCCTGTATTACTTTTCTATCAATAACAAGCTTGGATTTAAACTATTTTAAAATAAGTTCTAGGCCAGTAAGATCAACAGTGTCTACTACTGTAATATTCAAAGGATACTTTTGGATTAACATGGTCCATAATTATTAACTGCAACAAAAATGCTCCCATTGTTGAACATATTTTACCGAAGTATATTCTGCTCGTCATATAACCTGTCAGGAAGCTGAAACTTGGAGTCTCCAAAGCTATTGCTTCCTAGGACTGCTGTGTCCTAACAGCTGGCATACGAATGCCTAATACTGGTTTGCCCTAGACTCAAACCTTTTAAAGGATTCTAACAATATACAAACTCTGCTTCCACAAACAAATACAAGTGACATATGCTGCAGTTCACATAGAGCAACCCAAAATGCCCCCAAGTCTAAATATTAGGTTAACATCTTCAATAGCTTAGTTTGCTCAGAACAAATGTAAACTATTTTGATAACTACAAAAGCAGCAAAATCAAAAGCTGGTACTTTTTAAATTATTCACATGCACATTGTAAAAGGGAAAGGGAATACAGTTCAGAAGAATTTTAAAGGCCCAAACCAAAAAAAGATGTTCAAGATGCTAGATTAATGAAAAACTCACAAATAAATTTGACAACAATGAAATTATAGATCTTGGAAAATGTGTCCTCGTTCTTTAATGTTAGTGAGAGTTCTATACAGCACAGACATAACTGAAGAAACACATTACTTTGATTTGGGTTTATGCATTGTACTTTTAATCACTTACTGAGAATATTTCAAATTTATATTCTCATCAGGAAAATGTAAAAAAGATACTGATATATATTCTGTGATTTTATGCCACAAACACCCCTGTTATGAGATCATTTAATAGGAAAACAATGATATTGACATCTCTTGTTCCATTTTCCCATTAGATATATACATACAACTTTAAGATAGTTTAAAAATAATCATTCAGGTTATTCTAAAATTTTGTCATAAAATTAGCAAAATATGCCTTCTGTTAATTGCTAAAACCAACATTTCACATATAAAAAGCATGTGATCTCATTCTACATGCAGCTCCATTTCTGGAAATTAAAAACCTATCATTTCATGGGCTAAATTATAGAACTCTCTGTATTTGAAGAACTACTTCACAAGACTGTTATGATAAATGCTTTTTATTACATAATATTTAGTAGTCATGCTCAATCAACAAGGTCAACAGAAACTTGTGAATATTCTGCTAAATAATGTAGCACACTAATACATACACATTTTTCAGTGCAGTAACATTGAAATAATCCTTGTATCCTTTATTCAGACAATTCTGCAAACTAGGGAATAAATAAAGATAAGAACACACAAGAACTTTGTTTTAAAGCAAGTAAGATTAACAGATTAAAATTTATTGATAAACGAAAGACTGACCCTGATCCTAGTAACACCGAACTCAAAGTAGCTCCTGGTCAGAAAGTGCAATAGAGGGTGCATGAAAGCATCACTCTATGGTCTCCTCAGTGGTCTATTTTAGGTGATTTTTTTTTTTTTTACCGCTAAACTGTCTTAACTCATAATAAAAAGTAACTAGTCAAAATTTAGAACATTCTGATCAAAATGGGTCTGCACATGCCTTTCAAACACCTGCTGGTCATAGTCAGGAGGGAACTGCTCGCTGCACATCGGGCACACTTTCCAGTGACTTTCAACATGTTCTTCAAATTTGCTCTGATCGTAGTTGGGAGGAAACATTAACTCACAGAGGGGACACTTCTTGTGAACATCAAAGCTTAAAGAGAAAAATGAAAAAATTACATACTTCTAATAAATGTAGAACAACAGTAACTTGTCCGTATATGACAAGGTTCCATTTATCTAGTTAGCTGATATTCATACTAAACAACCTACCTTACAAGTCTTTACTCCAGAAACCTTTCTCTGCTTCCAAATGCTTGCTGTAGACAATTGTGTAACCCATTTATAGAGCCTCTAAATTTAGTTTTACAATTAGATTAACAAAACCTTTTTTTCCCCCTTAAAACCTTCCAAATCCAATCACAATTATGTGAAATTATTAGTACCAAGAATTCTTCCACATTTAACAGAAAATGCCTTTTGTAAGACTGTAAGGATAAATACAACTCATAACTTCCCACCAGTGCATTTGGTTTAATAGCTAAAAGTTTTTATGGCACTGGTTCTCAAATGATTGCATGCATCAGAATCAGTCGGAGGACACGTTAAAACACAGATTGCTGGGCCTATGCCCAGTGTTGGTGTTTCTGGTTCAGCTAGGCCAGGCCCTACATATGTGCATTTCTAATGAGTTCCCAAGGACCACCTTTGAGAACTACTGGCCTAAATTAACCCAAATTATACAAAGGAAAGAAAAATCTACCTGGAATCAAAGCAAAAGCCTGTCCCATGCCCACGTAAGTGTTGACTTGGAGGATCAGGAGCAGTAGGCACATTCTCATCTTCCTAGGGGAAAAATAATTTTGGAACTTTTAAGGAAAGTAAAACCAAATATAAATTCCTTAATTCAATCAAGCACATACTGACTGTATAAAAGAAGATTACACTTCAGGAAATTTTCTCTCTGTTATCATTTAATTAGACTTTCAAATAAACATGTTTGAAACTCTGCAGAGTATTTCACTATGGACTAACAGTGTGGTGTTCTTGAAATAAAAAGCAGTATTCAGAGGAACAGAGACATACCATTTACCATACCTGTGTGTGTAAATGAAGCTGAGAACAGTAGACCTTTTCAAACCTATATATGTAGGTAACTTTTACTGACTTTATCTTTCTGCAGACTGGGTGGCCACTTTTTTTTTTCTTTTTTTTTTTGAGATGGAGTCGTCACTGTGTCACCCAGGCTGGAGTGCAGTAGCACGATCTCTGCTCACTGCAACCCCTGCCTCCTGGGTTCAAGCAATTCTCATGCCTCAGCCTCCTGAGTAGCTGGGATTACAGGTGTGCACCACCATGCCCAGCTAATTTTTTAGTAGAGACAGGGTTTCACCATGTTGGCCAGGCTGATCTCAAACTCCTGGCCTCAAGTGATCCGCCCTCCTCGGTCTCTCAAAGTGCCGGGATTTCAGGCATGAGCCACCGCGCTCGGCCCTACTTTCAATATTGTCAGACGGCATTACTGTCTCAAATGTTCTCATTTAATAACAGTAAGCTTAATTTATAAGAAAGACAGTCTTTTTGACAAGATACATCCATTGCATGATATACAGAAATCATAATGAAAAACTAATAGAGTATGTGTGAGTTTGTATATGTATATTCTTGGGAACACACAGCAGCAAATCCAACTGGATTAACACATGTTAAAGCAAAGCAATGCACTCAACTACAAGCCTCAAAACTCTGCTGTAGAGGAACAAAATCCAAAATTAAATATTTCAGAGGTTGTCAAGTGAGACTTCTAAAAATGTGTGCATCTAGTTTTAATCAGAAAGAAAACACTGATTTGGATTCCCATGGCTGCATCCCAGCAGTCAGTTTTTAGAGATCTGTACGTGCTACATCAACAGCCAAACACACAGGCTCATTTAACACTAAAATAAGGCATATCATCTAAATTGCCTATTTTATCTCAACAGCTGTTAGTTGCTCCATGTCATGAACTAACAGCATATCCCCAAGTGTAGCTGGCACTGATGAAGTCTTTATGTTACTAGGTAGGCATGCTTGCCCCAGAGCTGCTATTAATGGGTCAGTTAAGTCCGTTATGGGAAGGAGCGCCAAAAAAGTATATACGGTGTAAAGTGTAAAGTGAACAAACAAAAGACAAAATGAGTATTTCTGGTACTTGACTATCCTTCTGACAATATTCCCCTCTTGAAAAGTAAAAGAGGAGGTAAAATACTTTTGTTTATCTATGAGTCCCATAGGATATAACTGAGCAAAAGGAAAACAGGACAGATAACCTAATGGGGGATTAAATTGGGAGATAAAACAGGAATCCTTTATATACTTCAAAAATTCAATCAAGTAACTAAAATCCAGATCTTTTTTTTTTTTTTTTTTTTTTTTTTTGAGACGGAGTCTCCCTCAGTTGCCCAGGCTGGAGTGCAGTGGCGCAATCTCGGCTCACTGCAAGCTCCGCCTCCCGGGTTCACGCCATTCTCCTGCCTCAGCCTCCCGAGTAGCTGGGACTACAGGCGCCCGCCGCCACGCCCAGCTAATTTTTCGCATTTTTTTTTTTTTAGTAGAGACGGGGTTTCACTGTGTTAGCCAGGATGATCTCGATCTCCTGACCTCGTGATCCACCTGCCTCAGCCTCCCAAAGTGCTGGGATTACAGGCGTGAGCCACCGTGCCCGGCCCCAGATAGCTTTTAAGTCTGTAGATACAAAGAAGGAAGATGAGAAAGTAGTTGAATCTGCTGACAGTGAATTCTGATTCTGTGCCAGGTTACTCTAGCTCCCAGATTTAGGCCTCCCAGCAACAATCTCTGAAACACTGAGTATGCTTAAACAACTACAAATCAGTGATAAGGAACAAAAGTTTCTCACTCATCTTTGAAAAACAAAAATCCAAAATTATGAAATGTTGAAGAAAATAATGGGAAAGATAAAACGGGGCAGGTCTTGATATATTTTTTAGAATTTTTAATGACAAATATTTAAGATAGAACACAATTTTCCAAAGGCCAAAAATGTAATGGAACCAAAAATCTCATAACCTTCTTTTCCTGTTTTATAATAGCTAACAGCCTACACCAATTTACTGCTTCCATGAATCAGCTAACAGTAGAGTTTGTAGCTAAGGTTTCAGATTCAGACAACCTGTCAGACATGTTAACCCTGCTCGTTAAATACCTGGAGGGGAAAAAAAGTAGAAGTAATTTATACTTTCTAAGTCATGTATAATTTGGCAATGATAACTCGATTATTCTGTTATCTTCTACCACCTATTACCTAATAAAAGGGGAGAGGGGTTCAAGAGTATAATTCTACATGTTATAATGAGAAACAATAAGTTCTCATGAAATAAAACATGAACCATCTACTCAGAACATAGGCTGAAATCAGAGAGTATGCAGTAAGCACTCTTAAGAAGCCAATACATATAATAACGTCTCTCATGATACTGACAGGCAAAATGACGAGTGAAATCTTTACCTGAGAATACATTTTTTTTTTTTTTTTGAGACGGAGTCTCGCTCTGTCGCCCAGGCTGGAGTGCAGTGGCCGGATCTCAGCTCACTGCAAGTTCCGCCTCCTGGGTTTACGCCACTCTCCTGCCTCAGCCTCCCGAGTAGCTGGGACTACAGGCGCCCGCCGCCACGGCCGGCTAGTTTGTTTTTTTTTTTTTTGGTATCTTTTAGTAGAGACGGGGTTTCACCGTGTTAGCCAGGATGGTCTCGATCTCCTGACCTCGTGATCCGCCCGTCTTGGCCTCCCAAAGTGCTGGGATTACAGGCTTGAGCCACTGCGCCCGGCCAAGAATACATTTATTCTATTTTACTCAACAAGCCTGGTTAGTTTCAGAGCCATAGTAGATTAAAAATACTTTAATAGGGAAATGAAGCTATTATAAGCAGGCTGACTGGCAGTTTAGGGAAAAAAAAGCTATTGGGAAAAAGAGAAAAGCAAGACAAGAACTCAAAATATCCGATGTTAGGCATTTTACTATTGGTAACAGATCACACAGCCTTACTATGCATCTTAAAAGAATATGACACCATGTAACATTGATTTTTTAAATACACCTTAATCATCAAGGTTATATTGAATGAAAGCCAGAGAATCATGTATTCTGTTTTAGAAATATTTCTACCTCAAATTATTAAATTATCAGTTTCAGCACTGAAACTTACAAACCCAAAGGGTTTAACAGCACATTTAAAAATATCACCACCTAGTCTTTCAGCTAAACTACTAAAATAATCTTGTAAGCAAATTTTATTGAGAATACCATACTGAAATATATTTATGAACAATTCCAAATTTTAAGAAAAACCTTTTCAGAAAACTTTTATTAATATTACTTTAATCCATTTAAAGATCTAAACGCCCCATTGTGTTCATCTACCTTTACACCCATCAGCACAATACTCTTTCCATTACAAACTGGTTTTTAAGCAAAGGAAACAAGCTACGATAAACTGATGCTCAGTTTGAAACCCAAAAACTTCTCATTATCTGCTCAGGATATACTCTGTACAAAAACATTCTTGTTTTCTTATTAAAAGCATGTGACCACCTTGGACATTTAATAGTAATTTTTTTTTCTTTTGAGACAAGGTCTTGCTCTGTCACCCAGACTGGAGTGCAGCGGCACAGTCATGGATCACTGCAGCCACGACCTCCTGGACTCCAGCAATCCTCCCATCTCAGCCTCCCAGGTAGCTAGGACTACCGGAGTGTACCACCACACTCGGCATTTTTTTTTAAGAGACAGGATCTCATTATGTTAACCAGGCTGGTTTCAAACTCCTGGGCTCAAGCAATCCTCCCACCTTGACCTCCCCAAAAGTGATGAGATTACAGGCATGAGTCACCTGCCTGGCCTGATGTAAAGGGGGTTATAACCTGTTGGAAAATAAATAGGGTTAGATCACACTAACTTCAAAATACAATCATGATCATACATGGTAGTTCCTCAAAAAATTAAAAATAAAATTACCATATTATCCAGCAATTCTACATCAGGGTGGATGCCCAAAAGAACTAAAAGCAAGGACTTGAACAGATATGTTCAATCACGAACCCATGTTCACAGCAACGTTATTCACAATAGTCAAAAGGTACAAACAACCCAAATTTCTATTGATATACGCACAGATAAACAAAACGTGGCATATATCCATAGGGTAGAATATTATTTACCCTTATTCAAAAGGAATGAAATTCTGATACACGTTTACAACATGGATGAACCTTGAAGACATTATGCTAAGTGAAATAAGCCATTCGCAAAAAGACAAATACTATATGATTCCACTTACATAAGGTACCCAGAGTAGTCAAATTCAAATTACTGGTGGTTTTCAGGGGCTGGAGGAAGAGGGAATGGGAATTGTTGTTTAATGGGTAAGGAGTTCAGTTTTGCAAGATGAAGAGTTTCCAGAGATTGGCTGCACAGCAGTAAAGTTAACATTACAGAACTATATGCTTAAAAATGGCTAAGATGGCAAATTTTATATTTATTCTACCACAATAAAAAAAAATGCCATCTATCATGATCAAGTTATGGGAATACATACTCAGGGGTTAATGACTGAGTTACATCATCTGTATTATTAGTATCCAGACTGTGGGACTCTATCTACTCAGCATTTCCCAAACCGTGTTGTAATTCTACCTCTGCTAGGAACTATTAATTGAAATACTTAGTTATCATTCAGGAATTAGTAATGAATATCAAGGAAGAAAGTTTTACCACTTAACAAAACTCTTACTAAGTTGGTAATTATTACTTTAGTTCAAGAGCATTCACACTTTAAGAAATTTATATATTTGCTAAGACTAAAATCAATACATAAGGGAAAAGAGAGTACCCAATGACTCTGGGTAACTTTTATTTAAAATTTTTATTTAAAACTTTTATTTAAATTGCCCCTCAAACCTTTGTATTACTATACAATATTAGTATTCCTCCTCTTCTTATGAGATGTTATCATTTATGCTTTGTCAGACATTCAATTCTAGTAATAAATCAATGAAGAAATAACATTGAACTGTATCATTTATCTAATTTAAAAGTATTTAAAATCAGAAAGAAAATAATTTTGCAAATCTCTATTAGTTTTCAAGTTTTACTTTGCTCCATATTCAAAAATTAAAAATAATTTTGCAAAGCTCTATTAGTTTTCAAAAGCTTTAGTTACTTTGCTCCATATTCAAAAATTAACTGAAAATAGACCAAAAACCAAATATAAAAGCTAAAACTATAAAGCCCTTATAAGAAAACACAGCAGTAAATTAAAAACCTTGGAGACAATGGTTTCTTAGGTATAACAGAAAAGTATAAGCAACAAAATAAACATAAATTCAGCTTCACTGAAACTAAAAAGTTTTGTGCTGCAAACAGCACCATCATAAAAGTGAAGACAACCCACAGAATGGGAGACATATTTGCAAACCATATTCTCTAATAAGGGGCCCAATTTGAAAACGGCAGAAGGATTTGAACAGATATTCTTCCAAAGAGGATATACAAATGGCCAGCAAGCACATGAAAGATGCTTAACATCATTAACCACCAGGAAAATGCAAATCAAAATCACGACGATGAACCATTTCACAAAGACAGTAACAAGTGTGGCTGAGGATGTGGAGTAAGTGGAACGCTCACACACTACTGACGGGAATGTAGAGTCATGCAGCTACTGCGGAAAACAATCGGGCAGTTTTTCAAAAGGTTTAGATAAACCTAAGTGTTACCACATGACCCAGCAGTTCCACTCCTAGCATTTCTACTCCAGCAACTACTAGTGGAACTGACCTAGTAATTCCACTTTCCCCAAAGAAGTGAAAAGTTACACAAACAAAAGCATGTATGCCATAACCAAAAGGTGAAATAACCCAAATGTCTAACAGATGAATGGGTAAACAAAATGTGGGACAGGTTGAGTCTCCCTTATCCAAAATGCTTGGGACCAGAAGTGTTTCAGATTTCAGACTTTCTCAGATTTTGTAATACTTCATTATGCTTGCCAGCTGAGCATCCCAAATTTGAAAATCCAAAATGCTCCAGTAAGCATTTCCTTTGAGTATCATGTCAGCACTCAGTTTCGGGTTTTAGACGCTCAATCTATACATCCAAACCAACAAACAAGAATAAAACCCATTCTTCATGTTGAACATGGATGCATGCTAAAACATGGGTAACTTTGAAAACATACTAAGTGAAAGAAACCAGTCACAAAAGATAACAATTTTATGATTTGACTTATATGACTGTGCAGAACAGACAAATCTATAGAGAAACAAAGTGGACTGAGGGTTTCCTGGGCTGGTGGGAATAAATGGGAAGAGGTTAACTGCTACAAGGTACAGGGTTTCTTTTGGTAGTGAGGAAAATGTTCTAAAATTGAATATGGTGATGGTTACACAACTCTGTGAATATATTAAAAACCACTAAATTGTATACTTTAAATGGCTAATTGTACAATATGTAAATTATATCTCAATAAAGCTACCACAAAAAATTAACTACTTTTCTTTTTTTTTGAGACAGAGTCTTGTTCTGTTGTCCAGGCTGGAGTGTAGTGGCACAATCCTGGCTCACTTCAAACTCTGTCTCTCAGATACAAACAATTCTCATGCCTCAGCCTCCCAAGCAGCTGGGATTACTGGCATGTGCCACCATGCCCAGCTAAATTTTTTTTGTATTTTTAGTAGAGATGGGGTTTTGCCATGTGGCCAGGCTGGTCTCAAACTCCTGGCCTCAAGTGATCTGCCTGCCTAGACCTCCCAAAGTGCTGGGATTACAGGCGTGAGCAACCATGTCCAGCCCAACAATTACTTTTCTAAGATGGCCTGAATTTTAAATAGTTTAATAGGCAAAAATGGAACAAACACATTTCTTTAAACTAAACTCATTAATAACATTTAAAAAGCCTCTACTATATAAAAGGTATTATACTAATATGGTATAGAAAAGGGAATATTCAGCATTAAGAGATGCCAACCAGCTATATATTATCTGTTAGAAATAACTGTGTGTAAAAAATTTTAAATGGAACAGCAAAGATTCATTTAATCCTTTTGATGACATATTCAATTACAGGCTGAATATCTTTAATCCAAAAATCTGAAGAGCAAAATGCTCCAAAATCTAAAACTTTTTAAGCACTGAGATGACACTTAAAGGAAATGCTCACTGAAGCACTGTAGACTTTGGATTTTCAGATTAGAAGTGCTCAACTGGTAAGTATAATGCAAATATTCCAAAATCTGAAAAAATCTGAAATTTGAAATATTTCTGGTCCCAAGCATTTTGGATAAGGGATAGTCAACCTATATCTATTTTTTCTTTGTTGCTTATGCTGTTGGTGTCATATCTAAGAAACTACTGCCTAATCCAAGTTATAAAGATTTATCTATATGTTTTGAGTTTTGTAGTTTAGCTCTTACATTTAAAATCCAATTTTGAGTTAATTTCTGCACAGGATATGAGTCAAGGGTCTAATTTCACTCTTTCATCGAACTGGATATACAATTTTCCCAGTACCATTTGTTGCAAACACTATTCTTTTCCTCTTGAACTGTCTTGGCACTCTTGATAAAGATGAAATTGACTGTAACCACACACTATTTTTGCGAACAGAAAACACATTAAAATTAAATTTAAAACGTAAGATAATACACGAAAAATGGCAAATTTGAGAAAGGCAAAAACTCAAACAGTGCATCATGATAAATGGGAAACAAGCACTGGTTCTCAATCATTTTGGAGTCACAGACCCTTCTGAGAATAAAAGCTACAACTCACCAGAAAAAAGAAAAAACTGTCTATCAACAAAAAATGTCTTCAGTTTAGGGGTTCACAGTGAAGGGCTCATGTGGAAAGTTTCAAATAAGCCACATATTAATAGAATGTGTGGGCTTTCATCTTTAAGAGACAGAGGAGAAAGGAATGAAAGTAGAAGAGAAACACTAAGAAATGCAAGAACACAACTAGAAAGTAAGATATGAATTAAGGGAAGAGAAAATAATCTGGCCTTGAACGATTAGGGTTAGGAAGTTTTAAAATAGTGTATCCCAAATGTTAAAAATCATATGATCACCTAAAGATTTTGTTAAATGCCGTCTGATTCTCAGTAGGGCTGGAGTGGGGCAGGAGATTCTGTATTTCCAACATACTCCTAGGAGATACCACTACTGCTGGTCTACAAACCACTTTTTTGAGAAGCAACGATTTAGACCCATAGTTCCCAAAATGAGGTATGAAAGTACCTAGGGCACCACAGTAAATTCCGAGGATTACTGTGGGATAATTTAAATATTCTAAAGATATTATATATGCAGAAGTACACAGAAATACTCATTAGAGTTGGCCTCCAACACACAATGGTTAGACTTACAATTTTTGAACTTTAAGATGGCACAAAAGCAATACACATTCAGTACGTTCCTCAACTTATGATGGAGTTACGTTCCGATGAACCCACTGTAAGCTGAAAATATCCTTCAAGTCGAAAACACATATTCAACTTATAATAGGTTTATCAGGATGTAACACCATTGTAAGTTGAGGTGCATGTGGATTTGTCATATACCACGTGAACAACTACAATCGTTGGAGACGGCTCACAGATTCAACTTTGAATAGTGCTACCCATTCCTTTCAATGTCATCTTATCTTTGAGATGCTGGTTTTGGCAGCTGCTGTGATATAAAGTGCCGCATTGTGAAAATCAATGAGAAACAGGAAATGAAGGTGGCTTGTCCAATCTGATTCTAAGGCTTGAGGAGTTGTACAGTGGCCAATAGTCACACACATCCCATTAGTAACTACTTATTTAGGAATGAAATAAACACATTAATTTTCTTTCAATTTAGGTGTAGTTTTTTTAATAGTCACTAAATTTGTTAGAAGACAAATACTTAACTTTCAGTAAGTCCTTACTTAACATCATAGAGCGGTTCTTAGGAACTGCAACTTTAAATGAAGGACTTACAGCAGGTTGAAAGAAATAACATCATTTCTTTTGTCGGTTCATTATAACGCTGATGAGGGAAAAAACTAGTTTTGTTATACATCATTTGGTTTAAAGTCACAATTTCCAGTAACTTATATATGACATTAAGTGAGGACTTACTGTCCTTCTTTCGGCGTAGGGGTTACTGTGAAAAAAAAATTACTGACATGCTAAGGGTGCCATGAACTAAGAAAGTAGGAAAACCTCTGGTTTAGTCCATTTGACAGGTAGCTAAGACCACAGCTTTTATAGCCAATCTCATGAGGTTCAATCCTGTCTCTACCTACAGCAGCTATGTGATTTGGGGCAAGCTATTTAATCTGTCTCTTGGTTTCCTCCATTATAAAGTTGTGACAAGTCTGCTATGAAGAACTGCTATGAAGAACCAATAAGTGACTCTATCTAAAGAGCTCCGCATTAATGGCAAAGAGGGGTATAGAAATGTTTGCTGCTGTCATAATTATGATGTTAAAGTTAGGTAAATGGGAGCCACAAAA